>NC_142041.1:27612364-29013614 GCF_982192425.1 Myodes glareolus
AAGTCCAGTGGAAACTGGATTCCTAATGACTTTCAAGTATCCCTCAGCTGAGCCATTTCGTGTTCTTGTGTGGTCCCCTATGAACTTCTGATCGTTCCATTGACCAAAGTGGAAGAGGTATGTCCCATGCCTGCCTTCTAAGACTTACATTCCAGTTAGGAGAGAGGTCCAAGAACAGATAGTTCAAGAATTCCTATCCCCAGATTCCAATATGTTCCAAAATCTGAAACATCCTATGTGTTATTGTGGCCCTCCGCTCCCACATACACAGACACTTTGATATGAGTATCTGGGTGGTCTTACCATTTACTGAGATGAGATGAACTCATGGATGAGCAAGCTGTAACCATGAATGATCAAGAACCAAGCTTCCGAATCCTGTTGGACACCCTTCATGGTTGTGTGGCCTTTAAGGTGTCAGATTAGTTGTAAGGCCAGCCACAGACCTTGCTTTCCCAATCCAGAGATGCAGAGAGCATAACAGAACCCTTCTCGCAGGCTCGATTTCCTGAATGCTTATAGGACTTCCAACGAGTGGCTTTGACTAGCACAGCTTCCTGGTTTCATTAGACAGAGGAGCAACACTGTGTCTGAATTTTTTAAAATGTAAATAAACAGGAGGAACTTGGGTTCCCATAACATCTTATAGTTTAATGACTGTTTTCAGTCCATTATCATCTATCTCCTAGTAGATAGATAGATAGATAGATAGATAGATAGATAGATAGATAGATAGATAGATAGATAGATAGATAGATGGCTATCTTCATTTTGGAGGAGAGGTCAGAGAAGCACAATGGCTGGGCTCACCCAAAGTCATGCAGCTACCAGGAGAGGGAATTCTCAAATCAAGGTTTGTAGACTCCAAATTGCTTTCATTTTGTTGATTATTATGGAGTAGTTGTGTATTGATTCTGCCAGCATAAAAAGCTGAACTGTACCTTTGATGGGTGGTAACGGTCCTCTCTGTCCTGAGTTGGCTATGAAGGGCCACCCCCCCCCCAGATTCCTCCCTAATCCCAGGCTCCTGTTGCAGCTGTCCTCCCTTAACAACCAAGATGCTCCAAGCTTCACAACCTGCCCCCAACTCCTGTCTCTCTTCACAAATTTCTTTTTATCAATGCTTCATTTGCATTGAAAGGGATTTGCATGCCAAGCAATATTTTGGGAACATTTTACAACTCCTGTTACTAAGGTTTTTAAGAGAAGCTGCTTCCAGAAGGCCCAAGCTCTTTCCCAGTTGGATCATTTCAAAACCCAACGAGAAGAGATTCTCAATGGGCATTTTGATCATTCCGGCCAGGTGTCACTCAGTTCCTTCTGACGGAGCCCAAACGCTCACTCTGCAAGGTGCTGCTCCTCCACAGGGAAGAGCAGATGGTGAGGAGATGCTATGAGGAGATGTCACAATTAGGTGAAAGGCCCTCCACCTTCAGTCCCTTCCACACTGTCATTGAGTCACCCACACGTCCTTTTGGACTCTTCCCAATTTTATCAGCAGACGAGAGACAGAACACTGAACTTGATATAAGGACAAAATAGCAATCTTGACCTTGGTGCTTCCTGGTGTCTGACCTCAGGCAGCTTCAGGTTCCTCGTCTGTGTGACCTCAGACATACAAATGCCTACACAGTTTCTAGGAAGCTTGTGAGAAATAAATAAAACAAATTGTGTGCGAGGCAGGGGTCATATTGAATTTTCCTTTGTGCTTTCGCTTCTGAATAGAGGCACATAGCAGGGACTGGGTAAGAGGGTGAATAATTTATGCCTGCACATAGTGTAGGGGCCGTGATGGCTCTAACACCTATTATTTATATAGTTCTGCCCATGGTTGTCAAATCCCTTTGGTACGTAAACAAATTTGCTATTTCAAGAACATGAGGACCTGGAACCCAGGAAAAAATATTTACTAAACGCCTAAAAGGCCCTGTGCTAGATGTAAATAATGTTTCTCCCATTCGTCTGAGCCGGGAATAACCCCAGCTTTTGTTCTGTTTGGAGCACCTGTTTTTAATCCACATCATAAATATTTTCATGACTATTGCTCAGTAGTCAATGGGTTTCTTTGTTGGCATAGAATTTAAGATATTTCCCTAATAAGGACACCCAGTGTTTAAGCAATGAATTTCTATAGCTATGCAGTTCAGAGAGTTACCTAGGAGATGGAAAGCTAATCTGTCTGGAATTTCTGCCCTTGAGACCACAGATACTATAAATTTGCTTGGGGGAGAAATAATCACGGTAAGCATCTTAATTTCCTCCATCTCGTTTCCAAGCAGATGTCGCCGTGTGTTAGCCTGGAATTCATCATTTCTCGGATACATCAACATCGACATATTCCATCTTCATCTCTTATTATAGAAAATGGAAACGAAACCAGACCTCGAGAGCACATTGAATGGATCGTGCTCCCCAGAGATCTGGAGGAGAAGACACCCTCCTCCCACCGGCCTTTGACTTTTGGATGCCTTGTTTCCTCCATGTTTGGATTGGACCTCGCAGAGTCCATCAGAAGGTTCACTTTCGCAAATGCAAAGAGAGCTCATTATCAAAAGACAAAGCTCCTGAGGAAGGAACACAGTGGGGGAGATGGGGCAGGTGCCACCTCAGAAACCCAGCAGTTTAGTTGAAACCCTGAAGCTTAAACTCCATTTATTTCCATCCTTGGCTTTGCCAGTCAGCCCCTTTGAGTGGATGTGTGGCTATGTCTAGCTGTTTGCTCCCTATCTATTAAGCCCTCCCTTTCGAGGATGACTTTGGACAGGTGTCAACACCTGCAAATGTCATCAACCCCGTAATACTTTGTGGTGTTGTTATCACAGTACCACTGGCTCAGAGTGCCTGAGAGTCCCGTCACCCCACAGTGGTCACCGGCAGCCTTCTTTCCTTTTTCTGGCCTCGGGAAAACATTCTTAGGATTTGAGGATCCTATTATATGTTGAATGAACTGTGTTCTTCTTGAATTCCTTACGAAGTCACTCTGGTCCTTCGAGATTAGAAGTTTAAGCCTGGAAGGCCATACCTGGGTGAGCTTTCTTCACTTTGGCTCCCCAGCCACTTCTGTGCCCGCCAGACTTAATCCTCCGCAGACACATCAAGGCAGCTATCAGTCAAGGTCATCTGTATTTCCTCCCGCAGGCTACAGAGATTAAGGCCGCCTGCTTTTCTCATATATTCCTTGGCACACTGACCACAGGCTCGGCTTCTCCAAGCGGGATGCAAACAATGTTTACCACTCGGCTCCTAGTTGTTGCCTATTTTAAAGAAGAGCCCATCTCATTCTGGAATTATAAGACAGCCAGTGCCATCTTGGATATAATAGGATAGTTGGAGCGGACGTTATTAGTGCCCTGGAATTCCCCCCCCCCCATTCATTTGGAGAGTAGACAATAAAGGGGTAGATCTAGAATTCTAGCTGTATGGCTCTGGACATGGGGCATGCTCTCACCCGGAAGGTGGGACTTCTGCTGCTGGCCTGCCCCGTCACGGGGGCTCGGGATAAGGGACACAGGAGTCTTGAACTCAAGTGGCACTGCTGTAGGAGCTACAACTGTTGCCAGCTGTATCACCTCGCAGGTGGTCTGGTGAGCGTTCAATGTAACATTGTACCTTTCGGGCAATTTTTGAAATGCTTCAAGGAATTTCTTACTGTCTCCCTGGGCCTGGATTTCTTGACCACCAAACAAAGAAAGGGAATGTTACCCTCACAGCCCATAGAATCTGCTAGACTATGAGTATTGGGTGGGGTGGGGGTAAAGTAAAATCCAGCACCGGGTGCTGGATTTCCCTCTGTGATTTGCTGAAAGCACCCCTCACAGGCCCCTTCCTGGAAGCTTCTGGTAACAGGGTCAGTGATTTTGGTGCTGAGGAGATTAGGGAGGAAACAGAAGCTGGGATGGCAGCCAAACTCCTTGTCCCAAGGTGTGATTTTGCTCCTATCCTCGTCTATTCAGCCTGGAATTCTCTGGGAACTCACCCTGGGGGGAGGGCGGAGTTGAAGGGAACACAAGCAAGGCAGAGTCCGTCATAGGGAAGTGTGGAGCAGTCAGTCGAAGGTGAAGACAGAAAGGTCGAATGTGGGGGCAGAACATATGGGACTCCATGACAAATGCTTGAGAAAATTCAGGTTGTCTTCATTTTCCAATAGTAAGCAAAAATGAGAAGCATATTCTCTATCAGCAGAAGTTTATATAAATCTGTAAACTTTGGTGATGACACCCGTTCCTCTGTGGTTCTAGGAGCCCTCATTCAGCTCTGCCCTTAGACACCACCTCATTATAATTTTACTAAATACAATGCTGGATAGAACTCCAAAATTGATTTTATGACCTGCTAATGAAAAATATTGGTGTAGACGCCATTCGACATCCCAAAGGGGGAAATGTGAGCTTAGAGTTGGAGATCTGAGCAGATTTCCATTCGGAACAAGAAAGAAATTATTAATAAGCAGTTGTACATGGATACATTCTGAGACTCTCAATCTAGTGAAATCCACCCATGGATGTTTTTAAAATGAAACCTACTGCATATGCTGGGTTTGTAGCATAAATATCTTCAAGTTTAGAGACCCCACAAAAGCCCACAATTCAAGGCAAAACAAAAAGAGAGCCCTAAATGGAAGATTTACCTTTGCTTAGGTCAGCAGGCTGTGGAGACAGCAGGAAGGAGTTAGTATCAGCGGCCCTCCCTGGCTAAAGAGCTCAGTGTCTCACTTATGTTCATTCACCGTAAACACATGAGGTAAATAGACACGTCTATGTGGTAAGTATAACACAAATACACACATACTATATATCCATATACATCGAAATCACACACCGCGGGTTATATCCAAGCCACCCTTCTCCTCCTCCTGCCCCTCTCCTTCATACAGTCTTCAGCCAATAACTCCCATCTCCTCTGCCCTGCCAGGCTCAACACTCATCTTTGCAGAAGGCCGCTCTGCCTTGGTGACCTCTTTAAAAGTCTGGTTCCTTCCTCAGCCGGGAGCAGAGCTTCCGGGTCCTGGAGAACAAGACCTCCAAGTACATTTTAAATGAGACCTGCTGCTACCTTCTGTTCCTAGCAGCATATCCTCAGAAATGTAAGGGCCTAAAAAGAAGTTTCAATTTAGGGCCCCAAGAAGTGCAGTGTGTAGCTGGGGATGATTCGATCGGGATCCAGTGACCTTGCCATCAGCACCGACCCCTTAGCGTTGTCCACATCACTGTGTCCTTAGAGTGTTAGACCCTAATGAGTGCACCGGGTCCTGGAGAATGAGCCCTGGGGTACAGGGTTTCACATCGTTGGCACGGACTGGTTAAAGCAGGACTGAGAGGGATTCGCCCGGGTCACCCAAGGAATATGAGAGGTGATGGGTGAAGCGAGGACGCCAAGCAGCACCGTCCTTTACAAAGTGGGAAGGAAAGGGTCCCGGTGAGCTGGACTGGAGGCAGGAGAACTGAAAGAGAATGTTGTCAACGGCCCAGGGAGGGGGATTTCGAGAAGCAGGGTGTGGCCCGGCAGTTTCTTGCCACAGAGGGGGAGACCGAGATGAAGCATGCCCTGGGTTAGCTGAGCGCTTGGTGACGTCAACAAGGCCAGTTTCTGTGAAGTGGTGAATGGGCACCGTCCCCGCGGCCTGTGGAGGGAATGGGAGATGAGGCAGTAGAGAACTGAAATATGGGCCGGTGATTCATAAATGCCGGCCCCTGGGTCACCTCCATCACTGCCAGAGTTGGGCTTTAGGAGACACAGATCTGTGGTCCTGACTCATGTTTTCTGAGGATGCCCAGAGTGGGCCCCAAGGAGCTATACTAAAAATCCGGGCTTGAGCATTGTTAAGAGTGAAAACCAGCAACACCTAATTTGCCCAAACAACTTCTTTGAAAAGTTAAAACAATAAAGAAATAAAATAAAGAAAGAAAGAATGAGAACAACACCAGAGGCCTTGCCATTCTGATGTACCATGGTATCTGTATCCATGTACCCTGAATCTGCCCATAGCAGAAGCTGTAGATGATAGTAACAGTGAGATACACCACAGCCAAGAGCCCGTGCTGGAAAAAATGGCACATCCTGTGGCTTGGACGTGAGTGGGGTGAGCGGGGTCCTATGGTCCCCTCAAAGACACACACCCATGATCCCCTGCTGGTGTTAACCACAGCAGTCAGTAAAGATGCGACGGACTGCTCTCCCCAGACTCTAGTTATCAAGAGCAGGGAGGCTAACACAATTAAGTTTTCAGCACCATTCCCTCAGACTCATTGCATCCGCGCTGAGGAGTAAGACAGAGGTCTCTAATTGGTCTGGGGCTGGAGCAGATTACCAAGACAGATTCATTAAAATTATTCCTTTGAATGGGAAGGCCCCTTTCTGTAGCGGGCATAGGCTGTAACAGACAGGACACTTGGTGTCTTTCTGCTGGAATTAGTTGTACCTCACGCCAAACTTGTGCTGTGATTAAGTCTGTGAATTCAGGACCCCTGAGAGCTTGCTTGGGTGGTGAATTCTAGGGGGTGGTGGGTGAAGGTAATTCATTTTCCATGAGCGTGATATAAAGATTGACTAACTAAACCTCCAAGGATGCTTGCCAATGTTTTGTCAGAGAACACGAGTTAGTCAGGTGTCCATGCCTACAGCAAACACCCGAGACAATCAGCTTACAAAGAGAAAGGGTCGGTGTTGGCTCGTGGACAATAGGCCCTGTGGTTTCGGTGAGGGTCACTGCAGCCAGGAATCATCGCTAGACTAAACCTGCTCACTTCACAGGAGAGAAGGGACAAAACCCAACAGTTCCCCCAAAGGCACACACCCTGTGATCTGAGGACCTCCTGCCTAAAATTTCCTCCAGTTTTCAGTTGCCCAAAGCTGGGAACCAAGCCTTTACTCCCTAGACATGTAGGACAGCACCTTTGAGAACACACAGATTACTGTGGTTAATGAAATATATCAGGGAGTATTGTGAGTATTTTAGAGGCTCCAGACCTCAGGACTTAGGCTAGATATTGCAAATATGAGAGAATTCATATGACTTAATTTATGACTTTGTCCAAAAGGAGATGCAAAATTATAATGTTGACCTTGTGGGAGTCCATGAAGATTCTGGAGTTATAAAGAACTTACATGGTGGCCAGTCTCTGTGATGATGCTTATAATCTGCATCTTCTGGAGCCCATATCCTTGTTATTATATTCCCTTTTGAGTATGGGATGGACTTAGTGGTGTGTCTCTGGTGGGTGGGCCACTTCCAGAAGCAATATATCCAACCAATACTCGGTTATAAAACGATGGTGGCCCTATTAGGGATGTGCTCTCTGCCTCTCCGTCTCCCTTTCTGGTTCAGGGCAATATTTGGGAAGATTAAAAAGAGACCCTCATGGGACAATGGGAATCATTCTATATACCCACAGCCAGTGACGGATTGAGCTGGCCTCCAGAGCATGTGCAACGCCTGGATGAGGTTCCAATCCTGCAGCCACTGCAGGCTGGTGAAAACCCATCACCACATGAGAAATGCCTTTCGGATGCTCTCAGCTAAGCATCCCCATCTTCCTGACTCTTTCTTATGTTGCATACTGAATATCCATTTCTTGTTATAAATTGCTGAAACTGGAGTGGTTTATTTATTCCTTAGCAATAGATAACTAATATTGTTCCCTATTTTCAAAATGTTTGGAAGCAACAATCAAGCTATTTCAGGCACAAACATGCTTTCACATATATTATTCAGTGGATCAGAATAGACAACTCTCATTCCCGAGAAGACTTGAGCAACCTGCATTGATGGAGAAAGTATGATAGACTTAGAAGGTCTGAATGTACATTCTAACTATACCTTATTAGCAGTGTAAATTCAAAAACTTCCTGGTTCTCCTTGGCTTATCTTACCTCCTGGACAAAATGCAGGCTACCACAGTGCCTGCTGTGTCTTAGCATGCTTCTCTGAGCAGTCGATCATAGCCACAGACTAACAGACCTACTGAGTGCTATTGACATGCTAGTTCTGATGGTGAGAATTCATCAGCTTTCAGAAAAGTTGATTTCATCAAGGTTACATAGATATTTGGAAACAGAACAGGACCAAAGTCATCTTTCTACATCTAGGGCTTTGTGGTACCTGGACAAACCTTCTTCACTATCTAAACCCATTTCCCCAATAACGTGTGCAGAAAGGTTGCATCAGCTAACGAGAGGTCACTTTTCATTCAGTGTAGGTTCTGGTCAGAATCTAAGGTGTTGGGACCATTTGGAGTCCCGGCCTTCAGCTGCTCTTCCCTGCTAGAGCTTTCTGATTAGAGTTACTAAAAGCTGTGCCTTGCCTCGAGGATCAGAGGATAAGGTTTTCACCTGTTGGCCCACTTGACTGTTGGGTATATAAGCCTCCATGGTGCTATTGAAAAAAGGGCTTCTTACCAGTACCTAGGGGTCCATGTCTCTGTCTTTCTGTTTGTGTGTCTCTGTGTGTTTCAACCTCCAGCCCCTTGGCAGAAGCTCATGAACTGTGTGGTAGCGCATACAGCACAGACGGGAGCGCAGTGTTTTGCACTAAGGAAAGGCTTCTTGTCTGGGTGGTCATGTTCCCAAGAAGGCTGAAGTATGTACCTGAAACCCTGGGGGACTTTAGAGCCCAGTTAGTCAGTGTGTTGATGCTGGCAGAACTGCACATTGTGCTCTGAGTAGGTGGAGCCTCGGCGGAATGCAAAGGCTATTGGTACCACTGTCGTACCCTGTGTGCGCTGCCAGCCCCCACACCAGCCCCTGCAATAGTATCCTGTCTTTTGTTACTTCAAGCCCCATACACTTTGAATTTGTACTGTGCCAGGAGAATTCATAAAGAATCCAGTTCGCACTCATGGCGGAGGAAGGAAAGGTCTACAAACACGACCTTGGAGTTCTGTAGAGGGCAGCAAATGTCATTTCTGAGTAGGGCCGAGGAAGTCATGGTTCAATTTGGGGGAACACTTAGAATTGTAGGGGCCTTATATGGATACTGCTAATCAATGTCTATAGTTTACCCAATTCATTTAGAAGTGCTTTCTCACTTGAAGCTGATTGTCCTCCTTTTCAACTAGATCACTAGACCTCACGGAAGTCACATCAGTGAGGGACAGGGCAAGCTCTGTTCCCACGGTCGTCATTTTCACAGTTAGCTTCTCCTGGCTCTCCTGAGCTCCGGCAGCAATAGGATTTCCTCTATTAAAGAATAGGGATTTTATTGTTGTTGCTAGTCTTGTCTTCTAAGAGTACTAGACCCTCAAAAGCCAACTCACACAATAAGGAAGATGTGGCTCACAGCATGAGAAATATTAATGATTAGAGATGTCTAGGGGATGGGCCATCTACAGAATGCCTGGGCCTTATTTGTGCGTCAATAAACACTACCATGTAAGAAGTGGCATTCGTGGGACTTGATCCTGAGTCTATGGCTTGGGTTTGGAGGACCACCCGTTCACTGATGGGAAGCCTGGGTTCATCCCCACTTCACTAAGCAAAACTGGACCATGTCAGTTTTCTGTCAAGGATGGGTCAGAATGGTTGGGGAAAGAGAACCCCCGAACCACAGGATTGGGAACTAGGAGGTCTGGAAGTGTGCTCTGACAAGAAAGGACTGCCTAGGTCTAGAACTTCCACTTGGGGAGGAAATACCTGAACCTGTTACCTGGAGATCTGATGAGGACCCCAGCTCCCTCTTTCGCAGTCTTTACAGCGGTAGAGTCACATTGCCTTCTTCATCTCTTGTTTCCACCACTAACCGTCAGAGAAAATGCCAGTGCCTGCCCTGTGGGCTAATTTGTTCTGATCACCCCATGAGGGCTTGTGCTCGATGTGCTACAGAGAAGCATTTGGCAAACCACAGCCAAGGGCCAAATTGAGCCCCTGCCTGCTTTTATAAGCATGTCAACAAAGAATGGTTTTCACATTTTTTAAAATGCTTTTTTTTAAAAAAAATATTATATATAATTAAATAATGTATAGGCCACTACATGTGATTATGTAACAAACATAAATGCAAACATAAATTCATTATATAAATATATTGGTTATTATACTACAATATATAATACTGTATGTGCAATGATTCCTATGTCATAATATACAGCACTTTCTATATACTATCTATCTATCTATCTATCGATATTTAAAAGATCATGCGTAAATTACAGATATAAGTACAACCATAAAGAAAGTTTTACTGACTGTAACCAGGCTTGATTTCTGTGTGCTGTCACCATCAGTGCTGCTTAAGGCTGCTTTAAGGCTCCAGCAGGGAGGTTCGATGGTTGTGAGATCATGTGACCTGAAAGCCTTAACTAAAGACTCTCCTGTCCTTTGCAAGAGAAAACTGACCTGACTTGTCCTGGACAGCAACGGAATGAGTGGAGAGAGGCGTGAGAAAACAGAGGCTCCCAAGAGGAAAAAGAAAGTCAATGTCCCAGCTTTTAAAACCAACTGAACAAAACGAAAGAGTCTGTGATAGATCCCAAACTCCTAACTGAACATAACATTCTCTTATTCCGTGGTTATAAAGGCTACCCAGGTTCCAACACTTTTAAAAGGGTCAATAAATATAGGATCTTAGGATGTTAGAGATGTTAGCAAATAGGTTATAAAGCTGGAGCACGAGAGACAAGTTAGGAATGCAAGAAGCCAAACGCAGAGTGACCTGTAGAGCTGAAATTCTAATGTTGTCAAACTGAGTAAAGAGGAGACGGGAAGGTAGCTCAGTTGGTAGAGCAGCGCTGGCTTAGCATTCAAGAAGCCCTGGGTTGGATTCCCAGCGCCAAATAAAGCCTGTGGGGAGGTGTATGCATTCATTCTCAGCACTGGAGGTTCACAGTCATCTTCAGCCACATACTAACTTCAAGGCCAGCCAGGGATATATGAGACCTGCTCAAAAAACACAAACAAAACACAAAGCAAATAACAACAGCAACAAAGTATACATACACACACACACACACACACACACACACACACACATACATATATACAGAAAAGAAGCAATTAGTAGTAAATACAAAAGGGGTAACTTTAAAGCAGGATAACATTTCTATATTATAATATAGTAAAATGTTAAATAATTATAATAATTAATAAAAAAGGTGTTATAATAGATGTAGAATAGTTGTATACTGCCTATGGCCACATACATTAGTTAAAATATTTTTATAACTTTAACTCAGTTTTACATATTAAGAACCCTTAATGTGTTCTTATTCTTTAATTCATTAATCCAACTTGTTTATTTTATTTTACATTAATGTGTGTGTGCACGTGCGTACATGCATGTGTGCCTTACACAATGTCACATAGTAGAAATCCAAGAAAACTTGTGGTGGTTAGTTCTCTCCTACCACGCAGGTTTCTTGGGTTAGAGGCAAGTGCCTTTACCCAAACGAGCTATCTTGCCAGCCACATTAATTCTACTCTTAAACATTTTATCATTAGAAAATAATTCTAGAGTCAGAAAAATAATATCCATCAAGTTATACACTGGGATGCAGTTTTCGTGTTAATCTGGAAATAAGTCCCTCTCCCCGCACCCCCTCCAAGACAGAGGATAGGCTAAGCAACATTTGGTTGGAAATTATCAGGGTTTAATAAGAATGTGGAGGAAAGAGACTTATTGTGAAGCAAAAACAAAACAAAAACATCCAAAGAATATGAAAATTGTAATTTTCTGTTATTTCTTAACTGCGACAAGGAGAAACAAAAATGTTTTCTTCGGTGTGTGCATGTGTATGTACACATGCATGAGTAAGCATGTGCTTGTGTGGGACTGTGTATGGAGGCCAGAGGACAACCTTGGGTCTTGTTCCTCAGGTGACACCCACATTTTATTTCTGAGACAAAATTTCTCACTGTCCTGCAGCTCCCCAACTTGGCTGCCAATATGGCCCAGAGATCTTCCTGTCTCCACCTCTCTAGCACTGAGATTTTAGTCGTGGGCCATGAAGATTGGCCTTGGCTCTGGGGCAGAGTCTCCCTAGTCCATAGCTGGTTTCTTAAGATGATCATTTTCTATAGCTTCTCCTGTCATGTCACTGACTAAATATAAAGGCCAGGAGATCTGGCCTCCTAAAAAGTGAGTTGGGATTGACTAAATTGACATGTTGGCTTGTGTCTTTCAAAAGCCACAGGCTTCTCTCTCAGGTCTCAGGGCAGAATAGAGTCCTACCCTGGCAGATAGGCTGTCAAGGCTTTCCTATCAGGGTTAGGAAGGGTGAGAGAAGGGATCAGGATGTGGGCAGAGCCTCTATCAGCAGCTCTTTACCTTTGGAGACCTCCAGCTTTCGTGACAGCTCAGTTGCTATAGAGTCAGGCAACGTCCAGTGGCTCAGCCTTGATCCCTGACCTCAGACAGGCTCTCTCAGATAGGAGGAACTGAAGAAAGTGGTGGGGTCCCACATAGGCAAGGAGAGGGGCGCTGTGGCTGAGTCTGCATCAGATGTGAAGATGGGCAGAAGACAGACTCTGTTCTCAAGGAGTCCCGTGAAGGGGGACAGATGCCATACAGGGGACACTACAGGGATGAAGGAATTCTAAACACAGCAACTGACGGGAGGTGAGCCCCCAGCACAGCGTGAGCATGCCTGCTGTTGTCTGGGACTCAACAGTTGGCCCAACTGGTGAGGGCTTTGCCCTGATTGAGTGCTATTGTTTGTTCCACATTTACGTCTACTTTCTCATTATTTATGGATTTTAATCATGGCCTTGAAAACCCTGCACATCAAAAGCCCCGTGAGCTTACATGTTTCCTGGGTAAAGCTCCAGCCCCCAGCCCCCAGTGCTTTTCACTTCTTTGGATTTTTACACTGGACCAGATTTTCATGAAGAGAGATCCTTCAGTGTCAACGCGCCCTGACTTGGGTCTTTTCTCTTACTGGTTCTTCCTTCTTCCGGGTTCAGTCAGTGGTGCTCTCTCTGAAGCCCCACTGGATGGTAGAAGTGAGTGTTTGCCCTCTTCTCTCTGGAGGCTGCAGGCAGAGAGGGTGACTCTCTGAAGATGGTAGGATAGAGATAAACTCTGGCCAGAACTGTAGGCCGGGAACAGGATGGTGGGACTGGTGTGAACACGTTCTCACAGGCAAGACTATGGGGACTTATTCGGGGAAGAGTGAGTGGCTCCAACTGGAGTCAGTCCAAGGATGTTATTCGTATTAGTTCAATTTTCTGGAGATATGGAGCATGGTATAAGAAATGGGATTTATCTTGAATGACTCCGTAGGAGAAAAAGTAGGTCGTCTGGAGGTATCTACAGGTTTCTCTCCTCAGGCCTACACATGGTACTCTGGCCCCAGGAAACCTTGGACTTGCTTATACTTGAGTTACTGGGAAGTGGTAACAATCCCCATGAAAGTAAAGGCGGACCATGTGCTACACAGACAGGCTCCCTGCATTTCCATAATATAATCATTATCAAACAGCGATCGTCTCGCGATTTTAGTGGGTGTGTTGTCTCTCTTCTACAGATGAGAAAACTGGAGCGGACAGAAGTCACAAGACTCCCCTGAGGTCATGAAGCTAGGTAAAGACTTGATGGCAGGACCCAAACTGGCAACCATAGTACCTCAGGCCTCGAATCAACTGCTAGACAGTACCTTCTCCCAAGGGACTGAGTTGGGGGGGGGGGGGAGAGCAGTCAGACACGCCCTGAGGGCATTTTAAGAAATCCCTCATGGAAGCTATTCATGGGCAAGCTAAAGGTTTCAGCCAAGCAAAGGAGGATGCAGATTTCCTTCTGTGACCCAGAAGCTGGGGTCATGGAGCATGCCTTCCTGGAACTGGGTAACAGTGGGGGGGGGGGGCGGGAGGGGGGAGTTGGTCCAGTTGGGTGGTGTAGCTGCTGAGAGCTGCCTAGATCAAAGCAGGAACATGCCAGGAGGACCAGGTCAACTCAGTTCTGGACGATTCCTTGTTGTTTATGGAACACCTTCTGCTTCTTGTATCAGGAACTTCATCTCCAGAAACTGGAATGATAACTTCTCTGCTTCAGATCAGTAATGGGGTGCTATGTGATTTTTCCCCGAGTTACACCTGCATTCCAGTTTTCTAAATCCATCCTAAATATCCTAACTCCTTTCCATTCTATTTCCAAGGGGGGAAAAATGGGGTTAAAGGAGCTCGCTCTTTAAAAATTTTTAGTGTGTGCGTGTATGTGTGCATGTGTGTCATATGCATGGGGGTGCCTTGGAATGCCAAAAGAGGGTGTGGACCCCCTAGAGCTGGAGTCACCTGACATGGGTACTGGGAACTGAACTAGAGTTCCCTGGAAGGGCAGCAAACATGCTTAACTGACCCGAGCTGTCTCTCCAGCCCCCAAAGGAGTCTGTTGCCAGAAGAGACTCAGACACATCAGCAAACTCTGCACTCCAGATGAAGGGAGGTGGGACCCAGGAAACACATGGAGAAACAGAAGGAGGACTCACCATGACAATGAAAGCAGGTCTATGAGGGTGAACCCTTTTGAAAGGCCAAGGGAGGGGATGGCAGGGTTTAACGTAGCTGGAAGATACAGGGGAAGATGCCTGGAGAGAAGAGACACTTTATGAGGGAAGCAATGGCTCAGAGCAACTTGGAAAGACCGAGGTCACTAGTGAAGCAAGAGTGAAACCCAACTATTAATATACTATGTCAATCATAAAGCAGGTGACTGAGGTATGCCTTAGAGAAAGCAACAGAATACCCAAACTGGACACACCCTTGCTATAATAGGTAATGACAACCTTTAAAAATGGTACTTCAGGGAAGAAGCCGGATTGCAGAGTCTGCCGAGCACAGGGTCACATTCAGGTCTCAATGGGCATGTATCCTTATTTCTGCCCCCAGGGGTCCCATTCCAATCCATGGCAGGACTATTTGCAGTTGCAGTTCCAGAGAACCAACCTGCACCAGTTCCTTGGCTGTGCTTTTGGTTGGATTCCATAAGCTCGGATGAGTAATGCACACGAATCCTATTCTGAAGATTCTAATTATTTCTTAAAGTGCTATTACTGGAGCATCACAGACCTTTTTATAGAAGTAGCCGAGGAACAGTTGCAATCAGTCCCATAACCCGGAAGAGGGTGTTTGAAGAGTCGTTTGGTTTTCCGTTTCATGAGAAGTTTAGCGAGTTCAGTATTGGAAAGAGTACTTCATTCCTTATAGACTTCCTCTGCAGTAGTGGGGATTAAACCCGTGACCTCGCATACACTACACAAGCACTCTCCCAGTGAGCCATAGCTCCAGCCCAAATGCACGTTTTTAAAACATCTGGAAGCAAACAACTGCAGCCAGTGACGTCGGAAAGGTGTGGAGTAGTTGACTCAGATGTTTTTGGATGATGTTACTGAGAGGCTAAGCCTATGGATTGTAGACTTTCACAGTAAATGAATGATAGCATTCTTGATTTTCAAGTGGTACCCTGCCAGGCTTGTGTCTTACCCATCCCCACTGCCCCTAGTGTCGGGAGAGTCAGAGACCTAAGGAAAGCTACAGTCTCCTGTAAAGACCTAAGGCCCACCCGAGAGTGTTGCAATAACAAATAATAGATCTAGGCTCAAAATTATGACTGTGTAACTCACCAAGCCAGCAACTGTCATTGGGTTCACTAGCATAAGGTTTCCTGGGGTTTCATTTCCATTGAACAGTAATAATAATGGGACATCTACCTGAATTCATGTGAGAAAGAAATGAAAACATACACATGATATATGCAGTAATGAGGCACAGTGAGTGAGCATGGCTGTGTTTTGAAGAAACTAGAAGCAGAAGAGCGTTCACTCAAGGCCAGAATGAGAGCTAGAAGTCTCCAGAAGGCTCTAAAATGTGAGTAGATCCAGTGATTGGTTGGCGGGGTGATGCGGGACGATGCGGGGCGATGCGGGGCGATGCTTCGAGAGGGAAAGACATTAGATGGGTAAACAGGCGAGCTGCCAAATGGACTCCCAGCCTGGTTCATAATGCCTCCAATCCACAGAAGGCTGTGCGGGATGTGGGGGAGAGGAAAACATGTCTGATGACTCAAGAGGGCACAGCGAGAAGCGACGGTAGCAGTACGGAGGCCAAAGGTCAGCACAGTGTGAGGTGACACTAGAGCAGGGCTGTCAAAGACAGGAGGACCCTCAGAGAAGTCAGGCCGCGGACCAGGGACGGGGACGGGGAGGGCAGCGCGGCTACGCACCTCCCCTGGTCTGAGGGACTCTTTGGGGGCACAAAGGCAGCTGCAGCTTAATTCCT
Organism: Myodes glareolus; assembly: GCF_982192425.1. Lineage (NCBI taxonomy): Eukaryota > Metazoa > Chordata > Mammalia > Rodentia > Cricetidae > Myodes > Myodes glareolus. The sequence goes on from NC_142041.1 coordinate 27,628,565, forward strand.
GAAACAGCTTCTGCAATTTCAACCGGCTCACCTCGTGCAAAAGCGCTGGGGCTTTTTGCTTTTTTTCAGGTGGGTTTATAAATTCACAAACTTTTATCCTTTCTGTGGCAGTCAATGATATTAGGAAGCTAATTAGCCACAGAGCTAATTTTCATGTCAGAGTGAAATTGCAGGTTTCACGGCATAGAGCAACATTCCCTTTCTGTCCCTCTCCATCCTTCATGGCTGCCCCATCCCACTTCCTTCTCCCTGGGCTCCGGAGCGCCCTTCCCCTCTGCAGTCTGGTCACAAAGGTCAGCAGAGAGGGGTGTGGGCTGCGGAGTCCCTTTCTCTTCGGTGTCAGGCATATTTGCATCTGCAAACGGCCTTAATTGAGTGGGGTTTCCATTGCTCTTTCTTGTTCTCCTGTTTTTAAATGCAAATGTTAAATGTTTGGTTAGCGTGAGTTCAGAATTAAGCCGCTGCTACCTGTGGCTGCCTCCTTCCCCAGGTTCTAAATAAGCCCAGGTGGAGTGGCGCGACCCGCTGAGAGCCTGTGAGTCCTGGAAGGCTGCAGTCCGGCTAATTGCCAATCGTGCTGAGAGGGCTGGGCAGAGCCTGGTCTCACTTACGAGCTCTCAGGAAGCCCTGCTACCTACCAGCAAGGAGGGAGGGCAAATGAGTGTGCAGGAAGCGCAGAGGCAGGCTGGGACCAGGCTGCTGCTTGGAATTAGGCCCTGGACTTCCTTTTGCCATCAAAGTGTTTTGCAATTGAGAAGGCCATCAGAAGTCACTGCGTTTGAATAGCAGGAGTTCGGATCGCTTAGGTCAAACTCTTAACTGTTTGTTTTCTGACCTCCTTTGGAGAGTGTCTGTCTGGGGGAGGGGGGAGCAGAGATAGCTCTTTCACCGACAGTCAGCTTTAGCTGTCACAAAGGGCGTGTTTAACATTTGAACCCCAATTAGCTTCCTATTTTCTGGCCTTTGGTTTCCGTTTTAGAACATGATTGGTCCCACCGCCTGATGATAACTGTGTTCCCTTTCATGTTGCCGTGGCAAATTACCTGACAAGAATAACTTAGAGGTAGGGGTGGGGGGTGGGGGTAGCTAAGCACAGAGATGAGCGACGAGATAGAGAGAAGAAGCCTGTAGACCCAGAGGTGGCCCTTGCAATTCGAGGTCGCGATGGAGGAGGAGGAGGAACGTGAAGTCTCTGGTCACAGATCACCTGCAGTCAGGAAACAGGGGGGATGGGTTGGAGGGTGATGTTGATACTTCACCCATTTCTCCTCATTTTTTCCAGTACCCTGGTCTATGGGATGGTGCCACCTACATTCCAGAGAGTCTTTTCTCCCCAGCTAAACCTTTCTGGAAACACCCTCACATGGCGACCCACGGCGATTCTAGCCAGTCAAGTTAACATTCCGGATTAGCCTTCACAATAACTCTTCAGACACTCGGAGGGTTCTTACAGAACCCAGCTGCCTCCTCTCCTACAAGGGAGTTTCTTCATATTGGTTGCACCTAATCACTTACATTGCTGATGATTTTGTAAATTCTTACTGCATTCTATAAAACAAGGATGTGTGATTGAGGTGTGGCAACCCGATCATACTGACTAGCATAGAGAAAATGGAACCAGTTTTCCTCCCGCTCACTGGGGTCCTTCTGTCTTCCCAAATCCAAGAGCATAGCTAGATATTCCATGCCTTCAAAAAATCCCTAGTCTGAAGAACCACAGAGACCCACATATCACAACCTGTTGCTTTTTTTAGTCTGCATACTACATAATGAGTACAAATGTGTTGAGATTATGGTTATGAAGACTGGGAAGTTGAATATGACTTGAGTTGTACCTGGTTCTGATGAGGGTCATCCTGCTGCTTCATCACGTGGAAGACATCACGTGATTCACAAAGGGAGCCAAACTCTTCTTTTGTCATGACAATTTGTTCCTGTGATAATGGCATGAATCCACAGTCCCGTCTTAAAGGGCCCGCCTCACATCATAGCACGGTGGATTATGTTCTCGTATGTGACCTTCAGGGTCACGTTCACATTATACCACAGCAAGGGGTACAAAATAAGAGAAGCATGGGCATAGTATGAGCCAGCGGTCCAGAAGCAGTGATTCCAGGGAGAAGCAGGGAGTTTGGTCACTTCCTGGAGGAGGTAAAACCACTAGGTGTGGAGATTGAGAGAGGGTCAGAGTCAAGACTAAAGACCTGTGCACGGTGTGCGGAGACTGCTGGAGAGTAAAACCTATGCAGAATGTGGGATACAGAGATAGTTACACAACACCAAACTGGGGAGATAAGCCTCCATCTCTTCTTGTATGGTTTGGCCTTCAAACTCTTTTTAAAAGGTAGCTCATATGAAAAATCCATACATAAATCTGATACTTTGTAAGCCAATTCAAAATGCACATTAAAAAAAAAGAATCAGAAGAGAAATACCCTTCCTGTTGGCATAGTTCTGTTCTGAAAGCACAAGGATTATTAAAAATTCTAGTGCTGAGTGAGATATACCTCCTTATGAGCTAGCTGTAAGTTAGAGAAGCCAGCGGCCCCCAAGGTGATCCAGGGTCTTGTCATTCCTTTCAGTTGCCCACCAGGACTAGTTAATAAGTCTTATTCCTGGAGATGCTATACATCTTCATTGCAAGACAAAGAAAGTAAGCTGGAATGGAGACAGAACGTTCATCCCTATTTAATAGCTGCTGAAATAAGTGCTGTTTAATAGTCCTGAAAGGTTCTATGTAAGTTGCCAGGGAAAAGAAGGCATTAACTAATTTAGCAAGCTAAGAATCCTATGAATTACAGGTCAATCTCCTGGGCAAGATGTAGTCATTGCAGTAATAGTGGCACAGCTGTTATGGAGGTGACCAGCCAGTCTCTGCTTGGATCTGAGGTCCTCCCACAGGCAGAAACCCTTGCCTGATACTGTCAACCCAGTCCCACCCCCCCCCACAAACACACAAAAGATAAGGAAACCCTAAGCTCTAAGGGGAGACCTTACTGTCATCACATAGTTAAATGGGCATGACTCCAAACTGACTTCTAAATATTCATGTTTATACCAATAGACAAATGCTACTCTCAGCCTTAATCAGAGTTTTTTATTTTTGCAACAAAGCAAAAAGATATGAATATGAGAAAGAGGTTTGCAAAGAAGAGGGAGGGTTAAACAGTGGTGGGGTGGGAAAGTGGACGGAATAGTGAGAATAACCAATTCTGCACATTATACAGATGCGTAAGATTGTCAAAAAACAAACTGAATAAAGATTGTAATAGAAAAGTCTTGCTTTTCTCTGTGTGTTGGCATACCCAAAAGGCAAAGCGCTAAGCTGAAAGAGCACCAAGCTCAAATTAAAAAACAAACCGTCCTCTCCAATCGCGTCAGGAAAAAGAAATACGTTTGGCAGCTTTGCACTTTTTTATTTTCAATTTTTTTTTATGGACTCTGTCAGAGACTTCTTCCTAGAAAGGTTGTAGACGAATAGCTTTATCTCAGGATGCTGTGATGTGGTGGCATCTGCTATGGGCCACTAGGACCAGTTCATCATTTATTTCTACTTATGCTAGCCAACATACCAAACTGAGCCATGCATGCTGTGTGACGGTAGATGGTCCATCATGACAGAAAATGAGAAGGATTGAAATTAAAAACTATCAATCAAAGGCATGCCCCAAAGAATAAAACCAAGCCTGATGTATTAGTAGTCATAGCTCATCAGAAAAAAATAAAACACACTGGTAAATGAACCCAGTGAAAGGCAGGCCACGCAGGCAACATGCAGAAATCAGCCGCATTTCTCTACACACGCAGCAACCACCTTAAAAGGAAACTGTTAAAACTTGAACCCAAGAGGTCCCCCCTAAGGCTGGTATGTTGGAAGCCTGGTTGCCAGCCGATGACCTTTGGGAAATGATTGAGTCTTATGGGCTGTCATTTAATTAACCATTAACCCCTTTCTGGAGTCCCAACAGGTGACCTTCTTAGGAAATTTGGCCTGGACGGGGATGTGCACATCAGAGACGTGCCCAGGAGAGGCACAAATTGCCCCGTGATCTTCCCACTCCTCTCTGTGTCTTGGCTGCCATGAGGGAAGCAACTTCCTCTCCCAGGCCTTTCCTCCATGATGGTCCTGACTCACCTCAAGCCTCGAAGCAATGCCCTGGAAACTCTAAGACTGTGAGACAAAATAAGTATTTTCTTCTCTGAATTGTTTCTCACAAGTGTTTGTCGGAACAATGAAGAATGTAGCGTAGAAATTAAGAAAACGTTCTCACTTATAGTAGCATGTTCATTGAAGAGTATGCAACGTTGGGGGAAAAAATTAAAGAGAGAAGTGAACATAGTTATCTGATATTCATGGATCAAAATACTTTAAAATCATTTCAAATGTCCATATTACTCAAGATGAGCTATCTCCAGCCTCAGTGAAATCTTCAGTGGCTTCCCAAGTACATTTTTATGGAAATAGAGAAGACAATTATAAATTGACCGTGGAACCACAAGACATCCGAAACAGCCAAGGCAATCTTGGTGAGGTTGAACCAAGCCAGAGGTTTCATAACTCCTAATTTCAAAATATACTGCCCTGCAAGGCTGCAGCAAATCAAACAGTACACTACTGTTATATGCTTCTCTTTGACAAAGGTGCCAATAACACAAAATGGAGAAAATGTAATTTGTTTAACAAATAGTGTTGGAAAACTAGCATTTACTAGAAAAAGTAGAAATTGGGATCTTACGTTTGTACAATAATCAGCTCAAAATGGATTAAAAATTAAATATAATACCCAAATCTCTAAAACCCCTAGAAGAAAACACCGGAAGCAAAGCTACATACATGATAGAAGTAGAGGAAATGGTTCCTTGTACCACAAACATAAGCAACTTGTAGAATTAGACACGTTGAACTCTAAAAGGCTTCTTCATCACAAAGTGAACCACAGAGCAGAAAGACAACTTTAAAAATGAGAAAAAAAAATACTTGTTAGCCACCTATCTGATGCGGCTTATGTTCCAAATAAGTAGGAACTCCTACAGCTCAGTGGTTAAGGCTGTGATCACTGCATGTAAAAATGGGGAAAGAACCTTAGTAGATACATGCGAAGTGTTCAACCAGTCATTAGAGAAGCATATCAGAACCACAGTGAATGAGCCATTCCAAGGATGGCTTTTGTTGGAAACCAAAGGATAATAGCATTGACAAGGGAGTGGAGAAACTGGAACCTTGTGTATTCTCTGGGGATTCCTTTAAGAATTAGAAATACAGCTACCATGTAATCCAGCAATTCCATTTCCGAAAATATATCCAAAAGAATTGAAATCAGGATCAGAAAGGAATGTTAGCACCCCCGAAATCATTTCAGTATGGGCACATTGGTAGATAAAGACTTACACACACACACACACACACACACACACACACACACACACTCCTACAGGGGAATATTTTTTAAGAAAGAAATGCCGCCATATAGAACAACAGTGGATGAACCTCGAGGACAGTACACCAAGTGAGATTAGAAAGCCGCTGAGAATAAACCCTAATGAATTCCATATGGTTGGAGTATCTAAAATGGTCGCATTAGGAAGGTAGAGTATACACCCGGCTGCCAGGGACTAGGAAGAGATGGTAGAGCAAAATTGTTTCTCAGTGGATATAAATTAGTTGTGGCTTTGCAAGGTGAGTAAGCTACAGAGAGCTTCTGCGCACTGTGCGCCTACAATTAGCACCAGCATATCACATGCTGGTAATTTGTTAAGAGGGTAGATGTCAGACCTGAGGATGTAGCTTGGCGACAGAGTGCTTGCCCAGCATGTGTGATGCTCCGGGTTCAATCCCAGCACTGAGAGAAGAGTGTCAGCAGAACAGTAAGGACCAGACGTGCAAGGCCCCTTCTTTCCGGACTTTTCTTTTCTCAGCTATGAAATCACCCGTCTAGATTTAATGGTTTTCAATTCTATATGTTCGCTTCAAAAGTAATCATACTGACTTAGCTTCATGATTAAAAAAATCAATAACTCAAAACATAATTGTACTTTAAAGGAAAATTTAAAAGGTATATGAATTAAAAGAAGTAAAGTTCCTTTTCTCATTTTTAATACTTTACTCCAAAATAAAGTGATATTGCCAGAAGTAAAAAATCCCATTGCGTGTTAGGAATATTTTGGTGTCCTTTTATCCAGAATTCTGTTTATGTTGGTTTTACATGTAGTACTATGTTTGTGCTGTGTGTACAATTTTGGATTCCACTTTCAGTATAATTTTTGATATTAATGCAGTAACAAATATTATTGATCACTTGTTATACTGAAGCACCTTGATTGCAGTTGGGAAGCAAAGATGAGCAAACAGCAGTCCCAGCACTAGAGAATTTCACAGTTGGGATCGGAAAATAGGTAAGGACTCAGGCAATTAAAGTCTAGGGTAGTAAATACTGTGGGAGGGGAGGCAAGAGCGCGTTCCTGGAAGTTAGTTACAAAGCCAGACTGGAACGAGTTGAGTCAGCACACGGCTGCCCAACCACCACACTTCACAGTCACTCCGAAGTCCAATGTGGACAAGACACTTAATTATGGCCAACAGGATGTGGTTGGGCATAATACACTTTTTTACCTCTCCTGGGTCCTTCCCATGCTCCTGTGATCTTTCACTGTTGGCTAGAATGGGAACAGGAGTGACTGGCATTGACCACCTATTAAGAAAGAGTTGTAGAGGGTTGTTGGTGGTGCACACCTTTAATCCCAGCAACTGGGAGGCAAAGGCTGGTGGATCTCTGTGAGTTCAAGGACAGGCTCCAAAGCTACAGAGAAGCCCTGTCTCAAGAAAACCGAAAGAGGGGCTGGAGAGATGGCTCAGTGGTTAAGAGCATTGCCTGCACTTCCAAAGGTCCTGAGTTCAATTCCCAGCAACCACATGGTGGTTCACAACCATCTGTAATGAAGTCTGGTGCCCTCTTCTTGCCTGCAGGCATACATACAGACAGAATATTGTATACATAATAAATAAACATTAAAAAAAAAGAAAACCGAAAGGAAGGAAGGAAGAAAGAAAGAAAGAAAGAAAGAAAGAAAGAAAGAAAGAAAGAAAAAAGAAAATTGTACTTAAAAAACAAGAGCAACAGAACACAAGCCTCTATCGACCTTGAATTTTTTTCAAGATATCTAAGCTAGAGTTACAGGGAGGAAGCCAGAGGGTCAAAAACATCACAAGGAAACTCACAGAAACAACTAACCTGGGCTCATAGGAACTCACAGAGTCTGGGCCCACAGCCAGGGAGCCTGCATAGGACCCACCTAGTTCTCTGTATATGTGTGGCAGTTGTGTAGCTTGGTTTGCTGTGGGACTTCTAGCAGTAGGAGCAAGAACGGCCTCCAATACTTCCACTGACTGTTGTGAGCCTATTCCTCGTACTGGATTGTTTTTCCCGGACTTAATACCAGGGGAGGGACTTAGTCCTTCTGCAACCTGATATGCCATGCTTTGCTGACACCCATGGGAGACCTGCCTGGTTTTGAACAGAAACAGTGGAGTGAATTGTGGAGGGGGGGGTGCAGAGAGCAGAGGAGAGATGGGGAAAAAGAAAGGGGGGGGGGAACTGCAGTAAGGATGCAAAATAAATGAATAAATTTAATTAATAAAACAAGCAAACAGGCAAACAAAAGAATAATAAAATGGACTCGGTAAAGAACTTTTAGAAAGAAAGAAAAACAAAAGCAAACAATCATAATCATAAAAATGGTGGTTACCAGTCATGAACTAAAGGAGACAATCAGAAAAAAAGGAACCTTTAATGAAGTCAATATCTAGGGAAAGACAGGAGAAAAGGAAATTGAAAGAGACAAGGAAGCAGGAAAGTGTGTGTCACTAGCACCAAGAAAAGGGAATAATATAACTAAAGACAGTGGCCAGCCATGCCCTAGGTTGCAGAAGCCAATTAATCCTGGAACACTAGGCATGGTGTCTGTGAACTCAACATTTATTCAATACACATTGAAGTGAATTGCTAATTGGTAAATCACTAAATTGATGCTGTTGTTTTTAATCTAATTATTTGTTCTGTTTTGGTTTTCATTAGAAACAGCACATCCAAATTATGTTTGTGGAGACAGAGTGGGAAACCCTGATTATGCTAATTCTTGTTTCTTGGGGTAAAAAAAAATGGACTTAAAACTTGGGGGGGGGGACTGTTCTGACAGATTGCAAATGTTCTCTTTATTTACTAAAGAAAACTTGACAAATAGGAACAATACGAGGAAAAAAACTTGAGACGACACAAGACAAAGGAGAAGTCGGTTGTGGCTAAGGTTTTGGTCATGTTCCCAAAGCCACATCCAGAGAACTGGATTGGAGACCCAGTAGGGCTCTGGGATAGAAGCCACAGTGGCATACTTCATGGGATGGGGCAAGACTGCTTCTGGGAACCGGATGTCAGCTGTGCGCTTCCTCTCCAGAAAGTTCTACCCGCATACAGCACAGACGCACAGAACTTTGCGTTGGTTCTCCAGGGCACCTGTGCAGTCTGAGTCCTGAGCTCATCAGCAAACTACTTTCCCTCAGCACCTCCCTCCCTCGTCATCAACTCCTCTAAATGTTTCAAACCCTGCCCCAGAGCCTCAACATGTTCCCGACTGGGACTGTCCCTGCACTTTCAGAACAGCCGTGGAGACTCTAGCTTCAACAAGGACCCTGGGTTCTACTCAAGGCCATCCATCCCTGGTCTCACCAGTTGAATTCTGGTCCCGACCTCAAAGACAGCTCAGAGGGTTAAAAGGCACTTGGCATTCAGTGCCTTCAGTGCCTTCTTCGAAGGAAAACAGTGAGCTGGGGAGATGGCTCAGTGGGTAGGGTGCTAGCCATGCAAACAAGAGACCTAGTTAGGCATCCCAGTATCCATGTAAAAGAAAAAAAAAAGCTGGGCATGGTGGCATGTCTGTATAACTCCAGTTCTGGAGGACAGAGACAGTGGGATCCTGGAGGCTCACTGGCCAGCAAGTCTAGTGGAAACGGCTCCAGATTCAGTGGGAGACTCTGTCTCAAAATCTAAAATGGAAACATGAAGACATCCATCGACCTCTGGACCACACACATGTATGGACAGATGTACCCCCCAACTTCTGGTGTGTGTGAGTTCTAGGCATGTGAGGGTGTGTATATGTGCATGTGTGCACACACCACATGCATAGAACTGACACACCCCACATGCCTAGAACTCACACACACCAGAAGTTGGTGGGTACATCTGCCCAAGCATGCCAGAAATTGACATGTACCTATGCCACATACACATGCCAGAAATGGACAAGGAAATGGACAATGGAGGAAAGAAAAACCACAGCCTTCAGTTTGAATGAGGAAGGTGTGTGTGCGCCACCACAACCTCCTACACAATGTGATCTTGATCAAGTGACCCTCCCATTCTAAACCTCAATTCTCTATTTGTCAGTGAAGAGCAGTTGTATTCTGTTCTTCCCGAGTATAAATCCAAGGAACTAACAAACAAGAACGTGCTACTTCCAGTGAAGGACTGCTAATAATAAGTAAAGCAACCGATACTGAGAATTCTTTCTATGCTAGCCCTGGCAACCTCGTTAAACACATCCTATGTATTCCATCTCATTCCTACCACTCCATGAGCCCACTACTCGCTATTTTACCTAGGAGAAAATGTAAGCTCAAAATGGCCAAGTCGCTCGTTTAGGCAATGGCTCTGGAATCCATAAAGGACTGTCCTGGGGTGACTGGGTTTTTGAGATCAAAACTAAATGGACATTTAGTTTGCTGAGTGCCTGTTAGTGAGTCATCTTAGGAAGATTCTGGAAAGGCTGCGTGTGTTAGACCTGCAGAGAACCTGCAACAGTGACTGACATATGATGATGCTTCTACTCAATGTTGGTTCTTGGTATGCATTGCTGCCCCAATACCCATTGCATGCTGAGAAAACTGAGGCTCAACTAGACCTTGCCTGACGATGGGTAGTTAGTGACACAGCTGGACTTGGTAGTCATGTGTCTGGAACCTTTTCTACTCCCAGGCACTGTCTCTTGCACAAAGCACATGAGCAGTATTTTGTTTCTTTGTTTTTTCCCCAAATTCCCCACCTTTTCAAATATCCACATAGCCTCAACGCCCCAGGGTCTGCAGCCTGCTGGACCTCTGGCCTTTAGGATGTCTTGGCACCTCCTCAGCCTCGCTACACTGAACTGCCATATTTCAGAACTGGTACCATCCTGATTAGACATCTACTGGCCAGATTTCTCATCTGTCAGCATGCCAGCTGATAGGCTCACAGGCACAAGCCTCCAGCCCAAGGGACTGTCTGGTCCGAGCATTGAGACGGCCTGCTCACGGCTGGCTGGCCCCACAGCCCAGCCCGGAAGGCTGGAGGGGAGGGCTGGGGGCCTCGCCAGATGACAGAAAGGAGACAGTGAGTCTGCACAGGGAGGAGAGAAGCCTTCTCTCCAGCTCTGGTTTTATTTATGCATCATTCAGACCCCGATGACTTCCCAAAATAATTTGACTAAGTTAGCTAATGGCTTAGGTTTGTCTAGTGTTTCAGTTTACAGAGCTTGGGGGGTTAGTGATGGGATTTGAATCATGGAAATGTCTCTTGGAGAGGGAGGGTGCAGTTCCCATTTTACAGATGAAGATCACTGAGGGAAAGGCAGCCACGATTAGTAGGACTGGCCTCCATGCTTCTTTTTAATGAAGAGTATGGGAGATGGGGAGAAGGGGGAGGGGTTGTGAGAAGCCTGGGGCCAGCAGGGCAGTGGGTACACCTGGACTGAGAAATAACTAGTTCTGTCCTGGGCTCCCTGCCTGGGATGTAGGGCCCTTGTGGATTGTTCAAATCTTGTCCCATGGACCTCTGAATGCTACAGAGCAGGGTTTTCTTCTGGCTGGTGCTCTTTGAACTTGCTAGCTGGCATGGGGAATTTGGTGAGGCCAGGGTACAGCTTTCCTGGAGTCTTATCGGAGATGGAATCATAGGGGCAGCTACAAGTCCTCAATGGCTGCCCTTACTTGGTGTCTTTAGCTCAGTGTGGCTGTGGAATGTCCTTTGCGTCCACGCCTGACCAGCAGTATTTCCAATCAGAACACCTGGCCCGAGCTCTGACTGGAAGAGAGCTTTAGAAATCTCCAGAAAGACAGAGAGACTGAGGATTAGAGTGAGGACGGCCCAGTTCCCTGTGCCACCCTACCTCTGTGATGCTCTATGTCTGAGAGCAGTTGCCAGGGTCCCTAGACCATGCTCCCAGTTATCCTTGGCCCCACCATTAGCCACACCCTATCCAGATTCTTCTGGATTGTCAGTGTCCCAGTTCTATGCAGACTCACCCTGGCTTGAGAAAAAAATATGACAAAGAGATTTGCAGGCCAAACAGCCTAGTGCTGCAAGTTCCTCTAACAGGGGCATCCATTGAAGCCACTGCCAGGATCCCAGCCTGAAACAGCTAGAAGCTACCAACCTGTCCCATCCTGGGAACCAGACAGTGAGACTGCTTTTGGTAAATCCAGAACATAGAAAGAAAGTTCCTCTTCCAGGCCTCTCAGATGTCCTGGTATTTGAGTATCTGATCTTTGAGTGAGGTATTTGAGTGAGGTGTGTAGATTTTACCCTAAGCAGTAGACGAGGTTCTTCCAGCAATGTATCAAGAGCTTTTGAAACGAGCCTGTGTGGTCTGCCGAGATTCTTCTCTTTGCTCTTGGGTGTGTAGGGTTAAGTCCCAGCTGAAATCAAATGTCCTTGCGGCCTCTTATCTTAAGTCTGAGGGCTGCAGGGAGGAATTAGGACTTAAACACACCACAAAGGCGATGCAAGCTTTCTTACACCTGTACCTGAGAACTGAAAGAAAACTTGACTTAAATGAGATGAGGAAATGTATCACGTAAACACACTACAAAATAGATTACTGCTGGCTTCATCCTCTTAATCCACCAGCTTGCTCCCAGGGACTCACAGAATGCTGGAGCAGAAAAAGTGGTTCTATTGCTAAGTGAATTTTTTTTTTAGAGAGAAATACCTCTTTCTTATACTTCATTCTTGACTTATTTTACCTAATCAGGAAAAAATGGTTATTTAATATTGTTTAAAGTCTTCAAGTTTTTATTAGGTTGGGGATGTTGCTCAGTTGGTAGAGAGAGAGCTTGTCTAGCATGTATGAAATCCTAAGTTCCAGTCCCAGGACTGAGAAACTGGGTGTATGGTACACACATGTCATCCCAGCCATGGGAGGTAGACAGGAGGCTCAGAAGTGCACAGAAGATCTCCTCTCTCTCTCTCTCTCTCTCTCATACACACACACACACACACATACACACACACACACACACACACAGAGATACAGAGACAGAGACAGAGACTACGAGTGTTTTCTGGGTGCTGCCCTGGATAACGAACACTGTGTTGAGTTAGAGGGATAGGTACACAGACAATTAGGAAGTCCCTGCCCTCCTAAGTTCCACCTCAGTGGGTGAAAGAGACATCTTCCATAGCTCAGAGTTGGTATAAAGTCCAGAAGCAAGGGTAACCTGATACCTGGAGAGTTGAGGTCGTGGAGTGAGGAGATAGCACATAGGTGAGGAACAGGCGCTAGGTGATGATGGGGATGTGTGCAGTAGGCATCAAAGACACATACATCAAAGACGCACACCTTTACAACTAGAAGGTACCAATCTATAATGTGTGTGCTGCTGTTATTATAGCTTTTAGGGTCTCAAAATGGCAAGGACCTTTATTCCAACTTATTTTAAAATACACACGCAACAAAATTCACACTTTATGATATATATGTGACAAACATATAGTCATATACCCACCTCCACAATCATGACAGGATTTCACCTGTAAAAATAAAATCACTCGTGTTATCCCTCTGTAGTTAATCAAATCCTGCTACCATCCTGGCTCCTGCTTACAATCTGTCTCATTTCCTTGTTCCAAAATATCACAGAGCCATACAACATGCAGGCAAGGCAAGATTTGAACACTGAAAAGGAATGTTTGTGTCTTTGTACCCCTTACTTAATTCAGAGACTCTGCTGATTAATAAAGAGAAGAGGGAGAGAAAAGAAGGTGGAAAGTTCTCAAACATGGAGACCAGGCTCTCAACCTTTTCCTAAGCCACTGATACGCAGCTTAGTCAAGAAAGGGCCCCAGTCCGCATCCTTCTGCTCACCATCAGTGTGTCTGTTTAGGGTGCCATCACGACCAGTAACTTGTCTTTTGTGAACATGGTTTCATTAAGTCCAAAATGGTATTCCATGAAGTCCCCTAGCCCAGGCTTCTTCTGGCAGTTCCACAAACACATCATAGGGCCTCCAACAAATCAATGCCTGCTTCATCTAGCAACGTCGGACGAAATTCCTTGACCTCTCCTTGTTCCAGCGATAGAGTTTCCGGGGCCTCTGTGCCGGTTTGTTATGAGCATAGCTTTCTGAGCTGTGACCAGAAAGACAAGTTTCAAGTTCCAGCTCCAAACATCATTCTGAGCTCTAGCAGGTGGCCAAAAGGCAAGAGGGGCCCATGTAGAGTGAACCTGACCTCTGTGAATCTAGAAGGCTCATGACTGTGAAATTCTGATGGGGAGGTGGGGAACAAATAGCATCCAAGGACAAAATCCATACAGAAGAAGAAGCCAGATTTGATGAAGAATCACATGGGTAATTTTCTTATTCATTCATTCATTGTGTGATATCTATGTGTAAGTGCGCATGCGCGTGGGCATATTGACCGCCAAAGGTCATTCATTGTCAGGCGTCTTCCTCTAATGCTCCCCACCTCACATCTTTCCAATGAGAGAGTCTCTCGTTGAACCTGGAGCTCAAGGAGATAGAACTACTTTCCTGGCGAGTTCCTTGGACCCACCAGTCTCTGCTGTCGTCTGCGCTGGGGTTAGAGACCTGCGTTGTCAGGCCTGCCTTTCACATCGTGCTGGGAGCCCAGTCTCAGGGCCTCACACTTGCACAGCATTTGCTTCACCCGTGAAACCATCTCCCCACGCCTCCGTATTTATTGTTTTTTATATCTCAGAATATTTATGAAAAATATAATTATACAGAAAGATAAACCCCGGGTGTTCTGTAATTTTTTAACGTTAGAGATATATTCTTTTGGTGAATCAATGCCTTCCTTTTAATCAACATTTTCCAGCAATTCATTTTCTTGCTTTCTTGCATATGTACAAACATATATGTATTTCCTGTTATACAGAGGATCATAACACATCACATGGCAATGTCGCTTGGCGGATTGGTTTTTCTTTTTTATCATAGATGTATATTGGACACCATTCTCTGTCAGAACACAAAGCTTAATCTTGTGTTTCTAGACACCTCCATGCTATTCCATCATTTGAATGCATCCTAATTTATTCTAGCCCATCTCCTATGGAAAGAGGTTTAGGTTATTTCCATTTCTATTACAAATAATGCTGCAATGAGCATCCTCACACATATGTCTCCATATATGCCTTCAAGTCTCCTGCCAAGAACCAGTAAGAAGAAAAACAGTTTCTTGAATCCAGTTTCTATGTTCAAATAGTCTTGCCTTTTGTCCTATGACGACTCTCATGGGGTCCAAGCACCATCTGAAACCCACCGTGTAATAAGCCCACCTGTCTGCACTTGTTTCTGTCCTTGGCACCTCATCTCTGCAGAAAGACCCCAAGCTACCTGTGCCCCCCTTGATGCCTTTATGTTTTTCTTCTCCAGTGGTTTGAGACTTTTGTTAAAAACAAGCCCTCGCAAAAAGCCTCGATATTTTTAAATGGATAAAGACTCTCAAGTGGGATACATCAGCTAACTAGCCTGCCCTTTTTAGATGAAGGATCCTAAGTGGCTTTGAACTTGTTTGGACACTGAAGCTCAGCCATAGGGAAGAATGGAAGAGAAATAATTGTCACATTTCTAGCAAGAGTGTTGCGGAGCTCCGACTTCCCATCAGCATCAGCTGGGAGGGGGAGAGGGAGCTGGGCCGCCTGCCACAGTGTTTGGCATGGCTGGCCTTCCAGATTGCATCTATTTCTGTAGCTCCACGAGTTGGGAGGAGATTAGAGGATAGTCAAATTTCCTGCTTCAGGTTGTAAATTGATCAAGAGGTGGAAAGGCTTTAGGTTTGGAGTCGGGAGGCCCAG
Organism: Myodes glareolus; assembly: GCF_982192425.1. Taxonomy (NCBI): domain Eukaryota; kingdom Metazoa; phylum Chordata; class Mammalia; order Rodentia; family Cricetidae; genus Myodes; species Myodes glareolus. The sequence continues at coordinate 27,643,694 of NC_142041.1, forward strand.
GCTTCTGTATCCAGATGCCCCAGGTACCTGTAATGAGACCCTGGGAAAGTCCCTTTTCCAACCCCCACTTGCCCTTGGCTCTGAAAAAAAAAAAAAAAAAGAAGAAGTCGAGTTAATCAGCAGGAATGTCCCTTTACCCCTGACATTGCCCGGTTTTGGGGTTCCAGAAAAATGTTTCCTTTTTTTTAAAACTTTCTACACAATGAGAATATTTACCCATTTATTATCTTTATTGATAAACGTGTGCAAAGAAGAGCTGGGAGTCAAATCTTCACTTCACCTGTATTCTCTCTTCCCAACTTTGCCTTCAGTGGTCAAGATTCAAACTCACTGCACAAGGTCCCAGAGATACATTGCCAGCTCCAGGCACAGTTGTACTGATTCTTGGAAGCACAGACGCTTGCTTATGCCTCCGGAGTGTCTCATGAGTCGATGTCACTCTGAATTCTGTACACTAAGGAGTCTAGGCCATTGGGAGGCCCCTGCAGGGTCACACATTCTGAATACATCAGCACAGGTACACTCCATGGTCCAGGTGGGTCTCCTTGGCCACATAAGCCCCAAAGCACCCTTGGGCTACGCCCTCTTGAGCACTCCCAACTCTCTTTAGAGGCCAGTTCTTCCTGGGGGACATCTGTACATGTGATGCCTTCCCACCCCAGGTATCTCCTGGGCATGCAGGAAGAAGAGAAGAAGAGTCCATTCTCAGAGTCTTCGTGGAAAAGTTTGAGGTGTTTTGTTTGATTCTTTTTCTTTTTCTCTTTTTTCCTGTCTCTCCAGGATTCTTTGACCTCTTGAAAAGAAGCTGCCAGGTTAAGCTTCTGTATGAATCTGTTTTCTGTCACGATACCTGAAGTGTTGATAAAGAACAGAAGCTTGTTTGGCTCGTGGCTCTGGATGCTAAGAAGTGCAAGGCGCGATGCTGGTGTCAGCTTGGCATCTGGTGGGGGCCATCTTGCTGTAGAAGCATCAGAGAGCAAGTGTGCTGGCTTGATCCCCTCTTCCTGTTCTTATAGAGTCATCAGTGGCATAGAGGAGCCCCAGCCCCGTGATCTCACTGAATCCTAATTACCTTCCAAGGCCTCACCTCCAGATGCCACCCACAGATCAACTTGGCGGATGGGCTGACAAAACTCGAAGGATTCATTCAAGTCATAGTAGCCAACTTAACGACTTTTATCTTATTCGTTCTTTTAAAAAATTAGCCTCTAAGACAAGCTTTAAACAGTTACCTTTAGGAATAGACAACGCATGCACACCATGAGAATAGAAACAATTCCTATGTAATAGCCTATTCTTTTTGAATGGAGAAAGGGTAAAGGAAAAATAAAGATTGGATTCCAAACAACAATAACAACATGCCATCATTACAAACACTACATCAAGAGCCTCTATGGCAGGAGTTGAGGAAGCTCAAAAAACCTTGCCGATTTTGTCACCGGCTGTGATCCCAGCCGTGTGCACACACAGTGTCTGGGTCTGGTAGTGGCTCACTGACCTTCTGTTGCTGCTATTCTCTCTTTGCAGCTAAACTGACTGAGACATAATGGTTAAAATCACAGAACAAATCCACCTCAGGGCTGACGCAAGCTCCGCCATGGTCCCTGTGGATCCATGTGTCCCCTCCAACCTACTTACAGCGAAAGATCACATTGTGTCTTCTTAAACTTCTGTGGTGACCGATGGCTGATTGACCTGACAACCTCATGGGCTTTTGTGAGTCATGACCCTTGCAGTAACCTCACGAAGTGTAACGGCAGTCTCAGCACTGTGGTGGCTGAGGCAGGAGGATGGCAGTGTTAGGGCCAGCACTGATGGCAGAGGAAGACTCTATCTCAAAAGGGGGAAAAAAAACCCCACTGGGGAAACGGTAAGTTCTTCTCCAGAAACGAACAGTGCCCCACACATGACCCCTCAGATGCATGTGAAACTGGAAATACAGAAGCAGAAGTTACCGCCATCTTCAGCTCTGCTGTTGTTTCCTTTCCCGGGTGGAGAAGCCAGCTCCCCAGGAGAGGGCTAGGGTTACTAACTCTCTGGTGACAAGCTGCCACGGCTATGGCTGCGCGTCTCTAAGGAAGGGCTGCCACACATTTCCGAGCGTCTTATTAGAAATCGTCTTCCCTGCCTCACTTCTGAAGATGCTAATTTGATGCGAGCACTTCCTCAGAAGATGGCTGATTGATATTTGGCAGCACCGCCGCACGGCTGCTCCTCACGGCAGACGCAGGAACAATAATCAAATGTTAAGTTTCTCAAGAACCTTTCTTCCAAAGAAAATCAAACCACTTGCCCTTTGTTATCTCAATTATCTGCAAGGCATCTTGGGAAGAGCTTGTTTATCCCTATCAGAGAGGGGGGCTGTGATTGAAGACACCTCCCACTCAGGCGACCTGGGTCTGAATCTTTCCCAACTACTCCAAGGATCTCTGAGAATCAGTGTTTGCAGCTCCTTTGCAGCAGAGTGGAAGAATTCTTGCTTTGCAGGATTATTGTGATGGTTCGGTAAACTGGCATTTATAAAACAAAAGCAAAGTGAAATTGGTGTTATCACCTTATCAAGAACATGACCTTTAGAGGCCACCACCCAGGAAGAGTACCCAGATTCTGTCGTCTCTGTGCTGTGCAAATGTGGGTACGTTCCACGCTCTCTCTGTTCTTGGCATTCTTATCTGGAATTAGAAAATGCTGATGGTATGCCTGCCTCAGGTGGTTTGATGGTTAAATGAGATGATACACAATACAGATGTTTGGAAAAGCACCCGACCCATGCTACTGCCTACCTGAGAGGGTTGTAATAAACACTGAGTATTCTGTAAGGAACAAAGGAAATAGATAAACAGATATATTGTATAAAATGTAACGTCTCTGGGTTTCAAATATTGGACGGAGATACAAAGATGCCCCCACACAGTCCTGGCCTTCTGAGTGGGCTAGAATTGAAGGTGAGAGAGCAGAGAGTTATCTTGGACAGCAAGGGAGGAGACAGTGAAGGAGAGAACATGACTTCTGGGACAGAGAGGCTGGTCTGGCCAGGTAACCTTTCTGCAACTACAGTGGTCTTCCAAGATGGCTTCGTTGTTTGCCATGGTCCTGTCTTATACCTCCCTCGGCATGGTACAGTTGGGAGACTGTTTGGCAGAGATGGGCAGAGAGGGAGGCTCGCAGCAAATGCAGCATCCAGTGTGTGTCTAAGCTAAGCAGTGAGCTTTCACTTCCTCTGTCCCCTTTGTCCCAAGCTGTGTCTGAGACCATCTGTTCCAGCCAGTTCTCTCCCTCTTTCTGCTTTCTGGTGCTCCCTGCAGGGCTGTGGTGGTCTGCTGGCACGGCTGTGTTGCTGTGGAGGAAGAGAGCGGAAGCAGAGTCTCCCTGCCCTGAGCCGCGACACGTTGCGTGGATGATAAAGAGTTAGGCTTTCACAGATTCCCATCTCTGTGACATGACCTTTCCTCATCAGCGAAATGGGTTCATCAAAACCTCCTTGTCACTCAGGACTGGTCAAAAACGAAGAGATAAACTCGAAAGACCTTCATACTGGAGGTCTCCACAATGGTGTGCTCAGGGTGTCATGGCAACTTCTCTCGCATCCCAAGTCCGAGCAGTCTACTGTGTATACTGAGCGAATTGGAGGGAAGTGTTCATGTGTTTCCCCAGCCCTGTGAAATGTTCACTGGGCTTCATCTCCAAACAGAAGAAAAACAGGCACCTCATCCTTTCCTGCCTTCTGGTTCCTGGCTCCTCTGTCCATGAGAACTGGCCCAAGATAAAGAATTCTGCCTCCCAGCAGAAGACATATTTCTGAGGCCAGGTGGACAAGTCATCCTTGATTTTACCGTTTTCACCTTAAGAATGCCTTCCTACCAGTTAGAAAATGCTAGAGTCTTCTAGAACCTTCCTAGACTATATCTATAAATTTGCTGCTGATATAACTCAAATGACAAAAGATTATATAAGCTTTGTACTACTATTTTGAATTCATCTTTGTGTTTTTTTCATTGATTTTCCTATAATTTCTATTTTCTTCTTCTTCTTCTTCTTCTTCTTCTTCTTCTTCTTCTTCTTCTTCTTCTTCTTCTTCTTTTCCTCCTCCTCCTCCGTTTCTCCTTCTACTTCTTCTTCTCTTCTCCTCTTCTTTCTTCTTCTTATTCCCCTCTTTCTCCTCTTCTTCCTTTGTCCAGAACAATACTAGGATACTATTAGTGAAATAGGGTTGACTTAGGCTATCTATTCCAGGAATGCAGACTAACTTAAAGTCCCTAAGCTGAATCCCAGATCTGATCCAGGGCCTCTACAGGAGGAAACATCCAGGCCTGGCCTTCATATTGCTCTGCTACAGTCCCAAACAATTTCTATGCACTAGCACCGAGGAACCTGGATCCTCTCCATCAATCTGAACAAGCACTTGACTCACAGGAAGCCAGTTCAGGACTTGGCCAAAGACAAACGAGGGGGTAAGGTGAAGGAGAAATCAGATTTTTTATTATCTCCTGGGGAGCTTGAGGAAAGAACCTAGAGAGTCATCCATTGGCATTTGGGACTAAGGCAGAAAAATACAATGAAAGACACCGAGGTAGGAGTCTGGGCAATGGAGACTTGGGTTGAGAATGCTCACTCCTTTTTTGTAACTGCCTGTGCCAGGCCCACTTTGAATGCTTATTAGCATGTAGTAGGTGCTTGTGCCCATTAGTATTTCATTTGACACAAACCTGGAATCACTGTGGAAGAAGGAAACTCAATTGAGGTATTTCCCTGATCAGATTGACCCATGGCCATGCCTATGGAGAACTAGCTGGATTGATGGTTGACATAAAAGGACCCAGCCTACTGCGGACAGTACCGCCCTTAAGCCGGGAGTCCTGGGCTGTGTAGAAAAGCTGACTGAGCATAAACCAGAGGGCACAGGCTAATAAGCAGTATTGACCCAAGGTTTCTGCCTCTGGGTTTCTTCCTTGCATTCCTACTTGACGTCTCTCAAAAATGGCCTATGACCTGGAAGTATAAGAGAAAATGAGCTCGTCCCCTCCAATCTATAGTATATACCACAGCAACAGAAAGCAAACAAGGGCAGAGCTGATAATCCTTTCCTGAGCTTGTGGACTGGCCAGGACGTCCAAGGTTTCTGGAAGTGAGCTTGGTTTAGAGTCCTGTTCTTGTTTATATCTTTCAGGCCAAGCTTCTCTGAGTCAGTGTGTTCTGCACCGTGCCATTGCTGTAAGACAACTTATGTGGAAGGAATTCTCTGATCAAAATTAACCTGAGAAAAACATTAACTCTAACTTGTTGTTAGAGGCCTTTGGTGCAACTTCAGAAATCCCACAATGAAGAAACTGGATAGTGAACTCCAACCATTCTAAAATTCAGCCTGCCAAAGTTGTTATTTACTTTATTAAATCCATAAAATCGTTGTTCAAAGAGCCTGTATTGGAACACTGTTCTACTAAATATGTTTTTCCTTCTCTGTGGCTCTTGAGTTTTCTCCCCTCTCTTCTCCTCCTCCCCCTTTCTTTGTCTCACTCTTTTGCCTTCTCTCTCCATGTTTTCTCTGAGCTCGTTTGGGTCCTTAGTCTGCATAACTCTGTTCTTACAAGGGTCTGCCCGCTCTGCTCTCCTGGACGGAGACGTCCTCATGGATCCTTGGCGAAGGTGACTGTTGTACCTCTCTGGCCGCTGGCTTTTCTATGACACTGTTCTAATTATCCCCACCGTGCTTTCGTATTCACTTTTGGTTATGTGACCTTCTTTCTGTCTTTTAGACATTCTTTCTTAAAGTACTGACATTTCAAATATAAAAGAAAACTTGCTCATCATGGTATGCCTAAAATCCTCTCCTTGAGGGTGAAGCGAGAGAATGGAGAATTTGAAGCCAGCCTTTGTTGTGGTGTTGGTGGTTAAAAGATAAAAACAATACAATCAGTTGGTGGTGGTGCACGCTGTTAATCCCAGCACTCGGGAGGCAGAGGCAGGTGGATCTCTGTGAGTTCAAGGTCAGCCTGGTCTACAAGAGCTAGTGCCAGGACAGGCTCCAGAGTTACTGTCTCGAAAAACCAATAATAAATAAATAAGATAAAACAATGAAAAGAATGGCTTTCCTGTCCAAGGTTCTTGTGCTTAAGGCCCAGAGGAATCCCATGTCAAGGTTGAAAAGGGGCTTTTGTTTCTAAATGGGCCGATTCTGAGACCTGGATATCAAGCCTGGACTCTCAGGACTGTGCTGGCCTGATCTGACCTCTGAAACCTGACTAGGAGTGGGAACCCACTGCTGGGTGGGCTTCCTGGGATGAGAACCTGTGCCCAATGAAATGTTTGCTCTTAAACTAAACCACAGCCTCTGACCATTCCACCAATTGGTACCTGGCACATCTCTGGGGCCCGCCCACCAAGTATCATTTCAGCTCTGCACGACCTGGGCTGTTCTTCCATTCCCATTGCCTCCTTCACACAGACTTTATCTCTTACATATTTCTCTCCTGCTCTAGGAGACGGTGCTGCACCTATTTTTCGGATGTGGCCAGTGAGTGAGGGCATTTAAGACTCCAGTTAGCTCTCCAGGCTCTTTTATAGCGGTGTTGACATTTTTGAAAAGAGAAACTCTCTGTAAAGTGATCTCACATCTCTAGAACGCCCTTATGTGTCTGATACCAATTAACTCTTGAAAATACTCAGTAGGCTAGGGTAGGGTGGATGTTGGGTTTCTCTTTTGTTTGTTTTGTTCTTGCTTTTGTTTGGTTGGTTGGGGTCTTGTTTTTGTTTTTGAGACATAGAATCATATAACCCAGATTGGCCTGGACCTCCCTATGTGGCAGAGGCTGACTTTGAACTCTGATCCTCCTGCCTCTTCCTTTCGACTACCGGGAGTACAGGTGTACAACAGTGTGCCTGGCTGGTAGTGTCAGAGTAACAATCCTAACTGGGTGCAGCTCTATATACCTGGACAACTAAGGCATGGGTCATGTGATCACCAATTGTAGCAATGGGGTTTAGAGAAGAGAACTTCCCAATTTATGTGTCAGACAGATCCGGAGTCCAGGACTCGGGTATCCTGACCTTTCCTGGGAGGTCTCACTATGGGGAGAACATAAAATACATAGAAAATAGAAGCCAAAATTTAAAACTCCGGCCAACACTGGGAGTGGGGGCATTCTTCATTGGTGTAGCTGCTGATAAGGTGCCCATGAGCCTAGAAGTAACCTTCACCCATGTTCCTGTGAGCAACCTCAGCGAAAGACCTTGGGTTGGGCCATCAAGAAAAGAGGGAGCAGATGGACTAGTTGGTCGGGGAAGTGGAAGGGGAGCACTGGAAGGACATGAGAAGGTAGCAGAAGGAAATGTGGGCAAAAGGCATTAAAAACATATTTTTTTCATATGTGATATACGTATACATATTTATATATGTGATATTTTCATATATATCATAATGAAGGTCATTATCATGTAGAATATGCACAAAACGAACAAACCAAAACTTGAGAAAACTTCTGCCAGCAAGTCTATGAAGTGTCTATTGTAATCAAATCAGAGGTCGGACCCCTTTGCTTGGTCAACTGCACTGCGGCCCTTTCAGAGGTGGGCGGAGTGTGGAGAAGCTTGTTGTGGTCTTCAGCCTCACAGTGGAGGCCTGCCCTGTGTCTTGTCACTTCCCAGTCACAGCCCCTCCCCCGCCCGTAAGATCCGCTTTGATTTGTGAATGAATTTCGTGCTGCAGTACGTTCTGCCCGGGAGAAGACCTACCCAGTTTACCACTGAACACTCCCCTTCTGTGTCGCCTGGCTTGGCTATAGCCGTCATTCCGCGGCTCAGTCTCCCTGTTGCCTATGTCTTACCCCGAAGAATTCAAGAGAAGCCCTTGCTTTTAGATCTGGAGACTCACAAAGAGTGAATATGCAAACCATCTCCTGGACACAGGATTGCTAGTACCTCTGGGCTCAGGCTGGGAGCTCTCCAGTGAGTGTCAGGGTCTGGTCTAGGTGTCTTGCAGACCAAGTAGGATGCTCAGAAGGTCTGGGATAGGCCACACAGCCATGTCTCTTGCAGAACAAACATGGACCTGAGTGGAGCCAAGAGTGCCTGGGTCTCAGACTCTGCGGGGGTCCATCCTTCTGTGAAGATCACTCTCCTAAAGAAAAGTCACCCAGCAACTCCTAGTGTGGAATTTTTTCCGCCTCCCCGTGTGGAATAATTTACACCAAACCCCAAAGAAAGCTCCTAAAATATCCAAGCAATGTTGTTGTTGTTAGAGAATTTTGTTCCTTCCCCCTAAGCATTTTACATCCAGGCCTCCATCAGGCAAATTTCGGATAAAAAGGTGATTAGTGTTTTGGCAGGATTTTCACGAGGCTTTCTCTTGTCTTCCTGCCAAAGAGCTTGCCAGGCCCAGATTTGATTAAAACGGCAGTGGGCTCTGCTACTTGAATGTAATTAGAACCATTCATTAAAGCTTTTTCTGACAGTTTGGCAACCTGGGCATTTGTCAGAGTATGGCCAGCAGCCCATGGAAACGGTTTGGGTGGAGCAAGGTCCCCACCCACACTCCAGCAGGACTCCGGGGAACGGGGCATGCTCAATGGCCTGGGGGACTCTATGTGGCTACTCTGACTTTTGCAGCCTCCAAGAGACCCATGGTTGGATAAAGGGGTGGCAGTGCTGCTTTACGGAATAACTCGGGTGAATCAGGAAGTTTGGGGGTGTATCTGTGGTGAATTCAGTGTGCTAAGGTTCTGATTAGTCCCTCCTCCAAACAGGGCCACAAGCCATTCCCTAGCCAGGTCGCAACTTTCCACCTCTTGGTGCCTAATTCAGGGTCTGAGTTTTAGTCAGTGTTGGTGAGTAAGTAACATATGAGCAGCCGGGAGCTGAGGAGACAGCTCAAGCGTTTAGCGCTTGCCATGGACAGTGAGAACTGAGTTTCATTTCTGAATCCCATATTTAAAAAAAAAAAAAACAAAAACAGAAACAAAAACTGAATGCGGTGGTGCGTGTGTCCAGTCCCAGTGTTATTTAGAAGGTCGAGACAGGTGGACTCCTGGTACTCAGTGGTTAGTCAGTCTGAGTTGGCTACATCCAAGCCAGTGAGAAACCCTGTCTTAAGAGGACCAGGAGCTAGTATTTGAAGAATGACCTCTGGCTTCTTCCACAGGCATACATACACACACATGTGCGTGCGCGCGCGCACACACACACACACACACACACACACACGCACATGCATACACACGCACGCACACACACGCGTTTATGTACCCACACACATGCCTGCACACGCATGCACATACGCACACACACATACACACACTCATGCACGCATGCACACATAATAAAAAGAGTAGATCATGTTTATTCTGCAATCATCTTTAGGAGGTAGAGTCTATTTACCTGCCATGAGTCCTCTGATCCACTCTCTCTCCCATCTTTTCAACATGCCAGCCTGGCCGTCTTGGGGCTCCAAACACCCCCGTGTTTCCTGTGACCTCCGAGTTGGTACCCACATTCCTCAGGCTGCTATTGTCTACACTGCTTGGCGCTCTTACTCCCTCCCGGCCTGACTGCAGCTCCCTCCGTCTCTGCTTTGATTACTCAGGATTCTGAGCACAAGCTGCCCCCCAACTCAGACCACTCTCATGTTACTCTATCCTAGGTGGTTCGTTTCTGCGTATTTGAACGTCCCTAATTGACTGCCCCTCCTACCAGGACATCTTCCACATGCTGATGGAGAGCATTCCAGGATAATTTCTCCAGCCTCTATTGTAGTGACCAGCAGTATGTTAAATTCGCACCATTTTTTTAAAAAATGAAGGAACACATGAGGTAGGACAGAATACAGGGGTTTGGGTACCCAGGGACTTGAGTTCTAGACCTTGCCATTGTGCAAAATGACTCTGATGTCATAGTTTGCCTCACAGATGGTTGGTCGATTCGTCTTAGCAAGTGGTGGAGGGGGCCTTTCAGACAGTTTGCAGAATAATCAGGAAGACATGTGCTTGGCTCCACAAAGCAGCCCCCTGCCAGGGAATCACAGCCAATGGGCAGATCCTTCAGGGCCCATTCCCTGCTTCATCGTGGCCTTGACCTTGGCTGGTTCTCGTTTGACCCTGTCCTTGGCGTTGTCTATCCCAATTCTAGAAAACAGCCTTGGCTTGACTCTGCCTCCCCGTCCTTGCCCTTAGAAAGCTTTGTCCACTGCTCTCCTGGAACAGAAATGCCAAATTCCAGCCACACTGTACTGTGCTTTGCTGTGTAATGAACTAGCAGAGGAACTGGATCCTCGTTCCCCTAGGAGGTCAGCAATACAGTCACACCTTGGACACTGCTTAACCCGTACGCCATAGCAATGACCACAGAGACAAAGAGGACACCTTTGAAGTTTTGACCTAAAATGTTTTAAAGAACAATTCAGAATGGATTGAAAGTCATGACCTTTGGCAGTAATGTTAATGACCTTTATTCTTCCCCATTTTGTTACTGTCCTGTAAGCCCTTTTAGTTTATGAATGAGAGTGTCTGATATGACACCCTCCCCTTTGCCTTTCTGTTTTGATAACTAAGGTTTCTTCAAATGGTGATGCCCAGGACACAGAAGATGGACAGTGGGGAAGACACACTTAGGGTCAGAAAATATCTTTTGACTTGAGATTCTTTTTAGAAGTCCCTGGGGCCATCAGGAGATGAAACTGTCACCAGTCTTTTGTTCATGACAAGTGATTTCTGTCACAGAGTGCCCAACTGAGATTGCTAAGGGTTACTGGTGAAATTTCTAAGGTTAGAGTCACCCAAGGAAGCAAAGGACCAGGGCAGCTTCTCTGTTGTCTCCAGCCAGCACTCCAACCAAGTGTTCAAAGGACATTTTTTGATGATTGGAAGTAGGGAATAAACTATTACAGAAGGGAAATGGTGACTCGGTGAGCTCTGCTGACGAGGCACCTCGGGGCTGTGCCGGCTCTCCCTTGACTATGCCATAATACCAACAAGATTTATAAGCTCCCTAGACTCCATCTTTCTCTGTTTCTAGAGTGCTCCAGGGAGCCATGGCAACTGGGGGGAGCAGACAGGTGCTGGTCCTTCAGCAACAATAATTATGTCACATAGTGATCAGCTGAAGAGCCCGAGAGGATGCAAGCACAGCGCCCAAGAGTTCAGACCGTGGACGCTCTTCTTGCTGCTGGTGTGACCCTGGGGTTCTTTAAAGTCTTTATTTCTCAGAACCCTGACTGAAAATGACTTGCCCTTAACTGCTACAGATTGGAGCAAAGGACCAAATGGAGGCCCCCTATCCATGGCCCATCTACCTTTTACACCACTCCAAAAGCTCTTGTTCCCTGAAAGGGAACATAGCTTCAAGTACACACACACATACACACACACACACACACACACACACACACACACACACACACACAAGCTTTTGCCTGCAAGCAGCCTCTTCATTCAAAACCTAAAGCCCAGTATTCACAGTATCACAGTGGTATCTCTTGGATATGATCTCAGTAGTGGGGATAGATGGGAAGGTATAAGGTGTGAACTAGTGAGCCCAGGACCACTTGTGCTGGGATAGCAGTGTATTTGGAGTTGATCTAAAGGAAAGTGGGTCACGGGTATCCGATGGACACATCTTAATGACTTTGTAGGTGTCTCACCCCGCAAGAAGTAACATAGAACAGGGCCAGAGGGTACTCGATGGCAGTATGAGCCCTTCATCAGAGGCTGCAATTGCCTAGGACTAATGACAGCTGTTAAAAGGTTGAGGTACTAAGGATTAGGATAGATCTTGGCCCAGAGTAAGTATTTGGTGCACAGTATTATTATTTATCTCTTGTGTACAGGGGAGACAGATACTGGTGGGCACAGGAATAAAACTTGTGACTGTGATAAAGACTTTACATCTATGAGAAGCAAACAGACAGGGGATTGAAGAGAGGTCCTCAATGATTTTCACCTCATCCATGGCCATGAATCTGGGTGCACAAACCACCTTGATATCCTTGAGACCAACATGGAAGAGACAGAAGAGATATTGCTGAGAAAATGTTGAGCTGAACATCGAGCTGGGCTGAACGCACTGCTGGCAGACAGAAGTGGCCGTAGTCCTAACCTGTACCTGGGGTATCAAGCCTAAATCTGGGTCTGACCTGCTCTAAGATTCTGATGAGTCATTTCATCTCTGTGAGCTACATTCTCTTCATCTACAAGTTGACTGTAAGGATGCTTAGTGAGTTCACCTACCAAGACTGTGTTCAGGACCAGTGGACATAACCGTGCCCTCTGAATATGTCCATTGTCCATTCGCTAGCATCTGTACCCTTCTTAAAGATGCTAATGATGAGTCTATAAAGTCTCACTCTACTGGTATAACCCACAGCAGTGGAGAATCAAAGAGGGCCTTTCAGGCCTTAGACCACCTCCTCTCCACAGGGAAGTCTCACACCCAGGCCATCAGTTGGTTCCCAGCCAATGGTTCTGCCCTCTGAGAAGGAGTTGCCCCACCCCCAAAGCAGGGAAAACCTTTTCAAGCCCTCCCACATCCTGTACAGCACTCAAGACTTGCTATGCCCCAGTGCTGACGTCTCGATGCCAGGGGAAAGGCTTGCACAAACCCTGAGAGTGGGGTTGGAATGGCTTGTGTGTTCACCTAAAGCTTGATCCAGAGGTGTCATGAGTTCCCAGTGGGAACATCTCATTTGTTTTGAAAGGTCAAAGCTGCCCATTCAGGACGAAGAGGAGGATGCTGGCAGTAGGCTCCCGGACATGGAGAATGTTGGCAGGTGGGCACTCAGACATGGAAAATGTTGGTGGGTGGACACCTGGTTATACATTCATTCCAGACTACCAGATGACCACAGTTTTTGTATTTCTCTTGTATAAAGCCAGTCATGCAAACAAGGTAAATAATGTGTACAAATTATGACCACACATTCACTAAACATGTACACACGTGTATACATAGATACATACATTGGCCCACCTTGATTGAATTAAATATAAAACTAGATTTAGACATTTACAAATGGAAAAAACATAAATGTGACGCAAGTGGAGAGGAACACTCACACAGAATTCATTAAAAATACTCAGAATTTGAAGTTTTTAACTTTATTTGTGTAGTTTCATCTTTGTATAGTAATTTACTCCAGGGATTCTGTTACAACACACACACACACACACACACACACACACATGAATATTTACTGCAGTATCATTTATGTATACAATAGGAGTCCTGGAAATAATATATTCAGCCATGGGTACTATACTAGTTGGGTAAATCACTTTCCTTACAATGAGATTCATGCAATCTTTAAAAATAATGTCACAGGAAAAAATTTATTGTCATGAGAAGTCACTAACAATATATTGTTGAATGAAAAAGGATCACGAAGCGATATATACATTATGACATCATTTTTGCTTACTACATGTACAGAGAGAGAGATAAAAAGAGAGAGAGAGAGAGAGAGAGAGAGAGAGAGAGGGAGAAAGAGAGAGGCAGAGCCTGGAATGGCTACAAGCAAATGTTATCTGTGGTTTATCTTTGGGAGACAGATTTAAAAGTATTTCAATTTTCTTTTGTTATATGTATTTTCCAATTTTTTCTACAATGGAAAGAAATCACATTTATAATAATTTAAAAAGTTATAAATCAGAACTGTGCCGCCTGGAGTTTAGCACAAACATGGGGCTCCAACTGGGGCTCTGCCATTGCCAAGGAAAGCAGAGGAACCAACTGCTTGGCTTCGCACATGGTGCTGGTGCGGCCGCAGCCAAGGGCAGCATCGTGTGTGAGTGTGACCACTGAGACCAGTGCCCGGGAGCTCGATCATCACGCACGCCCACGTCCTCCCCATGCTGCTCCCAGTCTGCTGAAGACGATGCTCCCAAGATGCAGATTTTCTGCAGAAGAGCGAAGTCTCCGTTGAGCTGGGTCCGTTGCTAACTGCACAGTGCGTTTGCACCAACATTTATGCCATCTGGTCTAAGAGTCTGCTCCCCAATGCTTACCAAAACTGTCAATGGCTCCCCATTATTTACGAATTCTTTGGCATGGCATGCAGAGGCTTGCGAGGTCTGTCCCTGGCTTGTATCTCTCCCCGGGGTTTCTCTCTAAGGCCTTCTGCTTTAGCCAACCTGGATTGCAAACCTTTTGCTAATGACTCAGTTAGGATACATTTTTCTGCCGTTATCAGATATTCGAGTAACTTCAACAGAAAGAAAGCATGTTCTCACGCTCCAGGGATTCCAAAGGGTAGTTGGATGCTGTGGCCTGGGTGTGTTTTCCCCCTGGGTTTCTGAGTTGGAAGCTTGGCTCCTACATGGAGACGTTAAGAGAGAGTCGGACCTTTAAGACCCAGGGTCTAGTGGTGGCTGCAAGACTAACCCCTCCACACTCCCTGGCTTACAACCTTGCAATGTGAACTCTCTCACGCACATGCTGCCGCCATGATGCCATCTGCCATGATGTGACCCAGCCAAGGGTGCCCTCACCAGAGGCAACTGAATGATTCCTACTGCCTGATCTGGTATGTTCAGCTAAACTGTGAACTAAATACACCTCTTATCTTTGTGAATACCCAGCTTTGGGTATTTTGTTACAGTCACGGAAAACAGTTTGACAAAATGGAGATCATTGATTTAGCAGTTTTTGATGGCATCAGGGACCCCCTACCTCTCTGCTCTGCAGTTAGTGTTCGAATCAAACTCAAACCAGAATCATCTGGATACAGCAACTCCAAGAATTATATCCAAATGTGGCAAAGGGACGCGCTGTCTTTCCTGTGGTTTTTACTTGGATTTAGAAAAATTCCAAGAAATTCTCCTACAAATCTTCTCCTCCCATCTCACTGGCCAGAATCAAGATGCATACGAACGAATTCCAAACTGATCACTGCCAAGCCAATGTCATTTGTTCTGGACCAGAGGAACAGGCCTTGCTTAGACCTGGGAGAGGAGTCAGATGTCTCTGATACATGTGGCTGCTGAAGAAAGAGGTTTCTTTGGGGATCCACCTCTTTCATGGCCTTAGAATTGGCCACACAGTGTTCTGTGAAGCTATTACTATGTGACCAGACCTAATGCAGAAAATGATACCTATTTGCTGTTGTGGGCTACTGATTGTGTAAGGTTCAATAGAGACAAGAGTCAAAGTGAGACAAATACAGAGGAGAGCAAGGCATGTGTATACTCAGAAACTTTCTGGTCTAGAGAAGGAGCACACCACACACACACACATACACACGCACACACACACACTCTTCCTTCCTTTAAAGCGGACTGGGGAGATGATCAGTTGACAAAATGCTTGCTGTACAGAAGTTTGCTTTCTGTGGCTGTGATAAAATACTGGCCAAAAGCAACTCCCCCGAGGAAGAAGTTTTTGTTCTTACACATTACAGTTAGTTCATGGAGGGAGATGAAGGAAGGAAACTGAGGTCGAAGACAGAAGGAGAAACCACAGAGGAATGCTGCTTACAGGTTTGTTCTCAGTTTTCTCTGTTCAGATAGCTTTATATACAGCACAGGTCCACCTGCCTATGTATGGCACTGCCCACAGTGGGCGGAGCCCTTCCCCAGCAATAATTAATAAAGACAACTCCTCACAGGCGTAGCTGCAGCCCCACATAATCCGGGTGATCTCCTAATTAAGAGTCTCTCAAACGTCTCCGGGCTGTGCCACACTGACAGCTCTAACCAGGATACTGTGTGAGCAAGAGAGGACGGGGGTTGAGATCCCCAGGGTCTATGTAAAAAGCCAGGTACAGCAGCAGATCTGCAGTCTCGGTGCTGACGAGAGAGCCAGACCACTAGAGACAGCCAGCCTATCCGGACTGCTGAGCTCCAGATGTAGGGACAGACCCTCTCTCCCAAAATAAGGTGTAACTAGAGAATGACGTTCAGTCGACCTGTGGCCTCTACGTCCGTGTACCCACACTTGCATCTGCATGTACACATGCACACACTACGCACACACAATAAACAATTTGTCTTAAAATAAGACAAATAATAAACCTTCATAATCCAGCTCCAAAACTGTGAGTGCTGTGGAGAGGAGTTTACAGTGGCTTGGATGAACACAGGACACTGGGGAACTCTTTGAAGAAAGATCTGTTCAATTATTCTGCTCATTTTGATCAATCCACTGTTTCTGGACCCTTTTGTTATTTCTAATGTCCAATATAATTAATGATAATAGAGTGAGCATCCTTGTACTCAACTTTTAATGTACTTTAAATAGTTTGCAAAGTATGCATTTCTAAGAACAGAATGGCTCTGATAAGGAGCACACATATGTTAAGGGATATATATATATATCCCTTATATATATATATACATACATATGCATATATATGTACACCACCAAACACACACATAGAAGTATTTGTTCATTTCTCTTTGAGTCTAAATTATGTAATGAATCATAGGTTGTTCAGTCAATTAACATGCAATTGAAAATTATACTGTGCAGTTGAGTACTCCTGTACACTGTGTAAATTATGCTCTAATTAGTTTAACAAAGACGCTGACTGACCAATATCCAGGCAGGATAAAGTTAGGCAGAAAAGCCAACCTGAGAATAATGGGGAGAAGAAGGGCACAGTCAAGATGATGCCAGTCAGTCGTTGAACAAGCAGGATGTGTAGAAAATGAAATAACAAGCCTTGAGCCATGTGGCAAAACATAGATAGAAATATGGATTAATTTAAATGTAAGAGTCAGTCAGTAATAGGCCTGAGCTATTGGTGCAAGCATTATTAATTAATATAAGTCTCTGAATGATTATTTGAAAATAGCTTCTGGACAGGGCAGGACAGAAAAACCTCCACTTACAATATTGCAATGAGCAGCCTTGAATAAACATCTTGTCCATTCTTCAGTGTGTCTTTATAATGTATTACTAGAAGTAGGACAGTTAGGTCAAAGGGTCAAAGGCACATGATGTTTAGCATACTGTTGCTCCCTTCCATGGACATCACATTGCTCCAGATCCTATCAGCAATCTTTGTTGATCTTATCAATAGTCAAACTTCTGGAATGTCGGCTTAGCTCTCTTCTCGATGGTGTTCTCTCCCTGTAAATCATGAGCATCTCCTC
This sequence comes from Myodes glareolus, assembly GCF_982192425.1. Classification (NCBI taxonomy): domain Eukaryota; kingdom Metazoa; phylum Chordata; class Mammalia; order Rodentia; family Cricetidae; genus Myodes; species Myodes glareolus. Next base: position 27,660,766 of record NC_142041.1, read on the forward strand.
ATATGACTAAGAGCTATTTGCATTTCCCTTTGCACGCCAGTCTGCACAGCTCTCTTGCTCACTTGGCTACAGGTTGTTGCTCTTTATATCATCTATCATAGCTCTTCATGTATTAATGAATACTAGCCTGTGATCTTTGATGTTCATGTTTTTTCACTTCTCATTTGTGTTTTATTGTCTGTCTTACTCAGGGTTTTATTGCTTGGAAGAGACACAATGACCATGGCAATTCTTAGAAAGGAAAACCTTTAATCAAGACTTATTCCATTAGCGTTATGATAGGAAGTACAGCAGCATGCAGGCAGACATGGTGCTGGAGAAGGAGCTGAGAGTCCTATTTCCAGATCAGCAGAGAGCAAGAAAAGAGAATGAGGCACTGGGCCTGGCTTGAGCACGTGAAACCTGAAAGCCCACCCCCTGTGACACACTTCCTCCAACAAGGCCACAAGGCTACACCTCCTAAGAGTGTCATTCCTTTCCCTAATGAACAAGCATTCAAATATATAAGTCTGTGGTGGCCATTCCAAACCACACTGCCCTTGGGTATGTCCTTTAAACTGTATAAAGATAAAGCAATCAATCTTTTTTCAGGGTTTCTGGGGTTTTTAATTACATTTTTTAAGTTTCATTTTATATTCCAACCAAACTTCTCTCACCCACTCATCTTCCTGGGCCCCCCTCACCATCCCCAGCTCACCCACCCATCACTCCTCCTGACAGGTTAGAACTCCCATGGGGACTCAACACAGTTTGGCACCTTAAGTTGAGATAGGACCAAGCCCTTCCCCTCTGTGTTAAGTCTGAGCATGGCATCCCCTGATAGGGAATGTGCTCTGATAAGCTAGCTCATGTACCAGGGATAGATCCTGACCCCACTGACAGGGCCCCTCAGCGCAAGCTTCACAACTGTCTCCTTCATACAAAGGGCCTAGTTTGGTCCCATGGAGGCTCCACAGCTGTCTGTCCAGAGTTCATGGGTTTCCACTAGCTTGGTTCAGCCGTCTCTGTAGATTTCTCCATCAATGATCTTGATCTCACTTATTTATGTATTCCCTCCTTCCTCTCTTTGACTGGATTCCCAGAGTTCTGTCTGATGCTTGGTTGTGGATCTCTGAACCTGGTTCCATCAATTACTGAAAGAAGACACTAACTTCTCTGGAGCTGTGGATTAAAGTCTGGTTATCTAAAATCCACTTATGAGTGAGTACATACCATGTTTATTCTTCTGAGTCTGGGTTACCTCACTCAGGATGTTTTTTTATAGTTTCATCCATTTGCTACAAATTTTATATCATTATTTTTATAGCTGAGTAATACTCCATTGTGTAAATGAACCAATTTCCTTTATCCATTCTTCAGTTGAGGGGCATCCAGGTTATTTCCAAGTTCTGACTATTATGAATAATGCTACTATGAATATTGAGCAAGTGTTTTTGTGAAATGAATGAGTTTCCTTTAGGTAGAAGCCCAAGAGTGATATTGCTGGGTCTTGAGGTATATTGATTTTCAATTTTCTGATAAATCACCGTACTGAATTCCAAAAAGACTGTACCAGTTTGCACTCCCACCAGCAATGGAAGAGTGTTCCCTTGAATCCAAATCCCCTCCAACATAAGCTGTCCTCACTGTTTTTTATCTTAGTCATTCTGACAAGTTTAAGATGGTATCTCAGAGTCATTTTGATTTGAGCAATTCCTTAAATGTCTTTCAGTCATTTGAATTTCTTCTGTTGAGAATTCCCTGTTTGGCTCTCCATTTTATTTTTTAATTGAATTATTTGGTATTTTGTTGTCAGTTTCTTGAGTTCTTTATGTATTTTGGAGATCAGCCCTCTGTCAGATGTGAGGTTGGTGAAGATCTTCTCCCGTTCTGTAGGTTGCTGTTTTGTCTTGTTTACTGTGTCCTTTGCCTTAGAGAAGTTTTTTAGTTTCAGGAGATCCCATTCATTGATTTACAGTTTCAGGAGGTCCCATTCATTGACTGTCGCTCTCAGCGTCTATGCTACTAATGTTATATTTAGGAAGTTGTCTCCTGTGCCAATGCATTCAAGGCTACTTCCTACTTTCTCTTCTATCAGGATCAATGTAACTGGTTTTATGTTGAGGTCCTTGAACCACTTGGACTTGAGTTTTGTGCTTGGCGATAGATATGGATCTATTTGCAATCTTCTACATGTTGACATCCAGTAATGTCAGTACCATTTGTTAAAGATGTTTTTCATTTTCCATTGTACATTTTTTGCTTCTTTGACAAAAATCAGGTGTTCTCATGTGCATGGATTAATGTCAGGGTCTTCAATTTGATTCCATTGATCCATGTGTCTGTTGTTAATGACAATGCCAAGCTGTTTTATTATTATAGCTCTATAGTAGAGCTTGATGTCAGGGATAGTGATGCCTCCAGAAGTTCCTTTACTGTACGTGATTATTTTAGCTATTCTGAGTTTTCTGTTTTTCCATATGAAGTCGAATAATGCTCTTTCAAGGTTTGCAAAGAATTGTTTTGGGATTTTGCTAGGGATTGCATTGAATCTACAGATTGCTTTTGGTAAAACTGCCATTTTAATTATGTTGATCCTACCTATTCAAGAACATGAGGTAGCTTTCCATTTTCGCATGTCTTCTTCAATTTCTTTCTTTAGAGACTTAAAGTTCTTGTCATCCAGGTTTTTCACCTCTTTGGTTAGAGTTACACTAAGATATTCTATATCTGTGGCTATTGTAAAGGATGATGTTTCTCTGATTTGTTTCTCAGCCTGTTCATCACTTGTGTATAAGAAGGCTACTGATTTTTTTGAGTTAATCTTGTATCCCACCACACTACTGAAAATGTTTATCAGCTGTAGGAGTTACTGTAGAGTTTTCAGGGTCATTTCTGTGTACTATCATATCATTTGTGAAAAGTGGTAGTTTGACTTTTTCCTTTCCGATTTGTATTCCCTTGATCACCTCTTGTTGTCATATTGCTCTAGTTAGAACTTTGAGTACAATACTGAATAGATATGGACAGAGTGGACTGCTTTGTCTTGTTCCTGATTTTAGTGGAATCGCTTTGTATTTCTCTCCATTTAATTTGACGTTGGTCTCCGGCTTGCTGCAAATTGCTTTTATTGTATTTAGATAAGTTTCTTATATTCCTGACCTCTTCACTACCTTTCTCATGAAGGGTGTTGGATTTTGTCAAAGACTTTTTTAGCATCTAATGAGATGATCATGTTTTTTTTTTCTTTAATGTTTTTTGTATGGTTGATTACATTGACAGTTCCGGATTGAACCAACCCTGCATCTTTGGGATGAAGCCCACTTTGTCATGGTAAATAATGTTTTTCTGATGTGTTCTTGGATTTGGTTTGCCAGTATTTTATTGGGTATTTTTGCATCAATGTTCATGGGAGAGATTGGTTTGTAGTTCTCTATATTTGTTGCATCTTTGTGTGGTTTGGCCATCAGGGTAACTGTAGCCTCGTAAAAGGAGTTTGCTAATGTTCCTTCTGTCTCTATTGTGTGAAACAATTTGAGGAGTATTGGTATTAGCTCTATTTTGAAGTTCTGGTAGAATTGTGCATTGAAGCCGTCTGGTCCTGAACTTTTTTTGGTTGGGATACTTTTAATGACTGATTCTATTTCCTTTGGGGTTATAGGTGTATTTAAATAGTTGCTCTGGTATTGATTTAATTTTGGCATGTGTTACCTATCCAGAAAATTGTCCATTTCTTTTAAATTTTCTAATTTTGTGGAATACAGGTTTTTGAAGTATGACTTGATGATTCTCTGGATTTCCTCAGTGTCTGTTGTTTTATCTCCCTTTTCATTTCTGATTTTGTTAATTTGGATATTCTTTCTCTACTTTTTGGATAAGGGTTTGTCTATCTTATTGATTTTCTCGAAGAACCAACTCTTTGCTTCACTGATTCTTTGTATTGTTCTCTATTTCTATTTTATTGATTTCAGCCCTTGATTTGATTATTTCCTGGTGTCTACTCCTCCTGGGTGAGTCTGCTTCTTTATGTGCTAGAGCTTTCAGGTGTGCTGTTAAATCACTAGTGTGAGAATTCTCCCATTTCTTTACGTAGGCACTTAGTGCTATGAACTTTTAGTACTACTTTCATAGTGTCCCATAGTTTTGGGTATGCTGTATTCATTTCCACTGAATTCTAGGAAGTCTTTAATTTCTTTCTTTATTTCTTCCTTATCCCAGTGATGATTCAGTTGGGCATTATTCAGTTTCCATGAGCTTGTAGGCTTTCTGGAATTTGTGTTATTGTTGATTTCTAACTTTAAGCCATGGTGATCCAATAAGATACAGGTGGTTATTCCAGTTTTTAAAATCTGTTTGCTGTGTTACCTAGTATGGGGTCAATTTTAGAGAAGGTTCTATGAGGTGATGAGAAGAAGGTATATTCTTTTGTGTTTAGGTGGAATGTTCTATAGATGTCTGCTAAGTCCACTTGAGTCCTAATATCTGTTAGTACCTTTATTTCTCTGCTAAGTTTCTATCTGGGAGTTCTGTCCAGTAGTGAGAGTGGAGTGCCGAAGTCTCCCACTATGGAAACTTGATGTATGGGTCTTGATGTGTGATTTAAGCTTTAATAATGTTTCTTTAACAAATGTGGGTGCTCTTGTATTTGGGACATAGATGTTCAGAATTGAGACTTTATCTTGTTGGGTTTGTCCTGTTACAAATATGAAATGGCCTTTGTTATCTCTTTTGATTACTATTAGTTTGAAGATATTAGGAAAATTACATCAGATTGTTTCTGAGGTCTATTTGATTGGAAAATTTTTTCTCAACCTTTACTCTAAGGTAATATATGTCTTTGAAGTTGAAGTGTGTTTCTTGTATGCAGCAGAAGGATGGATTCTGTTTTTGCATCCATCTGTTAGACTGTGTCTTTTTTATAGGTTAATTGAGTCCATTGATATTAAGGGGTATTAATATCCAGTGATTGCTAGTTCCTGTTATTTTTATTTTGTTGTTGGTGATGGTATTGTATGTGTGTTTTCCTTCTTTGGGATCTACTGGTGTGGGATTTTTGCCTGTATTTTTGTGGGTGTGGCTAACTTCCTTGGGTTGGAATTTTCCTTTTAGTACTTTCTGTAGGGCTGGATTTGCGGATAGGTATTGTTTAAATCTGGTTTTGTCTTGGAATATCTAATTATTTCCATTGATGGCAATTGAAAGTTTTGCTGGGACTGGCATCCATGGTCTCTTAGTGTCTGCATGACACCTGTCCAGGACCTTCTGGTTTGCATTGTTTCCATTGAGAAGTTGGGTATAATTTTGATAGCTCTAACTTTGTGTGTGTGTGTGTGTGTGTGTGTGTGTATGTGTATTTTCCCCTTTTCTTTTGCAGATCTTAATATTCTTTTTTTATTCTATATGCTTAGTGTTTTGATTATTATGTGGTAAGGAGACTTTTTTTTGGTCCAGTCTATTTGGTGTTTGTAAGCTTCTTGTACTTTCACAGGCATGTCCTTCTTTAGGTTGGGAAAGTTTTCTTCTATGATTTTGTGGAATATATTTTCTGTGCCTTTGAGCTGGACTTCTTTTATCCTTATTATTCTTAGGTTCATTCTTTTCATGGTGTCCCAAATTTCCTGAATATTTTGTGTTAAGAATTTGTTGGATTTAATATTTTCTTTGACCAATGAATCTATTTCCTCTATCATATCATCAACACCTGAGATTCTCTCTTCTATCTCTTGGATTCTGTTGTTTATACTTGCATCTGTAATTCCTGATCATTTACCCAGATCTGTAGGGGGTTTTTTATTGCTTCTATTTCAGTTTTAAATCTTGAACTGTTTCCTTCACCTGTTTGAGTGTTTTTCTTGATTTTCTTTAAGGGATTTGTTGATTTCTTCTAATTTTTGTTTGCCTCTTCCTCCATTTCTTTAAGCGAATTTTTCATTTCCCCTTTAAGAGCCTCAATCCTTATCATAAAGCTATTTTTAAGGTCATTTTCTTCCGCTTCATCTGTGGTTGTATATTCAGGTCTGGCAACTGTAGAATCACTAGTTCCTGGTGGTGCTGTATTGCTCGTTATGTTGCTGAGTGTATTCTTGTACTGCTGCCTACCCTCTCTTCCTCCAACTGGTACGGGTAGAGCCTGTGCTTCAGGGGGTCCCTCTTCCTCTAATTGGCGCAGTTGATGGCTGTCGCTCAGTTTATTGCTCCTCCAGGAGCAGGCAGGACAGAGCCTCAGGCGATTGCTACCGCGGTTGCTCCTTTAGATGCAGGCAGGGCCACTGCTCTGTCGGTCGCTCCTCTATGTGCAGGCAGGTCTGTGGCTCCGGTGGTTGCTAGTGCAGCGGGTATCTCGTACAGAGGATGGCATTGGATGCTGGCTAGGACACATGTGCTCTTTCCCAGAGGGACTCCTTAATATTGCTTCTGGAAGCTGCTGCTGTTGCTGCTTCTGGGCTGCGCGCCTGTCACCGTGCTCCTTCTCTGATGTCCGTGCTGGGGTCTGGGTTGCTGCCTGCCTTGCTCCTTTTCTCTCTGATGCTTCTGAGCTGGGGTCAGGGTGCTGCTGTTCTCTCTCTCTCTCTCTCTCTCTCTCTCTCTCTCTCTCTCTCTCTCTCTGATGCTTCCCTTTCCTCCCATCCCCCTTCTCTCCCTCTTTCAATTTACTTTTAATCTCTGATGTAACGAGAATGTATTCTACCTCGTGACATGAGGAATGGATGAGGTCTTGTCTTTCCCACTGGGCCATTCAGCTACCCTTAGTCATCTTTCCCTACTGATTTATTTCATCCTTCATTAAATTTTTGTGTAAAATTGGATCTGTTTCTGGCGTTTCTATTCTGTTCTGTTTCTACGCCAAAACCACATGTTTAATCCTAGGACTCAGAACATGCCCCAGTACCTGCCTGTGATGGCTCCACTCTGATTCTGCCCCTTTTCCTTGTATGTCCTGATTACTTTTGTCATTGGCTTTTTGTTTGTTTGTTCTTGCTTTTGTTATTTTATTTTTCGAGGTAGGGTTTCTCTGTAGCTTTGGGGCCTGTCCTGGAACTAGCTCTTGTAGACCAGGCTGGCTTCGAACTCACAGAGAGAACCACCTGCCTCTGCCTCCAGAGTGCTGGGATTAAAGGCGTGTGCCACCTTTTTAAGATGAATTTTATAACCATCCTGTCAAGACAGAATTCTGATGACATTTTATTATGATAACAATAAATTGGGTTTTACTTAGGGAGCATCGACATCTTTCTGAATTAGGAATTTCCTGAACAAGAACATCTTCATTTATGAAAACCTTTTTAACGTGTGTCCTCCAAAGGTTCTTGAGTTAAAAGTTTAGTCTCCCCAACATGAGCTCCAGCTTCACCCAGACCCAAAGCAGCAGAGCCAACCAGCTATGGTGTGGAGCTCCAAGACCGTGAGCCACAGAAAACCTTCCTTCTGTTTATGTTGATTCTCTGGTGCTTTTCTATAGTAACACAAAGCTAACTAATTCTTATGCCTTTGGGGGTGTTTTATTTTTCTCAAAGTTTTAAACATTTCATTTTAGGTTTATGTTAGCTTTTGCTTGCTTGGACCAATAGGATTTATGATCATGTTATCTTCTAGCAGTTTATGTTTGCAAACCTGAAGGTGTAAGCTGTTTAGGAAAACTTTCAGTTTTATATAATCTCAGACTTACAGAAATCTCCAAAGACCATACATGAAGCTATGTCATACATGCACCCCTTTACCCACAGTCACCCAGTTTATTATGATCCATTTCTTTCATCCTCCTCTTCCTCTCACTGTCTGTTTATTAATATATAGTATTAATATAACCTTCTCATATAAAAACAAAGTGAGATAAATACATAGGTATATATAATATATAAATTTATAAGCATTTGCTTTCTCTCAAACTATTTAGAAGCATGCTGAAAATATCAGGTTCTTGCCTCTCCCTCCTCCTCTTCCTTTTTCTTCGGGACATAGTCTCACTGTGTAGCTCTGGGTGGCCTGGAAATTACTATATAGACCGGATTGGCCTACCTCTCTCTCTCTCTGAAGTACCTGGATTAATCATACCCAGTGCTTGGTTACATCACACCCAGCTAATGTTCTTTTACCCTAAATAATTCAGTATGAGTTTCTTAAGGGTGAGGATATTTTGTCTTATGACCACAATGGGCTTATCAAATTAGAAATGATACCTACAAGCTGCATGAAGCTACTGAAGGGGTCTAGAGCATCTAGAGTTGATGCTCCTCTGTGAGCTGGAAGCCCCTCATTGCCGAGTTCAGCCATTCTAGACAAAGACGGCAAAGGGGCACATATGGTTTGATTTTTATGTACTGTTGCCCCTTCTCATCTTCATTGTTTCAAGTGTTGAGATGATAGGCATTTGCTGCATAGCCCAGGCTAGCCCCAAACTCACAATCCTCCCACCTCAGCCTCCCAAATGCTGAGAATCCAGGTATGCATCACCTTCCTTGCTCTGGCTCTATCTTCTCCTGTAGTCCCTGGTTTTCTGGAGACACTCCAATATAGAATGAGACTATCTGTGCACATTGTAGTGGCCTTGTCTTTTCTTTCTGGATCCTCCTGCTTTGCTTCTCTTCTGTGGTCCTTGGGAGCATCTGGGTATCAGTGTCCCAAAGTCTGAAGTCTCCAAAACTGCACCAGGACATAAGGATCCCCCCCCCAGGTCAGTTTTATATAAAAGCAAACTCTTGAGTCCCATCCCAGACTTACTGAATCAGAAATTTTAGGGTGAAGTGGTGCAGGAGAATGGTCTGTATTCTGTCAAACATGTTTTAAATAAATGCTGATTGGCCAGGCAGGAAGTATAGGCGGGTCAACCAGATAGGAAGTAGAGGAGGGGTGATGAGAATAGGAGAATTCTGGGAAGCAGGAAGCTCCCTCCACAGTCCTGTCCAGACCACGGAAGAAGCAGGATGTGACCTGCCCCGCTGAGAAAGGTACCGAGCCATGTGGCTAACATAGATAAGAATAATGGGCTATATGAGAGTTAATAAGAAGCCTGAGCTAATGGGCCAATCAATTTATAACTTATGGAGACCTCTGTGTGATTTTCTTTGAGGCTTGCCAGCTGTGGGGTACCAGGCATGACAGAAACCCCAACAAGCAGGACCTCATGCTACAGTGAAGCCAGAAGTCTGCCTTCTAAGATTCCATTGCATTCTAGGACTTGAGAACTATCGTTTTAACCCACAGCTCAAGGAGAAGTTCATGATTACTGTTCACATGTCCATCTGTCTTCAGCTGGTATCTGCTGATGGCCTGTGTGGGCCGTTCTTGCCCCACGACAGAAGACAGACCAACAGAACCCGTGTTCTATCACTGTGGCAAGAAACTTTCAATAGCTATTTCCCATAATCCTTTGGGTGGCCTCTTGTCAACTTATTAAACATCTTTACAGCCAGTCAAGGCCCAGAACCTGAACATTACAGCCTTTCCCTTTCACAGTCTCCCTTTAGAAGTTTTACTGACCCCACCCTCAATGGATAACAAGAATTTGATTTTTTTTTCTTGCCACCATGGTACAGGTGCAGCCTACAATCTGACACCATCACATGGCGTTGTCACCCACAAATATGCTGAGCCACCTTCACAGCTGTCCTGGGATGCACACAGCCCACAGGTCACAGGATGGACACTGAGTGATTCAGGGAAGAGACGGTAGCTGTTTGACTGTGCCAGGGTAGGAGAGAAGGCTGAGTGACAGGAGACATTTGCCTACACACAGTCGCTACTGTGACCATGGCTCTCCTCCTCTTAGCACCTGTCTTCATTCTCCACTCAGAATAAAGCCAAGGTCTTTCTGGGGCTTACAAAGGAGTCTCAGGCTTTGCACCATTGTCCCTACCCCAACCCTGGTGTTTCTTCAGCAGCTCTGCCAGTTTCCCTGTGCTGGTATGTCCCTCACCCAACAGGACGACTCCCCTTGCAGCTTTGTAATAACTGAGTGTCACTTGAATACTTTCTCTCGAGTGGCCTCCTGGTTAATGGTTCCTCCTCCTTCAAGTCTCGCCTCCATCATTCCTTTCCGAGTTTGTGCACCACTGAGGCCCAAGCTCTTCCCCCACCTCTGGGTGTCCCAGGCGTGGCTGAAGGAAATTCAGCTCAGGCCCTGCTTGTCTCCTTCAAAAAGCACTGCCTGCTTTATTCTCTGCTGTCCTCACACTGCTGAAAACATGGCTCATCATGTAGGATTCATTTCATAACCATTCAGTGAATTAATAATTAAAATGTTTTGTGTGTTGCTATTATAATTCAGTTTTCTTTTACTTTTTCCTTATTTATTTGTTTGTTTAACTGTTTATTGACGCAAGACCTCATGTCCCAGGCTGACTCTGAACTCATGTAACAGAGGATGGATGAGAACTTCTGATCCTCCTGCCCTTGCCTCTCAGATAATGGAATTACCAGTTTGTGCAGTCCTGGGGAATCAACAGAGGGCTTCAGGCTAGTTATGCAAGTACTCGATCAGCTGAGCCATGTCCCTGTGACCACCTTGTCTTCAGTATTACTTTCTGCTAACTTATTTCAGGTTCTTGGGAATATTTCATTCCCTTCTTTTTCCCTCCCTCCTTCCCTCCCTTCCTTTCTTTCTTGTTTGTTGTGGCTGTTTGCTCATTTGTTTGTTTTTATATCTATTTGAATGTCATCTATTTGACGCTCTGCCCCTGATTACCTGGTGTAGGAGGTTCTTCTGATCATGTGTTGCTTTTTCATTGGCTAACGAATAAAGAAACTGCTTTAGGCCTGATAGGGCAGAATTTAGGTAGGGATGGAAAAGACAGAACTGAATGCTGGAAGAAAGGCAGAGTAAGAAGTGCCATGGATCTCCTGCCTGAGATGGACGTTGGTTCTTGCTGGCAAGTCACAGTCACATGGCAATACACAGATTAATAGAAATAGGTTAAATTAAGATGTAGGAATTAGCCAATAAGAAGTTAGAGCTAATGGGACAGGCAGTGTTTAAATGAATACAGTTTCTGTGTGATTATTTTGGGTGTAAGCTAGCCGGGTGGCCGGGACAGAACAAAAGGGCCCACTCTTCATGCAACAATTACCTTTATGGTTTCAGGAGTGATTCTCTTAGATTATCAGAAGGTGATAAATTTTCTCTTTTCATTTCTGTGGGGGTTCATGTTCATGAGCATTGTCAGCCTCAGTGAATCTCTGACCTGTATTAAGAAACACAATATCCAGTCACCTCAAGGGGCATGCACTTGTTTATTCTCCCCTCCACTTCCCCCTCCTTCCCTTCATGGAGGGTGTGTGTGTGTGTATGTGTGGTATGTGTATGGTGTGTGTGTGGTATGTGCGTGTATGATATGTGTGTACATGTGTGATGTGGTGTGTTCTTCATGTAGGGTGTGTGTGTGTGTGTCTGTGTATAGTATGCATGTGGTATGGGGGGCTATGTGTGTATGGTATGTGTGTGCATGTGTCGTGTGAGTATGTGTGTGGTGTGTGTGTGTGTGTGTGTGTGTGTGTGTGTGTGTGTTCTTCAGCAATGCATGAATGTCTTTACCAACTTCAAGGCTTGAAGGCTCTGTGGTCTACTAAGAAACTCAAGCATCTCCAGTTCCAGCTGCTTCCTTCTCACAGGAGGCTGACGCTGCTCCCATCTCTGGAGCAGATTTCCTTCATCTGTAAAATGTGAGCTTGGATGAGCTGATCCAGAGGGAGCTGTTTCTAACCGTCCCGATGCAGCTGCAGAACCCAGTGTTTTGCTGCGCTGTCTGTTGATATGATAGATGAAGCTAATAAGTGTCCTCGTGCTGGACCAATTCTGCACTTTTGATTGACTCGCTCCTTACCACAGTCCCTGGCTTATCAGCAGTGTTCCATGAGGGTGCATTGAAGGACAGAGGCAGACAGGAGCCACAACGGGAGGATGGTGAGGTTTCCAATAGAAAGAAGAGGGCTTGCAACCCAATTTCTCCCTCAATCAATAAGATCTCTGCTCATCTAAAATATTTTATTGTGACAATTAAATGAGATTGTAAATGTGAAAAAACTTTGTAACCGGCGAGAGGCCGTGCGGATGATATCACTGTCATTATTATCATAACCGAAACGCGAAGGCTTCCCACTGTTGCTCTACTCTGTCGGCATTGCTAATGACAGAAGCGCTTCAGATTTCCTCTGCTATTCTTGGCCTCACATCTGTCATTTGACTGTCTGTCTTTCAAGCGATCCCTCCTCACTAATGACCACTGAACAGCCAGCTTACTGATATTATCAATGTGTTTCTCACCCTTTGTGTGATGTCCTACGACCCCATCATGAGAAGCATGGCGTCTATATTTTAGCTCATTTTGTGTGTGTGTGTGTGTGTGTGTGTGTGTGTGTGTGTGTGTGTGTGTGTTGACACCTGGAAGCCCTTAGCACTCAGTACTATTTTTGACTGACTGGGTCAAGAGGTCTATCACTGCCTCTTCTTTTTCATCCCCGTTGGCAGATGCATTCTCATCAAAAGTGGTGGTAATTCTCAGAGAACGTGAGGGTCCTCTGAGTAAACATAGGGCAACTATGGTAGAAATACCTTTGATACGAGGTTGAAGGAACCCACTTTTCCTAATCTCAACTCAGCCATTAGCTGGAGAACGAAAGCAAACCTTTTAACACATGGTCCTCAGCTTTACCGCCTCAAAAAAAAAAAAATCAAAGAGGTTTAAAAACTGTCCCAGGGCTCTCCTCATCTCTGAAAGTCTGTGATTCTTCTCTAGAACACTCAACAACACCCAAGTAAATGTTAATAAAATTTAAAAGGTAAAACGGCATTACCACTCTAAGGCCAATTAAAGCCAAAAAGAAGCCTTAGCGCTGTTAAAAAAGTAATTCATTTAGGAAAAGGCAATACATGGCCAAACTAAACTTCTCCACACCTGAAGAGCAATTAAAACAATGGAAAATCTCCCCAACATAAGCTTGTCCCCTTTGGATACAACCGCAAAGGACTGCTGAATGGAGCTGTCCAAATTATTAGTTTAAATGTTTAGCCACACAACACAATCCAATAGCACAGCAAGGCATGTTTAGAATAGAATAGTCATGGGTATGAAGCATGACCCAGTGTGTCCTGTGTACTGCAGACAGGGTGCTAACTCTGCCCTTAAAGCCTGTCATCTCAAATAACATGGGCACTTGGAGCTAAGTGCTCCTGGGAGTCTAGACAATGCTCACCTCTGGTCCCTGGGTTGAGCACAGAACCCTCCCAATTTGCCTGGAAACTAAGCTTACCTAAACTTCTGTGGGTCAAAGGAAGGAGGCACCAGGTGTGCCTGACCCCATCCCAGCCGTTAGAACTGAACAGGCAGAAGCACTCAGACCTGCTGGCTTTGGAACTCGCTCCTACTTATTTCCTGGCAGTTGACTAAAGTTTGAAGAAAAATGGCTGAGAAGAGCATAGGCAATGTGTGAGAACACTTGGTCTAAGTCCTCTGGAAGCCTGGAGAAATTCAAGGCATGCTGCCTCAGCCTGTTAGCTTGGAACCCGCAAGCCTTCCAGGGTGCATCTAGGGTTACCAAGCGGCTACCTGTGCAAAGGAGCCGAGAGCACAGCGCGAAGCAGTCTGACTATCTTGGGCTGTTTTCTGTTGTTGAAACTGAACACCGCAGCTTGAGTTATTTATAGAAGATGGCAATTTATTCTGTTTCTGGTTCTGAAGGGTCAAGATCAAGTGACCGCATCTGACCTGGACTTTGGAGTCCCAGAGTATCGTGGGCCTCACATATGAAGACAAGGCAAATTTGTCAGCTCTTTCTGTGACTGGAGGGACATCCACAGCTTGGAAGAAGCAGATTCCTTAAGCTGATGAGCGGTAGCTTCCTCCAGATTTAGCCTCCGTTCTTTGGCTCTTTAATCTCTGTTTCTGTCTTCTGTATTCAGGCTTACCCTCCACACCACAGATCTGACTCTCTGAGAAGGTCTGCGTTTACTTTGGTCAATTATATTTCTCCTCTCTCTCTCTCTCTCTCTCTCTCCCTCCCTCCCTCCCTCCCCCCCCACACCACACACACACACACACACACACACACACACACACACACACACACACACCACACAGAGAGAGAGGGGGAGATAGAGAGAAAGAGAAAGCTGAATGGAATGTCTGGTCCATATTTGTTCAAAATCAAGGCTACATTTGATTTTCCTTAGATCTCGCTTGGATGAACGTGGCATCTTTCAGTCTTCAAGGAGGCGAATATCAGTCCAAAGATGCTACAGGCAGGAGAACTTACACCAGCTGAGCTTTAAGCTAAGTGTTCTGCATCGAGATCTTCGAAATTTAGCCAGTACCCCATGGCAGCATAATGCCCTTGTCACGACCTTTCTACCCCAGGGAAAGTCAGCTCTGTCAGAAAATGGCACAGCTACTACAAAAGAACCTGGCTATCTGGGCTTCTGTGGGGCAAGGCAGTTTCCCCTGGGCTAGCAGCACAGCCGATTCCCAGAGATTCATCTGAGGTAGCAAATGTATTTCCAACGAAGCATCTTGTGCTCACATGGCCCCATCTGGCCACCAGCTACACCCTTCCTTCATGAGTTGGGATGTCCTGTGCCTCGGAGACTGTCTGTAACTGGGAATTTGACTATTTCCTTTGACGATAAAGAACTACCAAAAAGTGATGATGAATTCTTGAGGCCCGTCCCTAGTATTAAAGTGATTCTAATTGTCTCTGTAATAAAGAAATACCTGTTAGTTTCAGATGGTTGCTCAGGACAGTCCAAGGTTTCTATGTACTAAAGAGTCTTCCTCTCCAACTCTCCCTATGATATTGGGTTTTAGACATCTGTCTCTGGTCCAGTTCCTCGGTGGTGGCCACCTCATCAGATGTTTCTCTCTGGGTTGTTGGATTCAGATCCACACACGACTTCTCTGAGCCCTGCCTCTCGATGCCAGTGAATTCTGCCCTTGGGAAAGAGCCTCAGCCACCCAGGGTGCATTAACTCCATTTAACTGTATATTTCTGTTCTATCCTGGCTTTCTTTCCTAGTTAGAAACTTTGGATAGCTCCCTCTTGATTTTTTTTATTGTGATCTTAAGTTTTATTACATTTTAATTAGATCTTTATTTGATATAGATCTTAAGTCTTCCTATTAACTGCTTCAATTAATTCTCTTTAATCTGTTCCTTTTCTTTTTAATGAAAGTATTCTTTTAAAAATTATGTGTGCGCACGTGTGTCTGTGTGGGGATATGGGCGTGCACCTACAGTTGCCTGCAGGGCTGGAAGAAGTGTTCGATTGCCTGGAGCTAGCATTATAGGTGGTCATGAGCTGCCTGGCATGAGCTCTGGGAGCTGAACTCTGTTCCTTCCTGCAAGAGCAGCGAGTGCCCTTAACTGATGCTCCATCTCTCCAGCACCCCTGCCTCATGACATTTCTTCTTTAAATAGCACACCCCTTTCCTCAGGGATCGTTATGGAAGAGGGGGAGGAAAGAGTCTAAGGTCCAAAGGTAGTGAATGGCTACAAGGAAGCAGTGTTTTCTGTACACAGCAGCACAGTCGCACATATGAACTCACAACTGTTGTGAGAGCACACTCAAGACTTGTGCAAGGACAAGCCAGACCCAATCCTGTCCTGAAGTGGGGAGGTGAACATGAAGTCCCACTGTTGGCAATCACTAGCTGCCGGGAGAGGAAGAGTCAGGTTTTGAAAGTGTTTGTCTTCTGGTTGGCAAACCATGTTCCAGTGGAAGGCCATACATCCAAGAGCATATGGATTTAAAAAATAAAGAAGAAAGAGAATATAAGGTTGGGTTGGTAGGAAAGGAGGGTAGATGTAGGTGGAGTTGAGGGAGGGAGATAAATATGATCAAAATACATATGATATTGCCAAAGAACTAATCAAAGAAGACAGTGGAGGAGGGAGGGGAATGTGTTTGGTAGAGTCTGGGAGAGCAGAAGTGGGTACTTTAGGCAGATACGCCTTAGATACATTTTATACATTATAAAACTATCAACCAATAGCCAATATAATCTTTTTAAATGTTATATATTTTTACTCTATGTGAATGAGTGTTTTGCTTGCATATATGTATGTTTGTAATGTTTTCCTGGTGCCAGCAGAAATCAGAAGAAAGTGTCAGGTCCCTGGAACTAGAATTACAGAGGGTCATGAGCCACTGTGTGGTGCTGGGAACTGAACCCGGATCCTTTGATGAGTAGCAAGTGCTCTTAACCACTAAGCCATCTTGCCAGTTCCAATAAAATACTCTTAGTAAAACTAAGAAAAAAAGTTTAACTTACTATTAAGGTGTTCAGTAACCATAAATAGACCAGGGTATGGTGGGAATCAAAGTTAACTTAGAAAGTAGAAGCCCATGCCCGAATTTCCTTGGCAAAACTGAAAGCGACTAAGAGATTCTGTCAGTGTGATTCAACTCAACTATTTTGTAAAGCCTTAGGTATGGCCACGGCAGGGGGAGCACTCCCAGAAATAGCAGCCTCATCAGTTACGGTGCAACTTATCAAGGGCACAGTCAATGAGCAAACCTGTTCTCCTAAAGTCTGTTTCTACTGAGGTCAAGACATGCCCACAGATGAGGACAGAACTTTCTCCAGATGAGGTCAGGGTGTGACTACTTCCACCAGATGTGACTCCTAAGAAGGAGGTAAGTCAGACTAGTCTTGAAAGCAAAGACAAAACGAGATACTCGGGACTTAGACACAGAGCCTTCTCTGCTACGATTGGTCCAGAGTGATGTGTGGATTCCAAAGTGATTCACCCGTTCTGGTGGCCTTGGGACTTTGGACCAACAGACAAGGCAGGAACACAGTGAATGCGCAGGCTCTCTATAGCTCCCTGTTCTCTGCCAGGGCTATGACTGGAGTCCCTACAGAGGGCTCTGGAACAACAACAGAGCAAGACATCTGTTCAGTACCAGAGGGCCACTCTATCCAGCCAGATGGGAGCGCAGGGCGGCTTGCATGAGAAATACCCACCTTGGGCTAGCATACTTAAACATTTGGTCTCCTGTTGGTGGCTTTGTTTGGGGAGGTTATGGAAGCTTTCGGAGGTGCAACCTTGTCGGAGAAAGCTTGACATGGAGGATGAGCTTTGGAAGTTTACAGCTTTGCCTCTCTTTCAGTTCACTCACTCTGTTTCCTTCCTGTGGACAAAGGTGTGATCTCCCAGCGTCCCGCTCTAGCCAATCATCTGTCGCCATGGCTCCCCCACCATTATGGACGTTCCCTCTGGACCTGTAAACTAAAATAAAGTCTTTTATTGCAACGACTACAGAGAAGAGTACAAGGAGGGCCCGGATGTAGACAGCTGATCCGAGCTGGGGCAGCTGACATGACATCAGCTTTGGCAGGGGAGGTGCTGACAGCAGTGGTTGGGACGTGGAATTGTGTTGACAGAAGTTGAATCAGCAGACACCAGAGCAGCAGGCAGGCGCTTGCACAAATCGTCCCCGATACATTTCTCTCCTTGTGAACTTCCAGCAGGCACAAGTCTAACTAGGACCCAAGTAGGGTGGGGGTAGAGTCCTGATGCTGCCCATCATCCCAGAAGAAACCAGCGGTGGGATCTCTTGCTGGCTACCTCTGTTTGCTTGAAAACAGCCTTTCTGGCACCAGACATACGTAGTGGTGCTTCTGAATGCTGGTGACCACTAAGCAGCTGCGGGCTTCCTGCTGTAGATAGTCACTTGTGTGACATCCAACACATTTCTTCAAATGTAAGATACATTTCTTCATACTGTTGATTATAATGGACACAATTGGCTCACCTATAGTTGGAAAGGAAAATGCTAACATGGCAACCTAATGATTAAAAAATGCCTTCTGATTTCAGAGATCTAGAAGCATGAAGCTATGTGCATGCTTGAACTGGTGGGGCAGAACAGCAAGTGCCGTGCCCAGCATTTGAGACAGGGCTGGATATATAATAAATAGCAAGCCTAGCTTCAGAATGCATACGGCCTCGTAGAAAGACAGATGACAGAAACCAAATCACTGGTGTGGTACAGGACCTTCAGGGGCACAGGATTCTTCTCTGAGGAAGTGACATTAAAGCTGAAAATGGTTGGTAGAGAAGACGTTGCCTGGCTAGGGATGAAGGTAGAACTTTCTAGATGAAGGGACTGGAGTCTGGAAGGCTCCAAGATGAGAGAGCCCCATTGTGAGCAAGGATGGGGGTGACTGAAGCCAGGCAAGGCAGGCTCACGAGGGGACAGCATCTGGGGTAAGGAATTCGACTTTTCGGCGAGGGCTGGAGCAGGAGTGAGACAAGCTCAATCTTGGGCTTTAGAAGTCACTTTATTCCCAGGATGGTATGAGAGGAACCCGTGAGAGGTGCGGGGAGATCAGCTAGGAGATGTTTGAGGCAATTCAAAGAAGAGAAAATAATGGGGTGTTGTGGGGTATTGGCAGGAGGGCTGGAAAGAAATAGAGACCCGAGCATAGCTTTAAAAGGACTCTGTCAGGTGAAGGAGCACAGTGACGGACTGGACTGCCATAGTCCAGCCATACGCCAGGGCTTAGTGTTGCTAAGAGAATCAAATAGTCTAAGTGAGAAAGACATTTTTGTTTTGAGACAGTCTCCTGGCAGTACTGGAACTTGCTGTGTAGACCCGGCTGGCCTTGAATTCAGAGTTATGTTGGCCTCTGCCTTCTGAGTCCTGGGAAGAGAGGTTGCGCCACCACTGTAAGCCTGAGAACATTATCGAAATTTTATGTTTATTATTTTCATTTGTGTCTGTAGGTGTATATATGTATATGTGAATGTGTATGCATATATGTGTGTGAATGTGTGCATCTGTGTATGTACGCGTATGCATATGTGTGTGTAGTGTATATGTGTATGTGCGTGTGAATGTGTATGCATATGTGTGTGTGCATCTGTGTATGTGAGCATATATGCATGTGTGTATGTGTGTGAATGCCACACGTGTGCAGGCAGAAGCCAGAAGAGAACACTAAGGCAGGAGCCACAGCCACAGGTAGCTATAGCTGTGAGCTGCCTCTCACTGGTGCTGGGAACCAAACTCACTGTGGTAGTTTGAATGTAATTGGCCTCATAACCTCATGGGAGTGGCACTATTAGGAGGTGTGACTTCGTCAGACTGAGCACAGCCTTGTTGAGGAAGTGTGTCACTGTGTCTACAAGCTTTGAGGTTTCCTATGCTCAGGATTTTGCCCAGTGTCTCAGCTGACTTCCTGTGGCCTAAAAGATGTAGGACTCTCTTCTACTCCTCCAGCACCAAGTTTGCCAACACACTGCTGCCATGCTCCCCATCATGACGATAATACGGAGCCTCGGAAACTGTAAGTAAGCCACCCCAATTAAATGTTTTCTTTACAAAAGTTGCCATGGTCTTGGTGTTTCTTCACAGCAATAGAAACCCTAACTAAGATGCTCAGGTCTTCTGGAAGAACAGCAGGCGTCCTTAACTGCTGAACCATCTCTCCAGCCCCTAAGAATAACTTTTAAGATGGTAACATTATGACCTCTCAAATATAAAATAAACAGATACCAAAGATTTTATTCAACTTATTAACTAATGGGGGAACCAGTAATATGTTCAAGTTGTCCCAAAGAGCCTTTGAGAGGCTCAGTCTGTGCAGGAAATGTCAGGATGAGTGAGTTTGTCTGCATATAAAGCTCACCCAACAGGGCCACAGCTGAAATCTATCAGGGGTAGTGTTCCATCAGGAAAAAAAAAATATACGAGTTCGTCTCTCTGCAATACAGAGTTGTAAAGTAACCCAGTTAAAAGAAATTTAATCTCCAAGCCACACAGTAAGAATGCTGACTCATCTCATTTGCGTAATTACAAGCTTCGAATCCGCTCTCTAAGAATCTCGTTATTTTTATTTCCCTGGGAACTCAACTTCATATTAACGTTTCTCTTGCAATCTTTTGTGACGAAGACGTATTTACCACACTTTTGTACTTAAACTCTTCGCTGCGGTTGTCGTGGGCACTCCTGTGACAAACGACTAAACTGGGCCAAAGGGCTGTAACCGAGATGGGAAGTACAGGCCTGGGGGACTTGTGATAAGCAACTCGATTGACCCAGGAGTCCTGGGGCATTCTGGGCTGCAGAGCCTGCCACACAGTGGGTTACTATTTGTACCTAAATGCCACTAGAACCTGCCACCCAAAGTCACCTGGCACATTTCCGCCACCATATCAACAGATAGTTCCCAGATGTTAATGCTGGTTGGAGACTTTGCTCACATTCTATGGGAAGTTCAGCGTCCTCTCCTCCCCTATGGTGTCTGTGACTTCTGGACGGTGTGCGATCTGGCTCTGATTTCCTCCTCTATTGAGATGGATTCTCACACACATCTCGCCCCCACCGCCTTTTGCTTACTGCCTAGGGCAGACTTTTCTAAAGTAGGGTGAGAGAGGAACATTGTCAAGCCCCAACAATTCATGATGGGACGGGCAAACAGGACTCTCCTGTGTCCGTTTTGTTTGAGGCCACAATGGCTGGCTGAGAACAAAGCAATAGTCTCAAATATCTGCCCATCCTCAAGTGAAACGTTGAATAGGCTGCAGAGAGGTGGTGGAAATCCAGTTTACTGATTGCTAGCCTATCCCCCACACTGAAGGCATCAGGGGTGAAGTTAGAGAGGCCAGTATGGAATTGCTTTGGAAGGAATTGGTTATGTGTGGGGCATTGATCTCTCTTCCACTCCACCAGGGGATAGGCAGGAGCTTCTCTTCCCACCCACCAAGAAGGAGAACCAGAAGAGAGCCCTTCAGAATTCCAATGCCTAAAGTTCTTAAATTCCATGTCAGATTTACACCTCAAAAAGTAAATCTGTCCTGGAATGATGGCTCAGTCAGGAGAGCACTTGCCACACAATTGTGACAACCTGGGTCCAGATTCTCAGCACCCATGTAAAAAGCCAGCTGCAGTGCGCTCTAATGCACCAGGGAGGTAGAGATGGAAGGCTCTGTGGGGCCAGCTGGCCAGCTAGTCTATCCTAATCAATGAGCCTCAGCTTCAGGGGAAGACCTGGTCTCAAAAACTGATGTGGAAAATGGTCGCAGAACATACGGAAGTCAGTATGTGGTCTCTACACACAAGGGCATGCACACTACTCCACACTTGTGTGTGTGCATGAACATATCACACACACACACACACACACACAAATAAATGACTATTCAAACAAGAATATACTCATAAGCAAGACCCTGATGGAAGGGACTGTGATAGCAAATAAAAATTGTGTTGGGATCAAATTGGACATGCGTTAACAAAAATACCTCAGGTGGGTTTGGGTATCTTAGGGACCAGATACGGTCACATAGGAGGAAGACATTCAGAAACAACTTGGATCACTGAAGTGAAAACTGCCTGTAAGGATAATGGGAAGATTCTCTGCATTCTCAAAAGCTTGGGGGAAGCTTTGCTCCCATCAAGCAGTCGACAGTTAGAGGCACTTAGACATAGAGACAGATAAGGATGTCTCTGGTCACTCACGAAAGCGTCATTCATGGACAGAATCAGCGTTAGGATTCCGTTCTGTTAGGTAAGGTGGCCTTACTGCATCTCTGCCACTAAGGAACACCTTTTCTGTCCCTTCTTCCTGCATCATCTCTGTCTTCTTCCCCCCACCTCATTTCCGGCTCCTTGGGAGCCACACACAGTCCAATGAGTAGGAAAGGAGGTAACGGTCAGCGTGTACCAAGCGTGAGGCAGTCAGAGCTGGGAAAGGAGGGGCCTTCATTCTAAATGCAGCCGTGTTGCCAAGTTCATACGCATTGGCCATTTTAGTTCCTGAAAAGAGTAGGCCAAGGTGATTGGGGGCATTCGGAATTTTTACACTTAGCCTCCTGAGAAAGGTTATGGGACTTTTATAGACTTCTGTCCGGGGACAGACAAGGGATAAGCCCTCACACCAGAAATTATCATTGGCCTTGCATGCCTGAGAAGGGGTGGAGAGGGGCAGGGGATGGTTTCAGAAGCCACCTTCCTGTGTATCCTCTAGGAACCAGGATTGTTGGTGCTGGTACCCTCTCTGCCTGCCATTTTGGTTCAGTGATGACTCCGGTGTGTAAGGGGATGAAGGACTCCTGCTGGAGAGGCTCAGCGGACATTGACATTGACTGGAACGATTCAACCAGTTCCAACTTCTTTGTCATCTGTGTGTGGACATCGGGACTGGAGTTTCCATTTGTTCCTGCATGTATTAGGACACTGGAGAGCATCTCTCCCTGCCCAGTAAGGTAGTGCAGCCCAAGATGAGATAAAGAATCAAAAGACCAGCTCCTCTTCCATGGGTACCCCTTTGTTGTTGTTGCTGTTGTTGTTGTTGTTGTGATGATTGGAAAGAGAAAGCATGTGGCTCCCAGAAAGCCTGAGAGAAGAATCCCTTTAACCTTACCCAAAAGGGCCAGTCCCTCCCAACACGTGCAGCCCCACCCAAAGATCAGATCTAGTCTCAAATGCCAGACTTTCCTATTCCCCAAGGTGAGGAAAGTGAGCGACAAACTAAAGTCGATTCTGAAACTAGCCTTCTCGTAAGCCCACATTGTTTGACTGAGCCCAAACCACCCAAGGCTTCTTGGAGACACTGGGTAGTACTTGGTAGGCAGGTACTAAAGGCACTTGTTCTCCATTCAGACTCAGCTACCGTGCTGGGGCGTCAGGCAAACCCCCGTTCCCAATGCTGTTACAGCTGCTAATGAAGACCCCCCACCCACCCAGGGAAACTGTGAGCAGCCCTTCCTTAGCAGTCAGTCCATCTTGTCCACTGCCAAGCGCCACCTGTAGTGCTCACCCATAAAATATCCAAACAGCTTAAAAGCCCATTTCTATTTCCTGTCAGTGGCCATTCTTGAGTTAACGTGCACGACACATTTATTATCTACCGGGCGAAATGGAGCTGCTGAGAAAGAAGCCGGGAAGAAAATGGAAAAAAAGAGAAACGATAGAGAAGAATTCCTCTTCGGACATTTCTTTTCTGTAAAGGTCAGCGGGCTCTTGTACGCCCAGCCTTGGCAGGTAGGATCTGCCTGTTTTCAGGGCAACCGTTTTCGTGTTTGTATGTAAGCAACTCGGACGATAATGATCCCCTGGATTAGTTTAAATGTGCCTATTCCTCCTCTGTGACTAATTACGGCTGAATTCCGCGCATCCAGGAAGCTGGTTGGCATTTGCCAGTATCTGTGCGGACCTGCTGTGTTTGATTACCCGCTATTAGTTCACAGTAGTTGGACAGACCAGCCGACTTCCAGGATTGTCTCAATTATCAAGGTAGCTTCTCACCTTTTCCAGCCAAGTTTTAACATCTTTGCGTCGTCCCCACGGATGGCATGTGCTTTAAACTTGGCCCCCTCTAGGGGATTAGTGAAAACACTGGGTGCTTCCTCCTTAGGTGGCTAATGAAGGCCCTAGTAATGACAGTAGTGCAGATTACTATAAAATAGCTCCTATTTCTGTCAGGGCTAAAAATACTCTTTCATTTATATTTTCTTTCAGACTAATGTCTCTGTCCAAAGTAAAGAATTGAAAAGGGGAGAGTCTGAATATCAACGCTATTAGACTAACAACACCACATTTATTTAGGAGGATGGCTAACAAAAGTGTCTTTGAGTCATAAATAATGTATACTAAGGCTGTAGAATAGAGGCACACTATAAAGTACTGCTTTTTTTTTCCTCAGGGGGTAATTTAATTTTTTTTCTCTTCCACTTGTGGATTGGTATTAAAGTTCCAAGTCCCGGTGGTGGGATCGATGGGCAGAGTTTTAATTGGGGCTCTCTGGTGATAATCTAGATTGGCAGCTGATGTCAATCAATTTCTAAAGAAGCTTCTGAGCCAATGATTAGGCTGCTCCTAGAGATGTGAGGCCCCATGGGGTCACGCAAAGGCTCCCAAGCACAAGAGGATGTTTCAGAACGGCTTGGCTATCATTTTCAAAGTTGCTGGCTTACTGGTCCTGGCCCTGGCTTTCTGACTAAATCAACTAAGATATTATCATGGCACATGTTGGTCCCACATGATTTTATAAGCAAAACAATGTCCCAAGTTCCATAGAAACTTCCATTGCATAAAATGATAACCCCGATGTATGTTCGTGAAGTGGTTTACAGTTTTACATTATGTAACTGGGTCCCGTTGTTAAAATAGCATCGTGGTGTTCTTTTCTGAGAAAAATATCTAAAGTTCACAAAATTGCACCCCCTCCTCTGTGCACAACCTACTGTTTTAGAAGTACTCTTTTATATGCATTACGAATCTAACCCAATTTGAGATGAACATTTCACAATGGCTTAATCTTGTTAATTCAGATCCCCCTAATTTAATTCAAGTTGAATTGAGCTAAATTTATTTTTTTTCCTCATCCCTGAATTGTGATGAATAATAAGAAGGATTGTAGTGGTAAAAGAAAAACAAATTGCCCGTTTCCCACAAGGCTAAACACCACTTACCTCAGAACCTAGTAAATTTCACTCTGAGGTGTTTTCCTGAGAAAGTGTAACTACAAGCCCACCCTAAGATGTGCACCTGAGTATCCATGACAACTTTGGGGGGGAGGTACTTAAAAGCTGGAAATATTTCAAACACCCATCGGAGGGGTGGACAACACACTTAAACGTATCAAAATAACGGAGTATTCCTCAGCAACAAAATGTGGTCAACTATTGACACGTGAGAACGAACCCCGAATACACAATGCTGCGTGAAGAAAGTCAGACCCAAGGGTGCTGTGCTGCAGTTTCATCGATAGGAAGTTCTAGAGTCTCTGGATGAGTCTGCTGTGACAGAGAGCAGATCGGCGGCTACCTGGGCCTAGGGATGAAGTTACAGAGGATGGGAGGAAGGGTTCTTAGGTGTTAAAAAGGATCCCACCTTGACAGCAGTGACACATTGGTACATAGCTGTGAAAACTCACAAATTATTCACTTAAAATGTGAACACTTGTTTTGCAGCTTCGTCTCCGTACATTAGATTTTCTCACGTGACACCCTATCACACGTGGTCATCACTCACGAAAGTCCTGTCCTGTCCCCGTGTCTTGTATTTCATCTCTCTCTGATGCTCATTTGGTCTAAGGTCATACTCCCCTGAATGCTCCAATCGCATCTGATGCCACTTTGTTTTTTTGGCAACAGCAGTTCCAGCAACCAAACAGCTTGGAGAATGGCAGAGTGTGGAGTTCCTCCAACAGAAAGGGTGAGATCCAGCCATTCTCCCCGGTACCCAAACCTGCCCAGAATCTCACTAGTTCAGCTCCTGGGTATCCCTTGTGTCTTTACACAGATGACTAGCCCCATCCCCACTGTCTCCATTTCGCTCTCCCTCGGTCTCCTAACTGGTGTTCCCTGCTCTGATATCTTTGCAGCAAGAGGATGCTCCACACCATCTTCTGGTTTCCAGAGAGCAAAATCGTAGCCAGAGGCCTTGAGGTTTCAGGAGGCCACTGACTTAGAGAAAAATAAACAAGACATGGTAGGGGATGGGGTGGGTAAGGGCATTGAGTAAAGAGTGGTGAGGGGAGCTCTCTTGTGCTTGCTCTATGGGGATCTTAGAATCAAGATGTGGTGGTCTAGAATAAACATTGGTAATGTTTACAGTGTGTGAATGCATGTATGTGTCGTATGCTAGAGCACATATTCATGTGTACAGAGTGTGTGTGTGTGGAGAGAAGATGACAACCTTTGGTGCTGACCACTTTTCCTTTTCTGAGGCAGGGTCTTTCATTAGCCTAGGACTCACTTACCTAGTGATGTTAAACTGGCTGGAATCCACCTATCTCCACCAGCCCAAGTCTGAGATTTAATACCCTCTTTTGATTTATTCATTTTTAGTGTGTGTTCAAGAAATTGAACTCAGTATACTCATACTTGCAAGGCCATGATAAAGTACTGACTTTATCAACCAAGTCACCTCCCCAGTCTTCAATACTATTAATATATTTGTGCTTATTTTCTTCAGTGTTAGTGAAGTCCTCATTGACTCTGTTGATCCATTTCAACTATGTCCAAGGATAAAATCAACTTTTGGGCTCCCTGGGAGTTGGTAAGTGTGGCAATAACTATGGGAATTGAAAGCAGAGAACTCCTGGTAGAGATGAACCAAAGGTCCCAGCCCAGCGTCCACCCAGCCCAGCATCCACCCAACTCAGTGTCCACCCAGCCCAGCGTCCACCCAGAATAACATCAGCCTAGCCTAGCATCTACACAGCCCAATATCTGCCCAGCCCAGCATCCACACAGCCCAACATCTGCCCAGCCCAGCATTCGCACAGCCCAGCATTCACCCAACCCAGCATCTACCCAGCCCAGCATCCACCCAGCCTTCCCAGTTTTTCTCCAGATCTCACTTTTCTTCCTGCTCTGAGATTTGGCCCTGTATGTATATAGTAGGGAGTGATCTGCTTTGTCTGTCATGTTCTTCTCCGATTGCCAGGGAAGTGGTGATGGAGAGTGGTCACCAGGGAGAATAAAGGTGATAAGTCTGGGCTGCCTTGGTCCATTGTGAAAAGTCTGTAAGAGCCTTTCCCATCTTGACAAGTGCCTTTTAGCGAGACCTGGGACAGGAGAGCCTCCATTGAGACCTTTTCCATCAACTGTGCACTTATCAGGAGAAACACTGGCTCCTCCCAGAGCTTCCCACCTGGAGCAGTCCAAGAAAGCTGCTTGCTAAAGGTTCTGGAGCCGAAGAGCCACAGAAAATCAAAGAAGTGAGCAGAAAATGAATTTGACTTTTGGCCTCAGGGGTAGGAAAGATGGAGATGGAAGCTGACAGTTTCTATGTGACAGGTCCCTGCAGAGCTCCAAGGGGCAACTCACAAGTCAGAGTGGCAGTTCTCCATGGCCATCCTTCAAACAAGGCCTAAGCACCCCTACATGGCCCCCGAGTACAAACTCTCCCAGGCTCAGTGGCAGGGGAGTCAGCAGGCAGGACCTGCCTCCTCCAGTACAAAAACACATTTTTGGATAAAGAGGTTTAAAGACAGCTTCAAAGACCATGGCTGGGCTCAGCCCAGCAGAGAGCTCAGTGGTCAAGCAACGGGACATTCTATCATGTGGAGTCCGGGGACATAGCCTCTAGTTTCAGGTATTGCATAGCCCTGGCTGCTATTGGCAAACTGACTGAACCCTAAGTCTGTCACTTAATCCTTGGCCTGGGTTTTGTTTTAACTGTGGGATAGAACTGCGGACGAGTAGAAAGCAGAAACGGCAAGCTTTCTAGAAATTAGTGACAACAAAAGATGAATTCGAATATTGGGGAAGAGTTTTCTAGTCGGGAAAGAGAAGGGTACATTCCATACAAGGCTAAAACAATTCTCAAAGGAGTGCAGAGGAGAGGAGGGAAGAGATGAACTGCCCAGGGTGTGGGAGAGGCTGTGGACCTGGAGAATAAGAAAGCAAGGAAGGCAGGTATTTGAAGCAGAATGGGGCAGGCACAGCTACCGTGTCCACTGTTAGCGTTGGTTTCCAACACGCAACAGAGGGTGGCCTGCTGCCTCCTGGGTTAGACAGCTGAGCAGATGATGATAATTTAATTAAACCAAACACCCAAGGCAGGAGCTGGTGGGGAAATGATTAATGAAATTTCTGACATGACAACATGAAGTGTTCTTGGGTCACCCAGCAGACATATGCATCCCACAGCCGGACAAATGGATCTAATGCTCGGGGGTGGGACCGAAGTCAGAAATGTTGATCCAGTGTTACCAGCTGACATTGATCCAGAGGAGTTCACAGTTTCTTAATCTAAAGTCATGGGTATTAGTAATTCTAAATTTTGTACAAGAAAAAAAAAAACTTTTCTCTCTCTCCTCAGCATATTCATCGAGCAATGGACTATGTAGGCCACTCCCCAGTGGCTTTCAGCGGGGTTTATATGCCACCAGGGGAAGCTCATGGGACTATTTTTGCCCATTGTTGGTTTTAATTATTTCAGCTGATCCTCTCAGTGGTCAATGGAGGAGGCTCTCCACCGAACAATCTGACATTGATAATGGATCCTAAGAGGAAGATTATCCTCACTTCCGAATTTTAAATAAACCAAAGACAAAGCTGTTGAGTGACTGAAATCTCAAGGCTTTGTTTCTCCATCCATCTTTCTCTCCCTCTCTTTCGCCTCTCTCCCTCCCTCCACCAGTCACATAGGAGAGCACTGTTGCAGGTTCCCTGGCCAGTCGAACCCTAGCTGAAAGCCTAGTTCCCTCCTTCACCACAGTCCCATGGACACAGAGCAAGAAACACCTCGCTAAGCGCTGCTGGTTTCCGGGTCCTGAGAAACAAGACGAATGCTGTTGTAAACGTCTAAGTTCCTGGGGCAACGTGTTAAGATAAAATCAGAAAAAGAAGTGAGAAATGGGTCGAGAAGGTTTAAGGATTTGTGTTCATCTGACTCTTCTGCTTGCTCGTGGAGGGGACTTGGCAGGGTCTTGTTTCCCATTTGATATCCATTTCACTCCTTGCCAGTGGAGGTGGGCACTTATGCCAGGATCTAGCCCAAACTCTCCGTGTATGCAGAGCTGTCTTGTTTGCAAGATGCTTCTGTGTGGTCGTCAGGACCTAATGGCAAGAGTCACTTAAACTTGAAAGCCAGGAAAATGAGATGGGTTTTAGGAGTCAGGATTCTCCAATGCCTGTGAGTTGGACCAGGAACACAAAACTAACTTTAAGCAGTGCTTGCTGTGTTTCTTGAGGGTCTTCATATACAACCAAAATACAATCACTGTCTTCTTGTCAGTGAACGATGGGAAGGGCCATGAAAGCTCATTTTGTTGTCAAGAAAGAGTCAAGACTTCCTAGGGTGTAGTAGGCACTTGGGACTTGTTACTTTTTAAAAACTATGGCCATGGGAAACTGAGAAGATGAGTTAAATAGGTTATTCCAAGATCTTAAGATTTAATATCAGTATATAAATTGTGAGAGTTTATTATAGAGGCTAACTTAGTGTCCCCAAAGACGTCAGCCTGCTACACACAGGGCAAATTTCTGGGATCCCCAAGGTGTGTGTGTGTGTGTGTGTGTGTGTGTGTGTGTGTGTGTGTTCCTTCTTGGGAGTCATCATAGCTGTTTTGAGGTGGGCATTTACTTATTTATTTTGACTGATTTACTTCTCTATTGTACTGTGGAATGAACCTAGAATTTCACTCATATCAGGCATGCCCTCTACCACTGAGCTATATCCCCACTCCCCTTATAACTTTTTAAAAATATTTACTTATTTTTATTTTATATGCAGGAGTGTTTTGCCTGCAAAAGTATGATATACCATATGCATGCACAGACTATCAAGGCCAGAAGAGGGTGCTGGATACCCCAGAACTGTAGTTATAGATGGTTTTGAGCCCCCATATGGGTGCTGGGAACCAAAACCAGGTAGCCTGTAAGAGCAACCATTGCTCCTAGCCAATGAGTTATGCCTCTAATCCACCCTCCTCCCTTTTGTTTTTTACTTTTTATTTTGAGAGAGCATCTCACTAAGTTGCCCAGGCTGACCTTGAACTTATGATCTTCTGGTGTCAATCTCCTGAGTAGCAGCAATTACAGGCTTGTGCCACGACACCCGATGCTTTCTTGTCTTGCTCATCAATTTATCTCTATCATTCTGGCACCAATAATGCGAAGAGAAATTGTTAGCCTTTTGCGGGGGTTCCTAAACTCCTGAACCCCACCCCAATACTCCTAATGCTCCCATCCTGGTTACAAGAAGAATTATCAGGCTGCCCAAATTCATAGAGGAAAACAATGTTCAAGTTATTATCTTGTTACCCTCTTCTCTGGGAACTGATTGAATTCCTGAAAGCTCTTGAGGTGCCCCTGCTGGCAGTGAGGCTGGGGTTTGAAAGTGAAGAAGCAGAGCGTGTGGGGTAATGTTTTCCCTGCGTGATTTTCTTCTCACACCTGGTGACAGAATGAAATATGCAAGAGAGAGTGGAATGGGAATATAAATATTGCAATAATGTCAGAAATGCCTTCATGGCTGGCGTGGGGATGAAATTTGGTTCGGTTGTGGAGGGATGAGGCAAGGAGGACAATCAAAATGATTCCACAATGTTGATGAAACCCCGAGTGTGGTACCGGGTACAGAGTGCGTTTAAGAGATGAAAGCGAGCTCCACCTGTGCTGGCTGCCATCAAGGAATTCTTTTAGCCCTTATTTCTCTCTCCTATTATGTGTAACACAACCAGACTGGAAGAGAAAAGATGTTCCCGGGGCTTTCTCTGGAGGTAAAGGCTCCACCCCAACGACAGGACAAGGATTGATGCTACGAATTATCCACTTGTAAATGGAAATTAATACTCTAATTAGCAAAGTAGAAAAATCCATCTTACTGTAAATAGTGATACTTATAGACTGTGATATTCCTCCAGGGATTACTCGGGTTATTTGAAAGGTATAAATCAAGAGCCTACAAAGAAGGCCTGAAATACCCAGAGCAGGCACACAGCTGAAACCAACGGGCTCACCACCAGCTCGCAAAAACAATAGGCAAAAACAACTTTTAAAAATACACAGTTGTGAGTTTTGACATTCAGATTGTGGAAGGAGTCCTCAGATCGGCTTTTAAATATTAAAACTGTCACCTAACAAAGCTTGCTAGCAGGACATTAGATTTAAAAAAAAAAATAGTACCAGAACAAAGGAGGAGATGAATGTTTCATTTCAAGCCAAAGCCAGGGTCTCCGAGGATGAAATGTAAACATTTGATAGCCTAACTGAAGGGTATCTAATTGATGGCCACCCCATGACTGTTCAAAGTGGCAAATCTGCTTTCTCACCCAGCAACTTATTGGACTCTCAAAGAGAAGACAGGACAAAGGGCAGCTCAGGATTCTAGCTCACACTGCTGAGCAGGAGGGGAGAGTTTAAAGGTCACAGCCTCTGAGCCACAGGTAAAATACAGTCAAGCTTCTTCAGGCAGCCGCCATGATAAACACAGGGATCCACTCCAGTCACGGTAGGAAGGTGACTTTAATACAGGCTTAAAAATAAATAAGATCGAGTGGTTGTGAAGACTGCTCCCATCCTTACCATGAATACGGATTTTGGGATGTGTAACAGATTTTCCTCTTACTGTTCCTCTTACCGCTCATTTAGTGACATTGATTAAGAACTCTGGAAGCTACACTGCACACAGTGACCCCGCCCCCTCAAACCAATCCTTTTTATGCACATGTGTCTTCCCTTCCAGAACCTGGGAGGCCATAAAGCAGTCACTGGGTCTTGTTTTTCCTCCACTTTGCATTCTTTCTGGTACCTAGCACAAACGAATAGCATCATATCCGTGTTCAAGGGTTCAAAAACTCAACAGGGACAGACTTTCCAATGGTAAGAAGGTTATAATCACTGGCATGCAGAATGAAAAGCGGTTGTGTCTACTGGGAGTTAGAGGCGTCATGTGCTGCTTTGCAAACCATGCTCCTGTCTGTGCGCTCACAGTAAGATGAAGGTGATTACATTGCTCCCATCTTTCATATATATAGAAATGCATGTCGATATGTCAGATAGCAAGCTCAAATTGAGTCCCTAGTGTGTTTCTGCTCTCTGACACTTTATATCACCAACCCTGGCCCCTCAGGAATGCCGAGTCCTGTGGAGGGATAGAGAGAATCCTGGAACCCCCTAAGGGATTGTCCATACTAAGCTTCACTCTTGCCCTGGTTTCTCTCATCCCCCACTCACACAGACTCTCATAGAAGAACCTTTAGCACACGCTCCTGAAACGTCATGGACAAGACTCAGGTCAACTTTAAAAGGGAAAACGGCTTGTACAGCAATCACTGTTTTGTGTGACACAGAGAAAGGGGAATTAAAATCAACAGCTGAGTTTAAACAAAGAAAAGGAAGCAAATAGATCAAATCTGTAGGCCATTTTTCCTAGGAGGTACTTTGGGGATTTTTCTCTCTGTTTTATATTGTTTTTATGTAATATTTCAATATATAAAAGTTATTTTAAACACTTTAAATCTACTTGTAAGACATTAAATTTTTTACGGAGGGCGGCTGAGATAGCTGAGTGGGTGAAGGAACCTACCTCCAAGCCTGCCAGCCTGGGTTTGATCGCCAGTGCCCATATGATGGAAGGAGAAAACCAGCTCCCCCCAGAGCGGACCTCTGACCTCCACACAAGTGCTGCGGCGTGTGCTTCCCCCACCAAATAAATACAACGTGATAAAAATAAAAAAATTAAAAATATTATTGATGAGGCTAAAATTTGATCAGCGTTCTCAAATCTAGTCAACTACCCAGAGGTAACCCTGTGTCTCTTGGGCATGCATCTCTCTATAGAACTTTTTGATATATCCTGATGTGTGTATGTGTGTCCATAGAAACACACAGTTTATGTGTGTGATTCTGTGTACACATAAACAGAATCACACACAGTCTGCAACTTTCCATTTGTTTCCTTATGTACCTGACTACCCCGGTTAGTCATACCTAGATCTAACTCAGGAAAAACAGCCAAAGGTGTCACGGCCCATCAATGCAGAGGCTTCTGCTGCCCCAGTCCTGTGGTGGGTACTGGAGTCCTGCGAGGAACCAGCTTGGAAAAAAACCCCTAAAACCCGGAGCTCTAGCCACACCCCTGCTGATTCTCAGGCAAGCAGATTTCCCCTCCCCAAGTCAAACTGACTTGAGTTTTTCCCTGTAACCACAGAATCACCTGTGCAGCCATGTACACAGGTGTGGGTGGTACCCTAGGGGGTACTCTAGGGGGTACTCTAGGAAGACAATAGGAAAAAATGGATTTACGCTACAGTAGCAATTTTGAGCCCTAGCAGCAGTATGTAAAGCATAGGGGTGTTTTTTCCCCCATGTTTTTCTCCATCTTAGATATTATCTATTTTTTAAATTTTTTTTCTCTTTGGATGCCTTAAAACTAATAGAACATTGCTTGTTTTCATCTACTACTGAAAGGTGTTCTTTCATGCTTAGCGAAGAATTAAGTTCAAGCTGTCTAGCTTCACAGCCCAGCTCTGCTGCACGGGAGCTATGTGACTTCAAGCTAATCACCCAGTCTCTCTGTGCCTCAGTTCACTCCTTTCTAAATGGGAGACTAGTAACACCAAGTTCGTGGGATCATGGTAAATATTAAATAATTAAATATACACAAGGTTTTAGACTTCTATCTTGCATATAGTTGGCTTATCCTACTTGTCTTTGGCCACTTGTCCTTTTTAAAAATAGTGCTTAGTGAGAAACTGAAATTAACTTAAATATCGACTCAACCAGAGACAGCCACTCAGGCATTATCTGTCCTTCAGAGACACTCTGACATTTATCTCTATTGCTCATTTGGGTCTAGGTTTTATAATATAGTTTAATTTGGCAGATGAGAGCAGATCCCAATAGTAATATATTTGTGAGAAATATATTGAAACATTTTAATTTTACAAGATTACAACAAAAATGGCAATTTGTTATTTTATACAAGATAAGAGTACAAAACTATATTTAAACTGTAATCACACTAGATCATTAGCCTTAGACAATTTCTAAGAAATGTCTTTCCTAGACAATGTTTATATCATGAAATAATCCTTCAAGTAAAAGATCCAACAAATCTCACCAATTCAGCATTCAGGTATTTAAATTAAAGCATCTATACAAAATGTATGAGATTATTATTCTTATTTTAAAAGTCAGCAAATAATTGGGTTCCCAATGGGATTTTTTTTCA
This sequence comes from Myodes glareolus, assembly GCF_982192425.1. Classification (NCBI taxonomy): domain Eukaryota; kingdom Metazoa; phylum Chordata; class Mammalia; order Rodentia; family Cricetidae; genus Myodes; species Myodes glareolus. Next base: position 27,694,372 of record NC_142041.1, read on the forward strand.
AATCTTTCTCTTAAGGTGAAAATGTTGGCCCAGCAGTTAAGAGGCTTCCTGTGCAGCCATGAGGGCCAGGGTTCGGCTCCCAGCACCCACGTACCAAGTCCCACATGCAGCCAATACCTGTGATTTCTGGGAGGAATGGAAAAAGAGCACTGAAAATTGCTGGCTTCCAGCCCAGCCCAGAAAATAAAGCCCAGGTTTAGGGAGAGGTGCTGCTTCAGAGGAATAGGTGAAGAATGGCAGAGACAGGTACCTGCTTCTGCCCTCCATGTACACACTCAGGGGCACAAACCTGCACACATGTGCACATATACTCACACAGATACACATACAAACAAGTAGATCCTCTTAAAATAAAATCTTATTCTGGGGCTGGAGAGATGACTCAGCAGTTAAGAATGCTTGCTGCTCTTTCAGAGAGCCCAAGCTTGGTTTCCAGCAACCACATCAGGAGATTTAGAAAGTCCCTTAACTCCAGATCCAGGGATCAACACTTTCTCTGGCCTCTGCAGGCACCCACACACTAATGGTGTATCCTCTCTCTCTCTCTCTCTCTCTCTCTCTCTCTCTCCCCATATACATGTGTGTGTGTGTGTGTATACACACATACATAAAAATAAATATATTTCTCTCTCACACATACACACATAAAAATAAAATCTTTTTAAGTAAATTTTATTCTGATACAAGGATAAAGGAATTTGCAAAATATTTAACACTAAAAAACAATTTAAAATATCCTTCAAATATCTGATAAAGCAACTATGTTATGAATTTATACTTATATATTCATAAAGAATTGTATGTATGCTATATATATCTTAATAAAATATGGGGTATATAATTTTGTTAAGTAGGCTTATTTGTGTAAAATATTCACAGTGCTTGCTGGGTGCATGGAAACATGCTATAAGTAGAAAAATCACACACACACACACACACACACACACACAACCGATGTCTGTTACTGTCTCTCCTCCAGTAAATCCCTCAATTAGTGTATGCAAAAACAATGCAGGAGTTTCAGCAGGCTTAGGGTGAAATGTTAATGAGACGCTGACATGTTGATGCTAATATGGGTGAGGTCCCCAGGATGTCATCTCAAGAGCACACCATCCCAGATCCTAATTTCCATAAACCCAGGAAGGGAGGCAGAACCTCTGGGATCTGAGATCCTCTTCTGCTGGTGAGGACTTCAGCACTGGTTTCTCTCCAGGACTGAACCATTTGCAGGAGCAATTGAGGAAAAAGAGCAAACCATTTAAAGAAATAAATTAGAAAGGCCATAACCTAAAACACAGGGTTTTATGTGGAGACAGCCCCTAAGAGAGACACGGCGCTCTCCACTCTCATCCTCTCGCTTCCCTCTGCATTAATTACCCTCTGCTGCCCTAGAACAAAAACCCCAGAACTGTTGTTCAAAACAGTAATAATCATTAGCCATCTCACTGGGTCTATGGACCAGGAAGCAGCCTGGTCGGGTGACTCCAGCGTGTCCTCGTGAGGTTTCCGTCAGTCTGACTGTCCTGTCTCTCCATGAGTGCATGCCAGGGAGCAGGGCCAGCTTAGTGGGGCTAAGGTAGGGTGAAGGCTATAACATCCCCTAACTTTCAGAGTTCCCTCAGCCTGAGAGGCAAGCCATGGGACCGAAGCTCTGCTTTCAAAACAGCTCAACCCTAAAGAGAGTAAATCAGCGATGCTGTTAGCAGGAGGCCTCGGTTCCTGGTCACAAGGACTTGGCTACCTCACGGGTGCTTGCGTGTCTGGCAACATGGTGCTGCCCTGTCCTAATCTAATCTCTCAGTCTGTCTGTCTGTCTGTCTGTCTCTCTCTCTCTCTCTCTCTCTCTTTTCTCCTCCCCTATCCCCACACACCTGCACCCTGAGCAAGCCATCTCATTCAGAGAGACCAGGATGAAAACAGCACACGGTTAATGAACCTCTGTGCTTCCGTGGAAACATGAGAGAATTAGCCTAGATCAGGGGTGGCAAATTGGTTTCTGTTCACCCACTGTGCCTAGCGAAAGCCGCCACCTTCAGAGTTTTGACAGTCGGTCTCGGACAGACGGAATGATGACACCCATGTAGGCAGTGAGTGACACCGCTGAGATCTGACAGCAGAAAGTGGTGGCGTTTTGTTGCCGCCCTTGGACCAAGCCACAAATCTGGTCCTTCGTGTGTGCGGTGGGGTACACTCTAACCTTCCCGGGCCTTTCTACACACAACGGGACTGTTCTGAAAGCAGCTTCCGCACCATCCCGGCCTGGATACCCAGATCAGTCATAATCAGCAGGTCTCAGCACTCTCTTTTTGTAAATAACCAGCTGGTGGCTTAATTGAATTCACCCAGTTGTTTTCAAAACAACCAAATCCAGTCTTCCCTTCAAACCAGCCTGCCTGTCTGTACGTCGCTATGCGATGATAGACGTTATTTTAAACTCTTTTTATTTTTAATGATGCAAACAATGAGAACCCGAGTAAGAGAAAGGAGTGAACACGTTCCTTCCCATTTTGCCATCTGTTTGAAGCCGCTGATGTAATTCCAGTTTGAAATTGCATTAGTCCTCGCCTCCTGGATTCCTTCCTTACTTCCTTTTGTATTTCAGGCCTTCAGAGAACGCGCTGCCTCAAGGATGCTGGTCAATTATGGCAAAGCTACCATGTGGCTCTGGCCATTTTCAAACTGGTCTCCGGATTTCCTTCCCCAGGAGCTAGGGCTGAGTGGAAACCGGAGTTCTCTGAGCTTAAATGTATTTGGTACTTAAGGTTTGATTAGTGATGTTTTCGGCAATATCATCAGCATCAGCAGATTTGTTTATACCTCGGAGGATGGCTGAGATGAAGAGCGGTGGTCCTGCATACTCAATCACTGCACATTAACTGTTTGGAGTTTTTGCTTTTGGATTGTGCATGAGAATTTAATTTTCATTTTGTTTTCAAACACACAGCTGCTTTCCTCTGGTTTGGGTAGCACTGTGGGAGAGACGTTTTCTGGTTCTGTGTGAAAGTTTGTGTGGGGGGCTGTCATTCATGAGGATCCATTCAAAAGGAAATCTTCTCCGGGCGAAGCATGGGAAGCTTTCTTGCTCGGAGATGTGCTGGGGACACGGATCCAGTCCAAATTTTTGTCATTCTGAGCTATCCACCTAGTGTTGATGGGTGTGGGGAGACACACATGGGACAGAATTAGGGTAATCAGGAACCTGGCAGCTTCCTTTGCTTTCCTGAGCCTCCGTTCCTCCACCTTGCATTACATCAGCTGCCTTGAACATCTCCATTCTAAACCAAAGCTGCTCGATGGGCATCTTGACCTCTTTCCCTGAAGGCACCCAAGATAAGGGCACTGCTTGGAGAGAAGACACTGTAATTATCAGCAAAGGGAAACAGCTGGAAACAAACTCAGCTGCTGCGACACCCTTGGCTACTCAGAATTCAGGTTCCTTAAGATGGTGCAGGACCACCTGTGGATATCTGTTCTTTTTGTTTGGTGGGCTTTTTGGTTTATGGTTTGTTTGTTTTTTGGGAAATTTCCCGGTGTCGCCTTACCTGTCTTGGAAGCTGTAGACCAGGTTGGCCTGGAACTCACAGAGATCCGCCTGCCTCTGTGTCCTGAATGCTGGGATTAAAGATGCACACCACCACCGCCACCTAGCGGATTTTTGTTCTCAATATCAGTACCCGGGTTCCATACTCAACTGGCAAATTGAAAAGTTGAGGTGCTGGGGACTGGGTTTTCAGATGAGTTTGTGTTGTTCCATGGCTGATCCTGAGCCAAGAGAAGCAAAGAGTCTTGCACATAGCAGGCAGAACAGACAAGGGAATCTAGAGACCAGGACTTCAGTCATGACCCAAATACTAGAGCTCCCAAGAAAATGCAGAGCAGGGGGAAAGACTGGCAGAGCCAGGGGACACCAGGACACTTAGCAGAGGCTGTGACATCTGCACCAGATCTTAAAGGATGAGTTGGAATTTTCTCTTGGGGAGAAAGAGGATCACGGGGCGTTAGGAGGGCATTGAAAGTCACCACCCAGAGTGTGCGGTACAGCAGGTGTGAAAGCCACATGCCTCTTCAGCTAATCGCCTCTTCTGGTATCTCACGGGGTGTGAGAGACAAGCAGTTACAGTTTCTCCTCCGTGGGTACTTTGGCTGGAACTTGGAGAAGGGACCAGCAGGAACTGAGCAATCTCTAGCAGTGAGGCAAACCAACTCCCAGTTGTGCTGTGGGAATTGGCCCAAGAAGCCTTGTTCACAACCAAAGGTCATAGTATCCTGGCATGTGGCAGTCCATGGTGAGAGGGCTTGGGTAATGCTTTAGTGACAGTGACAGAAGACGCAGCAAAAGGGAACTCGGCTCCACCCGCTCACCAGCCATGAGCCACCCACTATCCCCTGGAGGAATGAGTCAAGTGCTCAGTCTGTTTCCTTCCTCGTATCATGGAAATAAGGACATCTCCAAGTTCTTAGAAGCTAGTGTTATTTACTGCTACTGTCGTTACGGATGCTGTTCCTAGAAAAACTTCAGAAGGCACGCGTGCACTTGAAGAGATTCAAGTATACATTGAATGTCTACTCACTTGCTTTGTTAAATAGTGGAGCAAGAATAAGGAGGAAGCCTTTGATGGGTTGCATGTGGTTGCGTTGGTACCCAGGCCAGTAAACAAGATTTACAAATACTCCCAGAGGTCAGCTAGTAACACAGGCATCCTGAGTCGGGCTGCCAAATGCAACACAGGACACCCGCTGCTTGCAAAGTTCAGATAGGCAATGAGTAATTTCTCAGTATCATTTGCCTCAACTATTAGTATGTGATGTATTAAAAGTATGTAAGTAAGGAGATAGGGGTCCATATTCCTAGGCTGTGGTTCAACTGTTGGAATCCTTCCAAGAAAGGACGGGATCCATGGCCTTCAGAAAGGGGATTTTCACAAATGGGATCAGACCATCTTTCCTGAGAGATCTCCAGGAAGTTGATTTTAGTCCCTGAAGATGAAAAAAGGTTTGCAAAGATGGGAACCACACTGGCTGTTGCATTCTAGGAAAAAACAGGAAATAGAATTCAGAGTGTGTTCAGGGCTTCGGAACCGCTGAGGAGACACAAGGGCGGAGAGCTGTCTGGATGGGTTGAGGTGGAGCTCGGAGAGACATATGGTCAGGGAAGTGTTTAGGAACCAGGAGATCAGGACTTTAAGAAATTAGATTGAATGAGTTACTACCCAATTCCGGAATTACTCATTCTGTTTCCTTTCTTAATGGCCTTCATTATAGATATTTGAGTTCCCCTAAGCATGGCATTTTCCCCTTATTATGATGAGTTTGTTTGTTTCTTTGTTTGTTATAATTCTTCTATGCTCGGCTAATGAAATGTTGTCCGACAGATAGGAGCAGCAAGAATCAATGATTATTTAACAAGTAATAAACTGAGCCCAGTCAAACACACTTGTCATTGGAAGTCTTGTTCCGTTCTCTGAAGCATGCATGGCAGAGTGAGTTTATCTAATTAGAAGCAGCTTCCACTGGAAGCCGTCCAAGAGGACAGTGGGTGTGTGCTGCGGCAGTTCAGGGCTCCTTCGATTTTAGAGGTCTTCCACAAAGAAAACAAGAAGACAGTTAACACAGACCCCTGCGAACTGTGATTTTCTTCACATGTGTCTCTGGGCTGCGTCCTCCCCTTTCAGCTGTTTGGGATGGAGACCTTGGTGCTCAGGACAAAGGATATAAAAACACACCATGTTCTTTTGGTGCTTTTCCCGGATTTAGAAGAACACATCTTGCCATTTCTTGATTAATTACTCCATGGAAGCTGCAGAGAGGCGAGCTTGGCGCCACACCATGAAGGGCTGCCGTGTGGTCATAGAAACGCTGTCAGGCTTGGTGAGGGGGATTGGGGTTTGGGTTTCAGGTGTCTCACCAATTTTTCACCTGATCTGGGGTAAATTGCTTCTCCCCTCCCCGTCCCCGTGCTCCAATGCCCTTACTTATAAAATGAGAAGCGGGTCATTACACCTCCTTTCAACTGTCCCGTTCTGAAATCCAAGGAGCTGTTGGCAGAGGCGACCCCAGACAATTCAAGAGCATTGAGGTCCATTCCTAGAACGGCTGAGATTAGAGGAGAGGAATCCTATCTTAAGGGTAGGTATAAATGACTGGGAAGAACTTCAAAATTGTTTTGTTCTGAGTAAGTGACCATGGTGTATGCAAAGACTGGTCTAGAAGAGTGTCCCTGGAAGGCCCTTTGGATTGCCTGGTGTTGTTGTTGTTGTATTAAATGAGCTGGAGACTGTACTGTGGCACACCTAGCTTAGATCTCCTTGGAAATCATGGAGTAGGTTGTTTAGAGCAACTCTCCTGCTGGAAACATCTAAAAATACAGATTTTTGAAAATCTGCTTAAAAGCACCAAAGAGATGACAAGAAAAGAAAAAATTATCATATTAAAAGTAAAGAGAAATGAAGACAAATTAGAACCAAGTATCATGGCACATACATACGAAAATGCCATAAGGAATCCCATGACTTCATAAACTAACTCTAAGGGATTTACTTTAAAAGGAAAAAAAATAAAGAGAAAGGAAAAGAAAATTCTCTGGGGGTAAACAGGCCTCGTTACTCCTGCTAAGCTGAGCATATGTGCCGAACCTTAGAAGCTGGAAACTTTGTTCCCACAGCATGGAGAGCTGAGATGCACAGAAATGAAATCAAAGCCCACAGCCTCTGCAAGTGAAGCATCTGCAAGGAGACCCCCTCCTCCACCAATCTGAAACCTCAGGATGAGATAAGCCAGAGGTGGTCCAGCACCCACAGCATCAATACCTGGCTCCAGGCTCCTCAGTCTATTACAGACTCCTGTGACTTAAAAGTATGACCCGTGGGTCGGTAGCATCAGTTCAGGGACCGCAAAGGAAATATAAGTCCTCTGGCTCCACCCTGGACCACGTGTATCAGAGTCTGTATCTCTAGCAAAGTTCCACATGCTGAGTAGTTGTCAACCTGACACAACCCAGACACATCTCGGAAGAGGGAATCTCAGCTGAGGAACTGCCTCCATCAGACTGACTTGTGAACAAGTCTATGGGGGAATTTCTTGATTGCTGACTGATAAAAGATGCTCCAACCTACAAGAGGTGGTAATAAATCTGGGCAGGTAATCCTGGAGAGTATACGAAAGTGAACTGAGCAAGCCACGGGGAGCAAGGCAGTAAGCAGCATTCCTCCCTGACCTCTGTTTCAGTTCCTGCCACCAGACTCCTGCTTGAGTTCCTGCCTTGGCTTCCTTTCATGACGGGAGTGTGATCTCTATGTGTAAGTCAAATCAACCCCTTTCTCCCCAGGTTGCTTTTGCCAGAGTGTCTTTATCACAGCATTAGAAAGCAAGTAGGACACCCTAAAAGCGATCCAAATCCACTGGAGGAAAGTATACTTTTGTTGGTTTTATTCCTAGAAATAAGATTTTTTTCTAATGCAGCTTACAGTAAAATATTAAAGATAACAGCACAAAAAAATAGAATGGGCTCCATAAGAGACATTCAGGAAAACAGCAGAGAACAGAAACAAGCCCAGAGACTCCAGAGACTGAGACTATCAGAACCGATCTATAACACAATCACTGATACAGCAGTAAATATGAGCGTAAGCATGAAAAAAATAAAAAGTTAATCTTCAAACGTCCCCTTTAAGTAGGAACCTACAGAAATGGACACTAGACTTGGGAAATAGCCAAGGAGAAAGTCTACACTTGTTCAGCAGAACTTACCCATGTGTGGATGACTACCATGGGCAGTGATGTCCTTCATTAAGGATGTGTGAAGCAGTTATTAGTGGAACGTACATAAAACATATTCATCTCATTGCCTTGTTCAGTCCGCATGGGAATCGTCAGTAAGCATTGTTGCCTTCACATTTCATAGCAATATTCATCCACCGTAGAGAACTTTGAAAAGATTTTGAACAACAAAATGAAGCTGTTTAAAGCCTCCGCTAATCTCACCACCTAGAGACAACTTTATCACTGTGGATATTTGGCTGATTTTCTCCAGGTTCCTCCCACCCCAATTTTTTGAGAGGGGGTGGATTACATGTTGAAAATACAATTTTACCGATTTCTTCTACTTTGGAACCGTTCCTCTTCCTAAGTTAATAAGTACACAACCTCCGCAGGTTGCTCCGTGTTTGCCTGGTTAAGCTCATGCATGGGTGTATGACAACTTGTTTTACAAGCATTTACGTTGATGCCTATCTTCCATGTGAAAATAACATCTTATGCCTCTATCTTTCTACATAGGCTTAAATATTTCCCCAGGATACAACCCTAGGCAAAGCAACGGGTTTGTGCTTGGATTTTGACAATTCTTCCTTTCTGAGGGTTCCCAATAGCAATGTGCAAATGTGAACATTCCCCTGTAAGTTAAACAGACTACTTCTTTTGTGTTTCTTGGCTATTGGATTTGTTTTCTTTTGTAAATTAAATCGAGCTCATGTGGTACTACACTGTCCAGCCCACAGAAATCGAGGCTACAGAAGGCATTTATTGTTATCACCCTTGTCCTGAGGTAGCAACCCTTGAACATTGTAAGTTCCAACCCTAAACCTGTCATTTTATTTACATTTAAACACATTTATTTTATTGACTGGAACCACACACTTATCTACATTTTTATATGAACAAATTCATGAGCCTTAATCCTTTTTCTGCCTTTGGCAGCAGGCTTAAAAAGGCCCTTTCTGTTCTCAGCATATATAAATATTACTTAAATGCTCATCTTACAGAATCTTGGTGGCTTCATACGTTATATGCAAACCCATAATAGAGCAAGAATTTATTTTCGTCTAAAGGTGGGAGAAAGACCAGAGTCTTTTCACAAAAGGACAAATGGTTTACCTACTCAACACTTGCAGTAATTTTTTCCAACTGTAACAGTAACGTTTTGAATCAAGATCTGCAAATAGCCCCTTCTGAGTGGAAAGGAATTAATTGCTGCGTGTCAGAAGTCAGCATGGGGCCAGCGCTGTTAAACACACTAATGGCTGCAGTGGATGGGGCTCTGGCAAGCAGACTGCAAGCTTCTCCCTGTCCAGTGGTGACTTAAGTGGGTGACTTAGAGCCCCACACGACAGTGAGGAAAACCAGACAGCCCTCAGTGTCAGTAGAGAGTGTGCCTGTGGTGTCTGGTTGTCGTCTGCAGGGAGGCTCATCCAAGTCCTTGGCCCTAGCAGTGTAAATCCAAAAGAGGAGAGATCTGAGAATGCCCCAGGCCTGGAAAGACCACACCCCGGTCTTCTCCTGGTGAGAACTTGGCAGTGCCCTGGGTCAGAGCTTCTTTTCCAACACGGCTGTTCTCTTCGCTCCATGGTCTTCCAGAGGAATACCTGTTTTCCTTCCTGCCATACTTTGTCCTTTCCTTCAAAATTCACATTTCAGATTAACAGGATTCTTCTCCAGAATGTGCTTCCGTGCTGTATGGCTGTTCTTTAGTGAACAGACCTCCCGTCTTTGAACTGTCGGTCCTCTCCGTGACTGCGGACAAGAGTCGAGGCTATAAGGGCAGTTCGATCCCATGTGTTTTAACTCAAACCCGTAAGCCACACTGGCCAGTAGGAAGGAAAGTTCCCAGAAATGATGTGACCCAGGGGACACAGTGGGCCAGGACAGATCTGGAATGTGACATGAAAACCAAAGTCCCATTTAGTGCCCTTTCTGCCACCTAAGTGACTCCCTTCCCATCTGTGTCCGTGTTTCTTGGGAATCCTGTTTTAACAGACTCTAACAAGGGCCAGGGAGATAGTCCAGTCAGTAAAGGGTTTGTTTTGCAAGCACCAGGATATTCCCCATCTCGAGTTGTCCTCTCCTTTTCAGAACTCAGTGCAGGCTCAGGTCTGAGACTCATGCAGTTCCAAGAATACATCGCCCTGGAGTTTTTGTTAATTCTATTGGGGTAAAATCATCACTCTAGAAAGATAAATGAAGCTAGTGTCATCTTGTCTTTGAGGAAAGGGTTTGCCTAAGACTCGAATCCACACACAGGCGGGTGAACCCAAAAGAGACAGAAGGGATGTCAAAACTTCAGGACGCTGTAGGAACTCGAAATCCAGCAACCATACAAGAAAACACCCTCAGTTCCATAGCCCTGTGAGCTAACAGGTTCTTCCTCTTCTATGTGCAAGACTTCGAGGGTTGAGTTTCTGTCGCTTGCCACACATAGGTCTGAGGCACTCGCAGGCAAGGTCCCCACTGCCCCCACCCCCAGCCCCTCTGCATCCATACTAGCCACCTGACATTCCCAAAATGACCGAGTCAACACCTCCAACTTAAAGATGTGAACTTCTGCTCCTTGATGAGACGCCCGATCAGCAGAACTTCAGCGCTCCTTGATCAGGATCGCCGTCCAGCAGGCTAGCCTCACAGAGGTCTGATCTTGCTAGATAACTCTGGAACAGCTTCCTTTCCTTTCTGTGAGACAATCTCTCCCCCTGATTCTAACTGAGGTGATGAAATGTGTACCGCCACGGTCTTTGTCCTATGTAACCAAAGTTGTTGGCCTGGGGAGCTACCTGCCTAAGAATGGATGGGGAAGTATGTCTTTAATCCTTACAACAGTGGAGGTGGGCAGGTAAGAGCAGGAGCCATGGATCTCTTACTCTGTATGAGAAAGGGCTTGAAAGAAGGAACAGGCTGCGGAGAGGGAATGTGGAGACGGGCAGGTAAGAGCAGGTGGCTTCTACCCCTGAACACTATCTGCCCTTGAAGGTTCACTCCACCAAATGTCCTTTGAAGACCTTAACTGAATTAAATATCTACCATTTGTAATACAAAAGGCTTTACACAGCTCTAGAATGCTCCAAGGCCAGACTCACTTCCATTTTGCCAGTTAGCCACCCATTCAATCAAGGACTTAGCCCTGTTATCCATGAGAATTGAATTACCAGGGTCACTTTTTGACTTGGGCCGTTTTGAGAGACAAACCCAGGGTAGAAGTTCTCTAACGTATGTGGAAATTTGAAAACCACTGCAGAGGTGATCAACTCACCAAACTACCTCTAAATAGGACACGTGGCAACGGGCTATGAGGGAAAGACCACCAGGTGGATTTAGCAGTGGGAAGGGCTGCATGCAGACGGCATTTTAGCCACAAATTCCACGATGGTGCGAAAGTCTCTTGGTCAAACCACAGCGTCTCCCGTGCAACATGGGAATAACTATGTGATGCTTCCCTCACAGAGACCATGTGTGGAAAAGCCTAGAGACGCAGGGATCCTACACCTGAGTCTCCTAAACCGGACGCCCCACTCCTCATCTAGGGGATGAGATACTGAGGCTGCATCCCATAATGCCTGGAGTACAGATTGAAACCTGAGGAGGGAGGGGCTGAACCCAGCAGAAAACACCTCCACCCATTGTCCTCCTCTCCTGCCCCACCCTCATCCTCAAAGTTCCTTGCAGGAACACCTCCAAGATTCCTGTCAACAGCCAGCCAGTCGCCCATCAAGGCTACTTCATGAGCAAATCAGCCCTTCCAGGCCTTTTCCTAAAGGATTTTAATCTCTGTCCTTGTTCTCCGCGGATTTTTTTTTCCACCACTCGTCGGCTTAATAAACACCCTTGCAGAGGGCTTCAGCGCCGCTGGAAGGGTCCTCGAGGAGCGATTCTAAGTCCTCATTAGCTCTGTAGTCATCAGGTGAAGGAATAACTGATCTCAATCAGGAACACCTGGTTTCATAATTGCACAAATGATTATAATTCAATAATAAAAGTCAATTTAACTAACTTAATTCAGATTGATTTAACCTCTCACAGGCGGTTGAGAAGTGAATGAGCGAACAGGGAAGTTAAAAAAAAAAAAAAAGAAGTCTATCTACACCACATGGCCAAAGGGGGCCGAGATGTAACCGCTTTGGGTTTCCTCCTACGGTAGGTAAACACGGGCTCTCGTTTTTGAGCTTCTACTTACCAGAGTTTCTGTGCCGGAAGCCCTTCCCCTACCTGTCCACTTTTCCAAGTTAAGATCACCTTGCCTAGAGGAGTTTGGGAGTGCCAGGAGCTGTGGAGACACCCAGTGCTCTCGGGGGACTTGAGAGAGTTAGGGTTCCAGGGTCGGAGATGTCTATCCACTGAGATGTTGGGTCATCCTAACATGGTTTTGTGGGTTTTCTAATATTTTCATACAGCAATGGGAAACTGGGGCCTACTGAACTGAAGGGTTGTTTGGCACGCACAGATGAAGACCGGGGCTTTCTGGCCCTCAGCTGGAACTCTTTGCTCCCCACCATGGCAGAGAACCCTCAGTTTTCCAGGCTCTTGGACCTCAGCAAGACTTCTGCTGCTTCTGGTGAATTTTAGTTGCTGCCACATGAGTCTGAGCCCCTACGATGCTGGCCAAGAGGCTGCTAGTAGGAGAAAGTCTTCTCTGCTTCCTTCTCCTTCTCGGAAATCGCGCTGCTTTTAGCCTCCAACAGCCATTGGTTCATGACAACCCGTCAAAGGTGGGCTTACAATGCTGATTTGTGGGTACCTTCAACTTCCTGAATCCTGGAGATTGAGGATTAGGGAATGTGACTAAGGCCCCCAGGAGTGTGCCAAACGGTAGGGAATACCCAGAGACTAGGTCCTGCCTCTGTCTTCTGGGTGGGACAGGAAGAGGAAGATCACACGGGGTCTCACTCATCCATGTTACTCAGTAAACACTCAGAGTGTCTACCGGCTCCTAGACTGAGCATTGACTATGACCAGAGTGGCATCACAGTGGGCTGACTGCCACCCCAAAACCATCATGGATAATAATGCCACTTCTCACTTATGTGAAACCCTAGGTGGGTCCTGTCAGAAGCCCCTTGTGTAGAAAGAGAATCTGGGATTAAGAGGATTGAAGCACTTTACCCAGGTTCTCGGAATTCAAAAGAGAAAGGAAGGAAGGAAGGAAGGAAGGAAGGAAGGAAGGAAGGAAGGAAGGAAGGAAGGAAAAAAGGAAAGAAAGGGGTTCCTTGCTGGGTGGTGGTGATGCACACCTTTAATCCCATAAACCCAGCACTTGGGAGGCAGAGGCAGGCAGATCTCTGTGAGTTCGAGGCCAGCCTGGTCTACAAGAGCTAGTTCCAGGACAGGCACCAAAGCTATACAGAGAAACCCTGCCTCGAAAAAGAATGCACAGAGTTCATATTCAAAACCAGGTGCCTGGATTTAACGCCTGAGATGTTAAGCATTCCTCTACATAAAATTTGTTGGTCCATGGCCCTACCTCCGTGAGCCTATGGCCTGTGAGGAAATCCAGACATGCTCATGAATAATGAGGATTCAATATGAAAGCATCAACAGAGGCACACATGGGCCATGGTGGTAGATCTTGGAGGAGATGTGATGATGGTAGATCTTGGAGGAGATGTGTATTTCTGCTAGGACTGGTGAGAGATGATCCACCCCGGGGGGGACACAGCACGTCAACTCCTTCTTGAAGGACTAGGACTGTTCCAGGCATAGTAAGGCGAGGGGCATTCTAAGGAAGATATCGAGAATGCATTGGCACAGACTGGTTTGGGAGAATGCCCGTGGTATCTAGGAACCCTCAAAAGTCTGGTGGATAGGTGTGCAGGGTGCTGGAGCCTGGGCCGGGGCTGGGGAGGTGAGTGGTATGTTCTCTCAAGCAGCGCTTCTCAACCTTCCTAATGCTGTGACCCTTCACAGTCCCTCGTGCTGCGGTGACCCCCGCCATAAGATTACTTTGTTGCTATGTCATAACTGTAATTTTCTACTGTTATGCATCTAAATGTAAATATCTGATATGCAGGATATCTAACACACAGTTTCTGAGCAAGGATCGTTCGACCCCCAGAGAAGTCACAACCCACAAGTTGAGAACTGCTATCTTAAAGGGTATTCTGGACTCTGGAGGCTTAGCCATACATAAGGACTAAAAAAGATGTCCATTCTTTTTCGTGGCTGATAGAGACTGGGACAGGCTGTTGGGGAGGAGGGCACTTAGTCTAAGGAGGAGTGTAAAGGCTGAGTGAGAGGGAAGCTGAGCTGTCTGCAGGGCACAGGAGAGGGTCATCCCTGAGCAGTGGGTCTGCCCCTGACCACTTGTCCCCTCCTCAGCCTTTAAGGGTCAAGCTCTCGGATCTTGGCAGCCACTTTGGTACACACTGACATGGGCTTCTTGGTGAATCTCAGAACAAATGCTCTTTTCTAGACACTGTGCGGAAAGCATTTCTTTTGAGACGTTGTTGCTACCCACTGCTACCCCCTGCACACATACGCACAGATCCTTGGCTATCTTCCTGCTGAAGAAGTGATTTTATTTTTTTACTTATGCTAGATAAATCTGAGAATGAAAATCAGAGATATAGGTCTTGATTTAACAGTTTTCAGGAATTCCATCACCCAGCATCAAGGAGGCCACCAGCACCATGGTGTTTGCTCATTCACAAGTTCACAGTGACTTTTGCAAAATGAGGTGGTGCAAGCCCCATCATGGGGTCACAGTGTAAGTGAATGGCTCCTAAGTTCCCACAGGTTTTGAAACTGGTAGTGAGGATGCATAGGAAATAATGTATAGGGGAGGCAAGGACTGTGAGATGAGCCATGGCGTTTTACAACTGGGGAGTGTGTGTGTGTGTGTGTGTGTGTGTGTGTGTGTGTGTGTGTATGTGTGTGAAAGAGAGAGAGAGAGAGAGAGAGAGAGAGAGAGAGAGAGAGAGAGTGCATATAAGTGTATGCAGAAGAATTTGATGTCAAATGTCATTCCTCAATCACTGGATTTGTTTGTTTGTTTGTTTGTGACAGTGTCTCTTGCTGAGCCTGAAGTTCATTTATTCATCCAGGCTGGCTGGCCAATGAGCTTCAGCAATTTACTTGTAGCCACACCCACCCACCGCCCACCCCCAGCACAGTTACAAGTGTGCCTAGTGCTGTAGAATTTTACATGAATTCTGGGAATCTAAACTCAGGCTTCTGCAGCAGGCACCTTACTGACTGAGCTCTCTCCTCAGCCCCTCATGGTATTCCTGAAGCCTGGTTCTCCCGAAGCTGGGTGACCCCTCTGACCATTCACATTTGCCAGCAGGACAATAACCCAGGGCTGGTGTGACATCCCTTGCAGGTATAGAGGGATAAACATAAAGTGACCACCCATTGGATTTAAAGGTGTGTTTGAGCTCAGAATCTCCCTCTTTTGCTGATGGAGCACTGAGATAATACCCTAAGCATCCCAGGACTCCGAGGACATCCCCGGAGTCCCCAGCAGTTAGTCTTCCCAAATGGCAAGAAAGATATTCTGACAATTAAGCAGGGAGGAATTAGTTCAAACTCTCTGCCTTGTCAGAATTTTTTCATTGCCCTGTTTCCTTTCTTCCTTCCTTCCTTCCTTCCTTCCTCTCTCCCCCTCTCCTCTCCTCTCTCTTTCTCTCTCTCTCTCTCTCTCTCTCTCTCTCTCTCTCTCTCTCTCTCTTTCTCTTATTGAAAATAGTTGTTTTTCATACAATGTATTCTGAATATGGTTCCCCTGTCCCAACTCTTCCAAGATCCTCCTCCCCTCCCATCATCCAAATCCTCCCCCCACCCCGCTGCTTTCTGTCTCTCATTAGAAAACAAACAGGCATCTAAAGAATAATAATAAGATAAAATATAATAAAACAAAAAATTGCAATAGGACTAAATAAACAGACAGAAGAGAAAGCACATATAGGGGCAGAGGCACACACGCTTGCACACACAGGAATCCTACACAAACACAAACTAGAACTATAATATATGCACAAAGGAGCTATACAGTTAAATAAATGAACAAACAAAACATTACGAGACAAAGAACCTCCAAAGATACCACTGGGTTCATTTCATGTTAGCCATCTAATGCTGGGCATGGGTCCTGCTCTTAAAGAGTGGTTTGGACCCACCAGACTCCATCAGAGAAAATTAATTTTTTCATTTGTGAGTGATTATCAGTTGGAGATAGTTTCTGGACCGGAGATGGGGGGTTTTGTCCATTTCTCTCAGCACTAGGTGTGCCTGCCACAGTCTTTGTGAGCTCATATGTATCCCAGCCTTGTTTCTTGGTGACTTCCTCCTCTGGTTCTTACACTCTGTCTACCTCCTCTTCAACAGGGTTCCCTGAGCCCTGAGGGGAAAAATGTGATAGAAACCTCCCGTTTAGAACTGAGTGTTCCAAAGTCTCTCACTCTGCAAGTCTGGCTGTGGATCTCTGTATTTGTCCCCATCTACCTTAGGAGAAAGCTTCTCTGATGATGGCTGAGTAAGGCACTGATCTACGGGTATCGCTGAATGTCCAGAAGTCATTTTATTGCTATGTTCCTTTTGTGGAACAATAGTAATGGTTTCTCCTCAGGTCTTTGGCCTATCTGATCTCAGATTCTTGGCTACTGAAGAAGTGTTGAGGATGGGTTCCATCTCACTAAGTGGGCTTTAAGTCAATCAGATATTAGTTGGTTACTCCCAACTTGTGCCACTGTCGCGCTAGCACTTTTTAGAAGGAGGTCGCCATTCTCAACCAAAGTATTTGCTGCTGGATGCGGCTGTGCTTTTCTCCTCTGGTGGCGCCACTGTCATATTTCCCAGCCCTCTGATGGCTGGGAGCCCCGTGTTCTGAACAGCAAAAACGCCCATCATATTTTACTCTTTCGTGATCTGGTCGGAGCTCCTGGGTCTCCCACTCCCTTTCAGGATCCCACCAGGGTTCTGCCTGCCACGCCTGCCTGCCTGCTTGCTTTGAAAAGGACCGTATCTCTTCTTCTCACAAACCACGAGAACCTACTCATTGCTCTGCGTGCTTCCTAGGCCCAGGATGGTACTCCATTCACCAGAGGAGGCAGCCATGTGGTTTTCTGGAACTTCTAGGGTGACTTCGTGGGGTTCCTCCAGCTCCCCAGGGCTCCCCCTGGAGCAGCATGGCTTTATATATCCCCGCTTGGCAGATGGATACTCATTAGCCGCAGTGAAATCCCCGAGTGATCACCCTTGATTCCCAGAATGACATCACACCAGGAAGTGCTGTAAACTGAGTTCCAAGCTGTTCCCTCTTTTCCAACCCATGCCAATGCAGTTCCCTGCTCCCGTCATGCTTCCCTTCAAACCACACCCCACTCACCCATCACACCAGCCTTTCCTTCCTCACTCTCTGAAGCCAGCTCAGGCTCAGGGAAGATCAGGGACTCGCAGCCCACATGTGCCCCACACTCTTAATTACTGGGCTGAATTTTACTGTATTCTTTTTTAGTTGAAGATTTATGTTTGCTGTGTGTGTGTGTGTGTGTGTGTGTGTGTGTGTGTGTGTGTACATTTGTGTGAGTGTATATGACATGTGTTCGGCTATCTGTGAAGGCCAAAAGAGGGTGTTGGATCCCTTGGGGATAGAGTTATAGGAGGTTGGGAGCTACCCAGCAGGGGTGTTGGGAATCACACTTAGGTCCTCTGGAAGAGCAGCAGACACTCCAGTCTAAATTTAATGTTTTCTTAGCCCAGTTCCAAGTTGTGACTTTCTTAAGGATGGACCTGTGCCTTATTTTCCATTATCATCCAGAGCCAAACATTTAGCAAATGCTTAGGAGTCACACTGAACTACCTTGGTAAATTTTAGAACCATCTAGGGCTATGAGAATTCTCTAATGGGATTCTGGGAAATCTTCAGGTAACTTAGAAATCTGTCCATCCTTTCTCCATCAGCTGAGCTGTGGAAAAATGTGATAAATGAAAACTACTGCTAGGATCACCCCTCTGCCAGCTCCTAGGGTGCTCTGCAGGGGACAGCAGACCAGTGAGCACACTGTAGACTGAGAAGCCTTCTCTGCTGGTTTCCTCCCCTGCCTTCCTGGGGGATGCCTGGTGCTGGTTTGTTTTCCAGATGAAAGTGGACTTTGTTAATGAGAAGCTTTAGGGTGTTCTGAGAACTTTAGGGTGTTCCTGAAAGCAGTGATTTTCTGTGAAGCTTCTGCTTGTCTACCATCAGGGTTCAGCCACACAGAACTCACCCTTTACCTTGTTCATGCATGCATTCCTGAATTCAAGGGATATCTACTGAGTGACTGCCCTAACTATTGGACTAGGTACAAGAAGCCACATTTCACTGAGAATCTCATCGAAAGTCCCTCTTTCTGTTGATAGACTTATGTAATGGCCAGTTTAATCTAAAAATTCTGCCCTTGTGGACTTTCTCTTTTTCTCAAAATCCTTGGGTTTGAACCTAGGGGCTTGTCACATGGTAGGTGTACTAACCAGGGTTCTCTAAGAAGTAGAACAGATAGAATGAGGGTATACATGTGTGTGCGTGTGCATGCATGTGTGTGTATGTGTGTATATGTATGTGTGTATGTATGTGTGTATGTGGGGTGTGTGTGTGTGTGTGTGTGTGTGTGTGTGTGTGTGTGTGTAAAGGGAATTTACTAGACTGTCTTACAGGGTGTGGTCTGAGTAGTCTGACAAAGGCAGTCCCACAGTGGAGAGACTGAGGCCCTAGGAACTGTTCAGACCACGGACTGCCTGTCTCGGCCATCCCAGTCAGGCACTGGAGGCCTGGAGGACTCCTGGAGTGTTACTGGTCTTCATTTCACTCTGAAATCCCAAAGAAGTCAGTTCTAATACTTGGTGAAGGAATGCCAAAGAATGAGGTTAGACGAATTTACCAACAAGAGTGAAGGTGAGCAGGATGTTCCCTGATGCGGGACATCTTTCTGTATGCTGTGAATGTGCTTTATTACCACTGATTTCAAAAAGAAGTTGCTTTGGCCTATGGCAGGGCAGAATATACCTAGGCAGAAAATCCAAACCAATAAAGGGAGAAGGAAGGGAGAATCAGAGAAATGTCAGCAGTTGCTGGAGAAGCAAGATGTGAGGTAACAAGCCACGAGTCTTGTGGTAAAAGATAGACTAATAGAAATGGGTTATTTTAAGAGGTGAAAGATAGTTAATAATAAGCCTGAGCTAATAGGCCACACAGTTTGTAATTAATATTAAGCCTCAGACAGGAGAGAAACCTCCAGTTACCATTTCCTTCTTCCATGACCTTTTATGTAGGCTACCACTAGAAGGTGCTGCCTGATTATAGGGTGGGTCTTCCTGTTTCAGGTAATCTGGTCAAGAACATCCCTCCAGAAGTGCCCAGCAGCTTGGGTTTTAACTGATTCTAGAAGCAATCACACTGACAACTGAAATTATCCATCTGCCTCAGTGTTTTTCCACTAAACTACATTACCAGCTCTCTTTTCATTTTGAGATAAGTACATGTTTTAACGTTTCCACAACCTTTTCTTTTGTGTCATTCTGGTTTCTATGTGTTCTGTTTGTTGTATTAAAAGATTCATTTTGATAGTGATGAGATAAATATTTGTGTAAAGAATTCATCTGAGAACCCTCCCTATGACAATTAACATGCAAAACCTGAACACGTGAGAGGTTTTTCAACATTTGAAGGCTGGAGTTTGTGGCTATAGGTAGTTCTCGGTGATTTCCCACCCGTGGGCCGACTGTGGCTGCCACAAGACAGGGGATTTATTGTTGGATGAAGTCAGGAGTGATGACAGAAGCCTACAAAGACAAGAATCAGTGGGAGAGGACATTCTCTGACCTTCTGTGGATCTAAGGTCCAGGTCCTGGAGGAGGGTATGGACTGAGGGTCAGGGTCAGGCTGGTTCCTTCCCCTATGCAGAAGGGCACCAGTTTCAGCTTTCATGGGGTTCAGGTACCCAAACAGAGAAGGCTTGGGGGTGGGAAATGAGATGAAGCTGAGGTCAAGTTTATAGGCCCACGTGCTATGGAGCACAGACAGGGGACCCAGAGTACAAGTTAAGAAGCTGAGGAAAGGAAAGTTCTTTAGCACTTCTGAGTGAGATAACCCAGACCCATAAATATGAATATGGTATATACTCACTCATTAGTGGAGTCTAGCCATAAACATGGGACACTGAGCCTATAGTTCATGATCCTAGAGAACCTAAGACTTGTATCTGAGCTACAAGATATCCTTAAGGGTATAAAATAGCTTCATGCTTCAAAAACTGTCAAACATTGAATGAATATAATTGGAAACACAAAATAAGCTGTGGGTGTCCAACCTTACAACTATGGAGGAAAGAATGAATGTGGAAGCAAGGCAGGGAGAGAAGATCATGGATGGGCAGTCTGTTAAACTGGCTTTGGGCAAAGGAGCTTTAGGAGAAGCAAAGGGGGCACTGCCTACCCCCAGTGGTGGGACAGAAGCCTCAGCACCCCTCTAGGGAGAGATCCCTCTGTTAAGCTGCTTTTCACAGACAGCATGAGAGACCTGGGAAGCAGAGCCAAGTGGCTACTCCTGTCTGATCTCCACATTACTAATGAGACCAGACCTAGCTGTCCTGGCAACACTCTGGTCCAGAGGAACACAAGCCTAGGGCAGGGTCACCTTCCCCATGACGTCAGATAGAAACAAAGGTAGCCAGGCTGGGGCTGGAACACACAGACCCTGTCCTCAATATGGCCCCTGGACACTGCCCAGCCGTCCCTGTCCACTGGGACTCAGGGCAGAGACCCAACATAGCAGACTGGGAGTCATCCATTCTGCTGCTAAGAACCTTTACCCTGGTGGTTGTCCAAACTTTGAGCTACAGAGACTCTGGGAATTATCTAATCCAATCCCCTCACTCCCCAGACCAAGTTGCTGGGTTCCAGAGAGGGGAAGGAATTTGTTCTCTGACACTGAGAAGGTCAGTGAGGCAAACTCATCCAACTGGGCTCACTGTACCACACTGAGCCCTGACAGGGGACCCTGGGTTTCCATTGGCTTCATGAGAAAAACCAAAATGGTTATATCACACAGTGCATGTAATAGTTCTAGGGCGTGGGGAAGTCAAATTTTGTTAAATCCATGAAGAAGAAACATTTGCCAACCAGAGACCTACCCAAGTGATACTGGATTCGAACAAGGGTAAAGAAAACGATGTGTGTTCATGGTACTGCCGACTAGTGGGCTCCTATCACATTCCCCTACAAGAGTGTCAAGTCCATGGCAGTTCTCACTGGCTGGGATTTAGACAGCAGGGAATTACGAGGGTTTTACAAGCAGCCAGAGAGGTTTGGGATTAGCAGCCTAGAGATCTGCTTCCTCCCCCTTCCCCCTTCCACAGTGCCTCCCCAGGGCCCAGGGCCCTAGGATGAGTCTCCCAACTTCCCTGAGCTTCAACATGTTCATCCCTGAGAGATGGTGCCCCACTGTGCCCCACCCCAGGGTTGCTGCAGAAATAACATGATGTGGCCTTTTGCAAATGTATGTCTCAGTGTCTTCCAGAGGCTCCCTTCAGGGGAAAGGAAAGCAACTGAACCTGACAGGTTCTGTGACAGCCACGGGCAGGACTCCAGCAGGACTGGAGACCAGGTGTACAGAGGACAATTTCTGTCATTAATGCTGGACCTGGAACTGATGGGACCTGCTGCAGATGAATAGGTCTGTAGAATCAGGTAGTCTAGGGTCTCCAGGTCTTTCTGGTCACGCAGCCTTGGAAAGTTCATGTTTTCTGATGATAAAAATGAGGCACAAAACACCCACCTGCAGGGTTATTATAAATATGAATAGCAGCAAAACTGTAGCTATCAAGTTCATTGTAACTAATGGCAGGATCAATGAGCTAGGCTGTGTTTATGCCCTCAGCCCATAGCAACCTATGCATCAGAGGTTAGCACTACCCCCGAGTCACTGTGAGGACTTATTCAAGCTTATACAGCTACTACAGGTAACAGGGCAGGCTCTGTGCTTGTGTGCCTGACAGGGGATCTGTAGAGTTGTCTGCTTAACCTATGTGCAGGCTGTGCTAGGGTCCCCCTATCACAGACGACCACACCTCAGGATTTAACACAACACAGATTTGCCATCCTGCAATTCTGGAGATCAGAAGTCCCGAAGTCGGCTGGGCTGTACTACTTCTTAAGGTTCTATGGGAGAATCTGATCCCTTGCCTTGTTTCCAGAAACCACTTCCATTCCTTGGCTCTTGGTTCCCTTCTCAACATCATTCCAAGTCCTGTTCTGATGGCCACACCTTTTCTTCTCTCAGTCTGGGTGTCCTGCCTCTCTCTTTCATGGGCCTTCATGTTCTACTGGGATGCTCCGCTCCTGAGGACAGTCTCCTGAACACACCCACCTTGAAAGATGTGTGCCTGGATTTTAAGGACTTCCATGTAGATTTCTTTGGAGAGGTCATGACTCCAGCTACTGCCCAAGGTTTTGAATAAATAAACGCCCTTCCATGAGGAACTGTAAAGCACTGTGCCCAGTCTGAAACACGGAAGATGCTGATGCTGTTATTGATGTCACTGGACAGAGAGGTGACTGACAAGCCTTCTGGCAGGTCTCCTGGGCTGCCAAGAAGCCAGTCTGTAGGACCACAAGGAGCTTAGCTGCACACTGGGTCAGACAGTTTCTGCCTTAGGCTATGTTGTTCCAGAAGCTGATGCCGAATAAAGGATGTACGGCATAAGAAGCTCACGCAAGAGATGAACCCAGGAAAATAAATCGATGAGGCCAGGAAGAAAGTCACTAGAGGGTGTGGAGACGTTAGTCATCACCACTGTAGGCAAGAGCCACTTAATCCATCTGGGGGCGGAGCTGCAGATAGTAGTGTAGAGCTTGCCTGAGGGCTGTCAGCTGGATATGGACGTACCAACCCCCTCAGTCCTTTTTGGCTGTTTCAGGGGTAAGGGCAGTGGGATGGAGTCTCCTGCACCTCCATCTGCTTGCACACAGACACAGCAGGCCCCAGAGGTCAGAGGAAGCCACATATAGATACCCACTGCTGCCAGAGGGGCTGGCAGTCAGGCTGTGTGCTGATGGCAGGGGCAGAGGCCAGCAGGAGGCTTCCATCCAGCAGAGCTGTGGTCCCCTCTCTTTATGTGGACACTGGAGTGTCTACCCTCCGCCAAGAACGATTCAAAAAGTTTGGAAATCAAGGAGTCTCTATCTGCCCAAAGGGAAGGTCAGAAGTTGGCCTGAAGCTCACCCTGGCTACCCTAGCTGCAGAGACGGCTGGCCTGAAACTTGCTATCCATGGGGTGGCAGCCCTGAGGACAGATACTTGGTAGCTCAGTAGCACCAGTGGCTGTCCCCAAATTCCTGTGCCATATATTGCCATGCTCCTCAGAGGTTTCTCTCCACCTTTCGTTTCAGTTACCACCAAGTGATAGTACCGAGCTTCAAAGGGTTTTGTCATTTTATACCAGAGAATTGTTTTTCCTTCCTCGCCGTTATTTGGAAAGGTTCCTGGATGTCTTTGGTGTGGTTGTATCGCATCCCCCAGTGAAATAAACACAAGTCCCCCTAGCTTGCCATCAGAGCATCCTCACCAGTTCCTTCCTCAGCCCAGCACAATCTGGCTTTCCCCTGCCTCTCCATGGAAACAGCTCCCCCTGAGGTCACCAACAGATTCTAAATTCCCAAACCTAACGGCACGTCTTGCTGAAGCCCTAGTCAGCTTTCTGAGCAGCCAGTGCTCACTGTCATCTCTCACCAGCCCTGTCCTCCACTGGGTTTCCATGGTGCGACTGAGGGCTGGTTGCCCGCTGCCTGCCTATTGATCTGTGCCCTCCACTGAAATCTCTTCCTTTGGTGGACCCTTGGATGCCTCTCTGGGGTTTCATCTTAAGCTTCTTTCCCTGACCCCACTCCACTTCCCTTGGGGTGTTTCAGCCCTATCCACAGATGCTCCCCAAAGCCTGACCCTCATTTAGATGGTCCTCCCTTCCCTATAGGTCCGTTCCACATAAACAATATCCACAGCAGGATCTTTACCACAAGCTGGCTCTTCCTCTGGGGTGGGCTGTCTGGGTAAGTGATACTTCACATCTCAAGACAGATCTGAACTTATTATTGTCAGGCCCTGCCTCTCCCTCACTGGCCACTCCCGATCATCACTGAGTCCTGCCTTCGTCACTTTCCCTCTGCCTCCTCTCCTTCTTTGCTGCCCAGCTATGGTATCTGCCTTATTTATTGCCCGGGTCTCCACCAGACCATTGCTGTCCTAGGACACGGATAGCTTGTAGCTGAACAGTCTAATCATGGTGCTGTCATTTTATAGAGCAGCAAATCAGGCTATGGGGGCAGTGACAGGCCTAGCGTGATGGTCTCCCGTGATGGAGCAGCTTCCAAAGGCAGACAAGTCTGGTGTGTTCAGGGCCTTCCACTGCTCAGTGCTGATCTGCATTAGTTTTTTAGTTACGCTGTAACACGCTGCTACCAAGTAGCTTAAAACAATGCACGTTCATTAATTTACCGCTTTAGGTCAAAAGTCCAAAACAGATTGGATAGGACCCCTCTCTCTCACAGAGGACATTAGTCTTTTTACATGATCAGCTGCCTGTGTCCTTTAGCTGGTGGCTCCTTTCTGAACTGCATGACTCTCCCTGTCTCAGGTCTCTCTGACCCTGATCCTCCCTCTTGGAAAGACCCTTCCGACCACACTGAGTCCGCTCAGCTCATCCTAGATAACTTCCCCACCTTGAGGTCCTTAACTTAGTCACAGTCACAGAGCCCCCTTGATTACAAAAAGGGACACATAACTTTGAAGATGAGGGTGTGGTTTGCATTAGCTTCCTTTCTGGTTGCTGCGGAGCAAATCCCTGAAGGAAGCGATGTAAGGGAAGAGGGGTTTGTGTAGACTTGAGGTTTGAGAGGGTGCAGTCCATCGACATAGGGAAGATAGGGAGACGGTCATGATTGGAGGATCATGTAGCTGAAAGGTTTCCCATCTCAACAGACCAGCAAGCGAGAGCTCAGGTAGGAACCAGGGCCAGGCTATCCCCCAGCAACCTGGTACTGCCTTCAGGGATCTACAACCTGGTAAAATAGCATCGCCATCAGGATACTAAGTGTTGGAACACACGTACCTGTGTGAGGCATTTTTCACTCAAGGCATAAATGATCTGCCTCTGGCCCCCATGGGCTAATGGTCATCTCATAGAACAAAACCGAACCAATAGAACTCCAAGAGTCCCCATGGTGTGGAAGAATTGTCTGTATTCTGTCAATCATGTTTTAAATAAACGCTGATTGGCCAGGCAGGAGGTGTAGGCGGGAAAACCAGACAGGAAGTGGAAATGATGCAAGGAGAGCAGGAGGAATTCTAGGGAGGAGGAAGCTGATTCCTCCCACTCCTGCCCAGGCCACCAAAGCAGCAGGATGTGAGCTGCCCCACTGAAAAAGGTACTGAGCCACATGGCTCAAATAGATCAGATAAATGGGTTAATCAAGATGTAAGCGTTAGCTAATAAGTAGCCTGACCTAATGGGCCAATCAGCATTATAACTTGTAGAGATCAGTGTGATTTTTCTGTGGGACTAAACAGCTGGGGGAACAGGGCAGGACAAAAACCCCAACAAGCAGGCCCGGCCCCCTCATGTTACATCCCCAGACTCTTAACAATCTCAACATCGTTTATAATCCCAACACCCAACTGTAACTGAAGACAAACCCTTAACTGTAATCCCGATAAATTGCAAAATATTATTATTTATGTCCAATGTACAGTGGCACAGAGTAAGTCTTCCCATTTCATAAAGGTGGATAAAGTTCAGTAAGATCAACAAATGCCGAATCCCGCAGTTTCCAGTCTGGCATCTGGAACTCATGCACCATTATCTGATTTCTCCTACAGCCCTGCCACCTGGAGAACAGGTGCTCTCTTGGGTTGGCTCCACTCAATACTTACAGTTCTCATGGTCAGAATCTTCAACATCCTGGGATCTCCCTTGCATCTTAAACTTGACCCTCCTGACATCATCCAACGGCATCTGGGAGCGTCGTTGCCAGGAATATGACCAAACACCGCCTGGCCTCATCGGATTTTTCCAGGAGCCTTGGTGGAAACATTCATTGCCCATAACTCTTGCGTTCTACATGCCTGCAAAGTTGACACCACGTGGACATTGCTTAGCGGTTCTACTGCAGGCTCCAGATGGAGTCTCCTCCTGTTTGCCACAGCTGCTGCGGCCTTTGGTGGCCTAGGTGGCCTGTCGGCACAGGGCTCCACTGCGAGGAAAGCGCTCTATTCGGGCACTCTTCTCAGGTCCTTTCTTTCTAAAGACACGTTTTTCAAGTGATTTTTGTATTGTTACAGCCTAGAGCTTTTCGTGGACAGCATCTTGAGCTGCAGGGACCATTTCTAGAGTCCCAGCGCAGTGTGCGTGTTCTTTCTGTGCACTAAGGTCATTGCCAGGCACTGCTGCTTTGCCCTTAACCTTTTAACACATGCCCCTTGCCCTACCCCCTGCAAACATTTTTCATCACTCAGTTCCACCATCTGCTCTTTCTCATATGAACGTGGCTGAGAGCGGTGAGCACCTAGCATAAATGCTGTGCTCTCGTGGTTTCCCCTTCACCAAACGGCTTAGTCTGTTACTTCTGAATTTAGGGTCACTCAGATTTTCAGAACATGGACAGAATTACAACCAGACTCTGCCAGAGCATAACCCAAATGTCCTCTTCCTCCTCTAGGCCCTCATCTGTGATGGAGCAGGAGCAGCCATCTGCCCTGTGACTTCCAAGCGTCTATTACCTCCTTAGAGCTTGTCACAGGCAAGGGGTGCATTCTGGCCTCCGCGCTCCAGAACTCCTCTGTCCCCATCCCCGGACTTGAGACAGCCTGTGGCAGCAGCTTTTATTTTGAAGGCTTGAAGCATTTACCCATTTGGAAAGAACAAATTCTTTTCATAAGTGAAAAAGTTCATAAATTTTAAGTTAAAAAAGAACATTAAAAATTACTAGTGAACTTGAAAACCTGGGCGAGAAGGATAATTTTCTAAAATATATATATTTTAGCAAGAAGTGGGAAACTTAAATAGACTAATTAGCACAGAATAATATTTTTTAAATGTGCCAGTATTCATTCTACTGTTCCAATGTGCAACTAGTATTATTAGTTTAAAAAAAATTACAATTAACCTGGCAAAACATTAATTTCTTTTTAAATTGACAAATGAAAATTATATATATATATATATACACAATGTATATATATTCATGCATATATAGATGTAAAATTTGGTGCGTAGAACTATGTACTCATTTTGAGACACATTTTAAGGGCTTTACCCAGCAGCCTGTCATTGCTGTTACTGTGCCACAGGGAAACCTCTGGTGACCGGACAAAGAAAAACTGCAGTGAGCAGGTCACATCTATGATGCAGTGGGCAGGGCAGATTCCAACCTCAGTTCTGGGATCGCAGGCTAGTAAGGGCGCAATTCATCCGGCCACATGCCAAAGTGCAGGTGACCTCTCCTGGGGCCAGGGCCATGCCGGAATGATCTGAGGGATGACCTCAGCTCCCATCCCAGGAAGTGGTTTAGAAATTATGCAGGATATGGGAAGCAAGCCCAGGGTCAAGGAGCAGGTCTGGGCTCCCTGGTTAAGATTCAATGATCCATTTAGACACAATGAGAGAGAGCGCGCGCGCCCATGAGTCCTTACTTCCTGTTGTCATTGTAGCTGGTGACATTGTAGCAGTCCTGCAGCTGTCCTGTCAACAGCCAACCCAAGGATGGCTGAGACAGGGGAAGAACCTAGACTGAATGGGCACCTTCAGGTGCTGAGTCAGTCAACTATGAAATTGCTTTACCTTTCAGTCCTCATTACCCTGACTAGTGAATCCCCTGTGTTGTTTCAGCTAGCTTCCCAAGTTCTTGCCATCCTCTGAGCCTGACAAGAATCCACCCCTGCATAACTCAGCGGGAGCAAGAGAGAAAATATGTAAGGAAGCACATTGCAAACCAACCAAATAGTGCCAGAAAATTTAGACTGTAATGAACGTAATTGTTATTATTATTATTATCATTATATGTTTTTGAAACACGTATTAGTCAAACTGGGTGTAGGCAACAAAACTCTATGTCACGGATTGATCCATAGCTCTAGATTATTATTCATTATTCAGACGCTGAATATTGGGGCAGTTTGGATCCCTCGGTCTGTGCAACATTAAATATATCCGCTACAGGAAAAAGACGTGGCTCCATTTGTGTCCTGAGAAAAGCACAGCAGGAAGGAGGAACAGAGCTGTTCAAGCCTCCCTGTAAATTAAGAGCCCAGGAGCCCTGAGCCGTCGGCATGGCCCAAACCCACTGGCTGTGTGCAGGGTCCCAGGTTCCTGAGGTCCCTGCTATTTCATGGCATCTGTGCCTCCCACTGGACACGTGTGTGGGGGAAAACTGAGACACTGAAATCTCAACCTTTCTTTCTCCTCAAGCCTACCCCATCAGAGACTCTCACTGCCTCTGCTTTCAAAATGGAACCTCAGTAGCTACCTCTTCCTTAGGGCTGCATACCTGGTCCAGGATGCCAGCTTTCTCCAACCTGGGCTGTCACAGTGGTTTCCTGCCCAACTACTCTGCATACCCAACCCCCAACCACATCCCTGTCTCTCCGTAGCCAGGAGAGCCTCCAAACATACGGCCAGTTTGTGTCACACCAGATCCACAGAACCTCCCCACCTCATTCAACTCTAAGCCAAGGTTCATGAGACAAGCTTCCGGTCTGCCACAGTTGCCCTCCAACCATCTCCTGGGCCTCATCTGTTTCTCCCCTTACTCCGACCAGCCCGTGTTCCTTCTTGATGATTCTGAGCCTGCCAAATGGCTCAGCTGCCTGGCCTGCTCCTCCCTTACTGTCTCCTGTCTGAACCCCTCTCCTCATTTCTCTGTTTCTCAGGACTTGCTCCTCTCTCCCATTGATAGCTTTCTCCTCTGAGGTCATGTCTTTGCCCTTGCGTCAATTGTGTCCTCATACCAGAATCATCACCTTGTGTGTCTAGGCCACAGGTTGGCAAGCATCCTACAAAGGTCCAAATGGCAAATAGTTTGGGTTTTGCAGGCCATACTGTCTCCATCACAGATGCTCAACTCTGTTGCTACAGTGAGCAAATGGCCCCAGACAGTGTGTAAATAAATGAACACGGCTGTGTCTCAATAAAACTTTATTTACTACAACACAAGGTAGAGCTGACCCATGGGCACAGTCTACCAACTGCTGTTGTCAGCTTCCTAGGATACAAGCGCCAGGAGAGAAAGGATTTTCTTTTAGCTCAGACTCTCTGTAATACCTACCTACCATGATTAATACCTGTCAGACATTGATAGCTATTGAAGTAATTGGTTGACGATTAAGTTCTTGGGAGATTTTGAGTTTAGAGACCTGGTTAAGAGTTTGTAGTTTTTTTTTTCTCCAGAAAAGTTTGCAAAGACTCTTTGGCAGTTTTAGCAATCTTCAGGACGACTGATTGACAGCTCTTATCTGCAGCCTGCAATTCTCAGAATGGAGACGTTTTGAGACAAATGACAACCGCTTGCTCGGCTGGCTGTTTACTCCTCGCAGGAGCGTACTCACTGAGAGATGTACATTACACATCGGGCTGATGTGTGACGATGCGCCTGACTGCTGCCAACAAACACACGTTGAAATAAAATCATCGGCTCTGAAAACACCCAGGGATGACACTCCAGATACCCCGTGGAAATAAAGGAGCCCGCGGTGGCTTTTCACAGGAGTGGTGTGAAGACCTGCCATCGGCACTGGGTGTGAGTGTGCACAGAGGTGAAGGTGTGACTGGACAAGCAGTCCAGACTGCAGTAGCTGAGAAAAGACTTATTTAGCTCACAGAAAAGCATGTCTCTGTCCTAATACATTTTATGTATCCGTGATATAATTCTCCACAAGCATCCCACATGACTGGCATCTCCACTCTCTTGGGGTCTCCACTGTAACTTGAGTTTTATCCACACAGTTTCATGCAATGGTCCCTTGGGGCTTTCCTACACAGTAATGTGACCCTGTCACATACTTCCAGGTGTCCCTGGCTTTTTTTTTCTGGTGCATTAGTGTCAACCTCCGTGATCCCATAATTCTTCATGCCCGCAGAACCAGCACAACACAGACATAGATTCCACGTTCATCTACCAGCTCAGGGTACAGATGGAATGCCTGATGTTGAGTGTATATTTGGCTCATAAATCTAGGAGCTAGAAGGTTGGAAGAATACGGTGCCCGTGACCTGGCAAGGATGTAAACACACACACACACACACACACACACACACACACACACCACATGTGTATATATAACAATGTGATGGGAAAAATGGAGAAGGAAACAGCCACACACACAAGGGCTCAAACATGTGGGGTGGCATTACCCTAGATAACCCAAGAATCTATGTGCTCTGAGAAATCAGATAGTCTTTTCCAAGGGCAGTGCCCTTCATGGCATAACTGCCTATCTCGAGACTGCACCTCTTAGACCTCACCTACTCCTCACTGCCACCCTGAGTCGGAAGCTTCTGGCACACCAAAACTGATCTATGCATAGCACTCTCATTTTGGTGTGGGACTGGGCATGAGAAGCACGTGCTCCTGGGTCTGGTAAAGTTGGTTGGAGAAGAACAATTCTTTGGTGAAAGTTGTGTAAGATATACAGATCTGGACCATGGATATCCTCGAGACCCAGTCTGGAAAACTGGTACCCTCCCAGCAGGTGAAGAGCATTGAAGGTTTCTAAGGAATCTCTTGTTATGGGGGTGAAAGCTATCTGCAGTCAGGTTGATACAGGGAATGAATGAGAAGTGGATGTGAATGGGCGAGGGAGAGGCAGATGCTAGACCCAAGAAGTGCCAACCTCTGAGGGCGCTGTGCAGCCCCCAAGAGGGTTTTAGGTAGAATGTACCTGCTTGCCTCTCTTTCCAAATGAAACAAATGGAGGAGTTGGTAAGAACAGAGAGTCTTAAGGATAAGGGGCTACTCTGTTGCTTCCATCAAAGTCCCTCTTTAGTACATGGAGACCCATCATCCTGATACGGTTACTACCTGTGCAGACCCTCACACCGAGGACAATCTGAATTTATAGATGCCAAGCTAAGGCAGTATTCTCAGTATCTCTTGAATCAACCCTACTCAGGTCCAGCATTCTCCATGAAGCCTTCTCTGGTATCTTCACCTAGAAAAAAATTTATTCCCGAACAGAGCATTCATCCCTCTTCGGGTACAATGGCTCTTACGTTAGCACTAGGCTGCCTGAATTTGGCCACGAGGCTACCACTTGCTACCACAGTGCACATGTAGAAATCTTTGTAGAGTTGAGTCTTCAGCTCTGCCTTTGCGCAGGTCCCAGGACTCAAACTCAGGTTCCCAGGCTTGTGTGACAAGAGTCTTTACCCGCTGAGCTATCTCATGGAGCCTCAAAATATATACAAGGGCATTTTGATTTTTATGGAGAAAGACAGAGTGTGTGGGTAATGACATGATCCTGAGAATTTGAGTCTGGGAAAATATGGGCCAATCCCTGCATGATGTGTTTTCAAAACCTGGTCCTTTATCTTCATTTTTCCCCTGCGAAATAAGTTTAATCAAATGATTTTGAAGATCCTGATTAGTCCCAGAGTTCTGTTGTTGAGATCAGTAGATTCTCAACTTAATCTTAGGATTTACTTGTGTTTGTCTCTGTGTGTATGGGTGTTTTGCCTGAATGTATGACTGTGCCCCATGTGCGTGCCTGATGCCCACAGAGGCCAAAAGGGGATATGAAATCCTCTGAACCTGAATTTATAGATGATTGTGAGCTGCCTGTGGGTGCTGGGAATAGAAACCCAGTCCTCTGGATGAGCAGGTCAGTGCTCTTAACCACCAAGCCATCTCTCTAACCCCAAGAGTTGTTTTTCAGTGACTACGCAATGAGGAATTTCCTAGAAAAATGAGCGGAAGAATTTTTTTTTTAATTAAAAAAAATCCTTTGGAGTACACTCAGTACTAGGACATTGAGAAGATCTTATCACACACAGGGAGGGCTGAGTGAGAGGTGGGTCCATTGCTTCCTCACTGACTCTGAACTCACAAGTCAAAAGTCCATAAAGCAGTCACACCTCCCACAAAAACCCAAGACGCTGGAAAACCTGAATCAGAACTGCTCAGAATCCTCATGGGAACAGTGAGAGGCCCAAGGAAAACGCCTCCAAGTTCAGCAGGGAGCCCTTAACCCTACTGAACCTGTGGTTTGGCACACTGGGCTGCGCCATGACGGATATTTTGAGATCTATCTAAGAGGTGAAGATTCTGTGGCTTCCAGAGATGCCTTGAGGCTATGGCAAAATGGGAGCTCTAGACCATATGGGCCTTTCTTCCGAGTGTCTCTAAAAACCTCTCCAGCTCTTGGCGCCATCTGCCTGGCATGGCCATCATTTGTGGGATGCTACGTTCTCCCAAAAATGTGCTTCTTTGTCTCAGGACCCCAGCTCCCAATATAAGTTCAACAAATATTCATTGAATAAATGGATGAATAAAGGAATGGATAAATAAATGAATGAATGCCAGTCACTCAAATCTGCCTTCAGGAAACATTGATAGCAGAGAAAGAGGAACCTTAAGTCCTGTCACGTCCCACTAAAGATTCACTTCCAAGTTAAAATCAATTATACACGTTGATTATCCAGTAAGAAAACAGAGGATTGGCCAGCACGTGGTCTTCCTTATACTCTCTTGATTTCCCAGTCAGCTTGGGCTGGAGAGTGCAGAGACCTGTGGGCAATGAGCCTTTAACACCTTTAACACCTGCTGTCCAGATCCGATTCTCTACCAGGCAGTGCAGGGGATGCAGGGTAGCTGGACTCCTGGGGTAGCACACACTATATGGCAGCCATGGCTGACTCCTGTCGGGGCTTTGCCTCTTCACATAAACCCTGTAGCATGTGATTTCCACCCCCCAACCTACCCACAAAGAGCCCTGCCCTGTACTGGGCTCTGAATGGGGAGGGGAGGCTCGAGTCCCTCTTCAACAGATGTCGCCGTAATTAGACAACTCATTATATCAAAGAATCGGGGAAGGAGATTGACATGGATACAAATGTGAACATATTGATAGCTTTTCTGCATGTGAGTTTGTGAAATCTTGGAAACCGATTTCCTGGACAAGTCTCAACAGATGAGTCAGCGGTTGGAGCCCGGGGAGATTTTCCACAATGAAATTCAAGTCCTAGGAAAGAAGCCCGAGAGCTTTCCGCCCCCCTAAGACCATTCCCAGGGCAGCCAAGTCTGGAAGGCAGTGCAGCCCTGTACCTGCCTGCTGCCCTGTCCTGCCATGCCCTGGGAGAGATCCAGCCATCAATGCCTGGGTGAGGGAGGCAGTGGAGGTGGTCGGAGGTGATAATGTGCGGGGGGGGGGGGGCAGTCTCTGGGGGTAAAGGCTGAAGCGATGACCAGAGTTCCTACCACCATGGCTGCTCCAGTCTGTAGGGAGAGTCCTGGGAACTAACACATGGCGGGAGGCCCTCCTGAGTTAAAATTTCCCTGGGGAGGTCCTTCCTGATTCCCCAGCAAGGATGGAGTGGCCAACACAAGCATTCCCACAGGACCCTGCTCATTTGGCCCTTCCTGCCATCCGAATTAGGAACTTCCCTGGGAAGGGCCTCCCTGGTTCCCCAGCAAAGAGAAAGGGCAATGGACGAGTTCCCACGGGACCTTGTTTGTTCTGTGGGAGCACCCTGGAATGTGTGTGCCTCGTTGGTGACAGACCATGAACATTTGGTCTCATGACCCTTTATGCAATATAAGTATTCTAAAAATGGGTGTGTCCAAACTATGGGGCAACAAAAGGAAATGGTAAATTGGCACAGCACACACATGGTAATCTGTTGCTGAACTCTTCACATCCATGCCCCTGCCCACATCCTGAGGTTGACTTAGGTGTGATGTTCTAGATAACCACTCTGCCTTCAGCAGACCCTTTCCCTGGGATCCAGATGCTAACCCATACTTAACATTTTTCCCTTAGGGGAAACTTGGTCGGGGAGACAGAGGTGTAAACAGGGAAGGCCATTCTATAGTCATATGCCAGTGTAGCTTGGGGAGGTGCTGTGGACATGTAAGGAGTGAGAAGTACTGGGGGGTCACTGTGAAGATATTGTAAGGCAGTCTCCGTCTCCGCTTCCTGGACTGAAGTGTAAACGATTATGTGTTCCCTGCACTCCCATACGCCACTCTCATCAGCATCAAACCAAAAGGATGTCCGATCTTAGACTTGAACCTCAAAACTGAACTACAGAAACCCCTTTTCCTTTATTAGTGAATTTTGCCAGGTATTTTGTCACAGTGATGGGAAGTTGGCCAATGCAACTTCGCTGCATTTACAAACTCAGGCATTTAGTTCATCTGCGTCTGGCATCCTTTCTCCTCATCTCCTCCCTAGCATTTGACACTTCCCCCATGCCCAGGAACAACTTCGGTTTGACAGAGAAGACAGGACCAATTGAGAGGGAACACTCTCATCTTATGGTCATGGAAGTATTGCTCACTTGCACAGAAGGACCTATGTGGTTGGCATCCACGTCACCTGAGAGTCCTGGTCAACTGCTCTTTTTAGTTTTCTCCTCTCGCCTGCCTGGCCCAACCCATCAGACTTTTGCCTGTGATTACAATATGGCCCAGTCATCCACCATTGATCTCCTCCCTTCCCACTACCTCCCAAAATCCTTTCAAAGACCCTTCAACTTATGAAGTTGGTTGGCATTCATAGCTCTTTCCAAGAGTCTCGAGGGAAATCCCTTCTGAAAACTGAAAAGCCCTGAGTGCCATATCTTTTCTTCTTCCTGATTCTCTTACTTCCAGATCCGATCATCTATCAAGGACTCTTAAATCCCACCTTTCAGGGAGCCTTCTGTGCTCTGCCCTGCCCGACTCTGCAGCAGTCTGCCCCCATTCTGCTTCAGATGAAGAGTGCTGTCACGCCTGCCCTCTCCTGTCCCTGTCCCAGGAAACACTCCAGTATGACTCAGACCTGGTGCCCAGCCCTAAAACAAGCTGTTGACTGACTGTAGAAGGAGAATACACTTTGTAGGTACACAAAGATAGTTCACACTGAGTTTCTTTCCAAAGCCTTGATAGGTGAATCGTCCTGGTTTTCAGGTAATGATACTGAGGTTTATGAGGTTATATTGGGGTTAAATGAGTTGCCAGGGGCCATTTAGGTATGAAGAGGCCAAAGAGAAAGCAAAGTCCTATAGCCTGACTCATAGTCCTATAGTTTGCGGGTTCCTACAGTGGGGTGTAAGGCCAGATACTCACTAGCTTAGGTCCTATAGAAGTGTTTAGACACCGTATAAGTGTGTCTCTGCAGTGAACAGGCAGCCTGGGTGCCTTTGTAACAAAACACCCATGCATGTAAGGTAAAAATGAATCGAAAATACCAAAATAATGGCAGTGAAATCAACATTTTGGTTTCCCTTGTTGACCCTTTCAGGGAGTTTGCCTTACAGTTTAGGAAAAAGAGAAGGAGAGACCTTGTCAGTCAAGAAACAACGCAGCCACCAAGATGGGATCAACTGTGGGAGAGGGACAGGTTCGGCCTACTCACGAGAGCACAGTAAAAACGTAAAGTGATTGCCATAGATTTCAGATGTCGCATTGGCATTTCATCTCTGTATGATCCATGGGTGTCACCCAGCATACCCAGGCTCCATGCCAACTGCCCTGACCACATCTGTGAGCCCTGTAGATGTTGCCATGGCGAGTGGATCAGTGCACTTCATACATGTTTGTCAGCCTATACCACAGACCTGAGGGCTGGCACAACCCAAATGAATCTGTGCACAGTTCTGGACACTAAAAAGACCCTCCTTCTGGTCAGTGGATGGTCAGCTTCTCTGTAGTCCCTAGAGACAGACAGACAGACAGTCAGGAAGTGTGGGGAGGAGAAGGGAGTTGGGGGCAAAAGATCTCATGGTTCTCCTTATAAGGACATCACCTCTATTGGGTCAGATCCCCACTCTAGGCCCTCAGTTAATTTTAGTATCTTCACACTCTATCCCTAAAGTACTAACAGCAAGGGTTGGAACTTCATTTAAATGGAGAGTCCACAGTTTAGTCCATATTAGAAACCTAATTTTCCTACCCACCAGGCCACCATCCCCCTACCCACCAGGCCACCATCCTTTCCCTGGGTCTCATATCCACCCACTGTCCTTGGTCTGAATCTCATCATGTGCCTCCATCTCTTCTTGCAGAGCCTTTGAAGGATCAGAGTCCTCTCTTCTCTGGAGTCTTCTCCCTTCTCTCTTGACTCTTGGCAGTTTCCTACTGGTTGGTTCTCATGTCTCTGGAACTGTTGATTCTGGATGGGTATTCATCATTTGAGATAGAAACATGTCAAAGGTGGGTTGTGGCTACAGAAACAAGATCCCTATTTTACAGGGTGCTATCCTGGCTTACTATGCTACTGAAACCGTGTCTCGGGTGATGTGCTCAGTTCGGGCCCTGGTGTTCACAGCCACTTATGTTGAACAGGTGGAGTCACTGATGAATACAGGAACTATGACTATGGCAGAAGTGGCTGTCCATCTGTAAGGGGCTTGGTAGAGGAAGTGGTGGGATCTCTGCGGCTTGGGTCAGGGATGAAGGACAGGTGAGAACCTAGTGAAGCAGTCTTCGCTTAGTAAGGGCACCAGCTGTGAGGTTTTGGACTTCCCAGAGATGAAATGCGTGGCAGAGACAGAAGGGCACAGTAGTTGTGGGGAAAGTGTCACATTGGCACACAGCCTGCTATTACATAGGAGGGAACCTGTGGAGTTTTCATTGTAAAAATGCAATCTGTCTTCTTACTTTGCATCTTTGGTCTATTACTCAGAGAAACAGAACAGTCAGGAGCTTTTTTGGAACATTCAAGAATCCAAGGCAGCCAGCTGTAAATGACCCAGAAACCAAAGGATCCCACAGCGAGCGCATTTGCTGCAGTGCCCATCCTCCCTATTTTGAGCATTTTCAGAGCTCTGAGCAGACTCTCTCTCCGGCTCCAGCTTCAGACACAACTGTATACCCTTAGGGCTTGTAACTCACACTACAGAGAGCCTCCATTGTGGAGCGCCATTGGAGAGAGCCACTTGAAGCAAAGCAAACCAGTGAAGACTCCCAGGACACCATAATCGTGCAGGGAAAACTCTGGTGGTGAGAGCCACCAGGCAGGAGAGCCCAGGGAGAGCACGGGCTTGTGAAAAACTCAACCGCCATGCCACCTCTTCTAGCACCTTCCCAAAGTCTTGCTTTTTTTTTTAAAGTTGTCCACTGCCTTCATTCAGCTGTACCTTCCGCAATGACAGCATAGCTCACTGACTGAGACAGCATTCACATAGATGACAACTGAGTCTACTCCCTACCAATCATTTGGACAATTTGTTGTAATGCCCTGAATTTTAATTTCCACACCTGAAAATGGAACACCTATTAGTATTGATTATTATGTGATTAAGCTATGTTTATATACACAGGACCTAAGACATATGTGCTAAATTAATATTTTCTACCATTAGTGATACTAGTGCCAATAGTAATAGAGTAAGGTTACTGATAAGTAAGATCTCATTTCTAGAATAAGTTCATAAAGCAAAATCCACACAAAATCAATAACACTTCACACTCCGGTATTACAAGCCCTTGAGAACATAGGTCCTTCTCCCCAGCTCTCTTATCTAGGAGTGGCTCACTAAGCTAATGAGTGTTTATCACATGTCAACGTCTCTACCTGCATTAGCCACTTAGTTTAATTTCACATCAGTTCCATAGGGTAGACACTAGGACTTTCTCCATTTTTACATACTAGGAAACGATAGCATGAAATGGCTAAACAAATAGCATGGGGATTTGGACCTACAAAATTATCCAACCAAGCTCTCAGAGACACACATTATCAACCATGGGCACAGCTGATGTCCTTAATGGAAACGGTGTGGGACTGTGCCCTCATCCCTATTTCAGTGTGTCGTGACACTTGAGGACAGTAGGTCTTGGGTAGCTGCAGAGTGAGTGAGTTCTACCTGTTACTAATTATAGGAGCTCAAATCTTTATATAAACCCCAGTCTCCATAAACTTACAGGTGGTGGAAAGGGAAGTGAGGCTGGAGCGAAGTTATCAGGGTGTGTCCCCATTTCAGGAGCCCCTTTGTTCATGCTTGATCAACTTCTGGTCCATATCTCCATCCTTGGTGCTCAATGTGCCATCCCTTTCTCACTTTACACAATGCACGCACACACACACACACACACACAACCTTTATTCCATGCAGCTGCCATCTTGCTTGGTCTTAGAGACAGAATGTCACACTGCTGTCTTCTAGACACAGGGACAGGTGGTAATGTGTGACATTTCTATTTTCTCTCAGTAGACACATTCAACCAAAGAGGAGATTCCTTAGATTCAGAGAATCAATGAAGTTTATGGGATTAAAGAAGTAAACAGCTCACAGGAAGTTCCTGAAATGTACAAGGCTCACACTTTTTCCCAAGGTTATGTAAGCGGCACCAACCAAGCTGTTTGCGAAAGAGTCCCCACTGACTGAGCTGCTTGCAAGGGCTGCAGCAAGCAGTAGGGATGGAGCTCCTGCAACTCCTCACCCATGCTGGAATGAGGTTTCAGCAGTGCAGCTGCTTTAAAATCACCTGGGATCCTATAAGGCACCCCTCACCCATGTTCCTGTATGCAGCACCAATAAACTCAACTGTTTTCCAAGATAGTCTTGGGTGTGATTGTCCCTTTGGTCTGTTGTTAGTGCCCTAAATGAATACACATTTGGTCATGTCTCTCCAGGAAACATCACACATTGGGAGCAAGAAGAAGGTCTCACAACCTTCAGCACACTTCGGAGGAACAGAAATGAAGCAATGATTCTCCAACGAGGGCAGAGGAGGAGATGGAGATACGTTCCAGAGTCCGTGAGTTCCCTGAGAACCTTAAAGTGATGGCTTTTTGCCTCTTCGACATTGTGGCTAAAGTGAGCATTCCGATTAAATCTTGGAGCGGCCTTTATCTATGGGTATAAACATAAATATTTATAAGGCAGCTCAACACCATGACCCTTTAGCTAAGCAACAATATTTGAACTTCACCCTGAGGGCCTAAGACCTTTTCAGTTATGGATTTTGGACTGGGACTACCGTCAGATATGAATTCGTCTTGTGGAAGGGGCCGCATAGCCAATAAAGAGTTGTTGGTTATCTCGTAACCGTCATGCCATTATTGCACCAGTGGGCACGTCTTGCCTGGAAGGTTGGTATTGTAGATCGTAGGGTTTATTCAGTCTGCGAAAGACCACTGATACTTTTTTCTCCCACAGCAACCTTTGAAACACCTCCGGGCCCTGTCAAAGCTCCCCAGAAGGAAGGAAGTTCCCAGCTCAACTAGAACTTAGTTTCTACGTAGTTTACAATCAAGGTATCCAGTGTCTTTAGCCATAAGGTCTTACCAACTAGTTCTGGTAGGCAACCAAGAAAAGTGTCAAGAGCCTGTATTGTTCTGGGGCCCTCTGGGGCCTCTCCATCCAACAACACCTAAGGTGCTCCACAGCTGGTACTAGAGATTTTGTTTAGTAATCCTTGGCTTTCGGGAACAGACTTATCTAGACATGCAGAATATCTTCCTTCTTACTCTTTTTTTAAGCTTACATTTTTAATTAACTTACAAAGTAGCAAGTTTCCATATGGCTTTTTCATACATCCTTAGTTTTAGTTAACTCTCCCTCCCTCGTCTCCCACCCCCCCATGCGCATCCCTGCTTAAACTTTCTACCCTCAGCAACTCCCACTCTGTTTTCCTCTCTGCTGTGTGATGCTATCTTCCCCTCCTTAAGGCTTCCTGCACTCCAGTGACCCTCTCTTTGCGGCAAATGGTGATGAATGCAGAGACACATGGCTGCTGAAGGCTCGCGGAACATCTTGGAGAAAGAGGCAGGAAGAGCATGCAGGAGCCACAGTGAAGGGCTGTGAGATGCTGACTTCTGGGCCTGACGCAGCACAGCCGATGCCGTTCCAAACCCACAGTCTTACAGAGGATCCTGGTTAAACTCAGGGAATCTCAAAATAAAAAACAAATAAAAAATGAAAACAATAATGAAACCCTGAATGCAGAAATTTCTGTAGGAAACAGTAATAGAGGTAGGAGGGAAATTTGAGGGGGAATTATAACAGTCACAATATACAAAATACATATATAAAATCATCAAAAAAAGCAAACTCAATGACTGTTTCTTTAAGTAAAATAAATATAATATTCCTATATTTTAGGGGCTAACGTCACTAATTCCAGCATGAAAGACTCTGACACTGTCACTCAACAGGGAGCGTGCTTGTAGCTAGGATCCTGGACAAAGTGAGCGACCTGAGGAAGCCAGCGAGCTTTCCGGCTGACCTCCCTTCCATCCCATCCTGGTAACCCACAAAGCCGTTCAAGTATGTTTCTGCGGTAAACATTTTGCCCTGGCTCAAGGTCAACCGGGAGAAGCCACCCTTGGACTGAGGAGAGACCTCTGGGCTGACAAGCCCACCACCATCGCCTGAGTCTGTAGGATATCTTCTAGCTGACCGTGTACCTGCCAGTGAATGTAGTCCTGACGAACCCCCGGTGACAAGAGTGAGCACCGTATGTTTGTATCAATAAAGAACCAATCCTCACAATTCACAGATTTCATGTCTGCAAACAGGCCCGCGCTCTCGGATTTATCGTAACCCCCCAAATCAACACCCAGAGTGTATTTATCATCCGCAGTCAGGGCAGAGCAGTGAAAATTTAAAAGAGAATTTTTAATTCCCAATTCACAGGACCCCAGCTAAGGTCAATCAAGGCCACGCCACCTTCTTGCTACAGCTCAAGTAGCCTTTAGTGGTCTAGTTAGTAGCATGTTTTTGGTTGTTGTTTGTTTGTTTGTTTTGTTTTACATTTTGTGAATTTTTGTTGGTGAGCTCACTGTTTTAAGTGGCCTTCGAGCACATGCCAAAGTGTTCAAGGAGCTGTGACGGGCCTTGCAAAATGTGCACCTGTAAGATGAGCTTAGTTCCAGTAAGTTCCGGTGCTGTTGGCTGTGAGTTCAACGGCAATGAACTGGTAGTAATATTAAACACGGTGGTTAGCAGCAGAAGCACACACCTGAGGCGGGAGGTGTGTGCTCTACAACAGACAGAAATGTGTCTGCTGGCTGAAGACTAACCTAGTTTCTCCTGGGAGCCATGGTTTAGTATTGCCAACGTAACGTTCCCCAAGACTTCAGACTCAGAAATCAACCCTGATGAGAGCGTAGAGAAGACTGCACACACCAGACCTACGTGAAAGAAAGGACAGCAGGCTCAGAGACTTGTCCTGTAGCCTGAGTCAGTAACGGCGCTCACCTACTGCCGGCAGCTGTCACCTCTCTGGTTCCGTGGCAGACAGGTAGTTCAGGCAACTGCGGAGCTGGTAGGGAGGAACTGTTCCAGCTGTTTTACCACACCCTTTCGGGTTTTGTTTGTTTTCTTTTTTGCAACAAGGACTGAGGTAGCCCCTTGAATTTAGAATGAAGCCAAGGCTGATCCTAAACCTCTGAGCCTCCTGACTCTACCTCCTAAGTGCTGGGATTACAGTTGTACACTATTATACCCACCTTATCTGGTGCTGGGATTGGGCCTGGAGCTTCATGCATGCCAGGCAAGCCCTCTGCCAACTGAGTTGTGCCCAGCCCCAGGTTCACCGTCACCGCCCCTGTTCTTTGTATCTTCTTGCATCTCTTGTTTCCTTCCCACTCATTCAGACTCCTTGGCTTTACATTGTCTGAAAGGTTCTCTGAAGTCAGTGAGCCCCGACTCTCATTGCCAAGTGCAAACCTTCCACGGTGGGACACAGGCCTCCTGGGTGACTCCGGCGGAGGGTCAGTAGTGGAGAAGGGCTGGAAAAGCATCTGTGCATGCCATGCCCACCACAGGCAGCAGCCACAGCTCCTCCACGTCTTGTCCCTCCCCACCTAGGCACTGTGACCCTGTCTTCCTGGTGTCATACAATCACCACCCTTTCGTGGGGACTCAGACCCAGATGGCTTACAGTGACGTGCGGCTGTGGTGAGTTGGACAAGCCTGGCCCAGAAGCAGGGGGAGATAGGAGTGTCTCCCAGGTGGCGCCAACGGTTAGCATTTGCTTCCTCTTGAGGGGTGGCACAAACATCAGGATTCCTAATAGAAAGAATAGAATCTATCTTAGTCCGTTTTAGCAGAAAGATAATTGGAAGAAAGACTATTAAGTGGTTCTCAGAATCTTCAGGGCTGCCAAAGAGCCACTGAGAGGTGGCCAGCCACCCTCATGCTTATGGTGACTCTTCTGCCTCCCCGTCCCTGCATCTGGGAATAAAGATATGAATCACACCTGGTTTTAGGGTACCTTTTAAAAAAATAAAGATATATATGACTTTAGAAAAAGAAAAATATATGATTGACGTCATTTGTTCTATTATAGTGTTTCTCAGAAAAGCCAAAAACAATTAACTTCATTTGATATTTACTATATTACCAATAGACAGCCAAGCATGATCCTAGGTATTTTGTTCTTGCAGAAATTCTCAGTAAATTATGAGAGCTGGGAGGGCCACTGGATTACCCTTTGGAGGAGAAAGTGAAAGGCTTACTTATCTAATTTAAAATCTCTATTAGTCCATGCCTTTACCTTTTCTGGAATGTTCTATAATGTAAACCCACTGAGAAAATTAATTGAGCTACTCACCCCAATGAAATCGAGACAAATCTCTTTAAGTACAACCTCTAAAAATAAGAAAAAACTACTATTAACTTTTTCAACATTAAAGCATATTTTGAAGGAACTATTTGTGTATACTAAAATAAAAAAATTAGTGTTGTGGTAAAAACAAAATAAAAATTTTTAAAAATTAAGCAGCCAGCTAAGAATAAAGGCCTCCTAAGACCCCACCCCAAAGTCAATATATTCAGGCCCAGAACAACCACACTGAGCTACAAACACCAAGCTACAGACCACCACTGACCCTGGGAATGCGAAGAAATTTGGGGTTTCTTCACTCACTTCTAAATTAAACTCATCCACAGACGCATTTGGTTGGTGGTGACTGAAGGGCCAGAACCAACAGAAATTTGTCTTCCCCGCTTCTAGAGACAGATGTTCCCAACCAAGACATCAGCCGTGCTGTGCTGTGCCACCTCTTGGGGCTGCAGAAGACAATCCGTTCCCTCGCTGCGTTCGGTTTCTTATGGTTAAGAGGGCACTCTCAAGCATGTGGCCATGTCACCCCAAGTCTGTTTCCACCATCACACTGCCTCCTTCTGCCAGCTGAACCCATCGCCCCCAACCTCCCCCCCCACACACACAGCTAAATGAAGAGCCCCTCAAACAATGCAACGTGTTTTCTTCCTTGCAAAAAATGCTTAATTAAGCAGCTGCAAAAGCTCACTTTTCCAAGTAGGGGACTCGCCACAGGTTCTGGGATTAGGACATGATGCATAACCCAATGTAACATGAGGCGGCCAGTTTGTTGGGGTTTCTGTCCCGCCCGGTACCCCACAACCGGCATACCCCAAAGAGAAATCACACACAAGACTCCATAAGATTATAAACTGATTGGCCCATTAGGTCAGGCTACTTATTAGCTCTTATAACTTATGTTACCCCATTATTCTCATCTATGTTAGCCATAATGGCTCCGTACCTTTCTCAGCTGGGCAAGTTACATGCTGCCTCTTCAGTGGTCTGCGCAGGAGTGGCGGAGGAAGTTTCCTCCTCCCTAGTCTTAGCCTATTCTCATTGCCCCGCCTCTACTTCCTGTCTGGTTGACCCACCTATACTTCCTGCCTGGCCAATCAGCGTTTTATTAAAATACATGATTGACAGAATACAGATAATTCACCCGCACCAACCCAAAGGAAGGCCGTTTGTGTTAATTACTTTCTTTGTTGTTGTAACCATACCTGACAAAAAGCAGTTTGAGGGCAGAAGGCTTATTTTTGGCTTACAGCTCGAGGGAACGCCGTCCGTCATGGCTGGGAAGGCTTGGCAGCAGGTGCTCAAGGCGAATGTTCACACCACATCCACAGTCGGGAAGCAGAGAGATGCAGGCTGACACTAACCAACATTTCTCCTTTCCGTGCAGCCTGAACTTCTGCCCATGGAATGATACCACCCACATTTAGGGTGGCTCTCCCTAGCTCCGTGAACTTCATTTAGAAAATTCTGAACAGATGTGCCCAGAGGTTTGTCTCCCAGGGGATTCTAGATTCCACTGAGTTGACCATTGAGA
The DNA here is from genome assembly GCF_982192425.1 of Myodes glareolus. Lineage (NCBI taxonomy): Eukaryota > Metazoa > Chordata > Mammalia > Rodentia > Cricetidae > Myodes > Myodes glareolus. The sequence goes on from NC_142041.1 coordinate 27,738,395, forward strand.
TTAACCATCACACCACCATTCAACTCACTGGCTATGGAGTCAGGTCATTTGTGGACCCTTCTACATGCATACGGATGCTGATGCTGATGCTGATGCTGATGCTGATGCTGATGCAAATGCAGACCAGGGAAATGGCAATCTACAGGGCAGTGATGGCCGCTGCTGCTGGTGCTTCCTGCAGCTTAGTCAGGCCTGAGGGTCAGTGAGAGTCAGTGTCCACAGAAATCACCTCTTCTTACAGGTGACAATGAAGCTCAGAAAGAATCCAAGATCACCCCTCAGGTCACGTGCGGACTGAGTTCAGTGTTTGACCTCCACAGGCCTTCTTTGTGACCACCCTCCCCAGCAGTGTGCAGTGATGCCCACAGCAGAAGCCAGCTGTCAGGCTCCAGGAGAGGTAGCACGCTCAGCATCTTCTCTGGCTTGCCTTTTGATAGGGTCTTCTTGGCCCTTCTCAAGTTTAACAGCATCTGACCTCAGACCTGCTGGGTCCCCAGAGAAGGACCAGATCAACTTACAACTTGCTGAGTGACCTCCAGGAAGGACCTGGAGCACTCTTGGTCTGCTTTCACCATCTTTCCTATGGAAGCTTCAGCTCAGTGTGCTGCGAGGTGGCTTTATGCACACAAAAATGCTACAATTTGGTAATTCCAACCATCTGAGCATGTTTAACTTGGCCCTCGGCCATCCCAGGATGTTTGATAAAATCTGATCACTTGGACAAGTCCCAGGAAGGGAACGGATCAGAGCTTGCATTTGGTGTTGGGAGCCCACCTGATGGGAGAGAATGTGTGTATGTGGTGGGGGTGGTGGGCTGGCTGGTAAGATTGCAGGGACTTAAAACTAGGCGGAAGTAGACTCTGGCCAGGGAAGCAGACGGGTTCCTTGCTCAGCCATCATCAGAGAGGCTTCCTGCTGCAGCAGATGGGAACAAATACAGAGACCCACAGCCAGACATTAGGCAGAAAGTGAGAGACCTTGGAACACTCAGCCCTGAATGGCACGTCTCTGTTAACTCCCTCCCCTCAGGACTCAAGAGACCCTGCAGAAGAGGAGGCAGATAGGGATGGAGGACCCCAAGGAAACAGGACCCTCTAAATCAGCATGCACAGTGCTCATATGAACTCACGGAGACTGAAGCAACATGCACAGGGCCTACACAGCTCTATACCAGGTCCTTCGTGTATATTTTTTAGCCACCAGTTTGGTGTTTTTGTGGGATTCCTGGGGGAGTGGGTTCCTGTCTCTTGTGCTGTCTCTTGGGTTCCTTTCCTTCTGGTTGTTTTGTCCGATTCCAATGTGTCAGTTTCTCTTTTCTCTTATTATCTTACATTTTGTTATTTAAAGAAATACTAGGAGGAAGTAATTCATCACTTTCAGGTTTGGACCCTGAACTCTGGGAAGGACAGGATTTGCCCAAGCCCATACAGCTAGTTAAAGGCAACACTGCGAGCAGAGTGAGTTCTTGACTTCCATCCCTTGATATTTTTCCCCCTGTATTTCATCTGCCTTGGATACTGTCTTCTAGAAGGGTCTTGATCCCTCTGGTCCAGTAGGGAGGCTGCTGAAATTGTTTAGCAATGCCTGACAGTCACGGAGGGGAGAAGAGCGGCCCACGTTTTGCCAGCCTTGATCTACCTTGTTCACGATATGGACAAATTGCTGGTGGAGAGTTTGGTTCTCACTCTCCACAGAGAACCCATTGGTGAGAGAGGAGACTACAAAAGTGAATCGGCAGAAGCCTTGTGGTTTCTATCCTGCAGGTAGTTCTGGGTGATGCCTCAGGAGCCAGCCCACACCTAGAGTAAAGTGTCCTAACAGAGGCTGGGGACGAACAGGAGCTGGAACTGTGGTGAGATGCCTGACAGCCACATGTGGGAGGTGGGGGTAAGTTCCTGGAAAGACGACAGTTATCACAGAGTCACCCTGCACCGTGGGCCCTCAGGAGTGCCCATTATAATATCCCTGCTAGGCTGACGGCAAAATTGGTTGTTTTTTGTAAGCCCAGCTACAAAACGATATGCAAAAACTCATGCAGAGGCCAATCCTCCTATGGCTAAGCTGAGGTCTGGTGAGATTCTAGTGACTTCTCATGAGATTAAAGAGTACCATCCCTGCTTTATACACGAGGAAACTGGGGTTCAAATGAGATGGAGAGACTGCTGGTCCCACAGTTAGAAGGTGGCAGAAGTGAGATTTCAATAAATCTAAACCCGATTTGAGGCCTATTTAAGAACTCAATGGGAATCAGTCCTTGTGCCCATGCCTTCGATCCCAGCACTTGGGAGGTTCAAGCAAGTGGGTTTGAGTTTGAGTTTGAGGCCACTTTGGGCTATATGGTGAGTTTCAGCTTAGCTCAGACTACAGTAGAATTTACTAGAAGTAGCTTTTCCAGAGCAGAGCCTGAGATTCCAACCCCTTTTAATATGGGACCGAAATCATGGTCTTCCTCTTTTCATTGACTAGACTCCAAACCACCAAACTTCTTGGGCTCCATGGGAAGCCTAAGTGACCCGGCATGTCAGCAGAATGGGGTCTCCGCACAGCTGTACCCTATCGCCCCCCCAACACCAACACGGACTGTCCAGGTTAAAAGATACTGGCACTGCCACACACTCTCCTTTTTCCCAAATTAATCAAGAAGCAGGAATTTCTGACAAATGCCATCTGCTGATTTTTCAGAGACAAGTTTTGGTGGTGTGACCAGCAGGTGCCTCAGCTTTTTCTAGCATGCAGTACCAAAATAGTCACCATGGCAACCCTTGGAGGGCAGCCTTCCAAAGAGATGCATTGTGAGCACAGAAACTCTAGAGCCCTTTCAAGCAAGAGGGAAGGAGGCTGGTGTTGGGTTTCCAGTATGGGTGAGCGAGTGGGCCTCCCCTCTAGCCTCACACTGGGCTCCAGCCCCTGGATGCTGGGCATAGTCAGACCTTCACTGCTCCAAGGCTTCTGTTTCCAGAAAGAGAGCAGACTTGTGAATCATGGACCACAGCAGCAAGCAACCTGGATATCTCTTGCAGAGGCTCAGGTAGCACAGCGGGACTAAGCAATATGGCTCTGAGTTGGATCCTGCCCAGACCTTTGGCAACTGGACTTAGATCGAGTCTTAGCTTCTCGTCTATGGAACAGACTGTTGAGCAGCGCCATCTTGTCCTGGGGAACTTGTGGACAAAAGATACATGTGGGAGGTACTGAGACGATGTTTGGTGGACAGCACAAGCAGACAGAAAGAGACAGACAGACAGACAAATACAGAGAGATTTGGCAGAGAGAGGGACAGACAGACACAGAGAGAGATAGAGAGGGACAGAGAGAGTCAGAGACACACACAGAGAGGGGAAGGGAGGGAAAAACACACAGAGAGAAAGAGAGAGAGAGAGAGAGAGAGAGAGAGAGAGAGAGAGAGAGAGAGAGAGAGAGAGAATGACAATTGGGATATCAGGAAAACCTGGGTCCCCATCCAGGCTCTACCTCTTTCAAATCCCATGACATTGAGCTACTCACAGAGCTTTTAAGGCCTGCACCTTCACCTTTCTAGCATGTCCGGGAACTTCCGGCACTGTGGTTGAGAAGGGTCCAACAGTATGACAAATATGGTCGGGGTACATGAGGACCCCCCTTCTTTGTCCCTCTCTTCTTTGTCCTCAGGAGATTTCATCCAGTATCTTCCTGGGAACTGGAACTCATGGTGCCTTATGGCATTAAAACAGACAGAAGCACAGAACTAAGCATTCTAAGATGTCCCCCTGGGTAACTCCTGTCCTGATGTGAAGAGAGACCTGAGAGGGACCAGGACAGGACACATGACACATGGCAACAAGGCACACATCTGACCTGGTGCAGGAATGAAGGAGAGCTGGGTCTGCAGGCTACAAAGACTCAGTGAAGCTGCCAATGTTGCTGGACCATCACGGCCTCTTAGACACATTCTCTGTCTCTTAGAGATAAGTTTGCCTTTGTATCCCTGCCACACTCGGTCACCGATTGACTGGAAGCGGCCAGTAAAAACGTGACCTTAACACAACTGTGGGTGCAAGCCTAGGGGGCTCTCAGTCAACTGAGGTTCCCATGTTCAAGGCATCATCTTCTCCCGGCCACTTGACCTATTTCACTACAGGGATGGGGCCCCAAACCCACATTGCCACTTCAGAAGCCGGTAACCCATACCCACAATTCTATGACCAGGGACATTATAGAACTCAGAATCAGCAAGACTTCAACACTCCAGCTCAGCAAAACAAGGTTTGCCCGGCTCGATGAGATTATGGAGCCAAGATGCACATGTGAGTGTGGCCTGTATTTGGATGTGTGGACAAGCATGTTCAGTGCCTGTGAGATATGCGTGACATATCTGCATAAGAGGACAGCATTTCTCTGTGTGTGTGTGTGCATGTGTGTGTGCACGCGCACGCCCACACGCACGCATGTTATGATGTCATGTAGTGATAGTATGACCACTACGTTAAGTGTTTCACACAGAGCACCCTGACATCCGTGGCTGTCTTTGAGGTAGATAGGTAGGTAAGTTGGGAAGGGACTGTGGAGAAATCATCCTCCTTACAACTCAGACTTTTTTTCCCCAGATGACACAAGCGAAGCCATGCTTTGAACTAGAAGCATTTTACTTCAAAACCTGAACCCTACCTTATTCATATGATCATTCATTGCAAAAAAATGCATACATGTGCATGCACACAGAAGACTGACATGGGGATGGGAACATATGTGGAAAGTCTAAGCTCATTGGAGATTAATGACTGGCAGAGGGCATGACCCTCAGAAGTCTCCACCTTCTCGCTATAATGGTGTCTAGAAAAATGTAGGATCCTAGATGCAGGCATCTCTCCATCACATGCGGTGGCTCAAACTTCAGGGTCACCCTGATTGTTCTAGTACACACTGTGACAATCTGGCCTTTTCCTGAATTCCACATTCCTATGGCAATTTTTTTTTTACTTTACTTTATAGAAATTGTTGTCTTCTGTTTTTTGGGGGGTGGGGGTTGATTATATTTTTGCTTTTTGTTTTTGTATTCTTTGGTTGATTACTTGGTTGGTTTTGGAAGGGTTCTCTCTCTCTCTCCTTTCTTCTCTCTCTCCCTCCATATCTGTGTGCATGTGTGTTGTATAATCTCCCCTCAAGATTTGAGTTTTTATCTCTTAAAGGAGGCACACTTAGAATAATTATAGAAGATTAAAGTTTTTAAAGAAAAAAATATTTGAGTTTTGTCCATCCTGAGTGAGGTAATCCAGACCTAGTAAGACAAACACATCATGGACTCACTCATAAGTGGTATTAGCTATAAAAGATAGCCAGTCTATAGTTCATGACCCCAGAGAAGCTAAATAACAAGGAGAACCCTAAGAGAGACATACATGGATCCCTCTGGGAAGGAGAAATAGACAAGAACTCCTGAGAAAATTGGGAGCATGGTGGGGAAGGGAGAGCAGAAGGGGAGGGAGAGAGAAGAAGGGAAGAGGAGAGGAGGACATGAAGGGGGGGATGGCTCAGGTCGGGAAGGACAGAGAGGGAGAACAAGGAAAGAGATATCTTGATTGAGGGAGTCATTATGGATCTAGCAAGAAACCTGGCCCTAGAGAAATTCCCAGGAATCCACAAGGATGACCCCAGCTAAGACCCTAAGCAGTAGTGGAGAGAGTACCTGAACTGGCCTTCCCCTGTAATCAGATTGATGACTACCTTAACTGTCATCATAGAACCTTTAACCAGCAACTGAAGGAAGCAGATGCAGAGATCCACAGCTAGCTCTGGGCTGAGCTCACAGAGTTCACTCGAAGAGAGGGGGAAGCAATGATCTGAGCAAAGGAGTCAAGACCATGACGGGGACACCCACTGAAACAGCTGACCTGAGCGAGTGGGAGCTCACTGACTCTGGACAGACATCATGGACATCATGCCCAGGCCCAAACTAGTCCCTATGAATGACAGTTGTGTGGCTGGGGCAGTCAGTGCCAGTGGGCAGTGTCACCAGGATTTATCCCTACTGCTTGAACTGGCTACTTGGAGCCCATTCTCTTTGAAGGGATGCCTTACTCATAGGTACCATACATATAGGTAGGAGAGTCTTGATCCTGCCTCAAAGTGATATGCCTGCCAGACTTTGTTTATTCCCCCATGGGAAGCCTTACCCTCTCTGAGGAGTGGATATGGAATGGGTAGAAGGTAGGAAGAGCAGAAGGAAGGGAGGGAGAGGGAACTGGGATCGGTATGTAAATTGAGAAAAGATTGTTTTAAAAATTAAAGAAAAGAAGAAAGAGATTTGATTTTTGTAAATCATTTTTCTCTGTTTGTTTCCTGGCAGCCTGAAAAACTAGTCTGAGGGAAGAGTCTTAGAATCTTTCCATTCACGTGTGTCAAGCCCAGGTCCGCCACCTAAAATGCCCACAGGTGACTGCATTTGATGTGGGCTCTGATCAAAATGATGGGCAGTGTCCAGTCTCTAAGAGATGAGGCTTACTCGAGTTTACTCCATGAATGGGGAACAGAACGAAGGTGGGAGCTGGGCTCTGGGCACCTCAACCCCCCCTCTCCCCACCATGTTCTGTTTCTCTAGACAGAAGATACCATCTGCCCCAAAGCCTACTTTTCGGGTCTTGCATTCACTGTGCTGAACATTGCAAGCCAGCAGGAGCAGCCAAGCTCAGGACAGGGCCACTCGGGGCCAGGGCAGGTAGGCTTACCTGGGTGAGCTCCAGCATGGCTATCGGCTGATCTGCTTTCTTCCCATTTCCTTTTTCAGTCTCACGCCTTCACAATGAAGAGGCCAGCTTCTGCCAGTGCTGACTGCCATTCAGGCTTTCTTTCTCTCTTTTTTTTTCTTTTTTCTTTTTAAGAATTTTGGGGAAGAAAACCATCATGTGCCCACAAGGGACCTGGCAATCAGAAGTGTCTGGAGATCTTGAACTGTTAAGGTAGAGAGGTGGCAAGTGTTTTCTAGGACATCCTCAGGGGCCTGTGTGGCAGGTGGAGCGCATGGAGCTGCCATCTGGCTCATCTCCAAAGCTCTGCTGTAGTAGAGTGGGTGAGGGGAAAGATGGGACAAGATGACGGAGCCAGTCTTCAGTCCCAGGCCGGAGCTAAATCTCTGTGCTTACCAGCCTGGCTTGAGGGAGTAGCACCCAAGTCCCAATCATATCTAAGAAAAAGCCCAAAGCCACCAGAAAGAGGCAGGCCTTGCCATAGATCCCAGGGCTAAAGCCAAGGCTACAGGAAAGGGAAGGACAAATGAAGGGACCCAGTGGGAGCAAGGTCATGGTGGGGAGCAAATCCAGGGTGGAATATGGAAAATGTTGGTGTGTATGTTATTATCTGTATTGGGCTATGTGTGTACATGTGTGATGTATGTATGAACAGATGCTAGGTAGGGCAAAGATGTGGCATTCATTAGCAGATAAGAGATCCTGATGACAACGGGATCCGCAGAGGTCAAATAGGTGATGTACAGCCAGGAGCACTTTCCTGGGTCCCATACCAGCAATTGACCCTTGACTGAATATGCGGAGAGATGAGCAAGCAAGGGGGCTCACTGAATAATTTAATCTTTCTAAAATGTGTGTATGCGTGCGTGCGTGTGTATGTGCATGTGCGAATGCGTGTGCATATGTGTGCATGTGTGTGTGTGAGAGAGTGTGTGCATGCGTGCGTGCATGTGTGCGTACGGGCATGTGTGCATATTTGTGCATGTGTGTGCGTGAGTGTGTGCGTGTGTGTGTGTGTGTGTGTACGTGCGTGCACACTATGATGTATGTGAAGGTCAGAGGACAACTTTAGTCACTTCTCTTCCCCCTCTCGGGGATCCTTGAGATTGGACTCAAGTTGTCAGGCTTTGGCGGGAAGCACCTTTATCCACTGAGCCACTGAGCTGGTCCAGGCTCAGCAAGTTTAGCATCCAAGTCAGGAGCTCTACACAGAGGCTAGAGACTGCTTTTGCTTTAATGTTTTAGTGCATGTATGCATGTGTGCATGCATGTGTGCATGCATGTGTGTGTGTGAACAGCCATGATCTATGTATAGGAGCACACATGCCCTGATTCTCTCCTTCCATATTGACATGAATTCTGGAACTCAAGCTTAGGTCCCCAAGCTTGCCCGGCAAACTCCCTCACCCACGGCACTCTGGATGGCACTGTTTGGTTTGAGACAGGGTCTCTCTCACATAGGCCAGGCTGGCCACAAACTCACTACATAGCTGAAGCCCAACTTAGACTCCAGATGCCCTGCCTCCACCACCTGAGTGCCGAGATTGCGGACATGTACCACCACACCCAGCTGAAACCTCAAACTTTTCAACAAGGCGTGAATCAAATTCGGGAGTGGGGGAAGCGCTTTTCAGAGGATTTGGGCATTTTGTCCTCCTGCACTCAAGGCCCAAGAATCTGGCTTGTCTTCAGGCTGTTGTCTAAAGGCTGGTGTTTGAGGCAGGGGGATATCCTCAGAGAACATGCTACTTCCATGTCCAGGAGTAGAAGACTGCTGTCTGGTAGACACAGCTAGTGACTCATGCAAGAAAGCAAGCAGGGTGCGTGTCCAAGACAATCCTGACCAGAGTCTTTCAGACCAGCCGTTTCTTGCTGCCTGCCTGCCTCCCGGCCTTCCTGACTTGGACTGGTTTCTGCCCCTCAGTTCTCTGCCCCGCAGGCCTCCGAGCGAGCATTTCCGAAGTTAGCAGCCCATGGAGTCCCGGCACCACAGTCATAGTACTGGTTAACCCAGGCCTGCTTCAGGTACTGAACCCTGGCCAGCCCTGCTGCCCCTCAGTCCCTGCCCTCCCTTCCCTGCCCCAGCCCTCCCCTTGCTGCTGACGCACACATCCTATAATAAGCCTCTGTTACTTGGAGCTGGGGCGGCTCCGTAGTAAGCCGAAACCGCTACTATATTTACACCCTTTCCACATTTAGACAAAGGTTATTTTTAACAGAAGGTCTATTTGTAGGGGTTGCCCACGTCAGACTCTGTTCACATGCGCCTCACCAGCCCCAGCCTGTTATTCCGATTTCACACTTGTACCGGTTCTCTCTCCTTCTCTCCTTTCTTCCCTTCTTCTCCCTGTTGCTTTCTTTCCTTTCTTCTTTCTTCCGCTCTCCAGTTTCCTGCCTCTCTTTTCCCCAAAGGAAATCACACGAAAGTCTTTGGCAGGCTGTGTTGTCACAGTTCTTCAGGGGACACCCAGGTCATGGTCCTCACGGAAAACAAGACCAGTGGGGCCAAGGTCTTGGTTGGTGGGTCTGTAGTCTGCTGTCAGTGTCTGCTGGAGGCTGCGTACAGGCTACGGCCTCCGGGAGCTCCATGGCAGCCTATCGTCTCCAGGTTGGGCCTGGATGGGTCTACCAAGCTGTCACTATCTCTCTCTCTCTCTCTCTCTCTCTCTCTCTCTCTCTCCCTCTTTCTCTCTCTCTCTCTCTGTCTGTGTGTGTGTGTCTGTCTGTCTGTCTGTCTGTCTGTCTGTCTCTGTCTTTTTCTCTGTGTGCATGTGTGTACATGTGTGTTTCTTTGTCTCTTTGTGGTGTAGGTGCTTGTGTGTGTGTGTGTGTGTGTGTGTGTGTGTGTGTGTGTATTCAGGGAAGAGATAGTTAACAAGGTCAGAAGAAAATAAGCCAGTTGGGTCATCATTCACAGGGCCAGCCACCTTTTAAAAGCTCACTTGATCAGATCTCCCTAAGATGGCAGAATTCTCCTGTCCGTTTGGATGAAGAAGCATTCCTTTCTTGAGGCTTTCTTGCAGTCTGAATCACTATAGGAAGGGGGATCAACCTGGATCACCTTCAGCGGTCAAGCCCTGTGGACACCCGAACTGCTTCAATGGTGCTTTGTAGTAGCCCCGCCTGCACCCAAGTTTCAGGTGGGGCACCCTGAGCCCACCCAGAGGCCCAGTAACTCTTCCTAAGTCATTTAGCTGGCTATGCTGAGGCTGAAACCTCTGGGTACAAACCGCATGCTGGCCCCAGGTCACACACCTTCCACTCCATCCCAGTGAGCAGTGTGTTTGTTCTATTCCCCTCCCTGTCTCTGTCCCCAACCAGGAGCCACCTTTTCCACCTTGGTACCTTAGTAGCATTTTTGGGGTCAACTCTCCAAGATGGCGAGCCAAGGCAGATGTGAGATGAGGTCCCAGGAGAATCCAAGAGCACATGTAGGAAGCCTGGCAGACCCTCGGGTCCCAGAGAAAACCCTTGGGGTTGAGTCTTGCGCCCCTCATAAGTCTGTGGCTTCGGTGTGAAAGACGCAGACTACACTGCTGAGAGCAAAGGTGTGGAGATGAGTGTCTGTACTGGGCTGTTGTGGAGACAGAATTCAGGACCAACGCCGGGGCTTCCTGTCCCCCACACTCCCCCAGCTGGGTTCCATAGGTGCCAGAAAACATGTGGAAACCAAATGCCCCCAGAGTGCCCAAAATCAGGACTTTAAAATTGCTGATGCAGGCTCAGACATTTCCTGGAGACGCCGATAAGAGATATTATCTGCTAGTGTCCTCGAGTCCAGAACCCAGCAGCTGTAACATTAGGACAAGCCATGTTGCCTGTACTCCATTTCATCTCTTCTTGCCTAAAATGGAGATACGAGGAGATAAGGGAGGAGGTGGAGGGCTTGCAGGCGGAGTGGATTTGATCAAAAGGCATTATAGGCATGTATGACATTCTCAAGCAGGAAAATATTGTAAAGATACTAGTACTATTGCCTGCCTGCCCCGTAATGACTTGCAGCAATATTGAAACGAAAATACATGTGAGTGTGTGTAGGGGTGTTTGGGTGTACTCACCCACATGTGTGCGTGTGAAGGCCAGAAGTCGGCATCCGGCATCCTCCTCTACAGCTCTTCCCTGATTTTTTTGAAACAGCTGCTCTTATTGTTGAACTTTGAGGTCATCCTTGCTGCCAGACTGACTGGCCAGGACCCCTCGGGGATCCACTTGTCTCTGTGGTGACCCCCAGCCCTGGGGTTACAGGTGCCTGCCACCAAGCCTTGCTTTTTATATGGATGCCGGAGAGAGAAACTTGGGTCAGCGTGCTTGCAAAGCAAGCACTTCACGCGCTGAGCCGTGTCCCAACATGTAGTACTTTCTGTGCTGGCAAATGCAGCAGGCAGGGAGCCATCCAGGCTGATGTTTCTGTCATTCGTATGGATAGTGAGTGAGGGCTCAAAGAGCCGAGGGACCCGCTCAAATTTTTACAGCAAGGAAGTGGTTAAAACCGAGGCATCATAGCCCTGACACCCTTAGCGGTGGTGAGCTGTTTTCAGCCTAGAAATGGGGACACTGATTTCGGATAAGCCCCATACTCTCCCCAGCTGACCCCCCTGTATCTTTGTCCCAGTGACTTCTCAGCAGTGTGGGTGTCCTGCCTCAGCCAGAGCAGAAATCCCAGAACCCTGAAAGGAGAGCTGGTGTCAGGAGGCTTCTGGTTTCAGGATATGCTGGAAAGGTGAGAAGGAAGCTTGTCTTCCCATGGATGGTGGCCAGGACCCAGTAGCAGGCCTCCCCCCCTCCCCCCGCTGGGAGCCTGGGACGTTCCCCAGGTGCCCGGGCGTTCCCAGGTCAGCAGGGCCGCCAGCAGTTTTCCAAAGCATTGCTTCTGTCAGAAAGCAAATCATCCGCGGTTTGCAGGGACCAGGCGCTGTGCAACTGCAGACAAAACCCACCCTGAAGCTGGGTCTACCACCAGGCAGGGCCTGTGCTCACCCTGCAAGGGGGTCAGTATGATGGAGAGGAATTAAAGTACCATGGAACTGCTTGTTGAAAGACTTGGTAGGGTCTCCGCGCCTTGAGCTTGGTGCTTTGACCACCCACTTTCCACTCCCCATCCATTTGTACCACGGTCCCACACATCTCTTTCTGAGGCCAGATTCAGGTTATACTCCCTGTGTTTAATCAATCCTATCACTCCTTGCAGTTTGAGAATAATCTGCCTTGCTCTTGGCTCTTCCACGCTCCTTGTAAATACCTAGCCATCCCATGCCGGCTTGTGCCACAGATACCGTGCAACAGATGGTTCAGAGCTGCCGCGGCAGTGGTGGTACAAGAGGCTTGGCTTCCACTTCTTCCAGTGGAGTGGGGCTCTGGGATGAAAGGACATAAAGTGTTGTAGATGCTGGGGGTGCTCTCTGATAAGAACCCACGCACCTGTCCCCAGCAGCAGTACCCCCTCTTTGCCTTGCATGACACACAGATGCCCACTTCTTCCAGAGAAATGCTCTCAGGATGTCAGTGCCACCTCTTCCCACACCAGACTCCAGCTCTCACCAGACTCAGTGACGATGTCACAGAGTACACTCCTCAGAGAGGGACACCTCTTCATGGAGCTTTAGCCTCTATAGTGTGAGTACCGCCTCTGTGCTCCTGCAAGGCCCCGTCAAGACTGACTTGCCCCAGATACAACACAATGTCAGCTTAAAAATTCCATTTTACCACTAAAAGTCCCACATCCCTAGATCACCTTCAGTTTTGGGGAAAAAAAAAAAAAGCCAACTGATCAACCTGGGATGGGTCACAGAATTTAGCATTTGAAACTACAAAATTCCCAGTAAAATTTGCATTTCAGATAACAATGTGTACATTTTTAGAAGTATGTCCTGGGCAATACTTGGGTCTCGATTATAATTTTTAAATTATTGTCTATTTGCAATGCAAATTTATCCAGACATCCTGTGTTTCACCCAGTAACCCATATCTGAAAACATCTCGCCGTCTCTGTCCCACATCTCTCCCTGTAGATCTACCTTGAAGCATTCTTCCTTGGTAAACTACAAGAGCCTAAATCCTTGTCTCGGACTCTGCCTCTAGAAACCTGATCAGAGGCCCTATTGATCCTTCTGCAGCCCTGGGTGGCCAGAGAAGTGTCTCTGTGTTCACTGGCCTTCTCAAAGCATGTCTCTTTGATCCAATTCCTTAGACTAAAGGAATGGTCTACGGGATGTCTCTGGGTGTGTGTAATGGCAAGATACTAGCAAGGCCTGTGTCCGTGAAGAACTAGAAAGTACAGGGAAGTGAAGCTGTGTGATATCCTTGTAAGCATGTCTCCTTTAAGGGGACTCTATCTCTAGCTACCCATAATAGATCTAGGTTGGTAGGTTAGTGTCTGAGCCTTGCTTTAACATGCTGGAACACAAGACTAGGATACAATGACCTCTGAGGGCCTCCCATCCACAACTCAGTGAGCCTGGGACTTTTCATATATCTAGCAGTATTGTTCAGTTTGTAAATCTCTGAAGCTGGTACTTGGCACAGTAGTAGGTGGTACTCACTAAGCAGTTAGTGTTGTTGGTGTGTGTTGTAAACAATGACAACAGATGACATTCTGTGTTCCCAGATGGGGAGTGTGGAATAAAAATTATGACCTACGTGGTCTCACTACAGCTGAATGCAGCACAAGGGCACCCAAAGATAGAGTGGGCTGCCTGGTAAAGCGGTGGCTCTTTCTGTCATTCCCAAGGGAAATGGAAGGAAGGACGACATTTGTCTTCCTGCCAGTGACAGATAATTTCCATTCATCATCTTCTTTAATCAAACATGGAGATGTTCTGGCAGAGGCTGGGTGACAGTTTGGAAGGGCACGCCAGCCTCTAAGAGTCCTTCCCAGGCCTGAGATACAGGAGTCAGTCTTTGGACAAATCAACACTCCATATTCAGAAGGCTGCAGACTACTCTGGTGTCCAGGAACTTGGCAGTTGGTTCCACAATAACATCCCGAATTCCATACCTGTACTTTTCACTACGGTACATACTCCCAGGTCTTAGACAACACAGCTATGGCCTGAATGGGGAGGACAGACTTACAGACTTGAAGTCTTTCTGAGCCTCAAGTCCTCCAACACAGAAGACAAAGCTAAGATTCTCTCCCCTCACGTATCCATCCCCTCCTCTTGGGTGGCAGTATCCCAGATCAGGGCCAATGTCTGCTCTTTCTCTAGACTTCCAGCGGTCCGAATGAAGGAACTAGCTTTTCCTGGGACTTCTTCCACAACTATCCCTGGACAGTAGACAGTCTCATCACCTGTAAACACAGCGGTAAGCTCTTTGTCACAACCATGATCATACAGAGCTGGAAGATCCCATGGAGCAGCTCATCCAAACCCTAGTAGACCCATAAGTCTCCATAAGCCTCGCTGTCCCCTTTCCCCAGAGAGCACTGACCCCTCACCCTTCTCGTAATTGAATGTCTCAGCTGCAAGAAGGTCCTTCCGTCATACCAGATATCCTCTGGCATATTATTGTGGCTTCTGCTGGTTGGTCCTAGTTGTCCAGTGATGGTCCGAGAGACCAGTCTTTGCTGGAAAGTGCTATGTGAGGTGGTGGGGGTGGGGTTACAGGATGGCATATGGAGACAGAGAGAGAGGCTCAGCCAGAGGTGGTGAGAATATTGGAGGAAACGGTCAGGGCCACATACAGACTAAAAGTAGCGTGGTGTCCGCATGCTTGGAAGTTCCCAGCATGCCTTTTAAAAGTTTTGCTGTTTGAGAATCACTGATGAACTTTCTAGAGAAAGCATCCCTACCAAATTGTCACCTACGGTGCCAACCAGGGTGGCTCGGGAGAGCAGGGAGAGCCAAACTGAGTCACAAGGAGAGCAGATGAAAGAACCATCTCCTTCACCGTGAGAATGGGTTCTGAGGGTAAAACTGTTGGCTCTCCTAGTGTTTCCTAGGTTGGGCCCATGCCAAGTGACACTAAAAACCAGACTTAGGACAAAGGGGTTATCAGAGGTACCAAAAGCTCCCTTCTGAATAGAGTGATGGAATGTCTGGTAAGACAGAGTGCAGACCCCATCAGGGAAGGATGCAGGCTATGTAAGAAGGGAAGGGTCACCGAGACCTAAGCACAGGAGGAAGCCGGACCTGATGGCTCTTTATGACGGGCTATGAGTTTTCTTTTAGTATATGAACGTCACCAACCCACCCCAACACACACACACATACACACACACACACACACACACACACACACACACACAGGTCCATACAAAGCCAGGTGAGGTATACCACTGGAGGGTGTGTGACCCTTGCTTAGGTTAGCTTAGGTGGTCCCACGATTTTCCATTGCTGACTTGGTTACAAGCAAGAAATAAACGCCTTTCCTCTCTCCTTGGGAGGAGCGGAGCAGATTGCCTGGATCTGCCTCATTCTGCCCTGGCTCTGGTCTCAGCACCAAACGCTTCCTTCTGCGCAGTCTGTTCCCGTGACAATGCAGAGGGGAGAGCAGGAGCAAGGACCACAGCCAAGAGTCTCAGAGCAGCAGGCGGGAGGGGCTTCACCATTGACTAGATAGATCACATTTGCATGGGAGAAAGAGGAGATGCGGGCCCCTGGCTCCCCACACAGGCAGAAAGTTTGGCTGGTGAGTTCTTATTCCCAAGTGTGGATCAGAGAAACTCTGCCAAATGTCCACTGCTCCAGGGTTTGCTCAAAGGTAGAGCCTGAGAGAGGTTCCCACAAGAGGGGCCACTCTGCACCATGGAGATTAAAATAATAGCCTAGTTCTTTGCCTAAGAGATGAGATCATGTTCTGCTGCCTAACACTGGAGAACCGGACCCTCTTTCCTTATTAAACACAAACAATGGCCTTGACTGAAGCTTGGTGCATAGGCAAACATTTTGACTAGTCCATTCTACATCCTGTGACCAGTCACCGGTGATTCATGAAGCCCTATCACCTACCAGGGATCACTGAGTTTCCATCATGCCTGGAACCAGCTGGGAACAAAGGTGGGGGGGGGGCTGGAACTTGCCCTCCGGGGGTGTATAGTCCGGTAGAAAAGCAAGACAGACCGTCAAAAGCAAAAGTTAATCAATAAAATAAGATCCACGCATTCAAGCCACTTCAAGCATGTTGTTACCACCAGAGCCATCTGGAAGGACTGTCTGCGGAGGTGGGCTGGGGAGGAACTTCAAGGATGGCCAGAGTTTTACAAACCCACAAAGGGCAAGAGTGGGAAGGGTGAGTGTGTACGCAAAAGTATGGAGAAAATATTGCAAAGCTTTCACCTCTTAAAGAACCACGAGTTCTGGACCATGTCCAGACCTTGCCAGCAACAAGGTGATGTTTACAGGAATAGATTTAAACCAACAGCTGCTTCACCCCCCGAGGACACTTGATTGCCACAAATGGAGGCAGGTCAGCACCTTTGGTTCCCAAGTAGACAACTGTCAGGGATTCTGCCAAACATCTCACTGTGTTTGGGATGCCCCCACAACAACAACAACAAAAAAAAATGTTCCACAATGCAATATCTCCAAGATTGGGAAATCCTAAGACTCTAGAATGTTTCCTAGAATCCTTGGCCTCTAACTCTAGAAAGGAGCAAACGAGACACTAGGGGACATATAGGGTGTCCGGTCCTACCGTCCAAAGCTTGGCTTCCCAGTCTCTCAGCTAACCCTTCCTGACTTCTTGCCTTTCCCTTATGAAAAACCTGAATCCACTGTCTGTCCTCAACTTGCTGATAAAAACATTAAACAGAAAGCTTTGGGGGATAAAGTTTGTAGCACGTACAACTGATGACCATTTTCAACCCTTTGGCCTATTGATTTTTTATGTGTATTTTTATTCACATTTTTAATGTGTCTCAGAGTTGTTCTAGGGTCTAAGGATTACTTAGGTATCGTAGTCTCAGTTCCAATCGCATGCAGGCTGGGCCCTGGGTACTCCAAAGACCCTTCTGCCTCACCACAGGGGATGGAAGGTATATCCTCTGTCCTAGAGCCTGGAAGAAAAGATTCTACCAGCTTCCTGGGTTCATATCTGAGTAAGGGTCTGAGAGCAGGCCCCCGATTCCCTCTGATTTGAGCTAGGACATTCATATAACCTGCTGACCGCAGGGGACCTCCAGCTCCCTGAGACTGAGAGAGCTGCTCCAGACCAGCATGGCAGGGACAGCTGCCCAGATCATGTTCTCCGACCAGGAGGCGTTCCCAACCCTGTGATCTGGCCCTTCTTCCAAAGTGGCAGATGGGCACAGGTGCCTGTCGTGAAGCTGTCCTCCCCTCCCCCCGCCACTGGGCATGTCTGACCAGTCATATCCAACAGAGGACAACACAGTCAGCTGAGCGGTGGGCACCTTCCAAGTGGAACCCCCAAATACTGCTGACGGGTACGTCACTGTCCTCAGCACGAACAAACCACGCCAGGTCATGCATTGCAGAAAAACCCTCCTAATCAACCCTGGCTGTTCCAACGGTTCGTTCAAGGCTTATTTGTCTATGGTTAAAAATTTATAACATGACAGGCTTTGACCTCAATGGCTCACTGTGATCTAATTTCCTGTATTTCCAAAGGCGTTCAAGAAAAAGACCACTCTCCTCTCCTCCCCTCACCTCCCCTCACCTCCTTTACTCCCCAAAGCCTGTTAATTATGAACCTAAGGAAAAGATCTGAAACCAGGAATCTTGGCAAGTAATAAAAATCTTTTTTGGTATTAGGCCTACCTGCGCTGTGTCAATACAGCACAGAGATCTGTATCACCCATCAAACAACCCAGACCATCGCAGGGTCTCAGTGTGGCTCCCCGTATACTGCCTCGCGGTGGCTCCTTTTCCGACCAGCATTGCCCAATTACTGCAGTTACATCCCAACCTAGTATTTGCTCCTTTTCCTTCGGGGTCCAGACACACTACAAATGTGACCGCTGAGGAGAGCACCCTGTCTCTCCGGCTATGGAGTGAAATGAAAAGGGGAAGCAAGAAGAGAGGGAAGCAGAGCGTGCTGGTGTACGCCTTCAATCCCAGCATTTAGGAAAAAGATGCAGGCCGATCTCTGAGTTCAAGGCCAGCCTGTTCTCCATAGTGAGTTCCAGGCCAGCAAGGACTACACAGTGAGACCATGTCTTTAAAAAAAAAATTTTTTTAAGCAGACAAAACAAGGTAATTTTAAAGGGCCTGCAAGAGATCATGGTGGTTGTGATGATAATTACATGAGCAACGGCGAGGTAAACCTTGGATGGATGTTGTAAAGGTAGTCAGAGGTCCTCAAGAGCCAGGTGGTGGGAAGGCCATATTTTCCCTCTTGCCACTGTGACCAACTATTGACCCTTCTGATAAAAAGGGACAAAAGGGTGTTAGAATTTCTTTGGGCTCAAGGCTTGAGGGGATCTAGTCCACGATTGCGGGGAAGGCACAGAGGTAGCAGAGGACAGTGGTTTGATCACATCTACAGAAAGCAGAAAGTGACCGAGGATAGATGGAGAACTAGGGTATAATTCTTAAGGCCCACTCCTCCCTACATGCTCCCTTCCACAGCCTCCCAGATAGAGCTACCAGCTAGGGACCAAGTGTTCAAACAAGTCAGCCTAAGAGGCATCTTTCGGATCTGATCTATAATTGCTCCTTTTCTACCTGGGGACCTTGCAACAGTAAAGGAGAGAAATATATTACTGTATCAGTGTTGTGACTCTGGGCCCACAGAGTCAACATCTCTTTCTTGGGGTGCAGTCCAGGGATACCCGTTTCTCTGTGAACCGAAGTGTTTGCGTGTCCTGTGAAGTTTTCTGAAAACACCACAGTCCCTTTGCTTTGTGCCCTCAAACTGCTCAGCGTGCTTCTCACGTGCTTCCTGGGGGGCCGGCAGGAGGTCAAGGACTGATCCAGGGTAGAGGCTCAACAGGCAACTATGAGACATTATGGCCGTGAGGTGACCCACAGTGTCAAGTGGCTGCCCTGTGTCCCTGTGTGATGGGGTTTCTAAAAATACCACTCCCTCCTCTCCGGTCCTGCTACTCCTGGTGCACCAGCCCTGCCCTCTCATGTGCCAGGCAGACAGCAGGGACATGAACAACCTGCTCCCTCCTTACTCTCCCCACGGCTCCTCCAGTCCAGGTCATTGTCTATTCTCAGCATGACTGTTGCCTTAGCCACCTGCCTTCTCTTTCTTCTCCATGTGGACGATCAGGTGGTTACTGGGAAGCACGGGGACCTGTGAAGAGGCCGCAGCATAGCACAATAAGCAAGGCTTTATTCTTCTAGTCATTCACTTGTTCATTCACTTGTTCAGCGTTCCTTAAAACACCAGGGTCAAGGGCCTTTGTCAGGTCAGGGCTGTAGTAAATGTTACACATTAGGCGACAACAGAGGAGTTCATACTCTATGACTCTGTGACTCTCGAGGGTAGCCCAGTGCAGTCTGAAGTGAGAGCGGTCAGGATGCTGATGACATCTTTGGAGTGAGAAAGGACAGGGGGAGTTCTCAGGCCTGGAAATGGGTTGTATCTTAACCTGAGTGGCTCTCACGGGACTGACTGGCATATAAAATACACTGAGCTGTAAAATATGAAAAGTTGCATTCTTTGATTCATGCTTGTTAAATTGCGATCCTTTTTGTGGTTTCATGTCAACTCTGTTCTGTGTTTACTCTTAAGAGCTATATGCACACCCATAACTCAAGAACAGATGCGAAGCACCATTCCAACATTTTTATCAGGGCTTGTGGCTGATGGGTGGGATAGTGGTTGAAGACAGAATTTACTGCTTTATCCTTTTCTGGGTTTCTCAATTATTCCACACCGAATATATCCTGCTTATATAATGAGATTAAATATGCTAAATGTTATTTTTAAACATTTTAAAAGTGCGAGCCCTTGCAATGAAACCCTGGGCAAGCATGAGGCAGGTGGCTGTCTTCCCAGGGCAAAGCCTGCTCGCCAGTGTTTGTCCTCTTCCCCAGCAAGGACACCAGCTCAGGAGGATGGCCCAGGTCTGTGGGATTTCGGGCCAGCTAAATAAAGCTCTTGGCTCCGTGGGGGCTGAAGTAAGTGGAGCTGCTTGGGGAGCCCTCGGGGCTTTCCTGTCCTTGCTGAGGGGCGTGCCAAACCCCTCGTCACAGCCAGGGGATCACACCTGACTCAGGTTCCAGCCAAGCTACCAGGAGTCTGCTCAGGATCCCCCAACCCCAGCCAGCCTGGACCTCTGGTTCCTTGAACCCTCCCCCTCATCGGCAAGAAGGAATAACTGGTGTGTGAATTTGTAACCACGGAGAGGTGAAGGGGACCTGTTAGTTGGGAGTTTAAAACCAACAATGGAAAGAAAACCTTGAAAGCCTGAAGGAAGGGAGAAAGTAGAACAAGGAGGTTGGAGGATGGCTCTGTCCTTGGTCCCCCTCCCACACACACACCTCCCCCTTCCCCCATCCCAGGGAAATGGGCAGTAGTGAGAGAGGATCTGAGGCAGCTTTTGTTGTATAGTGTTGTTGGAAGAGGTAGGTAATGGTCCCTAGCCCCCTACTCTACTAGTGGACCCTCTCTTAGCCACTAAAATCTAAACCTAACAGGATCTGGGATGAGTTTGTTTGTCTGTGTGCCCGCAGCCTACCTTGGCAAAGTCTACCTTGGCAAAGCCAACACGGTCCTGTGAGTAGCAACTTGTGATTTGCAAGAGTGTTTTATAGTTCCAGCCTAGATCCGAAAAACCCTTCCCTCTTCCTCACGCCTCCCTCTCCAGCCCCTCAACACAAGACTCCCACAGAGAAGTCAAGTCGTGTGACAGCTTTCCACACTGAGCCAAGGCAGGAGCCAGGGGCCAGTTCTGCCCTGTGACACACACACACACTCGGCCTTCAGCAGTCACATGGGTTCCAGCTGCCACCACTTGCTCTCTGTCCCTGACCTGGTACTCTTTTCCTGGCAGGCCTCCTGAGCTGACTTGTCCCTCTAAGCTATGGCTTGGCAGACAACTGGACTGACCGACAGACGGCCAAAAGGCTTGGACAGTTCTGTCTCAGCTGACCTCGAGGCGGGAACCTTTCCAGGGAGCCTCCTGAACACCACGGAGTGTGCCCCATGGGAATTAGGTGCCTTACTGACCTGAAGCGGGAGCAGACGGAGTTATTGGCAGTGGGTGCACTACAGCCAACCACAGCCAGCACCCCCAGCAGCAGAGAGCTTGAGCCCTAGGTGCTGAGTGAGGCAAGGTAGACAGCCAAGGGCTGCTATTCAGTATAGCTCATGGGGAGGTTGGAAGTCAGGCATTGCTGGGCCTTGGAGAGCAGGACAAAGGCAAGTCTAGAAGGTGCCATCTAGATGAACACTCCTCAAACAGAATGCAACAATAAACAAACAAAACAAAACACCCAACTCCAGCACAATGGGTCTCAACCGGAAATCGTTTTTCCATGAGGGGACATTTGGCAATGTATTGGGACATCTTGGGTCATCAGAACTGTGAAAGTACCACTGTCACTAGTGGAGAGGATGCAGCATGGAGTAGCCTAGGATTGTCTGGCCCTAGTATGAACAGTGCTGTGGTATTCAAGTCTTGTTCTGAAAGAAAGCATTGCTGGGTGTTGACCGAGGTTTCTATCCCACCCAGTCCTGCAGCCATTAAGTCCCAAGTAAACACACCGAGATCTACATTAATTATAAACTGGTTGGCCTAGTAGCTCAGGCTTTTTATTAATTAACTCTTACATCTTAAATTGGCCCGTTATTCTTGTCTATGTTAGCCACGTGATTTGGTACCTTTTTTGGCAAGGTAGTCACATCTTGCTTTCTCTGTGGCTAGGTCACAACTGTAGACTGAAACTATCTTCTTCCCAGAATATTCGTTGCCCCGCCTATACTTCCTGCCTAGCTACTGGCTAATCTGTGTTTTTTTAAAAAATACAAGTGACAGGGTACAGACCATTGTCCCACAGCACCTGGACCTACAGATCAACTCAGAGGACTAACCCATGGCTGTCGTCTACAGACTTGGAACCTTCCGGAGCCTGACCAATGCCTCAAGGCCAAAGCCTCAGCACATGCACGAAGATGTCAATGATTTTGGCATGACCCTCCTCAGCCCCACCTCCTCTGGGTTTTGTTCACACCAAACCATTCACATTTTCTATGTGTTCTATGACTCTTGCTAGTAAGAAAGGGGTTCTGCTTCCTGCCTAGAATTTTCTCCTCTCGCTTCCATCTGGCAAATACCCTTGCTGTTGGGTCCAGTTGTGACATTGCCTCTTCCCTTGTAGCCATCTCACCTCCTCCACAGAGTTATTCTGCCCTAACCTCAAACAGGGTGCTGGGATGGTTCTGTGTCAATCTGGGCTCCCCCAGAACACTGGTCTCTATTACCAGTGTCAAAAGAGACCTTAAGTAATTGGAGTTACCTGCTGATCACCGATGTTCCCCTGACCATGTGGTGAGTGGGCATACCTGGCCCTCAGTGACCAAAGGTCATTTGGGGAACTGAAGAAAATGCAAAAGGAGAAGGAGGTCAACTGGGTCACCCAAAGAAGCAAGAAGGCTAGGGAGACTGCACAGTGGATTGAGCACTGGCCCTGCGATGTGAGGAACAGAGGGCAGATCCCCAGAACCCTTGTTCAACACAGCAGAGATAAGGGATTCCCCAGGGCAATCTGGCTAACTAAACTAACTAAATTGCACAATCAGCAAGCCCCAAGTTTAGCAAGAAGTCCTGTCTCAGTCAATAATAGTGGCTGAGAACCTTGACATCATTCAGGATGAAAATCCCAAAGAACAGAAGAGGTGAGGAGGTAGTATTACTAAAACAGGCACCTTGCACCATTTCCTTAGCGCATAGCCATTCAGGTTTCTACATTGTAATTTTATGACTTTGATTCTGATTGTTTAGGAGGCATTATTGTTTTTCTTGTAAAGAAATACACTATTTGGACAATGTGTGTCATCTCCTAAGACACTAATGGAAAAGAAAGAGTTAAATCTCTAACGAAATAAAAAATAGTGAAGGAGACACTCAGCATCGGCATCAACTTCCAGACTCCACATGTACACACATGTGCACTCACACCACACACACACACACACACACACACACACACACACACACACACACACACAGAAGGAAGGGAAAATTGGGACAGGAAAGAGTACTGAAGGACCAAAGAAGACTCAGAGCCATTCAGTGTGGAAACTCAAAAGGGTGGTAGAGGTAGACAGTCAGTTCCAAAGGAGGCTGTGTAGGCTCCTGATACTCCTCGGGCTGGACATGTGGCACCTGACAATGGGCTTTCTGAAAGTGCTTGGCAAGGCTTGCCATGAAGACGCAAAGAGTTGGTCATTTACACGTGTAAGTGAAGACTCTTGGTTTTTTTGCAAATCGATCCACATAGAGAAGGCAAAGTGGTAAGAAGTCTTTCTGTTTTACATAGAAAGATGCCTGTACTCGAGGAGGTGAAGGAATCGTCTCCAAATTCCCAAGTACTGCCCCTCCCTTCCTTTTACTTTCTTCCTTTCCCTTTGGGCTGCACCATTCTGTGTCGGCCAGGGCACTATCAAGAACCTGTTTTTATGAGCATTCCTAGGAGACAGTAAGTGAAGAGCAACTCTCCAATGTGTCTCCCGTATCCTTGTTCTGAGGGAGATGGGTTGGGATGTCGCCAACCCATAACGAAGCACACGTATTGAAAGAGGATAACTGAGTTAGAATTGGCTTACGTGTGTCCACTCTAACATCCTCCAGGTTAAAATCCTGTCCTCCTCTTTTATTGTCCATTGTCCCCGTCTTTTTCATGATCTTCGCAGGCAGCCACTGACCTGCTTTTCATGGCTAGGCTAATTGCCAATTTCGTGCCATTTACATAAATGTCACCATACAGTATTCCCCGTTTGATCTGTCTTCTCTCACTCAATCTCATTTCTCTGAGGTTCAAGCATCTCATTGCATGCCTGAAGAGCCCGCCACTTTTTATTGACTACTAGCATTCCAGTGAAACTTTCCATGACAGTCTGTTTATCCATTCACTTGCTGGTGGATGGTTCGTTCCAGCTTGGGCTAATTACAAATAAATCTTCCACCGCCATTTGCAAAACAGTCTCTCCGTGTGGACATATGTCTTTATTTTTTGTAGAGGAAATGTCCGTGTCATGTGATCAGTGTAGACTTAACTTTCTAAGAGATGGTCACATTATTTTCCAAAGTAATAATACACTTGTACAGTTCCACCAGTGGGACATGAGAGTTCTAGACCTACCCCCCCCCAATCCCTATCATCAGTGGGTGTGATCAGTCTTTCTCCAGGCGAGCTGTTTTAGTGGGTAGTGGTCCACACTCTGAGTTCATTTTTACTGAGGATGTCGAACATCGTTTTATGTGCTTACCTGCCCTCCAAGCATCCTTTCTGGTGACATGTCTACTTAAAAACAGACATCAAGAATTTGTCTTTTTTTTTTTTTCTAGATGTCAGTCACAGGTCCTCTAGAAATCAAAGCCTGAGACAAGAACTGCAGTTCCTTGGGGACTTTACTGGAATGGTAAAAATTTTGGTGATCTGGGCAGGGGGACATGGAGAAGGGAGACAGCGTGCAAAGTACCGCTATCCCCGAAAGGTGCCGAAGAGACACGGCTAGTCTCACGGCAGTGTTTGATCAGCACCTAGAACGTTTTGGGAACATTCACCAAGAGTGAGCACACTGCTTGCAAGCCCGGGAGAGAAGCAGCCGGGAGAGAAGCAGCACTTAATATTTCTCTGACAGCGCCCCGCTTTAGAACAGAAAGAGCCGCCTCCTGATTACTTCAGCGCTGAGCCTTCAGTGCCACGGTAGCCACTCCAGTGAGGACGCCTCACACCTGGCGTTTGCTGCATTTTCCCCAAGCCCAGAAGACAGAGGGAGCAAGGCGAGGGAAATAAAACGGATGCACGAGGTTGAAGGCTTTTTTTATTGATTTTTATTGCGCTCTACATTTTTCTCTGCTCCCCTCCCTGCCTCACCCCTCCCCTTCAACCCTCTCCCAAGGTCCCCATGCTCGCAATTTACTCAGGAGATCTTGTCTTTTTCTACTTTCTACTTCTCTTGCAGATTATATCTATGTATGTCTCTCTTAGTGTCCGCATTGTTGTCTAAGGTCTCTGGGATTGCGATTTGTGGGCTGGTTTTCTTTGCTTTATGATTAAAAACCACCTATGAGTGAGTACATGCGATAATTGTCTTTCTGTGTCTGGGTTACCTCACTCAAAATGATGTTTTCTAGCTCCACCATTTGCCTGCAAAATTCAAGATGCCATTATTTTTTCTGCTGTGTAGTACTCCATTATGAAAATGTACCACATTTTCCTTATCCATTCTTCAGTTGAGGGCCATTTAGGTTGTTTCCAGGTTCTGGCTATGACAAACAATGCTGCTATGAACATAGTTGAGCACATGTCCTTGTGACATGATTCAGCATCCTTTGGATATATATCCAAAAGTGGTATTACTGGGTCTTGAGGAAGGTTATTTCCTAATTTTCTAAGAAATCACCACACTGACATCCAAAGGGGCCAAAAGAACAAATAATCCAATTTTTTAAAAAAATGGAGTACAGACCTAAACAGAGAACTCTCAACAGAGGAATCTAAAATGGCTGAAAGACACTTAAGGAAGTGTTCAACATCCTTAGCCATCAGAGAAATGCAAACCAAAACAACTCTGAGATCCCATCTTACACCTGTAAGAATGGTTTTCCTACTATTCCCCAAGGAAGGGAAGAGGGACCCAACAGGTTAGCAAAAAGGCTAGCTTATCTTGAAACGGCCAGTGCCATCAAGGTGAGGGTGGGGATGTCAGTCAGCAAAATTTTCCTTAAAGGGCCAGAGGGTAGCCGCTTCAGGGCCTGCAGCCTAAAACTGGTTTCTGTTGCAACTGGCCAACCCGGAGGCTGTAACTCAGGTGTAGCCAATGCACAGACTAACGGGTTACTTTCAAACCCAGGCAGCCTGACTGCAGGTCATGGTTTCAGATCCATGGGCAACAGCTACAGTACCTCCCCTTTAGTACATGGAAAAACTGGGACTAAGCAGAGAAAGGGAGCTGGTTGTGTAAGCAGTCTGAGACGCATCTGACTTTCTGACCAATATTTCCACTCTCTTCAGTGATGTTCGTCTTGCAAGGTCTGTGTGTGTTGAGGGAACTGGCAGCCAGAATCCTTCAGGGAATTACCCACGTAACCCCTAATTCTTCAACGCATTAGTTTGTTTCTTTTTGGTGGCTAGAGAGGCCCCAGGGACTGAAGCCTTCCAGTCTCCAAGAATGCCACAGAGGAACTTCCTGTCCCACGTCACTGAGCGAGGCTGCTTTGGAAGCCTCCCCCGGGTCAGGCCCTCTGCCACCAGCCTCAGCCGCCTTGGCAGAGCAGCTCCCAGGCCCGGCCATAGAGCACAGAGCGAAAAAGTCATTAGAGCATTGGATCCTGTAAAAACTCTAAAAATATCCAGGAATGTGTGCACATATGTGGCCCTTCTGTGATCAAAACATCTGGAGAGAAAATCAAATCCTGCTTTAATCAGCCTAAACTTATGCAAAGATTTTGGATAGGAGCGGAAGTTGAAAGTCATTGACTTTACTTGAGGGAAGTAAAAGGACATCACAATTTGTTGTTGTTGTTGTTGTTTTTAAGACAAATCTAATAGGATCCTTCCCTGGGGTGAGTTCTGGACTTGTACTTCCTTGGGGCCCTGGAATTATGTCTCCTGTGGGAACTCAGGGGTGGGAAGTTCACTGGCTACAAGCTTGAATTCCTGATTTGACGTTTTTATTTTTAAAGAAAAGGACAATTAAAAGGCTACGTCCCTTACTAAGAAACATTAGGAATAGACATCAAACCGAATGACACCCTCAAACACGAGATTTGAAGAAGGGCTGTTGTAACCAGGCATTTACCCGATAGAGAAGCTGAGACTCAGAGAGGACTCGCCTGGTGGACCAGGAAGTAGGGAAGAGGCAAGACTGACAGATGTCTGAACCCTCAGCCTGCTGATGCCCTGGGAAGAGGAATTGCCGTGGAATTTCCTTCCTGGTTCTGCTTTGCTCAGCCAGAGGACCACCTCTGCTGAAGACAGCTAGCGCTGCCCGGGGAAGCCAGGCTCAGAACTCCCGAATCTGGGCAGCTGCTTGCTACGAAGAACGAATAAAGGCAGGTGAATATGTACTGTCCCCAGAAGTAATTGTGGCCCAGACTACAGTAGAGTGTCCTGGTTATTTGAACTAATGGATAAACCTTGACTAGTTTCAGGTGACTAACTCTTTTCCTGAAGCAAGGCCCCATGGGGCGAGGAAACAGGCCACTCCCTAAAACTTAGGCGGCACACCTAAGTCACTCCTCCCTTCTATCTCTGATCTGAGCCATTCGTGGTCCCCACCAGCCTCTGAAGAGTCATCAGAAGCTTTGCAGCTCACTACTCCAGCAGACGGGAAGGTCAAGCAAGGATCTGAGAGAGAAGACCCAGAAGGGCAAGGGTCTTGGCTTAGCTCGCCACTTGGGCACCAGAATTTCCCAGCCCGCCCTTTATGTGGTCTGGAACCCAAGCATGGTTTGACTTATCCCCACTACAGATGTCACCAAGTATACTCTAGATCCGTGGTTTTCAACCTTCCTAGTGCCACGACCTTCTAATACAGCTCCTCATGTTGTGGTGACCCCCAACTATAACAACATTCTCATTGCTACTTCAGGACTGTAATTTTGCTACTGTTATGAATTGTAATATAAATGCCTGTGTTTTCCAGGGGTCTTAGGCGACCCCTGTGAAACAGTTGCTCAGTCACCAAAAGGGTCACGACTCACAGGTTGAGAACCACTGGCTCTAGGGGCTTCTGTTTCTCTCCAGTTTTTCCAAAGGCTCGTGGCCAGGACGGTCAGGGTCATAACTCTCAGCCATACGAGAGAAGGTCATACATCCTAAGAACAGCTCACACAGTGTCTTGGTAATTCTGTCCCCCCGTCCCTTTCCACCACTGTCACTTGGTTCCACATGCGCCCATCGTGATGGGCGGCCTTTATGACTACTCTTTTAAGCAGCCACCCACTCTCTATTCTGAGCTAAAAAGTTGTGTTCTTTCCTACCAATCAGGTGGCTAACAAGGCCAAGACTCCCTACAGGTCATCCAAGAACAATGTGTCATGACTGCAGTCAGGCACCCCAGACTAGCTACCACCCACCCTAGCAAGCCTTCGTTCTGTGGTCCTTCCTGCTTTAATCAGTCCACAGAAGTATGAAACAAACATGCTCTCTTTGCTGCAGAGGAAAAATGCAAATTATGTAGAGCCCTCCCTCGCCTTTTGTTCCTTCCTGCTCTGATTGATTTCAGCCCTAAGCACTCTAGGCTCGTGCTGAGGGAATGAACTCTTGTTCTGGAGCTGCAAACACTTCCCCACTTCCCGGCAGCGCCCTCTCACCTCCCCAGATGGACAAACCCCATGCTCCAATCCCAGCATGCTCGGCATGTGTCCTGTTCTTCCAAAATCAAAAGACAACCTGAAATATGAACATGTCAGGACTCATCTGCAGTTTCCAGGGAGCAAGTTCATCTCAAACTAATAGGCCAGCCACACATAGCAGCTTCCTGGAGATAGGGACCTGGGATTGAGGGACGTCAAAGGACTCTTCCTGACAAACCAGCTCTGCAGACTGAGCGAGTCCAAATGGCTGGGATCAGCATCATTTTTCTCTCCACTTCTAGGGATGTCCTATCTGATGCATGGTTTGGCCCCATGTTCTAAGTATTTGTTAAAAGTATCTCAGAGTTATATATGAGAAATGGGGGAACGGACGCAGAGAACTACATGTCTGTTTCTAGAGAGATATGATCCCAGGAGGGAGATGTGAAGGTCACACTGATCCCCAGGTAGTCTTGATTTTATGCTCTGTATATTAGAAACTTCTGGGAAGAGGTTCATAAAGAAACCGTTGCCTAAGATCGCCTGATAGCCAGTGTTGCTCAGTAAAGTCCGAGGACATTTGTCTTAACTTCGAATTTAGGATGCGTGATTTTAGGGATTTGGTGGGGTGGGGGAGGGTGCTTAGTTCTTTTGCCTTGCCCACTGAATAAATCTGTCTTATGAGACTGTTTATACCAAGTGGCTGAACATATTTGCAGGTTGAAGCTACAATCGGTCCGATAGGCCCAGGAACTGCGAGGAGAACAAGCCGAGCAGCCCGCTTGTTGGTTTCAGATTTAGACACAGGGGTTCAGATTTAGACACAGGGGAAGAGGCGAGAAATAAAGAAAAGGCCCTGTGAAGAATCAAGCAAGGTTTTCCTTCTCAATGATTACAACTATACCACTTAAGTTGGAAAAGTCCAAACTTTGGGAGCCTGTGGGCTGGAGACCATCTGATGGGGAGGCAGGCCACCCTCCCCATTCCTTCTGAAACACTCTACCCACAGACAGCCCTGGTCTGACCTAGGTGATGGGTTCCGCTCCCCTGCAGCACTGAGATAACGATGACAGAAAGGTGATACACACTCACCTGCCTGTCCAAGTGCCCTTAATATAGATGCCCAAGGCATCCTGTGGAGAAAGAGTATAAGTTTGACAAGAGTGAGAGCCATCCCTGGCCTGGCTCCAGTTCAAGAATGGAGCTCCCTTCCACTTCTGGGCCACAGCAAGAGCTTTCCATGGGAGAAACAAACAACAACAAAAAAACCTAAAATCTTTCTTCCACACAGCGGGCCCCACCAGACCACTTTGCTGCTCTGAACTCATGTTCTCTATGACCCTAGTGGTCTAAGAAGAGTCCGAACTACTCTGGTTTACGAGACACTCCCCCCTCGCATATACACTGCTAACTTTGAGGGGCAGGGCTTCAACTCACCCTCAGTTTAGGAGAACAATCGTGCATTCTGAGTTACTTCCTTGGAGAATGTCTTTCCTTTATTTTGTTCATGGGAACAGCAACTCCTTCAAGGATCTGGGGTGTCTTCTGGTATAGGCCTCAGTTTACCCAGGGGCACAGAGTTAGGCCTTTCTTTTAGGATGTAGTCTGGGCTACTTCACAGAAGCGGGAAGAGCTGCTGCTACAGCCTTCTCTGGAGTCAGAACTGCTCCCCCTCTGTTGGCTCATAGCTCCCAGGGAATACAGTCTATCATGGCAGGGAACATGTGGAACAAGAGCCTGGTGCTTCTGTTCACATTGTTTCTATGGACAAGAAGCAGGGAAAATGAATGCTGGCACTTAGCTTGCCTTCCATCTCCTTTTTATTCAGCCTGAGTTCCCAGCCACCCACTTCCTTCTTCAGTTAAACGTTTCTGGAATTATCCTCCTCACAGACAGTCCCCAGTTGTGTCAGTCAAGATCAGCCATCACACAGACCTGCTCCTAGAGCTGGCTGGGCTGATGCCAGACAGAGGGAAAAGCTGATGAAGGACTCGTGGATTTAAGATCTCAGCACAATACTTTGTCATCGCGGATAGACAGATGCTCGGAGACTAAGAACTTGGGCTGCTCATCTGGAGGACCCAGATTAGACTCCCATCACATGAAAGCTCAAAACTGTCTACAACTCCAGTCCCAGGGGCTCTGAAGACCTCTTTGGGCACAGACATGGTACACAGACATATATGCAGTCAAAACATCCATATACATAAAGTAGCTATTAAAAAATAGCTTGTTATCACTATCACCAATATTCAATATAATTTCATGGAGTGTAAGCATTAAAAGTAACTTATGTAGTATGCTTAGGATTCAGGTCACTGTTATATGGGCAGATAGTTATTTCAATAACAATAACCAGTATCAGTTAAAGACCAAATCTTCATCTTAGTTGACTTTAGGACAAAATATCATGTTCTGTTGTGAATTCTCCTGGAAATAAATGGCTGGACAACATCAGGCACAGTATCCGATCAGGAAGAAATTCAACATGGATTCTTTCCCATCCCCATTGATCAAGTGAAATGCTGCACATAATGGGAAGTTTGGTGTCAGCACTTTGCTCCCTAGGTTTCTACCTTGTAAGGTTTCCACTGTCTTCTGGAAGGCCAGGATGAGCATCCCCAGTGAGCACTTGATTTTCAGTGGACAAATGGAGAGATGTGCATAGACTCCAGATGTGGGGTTTGGGGCCATTGGAAAACCTTGGGGTCCTTCAGTGGACGGTCATCAGGATGGCTGGAAGCCAGGTATTTGGTATGTATGCTGGATCCATCCATGAAAATGGTCCCTACAAAGGGTCAGTGGAGCTGGAACAGCTCTTCAGAGGGACTTGTTTCCAGTCTGAGGAGCGACTATGAGTACGGCACTTACAGGCTGTAATATCTAAGGTTTAGCATTGCCTACTACTCACAAAGGAAGAATATTCTGGGTTTGGAGTGGGAACTCCTGAGTCATGCTGATGTGGATGCTGAAGACCGTGTTCTACCAGGATTATTTGGGTAGGGAAGAAATCCAGATCATTACTGGATAAATAAATGCAGGACTGTTGTAAGAGACTGCTTGTTTGTTCCCAGCTCCTCAGCCCCGAAATAATCACACAAAATCCATATTATTTGCAATACTGTTTGGCTAATAGCTTAAGCTTATTTCTGGATAACTCATATCTTAAATTACCCATCTCCATTAATCTGTGTATCACCACAAGGCTGTGACTTACCGGGTAAAGTTCCAGCATCTGTCTCTGGCCGGGCTATATGGCTTCTCACTACCTTCTTTCTCCCAGCATTCAGTTTAGTTTTCCCCACATAGATATATTCCACCTACCACAGGCCAATGCAGATTCTTTATTCAATAACCAACAAAACAATAAAATATACAGAAGGACTTCCTATATCATAGGACCAAGGGAATTAAATGACCTCTTCATCCCCTCAAGGAATAGAAGAACTCAGAATCAGAAAGCCCAAACACACGGATGGTGCCATGACCGAGGCCACTGAGTCACCAGGTAAGCTCAAATGTTAATGTGTGTTCAAACATGCATGTGATAGCTCAGAGGCAATCCGAGGGAGGGGAGGGTAAGGGCTCCGCCCTCAAGGTCTACAGCTTTGAAAGTCATCATCCTGAAAGGCAATATGAAAATGGGATTCAGCCAAGGGAACCAGGAAAACCCTAAATTCAGCACTGTCCAACTACTTCCTTCCTAATGAGGAGTCCAGTGAGACAGAAATGAGTATTAAAAATGGACATCATTGGCTGTTATAAAAAAATCTATCTTAGAATTTCAATAAACTAAGTGAGAGTATATAAAGGGTTCTTTTTCTTAATCAGATGTCACGTGTGGGCTAGTCTAATTTCTACTGCTTACAACAAAATACCTCACGCTAAGTATTTTAATTTTTTTTAAAAAATTGTGTTTAGCTTACAGTTCTGAAGGTCCAAAGAGCATCCCCCCAGACCTCTCAACGTTGCTACACTGGAGACCAAACCTCAACATGAGTTTGAGTGGCGATGCACCATATTCCAGCCATTAAAATATGAGTAATTATTGTTCCACTGCACCCCAGGGACCTACTCCCATGCCCAAGGCAAGGCATCTGGAGCTGCTAGCATTGTGGATAACTTCCAGACTGGTCCTCCTTTGACCTCACCCTGAATCAGGCTCTCAATCGCTGTCCAGAGGCTAAGAATGCCTTTGGGAAAACTGCAGACCTCAGAGAGAGTAAAGAAGGGTTTAGCACAGCCCAGCAAAGAATTTCCTTTTTAAAAAATACTGTTATCATTGCCGTTTGTGTACATTTAAGTGCTCTCTCTGTCTCTGTCTCTATCCCTGTGGGTGTGTGCGTGTGCGTGTGTGTGTGCGCGCGCACACGTGCATACACATGTGTGTGAGCATGGAAACTACAAGTTAATGCCTTCCTCTATCACTTTTTTTTTTTTTGAGATGACTCTCTCCCTAAACCTGAAGTTCACCTATTTGGTTAGACTCTTTGGTCAGTGAGTTCCAGGCACCTGACCACGAACAGGTCTACCTCCCTGGCACTGGGATACAAGTGAGCCAGCACAGTCAGCTTTTAATGTGGGCTCTGGGGATCTGAACTCTGGTCCCCACACTTGCTCAGCAAGCACTTGAGCAACTGAACCACCACCTCCTTATACCCATCAACCTGATGAAGAACTTTGAGAAAGGAAAGCCCTCCCTATCAGAAGGGCTGCATCACAAACTCTGTCTGTGAAGGTCGGGTTTTACCAGAAATTCTGAGACTTAAATCTGAATCACCCCCGACAAGCTCAGCTTTTGAGTTTGTGTTCCCCAGATGGTTTGGGGGAAGCTATGGAACCTTCTTGAAGTGAAGCCTCACTGGTCACTAAGTGTGGGCCCCTGTTTCAAGCCTCACTCCCTGCTTCCAGATTTTCTGTAACATGAACAGACTCTGCCACATGCTGCCTCCGCCAAGCTCTCCCCTCCATGATGGATTGAAATTCTCTGAACTCATCAACCAAAAAACCAGTCCTTCATCCCTTAAGCTGCTTCTGAGAGATGTTGTGGTTACAACCACGTACAGGTAACTACTGAGACCCTGGAGAAGACAGACAGTGGGCCCTCCCCATCTTGAGAAGTTGTCACTTCGAGTTATTTCACCTGCCCACTTACTGGTATTTTGACCACTGAAGTTCCTCCGTTTCTATGATGATAAACCATTAATAACGGCGCCACGATCCTGGTGTGAACCAGAGTGAGCAGACCGCACCACACGCTGGGTGTGAGTGCTGATGGAGTCACTCCAAGGAAAAACACCAATTGGCCAGCAACAGCAGATTGCAGGCAAACGTGGCATGGAGGCTCCTGCGTTGCCAGATCTAGAAAGGTGTGAGGTCATAGGGATTTTGAGACAGATACATGCATATAGCCCATTCTTCCCAATGCCCTTTAAATCTATGTCTTTTCCTTCAAAAACTGTGCGCCAGCACATGGTATATGGTCCTGCTTCCCAACAGCTTTAGAAGGTGCCAAATATTTAATGACACCCCACCTCGAAACAATAAATACATTTGAGTCAGCCTTAGGCTCCTGGGGAAAGGGATGCTGAAAATTTGATGAAAGGGATTAATAAATTATAACCAAGCTATTAAGATGTGAATCACTAAAGACTCCTGACACTCTTTCCCTTTCTCTAATTAGAATTAGGAAACAAATAAACAGACTCGCCTCCCTGTGCTCAGAGTCCGGCCCCACCTTTCTGAGGCCACGGTGTTGGTCCAGCTCACAGACTTCCATTTAAACAGTAAAACAGTTTTCAACGATTGGCAGCGCAGTTCTGACAGTCAGCGAAGAGACAGTGTTCTGATTCTCTAAGCCAGATGTTAGGACCTTATTGATGAGATGCCAATCACACAGTTGGGGAAGGGGAAGGTCCAATTTGTGGGCCGTGGGGTATCTTTCCAATCAAAGTCCTCCTGCTGATGGATTTCAGGCCCTGCTTCAAGCTGCATAATAAGATTCAAGCTTCCCAGAAGGAAACTTAGATTGTTTCTCCACCTTTGCTTTCTGTGTGGACAGAAGCTGAGTCCGAAGGAGAGGGAGCATGTTGCCCAAAATCATGCAAATTTTGATTAAAAAAAAAAAACCTCACACCACGGGGCTAGAGCTGGCTTAGTCATGAAGTTGTTTGCCACAAAAGCATGAGAACCAAAGTTTGGATGTCCACGAATCATGTGAAAAGCCAGGTGTGGTTGCATGCATACATGTACAATGCCAGCACTAGCCAGGATGGGAAGAAGCAGACAAAGTCCTGAAGCTACTTTGCCAGCCACCTAGCCAAATCAATGAGTTTAGAGTTCAGGGAGAGACTCTGTCTCAAAACAAAAAAGGTGGGAGTAATCAAAGGAAAACACCTCTAACCTACACACACACACACACACACACACACACACACACACATGACACACACTTACATATACACATACCTACACACATATACACATACATGCACACATATACAAACATACACATAGACATACACACTTATACATTACAGAGAGAGAGAAAGGGAGAGTACACACTACACACAATATACACAAATAAAACCTATGCAAGAACCTGGGTGCCTTGACTCTTGGATCACAGTTTTCCACATGTTTCTGTACCTATTGTGGGGACCCAATCCAATGGTTCTGTCCTCCTGATCCAATTACTGGAGCAACTCTTTGGATAGCAAGCATCAGAGGACATCTACTGGGGCAGGAAGGGAACCCTGACCTTTCAAATACGCAAAGCCTGGATGGTTCCTCCCTCTGATTAACTGCCATGGAGGTGTGTCACATCACTCAATCTGAGCCCAGAGACTGACTCTTACTTGTATCCACATCCCAGAACAAAAACAGCATTGATGAGTCCAGGGTGGGAATGGAGGGCAAAGCGAGGAAATTGTGAAAATTTACCATCTAAAGACTTTATTTTGCTTTTTTTAGGATAGAGAGACTCAAAACCAAGAATGGACGTGTGTCTCAAAGCTAACAATGCAAAAATGCATTTTCCTCCAAATAGTTCGTGGGTTCTGCGTCAAAGAAATCTTCAGCAAACATTCATTCAGGTTTATTATCCACTAAGTGGTAAGCAAAGAGAAATAAGACACAGCCCCATCCCCTGTAGGCTCCCTAAGCAGGAAGAGAGACCGATGTACCAGTGGTTGCAACCTGAGATGACGGCATTCCGTGACAGGTGTGTGCAAGGGTAGAGCTGACAGCTGAGCTAAGTGTTGAAGGATAACTCAATTCGGGAGATGGCGAGAAAAGCAGATTCAGACGGAGGAAATACTAAATCATGACATGAGATGGCCTGAGAACGCTTGGCCAGTGGGAATACCATGGGCACGTTTTAACGTGCCAAACAGATGAAATGTAGATGGGTTTGTTTCTCCGTGTGTTCGTTTTTCCAGAGGGCCATCCTTGGCTAGTGGGAGAAGCATCCGGTTGGAACAGGATTAAACGAATAAAAACCCAGTGTTGCATTTACAGTTGCTGAGCTCCGGACTTCCAGTACCAGGCTGCTCTGTGCCTCCCAAGCACCACACCACAACTAGATCACGTCATCACCAGAGGGTGCAGATGGGTGACTATGCCCGGGAGGAATAGTCAGTACTAATGTGGCCATCCGCTTCTCAGCTTCCATGTCCTATTTGCTGAGACCCAGGGATGGGAGCTCATTAGACTTGGCACCGTAGATTCAAGTCCAAAGCCACACAAGCTGTCTTTTGATGAGGGTTTTCTTTAACTGGAATGTTCAACAATCCCAACCTCTTCCAGAACTGCCTCCATGGACACTCTAAAGCAGGGGGAAATACCTCCCCAACCTCTCTTGTGCTCAGACACCCCAGATACCTGACCACTTGTGTCTTGCCAGCCCCATCCACTTCCTCAAGCATTCCTACTCTACCCCATGTCTTTCCCGGGCTCCCATCACTGTGCCTGAGACAGTTATGTGTCAGCTTTAAGTGCCAGCAGTACCACCCTTCTTGAGGCGACCACTCACACACACACATACGGTCCCTCTCTCTTCTGGGTTTTCCATGCCCTCGGAAATGCTTCCCTACTGTTTGTCAAAGCTGAGTTTCACTAACATCCCACGAAAATACTGGTTGCAGGGAGCTTTCCAGCTCTTCCCAGGGTGCTGAACATCACTAGGGTCAAACTCCCAGGCGAAGAGATTCCAGGCCTGACTCTGCCACCTACTGGTTGCCAGTCACAAAAGCCAGTGACTGCCGAGTACTCACCCGGTCACGCCAAGGCCTGGCACAAAGGTACCCGTAGGTAACCTCGCTCTGATGCACATCTGGCAGCTCTGTTCTCTCACACACACACACACACACACACACACACACACACACACACACACACACCATGGGTAGATCATTCAGAAATGAACAGATGCTAGCAGTTGCCAAACGTTCCTGATCAGCCCAGCCACGATCCGCTTCAACTTCCAAAAAGTCCCTGCCATGTCTAGTAAGTGAAGTACACCCTTCCCCATTTTTGAGCACATTATGTTTGCCCCTCTTATTATAGCTCTTTGGCTATTTTAATGAGATTTTTGCATGAGAGTGGAATAAAATGCATATATTCATGTTTTTGTCTTGGACCTCATCAAAGTATTGCAGCAGATAGGTTATTTTAAGAGGCATTTCTGACTGAGGGATGCTCTGACTCCTTAAGTGCTAACCAGTTCACTCTCTAAGAACTGAGTTCTGATCCTGACTCCTCCTACTACTGATGACATAACTTCTCTGAGTCAGTCATCTCTTCTGTAAAATGGGAATGATGCCACTATTATGACTGGAATGTGAATTGCTCCACACAGACCCATTGTCTAGGTCCCAGTTGGTGGCATTATTTGGGAAGGTTCTGGAAGGTCTTAGGTTTGGGAGGTGGGTCTTTTTGGAAGAAATAGATCAGCGGGAGGTCTTGGTCACTTCTATAGTCTCCTTTCTCTGCTTCCTGACCACCAAGTTGTGAACTGTTTTGCTCTGCTATGTTCTCCTCACCATGACTAACTGATACCTCTGAAACCAGGAACCAATATAAATCTCTCTTTCCCATAAGTCTTTTACATCAGGTATTTTGTCACAAAACCACAAAAGTAATATATCCTTATTCTCACAGGGTGTTGTAAATTTGATCATTAATTACCAATTGTTCATCACAGGCACTAAATTAAGCACTGTCCTCCTGTGTTTAGTTTTAACTATTCTTTACATATATTGGGTTTTTTTCCTTCTATATTACCTTATAAAACTCTGGGGAAGAGAAAGATTGTCAAAATTTCACGTGACCCCAAAGTGAACCAAGTAAACCAGTACTGGGAAGGATCTTTTAGATGGGAAACTATGTGTTACACAAAGCCCAGCCTCACCGAGTCATTTGACAAGGTGCTACAGGTTAAGATGTGGACGGGACATGATCTCCACTTCCCTGGCATCCTTCCCCCTGGAGTGTCTGTACCAAGCCTCCACCTCAAATATCAGCTTGCGGCTTCTAGGCAAAAATCTCAGGCAGGACTCACATCTCCCAAGTCCCAGCCACCATGCCCAAAATGATAATCACTTGAGAATGTTAATTGAATGCTATAATTATAGACTATGCATAATAGGCATTTTGCACTGATGTTGTACACTGCCAAGAAAATATTTACTTGGCTAACTCGAGTCCGTGACCAAGTCTATTTTTTTCACAACAGAAATAATGCTCTCATTTGGCACCACCAGACGCACCCGTGGGAAGCATCCTGGATGCTGCAAACATAATCAAGATGTCTTATGCTTGTGCCCCCTTATAAGTCATATGCCTCCTTTCTTTGCAAGAATATCCTTAAGTCTTGTGTGGGCTCTTTTCTGTTCCTTCCTCACTTTTCAAGAAATTAGCTGCTTGCTGAGGATTCGCTGAGGACAGACAGAAGAGCTTGGAACTTGTGCTCGGGTTTCTTCTCTCAAATCCACGTTTTATCAAATTTATTCCCTTTGGCTTGTGGTCCATGCCATTCAGTAAAGCATTTTAAAATCATAGGCTATGTGCTGGTTAGTTTTTTTTATTTATTATTTATTTATTGTCATAAACTTGGGTCATCTGGGAAGAGGACCCTCAACTGAGAAAATGTCTCCATTAGATTGGCCTGCGTGTAAGTTCATGGGGGCGTTTTCTTGATCAACGTTTGAAGGAGATGAGCCCAGCCCACTGCAAGTAGTGACACCCTAGGCAGATAGTTCTGGGTTGCGTAAGAAAGCAAACTGAGCAAGCCAGTAAGCATTGTTCCTCCACGGTCTCTGCTTCAGTTCCTGCCTCCAGGTTCCCGCCTTGAGTCCCTGCCTTGAGTCCCATGACTTCCCTTCATGACGGACTGTAAGCTGTGAGCTGAAATAAACCCTTTCCTCTCCAGGTTGCTTTGGGTCACAGTGCTTTATCATAGCTACGGACAGCATGCTTAAAGAGGCTGCCACTTTCACCCACTTCCCCTGAGGCAGGCCCCTTCGCCAGAAGCTGGCCTCTGGCCTGGAAGGAATTGGTGATGTGATTTTGCCCTCATCTGGCTTCCCTGATATTCTTCAGAGTCTGTCTGTCTTCTACAGGGATGAGCTGTCTGTCTTAGTGACCACCTAGTCCTAAAATGCATGGTTCTCCTCACCTTTAAGGAATCCCTGTCCTACCTGAGACCTGAGACAAGCCCTCACCCTCTCACCATCCTTGCAGGATGGGGAGGAAGGATTTAGGGCATGGACATTGGGGATGTGGCCTTGACCCCATAGAGAACAGCACTCTTTCCTTCATTGTTGATGTCAGTGGGCTTCCAAGCAGGGGCAGAAGCGTAAACGCCTTATCCCTGCTGTCTTTAAATCAGAAGTCCCAAAGGCCTCTGAAAACCCAAGTCCTTTGGTTTGTTTCTTGTCCCTCCCTGTTCTGGATACGTTGTGAAATTTCTGCAAAGCCAGCTGTGACCCGAGATGAAAGTGTATGTACACGTTTCACAACGCATTCTCTGCCACCTTCCACCAAGGGCCCCTTCGTGTACTTTGATCTCTATCTGTCGCTTTGGAAGAAGGCCTGGCCTTTCTTCTCTGCCGTGACTGTCATCCAATCTGGGAATTTCTGTGCTCTCTAGATCGCCCTAAAGAGAGAATCTTCAGGTCTCCCTCCCTCTCCTCCAGCCAGAAGAGCAAACCGCGCTTGTAGGATGTGTGATCAGTTCTTTCGTTTCCAGACCGAACTGTGGAGAGTCTATAAGCCTCGAGAAAAGCAGCGGCGTGCTTCTCCTTGAGCATGCGCAGCGGCGTGCTTCTTCTTGAGCACGCTCAGCTCGTCCTGTGGGAAACGCTTCTTCCTTCTAGCCTTGACCGAAAGGGTTCCTGGGGGAACTGCTCCCAGGCAGGTGCCCCGCACTGTACCCCTTCTCTGGAGGCCCACTGACATTACAGGGATGAGCCTCAGTTGGCTGAAGTGTCCCCCATCCTCCCTCCCCACACCCCCCCTTGGGGACCTCAAGCGTTAGAAGTGCGGCATAAGCAACATCCTGCTCACCAGCGTTCCCACCTGCTTGCTGCACCTGTTTTATTGGGTTCCCGATCCAAGGGGAGAGGAAAGATGATTCAACCTTGCCTGTGTGTTTATCCTGCTGGTAGACTGTCATTAAATATGGAAAATCATGCAAGTAGAATTCCAAAGAAATGGATCAGCAGGCTGACAGCTCCCCTGGACTCATCCGTGTGTGGCTTAAGAAACCGGATTTTTAAAAAGAAAAAAAAAAAGTACTTTCAGGACTCAGAAGAACAGGAGGGAGGACCATGCTCGTCAGTATGAACGCGCAGCGGGTGAAAGGGCCCACGCAGCAGCGACTTCTGCTGGCAAGCTCCTATTCGCTGCAGCTAGGAGAGGGAGGGCTTTTTCCTTATCCCAGTCTCCCCTATAGCCCTGCGGGCTATTACCCTGCGGTAGGTGCAAAGATTTGGAAGATTTTAGGAGAGACCAGATGAGTCTTAAGAGGTGCTTCCGCGGTCGGTAATGGCTGGTTTAAAATGTTTCCAGGTCTGACTTGAAAGGAGTCTGTTGAGACACTGCCGGTGCTGACGCTGACCTTAAACCTCCCAGCTTGCAGTAATCTGGAGTTTTCTTAAGCCTCTCACCTGTGATGCTTTTCAGGGTGGGTTTAAAATATGCCCACCACATCTTCTTCCCAGGGTAAGCGCTTGATGTGGGTGGGTCAGCTACACCAGTTAAAATTCCCAAAGCATCCCAGTGTGGTTCTAGCTTTCTCAGTATGACTGTAAAACAACGAGATGCTATTTTAGCTGTATCAGTGATCTTTTGAACTAAAAACCTCAAGGGGGCTCTAACCTGGGCACTTTCAAGAGGCAGGTGCCTACGCAGGCAAAGTGTTTGACCCTGTTTCCCCTTTTGAATTGTATAAGGATAAACTATAACAAAAGAGAATCCCTCCATAGCGTTTGCACAGCCTCGTCCAAGGCCAAGGGGCAGAACGGAGGGTATATTAAAATGCAAGCCCAGACAGTTGTCTGCCCTCTGCCTGGACCTGGTTCTGAGACCCAAGGCTGAGAAAGGACGGTCCCAAGGGGAGAGCCCTGATGCGATGTTTCCTGGGCAGCCACACACAAAAACTAGAACAGTCAGAAGAGTTCCTCAGCACAAAGAAAAGGAAGACCCCTACATGCACTTCAGAAGCTAAGTTAAAATTGTGTCTCAGACCCACCTGTTACCCCGTGCGTCTCTCCCCTCCCCAGACTATCCTAAAGCTCCAATGCTCATACAACTTCTAACGGTGAAAAGTAGGAAAGGTTCCCTATGGTCCTCAGCGAAGGGGACCCTGACTGTCTCTGCTCCTGCTTTGACAGTAGACTTAGTCCTCAGCCGTCTATCCAGGACTCCTCTCATGCAACCAGCCGATCCTCCAGGCCATCTAATCAGCACGCTCCCCATCCACCCAGCACTGCCAGTACCCACCGAGGGTCCTAACGGAAAGAGCATGACTTTAGCGCCCTATCTGTTAGAGACTCCTCTAACTCCCCGTAACCCTGGAGATACACCCACTGTAGGTGCTGCATGACTTTTTCAGGACTCACCTGGAATGTTCTAAAAAAAACAGGGTTGGGGCGTGTGAAAGAGATGGGTTTGCTCTTGATAGCTCCCCAGAAGATGGTTCACCACTGACTTCTGCTCCCATCCACTGGCCCAGGGAAGTGGAAGCTGGTGTAATGGGGACTCTTCCATAGCATGGGCTGTACTCTGCAGCCCTCTGATTGGCTGGATGTGTGGCTCTGTCCTCAGAACAGCCCTTCTCCCTCCTAACCTCTCCGGGTATGAATGTGCTCTCGTGTCTGTCCCTTTGACAACACAATCGCTCCGATTTCTTCTGTTCTGGCTGGCTGCCCTCTCTGTTTTCTACTTCCGGAGTATAAGAAGTGTGAGTTGCTGGCAGTGACATCACTGGGCATCCGTGGAGAAAAAAACCTTGTCAACCTGCTCCAGAAGACTCGACCAGGTGCCAGAAGCGCTTGTGGTTTGGGGCTTCCTTCAAAGCTGGCCTCGCAGGGAAGGAGCTGCTCATCGTAGATTACCCCCAGAGCAAGGGTTAAGCACTTTGAAATCGTGAACACATTTTTAAAACATTGTTTTCTAAATTATCAAGAGGGTAAAATGTGAAAGCATCCGTTTTTAAGTTGCTGTTCCATAGTCCTGTGTCAGCTGCACACCACGTCTCTCTGAAGACATTCGCTGAAGAAAGTTGAGAGTTTCTCAGTTGGGAAGGGAAGGAAATCTTCCTCCGAGCTCCTCCTAATCTTCCTAGTGTGTAAATTTCTTTGTAGTACTAAACCTTTCCTGGGAGACTAGTATTATGGTACTTAATAGAGGTTTTGTTGGTTTATTTTAAATAAAAGTTTTTTAAAAAAAATGGCTCCTTTTTGGCAAGTGGAAGAAACTCCTCAGGAGTTGCTCTGGCCTCTAGAACATTACGTAAAGGAGCTGATAGCCATGAACCCAGACAGCCTCCAAATACTACCTTGTCTCCTGTAGAACAGCCTCCAATTCATGAACATTCCTCAAACCCCAGAAAGGACCCTGGGCATTTCGTGTTCTTTCCAACACCTGTGTTACTGTCTCTTTAAAGAATCCAGAGTGAGTTACTAGTAAGGTCAGTGTAGAAAAAATCCTTTAAATATAGCAGAGCTCCAGCCTTCTTTTAAGGCACTCCCAAATGGCAGGATTTAGAAAGACAGCTAGCTTCTACAGAAAGACAATCGGCTCACCTGACTCACTTGGTAAAATGTATGATGTCTGATGAGATGGCAGAATGTAAGAGGAAAATGTGAGCCAGGAGGGGAGCCACATCTTCAGTCTCGGCACTCGGGGAGTGGAGTCACGCCTGTAGTCTCAGCACTCCAGGAGTGGAGTCACACACCTTCAGTCTCCGCACTCAGGGAGTGGAGTCACACACCTTCAGTCTCACACTCCAGGAGTGGAGTCACACCTGCAGTCTTACACCCCAGTGATGGAGTCATATACCTGCAGTCTCAGCACTCAGGAAGTGGAGTCACACCTGCAGTCTCACACTCTGGGAGTGGAGTCACACCTGCAGTCTCACACTCTTGGAGTGAAGTCACACACCTGCAGCCTCAGCACTCAGGGAGTGGAGTCACACACCTTCAGTCTCACACTCCAGGAGTGGAGTCACACCTGCAGTCTCACACTCCAGGAGTGGAGTCACACCTGCAGTCTTACACCCCAGGAGTGGAGTCATATACCTGCAGTCTCAGCACTCAGGAAGTGGAGTCACACCTGCAGTCTCACACTCTGGGAGTGGAGTCACACCTGCAGTCTCACACTCTTGGAGTGAAGTCACACACCTGCAGCCTCAGCACTCAGGGAGTGGAGTCGCACACCTTCAGTCTCACACTCCAGGAGTGGAGTCACACCTGCAGTCTCAGCACTCAGGAAGTGGAGTCACACCTGCAGTCTCACACTCCAGGAGTGGAGTCACACCTGTAGTCTCACACTCTTGGAGTGAAGTCACACACCTGCAGCCTCAGCACTCAGGGAGTGGAGTCACACACCTTCAGTCTCACACTCCAGGAGTGGAGTCACACCTGCAGTCTCACACTCCAGGAGTGGAGTCACACCTGCAGTCTCACACTCCAGGAGTGGAGTCACACCTGCAGTCTCACACTCCAGGAGTGGAGTCACACCTGCAGTCTCACACTCCAGGAGTGGAGTCACACCTGCAGTCCACACTCTGGGAGTGGAGTCACACCTGCAGTCTCACACTCTAGGAGTGGAGTCACACCTGCAGTCTCACACTCTAGGAGTGGAGTCACACCTGCAGTCTCACACTCTGGGAGTGGAGTCATACCTGCAGTCTCACACTCTAGGAGTGGAGTCACACCTGCAGTCTCACACTCTAGGAGTGGAGT
Source organism: Myodes glareolus (assembly GCF_982192425.1). NCBI lineage: Eukaryota > Metazoa > Chordata > Mammalia > Rodentia > Cricetidae > Myodes > Myodes glareolus. The sequence goes on from NC_142041.1 coordinate 27,781,957, forward strand.
CACACCTCCAGTCTCATACTCTTGGAGTGGAGTCACACCTGCAGTCTCACACTCTAGGAGTAGAGTCATACCTGCAGTCTCAGCACTCCTGAGGCAGAGGAGGGGTTAGTAAGTCTGAGGCCAGCCTGGTCTACAGAGCCAATTCTAAGCCAGCCAGGACTATGTAGTGAAACTCTCCAAAATTAAAGAGAAGGGAAGACAGAGAGAGCAAGATAGAATTGAATAAGAATATCAGATAAATAAGTGATATTTAGTAAGATTGCCTCAAATACTGCATTCTGGTTGCCCAAACTCAGTTGATTCTGATCATGACTAACCTATGAAAATTCTCCATTATATGTAGGAGATACTTAGAGAAATTACTTCTGGTTTTTTTTTTTAAGTCTCCATTAAAGACGTAACAAATCCTGTCTTGACAAAAGAAATACATGCCAACGGAGGCATATGGCCAGTCTCACCCAGTGTATGCGCCTTGCACAGAATTGGAATCTGGGCTTCCACTCACTTCCTAAGAGCTGATAATTAGGGGAAACTAAACTACAAATGAGCACAAGGCAAAAATAGAAGGGAAAGTAAGGAAGCCATCCCAGCTCCTTAGCTACTCTCGTGTCTCCTTCACGGCTGCCTTCCCCACGTCCAACTCCTCTCCAGAACACAGTAAACACTTGCATAATAAGATGCAGGGAATATCCGAATGGCTAGGCCACTGCTGTGTGCAGCTCTAAGGAAGCAGTCTAATTAGGGTAGAAAGAGTGAGGCAGTAAGTGAATGAGCTTCAGTACGAAACAATTTTTCTTCCCCAAGCAAGACTGCTTCTTACGTAAGGTAGAGACAAAACCCGTTGAAATTTAAGAGAGAGTCCATGTATGTCTGGTATAAGCATGATGTGAGTTTGCACAATACTGAATGCCATCACTCCATTACATAATTTCCTATTAAGGGGAGACATTCTGTGCTCAAATGTGAACGTGTATATTGAAAGGCCAAGGAAAAAGGAAATTTTAATGGAACTGCATGGATGAGGATAGTATGAAACGGATTGGGATGAGTTGTAGGGTGGCTGATCATCCTGACAACTTGATAGGATTTCCAATCCCCATGGAAACACTCTGGGTGTGTCTAGAAGGGTGTTTCCAGAAAGGCTTGGCTAAGTAGGAAGACTCATCCTGAATGCAGGGGCATCATCACGCATCCTGAGGGTCCTGGACCACTCCAGAAGGAGAATGCAAGCTGAGCTCCAGCTTTTATTTCCAGAGCCCCTGGCTGTGGACACACTGTGACTGGCTTCTTCAGTCGCTTGCTGCCATGTCTTCCCTACCATGATGGACTGTGTCTCCTAAATTGTGAACCCAAATAATCTCTTCTCACCAAGCATTCATGTCAGGCATTTGTACATAACTCTGAGGAAAGCGAGAGATGAAGAAGGGGTGGGAAAAGAGATGAGTTAAATGGGATGGATGGAGAAGGGTGGGATCTGATGGGATTGGATGGTGGGGAGATGGGATGGGTAGGGTAGGACGAGATTGAATAGGAAAGATGGTCAGGATGGGGTCGGATGGGATGAGATAATTGAAATGGAGCTGGACCACTTAATAATGCTAAGCCTGTGAATCTCCAGGGTTCAAACTATGCTCAAATGGCGTCCTAACACGCCTAAAAGACGGTGAGGCTCTGAAACAAAACTGTCACAATGTTGCCACACACCGTTTTAGAGGTTCAGTAAAATGTTGACCAGAAATTTACTCTAAAAAAACAAAACAAACAAACAAACTAGACAATAGAGTGGGTGTTGTTTAACTGGCTAACCAGAAATCCACTAATCTTGTTTTGCCAGGTCTGCAAAAGCAAAAGTGTCTGGGGTTCCAAACTCCACAATTGAGCACACGGCAAACCTGTTCCTGTCCCTCTAAATCTTTTGCTTCTGAATTGTGTCCATCTGGAGAATCTGCCATCAACCAGATCAATTTTATGAGATAGCACACTAGCCACGGGAAAAATGTGATAATATTTCCTTCCATAACAAGAGGGTGATTGCAGTTTCCACAGAAAAGAAGCAAAGATCGAGTTTTCCGTTCCACTGCAGGTTTTATTTTTCTGAATGCAGAGGCAACTTTGAATGGTCATCAAGTTTTTACTTTGATGCTTCATCAAGGAACTCAACAGAGGTATTTATTTTTCCAAAGTTGGTTAAAGCAAATATGGACAGCGTCTGGTCTTTGATTTGATTTAATGTAACTTTTAAAGACTTAATATTTTGTCTTGTACTGAAGTGAGGACAACGCTTCTGTACACTCATTTAAAGAGGCAAACGAGCTTTTGTGACCAGAATAAATCCTTCAGCATCACATATACAACTGCCTTAGTAGAATGAACCTCTGTTTGATGTAGTTTAAAATTGAATGTGAAAATGAAATATTTGTTAGTTTAAAGGACTCAGTGGAACAGGTCCACTTGAGCAATGTGAAGATCTGCATCATAGTGCATTTTCTGGGAACTGTAATATCTACCCATACTGTCATGAACATGCTATAGCAGAAACAGAGACAAACACTGTATCTTTCAACAATGTCAGAGTTTATTGAATGACAATAAATGTATAAGATCCGGCAGTTTCAGTGGCAGCAATTTGCCAGACACCCTGGTGATCTGGCTGAGGTGACTGCACATTCTTCTATTCCAATCTTAATTACTAAAATCATCTTTCATATCACATAGTACACACACGTGTGGGGGGTTTATATGCAAGTGTGTGGTTTACAGAATATGCAAGTTAAAAGGGTCGTGGCTGTGCTCAAAGGTTTCAGAAGTGGGCGGCTAACAATCCAGGCCAGGACTGGCAGGGAGCAGCCGCTGTGACCACTGCAGTCAGGGTTTGAGAACAAGCCAGCTGTGAGGTGAAAGCTCTAACCAGGGTCAGAAAGACAGGGTTGGGTCCAGGTCCAGAGAGACAACCAAACCACTGAGTGAATAGGCAGGCAGTAGAGTTGGTCATGGCAACACCAGGGAACCAAGCTAAGGTTAAAGTCCCATGGTCATTCAGGGGTCAGATGATAGGTTGGTGAGGGGACACATTGTCATGGTGTTAGGTGATCATCACTTTATAGGGTCTTAGTGAGGAAGTGACACCCTTTCCTCTGATTGGTGTGTCTGATAAATTCTTGTCCAGTTTCTCTGACATGATCTCAATATGTTAACATGTCTCTATGTCTCAAGTCACCTGACAAATGTACAGGATGGCTCCCTATAGTAGTATAAATGTATAGTAGAACTCCCAAGAATAAGTCAGTCATCAGTCTATGCTGGGCAGATAGCGCCCGTTGCTTGTATCTGAATTAGCAAGAGAATTAAAGTACAACATTTTAATGTGTTTTAACCCAACTTGTTTGAACAAGAAATTTGTCCTTCTAGTCAAAAGTTTATTGCTTTGATGCAAAGAAAAATAGAGTTGGAATACAAAAATAAAAAAGACAACAATTCAAACTTTCCCCAAACCAGAATCTTCCAACTGTAAAACTAGCCAGGGGCTAGAAAGATGCCCTGGTGGTTAAGATCACATGCTGCTCTTGCAGAGGACCTAGGTTACTATTTCTGTGAAGAAACATGATTACCAAAGCAACTTGAGAAGGACAGGGCTTATTTGGCTTACACTTCCATATCATAGTTCATCATCAAAGGAAGGCAGGACAGGAACTCAAACAGGATAAGAACCTGGAAGCAGGAACTGTTGCAGAGGCCATGAAGTGGTGCTACTTACTGGCTTGCTCACCATGACTTGCCCAGTCTGCTTTCTTATAGAACCCAGGACCACCATTCCAGGGTTAACCCCACCCACAATGGACTGACCTCCCCCACCTCAATCACTAATTACAATAACGCTCTACAGGTTTGCCTACAGCCCAACCTTAAGGAGTTATTTTCTCAATTGGGGTTCTCTCCAATCAGATAACTCTAGCCTGTGTCACGTTGATATAAAATTAGTAAACACACACATAACATAAAAATTAATAAATATTTACCAAACCAAACAAACTGTAAAACTGAGGTTTGGGATATGGCTTGGGGGTAGAATGCTTATAAGCATGCATGAAGTGTCACATAAACTAGGTGCTGTGATAAATATATGCCTGTGGTTCTAACTCTCTGGAAGTGGGAGGCAGAAAGACCAGAAGTTTGAGGGCAGCCTAAGATACATGAAACTCTGCTTGAAGTGAGGGTAGGTGGGGGTGGAAAGGAGAAGGGAGGGGAGGGGAAGGCGGAGGAAGAGGAAGAAAAGAGAGTAACACTACAACTCAAATTTTTCAAGATGGCTCAGGGGTGAAAATACTTGGCACCTATGCCTAATGACCTAAATTTGATCCCAGGTAGAAAGTGGGAACCAACCCTTAAACGGTGTCCTCTGCCCACAACAAACCTGCCATGCAAAAACTACCATTTCCAAAGCTCAAACTACTACAAGCACTTTGAAAAACTGCTAGTCGGTGCCTGCTAAAGCCAAGCATACGTGTTGCTAGGAACCTAGACCAATTTCACCATGAGGTACAGGCTCAACAGAGACATAGACAAGTGGGTGGGGACAGTGTGCTCTGGGTTGCTCATCGCGGCATTTGTGACAGCTAAGAACGGTCCTAGGTTTTAGAAGACATCTTCACTTTTCCATATTTGCTATGACGTTGTCTATGGGTTTGCTGTACAATAGCATCATGCTTTACTGTGTTTGAGTCCTGGTCTCTTCTGGTTTTTAACCCTGACAAGGTCTTAAACTTCGTCAAAACCCTTTTTGATGTAGACTATCGAGACTACTGTGTTGTTTCTGTCTTAATTTACTTATGTAATAAACCTCCTTGCTGATTTGTGTTTGTTGAACCAACACTACATCCCTGAAATAAAACCGACTTGGACATGGTGCATGACTTTTCTAATGTGCTATTAAATTTGATTTATACTTATTTTACTGAGATTTTTCACATCTGTGTTCTTCGGGGATGTTGTTCTACGGTTTTCTTCTCCTCGTGTCCTTTTCTGGTTTGGGCTTCAGTGTAATTTGGCTTCAGAGAATGAGTTTGCAGTGTCCCCTTCTGTCTTGAGGAATGAAGCATTGGCGTCAGCTTTTCTGTAGAGGGTTAGGAGAATTCAGCAGTGGATCCATCCAGTGCTCACTTCCCTTGTTGGGAGACCTTCATTAGCACTTCACCCTCGTGGATTAGTGTGGAGCTGGCTCTGCTCAGAGCTTCTTGATTTAATTTGGGGAGGTCATATGTGTCTAAGAGCATTTTCATTTCTTCCGGGTTTTTCTGGCCTGTGGAAGTCTCTAATAATCCTCTCTTTTTCTCTGAAATCTGTAGTAAGAGCCATTTCATCTCTCTAGTTTTAATATTTAGGGGAAATCACTATTGATCATGGTTTGAATACATTTATCAATCTTATTGTTTTCAAATATTCAAGTTTTTTTTTTGATCTATTCTATTTTGTCACTGTTGTTTTCTGTTTCACTGATTTCTGCCCTGATCCTTGTTTTTCTTGCCATCTACCATGTTTGAATTTGGTTTGTTCTTGTCTTTCTGGGACCTTGGCATGTGTTGTTAATTTGTTTGAGATCTTTGTTTGGTTGTTGTTTTTCAGGTAGGTTCCCATTGGAGGAACCTTCACTTTACCAAACTGAATTTGAGACTTGTGCAGGCTGTGTGCCTGTCCTGGGGGTCAAACTGCCCAGCTTCCCAGGGGCTTACCTTTGGGTAGTGGGCACCCAGCAGGAAGCATGCGGCTCTCTTCTTTTTGCCTTGAGTCTTCTTTTTGCTCTTCTGAGTCCTTTCCCGTCCTTCTTGGGTTCCTAATGATCTTCTATTCCCTCTTATTCTGACTCCCTTTCTCTCTGACTCACAGGGAGGCACCTGTTGCTGTCACCTAACCCAGCAGTCTTGCTGTAGCCTTGTCTGGTAGAATGTCTTCAAGATTACCCTGCATATTCTGAGGCCTGGTTGTCTTTTTAGAAGCAGGTTGTTAACTTACACACAAACATATACAAACCTGCTAATCTTCTAATCAGGTTTTTAATAACCTCTAAATTAATTTGGAAAAAAAATGATAATGTTAAGTCCATGAATATGGAATAGATCTGGATTTCTTTGCTTTCTCTTTTACTGTAGCAAATGCGCCAAGAAAAAAAGCAATGCAGAGTGGGGGGCTCACCCCAGTGAGGAGTGAGGGACTCACCCCAGTGAGGAATGGGGGCTCACCCCAGTGAGGAGTGGGGAGCTCACCCCAGTGAGGAATGGAGGCTCACCCCAGTGAGGAGTGGGGGGGCTCACCCCAGTGAGGAGTGGGGGGGCTCACCCCAGTGAGGAGTGGAATGCTCACCCCACTGAGGAGTGGGAGGCTTGGTGTAGGAGGGTCTTCTTTCTATGTGTTGCTTTCATTGGTCAAATAAAGAAACTGCCATGGCTTTTTGATAGGGCAGAATTTAGATAGGTGGAGTAGATTGAACAGAATGCTGGGGGGAAGAAAGCAGAGTCAGGCAGATGCCATGGCTCTTCTCTCTGAGAGGGATGCTGATTAGACTCATGCTGGTAAGCCACAGTCAAGTGACAATACAGATTATTAGAAATGGGTTGAATCAATATGTGAGAGTTAGCCAATAAGAGGTTGGAACTAATGGGTCAGGCAGTGTTTAAATGAATACAGTTTCCGTGTAATTATTTCGGGTATACACTAGCTGGGGCGGCGGGAATCCACCCACCACTCCTCATTACTACAGAGGCTCACCCCAGTGAGGAGTGGGGGGTTCACTCTAGTAAGAAGTAGGAGGCTCATCCCAGTGAGGAATGGGGGGCTCACCCCAGTGAGAAGTGGGAGGGCTCACCCCAGTGAAGAATGTAGGGCTCACCCCAGTGAGGAGTTAGGGACTCACCCCAGTGAGGAGTGGGGGGCTCACCCCAGTGAGGAGTGGGAAGCCTACCCCAATAGAGATTTGTTCTTTAAAGAATCTTGGCCCTGTGAGTCCCAAGTCCTACCTGCTGACTCGGGTGACATGACACGTCATTTAGGCCACTATGGCCACATGTGATGGATGAATAAATCTTTCAGTATACTTTTTATATTTAGGTGTCTATGTCCTTGACCAGTTTTCCCTGAACAAATAATAATTTTTAAAAATCTCTTTTATGCTCCTGCAATTTACTGCCAAGTATCTAAAATTCCTACTGCCCAGCTTGCTATAAATGTCACCTGATTTCTTGAGTTTATCTTTCTGTCTTGAGTTTCTGGGTTCATACCCCTCCCCCGGAAAAAGATCTATATTTAAGAAAATAGATATGTGACTTATTATAGCTTCTCTGTATATTTATGCTGTTTTTCTGGCCTATTTCTACATGCTTGAAGTTGCTCAGAAGCTATCTAGTTTCCACATCTGTTATTATTACTTTTTAATTGTGGAAAAATGTTTTGATTGCATAATCTTGTCAATATTTCTATGGATGTCTTCTGCCGGCATGGGGGATTTTAGGTGCTATAGATATTTTTAATAAATTATTTTAATTTCTCTGCTTGTGAGATTAGTATGCCTTTTAACTTTCTTTATGTGAACGCCATCTTTTTGTGATGAATTCCTAACCTATTATTAGCTTTCCATCTCCCCTGTCTTCTCCCATTTGTTCTTTTCATTAACCTCACTGCCGTCTGCCTTTTGGCAGAGACACCTTAGTTTTGCATATTCTAAATAGGTGATATTATCTGGTGTTATTTCTTACTCACTTAAACACTGCATACATTTTCTACCTCTGAGCAACTGGGCCAATATTCTTAATTTTTAGATCTATTGTCTTGGGCTCAATATTGAAGCTGTTTGTTGACGCTCCATGATTTCACTAAGCACTACTTAATTTGTTCTGTTCTCAGGGTATCTGCCCCACCTATGAATTTAACAGATTGGCTGCCCTTTGGATCCGTTATTAAAGTGATTTTTTAAAATAAGTGGACAGTGAGAACTTTCATGTGGCCTAAAATAATGAAAAAGACAATAACAGCGACAGAAAGAAGCAACATTTATGGCATGTGCCCAACCCTGTACTACGAGCTCAGTATCCATCATCCCTGTCAATCCTCCCAATAGAAGTGTCCTGACAACATTAAACTAGCCTCTAATTGGCAGAGACTATTTAAACCCAGACTTTTCTGTTGTCAGAGATTGCTTATTCCTTTCCAGGCTGTTCTACTCGAAATAATCACACAGAAATCTGTATTATTTACGATACTGTTTGGTCAATAGCTTAAGCATATTTCTAGCTAGCTCTTATATCCTAAACTAACCCATCTCCATTAATCTATGCATCACCACAAGGTCGTGACCTATTGGCAAAGTTTCAGTGGGCTCCAGTGGAGGCCTCTGTCTCCTGCGGGCTGCTGCATGGCTTCTCATCGACTCTGCCCTCTTTCTCCCAGCATTCAGTTTAGTTTTCCCACCTAGTTCTATTCTGCTAAGCCGCTGGCTGAAACAGCTTTAATCATTAACCAATAAAAGCAACACATATATAGGACTTCCCACATCAGTTTGCTGATTCCCAGGCTTATGTTCCAGCAAATCAAACACTGGCATGGTGTAGTGCGAGCATCAGGGAGTTTAACTTTAATAATTATGTTCCCGTATCAACCCATGTGGATATAGTTCCAGATCCTCAACTAACTTTTATGAAATGTTTTGTAAATCTAAACTTCCACAACAGGCAGGTCAACGAAGGGGAAAAGATCCTGAGGCTTCAAGCCTACACAAAGAACTACAGACAACTAAGGAATGCTGGGATTGGGAGGAATAGTCTTTCCCAGGGAAGAACATACCAATTGGTTTTCCAATAACAAATGGTCAGTCCCGTCAACACACAGACAAGTAACATTACACAGGCTGAGCAGGATATGTTTTAAAATATGCATGTATACACATATATATGTGTGCATATAAATAGATATAGATACATATACATCTGTATATAACAACAATTAATAAAAAAAGAAGCATGAATTTGAAAAATAACAAGGAGGGGGATGTGGAAGAGTATGGAGGGATGACAAGAAGGGAAAATTATGGAATTATATTGTAATTCCAAAAATAAAAGAAATATCTTCTTTTAAAAAAGAAAGAAAATGAAAAAAACACCTAAACTTCCTCCTCCAGACTGTAGAATGCCTATGCACTGAACAGCACAACCCACAGCCGATGTACAGAACCCTGAAACCACCCCATCACTGCCTTCATTTTTTACTATTAACTCTTCTCTTTTTATTGTTGAAACTCCTGAACGTCTCAGAATCTCCAAACTCCCCGCCCTGGATCCTCTCTGGGCAGCCGGAATGCCTGTAGGCCTTCATCTGTGCTTCCACCTCTTTACTGAGGTGAAACTTACTTCATGTGAAATTAGCCATTTATTTTTAAAGTGATATTTCATTTCTATTAATGTACCAGCCTTTTTCTTTTGGGCCACCAACCAACTCCCAAATCATGACACAGAGACTTATTAGTTTTGAGTGCTTGGCCTAGCTTAGGCAGGTTTCTGGCTAGCTCTTTTAATTTAAATTAAACCTCTCTTGATTTACATTTTGCCTTGGGACTTTTTACCTCTTGTTACTTTCTTGCTATCTCTATGTCTGGCTGGCTGCGGGTTGCCTGGCTTCTGGCCCCAGGTGTATACCTCATTTCTCATCCTTCTCTCATTCTTCCTTCTTCCGGAGCCTAAATTTCGTCTCTTATTTATTTTTTCTGCCTGGTAGCCCCACCTATCCTTTCTCTTGCTTAGCTATCGGCTATTCAGCTCTTTATTAGACCAATCAGGTGCCTTAGGCAGGCAAGAGGAAACAAATGTAACATGTCTTTACATAATTTAACCCATATCCTTACCAAATGTAGGATAAACTAAACAAATGTAGCATAAATAAAAGCAACACAACTTTACACAGCTTAAGTCATATTCTGCAACATAAACAAATGTAACACATCTTCTCCCAGTTAAAATAATATTCCACAACACATTAATGTACATTAATTAACAGATAATAACTATACATATTTATAGGGCACACTGTGGCATTTCAGTACATGCATACAGTGTATAATGACGATTTCAGAGTCACACGCTGGTCATCTCAGCTGTTAAGAACTAGCTATCTTTAAGTGAACTGAAAGTTCAGTGGCATTTCACCCCTTGTGCGTGGTGCAACCACCACCTCTGCCTACATCCAAATATTTCTATAACTCCCAAAATAATTTTATGCTCATGAGCCGCAAGGTTGAGCTCTGTCTTCCCAGACTTATGCAATTGACTCAACATGAAAGCTATGTGCTAAAATTTGAATGTTTATTAGTAAGTCACACAAAAAAATCACCCTTGTTAGGGTGTGGCTCGCTTCATTCACACACAGTCCCAGTGGGAACACCTAGGTCTTCTACTGCAAGGAAGAAGATCTGGTCTCATGGTGTTTCTTTCTCTGTACACACATATTTGGAGAGAGGGGTGTAGAGAGAGAGAAAGAGCATCATCATCATCACCACCACCACTACCACCATGGTCATCTCTTTCCAGCTAGTTTCCTTGGACCACTGACTGTCATCAGCACCACAGCCAATCTCCCTGGTTCTTCCATAGGAAGGCAACGCCTTTTCTTTTTGTCTTGAGACAAGTGAGACATTCGTGTTTTCTCAACTATTTTAAATCAGTAAGGTCTTTCCTGCCCCAGGGGCTTTGTACACATGCTCTGTCTGTCTGAACACTTGTTCTTCATCTCTATTCTCAACACTATTTTTCTCATGCAGCCTAACTCTTCGCAGAGCCCTCCTAGGGGCTTTTTCAACCAGTCCTACCCCTCCTTGAGCCAATGTCCCTCCATGTCATCCGTTATTAGGCCACCCTGCTCTTTTGCTGAATGCATCACTTTCCTAGTTGTAGTGTTCTTTAGAGACTTCACAACTTCCTCTCCCACTTGGCCATTCAGGTTCATTCAAGCAAGGGAACTCCTCTGCTCTTTTCTCCCCCACCTAGCCAAGGGCTTACAAAGCCTGCAATAAACACTTCATTGACTAAAAGAACAAAATCAGTGTGGAATATTTTAGGATCATTTTCCTTAAAATTAGAAGGAAATGATACTTTTGAAAAATGCGAAACTTCAGTTTGCAGAATAACAATTCTCAGACTACCTATACCAACAGTTGACTTAATTATTGCCACAGTATTGCTATATCAAGGAACTAGCTCCAAAATCACCAGTCTTCTGGGTTTGCCTGGGACCTGTCCCAGCACTAGCTGTCACCCACCCAGCACTGCCGCTGGCTTGTCTCCACCTGGGATGAAAGTACAGCACAGCCTGACCCATAGATGTCTCTTTTAGCACGGAGACTTGTTGCGACCCTCTCTTCATGTAAACATCTCTTTTCATATGCACGGGTTATTTGGCAAAAGGGCAAACCTAAAACCAAACTCACATTTTGACTGGTATATTACTCCCAGGAGCCATCAACTTTCCTCGCTTTATCCCTGGAGTAGCTGTCACTAAGTATTGTACTATTTTCTTTCATTCTTTTCTCATGCATTGCATTCTGACTGCATTTTCCCCTCCCTCGACCCATTCTAGTCCCACTCCCACTTCCAGATCCACTCCTCCTCCATTTCCCTCTGGTGTGGGAGAATTGTCTGTATTCTGTCAATCATATTTTAATAAAACGCTGATTGGCCAGGCAGGCAGTATAGGCGGGTCAACCAGACAGGAAGTAGAGGTGGGGCAATGAGAATAGGAGAAGGCTAGGGAGGAGGAAACTCCCTCCGCGATTCCTGTGCAGACCACTGAAGAGGCAGCATGTAACTTGCCCAGCTGAGAAAGGTACGGAGCCATGTGCTAACATAGATAAGGATAATGGGGTAACATAAGTTATAAGAGCTAATAAGTAGCCTGACGTAATGGGCCAATCAGTTTTATAACCTTATGGAGTCTTGTGTGTGATTTCTCTTTGGGCTTGCCGGACATGGAGTACTGGGCGGGACAGAAACCCCAACAAGCTGGCCCACATGTTACATCCCTCAAAAAAGAGTCGGCCTCCCGGGGATAGCAACCAAACACGGCATAACAAGTTGCAATAAGACTAGGTACAAACCCTCATATCAAGGTTGGTTGAGGCAACCCAGTGGGAGGAAAAGGGTCCCAAGAGCAGGTAAAAGAGTCAGAGACACACACACACACTCACACACACACACACACACACACACACACTCTCACACACACACACACACACACACACACACACACACTCCTGCTGTTAGAGTCGCACTAGAACACCAAGCTGCACAACTATATCAGCATACTATTTTTTATAGCATTGAGTGACGCAGGTAACACTTCCATGCGCTCAGATCATCTGTTCACACACACCTCACCAGGACGTCAGTCATCTGGGAACACCTTTACCTGGGTTTCTCTTTGCAAGTGATCACAAGTCGTCAGGATATTTTGTTTGTCGTTTAACAAGTAAAGCTTGCCTGAAGAGGTGCAGAGGTAAGCCACTAGAGGCCAGGCAGGGGTGGCACACACCTTTAATTCTAGCACTCTGGAGACAGAGGCAGAGAGAACTCTGCTAGTTCAAGGCCACCCTGGGCTACACAAAATTGATCTAGTCTAATAGAGAAACAGAGCTCACACAAAGGTGATCCCAGCAATTGGGATCCCACGTCTTTAATCCCAACACTAGGGAGGTAGAGACAGAAGTGGTATGGCTGGGTAGAGGGAGAGGAGACAGGAACTCAGGGCAGTCTAGGCAGTGCATCCTGAGGCAGTCTGGAGATACAGTCTGAGGATTTCTTAAGACAGGGTCGCCCCTTCGATCTGAGCATTGGTAGAGGTAAAAGTCTCTCTAGTGGCTGGCCGCTCTGTTTCTCTGATCTTCAGCATTAACCCCTGTAGCTGACTCTGGATTTTTATTATTAAAAACAATTAGAATTAACATTCCAATAAGTTGCTTCTATGAATCTTCTTTGCGAAGCTTCTGGTGAAAATTATGCTTCCTACAGTCTTTCCACTTCATTTAGGTAAACCTGTTTCCTGGAGAACATTCTTCCTCGGCTCTTTCTCATTTTGAAGTCCACTTAGTGGAATTCCCTAGCTCTGCCCTCGCCCTCCCCTTTGCAAACCTCTTCCTGCTTCCTCCTATTGTCTGTCAATGGTTCTGCATTAGCCGCCATCATGAGGAGGGGGGTCTCCTTTTTCTTATAATTCCTTGGTTCTTGTGATTATTTCTAAAAGAGTTGACTCCAGATCTTTCTGCTTCTGGATTTCTGTGACATGCTTTGTGGTGCATTTCTTTTCCTTCTCCTTCCTGTCTGCTCCCGTTTTATTCTGTTTTATAACAGTAATTACTAACAATACCGTTTGAGGTGTCTTCTCTCATTTAGTCTCCCCTTTCTTCCCTTTCTGAATTAATGCATTACCAAGGCTGTTGTTTTCTTTCTTTGGGGGTTTGTCTGCCTCGGAACTCAGGACTCATGACTTTTCTCCTGCTTCATGTTTTTTAATAGAGTTCTATTTTTATAGGGAAAAAAATCCACAAATTGGAGTGTAAAGAATTATAAATCATTCTAGCCTTACTCTTCCTACTTTTCTCACTTGGAGTTGAGGATTGAGGCCCAGTCCAGCAATGCTGCATCCTGCAGGTATTGGCATCTGCCCTGCATTTTAGACAGAGGTTGCTATGCTTTAAATTTTAGCTGTTGGGAGCAATAGATAGAGGATGAGATGGGTCAGGAAGTAAAGTTTGCCACCTACCTAAGTTTGGATTTTCATCACTCGCATAAAAAGCTATGGAGGAAGAGATACAATGACAATCACATACGTACACATGTGCAAACACATATACAGACATATACCACACTTACATATACAATGAAACAAAATCTTAAAGGTCCCTAGAAATTCACATGTTGAGGAGTTTGGTCCCAGTGTTGACAGCAGTTTTTATAGGGGCAGTGACTTAAGGGCAGTGACTGGTCTAAGATGCCTGGCTCCCTATCTACAGATGCATACATTGATGGGTTCCTAACTTATATAGGACCATGATGAAGACTTAGGAGGGGAGGTCACATCGGAAGGCTAGTTCACTAGGGCATGCTTTAGGGAACAGCTGTTCCTGTCCCTCTCTCTCCTGCTTGACTTTTGTAAGATGGCAGCTTAGCACTCCCCACCATGATGCACAGCCTCTCTGGAGTGCAGAATCGGTGGTGCTGCTTGGCCACGGCGAACACCTCTGAGACAGTGAGCCAAAAGAAAAGAAATCTTTTCTTCTGTAGGTTTTTTTTTTTTTTTTTTAGGCATTTCTTCGGAGCAGCGGGAAGTTTGCTAACCCAGGGATTAAGAGCATCCTCCGGCTCCTGAGCCCAGACCAGTAGTGATAGGGTGTGCTGCAGAGGCTAGCCAGGACAAGGGGAAAAAGCATTTCTATGGGCAATCTGTTCATGGGAGCTATGAGTGATAAGAGGTGGAAGAGAAAGTTGGCTACCAGGACTGTTTGCAGCGCATGAATAAATCAAATCAATATAATCTGATTCGTATTGCAATCATCAGAATGACCTACAGACACAGCAGACTCAAGGCTTTGGTGAGGGACACCTCATGTCTATTCCTTGGAACACACTGACAAAGTGTCCAGTGGTCCAAGGGTGCATGTCACACTCAGGAAACCATCAGTGATGAGATCTGGTTCTTGGGAAGACACAGTAGCCACTCTGAGGCTTATACTTGCCCAGTGTGCACCCCGACACCTGCATTGTCTTGGCTGTGGTTTCCCTCGCACTAAGTACAATCCAATAAGGCCAGCGATTAGCACCCATTGGGAGTCTCTCTGGAAGGCAGCCGTAGGTTCCAGCTCACCAATCTGAACTGCCCCAAGCGCAAGGCTTTCTCTGTTGCCGACAACTGTTCTTAGGTGTGATCCTTTGGAGGTTGTATAGGAATGACGGGCAAATGCAAACTGGAGAACCGAACGAACAAGTTCTGGCTTACAAAGGGGTGGAAAGAGGCATTCTGGGTCGTCCTTGGCACTGATGACTTTTGTCTCCAGGTCTTTTGCTTTCATACATAAATCTGAATGTTAAAAGTCAGTATTTGATTTTTTTCTTTACAAAAATAATTTCACCACTTTGGATCTGACAGTTATTATTTGAAATGCCATCGGCTTCCTCTGCCATCTTTGTGCTTTCAAATCCTAGTTAGTCTTAAAGGCCCAGTCGAAATGTCACATCATTGTGAAGCTGACCTTGGATGTCCATGCTGGAAGAAGCTGTATTTCCCTCTTAAGCCTCCATGAATACCACGCACTGGTTTAATGTGACCTACTGTCTGCCAGCGTCGTAGACAGGTATTCTATGCAAATCTCAACTTTTGCAAATTTCATGTCTGTACCCTCCTCTCTTCATCTGGCTTGTCCTAACAGTATGTACATCACCAAACAGTTTGCGCAGGTTAGTACAGGATAGTAATGAATGTGCTACCTCATATGGTAAAGGGGAATTAATATCTCAGATTCAATTAAAGTCACTTGACCTTGAGTAAGGGAGATTGTCCTGGTGACCTCAATAAAATCAGACCAGTCCTTAAAAGTGGAGTAAGAGGCAGAGAGAGGGGCACAGTAATGCAATGAGAGGTGGATTGCTGGGTTTGATAATGAGGGAAGGGGCCAGGATCTTAGGGGCTGCTTCTAGGACCTGGAAAAGACAAAGAAATAGATTCTCTCCTATGGGTAGAATCTATAGAAAGAGCCCTGCTAATACTGTGATCTCAGATCAGTGGGACCCAAGTCTGAATTCTGACCTAGAGAATTTAATAAATCTGTTGCAGTGAGCTGTTCTGTCTGCAGCCACCGCTACAGCAAGAGAAAACAAACAGGAGGCCAGGAAAGCGTTCACGGTTAATCTACAGCGGCAAAGATTAATCCTTTTTATTTCAAAACTGGGACAACAACTCAAATTTCACAACATTTTGCCTTTAAAGGCTAAGAATTTCTGTAGATGCTTGTGTGCCCCAGACATTTGGTTCTAACCTGTAACTGCTTTTCTATGGACACCTTCTATACCTCAGACATTTGGTTCTAACCTGTAACTGCTTTTCTATGGACACCTTCTATACCCCAGACATTTGGTTCTAACCTGTAACTGCTCTTCTATGGACACCTTCTATACCCCAGACATTTGGTTCTAACCTGTAACTGCTCTTCTATGGACACCTTCTATACCATTAAGCACTGTGATTTCTGTCACAAGTTAATCACTCAAATGGAATTTGTTGTCATTCATTGCTCTGTCAATCGCACAGCAAACCTAACTGGGGATGCTAACTATTAGGTGAAAATCGTTCTGATTTGTTTTTAAAAAACAGTGTGTTTTTATTTTTTTAATGTTGCTGTTTTGTTTTGTCTTGAGACAAAAATCTCCCTACATAGATCAGAAACTCCCTATGTAGACCATGCGGGCCTCAAACCCGTAAGAAATGCGCCTGCCTCTGTCTCCTGTGTGCAGGAGTTAAAGGTAGGTGTTACCGTGCTCAGCTGGTAATTTTGTCTTTACATACGGACATGAGCAGAAATAGAAACCCCTCCTTTCTTTTTAACATTTCCTCTTTTTCATCCTTGATCATAAGTGCTTATGACTTTACTTTCATTCTCGCAGTATGTAACTTCATACTATTCCATGTTTAAGTATGTCCCATTCTATATGGTTCTCATAATGGCTACTGTGGTCTCAGAGTTTGATCCCATTGGTAGACATTCCAGAATTTATATCCACTCCAACTGGTCTGAGGGCCATGAAAGTTTTATCAACTCCTTTTTTTTCTTCTTTTCACTTAAGGAAAATTTGGGTATTCGTTTCTCTTGAGCTTTCTGAACAGAGTATTTATGTAGTTGAGAGAACAGGTCGAAGGTCATGGCCTTTGCTCGCGGCTTTTGATGGGAGAAGTGGGGGCAACTGTTTCCACAGAAACTTTGTCAGTCCTTGGGTACTGGCATCGTCTATATCACATTGCTTTAAGCATGGTTATAGCCAACACTACCAGCCATCTTCTTGATACTTTATTCATTATGTTTTCAGTAAAATACAATTATAGCTTTTACTTATTTGTCTACTGAGGACTTGATAGTTTTTTTAGAAATAATACTTTGAGAATGGGAGAGATAGTCCTCTCCAGGAGATAGCGAACACCAACTGGTTTTCTAGTATCGAATGGTCAGTCCTAAAATCATGCAAGAAACTCTAAATGGACTGAGCAAGCTGCATTTCTATATTTTGGAGGGTGTGTGTGTGCATGCATGTGTGTGTGTGTGTGCATGTGTATTTGCATGTAACAATAACAACTAAAGAAAAAGAGACTATATATTTAGGAGCAAGCAATTAAGAAGTTGGTGGGGAGAAAAGAGAAAGAAGGAAATGAAATAATTATATTTTTATTTAAAAAAAGTCAAAAACAATTGTATGAAAATAAAAACAGTCCTTAGACAATGTAAATTTTATCCTTCATTCCTTTCAGCTGTATATATTATCATATACTATATACATATACATATATATGTATTATCATCTTGTTTGATTTGACATCTTTGTTGTGGCGGCCTGGGTTTGTTGGTTGGTTGGTTGGTTGGTTTAATTCACTTGGGAAAACTGAACTAAAACAAAGCATCTCCCAGAACATGAAAACACTCGCACACACAGCACCTCACTGGTCAGAATAGTTCTAGAAAAGTTTGGAGTTGAGTGTTTCCGAGTGGCTTGCTGTGGCAACCTTAAACTTTCCATCTGGTATCATCTTATATAGTTTGAACATTAATAGCAATTTATTATTTGCGTCTTCATAGCTCATTTAGTTTTCATTTTTTATGTCCTGACAAAGCTATAATTTGGAAATGAACAAAATCAACCTTAATATTAAATCAATTCAAGGAAAACTAACCTGTATTTCATTTGGAGCATTTTTTTCCTGATTACAAAATCAGACATGTTTATTTCACACACAAAAAAAATAGATGATGAAAAATAATAAATCAAATTCAACCCTGAATTGCCATCCAGAAAGCCTCCTCCTAACACCACTGTGGGCTCTTTTTCCCGGCCGCCCACATCTGGGGGCACAACTGTACAGAAATTCTAATCAAACTTTGATTACATTATTTTTACACTATATTTTCTCACTGCCTGTTAGTTTTTAGTGGACATTTTCCCATTTTGTAAAATATTTTGGAATCAGTTGTACCATTGAATAGTGTACAGATCTATGTGAACTAATTAGATTCTGTCTTAGAAGTTCAAACACTTGAAGAGTCTTCTCATCCACAGTGGAAAGAGGAATTTGGATCCAGTTCATGGAGCCTCTCAGGACCAACAACATATCCACAAATTTCCTAAAAGTCTACCCATATCAAACTCTGAGATGTTATTTATTTAGGGGTGATGCTTGCTGTTTCTGCAGCTGCTGACAATCACAGGCTTTGGCCGCTACAGCCCAAGAAACTCTGACAAAGTAGGGAGAGTAGGGGAGAAGGTACTTGTCAGAACCACCTTGGACGTTGAACTGATAGACAGAGCTTTATTCACAGAGACCCTCAAGCTGTGGACATTGGGAATGGTGGGTATAGCAGAATGGGAAACATTCATTAAAGCCTACATTCTGCATCTTAGTCACCAAACTGGGGAGACCTTGGAGAAGTCACTTCACTGAGTTTCAGTCTTCTCCTTAGCACAACAGTGTGTCCCTAAGTTGCCCAACTAGATGGTTGCGTGAAACCTGTTTATAAAGTGTCATGATCATTTCTGTATATTGAAGAGGGGAAAGAAAGAACTGGATAGCCTTAAGTCCTCATCACTTACCAGCTACATTTTCAAAAGTTCATCAATAAAATGTTCTAACATGTATATCTATATCTCTGTTAATACTGGATAATTCAAAATGAACCATAAGGTTTTGAGTTGTCAAGGTGATGCTAACAGCTTTACCAAATACTCAAACTTTGGTGGCTTAGTACAATAGTTTTGCAGCTCATGCAAACATCCAGTAAATGGATTGACAATTAACAGGCAGCTTTGCAGAAACCCAGGTTCTTTCCACATTGTGGCTCTGTCTTTGTCTTCCAGGGCATGGGGATCCTCTCCATTCAGTCAGCAGAAGAGGAAAAGAAAAGGAGGCCCATGTCACATGCTCATTTCTTGGCACCATAGCCAGGCAGTGGCATTGGATTTCATTCACATTCCACTACAGCATTCAATTCATAGTACACCTTACATGGAAGAAAGCTGAGAAGCAGTAGGTCTGGTGAACAGTTAGTCAACCACATATGCTACTTAACTAATAGATTAAAAATAAGCTAAGAAGAAAACAAGCCAGTACTTACAGTTTCAAGCTAAAAATGAGTCCAGTGATTCTCTTTGTGTTGTTTCCAGTATAGTCTTGTTTACAGAGATCCTCAGCAGGCTGTGAATTTATTCACTGATTATTTATTCTTTCAAAAAGTATTTATCCAGTACATAGACCAGTAAAGTAACCTATTTCCACATCGAATGACATCCTGGGGACTCAGAGCACTCTCTGCCCTAATGAAGGTTAACATACCTGTGTGCTCTCTCAGGCATACTTCAGTCTTCTGTGCCCAAATGTCTCTGCTCCTTCTATGTGATTGGTAGTCCGTAGTAGAATTCTCACCTGCCCTATTTTAAGAGGGAACACAGAGCTCTGGATGCTGGTTCAGTCCCTCCTCTGCCTCTGATTGGCTGCCTAGGAAAGTTTGTCTTGGGCTCTCTGGACAACTGATTTGTTCTCTGTGAGAAAAGGATGGATGAAGAGACCCTATTAAGCTCCCGCTGTGGTGACTAGCACCCAGAAGGCACCCCAACACCTTAGTTCTGTGACCCCATCTCCCATCTTTATCCTCGGCTCTTTAACCCTCACTCCCACTTTCTGTGACCCACTCCATTCTAGTTCTAGATCTATAAAGCCCTATTGGAATGTGGAGGTTGGGATGTTGGGCAGAGAATTTGTTAGTCAAATAAATCACTTTTCCTGAATCCACTAGCTGTGAAATCTGCCAGGGAAGATGTGCGAAGTGTGAGCATTCTGATGATGGAAAATTGGAAAAGAGGCAGTTCTATATCGTGGCTTGCCAACCCTTTTCATAGGCAGATATAATATTAATAGATATTTATTACACGATAATAAACCCTTCATGGTGAAAGATGTCAAGCTGAGCTTTTCAAAGGTCCCCTTCTGGTTAATCCTTACAGTAGACTACAAAGTGGTCACTTTTAACTCCAATTTTACAGAATGAGCAGCAATAGCCAAACTGAAGAAGCCCAAAGGGGCTTAAAGTTTTCCCAATTGATAGAGAACTGTCAGGATGTGAGTTACAGCCTTTTGTTCTGCCTACGAAGCACACTTCCTCCCTTCAGTGAAGACCTTTCTCTAACACAGGAAAAGGCAATCAGCATTAACATACCCCCAAGCCATTTTTAAGTGTCTTCTCATCTCATCTTCCTGTCACACAGTAAAATCGGGAAACAAAGAGTCCTGCCTGCTTGGGGCTATGGAGTGAACCTGAGATTCAGGGAGGCCCATCAGAGGGTCCAAAGGGTGTCACAGTAGCAATCGCGAAAAGCAAAGCATTTACTGCCGAGCACCAACTAACCACACACCCTGCACAGTGAGGAGCATTTCTTGCACGCTCCTTCTATATTTTGGTGCCAGGAAAACCCTCCTAGGGCCAGTGTCATAATCAACTCAATTTTATGCATGCAGAGATGGTTCTTAAATACTAGAATCTTACACCACCCAAGCTAGCAGGCAGTAAAAAATACAAAACTGAAATCTGCTGTTTCAAATCGGAAAAAGCAGGGAGAAGGTATGTCCGTGTACTTCATCTAGGGACAAACAAGCATTCATTCAGTTACTATTTCCTTACCGTCTGATTTGTGACAGATGGCAGTACCCAGACAATGCCCAGGCAAAAGCCATGGTACATGTGTTGACTCTGAGACATGACAAGGGTTGGCATGTAAGGTGGCTAAGGTGACCGTTCATTATAGTTAACAATAGAGATAGGAGCAGGAAGGACGGGAGTCAAAGAAAAGCACAGCCACTTGAGGACACAGCTTCACCTAATTCACCAAGGTTAACAAGAATATAGCAAGCGTACACTTTGTCCAAGGAGAGCTTTGTGAAGGGACAGAAAACAACCCCATATTAGGCCAATTAAGTTTGTAACTCACCACAGAGATTAAGAAGAGAATCTCTAATTTGTTAATAACTCAGTAATCAACAATTCTTAATTATCTCTATAAGTGTACACACACACACACACACACACACACACACACACACACACACAACCAAAGCATTCATTAAGGTACAATATCTAAGGGGAAGAAATATGGCTCACAGGTTAAGAGCCCTGGCTGTTCCTTCAGAGGACCTGGGTTTGACTCCGGGCACCCACAAACCCTCATAACTGTACACAACCCACAACAACACAAACCTTAACTACAGTTCCAGGAGCTCCAGCTCCCTCTTCTAGACTCTTACAGGCACTGCACACACACGCGCACAGACATATATGCAGGCAACACACCCATAAACCCAACATGAAAGCAAAGTTAAAAAAAAAAAAAAGGTACTACATTCAGAATTACTTTTCTTCAAAGTCTCAATAAAATTTTCACGGAAATTGGCAAACTGATTTTTTAATATGTTAATAATGTTTTATTTATTTATAAATACAAGTGTTATAGCAATCTACCATGAAATAAAAATGAATTCTTTGCATTCCTTTGTTGGGCTACATGTTCTAAATCTAGCGCGTGCTTTATACTTAACAGCACATCTTAATTTGGACTTGGCTGTACTTCAAGGGCTCAGTAGCCATGCATCATTAGGGCTTCAAATACTGAAAGGAGCAACCCTGATTAATAACGACTGAGAGAGATTCTCTGAGACTACACACAGTCTAGGAAGCCACTCGGATTACCTTTTGAAAGAAATTTTGTTGACAATGGTTTGTCCCATATTTTTCTGGCTGCCCCTGTATCCCAAGCTAAGATCAAAAGAACAAAGAACTGGCCGTCTGCTTTCCACTGACCCACTGAGACTCGGAGAACTGGTGGCTAAATTCAGTACAAAGTACGTACGTCAATAAACATCTCATATTTAGTTTTTCTTTTGACTGAGATGGTAAAACTTTTGTCTTCCAACATTTATCTCTGATTCAGCAAGTTGCTCTTGGATCTACTTTTTTATATAATGTTTTATTGATTCTACAGTGTATTTTAATCATACTCGGTCATCTCTACCAACTCCTCCCAGACGTTCTCTTATCTCCCTTAACCACCCAACTTCATGTTCTCTCTCTCCTCTCCCTATCTATCTGTTCATCCATCCATCTATCTATAAATGTGTGTGTGTGTGTGTATCTAGAGATTGTAATCCCCATCAAAACTCCAAAAACATTCTTCACAGAAATAGAAAAATAACTCTAAAATCCATACTGACTCATAAAAGACACGAAGTAGCCAACGTGATTGCAAAAAGAGTAATGCTGAAGTGATGTAAAACCAGGTTTCAAGGTATACTTCAGACCCTTGTAGCAAAGATAGCATGGGACCTGAGCAGAGGCAGACACACAACACAGTGGAGTGGACCCAGGAACAAACCAACACGGCCGTAGAAAGCTGATTCTTGACAAATGAGCCCAAAATATTCCTTGTTCACTTTAACTAATAGTGCTGGAAGAACTGAATATGTAGTGAGGGGCTGCAGGGCAGGCCTGCTTTTCGCCTCACCCGGCACGGCTAGCTTAGTCCCAGAAATAACAACACACATTGTATTCATTTAAGCACTGCCTGGCCCATTATCTCTAGAGAGTTAGTTACTGACTAATTCTCATATCTTGATATTAACCCATTTCTAATAATCTGTATAGCCCCACGAGGTGTGGCTTACCAGGAAAGATTCAGCATGTCTGACCTGGTGGCTAGCTCCATGGCGTCTGTCCCATTGCCCTCTTCCCAGCATTCTGTTCTGTTTACTCCGCCTACCTAATTTTCTGTCCTCTCAAAGGGCCAAGGCAGTCTCTTTATTGACCAATAAAAATAACACAATAGACAAATAACCCTCCTCCATCATGAATATCTGTGCGTAGATGAATTAACTGGATCCCTATTTTTTGCCGAATTCCAAAGCCTTCACGTGAGGCTTTGACGTGACCTTTGAAGCTGCTATAAGAAAATATGGGACGTGCACTTCAGGATATAGGCACAGGCAAGGTCTTTCTGAAAAGGAATCAGAGCTAAGGAAGTAAGAGCAAGAAAGGACCAATGAGAGTCCATGGAACTAAAAAGCTGCTGCAGGCTAGACTTGGGGAGGATCTCTGTGAGTTCGAGGCCAGCCTGATCTATACAGTGAGTTCCAGGTCAGCCAAGGCTACAGTGAGACCCTGTCTCAAAAAAGAAAGCAAACAAAATAAATGGCAAATAAAACAGTCAACAAAGTTAGGAGACAGCCTACAGAATTGGAGTGAAATACTTGCTGGCTATACATCCAACAACATATAATGTCTCAAGTCTATAAATAATTCAAAAATTTAAACACTAAAAATATTCAGTCAATGAATAGGTAAATGGAATGAACAGACATTCTCAAAAGAATGAATCATGATCCATAAATGCATGAAAAAAAAATGTTCAACAGGCAAACACAAAACTATGCTTTGATCCTACCTCACGTCAGTTAAAGTGGATATCATTAAGAAATCCCACCTAGGATACAGGAGTGCGGGGGAGAGGGGCCTGTATACACGGCTGATGGGGATATAAACTAATCAGTGTGAAAGTTCCTGGAAAAAGGGCTGCCACAAGATTTTGCCTTGCCACTCCTATGAATCCGCCCAAAGGAGCGAACATCAGCATGCCCAGCCGCTTCCACACCCATGCTTGCTGCTGTGCACAGTTGCTGGGGTTATGGGATAACCCTACATGGCCGTGAACAGATGAAGAGATACAACGGGATCTGTGCGCACAATAGCATTTTACCTGGCCACAAAAAGGCCAGATTAAGTCATTTGTGGACAAAATGACTAGAACTCTAGTTCCAGACTCAGTCAAACACTACGTATTCTCTGTCATATGTGGAATCCAGAGTATGCAAATAGAGATACATGATCCATATATTCATACAAACACACATGGCATGGAAACAGAAGGGGGCTCTCTGGGAAGAAAAGGGGACAAGGCAGAATGACAGGACAGAGAGGGTAATGGTTACCGTACATCATATGACTGAAAATTTCATTATGAAAGCCATAATTTCACGTAGTGGATATATATGAACAATGCTTTTAACATTCAAATAAAATGCAAGTGAAAAGAAACAAGTTCATCTTAACAAAAGCTTGGAAGGTCTTCCTAAGAGAAAAAAATCCAGAAACTACAGAAGACCTAATCTCATCAAAATACTCCATAAATCAGATTATGAAGATTAATAGAAATTATTTCTAAAGTACTTAACGGGTAAAATATTAATATTCAGAACATCAAGGAGTTTCTAACAGAAGAAAGGGAATATAACTCAGAAAAACTT
Source organism: Myodes glareolus (assembly GCF_982192425.1). Classification (NCBI taxonomy): domain Eukaryota; kingdom Metazoa; phylum Chordata; class Mammalia; order Rodentia; family Cricetidae; genus Myodes; species Myodes glareolus. The sequence goes on from NC_142041.1 coordinate 27,806,575, forward strand.
ATAAAGGAAACAAACAGGCACCCAAAAATAGAAACACAACCAATAAATATGAGCTCATCCCACCATCAGTGTGTGTGCGTGTGTGTATGTGCATGTGTGTGTGTATGTGTGCACATGTGTGTGTATTGTGCATGTGTGCATGTGCGTGCGTGCGTGCATGCGTGCGTGCGTGTGTGTGTGTGTGTGTGTCTGGGTTGATATCAGGGCTCAATGGCTACCATTCCATTTAGCATTTCATGGGAAGCCTTCCTTCCAGGTTCTCGTCAGAAACAAAGGACTGGACAGAGACACATGCAGAGTAGCGAGTCACCTGATAGACTCATCAAGGAAACTATTACTATTACAAAGCAGAAAGCAGGCCAGAGCAGGGTGAAAGCCGAGTAGGTGAAAGGCGGTGGTGCACAGAACAGGGTTTCCGTGTCACATAGCCCAGGCTTTTGCATCATCTGTGTGGTGTAGGCTCTTGAAGTCATTTGCATAGAGCAAACTTTCCCCCAAATGCTCTGTTTGTTACATGTAGGTCAGTGTACAGAGCTTCGTGCATCTTCAGTGTCTGGTCTCAGCAGCTTCCCCTCCACCCAGATACACCCAGATTCACGTCAGAACACATTGCAGTGTTCACGTTTGGCCATCAGGACCCCTCTGCGCCAGTGGCTGGCTTTCCTGCCAGCTTCCCCAACTGCTGGGTTTTATGTTCACCATGTAAGGCGTTGCACAAGGCCTTCTGAACCTCACTCCCCATCTTACTCTCCTGCCTCAGTGAGGCAAAAAATGCAAAAATGGGTGTCAAATGTTAGGGAAAATGAGGTGATAACAGTGTCTGAAAGCCGGTGGGATTGGTGAGGAAAGGCTATTTGAAAGCATCCCCCAAGAATTAAAGAGCATACAGCAATTGACTAAACTGTGTTCCAAAGGAAAGGCTCACTTGTATGCCCAAGCTGCTGACCATGCAAGGTTCTGTACATGAATCCGTGAGTGCTCATCAAAACAGCGCAAGGATTGCTAAAAGCAAAATATCAATGACCTCCTGGCTTACTCTCAGCAAGGAGAGGGATAGTTCTTCCCATCCCACCCCAAACACTGTTCTTCAAGAAGACGCCATCTTTTGTCATTGGCTCACATTCTTCATGAATTATTAGTTAACTACTTACACTAAAGCCAAGGTTTGATCAGGTTTTCTCAAGGGGGAAAAAAGGAATACAGGTGTCTTCCTTTTCTCTATTGTCTGGCCGGCCATCTTCTGCCAGTAATCACACCTGACCAGCCTAGATAGAAAGGTTTAGCCTCCGGCACAACCTCAACACATGCAGCCTACACACTGGAGAACAGTAAACCTGGAAGACTCGATACTTAGACTCCGAGCGAAATTCAGAATTATACTGTCATTCTTTCCATTGCTGATTATTAAAATAATTACCATGCATACCCTGCAGTTCCCAAGTACTGACAATTAGTGTTTAAGCAATCTTTACAATAACTGAGTTGTACAATACAGGGGCTATTATCATGTTTCGTTGGAAAAACAAGTGTAAAAGGGGATTATGGGTTGCACCAGGAGTGGTCTGTGGCTTTATAAACTAGAGCTGAAACTGGGTACAGGTGTGTGTGTGTGTGTGTGTGTGCACGTGCGTGGGCACGTGTGCCTATTGAGAGGCATGGAAACAAAGAACAACATCAAATGTTATTTCTTAGTCATTTCTCCATCTTATTTTTTATTTTTGAAAATTTCATTCATTTCCCACCTCCAGCTTCTTGTACATCTCCTGGAACTAACTTTTGTAGGGCAGGCTGGCCTTGAACTCACAGAGATCTGCCTGCCTCTGCTTTCTGAGTGCTGGGATTAAAGGTATGTGCCACCACCGTCCAGCCAACTTCATGTCTTTTTTTTTCAGACCCCCACTAAGTCCACTTAGTGCTTGCCATACAAGCATGGAAGTGGGCCATCCATTAGAGCGCTGGAAACTTACCAGTGACCACACCCTCAAAGGTAGGTTCTCCCTACCCCAGCAGCCATCACCTTCTCCTAAGGGGCGGGGCCTGGAGATCATCTCTCTGGTCCATGCTGGGGCTTTAGCTGCTTATGGTCTTATGTAGGGCCCTTTGCAGGAATCCACGGCTGCTCTGAGTTCATGAGTGTGAAAACCATGGCATGTCCTGGCATGTCCTGGCATGTCCAGGAAATAGCATTTCACGCCACTCCTCCTCATCCTCTGGTTCTTAACACTCTTTCTGCCTCTTTCCCAAAATGCTTCCTAAGCCTTGGTGGCGAGTTAATTAACACAGGTGTCCCATTTAGGGGACAGCACTCAGTCTCTCGTTCTCAGCGCTTTGACAAGTGATACATCTCTCCATTGATTGCTTTAAAAAAAAAAAAAAGAAAAGAAAAGAACTTTCTTTACTTCTTTGCTGAAATCAGCACAGGTCTATAAACATAGATAATAGAAGACGGGGAAAAAAAGTGTTTGGCATCTTTAGCCTTCAGCAAAATGCAAGTTAACACTACTTTAGGATTCTCACCCCAGACAGAAAGACCATCTTCAAGAATACAAATGACTTCTTATTGTTTGAAGCAGGGTCTCTCGCTGAACCTGGAGCTGACCAATTCAGCTGAACGGGCTGGCCAGCAAGCCCCTGGGGATCCCCCTGTCTCTGCCTCCTCAGTGCTGGGATCGCAGGCACACGTTTCAGTGCCCGATTTTATGTGGGTGCTGGAGATCAAACGCGGGCTCTTATGCTGTCACAGCAAGCATTATGTTATTTTTATGAGTTATGAGCTCTTTGCACATACATGCAGCTCAGAGCAAAGTAATTAATGAAGTCCTGTTTATCAGCCAGTGGTTTCCAACCTTCCTAACGCTGAGACCCTTTAATACAGTTCCTCATGTTGTGGTGACCCCAAACCATAAAATTATTTTTGTTGCTACTTTGTAACTGTAAATATCTATATTTTGTGCTGGTTTTAGGCAAAGCCCCCAAAGGGATTGGAACTCACAGGTTGAGAACAACTAACCCAGACTCTAACCTGGTGAATTTGATGGTCAGGAATAGGAACCCTAAAACCTAGTTCAAGCCCCCAAAACCACAGCTCCCTGAGCTAGGGCCAGCATCCTCCTGGCCTTCGCTCAGACTCTGGCCTCTCCTTCATTAAATCGCTCCACTCTTGTATCAGAAGGGATGGGCTTCCCTGCCCCCTGGAAGCTTAGAAATAGAGACATGGAGTGGGTGTGAGCGGGAGCTGGAGGGACCTTTGAGAAGCGAGCTGCGCTATTCTCATTGTTTCTACTCAGACATGAATCTTTGTTCTCTGATGCAAATTTTGAGAAATTGGTGCCAATCCGCTCTGAACAAAAGCATTTTGGTCTAACAAACAAAATTTGAGATAAAAGTCTGGCTTTCTTAGCTGCATCTTGAGCATCTGCCTCCCCTCCCCCTTCCATGCTGGCTCACTCCCAAAGGTGGAGAGAAACTTTGAGGGAAGCTAACTTTGTGGGTTGTTTTCCAGTTATAGAATATGGAGAGTCCAGGGTGCCGTGCATCAAGATTAAGAAAATAAACTTCCGTATGCTGCTTAGAAGACTGAACTGGTAAGCCATCCTTTCTCAGCAACCCAAAGACCATGGTGTTCCATGAGCCAGGGCTCAGTTTCAGTGAGTTTTTATCAAAGGCCTGACCCACTATTTATTCTAACTGAAATTATCCATTGGCTTGGATGTCTGTACGGACACTAGTCCATAATCCATATTTACTAAGCAAATAATTGTTTAGCAGAAGTCGGTTTTCCCATGTTCTTCTCTTTCAGTTATATAAGAAGAGATTATAAATGAGCCAAATTTTTCTGATCACCCACATTAAATGTCGTTTTGTGTATGCTGAAACATGGATCTTCCAGGCATCTTCACAGCTGCATTCTATGGCCATGCCTCAATTTAATTAGTATCTTTTTCTTGCATATTGAAATTTTTTATAACTTTACTGAAATTATAGACAATGTCTTGGTGAGGATGTCTATGGGTGAGGCTCATATATCATCTATGGAATGGTTCACTTTACAATTCTAGGAGAAAAAGGTGTTCGGTTCAAATATGTGAGTGCTTTTGTCATTTACTGTTTTGAAAAATACTGAAATATAAAAATCAATGTACTAACCTCAATATCAGATATTGACTTCAATTTTTCTACCACTAACTACAGCTATATTTGTGGGTTATTTTTGTACTTTATTTTCTTTCTCTACCCTATGCTTCACAAATGTGTGTGTGTGTGTGTGTGTGTGTGTGTGTGTGTGTGTGTGGTCACAAAGTGTGTGTGGTCACAAAGTTAAAACACATTTAGCACATATGACCTAGCAGTTCATAGGGTGACTATCAAAAGGAGAAGCTGGCCTGAAACTGACATTTTCAGTGATGAATTTCCTCTCCTGAATCTCAGGAAAGGACTTCTGGACCAGCGACGCCTCTTTGTTGAGTCCATATGCCTGAGGTCAGACATGGTTACCAAAAAGAGACTCCAGGCTCTAACTCAGCCCATTGAAACAAGGTTTTCAGGAGGCACACAGGGATCAGTCCTGTGTTGCCTGGAGTCGGGATAGCTTACAGGTAAGGGCTGTAAAAGTTCACAGCCACTAGTTTAAACCTAGGGCCACTGAACGAGGGCCACCGGGAGGCTGAACTCCACTTACCTGAAAGAATTGCCCAGCTTGTTGCATGAGGACCTGAGGCCTGGGCTGCCTGAGAGGAAACACATTCTTATCCAAGAAGTATTTGCTTAGGGTCTAGATAGCCACAGCCACCTGTCAGAAGATAGAGCCCATTTGAATTGAGGGAGCCATCTTCCCACATCTTATAGTTTCTACAAAGCAGCTCTAACAAGCAGATAGAACCCAAGGCTTACAGGGGCCACTCCACCTTTCCTCTGCCTGACTAGGCTACTGTGAATAACAGCGCGTTCACAGACGTAGATTGAAGGGGCTCCTGCTTGCCCAAGAAGACACAAGGTGGATTTTGAATGCGTCATAGAACTGAGAAGGGAAACTAGATGTGATTCAGAATAATCTCAATGCTCTGAGTTATTTAATCACCTTCTCCTCAGATGCTCAAATCCCCCTAAATAACCTCAAGACACTAACTTCCATCTTCCAAGAAGACTTAATTACTTAATTCCTCTAAGTCTATGACACATGAGACTGGAAATCAATGTCTTTATGAACAACATACACAAAACCAGATTTTGTTCATACAGATTTTACATGTGGGCCCCTTTGAAAAGGAAAGTCGTAGGTACACTGGGACCTAAAACATGGCCTCATGACACCTCCTAACTCCTTTCATGTGACCTCAGAGTATTACATCTGCTTGGGGAGCAAAGAAATTTGACTTTGTTCTCTAAAGAGCGGATCCCCAAAAGTCTGTGCTTAGACCAGATGCCTGTGTAGATCCCCAGCCTTGTTAGGCATCATTACTAGAAATGCGGGGTTCCAGGCCCCAATCTGGACCTGCCCAGTCAGCAGCAGTTGTAATGAAACCTCAGGTGACCCAAAAGCAAAAGGAAGTGGCATCTGAAAAGCCTTCATCTGGATCGTTCATAAGGAATGCTGGCAATTTTCTGATTATAAAAGTAAAACAAAAAAAAATTAGAAGGAATTTGAAAAGTGTCCCCCATCCTACTCTTCATTCTGGAAGGAGGAGAAAGGTGGCTTGACCTTGTGTATAAACAGACTCTTGCACACGTGCAGAAGTGTCAGTAAGGCAGTAACCTAGTAAGCGCAGTAAGGCAGAGTCAAGGTGGGGGGCAGAGTGGAGCAAGGGTTGGAAGGAACCACTAGGCAGCTCTGATTGATAATGAAAAATACTTATAGTTTTGGGGGCAGAGGCTTGGTGAACTCCAGGGTGGGTAGGAAGATGTCTCTCTTCTTGCTCAAGATTGTCATCTCAACTTGTTTTTAAGGTCAGAAAGAGAAATATAGGGTGGACGTTCTTGAGAGCCATCCTTCCCAGACAACTCAGTTCCAGCCAAGTACAACTGAAGACAGGAAGGCAAGGACAGGAGGAGCCCTGGAGAAATCCAGCTAACATCGAAATGTTAAAATTCTCTCACATTTTAAAAATCCTTTGAAAACACTGTTCTTTAAAGACACAGTCATTACCATATTTAAATAGCTCCCATTTTAGAGTGTGAGATTATTCCTATTTTTTACTGTAATATATGATGTTGCAATAAATATCTTTTTCACACCTCATTATCTATCTACTCAATTATTTGCTTTTTTAAATCAAAGGGAGCTATATAGAGATAAATGTGTAAAAATCAAAAGTAGACAGTTTAATGACAGATCACAAAAAGAACATACCCAGAGAGGCACCACCTAGGTCATGAGGTAGAATGAGATCACAGGCCTAAGCCCTTTGGGCCACCATCTAATGACTGCCCCTCCCTTCACGGCATACTCTCTGTGCCAGGCAGCTGTTTATCATCACACCAAAACATAAGGGAAGTTTGTTTGGGCTCCATCTCAGGGTTGCTAGTCCATGATCACTTGGCTCTGATGCTCTGGGCCCCCTGGAGAGACAACAGATGAAGACAGAAGCATGTAGTAGAGTTACACATTCATCACTCAGAAGCCAAGAAGGAAAGAGGAGGGAAGAGGAAGAGCTGGGATCTCAATACCTCTCAAGGGTATTCCCCCAACAGCCTAGCTTCCTCCCAGGAGGCCCCATTTCCTGGAGGTTCCACGTCCTCCCAAATAACACCATTGCACTGAAGACCAAGCCTTTAGTGTGTGGCCCTTTGAGTAACATTCCAGATTCAAGCCAAATTTTTAATACGGATTGAACGAATTTTATATAAATACAAATATATATTTACATAGTTGAATATGTTGCATAAGTCTAAGCCGTATGCTTACTCATATATTTCACACATATCCTATGCATGCATGCTTTTATGTTTCTTAGATAACAACTGTATGTAAATACATCTCTAAATTTCATGCATAGCCAAAAACAAGGTCATACAGATTTTGCATGTGGGCCCCTTTGTCAATATTTGTGAGATTCATCCAAGATTTGTTTAGAGGGCAGATCCATTTCTATTGAATGAATATCCACAGTGTTCCTTTTCTGTTTCTTCAGCGGGGCATCAGGCTGCAACCAGCTCCCCAGTCAGAGACAGAAGCGCAAGTCTGCCAGTTTGATTGCTGCTGTTGCTAAACTCTAAGTGGATTCCTGGACAAACAAAATAAAGACTTTTCTGTGTGTGTGTGTGTGTGTGTGTGTGTGTGTGTGTGTGTGTGTGTGTGTGTGCCATTGATTTATACTGCTGATTGCTTTCTAGAAAAGCTGTGATGATTTGTGTTAAAGAAAAAAAAACGGGATTTTTTTTCTGAAGTTTGAGTTTTAGGAATTCCTAATAAATAACCAAAAATATCAAATCTTTGTGATGGTATTTTAAGTATTATAACTATCTGAGAGAAATTGTAATTATGAAGGTGCTGGTGTTACCTCCGTCAAAGTCCTTTATGATATTATATTACTAAATTCTCACAAAACTAAGTGGCGAGTTTTATGCCCATCCCATTCTAAAGATGAGGAAACTAAAAGTCAAAAAAGGGAAGGGACATGACTGAGTCACCAAACAGCATCCCGATTACAGGTCCTGCCAGTGTGCGGGCTGAAGACGTATGTCACAGACACTGCAGGATACAGTGGTGCTAGAGACACAGGAACGTCACCCTTTGGTGTGGAAATAGTCATCCATGCCAAAACACCCCTTCTCCAGAGAAAATCTCTCTTCCCTGTCCACCTCAGGGAAGTAAAACCTCAGGTGCCCTCCCCGGCTACAGAGAGATCCTGGCATGTCCTTGCTGAGGTCATTCGATCAGGGAACAACAATGGCTTTCCCTCCCCTGCCCATGGCCGAGAGAACTAATTAATCACCATGCAGCCACAGCCTAATGTGCAGAGCCATCTCTGCCTTACCTGCCACACCGCCTTGTCTCTCGGCCTTAAATGCGGTAAATCTCACACCTCCTTCTGACCTAGCTGCAGCCAGTCTCCTCATGGTTGGCTGCTGTTTCTTTTTTGTCATTCATATCTCAGCTCAAATGTCGCTCTCTCCCAGCTCTCACTGAAGCCTGATCTCAAGGACCCCTTACTCCCCTGCCCCTCTGCCCTCCCCCTTACTGTCTGTCTTGCTGCCATTTTCAAGTTTGATTGAGTCAGCCGTCTGCTCCTGCGGTTAGTGTTGCTGCTGCTGCCTAACTTGTTCACCTACCCAGTGTCTGAAGAGTCCCTAGCACAAAGCAGTTGATCAATCAGAGGTTGCAAAACATGCCAGTGACTTGAAGTGGCTTCTCCTTGTGAGCCCAGACATGCATTTAAAAAATTCCCACCATAATGTCACAGCCATTTGCTACCAAGAACAGAACTGAAACATGTCCAAAAGTCTTTCTGCAGTGCCTCTTAAGTGTTTCTTAATCCGCCATTTACAAATGGGGAAACTGAGGCCTGGAACAAGCAGCTACACACCTTTGGTAAAGCCATTGGATGAGTGACAGTAGAATGGGGGCTGGTATCAGCCATTCTGACAGGCCACCCTCCCCTAGCCCATCACATGGAAATGCAGAAGATCAGAAGGCTAACCCCACCCATGGGAACAGCGCCATTCTTCCCAGGATGCTTTCCTGAACCACCGGCTGCCTTTTATCCCCATCCTGAGGGTAAAAGTTGGTATAAGATTCTCCTTGTGTTTCTGTAGGTACAAAGCAAACCCAATCTCAAATTCCCTTGAAAATGTCAAAGGAGCGAATTTTATTTTAATAAAAAAAAAAAAAAGGAAAGTCACATCTGTGTGCTTAATGAAATCTAATTTGGGCAATTTGGAGCTCACAAAGTAGAGCTTTCATGTAAAAACTAACAATTAGCTTTAGGAAACAACACCGTTGAACCCTTGGCATTGGGAGAGTCAGCACTCGACTTTCCAAAGATAAGCAGGCACTGGGATGATACAGTGAAGGCAAACGAATCAGGGAGAATGGTTCCTAAGAGTCGTGGGGTGCAATTTGCTTCCCCAATCACGCGCTTCTGAGGTCTATGACCTTGGACCAATAGCTCTGCTCTCTAGATCTTTACATTAGACCCAGAGTTCATACTGTAATACAAGGCTGACGACATCTACTTTCCTACTAGAATGCTTATGCTGGCAGACAAGGAAGCAAACAGAGACGAGCTTCAAGGACACGCCCGGTGACTGCTGCACCATCCTTTCACCCATCCCCATCCTTCCAGCAGAAGGGATGGGGTCCTGCAGACCACACAGTCCAGACCAGGGGCATAAGGGGAAGGTGGAGACGGAAGAAGGTGTACAGTCTGTCACAGTCACCTTGCATTGAGTTGTTGGGGGGGCTGTAGCAGGCTGCTAGAGATTGTGTACAGGAACCAGAAGCAAACTTCCAAGTCATACTGAACTGGAGGGAGAGGAACACCTCAGTCTCCTGGTCAACCATCTCCAGGGCCTCCCTGGAGTTCCGTGAAGTTCTCAGAGGCTCTTTTACAAAGGATTGTTGCCAGATGTTTTGTTTCGTTTGGTTTTCAGACAGTCGCAGGTACTTAGACTCGCTCAGGACAGCCTTGAGCTTCTGATGCTCCTGGGTGCTGGGACTGCAGATACCCAGGTTTGTTCATCCCTGAGTACTGGAGACGGAACCCAGGGGATCATCCAGTCTCCTAACAGCTGGGCTGTGTGCTCAGTCCCACCAAGAGCGTAGTACACAGACTGTGCTGCTCCCATTCAACAAGATGAACCACTCCTCATCCGTGGGGAGGCACGGCCACTATTAGGTCACACATCCAGGGGACCCCGTCCAAACCCAAGGCAGTTGATACCATCTGCCAGTCTGCGTCACCGGCATTTCCAGGGTTGCAAAAGGCAACTCACTGGGAGGCTGAGAAGTCAGTACCCACTTGTCCCCTTTTGCCCTGTGGCATCTGAAGTTTCTGCCTGAGCCCCAGGGAGCCACAGACACGGTGTGGTTTTCTAGGAGGCTCCTGCACTGTGTCTTCTCCCTGTCCCTCTGCCAAGCAGCAGCCGCCACTCCAGGCAGAAGCGATTTTTCCTAGTGCCTTCCCAGAAGCAAAGTGGATAATTAATTGCACTGAATAACACATTAAATGTACTAATAATTGGGTAGTCACAGCAAAATGATTACTTTGAAGAAATATTACCAATTCCCTGTTGTACTTAGCATTTCTCCTTATTTATCATTACCGTTTCAATCAATAATAGTCACAATACTAATAAATCCGTCTCAATTTTAATTGTCTTCAATTGGATGTACCTGTACTGGAGTATTCTGAGCATACTTCATTATTTGTATTAATTTAAGATCACTTAAAGGCAAATTACATAGTTTGTACTTTCAAATAGGTGGTTAATTATGACAAAGTTCCTCTGGATTCAGCATTTTCCAGCTCCGAGCTGTATGCAGTGCAAAAAGAATTTCCCTGTTCTGCCAGGCATAAGGGCCAGAAATGGACAGGAGGGGTGTGCTCTCGGAACCCCCTTGGATTAGCTTTTCCTGGCCTTTTAGAAGGAGTTTTGTAGCACAAATTCTAATTGATCTTAATAATAAAAACCCGGAGTCAGATATTAGGGGGTAAAAGCTGAGAGCTCAGAGAAGCAGAGCAGTCAGTCACTAGAGAGAACTTTTACCTCTACCGAATCCTCAGACTGAAGGGGCGGTCCTGTCTCTATGAATCCTCAGACTGCATCTGAACTCCTGTCTCCTCCCGCCTTAGATTCCTCTCTCTACCCAGCCCTATCACTCCTGTCTCCATCTCCCTAGTGCTGGGATTAAAGGCGTGGGATCCCAAGTGTTAGAATCACCTTTGTGTGAGCTCTGTTTCTCTTTTGGCCTGGATCAATTTTGCATAGCCCAGGGAGACCTTTAACTCACAGAGATCCATCTACCTCTGTCTCCAGAGTGCTGGGATTAAAGGCGTGTGCCACCACTGCCTGGCCTCTAGTGGCTTAGCTCTGCACTTTGATCTTCAGGCAGGCTTTATTTGTTAGATTACAAACAAAATATCACTGCAGGGTTTGGTTCTCTTGAAGTGTCACGGTTAGCTTAGTGACTGCTCTCACTTCTGCACCGAGCCATGAATGCAGTTGTCATTCATTCGTTCACCAAGACGGAGGAGGGCAAGCCCCACACCAGGATCAAGAGACATGGAGGTCAACCGTGAGAGTCTGAAAGTGCCCAGAAAGCAGTTGGGAGTCAGTTCAGTGCCCAAAATGTTTCCTACACAGGTATAAGGACCCAAGTCCAGAGCCCCAGCACCCACATAAATGCCAAGTGAGTGGGACAGCTCACCTGTGACCCCAGCGCCCAGAAGATCAACACAAGGGCTCTCTAGAGCAAGCGAGATATCAGATTACCCGTACTGGAGAAGCCCTGGCATCAACCAAGAACTCTGCCTCAATGAACAAGAAGAGCCATTAAGAAAGACTCCCAAGGTCAGCCTCCAGTCTCTATGTTCAAGTCCATGCACACCCATGTATACCTACACACATACAAATGTGCGTGCATCCCCATACCATATACACAGATTCCTGTCAAAAATAGAAAAGCAAGTATCCGGAGGCACTCACGGAGGTCCTGAGAAAGGCCAGCAATTGTCGACAGTCAAAAGAAGCAAACCGCATACAAACAAACAAATGGGGAATGCAGACAAAAGCAGAGACACACAGTGCATGTCTCCCCGGCAGGTGAGATGAGCAGGAAGCCGGGAAGCAGGTCTAGTTTGGACAGAGAGCCTGTTAGATAGTTCTGGAACCCTCTGGGCTTTTAGCAGCAACAATAGACAGGAAGGTAGGGAAGGCCCAGGGGGAGAACCAGGCTGAAGGAAGCCCTGACCTTCAAAAAGAGGTCTGGGTGGACTCTCAGAGATTAGTGATACCAGAATGGGGGGAAGAAGAGAGGCCGAAAGAGGAAGCCAGGTTTAGGAGGAAGGAAGATAGGTTTGGTGTGAGAGGTTAAGAAGTAGCTGGGTAGAGAATTGGCAGATAAGGAAGAGATGCTAGCAAAAGCCCAGAGGAGTCAGCACTAGAGAGGGTGGGAGGGTGGGGGCAGGGGGGGGGCCTCAATGAGTGACTCATGGCAGGAAAGAAAGCAATCGCTAGGTGGGTCTCACTTCACTGGTGTGTACCCAGCCTAGGAAGCTTCTGAAATTTCTTCTCCTTGTCTCTGCCTAGATCTGGTCCACAAGGAAGTTCTTATGGATCAAAGTATACTGAGTGGAAATTACACAGCTGAGTTTCGATGGCCCCACTCTGAGGCCATCTTGCCACCCTCAGGGACTTGCTCAGGACCTGTGGTTCCAGAGTAGGGGCCCTGGCAGCTGTGGTCAGTGACAGCGGTGGCTGAGGCGGTGTCCCTGTGACCACTCTGCACAGCTAGGGAACTGAGGTCCTGGCATCCGCAATAATTGACTAGGATGGCTGTAGCTGCCAGGAACCCAGAGCTGTGGGAAAAGGATTTCACAGGAAAGGGGCTCCATCTCCTGGTAACAGTCAAAACCAACATTCCCATAGCACTTTACAGTTTATGAATCTAGGGTTACAATTGTAAGATGATAGTGTAATACCTGAGAAGCCATGGAGTTTACTCTTCAGCTTTATACAGTCTAATACTGGCAATAAAAGAATAAATAAATATCCCTTCCAGTTAGAGACCTCATCATCTGCAACTGAAGGAAGCCGGTCTGAGCCGTTCACCCTGATCCAGTGCTGACAAGTGAAGCCAGCAGAGCCAAAATGGCCCGGCGTGGGTTTCTGGTTCTGACAGGGATTTCAAATTGGAATAACAGTGAATAATCTTGGTGCCAAGATAGGAATCTCAAGCAGAAAGTGATCAATTCTTTGTGAGGAGTCCAAACAACTTTCTGGACAGAGGTGTGAGCTGAGCTGTCCTTTTAAATATAGACAGATGTTTGATGGACAGCAAAGAGCTGTGTACGTCCTGGGCACCAGGAACAGCATGAGCCACTACCACGAACCAAAGAGTATCAGGCAAAGCTGAAGGCAAGGAGGAAGACAGCAGAGGCAACAAAGGGGCGGGAGCTGGTTGTGGTGGCACACACCTATGATCCTGGCTGACACAGAGGGCTCTCAAATTCTAGCACATCCAGGGCTCGTGACTCAAATCATGGAGGGAAGGGGACTGAAAGACAGCTCAGTTGATAAAGTGCTTGACCTAGAAGCCCGGGGACATCAGCTTGATCCCAGACTCATGTTTTTAATGAATAAATGTTGAAATTTAAAAGAAAACAAACAGGCATGTTATATATGTTTGTAACCCCAGTGCTGGGGAAGAAGAAACAGGTACCTGAGACTCACCAGGCAAACATCTGAAGATACCTGACAGATGTTGTCCTCTGGCCTCCACGGGCACGCACATGCACAGACTTGAACATGCACATATGTGTACACACACATACTACAAACACAAACACACACAGATGAGCACTCACACACAGAAAGACATACACACACATTCACACACACAGACATCCAGTCTTCTCTCTACATGCAGTGACTTCCTTCAGGGTATCCTTGTGCCTCATAGACAGGGGCTCAAGCACTGAGCCTCAAAAACATGTTTGCAAGCCAGATATGACATACTTCTAGTCTTATCCTTACATCCAAGGACACTGCGGTACTCAGAAATTCTTGAATTCAACCCACACGTCATCCGCAGTTTCTGTTTTTCTTTGCTTGTTGGGTTTGCTCAGCAAGATTCATACTCAGGATCAAGGCCTCCTCAGGGCCCCAAGACTGACCTCCACTTAGAATAATAATTTTTTAAAAAAAGCCAAAGTGTTTGAATGTTTTATTCCCTTGACCCAAACAGCCCAGTGAGTCCATGCTCACAAGACACCTGGAGTCTTCTAGCCTTGTGATCTGAAAGACAGACCCTGACAGGCTGTGATTTGCCACCACCTGGGGTGGGGGGTGGGGGGAATATTAAAAGAGTGCCCCTGACGTTTTACCCTGTGGCCTTTACTTGGCAACTTTTCTGTCCCTTGCCTGAGAAAATGAGGCCCTCTGTTTTTCTGTAGGTTTGATGCATCGATGTGGAATTGGATCTGTCAGGTGTCTGTTTTCCGTGTGATGAATGGGCTCTTGATTTCTGTCTCCACGTCTCGAAGGTCCAGATCCCCAACTGCCATGGCAGATTCATCTGGAGAAGCAGCATTGAATGGATGGAGAGAGACCAGCCCACGGCTTCCTGGGGCCGCTGGGAATTGGGTTACAAACAGAGCTGGGGACAAGTGAAAAAAAAAAATAAAATAACAGTATCTTTTAGTTCAATCTAGATGTTCTTTGAAACAGCAGTCTGTGAGCTCTACAGCCTGGAGATGTGGGGAGATACCAGCCACTGCCTAGAATAAGCCGCTGTGACGGCTTCTTGTTCTTTCCCTTCCCTCCTCCTCCAGCTCAGGAGACTCCTTCCTTAACATGATCCACTCCAGGCAGAGCAGAAAGAGGGTAAGACCTGCAGTGTGAAGCTGAGAGCCCAACTCTCCTCTATGTCTGGGTTCTTAAGGGACCTTGGACAAAAACCCCAATTCCCTGTTTACCTACCTGGAAAAAAACAAAAACAAAAACAAACAAACAAACAAACAAAAAACACGGGAAAGCAGCTCCCCCAGGCATGGTTAATTCTCCATACAATTCCATGTGATCCATAGAATGCCACACCTGTTTGAGAGGCCGGAAGTACCCAACTGAGCATGCCTGCCCTTGTTCTCTGACCCTCAGATGGGAGAGCATGTTCCAGTTGTTTTTGCCAATGACACCAAGCCTTGCCTCCTAATTACCAAAACCTATGTGAAGGTGAAGTCAAGTGAAGGCTTTAGAATCAGTCACAGGTCTCTGACAAGTCACGTGGCCAACTTGACATCCCAAAGTTCTCTACCTTTGGTGTGCTCGTCTGCAACATGGGAACACGGAGGGGTTTCTAGAGGACTGTTCGAAGGAATTCAGGGCATAGTGCATTGAAAGTAGCTTCCAGAACCGGTTGGCTGCTCATAAGTGCCCAATGGTATTCTAATTACACGTCGTTGATGGCGACAAGCATTCTAGGGGCAGAGGTTCTAGCATATCACCTAAAACCACATTCCTTGCCTCCAGAAGGATCCTAAAAGCTGCAGGGCTCGCTTGAGGCGCTGCATGGTGACATGCGCTTCTTGTGTTTATCCCTCAAGGCTTCCTTTCGGCGGCTTCTTCCCTAGCAGCTGCTCTGTCAGCAGTCCATATGCCGCCTCGCTGCGGAGCAGCTTTGACGTTGAGGCTGCCAGCCCCACAGGAGAACTGTATAGCTGAGTTCGTGGCTCAGGGGCACCGGACTCCATTATAGTCAGACTGCACCTCCTTGCTGCTCCGGCCTCTGTGAGCTCCAGCCCCGGCTCCGGCTCCGCACTGAGCACCTATTCCTGACCTCACCCCCCACACAGAGCTCCACGGAGCCCCGCATGACACATTCCAGTTCCTCACCCGGGCCCCACCCCCGCTCCCCAAGCCCCAGCCCCGCGCTCTAAGCTCCATCCCTGCACCCCATCCTCCACAGCACAAGTGGGCAGGGGGCAGGAGGCCAGGCCTGGTTCCGGGAGGGGGGTGCGCAAGGCAAGGAGGCCAGCTGGAGGAACAGGAGGGGACAGATGCCATGGGGGCCCGGATTTGTTCCTGCAGGAAGAATTCAGGGAGCTAATTGTCTCATTACCCGGGAGCAATTTCTCCGTGGCCCTGCCATGCAGTGTGGAAAGCTCTCGCGCTCTCTCTCTCTCTCTCTCTCTCTCTCTCTCTCTCTCTCTCTCTCGCTCTCGCTCTCTCTCTCTCCCTCTCTCTCTCTCTCTCTCTCTTTTTCTCTCTCTCTCTCTCCCTCCCATCGTGTGTGTGTGTGTGTGTGTGTGTGTGTGTGTGTGTGTGTGTATAGCAGTGAGTGGGTGGGAAGGAAAGGGAGGCTGGCCTTGGTTTCTTCCAGGCCTCTTCTGTAGAACACTTCCAGCTTCCAAGCCTCGAAAGAAGCCACTTTAAAGAATTCAGCCTCAACCATTGCACAGCATTCCTTCCACCTCGTACTTCCAAGTTCTCTACACCACCTTCAGGGGCAACAGGCTCGTACACGCATGCGCACACACACCTCATACACTGCTGCCGCTGCCTTTTACCCTGTGTCTGATCTAGTTTCCAATCGCTTCTTTAAAACGTAAAGGTTCTGGCTCGTTCTTAGGTCCTCCTTGCTTTTGTGCAGCGGTTCTCAGCCCAGTTCTGCTTCCTGCCCTTTGTCATGTGGGCCGCTCCTGCCGGGTACCTTTTGTGCCTGCTTGAACTACCCATCTCCTTCTGCAGTTTCCCGAGACCAGTTCAGTAGCCCACCTTTTCCTTCAGCTTTTGTTGCGTGGCTCCTGCCCTTCTCCCTCTAATTTCAGACTTCCTGGTGTGAAAAGAAAGGTGAGTGACCTCTATGTAGCACCTTGACTCTTACGGTAGCTTCCCACCCACGCTCTGGCAACTCTGCCTCAAAAGTGACAGCCCCGGAAAGTGGGCAGGATAACCCCCTGACCTCCCTCATGCTAGGCAATCAGCTGGTAGGTGGAGAGAATATTTACAGACTACCTCTTCGCAGTCTTCCCTGGTGGAGCTCTGGAAACACAGGACACCAGACTGTACTTAACAGGACAGCATTTATGGAGGGAATCTTGGGGAGCCGCCAGTTTCCACTGCTAGGCTGAGCTTTTGTAGGCTCCCACCAGCTCCTTTCTCTGAGCTGGTACCCTCACATCCAGTATACACAGCAGTAGAGGTGTGTGTGTGTGTGTGTGTGTGTTTATGTGTGGGGGTATACAGTGTCATGCTGCACATGCAGAGGTTAGAAAACAATTTAAGGGAGTCAGTTCTTTCCTTCACCTTGTGGATTCTGGGGATCAAATACAGGTTGTGGGGTTCAGCAATAGTACCCTTACCATTCTGTCACCCCTCACTTCAGAGGTTGTCTGGCCATCTTAGAGCTGCATATCTGGGAGAAGAGGAAATAAAGAGGAGGAAGGGGAGTGGGAAGCGGTCTCTCCTCCCTTGGGAAAGCAAAACTTGTCTAGAACTCCAACCAAGTTTCTACCTGCACAGGCTGTACCAGACACGCGGCTACCTTCCGATGGAAGGGAGACCAGGAATGCACTTGTTACCCTGAGTGCAGTGGAAGCTCCGATAGTTTCAAAACACCATTGATAAGGAATGAGGAAAGGACACAAATGTGTGGAATTCTTCAAGGCTGACTCCCTCGCAGGCTCTGGGAAGTTAAGGGCCTGTTTTCAAGCTCACACATCTCGGAGTCAAGCCTAGTGCTTGGCAGACAATGGCTGTGCTGAGAATGGGTGTTCCTTGGGGGATGAGCAGGTGCATGAGTGAGGGAGTGAATAAATGAACGCTGAAGTCCCCACTACCGTGACTCCAGAGCTCTGGCAGGCATAGCCAACCTTTTCATATTACACTTCATCTTCAGAGTCCACACGTGAGGACCGTGCCATTGAGTCACATTAAAAAAAAAAATCAAAGGGGAAAAATCTCATAATTCCTTATGTTTGTGATTTGTGTTGAGCCACACTCAAAGCTAGGTTGGCCACCTGCGTGGCCTCGGAGGGGGGACCCTGACATCCTCCACCCACTCTTCTCCACGCGGAGCATCTGACTTTTCACTGTGTCCCATCCTGGCTTCTCTGTGAAAGGCCTGATAACCCCTAATACATACTGTCAGGCTAAATCAGAGCTCAGCACTTAGTTCTGACTGATCTGAGACCTAGCCTCCATGTTTCAGCTCTTAAATGGCTAATTATGAAACATTTCAAACTCCCCAACATTGATAGATACATAACCTGCAAACTGACCCAGGTTCAAGCATGTTCTTTTGTAACAGCGGTCTGGAATGCAGATTTTAATGAAGGTGTTTATTGCCAGATGCATATCATTTTGAAGAAACAGTTTTATATCTTTTAGTAGAAAAAAAATCTGCAGTTTTTTTTCAAAATCCCAGCTTCACAAATGCTATAAATTTGATAAACAAATAGAAGTATGAAAATTACTCTTAGTTGAATAGGTTTTTCAATAACTAAAGTGGATTTCCTTCTTAATGAAGAAACTGGGGCTCCAAGATCAAATCAAGAAATTCTACATTTTAGGTTGTTTCTGCTTTAACTGACTGTCCAGGAGCTGCTTCCCTGGGCTTCGCTAGCCAGGACAGTGGCAGGGGGCCCTGGGTTGGGGATGTTGGGATGATGTCCTTCTTCCCTCTGGACGAGGGTGTCTCAAGACACAGAGTGAGAGATGAGGCTTTTCTGTATACATAATAGAAGCAGCAACAGTGTTCACTTGTCCCATGAACCTAACCTCTAGAAGCACAACGTTAAGAAATACGTAGAATTTACTTGGACAACGCCACCCTTTAGGATGTGCTTGTGTCTTGAGCCTCCTCCTCCTCTTCGCCATCCTCCCCTCCTCTTCTTCCTCCTCTTTCCAGCTCTCTCCTTCTCTCCGTCTTCTTTGTGAGACGGGGTCTCATTTAGTCCTGGATGGCCTATATTCACTAGGTAGCCAAGGATGACTTTGAACTTCTGATCCTCCTGCCTCCACCTCCCAAGTGTTGGAATTACAGTCTTGTACCAGCACATCTGGTTTGTGCTGGGCTGAGGGTAGAACCCAGGGCCTCATATTTGCTGGACAAGCCTTCGACCAACTGACTACAGCCCCAATCCCCCTATTTTTCCTCCTTACAGTAAGAACAAAAATAGTCAAGTGGAACATAATGGCGCGCACCTATAATCCCTACACTTCACAAGTTCGAGGCGAGCCTAGGATATAGAATATGAGCCTGTCTCAAAACCACAACACAACAACAAAATAATGAAATGAAGATCATATCCCTTTTCATTGTGGCTGTGAAGGGAGGAGAACGGGGGTTAACCCAGCCACCATCTCACGGTGTCACACGGATTTCTGTTTGTTTTTACAGCCAGAGCAGCTACAGCTACTCACGTCACATGACCCCACAGGTGAGAGCAAGGTGTGAGAAGGGTCATCTAGACGGCGACCGTCAAGGAGTTTCGGGGTCAGTGATGGCTTTCGCAGGAACATCCTGACAGGATGGCTTAAGTGGAGGATTGTGAATTCTCAGCACAAACATGTGGTGTCAGCGTGAAAGTGATGTATGCAGGTTTAGACACACTTTAGCCTAAAGAGGGCAGTGCTTTTGGCATGCTGATAGAAGCGAGACCTGGCCCAGGGGCTCTGAAGTATTAGCGAGGTCTTGAATCTGTCACTGTCGCTTCTTGTGACTTTGTACTAGTCATCTGAGTCTTCTCATCTGCGAAGCGGAGTCTTGAACTAATCCCTGGGGGCTGTTCACACTCCAGCTTGGTGACTGAGATGCATCAAAGCCCACGTGATCTGGGAGAGAATGAGCCTTTGCAGTTACCCCAACTCTGCCTCCGTGCCCTGTACTCATTGCCTTGCATCTCTCTGGGTAGAATGCCTCCAACCCAGAACCTTCCCTGGCCCTTGGGAGAAATGGAGTCAGGAGCCTCAGGACAGCTATCACGTCACCACGTCTCAAACGATAAGGAGGCTGTCCACAAAGTCAAGGCAGTGTGCCTCAGCATCATAGATGCCTCCAGGAGCCTGCGGACAAGTGCGGGCTTGCTTAGGGAAGCTATTGCTGTGGTCCCCCACTGGAACCACATTATCATTCAGGTGTTGAGGGAAGGTGTAAACTCCAGTCGACTAGTTCACGTGACCTCTGAGATTTATTCCCAGCGACAGGCCATTAAGCTTCCTTCCCTTTTATTTTTTTTTTCCTCAGATTTCTTTCTAGCTCCATTGTTATGAACTGCAAACATCTATGGTTTGGCCAGGGACTCGGTCATAAATCTGCATTTAATAAACTGTCAAAAGATCATCATTCTAGGGACAGTCCATGTTCCCTTCCTTGTCTCCTTTTATATGGGTCTTTGGTACTGAGATCTACATAAAAGCCACGAGCCATCCAAACGGTCATTTCCCCCACACAAATATTGTTGGTAGGAAGCTGACCCCGGAACTATGTGCATCATCAGAACCCATAGGCCCTGTGGCTCTGTGACTGTAATGGATGAAGGGGCCTGAACTCCAGGCTTAGCCACGACCAGATCTTCTAATGGACAAATCTGCTCATAGGAGTCTCAGTCGCTTCATCTGTAGACAGAAAATCCTGTCCTTTGTCGTGTACACTTCCCGGGGACACTCTGGGGATGGCGGTCAGGAGAGGACAAGATGAGAACCGCTAAGCTGTGTGCTTCTGGGAACACTTGAGACGGCCTTGTTAGCACTGGACTTCCAGCATGATACAAGGAGGGGGGCATCTTAAACATTCTTCCCTTTACAGGAGAAAAGTCCGAGCCAGTACCAAATGGTTATCTGCCTTTCCCAGTGTCCTCCAAGGAAGCCACACTGCTCCCCCAAACCTCACCCGCTCAAACTTGGAAGAAACTTCGGGAAGGAGGGCTCTCTGGCATCTCCTGGGAACCCTCCCACGACGGGCAGCTTGGTTAAAGAGGTTCTACAAACCTTGTCTTTGGTAGGAGTCACCAAGACATCATACCCCTCTCTCCAGCTTTAAGCACCTTGAAGCCATAGGGCAGGCACTTGGGAATAATACTTGAATGTGTTCCAAATTCATATCGGGGACTGGGGCTCTGGCTAAACACCAGACAAGGCTACAAATGGCTGAAAGGCCACTATCCTACCTTGGCATCCCTCTTCGAAGGCAGTAAGACTATTCTAATTTTTTTAATATTTTTATGGTTTATTTAACTTTATTTTATGTGCATTGGTGTGAAGGTGTCAGACCCCCTGCAACTGGATCTTCAGACAGTTGTGAGCTGCCATGTGGGTGCTGGGAATTGAACCCGGGTCCTCTGGAAGAGCAGTCAGTACTATTAACCACTGAGCCATCTCTCCAGCCCCAGTAAGACTATTCTAAAAGATGGAAGCTCCTTCCTGGAACTCACCCTGAGAGCATCAACAGCTCACTCCCTACAACTGAGGAGCAGAAGAGAAGGTTTAGACAATTAGTGTGTAAACAAGACACACGAAACCCTCTGTATAAACTTCTATCTCCAGGTCCTTATAAATTCGTCTGACTTTGTAAACAGCAGTCATATAAGAACTTCCCCAGTAAATAGGAAGGCAGACATGCACAGGCCTTTCTGAGTGCCTGCTTCTGTCTACTTGCATCTTATAAAAAGACTGTGTGCTCAGGCTCCCCCTTGACTCTTCCATAATCTTATCCAGAAAAACGAGAACAAGTCATACTTGCTGGCTTTCCAGTCGCTTATTTCTGCTGTCCCCATGAGACAAGAATGGGAAACTGACCAGGACCCCCACTTCCACATCCTAGTGCCCCCCCCCTTACCATGCCTGGGCCATAGGTCAGCGAGAGCTTAATAAAAAGAGACACAATTTCTGAAAATTGCCTCCCTCATAAAGTTAAGTCAAAGACTGAGTGACCAACATGAATTTCAGCCCATTCCCTGGTTCCAGCCAATCCTTAAAAGCTCCATTCCTAGTCCTCCATTCCTGCCCATCCCTCCTGCCCAGATGCCTGACATGCAGACCTCTGGCTGCAGCACCCGGCATGGAACTAACAACCTCACACAGGCTGACCGGTGTCCACAATTAGATGAGGTCAACCCCACTGACCCTCTTTAATCGTGTATCAGAGTAAATTTATTTCTCAAACTGAACCACAGATGACAAAAGAGGGGACAGATCAGAGGGAAACAAGGATGTCTCCTGCAGAGACTGAGGGGGGACAGACTAGGTGCAGGGTCATAGGGGAAGCCAAGTTGTCAGGCTCAAGACCCAGAGGCACCCTGGGGCTTCCACATACGGGCTACCTGGGTGCCTTAGGAAACTGCTGATCTCAGAACCTAGAACCCAGCTACTCGAGAAGCAGGCGGTGGAGCTGGATGGAGAGATAGCTCCATGGTTAGGAGCACATACTGCTCTTGCAGAGGACTCCAGTCCCATTCCCAGCATGCAGCTGCCTGTAATTTCAGCTCCAGGGGTATCCAATGCTCTGGCCTCTGTGGTCATCTGGGCTCTTGTGTGCACACTTGTTGCAGAATATTGGTTTAACTCTGCAAAGCTGTGTTGCATTTGCTTAGTTATGTAAGATGTACTGCCGTTCTACCTTGCCTGTCTAAGACACCTGACTGGCTTAATAAAAAGCCGAACAGCCAATAGTGAGGGGGGGGGTATAGGCAGGACTTCTGGGCAGGGAGAGTAAATGGGAGGAGGGCTTTAGGCTCAGAAAAGGAGAAAAGGAAAAGAGATGCCAGGGAGATACCAGGGGCCAGACAGACAGACATGGAGGAAGCAAGAAAGTAGAACATACAGAATGGAAGAAAGCCCACGGCAAAACACAGAGGAAAAGAAACAGGTTGAATTACGTTAAAAGACCTAGTGGGACAAGCCTAAGCTAAGGCCAAGCATTCACAATTAATATTAAATCTCCATGTCTTTATTTGGGAAATGGTTGGTAGCCCAAAGAAAATTCCAACTACACAGACCCACATGTAGACATACACATATTCATATAATGAAAAACTCACAACTGTCTGTAACTCCAATTCCAAGGGATCTGATACCTTCACACCAATGCACATAAAATAAAGTTAAATAAATTTTTTAAAAAATCAGTCTTAAAAGAGGCAATGGCTTCTGCCCGTGAAATGAGGGCATAAGATGGGTCACATCAGGACTGTGACTTTGATACAGTACAATGGATGCTATTCACACTTACATATGTATGTGACAGACACACACTGACCACACATATGTTTGTCCTTACTCACTCGGTGATAACCTCTACTCCTTTCTCCTCCCTTCTCTCCTCCTTTGCAATAATCCTGGAAATTCTAAGGAATTTTCTAAATCCAAAGGGAAAAAACTGTCTGGGGAAGAATGTGACTTTACACACTTCTAATCTCAGCGCTCGAGACTCAAGAATTCAAAGCCAGCCTGTTCTGTATAGTGAGTCCATCGAGCATAGTCAAGCCAGGGCTATAGTGAGACCCTGTCTCAAAATACATATATACACGTGTATATACACATATACACATACATGTATGTGTGTGTGTGTTGAGACTGATTTTAAAATTCAACTCAAGTGGAAGATTTCTAAACCCTACCCTTCTTAATTCACTCACCAGACAGACAGTGAGGTGCAGAGGCATGGAGTCTCGGCACAGATCAACTCCCTGGAAGACAGAGGGTACCCCTGATGGTGTCCACTCACATGTGACTCTCAGAGGATCAGGCAGACCCTTCAGGCCTCAGAGGTCCCTATGGGGGACAGGCTGCCCCTGGAACCTGGACAGAAAGCTGGTCCCTCTGTTCAGAGAGCCAGGAAAGCGATTTTTACACACTGTTCCCTTAAGACCAAAACCACTGAGGCCTGGCCAGCCCTGAAGAGATCCTGGATTTTAGCTGATGGTTGACGTGGGGAACCATGAGCAGGTTAAGGAGAAGGACATCTACTTTAACCTGAGCTCAGCAACCAGAACAAAGGAGGCAGGACGGAGAATGACAAGCAGGGGTTCCCAGGAACGGGGCGCGGGGAGACTGAGGTGGGGAGGGCAACAGTAGTGAGAACGCACTCTAGCATCCAGACATTTACAAACCACAGCATTCTCAGTGAAGTTTTTGATGCATAAACTGAAAGAGAAGATATTTTTGTTTCTGAAAATAAAGTAGCTTATACAAAAAAAATACAGCAATAAATGGAAAGAGATGGAAATCAGAAAGAAAAAGCTAAGATAGTTGGAGGCAGATGCAGGAGACCTGAATGATAAGCAATAGATATTCTAGGAGCAAAAGATGTGCATAAAATCATGACAGAGTAAAAGAATAAACAAATTAAAATGTTTTCAATCTAAAGAAAGATGTTTTGAAATTGAGAGATTTTCTAATCCTCAATATGACTGATTAAAGATGAAACTAAAGACCTTGACCAAATCTAAACATTAAAAACAGAAAAAGTTCAACTCCCAGTTTCTTCATTGAATAATTATGATGTTTCCCCTAACAAGCAGCAAAAAGAAATTAGCTGAAAAAATAAAAGAGAACTAAAATCCAAATCACATCTAATTTTTATTATAAACTTCAGCATTTAAATAAATGCAAATTAAAAACATCACACACCAATATTAACCAGACCCAAAGATTATGCTTACAACTCAATGAACTTCTGTACACTTAGAGCAGCCATTCGGGTATTTTACCCCCAAATGAATTTTGGAAGCACTGCCAAAGACACTTTGTGGAGAAAATGTCTCCTTTTGCACACATTTATTATACATTTTTTTGTGTTTACAGGGGCTACATCAAATAACATTACCACTTCTGTATAATCCCAATGCAATGTTGTGTGTTGCAGGAAATAACAATTTACATGAGAATCTGCTGTCCTGTAATAAGACTCGTTTTACCTAAGTATATATCCACCTTAAGATACTCTCTATGTGTGCTTCCTCTGCAATCCGAAGTCATTGATTCTAAAGGGATTCTGGCTTCTTATTTTATGATGTACATGTACCAACGTGTGTTAGTACCTATGGATGTGCAATAAGAACTTCGTTACAGCTATGCTGTGCTCATGAGTCATTTGTTCTTCTGTTTGGTGACCTAAAGGATTTTATTCACCTTTACAGTCTAATCTTTAATAAAATATGCCATGCAACTGGCATATATTGCTATTTCTAAAGAGTTTTCTCAAATTGTAGACTCAAAGTATCTGTTCTGTTTCATTGTTTAAAGGACAGCACAGATTCCAATTATACCGGTGTTGGTTCTTTTTTGTCTGTGTGTCATTTCAACCACTTTCTCCCGAGCCTCTTGATTCCTTCTTTGCTCTTTTTAATCTCTTCACTGTGCACCTTGCCTTTTTTCAGCTCCTTCTACCATTTGTTTTTTGTTGTTATTTTACCTTGGTGCTTTAGAACTAACCCTTGAGAGTGTCTTCTCCTTATATTTCCTCCAAAATTCAGTCAATTCACTGCCTCTTAATTCAATGATATTGTTTTATATCTTTATATCAATATGGAACTCCTCCTGCTGCTATTTTTATAGAAGTTCTGAGACAAGCTCTCATCATGTAGCCCAGACTGAACTCAAGTTTGCAATTCTCCTGTCTTAGCCTCCTGAATATTGGGAAATCAGGAGAGCACCACCTTTTCTGGACAACGTGGAATTTGTTTTAGGGTGGTATGGTGATTTGAAAGAAAATGTCCCCCGAAGGGAGGGGCTCTATTAGGAGGTGTGGCTTTGTCGGCATGGAACATTTGTAGGTGTGTTCTTGGTGGAGGAAGTGTCACTGTGGAGGCAGGTTTTGAGGGTTCATATATGCTCAAGACACGCCCAGTGAAACAGTCCACTTCCTGTTGCTTTCTGATCAAGATGTTGGCAGCACCATATCTGCCTGCACACTGCCATGTCCTGCCATGATGATAATGAACTAAACCTCTCAACTTTAAGCCACATCAATTAAATGTTTTCTTCCATAAGAGTTGCCGTGGTCATGGTGTCTCCACACAGCAACAGAAACCCTAACTAAGACAGGCTGTCTTGATCTGTTTGTTTTCAGGTTGGCAAGAATCATCAATCTTCCAATTTTGTGGCCGTCTCTTATCTTGCAAAACTGAAGTTTCCTGTTTGGGGTCTTTTGGTCTTCACTACTAAACCTCCACATAGCACCTCCTCCCTGTATTTCCCTGTCTTCTGTGCCCTCCTCAGATAACAAGAACTTTCAAATTCCTGTTAGTAGCTGCCAACGCAGGGCAGATTCCTCCTCTCTGGAAGTGACTTCCGATCAATGACAAGCTTCTCACTAGTTCCCCTTCTCCCTCTCCCAAACAATTCTTCCTACCTCATACTGTGCAACTTGTAAGGCAATGGACAAAACACAAAGAAAACTCACTGCCCATGTGTTTATGCACCTACTGGTAGAGCTGAAAGCTGGACATTCCAATCCTTCTGGTTATACTAAACGCGTGGATTTGTTTTATTTTTCTTTCTTCTTGTCAAGTTTGTTTTGAGATATTCAGATTTTTGTGGCTGTTATCTCATCTCTGGATGCTCTCTGATGGAAAAAGGATGATCAACAGGCACGAGGTTGCAGCTGGATAAAAGAAGTGCGTTTGGGTTCTGGTGTGTTGCTGCACAGTAGAGGGACTGCCAGGAACAATAACCATGCATTTCATAAAAGCCAGAAAGAAAGATTGTGAATGTTCTAACCACAAAGAAATGAGAAACCTTGAGAAGACTGACTTGAACATTATATGATGGGTACGAACATTGTAACATTATATGAAACTATATATATACAATTTTAATGTGTTAATTATAAACTAAATAAATAATATAAACAAATATTGAAATATAAATATATTAAATAATGAAAATAAAGTGCTTTCTAACAATATCTTTTATGTGACGCTCATGAACTGTAAAGATTTTACTGTCTTCCTATTTTATTTTATTTCATTTCATTTTATTTTGTTTTATTTTGGAATGGGGATTGAACCTCAACCATTGAACCTCATACTTATTAGTCAGGTAATACACCACTGAGCTAAACCGTCAGACCTTTTTACTTCCGATTTTGAAGCAGGCTCTTAATAAATTGCCAGGGAAAGTCTTGAACTTGACCCCTTCCCATAACCCAGATAATTTTCCCTTTCCCTCCCTTCTGTTTCTTGAGAGTCACTGTTCTAGCTGATGAAATACATTCATTCCATCCCCTGCCATGGCAGCAAAACCCCTCAAGGAGATGTATCACCAAAGGAATCCATGAATGTCCTTGACTTGACACAAGAAAATAATCAGACTCTATAGACGTAGAGACAAATCTACACATCAGACCAAACTAACACACACTCTGGCCTGTTTCTAACCTAGCAGCTTTAGAATGTGACTGTTTATGTATGGGTGTAAGGGAAATAAAATCAGGGGTGGTTTTTGAGATGTAAATTGTTAAGAACAAGATAGCGGATAGGCTGGTAAGTCCAAATGAATGCCATAAATGTCATTAACTTCCATAGACTATAACTTTGGATCAGTGTGCACTTTGGGAAGTAGGTTTTTTAGACTCAACGACAGATAATTTTATCTAAAAATTTTCAAAACCTTTACTCTTGGTTGATGATCAAGCTTTAGGTCCAGTGTAGTCTGAAAAATTCTCTCCATTTTGAGGCTTCTCCACCGTTGGCTCACACCTTATAGTATAACTGCTTCATATCCACTTCCTCAGGCTTACACTAGCTGTAGGACTGAGTATCAGAATTCCCCATCTGTCCGTCTATTCAATAAGCCTCTAATTATTAGCTGACAGTTACATAAGCTGATGTCCCATTGGCAAATGCTGAAGTTTTTGTTGGTTTCAGTTCTGTTTGGGCTTGATTTTGCTTCTGAAATAAATTCAAATGCATGGCTATGGATCAGTACTTTTGGTCCTCAGTGATGAATAGACAAGCAAGGCCTGCACCTTGTCCCAAGACTTCCTCTGCCTGCTGTCTCCTCCCTGCATCTCTAACAAATAGCTGTTTCCCTCTCAGCATCAAGCAGCTGTGCAGAGGCCTCCATCCCAGAGTGAGGTCATTCATCACTAGACGGGGTGCAGGCAAGCCATTGCTCCTTTGCTTGAAAGAGCCAAGGTGGCCACTGAGAGAGAGGGGAGAAAGAAACAACAGTAGGCAGGAGGCTGGGTCCCCGCCCACTCAGCCATGGCCCACAGGTTAACCATACAAGCCTCTGTCTGTGCTCTGACCTCATCTTTCCCATTCAACCCAGACATATTCTGGGGATCCTCACCACTTAGAGGACCTCACACACTCCTGAAACCAACTTCTATTTGTGATGGTCTCAAGACCTTTGGGCACACCTCTGGGTAGAGGGGACAAAAGAGTGAGGGGGCGTAAGATACAGCAAGTGCAGGCCCGTCTGTGAAGGAGAGCAGCAGGCACCACTGCAGCGGGGCGTGGGGGAAGCAGCAAGCATCGCTGCAGCGGGACATAGGGGAGCAGCAGGCATCGCTGCAGTGGATGTGGGATAGCAGCAGGTACCGCTGCAGCGGGATGTGGGATAGCAGCAGGCACCGCTGCAGCAGGACGTGAGGGAGCAGCAGACATCGCTGCAGCGGGACGTGAGGGAGCAGCAGGCACTGCTGCAGCGGGACATGGGGGAGCAGTAGGCACCACTGCAGCGGGATGTGGGGGGAGCAACAGGCATCACTGCAGTGGATGTGGGGGAGCAGCAGGCACCACTGCAGTGGATGTGGGGGGAGCAGCAGGCATCGCTGCAGTGGATGTGGGGGAGCAGCAGGCACCACTGCAGTGGATGTGAGGGAGCAGCAGGCACCACTGCAGTGGATGTGGGGGAGCAGCAGGCACCACTGCAGTGGATGTGGGGGAGCAGCAAGCACCACTGCAGATGTAGGGGAGCAGGTGCTTTCTTTTTAGTTAAAATTTTGTTAACTTTTTAACTTTGTATGGGGTGGATCATACCATGCGCATGTGTGGAGGCCAGGAGACAAGAGGGAGGAAACAGTCAGTTCTCTCCTTTCATGAGATGCGCCCCAGGAAGCAAAGTCAGGCAGCCAAGCTGGGCAGCCAAATGAGCTATCTCACCAGCCAGAGACACACTTTCTTATGAGAGTGAGTTGGTACGGGACAATTCTGTATTCTGTCAATTGTGTTTTAAATAAATGCTGTTTGGCCAGTAGCCAGGCAGGAAGTATAGGCAGGACAACCAGACAGGAAGTAGAGGTGGGGCAATGAGAACAGGAGCATTCTGGAAAGAAGGAAGCCCATTCCTCAGCAATCCTGTCCAGACACCAAAGAAGCAGGATGTGACCTGCCCCTGCTGAAAAAGGTACTGAGCCATGTGGCTAACATATACTAGAATAATGGGCTAATGTACGTTATAAGAATTAATAAAAAGCCTGAACTAAGGGACCAATCAGTTTATCATTAATATAATTTTCTTTGGGATTTACTGGCTGTGGTAATCAGGCAGGACAGAAACCCCAACAAGCAGGCCCTCATGCTACAGTGAATGGGATGACTAGATGTGGTGGCCACTGGAAGCCTTCTCGAAGGGTCAAATGGGATCCAAGAGGGAAGTAGGATACATGAGATGAATCGATTGATGGTTTCAGAACTCACGAGTTCGGAAATGGCGGAGTTCCAGTCGGGTCACCTATACAAGCGAGTATCTCGTTTTCTTGGTGTCACTAGGTCAGTTTTACCACACCATAATTTTACACTTCACATATTATATTCCTCGTTTGTTCTCTTCACAGCTTAAAATCATTCCATTCCTATGAAACATGTTTAAAAACATAGGATCTACAAAAGTTATGACACTTTCAGAAACATGGATCTACCCAAAGAGCTAAAATTCAGATAGTTAAAGAAAGAAAACTCGGGAAACTGTTCTGATAAACACTTCCAGAATATTCTACAACCTCACCCAAATAACCAGACCCAAACAGACAAGATATGGTCACATGTCCTGATCTTCAAACAGCCTTCTTATTTTGTTTTTCAGAGAACTGGCCTCTCTAGTATTATTGCTACTCACACGACAATGTGGCCACCTTCGCCATATTGCTACCCATACAACAATGTGGGAGTCACGACAACGAGGGAGTCACTCTCGCCGTATGACTCCTAGCAAGCCCTAGTCTGTCAGCTCTGCTTTCCTTTATAAAACAAGGCAAATGAGAATCATCCCATCTCAGCTTAACGTGGGGAGTGGTGTCCCAATGAGGACTTTCATTCAGAAGGGAAAAAGCCCCTCAGGAAACCTTGTGGTCCCTCTCTCCATCCGGGGAGTTAGGACTCATCTCCCACCACCTACTTGTGCAGAGATCCCCTCCCCGTCCACATTTACTAAGTTCCCCCACGCAATCCACAAAAGCAAAGGTGAGACGAACAGGCGGACAGTGGAGAGGAACCTGTCACGTCCAGCCACAGCCCACAGCTTCTGAAGGAATCTGAGGGACTGTAGGTAGGTGGGAGTACCCAGCCTGTTCTCCCATCTGTATGTGGGGAGAACTTGTCAGCTTTCCTAATAAGGGCATCTCCCCTCAGGTGATAGAGGACACGAAGAGGACAAGTCAATACCTCCGGGATTTGGTTAGGAACAGGGGCTTCATCTTGAGGACAGAAAAGAAAACCAAATAGAACCTCAAGCAGAGTTTACCCTGCACCCAAACGGCCTCAAGGTCCCTTTCGGCACCAACCTTACTTCTCTCTGACGTGGAGGGCGGCCCTACCTAGCCTGTGTGTGACCTGTCATCACTGAGAAATGCCTGCTGGTACCAAGCCAGAAGTAGTTCAGGATCCTGAATTTACACTGTTGGAGAGATGATTACCATGACCCCTTCTAAGAAGAACTGGTGTGGGACAATTCTTTATTCTGTCAGTTACAAAGAACCCTTCAGAATCCCATAACAAGGTCATGTCCCACTTCACAGCAGCGGGAAAAGGCTATGGCACCTCAGGTACACTCAGCAGTCTTAGGAGAGAAAGAAAAGCGACCGAGATTTGCTCCAGGCGAGAGGTGCTAGGAACTGGGTATGCCTCAGCATGGCCTACAATCAAGGCCACCACCATCTGGAGGGTCCTGCTAAACCCACAAAGAACACAGCTCCGTGTTTTGTTTGCCTGAGTGGAGTTAGACTTTACCCAAAGCTGTACAAACTGCTTTCAAAAGTAATTGCTTTGGTCATGATTAAATTTGCTTTTTTATTATTATTATAGTGCACATCTCTACCCACCAGGCATATAAATCTACCTCGTTCATTTTACAAGCTGAGCGATACTCCATTAAGACTCTGCGCATCATTTATATGTCAACCTGTTCTTACTGGACAGCTGGGTTATTTCCAAAACCTTTCAAAAAGTCCATGAAAATCCATGCACCTATGACAAGGTGTATGTCTGTGAATATCCTAATAGCTTTTCTTTCCAGAGAAAACTTGCTGCATACATCTCTATGCACGTGTATGAATGTGCCAACGGGTAAAGAACCTGAAGCAGAATTGCTAGGCTAAAAGGAACAAATGATCTTCAAATTTTACATTCAAATTGCCCTCCAAAGATCTACCCATGAGGATAGGAGAATTATTGTTCTCGTGTGTGTGTGTGTGTGTGTGTGTGTGTGTGTGTGTGTGTGGTGTGGTGGAGGTGGTGATAGTAGTGGTGATGGTGGTGATGGTGATGGTGGTGGTGATGATGGTGGTAGTGGTGATGGTGACAATGGTGGTGATGTAGTTAGTGGTGGTGGTGATGGTGGTTGTGGTGATGATGGTGGTGGTGATGGTGATGATGGTGGTGATGGTGGAGGTGATGGTGATGATGGTGGTGATGGTGGAGGTGATGGTGATGGTGGTGGTGATGGTGGTTGTGGTGATGATGGTGGTGGTGATGGTGATGATGGTGGTGATGGTGGAGGTGATGGTGGTCGTTGTGGTGATGGTGGTCGTTGTGGTGGTAATGGTAGTGGTGGTGGTTATGTTGGTGACGGTGGTGATGGTGGTGGTGGTAATGTTGTTGTTGGTGGTGGTGGTATTCACATTCACGACCATTCTGCTTCTTTTTAGTTTTGAAGTTTTGCCAATTTTACTTTCCTTTTCCTTTTTTTTTTTTTTCTAAATAACCCAGGTTGGCCTCAAACTCATGATCCTTCCTCGTCACCCTCCTGACACCAAGCAGAAGTAGGACTTCCACAGAGAACATCATTAGTGAGGCTGAGAGTCTCTGTTTGCCACGCCTGTTCATATTCTGGGAACTTGCCCATTCACAGCCTCCGCTAGTTTGTAGGCTGAGCTATTTGTCATTTTTCCATTGATCAAGGAAGTTCTTTATATAATCCGTCTGGTTCATGCTGCAAGAAAATGTCCCCTGACTCTGTTACTTCTAAATGTGCTTCTCTTTGCTTATTTTGTTAATAACTTACTGAGATTTTCTTATTAACTTCCTAAGACTTTTTCTATCTTAAGGTTCTCTATCTTGGTCACAAGTCTTTTATTTATTTGTTTTCCACTTGGTTAATTTAGAAGAAATTTATACTCATGTAGACACATAAGGCTTTGCATGTAATAAACCTTTAGGTAAATCTCTAGGTGGCTGCTCCCCTTCTGAAATGAGACCTTCACTGATATCTTCCTCAGGACTGCCTAGCTATGACTCTGAAGTCCATCTGGAATTTATTTCGTGGTATGCCATAGGAATCTCATTCCTTTTTTTTCCAAAATAGCTGGTCAAATTTCCCAATATCTTTCATCAAATTAGTCATCCTTTCCTCCGGAGAGTGTAACCTCACTTGCTCAGACAGTTAGTTTTTATTTGGACTTAAAAGATGTAGCAAAGATTAAGATCTGCTATCTTGACTTTGTCTGCAGGGGTCTGAAGTGTTGTTTGCTTTGGATGGGAAGGGAGTGTGGCGTGGGGTAACATGGGGGAGGCAGCTATGTGGTCATGGAATTTGTTGTGGAAAAGGAAAGTTTGAGGAAGAGATTGCAAGAGAGAAATCTACTGAGTCATAAAAGGAACATGTTATCAACAAAAACAGCTTCAGAATGGCCAGAGGGCAGGAATCATAGAGAAGCCTTAAAATAGAAGATGATGCAAACAGAACCAGGCTCCCAGCTGAAAGGAAAAAGCCCACAGGCAGTCCACCCCCAGCTAGCCTACTGGCTGTCACAGAGCCTGCACAGAGTTCACGGTGGGATTGGCCAGCTAATTAGAGGGTAGAAGAAGCCACGGCTGCGCCATGGTTGTCGCTCTAATCCATTCTCTTAGAGCTCGGGAGATGGCTCAGTGGGTGAAGGGTTTGCCCTGCAATAATGAGGACCAGCATTTCATCCAGAGAAGCCATGAAAATAGCTAAGCAAGGTGGCAAGCACCTACAGTGTCAGTGCTGGGGAGGTAGAAACGGGAGGACCCTCCCCCATCTGGGCTCGCTGGCCAACCAGTCTAACTGAATGAGTAGCCACAGGTCCCAGGAGAGGCACTATTTCAAAAAATAATGCGGACGCTTTTGAGGGTTAGCCATTGCTATCAGAAATCCCTTCTCACTTAAATCTTGTGCACCGCTTAGCACACATACATACACACACATATAACATGAAAGTAAGTATTTTTTTAAAAAAAAATAATGCCTTTGCACATCATTAATGACCCATAGAAATTCACTTAATGATAGAAAAATAGTTCAACATGTGGTCAGGTCATTATTTAGTCAGTCATTTCAGTGTTTTTATTCAATTGTCAATGATTTGTGTGCAAGTGTGTCACACGAGTTTGTGTGTGTGTGTGTGTGTGTGTGTGTGTGTGTATCCAAGAAGTCAATACTGAGTATCTTCCTCATTCACGCTCCATCTTATTTTGGAGGACAGTCTCTCTCTGAACCTATAGCTCGCGGATTTGTGTAGCTTGGCTAATTGGATCTTCCCGACTCTGCCTCACCAGCACTGGGATTACAGGTATACGTGGCCACACCAAGTTTTTTTTTTTTTACATGGTTCTGGGAAATCAAAGCCAGGTTCTCATGCTTGCCAGGCAAGCACTTTAACAACTGAGTCATCTCCGGACTTCGGTTAATGATGTTTATAGAATAAACACCGCAATTAGAAATCCCTCCGCACTGAAATCTTATGTACTGCTTAGCACTCCAATAAGAAAGAAATTAGCAATCATCTTTGTTCAGGCTTTTTCTTCCGACTGTCAAATTTCCTCCCAGAATATCCCTGATCTTTTAAAGTAGCAATTTCAGTTCACTATGGTTCACTGTGCACAAGCCAGGGGTGGTTGTGCACGTCTGTCACAAGAGGGGGAAACAAAAGGATTGTGAGTTCAAGACCCGCTGTGGCTACCTAGTGAGACTCTATCTCAAATAAACAAGTAGCAGTTGATTGACAACTCCAACTGTAAATTCTACAGTACTTTCTCTGCAGTACTTAAGGCTCAGTCCTCTTAAAGGTGGAGCATTGAGAACTCATTTGAAACGCCCACGCCTCTAGATAGCTATTATCAGTGTTCTCACTTTACAGATGAGGGTGGAGCCGCCCGCCAAGAGGTTAAAACCTGGCAGAAGGTCACCTAGTAAGGGACTAAACCACATTTCAAAGCCCTGCGGTGCCATTCAGACGGACAGGAACAGGAACGCCAGCTGCCGAGCTCACAGAAGAGTATCGAGAAATCCCAGAAGAACGCTAGCACAGCGAATGAGAGCAGGTAGGAAGCAGATAGGATTGGAGGGGGCAGGGGCCCAAGGAGTCGGAATTGTTGCCATGAGATCCTAAACTGTACTTTTTCTTTTCTCCAGAAGTAGGTGAGAAGGACACCTGACAAAAGACACATGTTTTACAGTTAAGCCTACAACAACCCAGCTAAGGACAGCTAAGCTGGAGGCACGGAAGGGAGATGGCAGATGCCTCCAACTTCCTAAATCGGAAGAAATGAGAAGAGGAACGTTCAGAAGCTAACGTTTAAGACAGGCAAGATAAGGAGAACAGGGAAACTTCTACTTTTAGGGGGGTTCTGGCTAAGGCTCTCCCCGCTGGTCATGAAATGGCCCTTGGTCCGCCCACTGGACTGGGTTACGCAGGAGACAGGCTGGCTCTTTTGCCGTGTGCAGCAGCGCCACCTAGCAGAAGTGGGGTAAAATTGCATCATAACCACCAGGGCCTTCAAAAGACTGAAGGACCCACCAGACCAGCAGTTGCCTAAGGCTGACATGGCTGTGATAAAGAGTGTCTGCCCTTGCTGTGGGAAAGAGAAGTGAAGTTGACCTTCGCAGAGGGTTCCGCCAGGGGAACTGCTCCATCCATCTCATAAAGAGCCGCAATGGAGACAGACTGGCAGACGACGGCAGATGAGGGTACAGTCTCATCTCAGAGACGTCCCGAGGTAGGAGAAAGCCTAGGACTTTAAAGAGGGCGGAATTCTGGACTCGCAGTCTGTTTAAGGAGGGAAGTCACCCAGGCTTGAGTAAGGAAGGGACCTGTGTAGATTCACAGCCCAAATTGCGAGTGTCCACACAAGAACCCACGTCTCTCGAGAGTCACTGAGCCAGGGAAGAGCAAGGCAAGTCCTCAGCAACCAGCTCCCTGGAAACGGCCAGTTGGCCAGGCCCAGCCCTCTCCTGAGGCTGTGCGCTCAGAAGACTCCTGACCATCTCCACATCTCTACAGGACCCCCTGCCAATCTACCTGGCCTTCTGCGTCTCAGATTCCTTATCTATCACATGGGGATACTAACAATGGTAAATGCTCAGTCCAACACTGAGCTCACACTTAATGCTCAATAATTAGATATTAAAGATGACACTTTTAATACTGATGTTTTAATATGGTAATATTACTGGTGTGCTTCTCAAACTACTGTTAATAAATATGGTGGCCCCACTTCCTATTTTTTTTCCTTTTCTTTTTCTCGGTTACCTATAAGAAGATCACATGGAAAATTTAAGAAATGACTCCTACATTTTAAATTATGTGACATTCCGAGTAGCAGAATGACATCTCCTGCTCGTTCACTCTCTCCATCCCATTGGAGACGTGAATGGCTGCTGTGGTCAGTGCATCCACATGGGATTTGCTACTCTGAAAGGCCTTCTTGGTCATCTGATAGGTTTTGGCGGCCGTTGGTGGCTGTATCTGTGGTTCCAGCCCACTCTGGGAACCGAGAAGCGTACTGCCCATGAATGGAGTGGGACCTACTATTATATAGTTATTCATATTTATCAGTTCTTACTATTCCTCATTAAGGACTACAGACTTGCAAACATGATGGGTCTGTCTTCACAACTTGAAGGGTCATGCTACAAGTACTTGGAGGTGGTGAGCAGACAGACCCAGGAGGCTGCCCAATGGGTAAGAGCTGCCGGGAGCTTTCCGCTCAGTGCAAAGAATGTCCTCCTTCCAGGGGCCTGATGAGGAAGAGTCACCATAAGACCAGGTGGCCTGTCAAGGCTACCTCCTCCTACCTCGCACTGGGCAGGCAGTCATTAGTCCTCTGTACCACCCAGGGCTTTGAACCTCCAATTGGGCTCTGCTTTAAAGGGGAATATGATCTGATAGGTCATCTGGGAAGACAGCTGTCTATGTTTATAAATCTCAAAGCCGCGATCGGCACTCAAAAAGTCAGGATCCAAAACACATAACCTTGTTTGTCAGCGTAATTCATTAGATTGCATCTGGACATGTGAAGAAGAGGCTGAGATGCTCACATCAGCCTAAACACGGGTGACTGGGCCGGAAGAACAAAAGGCAGTGTAACACCAGTAATGCTGCCTAGAATCTTTCATTCCTAGAAGATTCAAAGGGCTGTCACAGACCTCACAGCACCATGGGACATACCGGTTCCATCTAATGAAACACATCAAATGGTCACTGTTAGATCAGAGAGATGGTCCAGCACGTGAACGCGCAGAGCACAAGCCTGGTGCCCTGAGTTCGCTCCCCAGAACACACAGCGAGGAGGAGAGAACTGGCCCCACAAAACTGTCATCTGGTCTCCACGTGTGCATCGTGGCACACACACACAATACAACACAGATACATGCACAAATGATAAATCTCACTGCTGAAAAGCACACGTGTACAATAAAATAGAAAGACTTAGAATAGAAGGACAAACCCAACAGTGACCCCAGGAAGCAGGAGGGGTAGGATACAATAGGATCATTAAGAATCTCACGTGAAACCCTGCAATCCGAGACTGAAAGGGTCTCAGCCAACAGCACAGGTGGGTGGGGGCAGGTAGCCCAAGAGAACTACAGAAGGAAGAGACTGTTCCACCAGGGCCTGATGGAAATCACAAGCCGTGGGCCCCAAAGGAACTGTCCCAAAGGAACAGTAGACAGTAAGCATGGAGAATTACTCCATTAGCAGATTCTGTTAAGCAGGTAAGAAAAGGTCTGGTCCCAACTTGATTAACTGGATTTAGGGGTGTTATTTGGTTTGGGCTTTTGTTTTTAGGGTGTTCATTTTATTTTGAGACACGGTCCCACTATATAACCTAAGCTGACCTGATACTCTTTCTTTGCTTGATTTTTCTGATTGTGGTTTCCATTTATTGACTGGTGTTTTGTTTTGCTGGGGTATTTGTTCACTTGGTATTGTTTTTTTTTTTTTAAACGGAATCTCCTGTAGCCCAGGAAGGCCTCTAACTTTCTATACAGCAGAGGAAGACCCGGCCCTCCTGCTTCAGCTTTTCACGTGCTGGCCTGACAGATGTGGGCTGCCACATCTGGAGGGATGGAGAAATGCATGATCGAAAGGGAGGCTAAATGTAGCAGCCTCTATCTCTAGACCTATCTCCAACTCCCATACTTCAGACCAGATCTATGGTCAGAGTCTCCTCTCTTGCTCATTTGGGTACCATTTTAAAGTAATCTCCAAAAATGATTTTATTAATCTCTAAGAGATTGCAAGTTGTAGTCTGAAAAATACCAAACATAATATAATTCTTACACACACACTCCTTCCTTGAAAGAAGGGGAAAAAATCATAGAGATCTAAAGATGTGGGCTCCATTGGGGGTAGATAGTGCCCTCTGTGGCCAGAGAGCAAGGATTGTGTAGGAGCAGACAGAAGAGCAGAGAAAGTGATTTAGAAAGGGCTTGCGACTTGCCTGGGCTGAATGAAATTCTGTATTCAGTCTCCAGGACCACATAGACTGGGCGGTGTGGCTCACACCTGTGACCCCAGCACCAAGCAGGAGGGACTGGAGGATCGGGAGTGTAAGGTCACTCTCCAGTACACATCTGAGCCATCCTAGGGTACTCCAGGGGAATCCACAGCTGCTTACAGCAGCATTGTTCAAGGGAGACCAGAAGCGATGAGAACCCACTGTCCAGCCGTGGACACATGGAGTCGTTAAGTGTAGTGGATCTGTGTAGCATGCCATCAGCATGGAGGAGGATGAAACACTAGTACATGTTACCGCATGAACCTTAGAAACGTGCTCAGTAAAACATAGACACATACACCCACATATAAAACGGTCTGAAACCTGTGTACCTAGAAACCGACTATAGCCCAAGGCTGGGGATGAGGCAGGAAGAATTGGGAGTTGGTGGCCCGAGAACAGGGTTTCTCAGGCTATGCTGATGGTTGGCAAACTCCGTAAAATACAGAAAACTATTGAGTTGCTCAACTTCAACTGTTACCTGGTGACTCATGCATGGTAGGTGAGTTACATCTCAATAAAGCCATAGCAATAAAAACAAGAACAAAACAATGGCTCTCAGAGAAAAGGTGAGGACAACATACAGAGACCAGCCCATCTGACTGTCCTTGTGGCCCAGAAGGAGACATTGAGGGCCAGAGGCAGGGCTGATTTATGACAGAAGTGACTACCAGTGCCAATGCCAGTCATGGGCAGGGCAGAATTAATTCCAGGAAGACTCTGGCCTTGTCTCTGGCACATGAAGGTGGCCCCCTGACAGCCATGTCGGTGGCGCCAGGGTGGAGGTTCTCACCCAGGCACTGGAATCAGGGTACACCAGCTTCCAGCCAAGGCTTTCACACGCCTGGGATGCTATGTGGACCCCAGGTAGCCAGCGAGCTCCAAGTCAGCAGGTGGTGGTGGCAGCAGTGGCAGCTGTCGGAGAGGCCAGCCTCTTGGCCGGCAGCCCCGGGAGAACGGTTATTCATGCTCACATGAGGCTTCTGGAATCTCTGTGGACGATCCCGAGGTCTGAAGGAAATAAATCAAGGCTCTCTGGCGAAGGTAATTCCAGCTAGGCCCAGGGCCAGGACACGATCCTGCCTGACTTTCACCCAGGGATATGTGCTGCCTGGAAGTCCCCACTGCCCAGCACCTCCCTTCTCCCCAAGCCACCAGCAGACTCCTCCTCAGAAGAGGTGAGCGTGGAGGACCCCATTGTTAGTTTTTACAGATGGGTCGGGGCTGAGTGTCCTTACAGTTTTCCACATGGGAGGTCGGGTTGGGTCCTTCTTGTCTAAGCTGCTTTCCTTCTCGACTGTTCTTATGGAACTGGAAGCGGGAAACAGAGTTTAACTCCCAACGGGAAATCAAGGACCATGCCCAAGCACATCATACTTCTGAGGGAAACTGAGGCCTGAAGAGAGAGAAAGAATTGCTCGGTTTGGAAAGAGCCAAAGTGAAAACAGGAGCTCTTTGGCCAGTCCAAACCTCTTTCCAGGGGTCTCAGACAGGCAAGAACGAAGGTATACTTTTCTTCTAGAAACTGGATGGGAAGATGCCAGCTCAGCTAAGAACATGGGAGAGGGGGGAACACGGAACCTAGGAGAAAGTCCCATGACCCATACTTGCCCCATATAATAATGTTTCCCTAAAAACTGAAGGAACGAGACCCCACTTTTTAAGTAATGGTATCACAAAGAGCGCTCTCTGAACACTGCCACCTTGAGCTTAGGGAGGCCCAGACCCCAGGGGACAGGAGACTGATGAAGGTCACAGGGTCAAGATGAGGACAGACCAGAGTGAGCAGGAGCCAGGGCCAGCACCACCCCACACCCCAGCACTGGGTCAGACTGTCAGCAATGCCTGTCTCGGGGTTCATGGCCAGTCACAGCCTGGCTTTATCTCAGCTTTCCCTGCAGACTCAGCTGTCCCTCAGACCTCCTGGTGCCAGGCTGAGGTGGCATTCTTCCCAAGCCAGGGTTTCACTCACTGCCTGGGCCAGTAACGGGACCTCCTTCCCGCCTTCTGATGTCACCTCAGCTGCCTTGTGTCCATGCCAGGGCCCTGGAGCAGCTGGCCACGGGCTGGCAGGCAGGTTCCACTCTGAGTCAGCCCTGGCGAGCCCATGAGGATCACCTGCCCTCCAGGAAGCTTGGGTTTTACTGCCCCCTTACCAGGTACTGCAGGAGGACACGCTGAACTCTACCAGGGCTTGAGGACACGGTCAGGCTGCCGGGGCAGATGGGAAGAGAACCTGAGAACCATCCTGGCAGCGTCCCTCTCCTGAGGGTGACTCCAGGACACAGGAGACAGGAGTCCCAGCTTCCTGCTCACCTGTGAGGTAGAAGGGACTGTCCTGGCCTTCAAACCCCCAGCCAGTGAGGGTCTGAGAAACTAGACCAGCTTAGCAGGTACAAGTTCTAAGGGGCAGACTCCTCTCTCCCCGACAGCAAGAGTCAATCAATGGTATAAGAGGGTAGCTCCCCCACTGAGGTAAGAGGCTGCTGGGAGCCATGCTTCCTTAAATACAGCCCAAATTCCACAAGCACAGGGCAGAACGTGAGGGCACCGAGGAGAGGGGCTGAGGCCACACAGCCCTCCTAGAGCCGGGGAAGATCTGAGCCTTGGTATCCAGTCCCTTCTATTCTGTGGATGATTTCAGAGCAGGAGGGGCAGCCGTGCCCAGCCCCGAGACGGGCACAGCTCTGCCACCACTCAGGCACCTTCCCGAGACAGGCAGTAAGAACCGACACCTTTCCTCAGTCGTCTCATTGAGCCAGAAAGCTGAGCCACATCGAGACTGTGTGGAAATAAACCCAGGAGACTCCATGAACCCTCGCTGGCCGTTTCTTACTCTCATTTCTCTTTACTTCATCAAGACTAACAGTGGGCAGTAGAGCCAGCTGTCTCCAGAGGACCCAAAATGGGAGAGAAGGGGGTTGCTGCCTGTGCCAGGCTCTGTAGATGCCCTTACCGCCTGCCACCTCTGGTCAACAGCGACATGTGCCTCAGACTCACGGGAAGGTCCTTGTGGCACAAAAGAGAGGCTCGGCCTCACCCACAAAAGAGACCATGACCCCTACCAAGGCAGCCACAAAAAACAGCTTACTAGGAGAGTAGGTATAGAGAAAAAGGGCCCTGGCCAATAGCCTTAGTTCAAGGACCAGCTGTGCCTCGACCCTGAGAAAGACATTGAGTTCACAGGTCCCGGTGTTCCCACCCATGCTGTGGAGTTGTAAACTCCTGAGCACCCCTTCCTAGGGTGTTTTGAGGATCAGATGAGGGGGGCAGATACTCAGGAAGACAGACTTCAAGACAGGAAGGAGACTGGCGATTTCTACCTGCTG
Organism: Myodes glareolus; assembly: GCF_982192425.1. Lineage (NCBI taxonomy): Eukaryota > Metazoa > Chordata > Mammalia > Rodentia > Cricetidae > Myodes > Myodes glareolus. Next base: position 27,847,745 of record NC_142041.1, read on the forward strand.
AGGAGGGATGGGGGTTGAATGGAGAGTCGAAAGACGAGACAGCATCAACTCAGATGTCAGCGCCACTGAATGCCCTTCAGAGACTGAGCATCACGATGGACCATGGTCACAGTCCAGGCCAGGGGAGAGAATGAGAAAGTGGAGGGGGAGATGCCCAAAGAGCAATATAGTCCTAGGCCAACAAGAAAGGGAAGCTGCCTCCTCCACAGGCCCAGTACCCAACTGCCACCCCCCCTGCAGTCACCACCCAGTGCTGCAGAGAGAGTGTCTCAAGGCACTTGTCTCACGGAACCGCTGCTGGAGAGACTCAGCTGCTAAGAGAATCCAAGTGAGAGCTGTACAATGCACCAGTCCCCATGTGTCCCCACATCACACAGCAGGAGCCCTGACTAGCCTCAGCCTTGGTGCGGCCTTGTCTGGGGCAGGCACGCCCTGGGTTTCCATCAGCTGCAGGGAGCAAATCCTACTGCATCTGTGTGCACTTGGCACAGGTTGTTTCTGAGTCACATACACAAGGAGACCCCAGCTGTGTGACATGCAAACAGGTGACCTTGGGTACCTGTACCTGTATGGAGATTAGTTTATATGACATGAAGGCATTAGATTTTGAAGTCCCTAGGATGGTCCCCAAACCAAGAAGGGACAGAAAATGGCGACATCCATGTACTATTTTGTCATCAGAAAAGCATACACACACATACACACACACGAGCATGAGGACTCACACATTTTCCTCCACCCCTTATTCTCTTCTCTCCCCTCCCTCTCTCTCCTCTCCCCAACCCCTCCCCTTTCCCCCACCCTGCATCCCTTCAACGGAGTACAGAACCGAAGTAACAGGACAGCATTCATTACAAGGAAAAGCAATGGCCCTGGGTTTCACGGTTACAGCGTGGTTACAGCACGGTTACAGTGTGCTTCCGCACTGCTGGCCTTCGGTTGTCACAGTCCCTGGGGGCACTAATGGGAGTGGAAGACAGCTGCAGCATCTGCCTTCTAAGGACAGACACAAAGGGTGACTGTGGCCTCTTCTGCCTTCAGACGATTGAGGAAGACAACAGGTGAGAGCCAGCATCACCTACTCCAGCTCCCTTCCTTCAGCCACCTGGTGGCTTCTCGGTTTGAATAGAGAAGGGTCTCCCTCACACAAAGGCGCCAGACACTGCTGGTTGCCTGTCTGCCGAGCCTGATTTGGGTGGGGGTAAAAATGTGCCCAGTGGAATAACGTGCCATTCTAGCCACCTTTCCAGAGAAAAGGAGCCGTGCAGCTCGCCAGTATTTGGGGTAGGAGCTTCAGGAAATGGTCTTTAAGAAGAGAACTGACTCAGTGGGCAGGACCCTTATTGGTCTTCCTTCTTCTGAGGCCTGAAGTGTGGATGTCATGACTACTGCTTCCGCAGCTACTTTGCAATCGTGAGGTAAGGGTAAGAACAGGAGATATGCTAACTATGACTTCACAGGAAACACAAGAGATCATTAGGAATCGGGGGGGCTGTAACACTGCCACACCAGCCCTGTGGCTACAGCTTGAACGTGTCCCCTCCAAGTTGCAGACACTGTCAACATGACAGTGAAGGAGGTGGGGCCCGCAAAGGGTGACGAGGTCATGAGGGCTCCCCCTTTTGTATCAGTTACTTTCTCGTTGCTGTAACAAGATCCCTGACAGAGGAGCTCAACAGAGGGAAGGCTTATTTGCACTCACGGTTTCAAAGGGATTTCCGTCCATCATGGCGGATAAGGCAGGCCGGAATGGCTCCATGGTGGGTGGAGGGTGTATGTGAAGACAGGCAGCCAGAAAGCAGAGAACTGGGGCAGAATATACCAGAATCAAGTGTAACCCCCAAAGGCCCACCCCTTGTGAACTGTTTCTGCCAGGTACTCCCTCCTAAATGAAACCAGCTTGAGGCATTGCTTATAGGTGTCTTACAGGTCTCCACAGCGGAGGACAGTTGGTGTCACAGACCTGATGAGCTAAGCCAGTCTGTGATACTGGGGGAAAGGACGCTGAGAGATCCTTTTGACCAGTTCTTTGTTAAGAAGGAACACTCAAGACCAGTTCACAGCCCCCTCCACATCCCAAGTCCTCAGCACAGCCTGTTCCATGCCCGCAGAGACCTTAAACACAAGGAGAAGTCAAAGCAAAGGGCTGGGACTGCTCCTCTGTGTGCCGAGGGCACACGGGATACACATGCACACACATACACACAGTTGTGCACACACCCGTACACACATGCATCCACTCATGCACAGCTCAGATGAGGCTCAGATGAGATGAGGCTCAGTGCAGAGAGGACAGAACCTTGATGCCAGCATGGGTTCTGCACCAACACTGTCTGTCTGCACCACACGGCGCTGCAGGTCATGACAGGGTGTAGGGAAGAAGCCCCTTACACATGGGAAACTGGGAGCTGGAGAGGCAAAGACAGGCGGCTAAAGCCAGAGTCCCAGGTCTGTCTGCCTGGTATCAAGCCACAGGCACACTTGGCTGTAAGAGGAAGAAGGAGCACCGTGGGGGGGGGGGGGGGCGCACGGAACGGGGACGGGAACAGCGAAAAGCATAGCAGCCAGCGGGGCCAGGTGAGTCCTAATGTCAGCCGCCTGTGGATCCCATGTCACAAGTGTGGCTGTGTGAACATGCTGCCCCCTGTCCTGCGTGGCCTTTATATCAAAGCCAGCACACACAGGAATACTTAGGGCCCCTTCTCATGGCAGAAAGAGTCTCACATATGAAGCTTAAAATCCCAGGCTGGGTCCCAGCCCTGTATTGCTGCCTTCATCACCAGTGTCAGGAAAGAACTGGCCAGATTCAGTCCTAAAGCCTAATCTTCCTGACTCCTCCTAGACACACAAAAGTCTATCATTAAGGCTGGATAAGGGATGTTGGCCTGTAATACCAGTACTTTGGGAAGCTGAGGCAGGAGGATTGTAGGTTCAAGACTAAGTAGGATATACAACAAGATCCTGTCTCAAAAATAAGTAAATAAATAAAACAAGAGGGCTGGAGAGCTGGCTCAGTGGTTTCGAGCATTGGGCCCTTCTTCCAGAGGGCCTGAGTTCAATACCCAGCACCCACATGGCAACTCACAACTGTCTGTAACTCCAGTTCCAGGGGATCTAATGCCAGGGGATCTGACCTCCGTGGACACCAGACATGCCTGTGGCACACAGACACACCTGTAGACAAAACACTTGCGGGCATAAATAAATATATATATAAATCATTTTTAAAAATGAAATCTAGCATTACCATAAAACAAAATCTATTCATCGCTAAGTGAAGTAAGGCAATAAGGAAGTCAGCATCATATAAACACGCATGCAGGATGAAGAGAATTCATTACCACGCACGCCCCGTCTGGTTAGCCACCGCGAGGGCACAGTTGCTTCGCATTCACCTCTTTAAATTAGCCCAGGGCTGTTTGGGTCACTCCAGCAGCAGGCTCGAACCCCTCACACCCGGGTACCCAGGGACATTTACATTAGAAAACCTGCTTTCAACCTCAAACACGGTTTCCTTTCAACCAAGATAAAATAATCCCAGTAGGGATTTAAAAATGCACTGTATCCTGCCCAGCATAGCCTGAGCACGTGACAGGAAGCCACTCGTACCAGCAGGGCCTGGGAGGGTTTTATTAGACAAATTGGACACTTTATTAACCACCCCAGGCCTCCTCATAAAGGCAGTGTGCGGCCCTGAGTGACAGGGACAGAACCCTCGGGAACCCTAGCCGCTTTATTCTGGCATTAATGAGCATGAATAAGCAGGGTTGGATGGTGAGGTTTATGATCCTCAAGAGCCTGAGAAAAGGGAGTTTCCAGAGGCCCTGCTGGTGTCTTTGGGGCCATCTGTAAAACGTGCCCGGATTAGCCCCGCCCCTCCAGGGTCTGTGCACCGCCAGCTGGGCGAGACTCCACAACCCGGGGCCTGGTAAAGCTGGAGTCCGGAGCTCTGACCTGCACATCACAAAGCTTCCTGCCCAATTATCTCCAAACGGTTACACGGTTTCCTAAGTGACCGTGGCTGCACGGGGAAGGGCTGCCTGTCACCTGCCTCCTGCCCCGGGAAAGCAGTTTGACCCAACACTCGTGTAAACGGAACTGCCACTCACACCGCCACGGTATGACCCAAAAAGACAAGGGTTGCCCAGGGCAGGAGCTCCTGCCACAGGGTCCAATCCAGAGGCTGGTTTGTTAAAGGGGTGAGGGGGAGAGGGAAGGGTGCGCTAAAGGACTTGAATTTCGATCCTGTGAGGCAGGGATTCAGACTAAAATAGGACCAAGTGCTTGTTATTGATATCATCACTGAAGGCCGACCCTGGGGCGGGAACTGTGCTAAACACACTACAGGTGGCTGGACGCTCACATAAAAGTCAGCACAATAGCCCCTCTATTTAGTTATACCAATTATCCACAAACGGGGACTGGGAACTGCGGCGCGGGTCTCTGGGGCCCAGAGCAAGGCTCAGAACCTGTGTTTTCTACCTCTCAGGATGAGGTACCTACGCAGAGGCTGGGACGTGGCAATTAGATCTGAAAGGGAACCAGCCTGGAATTCTGTCACCAGTTTCCAAGGGGTAGGGGGGTGTGTGGGTAATATAACCAGATGAAACACAGAGTCCGGGGGTCTCTTAAAGGTGCAGGGGCTTCAGTATAGAGAGCAAGAGGAAGGGGTTGGAACCTGTTGTAAAACACTGCCCTTTTTGCAACACTGCTGTAGCCTTCTAGAACTCAGAGCAACTATGATTAAACTCATGGGACCCTCATAGAACAGGAGGGGTCCACAGACTCACAGATTCAAGCCACCCCCTTTCTCCTGTCCCAGCTGCATGTATGTGGTCACGGGAGTGAGTCTATGGGAGGTGGAAGGTTGACTGAAGGGGACACTCTAGTAAGGAGACTTTGGGGACCACTGTCCATGCCTGGGTGGGCTTCAAGAGTGACTCATACTCTTGCCAGGCGGTGGTGGCACACACCTTTAATTCCAGCACTCGGGAGTTCGAGACCAGCCTGGTCTACAAGAGCTAGTTCCAGGACAGGAGCCAAAGCTACAGAGAAACCCTGCCTCAAAAAACAAAAGAAACAAACAAAAAAGAATGGCTCATACTCTTACACATTACACAAGAAATCCATTGGTTCACCAGGCTGAATTTAGGTGAAACCGTCTCTTTGATCTGTCTTTGGTGCCCTATAGCTGGGGTGACCAGACATTTGTTTTTGTTACACACCGACCAAGTTTCTTAAGAGGACCATTCCAGAAAATGGAGCTTCCAGCCAGTATCTTGTTCCTTTGAGCCACAGTCTGTGCTCCTGGGGACCTTGGGTGGGCAGGCCATGAGGCTGAGCCAGTCCTGTTCTCCTCACCACCTACACTATCCCGGCAGAGCCTCGCCTCCCATGGCTGCAGTCCTAGGCCACTCCTGGCCTGAGCAGCCCTGAGAGGCCTGGGCTTCCCAGCTCTGCCTAGAAGCTGACATTACAGTCAGTGGTGGGTGGGAGCTCGGCTCCCTCTCTCTCAACAGGGTTTGTCCTCAGAGAAGGTCTGGGAAGAAGGATGGCCACTCTCTTCCCTTCCAAAGATAATTGGGGAGACACAGAAAGAAAGCACCTGTGTTCAAAGGCAAAATGACCACAATTAATCTCTAAGCAAAAGGCCGGGCGCGGTGTTCTTTAAGAAAAACAGCTTTAGGAGTTTAACGACAACCGAGAGAATGAAAGCGAATTAAAAGAAATAGTAATTAAATCAGGAGAGAAGTTTTTGTAAAGGGGATGGTAAAGGAAATTAAAACCAGTAATACTGAAAAATGTGGTGGACCGGGCTGGGGGGAGGGCCGGGCCTGGTGAAGGAGAAGGGGGGCAGGGCTGGGGGAAAGCAACTAGGCTGAGAGGCACTAAGAACAGGGTCAGGTGATAAACCCCTTGAGATCCTGTGGCTAGCATGTCCAAACCAAATGATGCAAACAGTGCCTGATGCATCCTAATCGTTTTAGGAGCCTCCCGGACCACCAACTTGCTCAGTAATTAATTTATTTATTTACTTTTTTTTATTGGAATAATTCAAGGGACAGAGTGTAGGTTAAGGCTCATTACAGCAAAAGGATACATGAACATCATCTGAGAAGACCCAGGTAGACCCAGGCGGAAGGCAGATCCTGCTTGGGTCTCCTAGAGGCCACCTCTCCTAGGAAGGACCCAGAATGTTTCTTTCTCCAGTACCGGCAGATGTAATAATGTGAGTCGTGTTTTAGCTCAAGAAGTTGGCTAGGCCCTTGGGTCCCAAGGTGTTTTATGGGTGCTGGTCACAGAGGCCCCTTCTACCTGGTGACTGATAAAATCCATGTTTCTAGGCTGCAGAGGTGGCTCGGTGCTTAAGAGCACTTGTTGCTCTTGCAGAAGACCCAGGTTCAGTTCCTAGCACTTCATAAAGAATCACAACCACCTACAGACAGTAATTTCAGTTGCAGGAGATCCAAAAGGCCCTCTTCTGACTTTCGAAGGCACCAGGCATGCACATGGTGCACCTACATATACGCAGGCAAATATGTATCCATATAAAAAAAATCTTTTTTTTTTAAAAAAAAAGCAAGAAAATACTGAATTCTCAGAAAGAAATGGTATACAAGAAAATGATAGCATCCCACAGCCTTATCAGATAAATGCTTCAGTTTTTCAGATGAAACCACAGACCAACTTGCAAGCAAGCCTTCCTATAACCAGAAAATATCAAGCCAGCTTTATAACTTATTTCAGCACAGTGGTCAAGAGGAGATCTTTTTACAAATGCGAAAGCTTAAATCTCCCTAGCACCCTAGGGCAGGGAGGAGGGGTGGGTAGGCATTCCATCAAGATCCCTGCAGGCTGTGCCAGGACAACAGTCCTGAACTCTGGTGATAGGATTGCCATCCACACTGCTAAGAAAATGTGTCTCTCAAACTCCCCCCAAGGATTTTCTACACCCAAAGTCATCTGCTTTGAGTCAGAGCGTGGGACTCATCTCCATTTACCGGAAGACGAACCTCCAGACGCCACAGTCTACATTGGAACAGCCCTTGCCTCGTACCTGAGCAGGTGGCTGTCTGCCTACTGCAGGGGAGATACCCGTCCAGAGCTCCGGCTTGGGCTTCTGATCTGGGTGCAGCCCTTCTCCAGAGTAAGATGTTCATCTAAAGAGCAGTCAGATAGTCGCACTGGGGGCTGTCAATCAGAATGTGCTGCTCTCTCGTTTCACAGAGGGGCAAGAAGCGGCGGTGGTGGCACACGCCTTTAATCCCAGCACTCGGGAGGCAGAAGCAGGCGGATCTCTGAGTTCGAGGCCAGCCCTGGTCTACAAAGTGAGTTTCAGGACAGCCAGAGCTACACAGAGAAACCCTGTCTTTAAAAAAGGAGGTGGGAATCATGCTTGAAAAACAAGTCACTTAGCCTAGAGGTGGTGGAGGTGTATGGGGTTCACTGATCAAGGGGGTGTACAGCAACTGCAGATGAGAGCCAAGAAGGGGGTGTCTTAGGGTTTCTATTGCTGTGAAGAGACACCATGGCCACAACAACTCTTGTAAAGGAAAAGATTTAATTAGGAGGCTTACAGTTGCAGAAGTTTAGTCCATTATCGTCATGGCAGGACACGGCCAGTATACAGGCAGACATGGTGTTGGAGAAGGAGCTGAAAGTGCTACATCTTGCAGGCAACAGGAAGTAAAGTGAGACACTGGGTATTGCTTGGGCATATATGAGTTCGCAAAGCCCACCTCCATAGTGACACACTTCCTCCAATAAGGCCACGCCCATTCCAACAAAGCCACACCCCCTAGTAGGGCAACTGGCTTTGGGGGCCATTTTCTTTCAAACCACCACAGGTGGTCAGGGTGTTTTTAGAAGTTCTGTGGAGTGTTGGGCTGGCTTCCCCTTTCCTCTATGTATTTGCTAGGACTCTGGTAATAAAGTGTCACCAACCTGCTGGCTCAAAGACCCAAACATACACCATTAGGGTCCTGGCAGCTGGAAGCCCAGGTCAAGGGCTTCGCTCTGAGGGCTGTCAAGAAAGGTTGCTCCTTGACTTGTGGGTGGCTTGGTTCCCCTGTCCTCAAGTTCCCATGGCATTCTCTCCACGTCTCCGGGCCACGCTCCTCTTCTGCGAGGACACCCAGCATGCTGTGTGAGGGCATGGGATCACGGCCTCAGCTGAACTTGACTGTGAAAACCTTTTTCCCAAATAAAGCCGCTTTTTGAGGTGCTAGGGGCTAAGTCGAATACAATTCCACCCATAAGAACTTGGAAATACAGAGTGGAAGTCTGCACTGATAATCACTTCTATCTGAAGATGGTCTCTTTTCATGCAGCTTTGTACCTAATAACCCCCAGAATATGTGAGTGCTGCGGAAGTATCTTCCGCTCCATCAGCCAATAGCTGCTGAAATACCAGCTCACTGGGGCGTGGTATATTTCTCTTTTAAAAAGAGCCACAGATCTCGGCTCGGCCCTCTTGGTTCCGGCGCTTGGTCCCGGTTTTTGCTCCCGGGTCCTGCTCCAGCGACTAGGCTCCCTTCCTGACGGTTTATGGTGTAAGTTTTACCCCCCCAAAATAAATAACCCCTTAAAACATAACTGGTGTGGGATTGATTCGCCGTTATGTGAGCGTTCCAGCTAATCAATAAAAGTGGGGAAGAGAATAATGAGACACAGAAGGGATGGTGGTGAGGAAGAAGAGTAGGAAGAAACAGGGAGGGGCTGAGGTCGGACTGCAGGGCCTGACGGGACGAGGCTGGAGGGAGACTCGGTGCTCAGGTGTTAGCTTTTCCTCTGGATTTGGAAGAGATCCCGATGCAGACAGCTGGACCGATGCACAGGGCAGGACTACAACCGCCTTGGCTCTGGGAGACCTGCCTTCCCTGCATCTCACAGAGGCGGCCCTGGGTCAGCTGACCACCACGGCAGCTCTCCTGAAGCAAGGGCTCTAGGGGAGGAGAACGAGGACGTGAACTCTGTACGGAAGTGTCGAGAGACGCCAGGGTATTGTGGGTATGATCACCCAAGAAGGGAATTCCTCCTATCTGGCATGATTGTTACATGCGTGTTCTTTTTAAGTGTGTATGACATGTGCTCTGTGTGTGTGTGTTTGCGTGTGTGTGTAACAGATAAGTACAGAAACAGGGAGAAACTGAGACGGCATGCCACGGCACACAAACACACATGTGGAGGTCAGAGGACGACTTTGTGTTTCCTTTCTTTACCTTTCCATCCACTCTGGGGATAAAATCTGACCACCAGGCTTGTGCAGGAGGAACCTTTGCCTCTGAGGCTCCCAGCAGTCCCGACACCTGTCCTCCTCATTTCCTCCTGCAGTCACCAAGAGCTTTCAGGACAAGGTGTCTACCTCCTGCAGCCTACCACAGAGCATGAAGGGGAACAGGGTCCTTCGTGGGAGCCTCAGGAGAATTTGTTCAGGCCATGGGTCCTCCTTACAAGGAGGCACTGCCACTGAGTCGGAGGAACAGGAGACCCCGTAGGCTGTGGCCTCCCAGGGCTTCCAGCTCTCCAGCTTGTGGACTGTCCACCCTGCCAGTTCACTGATATACAACGGGTTTCTCAGATACTCCTTCCTGAAGCTTCCAGAAAGCCAAAGGGGAACAAAACAAGCACACTTGTATGGTGACGAGCTGGAACACATTACAGACAGAAGGCCTCTGCTCCAGGCAACTCTTGTCTTGGATCCTGTTCAGGGAGGGGCACCCTTTGGGTGCTCTCAACCCTGACTGGATAGCAGCGACAGGTTCTCACCAAGCGCCCTGTCACATGGGGATGTTTGAGAACCTTTGGCTAAGTTCCGAATGCCGCAACACAAGCCAGGTCAGTGGTAGCAACGACATGGGGCACATTTACAGGGAAACTTCTGTGTTAATGTAACTGCAAAGGGTCTTCTCCTTTATTTCCAGTTAAACCCGAACATGCCCAGAGGCATTCCTGCCTATCATTTCAACCTTCCACATGTACTCCATAGCTTTGGGGTAAGCTTTCTTTCCTGGATTATAACCTTTAGATGAGCGTGCACAGGAGTGTGCCAACCCCTACATGGATATGCGTAGGCTCCCTGGCAAGTCAATCCCATTGTTTCCCTTGCTGAAGGAGGGAACTGCTTTGGAAAGAAATGCCCACTGGTCCCCATGGCATTATCATTTGTATTCATGGAGCTGCCAACCCTCTGCAGCCCATTACATTAGAATAGCGAGCTTGTGTTTTCTTGATGGCAAGTGTGTGATTTGAGCAGCCCAGGCGGGAACAAAGAGATGCGCAGCTGTGCAGCCTATGGCTGCTCCACGGGAAGACGGCAGAGTACGTTAAACCCTTTCACATGCAAGGTGCTCAAGTTCTTCATTTGTTTGGGGCATAAACTTCTAGACATTTCTTGAAAATGAAGCCATGCAGACTCTGTACACGGCTACCCGGTATTCCTATGTTGGTGCGGGAGAATTATCTGTATTGCCGGCTTTATTTTAATTTCTTCAACTTAGGAAAGAGACCTAGTTGCCAAAGTAACCCAGAAAAGCCCTTAAACAAACGTGGTCAGTTTCGCTGTGTTCTGGAGTCACCTCCCATTTGAGAGCTCACCAGTGGGAGAACAAAAGCACCTGCAGGTTCTGCTGTGGCTTCTCCCGATTTGGTCTCCCTGTAAAGTCTCATGAACCTGCTCCCTTTCCCCCTGAAATGTCCCTTTTCCTGATCTTGCTGCCCTCACACCATCCACTATTCCCAGCCCTCTGGTTAATGCTGCCCACTATCAGCAGCCCCACCTAAGTGAATCTACTCCCAGTACACACCCTCCCTCCCCAGAAGCCAGCTGTGGACCCACAGGCTTACAAGTTTCTCCATGCAGCACTGGGAAGGAGGTCCAAGCTGCAAGCACAGAGGCCCTTACTCAATATACCTGATATCAACCTCTGGCCTCTGCATACAGAGCTGTAAACATGTACACACATGAAAGAAAAAAAAACCTGTTAATTTAAAAAAAAGAAACCTTATGACTAACGCACTTGACAGTTAGCTACCCCAGAAGTTACTTCCCATGAAAACTTAGTAACTGGTGAAGTTACTATGTCCATAATCACCCATACATAAGAAGACCCAGAGGAAAGCAAAGTGCCCACATCTGTTGTTATGTGGTAGTAGTGTTTCTAAACCTCAATGATCAGATGCAGCAAGGTTAAAGTCCTAGTGTACATCAGAGTCCCCTTGTCCTGGCCTGGACCCATTGTTTCCCTTGGAACATCATTGTTTCCCAAGGAACATCTTTGTGGGAATCAAGAGTGTGCTGTCAGGGGGGCTGGAGAGACGGCTCAGTGGTTAAGAGCATTGCCTGCTCTTCCAAAGGTCCTGAGTTCAATTCCCAGCAACCACATGGTGGCTCACAACCATCTGTAATGAGGTCTGGTGCTCTCTTCTGGCCTACAGACATACACACAGACAGAATATTGTATACATAATAAATAAATAAATATTTTTTTTAAAAAAAAAGAGTGTGCTGTCAGCCAAGCATGATGGAGCAGCCTTTACTCCTAAGCACTGGAGAGGCAGAGGCAAGCAGATCTCTAAGAGGCTAGACCAGGCTCACTGAGTTCCATCCAGAGGTAGAGAGCACCCTGTCAAGAACAAGAGCATGTTCCCTGCACTCACAGGCTCTGCAGGCTGTAAAGTAGTTCCTGTTGGATGGGCCTGTATTGCTGACATCTTCAGCTATTTCAAACTGGTGCCAACATTTGCATGATTTCAGAATGTCCTATTCAACCCTTCCTGTAGGAGCCTGGCACCTGGAAAACCTGGAATCTAGTCTATGATAGGTGTGGAAACAGAAGAGTTTTAGCCTCCAGGGCACACAGCCATAATCATTCCCATCTCACTATGTTTGTAGTCAACACTAGAACTCCAAGATATCCCATTCCCAACTGATTTTGACACTGCCCCTAACATGGCTTCTCCAAGGACTTAGAAGGCTTAGCCTGAGTCGGCTGTAAACTGAGTTTGCTGCTTCTGCCACCAAAAACAGTTACAGTTACAGCCCATGTCAAGAGTCCTGGAAGCTTCTCTGGACCAATGTTATCTTAACTCAAGTAAAGATCTAATGTGTTAGGATTTCAGAAGTGCTATAAATAAAACCCAGGCATGGTGGCACATGCCTGTAAAACCAGCATTTGGGAGACAGAAGGGTTAAGAGTTCCAGGCTAGCTTGGGCTACAGAGGGAGCCATGGTCATACACACACACACACACACAGGAAATAACAATTTATTTTAAAAGAAATGTGATACACAAATATCTTTCTGCCTAGAAAGAAGAGAATTCTCAAAAACAATGTAGCATGTGGAAGACATAATGTCAATCAAAATAAGGTCACAAATAAGACAAATGCTATAGGATTCTACCTGTAGGAAGAACAGTCACGCCATGAAGACAGCGATGCCATCAGCTGCTGGGAGAGGGCAGCTTTGCAAAGTGATGCGTTTGGGAGGTGGATGGGGTGAGCATCCTACCATACAAATAAACTGAATACCACTGAATAATGAGTTGAAAGTGGACAGGATGATAAATTTTATATTATGTGTGTTTTGCCACCAAAAAAATATTTCTTTTGATAAAAAAGAAAGGAACAGCTTGAACACTGTGTTTCTCGGCAACGGTATTAGCATTGCACCACAGAGCCAAGGCAGCTACGGAATAAATGCTGCACATCTTTACGTCCAACTCCCAAGTTCCCTTCCTTTCCTTCTGCCGACTGAAGCAGTCCCCATCCTGCCAGCGAGAGCGAGCACCTTCTAGCTCATTGGTTCAGGAAACGCAGCAGCTTTCGGCTACCGTTGTTGACCAGGCTAGACAGGACAATGAATCAGAGAGCATCCTGAGTGGCTGCAGCATCTATTTGCCCCAGAGACAGACAGACAGACAGACAGACAGACACACACACACACACACACACACACACACACACACTGATAAACAAATTTCCTTTCCAAATTAAAGTCCTAACTTTTAGCTGTATTTGGTTCCTCTAACTGGCTATGGCAGTGCACGGTTAGGAGGTGGAATTCCACTGTTAATATTGTCACTTTTTTTCCAAATGAATCAGACTTTGTTTTCTGTGCTTCTAAAATAAAAACACCTATTTAACGAATTAAGAAATTCGCAGAATCCAAGAAAGTCAGTTTTTCTTTTTTTTCCATTCAAATATTTACACTTCCTTCCCTTCTCCCAAGAAAGTCAGTTTTTCTGTCCATTTTTTTTTTTCAAGTAAAATGTTTCTTGCTAAGATTTAAAAGTGCAAACTCCCTGATATGTCAGCCTAAGAAATCTTCCAGGGAGCTGGTGAGATGGCTCCAGGGTAAGGGAGCTTGCAGCTAAGCCTGACGACCTGAGTTCCATCCCCAGAACCCACATGGTAGAAGGAACCGACACCGGCAAGTGGTCTTTTGATCTCCGTGTGTGCCACATCATACAATAACCCCCACACACACAAATAAATAAATGCAATTTCTTTTAAAGAAATCCTATAAAGAGATATGCTGTGTAGCATGTGCAAGGCTCAGGGCCTGACTGCTTGTAACGTTAAAAGAAGCGACACTATTTGGAAAGAGGAAGGGGGCCAGCCAACGGAGAGGCGGAACAAGACGGCAGAGTGATTAACTACATCCATAGAAATAGCAGTCAGTTTGACACAGAAACCCATCAGTTTGTACAATACACTATGTAAGTAATTCAAAGGGACACAAGAACACTTTTCTCTCTAAAATGTGACCTAAGTTACAGGCAGTGTTGAGCCACCTGATGTGGAAGCTGAGATTCGAACCCAGGACCTCTGCAAGAGCAGCAAGTGCTCCTAACCACTGAGCCATTGCTCCAGGCCAAAGACTGTATTTTTACTTTTTAATTATGTATGTATGTGCCCATGGCAGCAGTGCATTTGGAGGCCAGCAGAGGGCGGTGGGGCGCTGGAGCTGGAGTTGCAGGGAGGTGTGAGCCACCTACAAGAGTGCTGGGAACAGAAACGGGTCCTCTGCAGGAACAGTACAATCTTAACTGCTATCATCCCTCTGGCCTCAAGATTTTGTGTTTTTTTTTTAAAAATGTGTTTCTTAATGTATATTTTTATTTTATTTATAAAATAAATAGGGCACACGTGGAGGTCATAGAACAATTTGGAGAGACCAGTTCTCTCCTTCCACCACGTGGGTCCCAGTTTAGCAGCGGGCACCTTTCCCCACCTGGGTCATCTGGCCAGTCCCGGGTGTTCTGTAACCTATACATCTCTTCAACACTGCAATCTCCATGGACAGTCGGCAGCTTCTTCCTTTCTCTCTGGCTCCCAGAATGCACAAGCTGGGGCGATTCTTGCTCCTGCAGAGTGGGGCAGCACTGGTGGCGTGAACTTCAAAACTTACTTTTGGGCAGAATTTATTCAGACTTAGTGTAAAAATGCTACCTCACTCCTATTACAAAGTCTTTAGTTTTCAATAAATCCAATTCCTGAAATTAATTCTTTCAAAGCAGGTTTAGAAGTGAGATCTGTGAGTGTTGGGTGGTGGGATTAAAGGGGTACACCTTTAATCCCAGCACTTGGGAGGCAAAGGCAAGTGGATCTATGTGAAGTCAAGGCCAGTCTGGTCTACAGAGCGAGTTCCAGAACAGCCAGGGCTACACAGAGAAACCCAGTCTCAAAAAAAACAAAACCAAAAAAAAAAAAAAAAGAAAGAAAGAAAGAAAGAAGGAAGGAAAGAAGGGAGAATGGAAATCCCTAATGGACTCTCAGAGAAGAAAAAAGCAAACAATTATCTAAACTTCAGACACAAAAGACTAAAGGAGCCAGGCCTGGGGGGGGGGGCACGCCTGTTTTCCTGCTCAAGGGGTGGAGACAGGAGGATGGCAAGTTTCAAGACAGTCTGGGCTACATAGCAAGACCCCATCTCAGAAAAGTAAAAACAAAAGAAAAGAACAGAATGAGCGGATATCTCAGCCAAGATTTTTGGTTTCTGATTTCTTTGACTCTTACCCTCGGTACCA
Source organism: Myodes glareolus (assembly GCF_982192425.1). Classification (NCBI taxonomy): domain Eukaryota; kingdom Metazoa; phylum Chordata; class Mammalia; order Rodentia; family Cricetidae; genus Myodes; species Myodes glareolus. Next base: position 27,862,777 of record NC_142041.1, read on the forward strand.
GCTGCCTGCTCACACAGATTCGCCTGATGGAGTCCAAGGCATACTTCTTGAAAACCAAGTACCCAAAATGACAATCACCAGGACGGAAATACCTTGGGGAAAACATGCCAAGGCCAATTAGAGCATCTTGGATTTGAATGACTCCATGGCTGTATGAGGAACTGTCAATCCCACAAAGAAGGAGCTCTCTAAGAAAGGCTGTCTACCTTCTCACTAGCAAACCTGAAGACAGAGACTGAGGGCCTTGCAGTGAAGCATCAGCAACCAAGCTCCATAGAAATCAATTCCAAAGTTTATTAGAAATAGAAAAAAACATTTCTCAAAGTCAATTCTTGTTAAGTTCTCTGTAAAATAATACACGTGAACAGAAAATCACTACACTTTTGGTCCAAGATATGTTGGGTTTTTTCCTTCTTCCTCAGATGACAGATGGATGTAGCCAAATCTATGAGCGCGTGTACTTGCCCCAAATGTGCAACATAAATACAGAAGCGATGAACAGAAGACTCATCACCAACACTGGAACAGGGCCACTAGAATGAGAGAGAAGGCATACTTCAGGAACAAGGTATGCTTAATGTAAGATTGCCTGAGGACAAAGTGGGGACATTGTTTATGTTGTACACAGGAATTCCCAAAATTGTTACTGTTGCAAATGTGTGTGGTGATGGCACTCCTTTGAAGGAGGTGCAGCCTCCTCTTCTGTGGAAACAGCAAATTAGACACAAACAAACCCATCTGATGCCCCGTAGGTCACCTCTCAGATTCTCTAATTTTGTGTACTTATTAATAAGTTCTACAATTTAAAAAAAAATCCAAACTTTTACATGCAAATGATTCATTTACAAAACTTCTCAAATTAGCATAAATTGACAACCTTTTCTATCTAGCTATAGTATGAGACACACGGATGAATTATCCCATTATATAATTTACAAAATGCTTTTAAATCTATGATCCCATTCAACCTGCACAAACTCATGCCACAAGTGAGACAGTAGTAATCCATTTTACATTAAGGAAACCCGAGGCTCAGATGGATTCCTGCCCAAACACAGACTAGAAAGAGAGGCCTGAACCTGGCCTTGCTGACTGCACCCTCAGGCTCATTTGACCTGCAAGTTTGCCTTTTGCTTGTTTTGTTAGGACAAGGTCTTTCTCTGTAGACCTGGCTGTCCCGTCCCAGGACTCACACTGAAACCAGGCTGGCCTTGAACTCACAGAGATCCGTCTGCCTCTGCCTCCCTAGTGCTGGAATTAAAGGTGTGTGCCACCACAATTTCTAATCTTAACACTTCGTTCTGTGCGGTGTACACTGTTGACTTATATTCATGGGCTCAGTGTAGAAAAGGAATAGATTTCCCCATCTGCCCGCCCTTAAATCAAATGCTTTTCCTACAGAGAACTGGCTTACATGTTTCTTACTGGGAAGGCCTCTGACTATACACAACTGTGAGCATTGCCCACACCACGTTTGAAGAATTCAATACATCTCACTTCACCTCCCAGATACAACTGGGAGTGGAGAGCAGAGATTTCAGAAAAGGCGTCTTTAGTCATCAAGGCATTATCAGGACCCTGGGTGAGGTAGCGGCAGTACCAGATTGGATAAGAGACAATGCAGAGATCAAGGTCTCTGCTCCATCAGTCTTAAGTTTGTACAATTGAAGAGTAAGCAAGTTTACAAGGATATGGAAGAAGCACCACCACACTGCACTTGAACTTCCTCCCTTACTTCTAACAGTCAGCGCACAGAGCTAAGGATCCAGTCCTCAAGGGTCAGAGCATGGATGCCTGTCCCTCACAAGCGTGCCTGTGGCCCATTCCTTATCTTTAAGTCTGTCTCCCATCTGCAAGATGGTTACTATGGCACCCATCTTAAGGATTGTAGACACAGAGGCAGACTTATAGTAGGATCTCAGGAAACCCTATTATCAACCTGAAAAACCTTACTAAACCCCCAGAATGAGCCAAAACAAGCTCAGAGGTACTGGATGATGGTAGATTTGTAGGTAGGAATTCTCGACTGCATTCTTTCACCAAAGTATATTTCTCTAATATTACAGGGAAACTTATTATTATGAAACTTCAAGGGGCAATTTCTACCAGTTGCTGAGAAGACCTAAGCAGCACCCCCGAAGGACTCACAGGGCAAGTGTGAGTCAGACTTGCCCAAACAAGGTCTTCCTGCCTTTTTGAGAGATCTAAAATCATCTCTAACAATCATCAAAGGCTGTCAGAATGCCACCAGCCAGAGAATTGCTCCCTAAATACACGCTCACAAGACACCAATACACTTGGGGGGTGAGGGGGACAGGACCAGCTCAGTGTGGTCACACCCATCTGTAATCCCAGTGCTCAGGAGGCTGAGGCAGAAAGATAGTAAGTTTCAGTTTAGTCCTGTACCCAGTAAGACCCTGCCCCAGAAAGAAAGAAAAAAAAAAGAACAACAACAACAAAAAAAATGGTATAAGAAAAAAAATTCAATAAATGAATTAAACCAAAAATCTTCATAAACTAAATCTACAAACTAAGCCAAACTGATTAACTGCATTTTTGTCTCTTTTCACCAGACAGGCAGCAGGGGAAGGTGTGGGCCTCAACAGTCAGGCCTGTTCTGCCTCCTGTCAATTGTGGAGTACCTCACTGCCTGAGATTCCTCATCTGCAAACGGTGCAGCTCCTACCTCAGGGTGCTGGTCACAGCAAGACTCAAAAGACACTAATTTTCCTCAAAAGAGCAGATGCTACACAAAGGAAACAGCAGGGAAGGGAGCCCTGGTACTAGACACCCTGGCCTAAGAGGTGAACACAGGACAGAAGTTGCCTGGACAAACACTTCTCATCAGCCCCTGAGTCCTTCCAAGCCTAAGCTGGGAAAGTGATGGAGTCACCCTCCTGGGTCTGCTGGTCACCCTCCTACGACAAGGAAGCCAAGCAACTTTGGGTAATACAAAGTAATGGGAAATTTCCATTAGGCTGTAATAAAATCAGCCTCTACCTCAGGGCAACTTTGAAAAACCACCCAATTCCCATTCAAATGGCTCCTCCCATTTCTCAGTGAGGGGCAGCAGCACCTAATGAAGAGAGATTTCCTCTAATTAAGCAGCTCCCCTCCTGTTCTCTGCAGCCATCCTTTACCCTGACACAGCCACAGGAGGTCCTTCCGTCCTTTCCATCACTCCCAGAAAGGTGTCATTCAGCGCCTAATCGGTCTAATCAGTTGATGGACAGGCAAGCCAGACCCAGCGCAGCTGGCACAAACGCAGCTGCAGTGTACCACGTCAGGAACAGCTCTTACACCCAGTCACCAGGACAGATACCCTACGGCTGCTCCACAACTTACACTTTGAGCCCTGGGGAGTCTTCTGTGTAGAATCGCCACATCCCTCCAGTCCCTGCAGAGGTGGTGCGGCCTGCACTCCGCGTCCCACAGCTGGCATTTTTTCTGTAAGGGATAAAAATATCATTAGTAGCCTTTTTAATAACATATGCCTACAGTATACAGGCTTTAAAAAAAAAAAGCAACAACCTGTAAAAAGAAAAGCCTTCTTTACTAGGATAAAGTCAAACCCTACCTTTGCCAGTCGTCTTATGTTCTATGGACTGAGAACCAGCACCTGTCATGTGCCAATGTGCACAGGAACTGCCTTTGCCATCTATAAGCAAGAACAACTAGCTCAGCAATGGCTAAGCTGGCATGTGAACCCAGTTCTGGTCTATCTGTACATTACTATTCCTTTTGCTAGGCAACCTGTGCTCCCTAGACCACAGCATCACTAGCTCCCTTGCACCTCATGGGTCTCATGAACCACTCACCCTGAACACCCTATCCAAACCATCTACAACCCTCTCTCTAGCCTCATCTCCCCAGCTTCTTTCATTTATTGCCTCAATCACTTGAAATTACATGATCTATTTATTTGGTAATTTATGGCCTCCCACAAGGGTAAAAAGCTCACAAAATGCAGACAAACCCTGGAGCTCACTCTCTCTCTCTCTTTCAATAGATGGATACATAGTTTTTTGTTTTGTTTTGGGTTTTGGTTTTTTTTTTTTTGAGACAGGGTTTCTCTGTAGCTTTGGGTCCTGTCCTGGAACTAGCTTTTTTTAAAAATTTATTTATTTATTAAGTATACAATGTACTGCTGGCAAGGAAGGCACCAGGTCTCATTACAGATGGTTGTGAGCCATCATGTGGTTGCTTGGAATTGAACTCGGGACCTCTGGAAGAGCAGCCAGTGCTCTTACCCTCTGAGCCATCTCTCCAGCCCTTGGAACTCGCTTTTGTAGACCAGGCTGACCTCGAACTCACAGAGATCTCTGCCTCCTGAGTTCTGGGAGTAAAGGTGTGCGCCACCAGCGCCCAACTCTGGCTATCTTTTTCCCAAGTACATTCTCCAAGATAAACTAAGGCTTGATGTGTGACAGGCCTTTAGTTATTATTTGATGACTATCTTAATTATCCCACCATCTTAATATCTCGACTTTCCATTACTTCTGCATGAAGTTTGTGGTCTCTAAAGTACCATCGCTCCTTTCCCTCCTTGCAGAGGTTCCTGTTCCATTGTATTATGCGGATCAAGAATTCTGAGCCCAGTTGAACCTTAAATCCTACACATTTCTTCTCTGAGACATTATTACTACTGTCACTTCATTCAGAGATACAAATTGCACACTATGTAGTCCAAAGCATCACTAACCATAAGCTTCAACTTCTCAAAGAACAGACACATTCTTCCCCAGTCAACAGCAACTACAATTATTGAACCAGATACAGGTTTCCAGAATGAATTTATACAGTCTCTCCATACATTAGTCAAGGGCAGTCTAATGTCACAGGCTGTACAATATTAAATTAAAGACACTATTTATATCCATAACGTAAAAGCTGCATCTGTCACATCACTTATGCTCTGACTGCCTCACTTTTATTTATCATTCTTTGACAATTTGATAAGTAAGTGCCTTTTGGCTCTTTAAAAGTTCTCAGATGGGCACTTATTAATCCCAGCTCTCGGGAGGCCGAGGAAAGCGGATCTCTGTGAGTTTGAGACCAGCCTAGTCTACAGAGTGAGTTCCAGAACTGGCTCCATAGCAGCTGAGAAAACCCTGTCTTGAAAAACCAAAAATAAATAAATAAATGAAGTTCTCAGATGGCCAAACTTCCCTATTAATTTTTCTTGAACAAAAATCAATTCCCAAGGATCTATCCACACCTACAAGACTAGCACAAAGAGTCTCTAAAACCCCAGCTAGCAACAACACAGGAGTCCGGCCCGTATAACCTACAGTCACTCAATATACTTCCTTTAAATATCTTAGTGATGCAACATTTGCAGTCACCCAGGACCACCTTATCATTTCTGACAGTTCTACAAGAACTCCCTGCTCTGAGCACACATGTTTAAACCACCTAGTCTAAATCCACTGCGGAGACTTAGATTTTCCTACAGTAGCCAACAAGAAAGGTCCCTTGTCTCTTCCTTAGTGGATGTTTGGTGCTGTGCTTTGTGTGTGGTGCTAGAGACCAAGTCTGTGGCCTTACACATGCTAGGCAAGCTCTCCACTACTGACCCTCCATATCCCCAAGCCTTCCTCTCCACCTTCTGAATGATAGTTTTAAGGTTCCCTTTGAGTTTTCATGGTCTACTCCTCTCTAGAAAAACACAGCAACAGGGTTAGCTGATTCCTTCAGTTCATATTTATTATGGCGTGACTTAAGACAGGAACTGAAAAAGAGGACGTGGACAGGTTCTCTATTGAAGCAGAGGAGATGAACATGTAAGCATAAAGTCTCCTACTATTAATAAAACTACAATACTAGCACCTGGGAGGTGAAGGCAGGGTGGTTATGAGTTTAAGCCTGGGCTATGTGAGACTGTCTAAAAAGAAACTAAATAAATAAATACTTGAGAAGAGGACAGACCGAATGAGGATATGAAGCTCAGAAAAATGGTAGTAAGTTCAGAATTGCTGGATCACAGGAGAAAGGAGAGCCCCGGGATTCCTCCACAGACTCCCTTTTCTTAACATGCAGCCACCAGAAACTTGCAGAGAATCTAAGTGGAAGACAAACAGCCGGCTGGAGGATGAACAGTGGTGGAAATGCAAAGCAGAAGAGGTTGAGAGCATGCAAGTCAAAACAACTCTGAGAGTCCATCTCACACCTGTAAGAATGGCCAAGACCAAAAACACTGATGACAACTTATGCTGGAGAGGTTGTGGGGAAAAGGAACACTCCTGCATTGCTGGTGGGAGTGCAAGCTGGTATAGACCCTTTGGATATCAGTGTGGCGATTTCTCAGAAAATTAGGAAACAACCTACCTCAAGACCCAGCAATATCACTTGTGGGTATATATCCAAAGGATGCTCAATCATGCCACAAGGACATGTGCTCAACTATGTTCATAGCAGCATTATTTGCCATAGCCAAAACCTGGAAACAACCTAAATGCCCCTTGACTAAAGAATGAATAAGGAAAAGATGGTACATTTACACAATGGAGTACTACACAGCAGAAAAAAATTGACATCTTCGAATATGCAGGCAAATGGATGGATCTAGAAAACATCATATTGAGTGAGGTAACCCAGACCCAGAAAGACAATTATTATATGTACTCACTCATAAGTGGCTTTTAGACATAAAGCAAAGAAAGACAGCCTACAATCCACAACCCCAGAGAAACTAGAAAACAAAAAGGACCCTAAGAGAGACATATATGGATCTAATCTACATAGGAAGTAGAAAAAGACAAGATCTCCTGAGTAAATTGGGAGCATGGGGACCATGGGAGAAGGTAGAAGAGAAGGGGAGAGGAAAGGAGGGAAGCGAAGAAAAATATAAAATATATAGCTCAATTTAAAAAAAAAAAGAAAGAAAAGAAGTTTGAGGGCTAAAGTGGATTGACAGAAATGGAGGAAGAGAAGTAATAAGAACGTCTTCCAGTGAAGCCTGGCATAGGACTGGATAGAAAAGACACAAGAAGAAAGAAGAAAGAAGAAAGAAGAAAGAAGAAAGAAGAAAGAAAGGAAGGAAGGAAGGAAGGAAGGAAGGAAGGAAGGAAGAAAGGAAGGAGTGGAGCTTCTGGATTTCTGTAAAAACACAAATAGCAAGGTCAGTCAGGTGGTGGTGGCGCAGGCCTTTAATCCCAGCACTGGGTAGGCAGAGAGACTGAGGAACTCTGTGAGTTCAAGGCCAAGCCTGGTCTACAGAGAGTTCCAAGACAGACTCCAAAGCTACATACACAGAGAAACCCTGTCTCGAAGAATCAAAAACAAAACAAAACAACAAACAAACAAAAATAAGGAGACACTGAAGCTGGCTCAGAGGACTTGTCGCTCCTGCAAAGGACCCCAAATCGGTCCCCCGCACTCACACAGCTCAGTCATTCCTAACTGCAGTTCCAGCTGATCTGATGTGCTCTTCTGACCTCCGAGGGCACCAGGCAGGGACATGATGCACATACCCACACATGAGCACACAACACACACACTAAAAATAGATCCAAAAAAACACACAAACAGTTGGGGATGGGGAACTAGGGTGACAGACTGTTGTGTAAAGCAAGTTTTGTTAAACTGAGTGTGTATTGGAACTCTCGGTGAAAGTCTGAAAGGTAAAACCCCAGAGACACCAGCCTTATGCCACCACCTTTCTCAAAGTTGTTACTGATCCTGGTGTAATTTAACTTCCCTTTAACTAAAGTGGTGCAACTGATCAAGGACAGGAAAACGATGCCTCCCTCCTAAAGGGCCACGTCAGCTCGGGCTCACCCGGGCCCTGTGAATCTTCTTCCCATCCTGGACTTCATCCCGCAGTGCGAATTTCTGCCCTTACCTCTGCCGGACCGTGGATCCCGCTGCCCGTGCGGCCACCGCTTTGCTGGGAGAGCGCCCTGAGGAGCCCACGTTGGTGCCACTGGGCGTCGGACCCGGCTGCAAAGAGAAGCAGACAGACCGTAAGCATCGCCGCCCGCTTCAGATCCCCGACACGCCCCCACCCGGGAAGCTGGGACAAGGAGGGAGACTAAGGCAAGGACGGGCCAGAAGCCGGGAGCCGCGCACCATGCTGATGCCGAAGAAGAGCGGGCTCAAGAGACTCGGGTGCGGAAAGTCGGGAAGTTGCAGAGCACTCGGAGCACCGGCGGAGTCAGGCTCTGGCACCGCCCCCAGCCGGCTGGCAGGGTCCTCGCAGACTCTAGGACGGCTGAGCTGTCCTAGGATATGCCTGTACAAATTACGCTGAGAACAACTGGACCGAGTGAAATACGACAAACCCTTGGCGTCTTTCATTTGATCTCAGAGCCTTTCATGGGGACCAATCTCACCAAATGAGCCGCTTTGGTTGTCTCACGCGGGAGATTTAATCAGGCATTTTCTTAGCGCCCACAAGTTTGCCGCTGATGTGGCCTAAACCGACGCACGCGTCCCCGGGCCGGGTCGGCTTTCAGTGGCTAGCGGGGCCAGGGGCGGAGATTGCCGAAGCTCGCGTGCAGGGAGCAGGCGCGGCGGCTCGGCCATGGCCGAAAACCTGTGCCGAGCCCGGGCTCGGGTCTACCCCCCGTCCGTACTCTTCCTGCACCCGGACCTGGGCGTGGGCGGTGCCGAGCGGCTAGTGCTGGACGCGGCGCTGGCGCTGCAGGAGTACGGCTGTGACGTGAAGATATGGACCGCGCACTACAACCCGAATCACTGCTTCCTGGAGACCCGCGAGCTCCCGGTGCACTGCGCCGGGGACTGGCTGCCCCGCAGCCTGGGCTGGGGCGGCCGCGGCGCCGCCATCTGCGCCTACGTGCGCATGATCTTTCTGGCCCTCTACGTGTTGTTTCTGTCCGGCGAGGAGTTTGACGTGGTCGTGTGCGACCAGGTGAGGGGGCGGGACCCCTGGGCTGGGTTTTTTTTGGTACTGGCCCCAGCGTGAGTTCCCAGGCACAGGGCTGTCTCCAGTTTTAGTGTGGATCCTTTAAGTGACAGATCTCAGGAATCACACCCCACCCCTTTTCATTGAAGGCGTTGAGATAGGGCTCACATGCCTGCATTTTAAATGCTTCGTCCTGAGACTAAAGTAGTTGGGGCGGGTAGTGGGGGCTCGCTCCAAGGAACACGAGCATTTAAAGTCACCTTCTGTCACTCCTTGTCTTTAACTCCATTTGTTCTTCTCCATCCATCCCACCCTCTCCAATCTCCTCGTCCCGCCACTCCAGGATTTAGCAGTGCCATGGATTAAAATCAAGCTAAATCTATCATATTGCCCATTAAAACTTTATCATTGTCCCCACTGGTCCTGGAGAAAAGTCCCAATTTATTGTATGTTTTGCTAAGTGGTCCCAAACTGTCCTCCCAGTTCGACACCACCTTGCCTCTACTCCTTTTGCCTCTGCCTCCCAAGTACTGGGTTTACAATGTAAGCCACCTTGCTGATTTGAAGTCCCAAGTTTTTGGTAAGTAGCATTCCACCCTATCTGCCCTGTAGCCATACCAGACTTGTTTCTTAGGTGTTTTTTACTATTCAGTTTTGGAGTTGGACAGAGATTGGTGGATATATTTGCCTGTACAGGTGTCTGAGCCTGTGGAAACCGCCAGTGTCAGGTATATTTCCCCGTCAGTCACCACCTGAACGTTTGAACCAGGATCTCTCATTGAACCAGAAACTGAAAGATTTGGCTAGACTTTTAGGCAGGTATGCGCTGCCGTAGCCTGGGTTTATGTGGGCAGTTGAAATCAAACTTAGATCCCCACTCTACACCTGGAGCCAAGGCCTCAGTCCTTCTTTTTTTTTTTTAAATTGGGAAGTAACATTTACTCAGGAGTAAAAGGTCAAATAAGTATAATGTAAAAGTCCCCTGTTCCCTCCTTGAGAGAGCCACTGTGAACAGTTTCTTCTGCTTCCTTCCAGAAGTGATGTGTACCACATATGTGTCTGTTTCTGGCTACATCTTACTTGTACATAATTGGGATTCAGTTTGCCAGCTGTTGGACATCGCAAAACTTTGAGATATCCATGCTTACTGATATTCAAGATCCACATCTGTCTTTCAGTGACTGGAAAGTCCCCTTTATTCAAATGTACCATAAATGTTTCCATCTTCTTTAGGGACACTAACATTGCAACCAGGTGTGTGTGTCGTGTGTGTGTGTGTGTGAGAGAGAGAGAGACTAGGTGTGGCATTCTCATATTGCAGGAGATGTGACAGCCACACGCTAATCTCACTTCTTACGCATGTCCTCTGAGGAAACTCCTGGGAGGTGCTGGAAAAGTTGTGGGTTATAGAGTAGTTCATTGTAAATGTCAGTAACCATTTCCAAAGGTGTCACTTTATTCTCCCACATACTAGATTATATATATTAATATAGTAAATCTAGTATAGATTAGTCTAAACTAGATTACCCCATGTTCTTTTCCACAGTGGATGCTACCGACCATTGTGCTCTAAACCAACAGGTACAAGTAACCACATTTGCTCTGGGGTTGCTTTATTATGATCCTGAGTTGCACTAAACCGCCCTGAGGTGGTTATCTTCATGGTTAATGTAGATGTTTGTCCAGATCCTATGAATCAGTGATACCAGGCAGCTGGACTGTGGCATTTGGCATGGCCAGTCACTTACCTACTGTCGGTTTTACCTTGGTTAGGTATCTGCCTGTATACCTGTCTTCAAACTGGCCAGACGGCGTAAGAAGGTCCTGTTTTACTGTCACTTCCCAGATCTCCTGCTTACCAAGAGAAATTCTGCCCTGAAGCGGTTCTACAGGGCCCCCATTGACTGGATCGAGGAATACACCACAGGCATGGCAGATCGTATCTTGGTAAACAGCCAGTACACAGCTTCCGTCTTTAAGGAAACCTTCAAGACCCTGTCTCATGTAAACCCTGATGTCCTCTACCCGTCCCTGAACATCGGCAGCTTTGACTTGGCTGTTCCTGAGAAGATAGATGACCTAGTCCCCAAGGGGAAACAGTTCCTGTTCCTCTCTATCAACCGATTCGAAAGGAAGAAGAATCTACCTTTGGCGCTGAGCGCCCTAGTCCAGCTTCGCGGACGGTTGACATCTCAAGACTGGGAAAGGGTTCATCTGTTCATGGGTGGTGGTTACGACGATAGGGTCCTGGAAAACGTGGAACACTATAAGGAGTTAAAGAAAATAGTCCAGCAGTCAGACCTCGAGCGCCACGTGACCTTCCTGCCATCCTTCTCAGACAGACAGAAAATCTCGCTCCTCCACGGCTGCTTGTGTGTGCTTTACACCCCGAGCAATGAGCACTTCGGCATCGTCCCCCTGGAGGCCATGTACATGCAGTGCCCGGTCATCGCCGTCAACTCAGGGGGGCCCTTGGAGTCTGTCGTCCACAAGGTCACAGGGTTCCTGTGTGAGCCTGACCCAGTGCGCTTCTCAGAGGCAATGGAACAGTTCATCCACAAGCCATCCTTGAAAGCCACGATGGGCCTGGCTGGAAGAGCCAGGGTGGCAGAGAAGTTCTCCGCCGAAGTGTTTGCGGAGCAGCTCTTCCAGTATGTCACCAAACTCGTGTAGCCGGGGCACCTCTAGAGCTCAGGGCCAGTATGCGACTTGCGCTGCAATCCTTCCGGGTTGTGGAAGCACCTCTGAAACCAAAAAGAAGGAGCTAGAAACTAGTGCTAGTAAGATCATTTTTTTAAGTAGACTTGAGTCTTGAATGTGAGCCACCTGTCCACCACTCCTACCTGTGATTTTTCTGACTATATCCTTAATGCTGTAATCATTCCAGATCTCATCAGCGTTGTTGAAAGAATGGTAGAAACCTGCTGCTAGCAGGCTATTTTAATTCTGTTTTCCTGGATTATGATTCCTTTATATATAAAGGTGTAATTATCCACTGTCTTAATTGGCTTTAATAGTTTAGGTCTCATCATTGTCACAGTCGATTGATTTGACTTCAGGGTGTAATGGGAACGGGCAGTTGCGGGTTTCATGCTCAGTTCTCTTAAAGTGTTCTCTGTTAGCTGTTAGGAAAGTTTTGTTTGAGTTTTGCCTGGATCCATAACCAGAGAGCTCAGTATTATTTATTGGTGTTTTTTGGGGGGAGGGGGTTGTTTGTTTGTTACTGCAACTGGACAATAAATGATGTTTGACACAGGAAGAGAATAAAGCATTAGGTCTGGACCTCCATGCTCTGATTTTATCTTGTTAAATAACGAAACCTGAAGTCAGAAAACCAGGGTGAACAAGACAGTTGACACAAAGAAGGAATGTCATTACACACTTGTCAACTTGCTGTGTCTCAGAGATTACCCATGTTTGGCCTTATTTCTTTGAGCCTGTGGCAGACATTCATGGTAGAGGAGGCAACCAGGAAGCAAAGAGATAGAAAGGGGTCAGTGTCACCTTCTAGAGAATGTCCCTAATGACCTAATCTCCTTTCACCAGTCCTGCCTACTACAAGTTCTCCCACCTCCCAGTAGCAGCATGGGCTAGGGATGAAGCCTGCAGGGCACAGGCCTTTGTGGGGAGGTGTTAGTCGGGGTTCTCTAGAGTAGCAGCACTTACAGAATGAGTCTCTCTATATATGTATATGTAAAGGGCATTTATTAGAATGACTTACAGGCTGCAGCCCAGCTAATCCAGAAATGGCTGTCTGAACCGTGAACAGAAAGTCCAAGAAGCCAGTACTTGCTCAGTCCTCGAGACCGGATGTCTCCGCTGGTCTTCACTGGAATCCCGAAGAAATAGGCTCTGATGCCTGCGAAGAAACGGACTGGCTAGCAAGGTGAGGACAAGCAGGTGAAGCAAAAGCTCCCTTTTATAGATTCCAGCAGAAGGATGGCCCAGATTAGAGGTGTGTCTTCCCCCTCAAGAAGGAGGATCTGCCTACTTCCAATTAAGTAAAAATCCCTCACAGGTGTGCCCTCTGTTTTTGGATTTTAGTTAAATCCAGATGTAGACAGGTTGGCCCCCAGAGGGACATTCAACATCTAAACTGTTTACCAAGCCTCACTTTCCAGACATGTTTCATAATGTCACTGAGTCTCCAGGTCTTAGCGTTTGTGTCTGTATTCCTCCCAGGTTTAGCATGTCAGTGTTTCCTGTCCTACATCTAAATGCCTTTATGTGAAGCTGGCTTGATCCTCTCCTTGCCTCTCATCTTCCGTATCGCTGTGACACTGCCCAGTCATAATTGTTCTTAATTGTTTACCCGTTGCTTGTAAGTGCAAATATTAAAGCAATCTTCAATTTGCCTTTCATGTTAAATTCTTGTAAGAATATAATAAATTCCACTACTCAAGTGGTCCGTTACGGTTGAGAGCACAGAGCCAAACAGCCTGCCAGACTTAGCGAGAAATAATCTCTGTACACACCTCAACTTCTTCATCTGTGAAGTGGGCCAATCGTCCTGCTGGCCGGCAGAAGGGTGGTGGTGGCTGTGGCAGATTTCAGCAGTAGACACAGTGCAGAAGCAATACTTGGTGTGTGCTCTGTAGACGTTAGCTGCAGCCACTGCCTTTTGTGGAGGCTGGAAAGGACTAGAAGTTTCATGTGGGCTCAGGTCACTGTGAGACCACTTTGTTGGGGTTCCTTAGAGGTGCAGTTTTCATTTAAATCTGTATCTCAGGAGTATTTTTACCAGGTGGCACAGTACCAAAACGAGTTTCATGAAATAAGGATGTCACACCTGTTCTGTGGAATTTGGTTGCCTTAGTTTTGGGAATGACCCAGTAAAGTGGGTCTTTCCCATGTTGCAGTTTGGTAAACCTGGTACCTCTGACCATTTCATTCAAGACTGGTGGTACTGGTCACATGATATGTGGCAACTGCTCATTCCAAGCACAAAATCTATTGCTGCTTCTAAAATGAACTCTGGGTTCCTGGGACTTGTCTTCCTTGCCCTGAGCCCCCATGGATAACAGAGGACTTCATAGACCTGGAAGGATGACACAACCCCTGCCTGCCCTGAATCTGTCTGGGCTCCTGGGTCAACAGCTGAGGGCGGAGCTTTGCCTTTAGGGTGTCCAGAAGCTGCAAAATTGCATCCAGTAGGGAAATAGCATAGAGCAGTGGAACTGACTTGTGGCCTCACCAGTAGTAATTCTACCATTAGGGAAGCGCCCTTCTCAGCTTGCTCTCGGAGGTGCACGGTAGACATCCATTTAATCCTTGTAGGAAATCGGTGTTCCTCTGCAGATCCGCGTGGGCAAACTACTCTCCTCATCGCAGCCTGGAAAGGTGGGCGGAGCCTGAAAATGATGCCCAGGTCCCACCCTGCCCGCACCAGGCTCCAGTTGTCAATCTCCAGGATTGTCTGCCTGGCACCTCCCTCCACAGCACTGCTTCTGCGCTTGCTCAGGCCCTCCGGCTCTCGGAAAGCCCTCAGTTGGTGGGCTGTTTGGTGTAATTCTCCAATATCTCCACCAGGCCCCGCCAAGGGAAAGCCATGGCCAAGTGTTCACTGCTGAAAAGTGGGCAAGCCAGGGTTCGGCTTATCTTGCCCCAAGACCTCACACGGGCCAGGATCCTCAAGTGTGTTCCTCTTGAGTCACAAAAACCACAAGTCCCTTGTGCATGCACACCCAGTGGGAGTGAGGATGAGCTTGTACACAGAAGGTGTGAACTTGCTCAATGACCGGCTGCATTATTGCTGTTCTCTCTACCCGGTGATGTTTCCACGGTCCCTGAATCTTTCCAGCTGGCCTAAAAGTTTATTTGGAACTGGGCAGTAGGGACAAACGAAACACCGTGGCACATGTACATCCACATGAAGCCAGATACTTAAGCGGGGCGGAGGTGGGGGTCTAGACACACAAAAACGGAGTCAAAAGCTGCTTCATTGTTCATGTCTTATACCGGCGGTGGTACAAACCGAGTTCCCTGGCCCCAGCGGGCTCGAGCTGCGGCATGGCGGACTCCTGCAGTTTGTAGAACTCAGCCTGGGTTGCCCTATATTTTCTTCACGGCATCCTTCAAAGGCAGTTACGAGGCACCTTTAGAGGTGGGAAATCAGATACACAGCTGGGAAGCAGTGGCACTATAAGTGAAGCCTGGGTTTTGGGATGGCCCAGGACAAGAGCTTCTCAGTTGAGTAGTTTCTCAACTTCTGCGGTGCTTTGTTGCCTTCTAACCTGCTGCAGGCGCCTGTTTGACTCCACCTGTTCTGCATCCATCACCACTGCTTCCCCTACTCACCCAGTCTACCTGTCCTGAGTCCCGACTGCTGTTGGCTGGTCTTCACTCCCTTCACTGTCTACCCTGAGACCTTTCTGTGCATTTCCAGCTCCTGGAATCTGACAGGCTCCAGGGTCACCCAGCTTAATTTGCTCTTATGCAGATGGGTAACAGGCCCAGAGGGAGTAAGGGACTTGCCTGAAGCACTTAGAGGGGCAGCTGCGGTCTTCCTTTGTTTTTGTGGACCCCTCTCCCAGCATCTGCAATATACCTTCACTAGCTGTCTGTTGCCACTCTGAACTTATTCCTCCATTCCTAACCCCAACCCAACCCCCTGCAGAGTGCCACCAACCAGACACCAACACTCGCACATCTGTTAGATGGAGGGTAAGGAGCCTTGTAGTGATATTATGTTTGTGTTTTAACAAATAAAATTTGCCTGAATATCAGAGTGCAGAGTTAAGCCACTAGAGGCCAGGGAGTGATGGCACACACCTTTAATCCTAGCACTCGGGAGACAGAGGCAGAGGGATCTCTTGTTAGTTCAAGGCCACCAGGTTGAATCTGTCTTAAAGAGAAACAAAGTTCACACAAAGGTGATCCCAGCACTTGGGATCACAGGCCTTTAATCCCAGCACTAGGGAGGTGGAGACAGGAGTGATATAACTGAGCAGAGAGGACTATAAGGCGGGAGGAGACAAGAGCTCAGTGCAGTCTGAGGTTTGGTGGAGACAGATGGAGTCTGGAGATGCAGTCTGAGGGCAGGATCACCCCTTTGGCAGAGGTAAAAGAACTCTCGAGTCTGGCCGCTCTACTCTGATCTTCAGCATTAACCCCTGTATCTGACTCCAGGTTTTTATTATTAAGACCCATTAGTGTCCATGCTACAGAGCCTCCCCAGTAACAAGTGACTCTTCAGTCTGTCTGGTTACACAGTCGGTACTGGATGGGAAGAGGAGAGGGATAAATTCACCATGCTAAATGGAGCAAAAGGAACTCAAGTCACTGGATCCCCAGTGATCCACAGACCAGAGTCAAGGAAGGGAAAAGCATACAATGAGGGGGACCAAGCCAAGTATTTTTGTATGGTTTATAGTTTGTGGGAATTTTTTGTTTGATGTGTTTGTTTTGCTTATTTAGTCTTAGTGGAAAAGCTAAGAGCCCTGATTTATTTTACAGTGTATTCATGTACTGAAAACATGTAATACTATAAATATGTGTAATTAACATGGGATAACTAAACACTTTTTAAGCTAGGTATAATGGCCCATGCCTTGAGTGCCAGCACTTCAAGACTGAGAGAGAGGATGAGAGAGAGAGTTGGTGTAGGAGGTCCTTCTGTATTTGTGTTGCTTCCATTGGTTATTAAAGAAACTGCCTTGGCCTAGTTGATAGGGCAGAACTCAGGTAGGCAGGGAAGACAGAACAGAATGCTGGGAGAAAGAAAGCAGAGTCAGGCAGACGCCATGGCTCTCCTCTCTGAGATGGACGCTGGTTAGACTCATGCCGGAAAGCCACAGTCGACAATACACATTAATGGAGATGGGTTAAACTAATATGTGAGAGTTAGCCAATAAGAGGTTAGAACTAATGGGCCCAGCAGTGTTTAAATGAATACAGTTTCTATGTGATTATTCTGGGTGTAAGCTAGCAGGGCGGCCAGAACAAACAAGGGGCCCGCTCCTTCTACTACAAGAGTGAGAGAGGATGAGAGAGAGGATGGGCCCGTGAGATGAGTCTGAGGTAAATAAAGGTGCTTTCCACCATCCTGAGTTCAGTCCCTGAGATCCCCATGGTAGAGAGAGAGCTGGCTCTCACAAACTGTCCTCTGACTTCCACACCCATAAACAAATAAATGTTATAAATAAATAAATAAATAAAATTGAAACAATTTTTAACCTGGACATAGTGGTGTATGATTTTAATCCCAGCCCTTGAGAGAAACAGCACAAGGTGGATCACTAAGTTCCAGGCCAGCCTGATCTGTATAACAAGTTCCAGGTTACCCAGTGTTATATCGTGAGATCCTGCCTTAAAATTTTTTTTAAAGGATCTTGCCATTAAGAAGGGGGGGGCTGGAGAGATGGCTCAGTGGTTAAGAGCATTGCCCACTCTTCCAAAGGCCCTGAGTTCAATTCCCGGCAACCACATGGTGGCTCACAACAATCTGTAATGAGGTCTGGTGCCCTCTTCTGGCCTGCAGACATACACACAGACAGAATATTGTATACATAATAAATAAATATTTTTTTAAAAAAGGGAGGGGGCGCTTTTTAAAAAGAAACTAAAAACAATCCTATGTTTGCTTGTTTTTACAGCATAGTATCAGACATTGATGCGTCCAGCTAATGCTCTGAAATGTACATTTACTTCTCCTAATCTCCTAATCGTATTGTTGTGTGTGGAAATTGCTTCAGCTTTTTGCTCCTGTAAGCAGCTCAGTGAAAAGATGACAGACTTAAATTCTAAAAGCATGACCTCGGCATCAGCTCCCGTCTCCAGGTTCCTGCCCTGCTTGAATTTCTGTCCTGACTTCCTTTGACGATCAACTGGGATTCAGAAGTGTAAACCAAATGAACTCGTCCTCCCTAAGCTGCTTTGGTCACAGTGTTTCATCACAGCAATGGAGACCCTAACAGGGGCCTAGGAGCTCCTTTAGCCGCGTGCTTCTGACCCAGCTTAGAGAAACAAGCATATGTTTCCTCTTATGGAGGAGCTTCAGATCTAACCAGAAAGCCGTTGGTTACCTCCAAAACAGTTCGGGCACTGTGTGCCAATGAAGATGCCTTGCTGGGTAGGTGGGATTTGTAGCACACAAGGCAACTCAGTAAACCATTGGAGAGTGATCTCCTAGCAGCAGCCCCTACATCCCCTCATGATGAAAGCAAGCCAGCAAAGAAAGGGACTCGAGTCATTTGGGACCTGTTTCAGTGTGTTCACTTGACATCCTGAACCTTGCTAGCTCTCATCAGACACCAGGTAACCTTGGTAACCTTGGCTCCGT
The DNA here is from genome assembly GCF_982192425.1 of Myodes glareolus. NCBI lineage: Eukaryota > Metazoa > Chordata > Mammalia > Rodentia > Cricetidae > Myodes > Myodes glareolus. The sequence continues at coordinate 27,880,923 of NC_142041.1, forward strand.
TACTCCCTCTTCACTGAACACTTCCGTAAGCTGGCTTTCCCACAAGAGAATGTATACTACGAGTATGCCCAGTTTCCATTGTTTTGACATTGTACATACAATTCTTGAACCACGTTCTTTCAAAGCCCTGTAAGTGCCGTGTTATCATCCACATCAGGTTTTCCCGTAAAATATTGGGGAACTAAGCTGCAAATGGATGTTTCTGGGAAAAGGGTCTCTATGGTCATAGAAGTGTCGGAAAGAGTTCATCCTATTGGAAATAGACAAAGTATCTTAGGAGAGGCCGGGAGAACACGGAAGCCTCCATGGCTGGACTCTATTTCCAATGTATCCACAAGTATTCGACTGTTAAGGGACATCTGACTCCTTTTTCTCTTTAGTTAAACAGTGTTAAACTTTGATCATGTCCTTAGTTAGAGGTCAACTTTTCTGACTGGCTCTTCTTCAATAATCTTGTAAGTTACACATTGCAAGTTGTTTCTATTGTTCTGAGAACTGACTGACCATAAGATGTTCTGTGGTCTGTTAACTGTCTGCTCATAGACCCTTAACATGTTCCTTCCCCGTAATCAGAAAAAGAACTGCAAAATTCCACTTTTAATCACTCGCTCACCCGGTATAGAGCGACGACTTTGCCTTTAATCCGGGCTATTCGTTCATTCTTCTACTACAGGAGAATGAAAATACGGCCCAGCTGTTATTAAATTTTAATTTGCAACATTTCGATGTCAGCTCCTGGTTTTTGACACTATACCATAGCTATAGAAATACTGAACGAAAACAAGCCGTAGAGTACCATAGTGGAGCACTGGGCTGAGCTCCCAAAGTCCAGCTGAAGAGAGGGAGGAATGAGAATATGAGCAAAGAAGTCATGATGGGGACACCCCATGAAACTGCTTACCTGAGCTAATGGGAGCTCGCCAACTCTGGCTGGACAGGGAAGGAACCAGCACAGGACCAAGCTAGACCCTCTGAATGTGGATGACACTTGTATGGCTGGAGCAGACTGCAGGGCCACTGACAGGGACAAAAGGATTTGTCCCTGCTACTTGTACTGGCTTTTTGGAACCCGTTCTCTTTGGACAGATACCTTGCTCAACCTGGATATAGTGGGGAGGGCCTTGGTCCTTCCTCAGAACAATGTGCCTTGCCCTCTCTGGGGAGTGGATGGGGGAGGGAGCAATGGGAAGGAGGAGAGAATGGGAGGAGGGGAGGAAGTGGGAACTGGGATTGGCATGAAAAATGAAAAAAAAGATAGTTTGTTTTCATTTTTTAAAAACTAAAATAAATTCAAAAAAAAAGAAAGAAAGAAAAGAAAAAGAAAACAAACTGGTGTGGTGGATTCCTTCAATATCAGCACCCAGGAACCAAACACCAGAGGGCTTCACCAAATAAGTTCCAGGACAGTCAGGATTGTTACACAGAGAAACCCTATCTCAAAACAAAAGAAAGCGAAAACAAAAAAGGAAGAAAGAAAGAAAGAAAGAAAGAAAGAAAGAAAGAAAGAAAGAAAGACAGAAAGAAAGAAAGAAAGAAGAGAAGAGAAGAAAAAAAGAAACCGAATGGCCAATAACATGAGGCTAGTAACCCATGTTGAGGTCTTACTGTGTTAGATGCCTATGCGGTCAAATGCTCTACCACTGAGCTACACCCCCAGGACGTGGCCTGTGTACAGCAGCTGGCTCTGCCCTCACATCAGCCCTATGGGATAGGTAAATCAATCAGCAGAAGAGGAAGTTGAGGTACAGGAACCTTAAAAATAAGCTAAGAAATCATGAAGCCGAGTTCAAACCCAAGCAGTTGGCTCCCACACCATTTTGTTTGTTTGTTTGTTTGTGGTAGCCCTAAAGAATGTCACATAAGGGTAAACAAGGCAACCTCTGTCTATTACCCCCAGTCAGAAAAACTTCTAATTGCACCAGAATATAAGGGAAACTTCCCATCACCGGAACTGGACCCTGCTAGGCAGTCACAGACCGGCGGCTGCTTAGTGGCAAAGGCACTTTTAGTTAGACCTGATTATCACCCATGTGGGGGCTCAGACTCTGTTGTTGGCCAACGTCCAGGACCCATCTCAGAATGCTCATCACCTCATCAATTCATCCTCCTCAACTGACGGGCCAAACAACATCCAAATATTCATTGCACATCTGTGTGGGCAGATTATACATTAGCAATTCAAATCCGGCTGATGCGCAGGCCATTCCTGAAAATGTGTCTGTTTGGGTGAGATGCCTTGTTGTCTAGGACGGATAATAAGGCAACTCGTGCTAATCTTGAAGAACAATCAGCCCATCTTGCGAAGGTGACTGGCTGTGTGTGTTCCTGCCCTGGCAGCATTCGAACAATGGCCCCAGGATGCACTCGCCTCAGCTGGCAATGAAGTCCCATCCTGATTAGTAGCCATGGCTGGTGTCAATCACCACAGGATGCACCATTGTCCTCTGGTCCCCAACACAGTTTATTTACAGGAAAACAAAGGCTTTGGAGGGCTGTAGTGGCTTCCCAGAGATTGCAAAATAGATTGAGCTGTCAAGCGCACAAAGTAGATGAAGATTAATGAGTTGTGTGGACAATAAATATGAAGAGATGACTATGAATATGCTAATGGGCATTATCCATATACACCGTAATTGCTACCAAAATTAAAGGGTGGCATGAAGAAGATGGGTCACCGGGTGACAGGGACATAATCTTGGATGCTTGAGACCTCACCCCAGATAAGCCTCGCTACAGGTTTCCCTTACCGATTAAGCCATCCCGAGCACCATTGTCCCTCTGCTGCCTCTAGGAGCATCATTCCAAAGGAACCAAGGGTGGGGTGTGGAGGGAAGCCGGGCACAAAGTTAAGTTAGGGAAAGGTGTCATTAGAATAAGAAAGGTGCTTATCAAAGGCGAGGAACTGTCAGGCTAGCACTGAATCCTCAGGGACTAGGTTGACGAGGGGGGTCATGAAGACTTCAGGCCCCTCACCCAGAGCCCCTGAGATAATTATACAACAGGAGTGTTATTTAGATCACCTTTCAGGGGGCAGTGGGTGATTTCTCAAAGCATTTTAATGCTTTATTTTGAGTTGTTCTTTAATAAATATAATTTGAAGAGCACATCTCAAAGTAACTAAAATTTTGTTGCCATGGAGAACTTGGTTTGGGACATGTAAATTCTGCACTTGTGTGGTGTGGCTGGACCCAGGTTTGCAGGACGCTTCCTGTTTTCCTCTGTTCTTTTAGTCATGGCTGTGTTTCCTATCCTCATTCAGAACTTGGATTTTTCTCTTAGAAATAAAGTCTCCCTGGCTGGTCTCAAACTTATGGTAATCCTCCTGTTTCAGCTTGCCCAGGACTAGAATTTCAAGCATGCACTTCTGCACCTGGCTGAACTGTTCTCATTCTGCAATAACAGGTACCACACTCCTTAGAGGAAGGGCTGACCCTAGGCTGACACAGGAGCTACAAGAGAACCGTGGAGCATCACAAAGCTAGAGAGAAAGGAAGGGCTCTGAAAAATCAAGCCCCCATGGGTTGGGGGGGTCCTCAAAGAGACACAGGACCGATAAAGACAAAAGCAAGAGTCTATGTACCACAATGAATAAGATAAAAATCCATGAGCCCACACGGATACACAGTAAATGGTGGAATAAATATGTAAGTGAATAGTACAGAATGAAATAATAAGTTAGGTAGACAAAAGAAGTAGAGAGTAGTTCTCTAGTCTCTGACTTGGAGCTGCCATAGTTAACTTCCTTGTAAAACATACAGGAAGGAAGTGGGGAGAAAAAGAACTATCAATAAAGAAGTAAGAGAAAGTCACCTCAGCCAGGTGACCAAAGTCAAAACTACTGATGAGGAGTTATGCCAACAGGATTAATTGTAAAATACGGCCCAGGCAGGAGAAACCTGGGTGGGTCCCATGGTGGGTGAGGAACGAAACTCCAAGCAAAGAAAGCATAGATTTTATTTAGAGGGTAGTGGGTCATGGAAAGGTGGGAAGGGAAGGAGAGAGAGAGAGAGAGAGAGAGAGAGAAGAGAAGAGGAGGCAGAGACAGAAACAAAGACAGATAGAGACAGAGAAGAGGGGGCCAAAACAACCCTCCCTGCCTTGGTGGAAGAGAGAGGATTGGGAGTGGGCAGTGGGCGTGGCTTCTCTTAAAGGGGCCTTTGCACCTACAAGGTAGCAGTCATAGACCTCTGGGCTGGCTAGGATACTTCCTGGGTTCATCCAGCCAAGTGACAGGGCAGGCCAGCATAATCCTAACAAATACCCTCAGGACATGATATGATATAGCATAACATGACATGAGACATGCACTCTGCCTGTGCGGCTTCTTCCCCACAACGCAAAACCCCATGACAAAAACCTGAGACACATTCTAGCAGACTAGCATCCCACAAAACAGTCTCCAACAGCCAAAGTTCGAAAACAAGGAAAGTTGGAGAACTGTCTCAGACACAAGGAACCTCCAGAGGCATGGTAACCACGTGGAATGAACGTTCAATCACATGACAGAGGCTGGGACATAAAAGGACAGTGGGGGAAATGGACAAACACTGAGGAAATCCGAACATACGTCATTTAGTCACGATAACAGACAGAAACGTTTCCTTAACCGTGGTAGCTATGGTATAGCTCTGTGGTGTTAGCAACAAGAAGACGGTGTGGTGCACTCAAGAACCCGCCGTGCTGTCTGTCCTAGTCAGGGTCACCATTGCTGTGATAAACACCATGGCCAAAGCAGCTTGGGGAGGACAGGGTTTATTCGGCTTACACTTCCACATCACAGTTCATCAACAAAGGAAGTCAGGACAGAAACCCAAGTAGGGCAGAAATCTAGAGGCAGGAGCTGATACAGAGGCCATGGAGGAGTGCTGCTTACTGGCTTGCTTCCCATGGCTCCTTCAGCCTGTTTTCTTACTGAGCCTCAAGTCCAGGGATGGTATTATTGTTCTTTAAAAATAACATGTTGGGAGTGCCCCGAGCGGCCTACAAGCCAGGCAGAAGCTGCTGCCAGAGCAGTACAGGTTACCGGTGGCGGCAGAGCTGGTCCCGTCAGGCAGGCAGGTGCGGCTGATAATAGTAAACAGACATAAGGCTAGACATAAAGGTAAACATTTATTACTTAAAGAAAGGGAGACATAAAGACATGGAGACAAACATAGAGAGAGACAGAAAACACATGTGCACACGGCAAGAGACGGACAGAAAAGAAAGAACCAAGATGGCGATGAGGTCAGAAGTGGCTGGAAGTGGGCATGGTTAGCCCTTAAAGGGACCAGAGAGAGCATAAGGAATAACAGGTATGGTGGTTTGAATAAGAATGATCCCCAGAGACTCGCGTGATTGAATGCTTGGCCTATAGGGGGGGAGGCATTATTAGGAGGTGTGGCCTTGTAGGAGGAAGCAAGTGTGCCACTGTGGAGATGGGCTTTAAGGTCTCATATATGCTGAACCCATGTCCACTAGACTAGTTCACTTCCTGCTGACTGGGGATCAAGTTGTAGAACTCTCAGCTCCTCCTCCAGCACCATGTCTGCCTGCAAGCCACCATGCTTCTGGCCATGGTGATAATGGACTCAACCTCTGAAACTGTAAGCCAGCCCCAGTTAAATGTTTTCCTTTATAAGAGTTGCCGTGGCCATGGTGTTTTCTTCACAGCAACAGAAACCCTAAGACACCACCCACAGTGAGTGGGACCCTCCTCATGGATCTTTAAGAAAAGGCTCAATAGGTTTGCCGACAGTCCAATCTTATGGAGGCATTTTTTTTTTCAGTTTGGGCTCCCTTCTCTCAGATGATTCTAGCCTGTGTCAAGTTGACATAAAATTAGCTAGCACACTTTCTTTGTAAGTCTTTGTATGCTGAAATGATTGATAAAATTATTGGTTTATTTAGAAAATAGAGCCAGCCATGTCTTTCATGTTCAACAGAAGCTGGTGATTGCCTGCTTTTCTGAAAGAATAGAATTTGCCTCCATGACTCTCTCAAGGTTGGTAGGTTTTAGCCAAAATTCCCATATGTAAGCAAGAGACATCTATTCTTTTCTTATTTGTGCAGAATATTGGATATTGGATATTTATATTGCAGAATAGGCAATATTGACTTATTGTCCACATACAATCTATAAAGGAACCTTAAACCAGTCATGGTAGCTATGCAGCTGGGACAATGCTGGTGCCCTGCAGACTCCACAACTGGCACTGCTAGCCCCCCAACGTCAGATTCAACTGCAATCACGAGACCTCCCACCAAAGGAGATGCCTGGGACTCCCATAGCTGCCAACATCCCTGCCAAGATCCTTTGGGAGGCTTCTAATCAAGGCAATGAGTCTGCTGGCCAGAGCCCAGCTTAGGACTTGGAGAGAGGGAGATGAGAGTAGCTGCTCTCACAGCTGTACGGCAGAAGATGGGAGCGAGCCGGGGCTGAGCTGGCTGGATGCTCCTCCAAGTTGTGAGAAGCCAAACTTCCTTTCATTTGCAGTCCATGGGCACAGCCCAGACAGGCGGGGAGCAGTGTAAGAGGGACAATTGTGCAACTAGAGAAGACATAGCATATTCAGAGAGGAGTAACTTTTTGGTAAATAAAGTTTGTCACTTTTGACAATAAGATCATACTTATACACAATATATTTTCATTACCTTCTCACTCCCTTCTCGCTAACCTCCCTCTTCCCTAGTACTCCTTCTGTCCTCGTGTGCTTTCTTTCCTTTCCTTTCCCCCAACCTCTCTCAGCTCCAGGAGGGCAGCCACGGCCACCATGCATTCATCATGCAATGGCTGTGCTACATCCAGAAGACCGTGTCCTACCACACTCCTCCCCATACTTTGGCTCCCATGGTCCTTCCATTCCCTGCTCTTACATGACGTTGATTCCCTGGACTTCAAAAAGGTGACATATATGTGCCATATTTTAACCAGAGATTGTTCAGTCATTTCCAGGCCACCCAGACCTGAATAATCACACAGAAACTGTATTGATTATGACACTGTTTGGCCAATAGCTTAGGCATATTTCTAGTTAGCTCTTTCTTACATCTTAAATTACCCAATTTCTACTATTTTCATTTTACCATGAGGCTTGTGGTATGTTACCTTCATCTTGCTTTTTGGGCAGCTACATGGCATCTCTCTGACTCTGCCTACTCTCTATATCTCCTCCAGCTTGGCTATATTCTACCCTACCATAGACCAAAGCAGCTTTATTCACTAACCAATAAGAGCAACACATATACAGAAGGACCTCCCACATCACCATATGAGACTGAACACCCAGAAAACACTTATTCTTAACACTCTGACCAGTTGGGAGGCCCTGCTTCGAATGATGGCCACAGCAAAGAGAGGCTTCTCTGGCCAAAGCTGAGAGGTGTAATGATGAAGGGGTCTAAACACACAGGTTGAACAGGTTGAGAAGACATTTTACCTACACATCCATTTGGCCAAATACCCATCACGGATTCTCCCACAGGACCTTTGACCTTCCTGGTCATACGATTCTGACACATCTATGGTGATAGCATATGTTCTTCCCATGATAGGTCTCAGATCCAATCAGGGAGCAATTGGTTAGCCCTGGACAACTCATACCACTATTTAAATGGCTGTTCATACCCTGATGAACCCATCTTAGTGATCAAGTGCTCATGGCAATTGCTATGGAAACCACAGTACTTGTGTTTTCCTTGACTGGTAGTATGCCATCTGCGGTGTTACTAGAAAGGAAGCCACCAATCACCCCACACTGAGCTGGGACCACTCACTGCTTAGGTGTCAGAGTTGTTTTCCCCATTCCACATGGTTATTGTGTGACTTTTTCTGGGAGATATTAAAAAAAAAAATGTGCTCACTCCAGATTGAGAGGGTACTGGCAGAACCAAAACAGGATTTCAACAGAGATGGTGAACATTAATTGTTAACTGATGGGACCTGGAGTCACCTAAGGAGACAGGTCTCTGGGTGTAAGGGAGTTTCTATACTAGTTTAAGTTGGTGTGGGAGGTCCTTCTGTGTATGTGTTGCTTTTACTGGTTAATGAATAAAGAATCTGGTTTGGCCTGTGATAGGGCAGAGTAGAGCTAGGTGGGGAAAACTAAACTGAATGCTGGGAGAATGAAGGAGTCACAAGACACCATGTAGCCCTGCCGGAGACAGACGCCCCGGAGACAAAGGCTGGACTGTGAGTCCACTAGGCTGTGAGCCTTGTGGTAAAATATAAAATAATGAAAATGGGTTAATTTAAGAGATAGGAGTGAGCTAGAAATATACATAAGCTAATAGGCCAAGTAGTGATTTAATTCATACAATCTCTGTGTAGTTATTTAGGGGCTGAGCAGCCAGGAACAAACAAGCAGTCTCCTACAAAATTAGCTGACATGAGAAGACACCCCATTCGAAATGTGAACTTCTATTGGTCAGGTCCCCAGACCAAATAAAAAGGAGAAAGAGAGGCAAAGGTTTCTGTTGCTGTGATAAACACCATGCGCAAAAACAAGCTGAGGAAGAAAGAGCTCATTTGGCTTACACTTCCACATTGCTGTTTATCATTGAAGGAACTCAAACAGGGCAGGAACCTGGGGGGAGGAGCTGATCAGTCCCTGGAGGGGGCTGCTTACTAACTTGCTCCTTATGGCTTGCTCAGCCTGCTTTCCTATAGAAGCTGGACCACCAGTCCAGGGATGGCTCCACCCACCATGGGCCGGGCCCTCCCCCATCAATTATTAATTAAGAAAATGCCTTATAGCTGGATCTTATTTAGGGGTTTTACTGCTGACTGGGAGGTCAGCCTCCAGTAGCACAAGGCTTTGAAAGGAATCCAACAGGCTCCATGTAAGCTAAACTTTCTCTATCTGAGGGGGTTAGAAAAAACAATTCTCACACCTGTTTGGATAGCTTTCTCCTTTAGTCTCTCAGCGCTGCTCTCATGATGTCTCTTTGTTACGGTCTCAGCTCCCTTTGCTCCATCTCTCATTCTAGTTGTATCTTCACTCATGTTTCCCTTTTAATTCTCTCATACACGATGTTATCTGTCTCTCGTGATGTTTCTCTTGTGATGCTCCCCACGTTCCTGCCAGGTCTTTGATCTTCACCGCTTATAAAAGACCCACACAGTCTTTCAGGCATTACACCTGAAGGTCACATATATTTCTTGAGTAAATGATAAGAAACAGAGTCCTCTAGACAGTTCTTCAGGCTGTCCAGATAATAAATAAATAAATAAATAAATAAATAAATAAATAACAAATCCAAATCAATTGTCACAATAGTAAGGAAGAGGTACTTTCTTTCAGGTAACTCCCTAATTAGTGGGCTGCAAACAGAGAAGTCTTTTTATTATCTTATGTATAGAGGTAGCCTTATAAAACTAAACTATTAAGGAGAGTAAGAGAAATGAGGAAATTGTGTGCTATATCCTATACTACTAAGTGTCTAAACATTGTGCGGTTAGCAGTCCTAAAGGCCGCACTTTCTTAGACTTGGAGACTGCAAAGAGCAATGGGTTCTTAGAGAGAGTTCAGTGCTAAGCTGAGCAGCCCTTGCAGCGGGAGCTGAGGGCAGCGGGAAATGCAGGGCAGCAGGCAGAGGCACCACAGACAAGTTTTTTTGACACTCTCCAAGGCGCAGTAACATTAAAAGCATTTTAAATCTTAAAATATATTTTTCTGTCCTGCATGTAACCCTTGACTATAGAAAGGGAGACTTTTAAATCTTTCCCAGGGCTATGAAGTTAGTTTATATTGGGTAGCCCTGGCCAGTTCGGGAATCTTTTCCCATGGTGTCTGAACAAAGGCCATAAAACTGAGGTTAGAATTTGTTATCATGCCACTGGCTATGTGTCCTTGTAAAGAAGATTTTCTTTTTTTGTAACTAGTATTTCTTAAAACCTATTAGCAAGGCACCTGGTCTGATCTAAAGTTATTTTGAAGTATACGGCTATCTTGGCAGCTGGGGAAAATGCAGCTGTTTTCTTCAGCTGGGCTCTCAGACAGCTCGTAATGGAAACTTACAACCTCTGAGTAGAGTAGCATCTTTTTATATTTATCTTATTCTTCAAAACTCTGTATAGGCTAGCATTATTGATATCAATTAGCCAATACAGCCAAGAAGTTGTCTTCTTGATAGCCCACAGATAAAAAATGCCCAGTAGATCAGGATTGTATTCATGAGATACACACACATGAGAATACAGGCTGTGGGAAATTCCCCATAGCCCCTAGGGAAAGAATGCAAATTAGCAAATGTAAAATTACAGCCAGAAGCAAAAGATATTCTGGAGTCTATATTTCCCACAAGCTTTGCAAATACAAGTTTTTTCCAACAGAAATTATTTTCTGATGGGTTGACACCTTGAATATTAATTGCTACTTCCTGTAATAATGGCCTCCAGCAGCACTTTCTCAGTTGAGGCTCCCTCTTTTCAAATGACTCCAGCTTGTGTCAAGCTGACATAGAACTAGCCAAGATAGGCGTGACGGCACACAACTTTAGCGTCAGCACTTGGGAGGCAGAGGCAGGAGGGTCTTGGTGAATCTGAGGTCATCTGGTCTACAGAGGGAGTTCCAGGACAGCCAGCGATACACAGTGAGACCAAGTCTCAGGACAAACAGAAGATCTGAGCAAGAGTGTGTGTCCTCCTCTGTTTCCTGGCTGAAGATGCAGTGTGATCAGCTGCCCCAGCTCCTGCTGCCATGGCTTTCCCACCATGGTGTTATTCCTTTGGGTCACTTTAAGAACTAACCACGCCCACCCCAGCCACTTCGGACCTCCCTCGCCGCCATCTTCTCTCTCTCTCTCTCTCTTGTGTGTGTGTGTGTGTGTATGTGTGTGTGTGTGTTTGTTTCGTGTCGTGTGTACGTGTGTCTTTGTTCTCTCTATGTTTGTCTATGTCTCCCTTTCTTTAAGTAATAAATGTCTAGCTTTATGTATAGCCTTATGTCCATTTACTCTGCCGTCCACCACATCCAGCTGCCTGACTCTGCCGCTCGTCCGGGGACCCTGTACTGCTCTGGCGGCAGCTTCTGCCTGGCTTGCAGGCCGCCCGGGGCCATCCCAAAATCATATTATTTTTAAAAAAGAACAATACATGGTGAATCATGCCCTCAGACTGTGAGCAAAGGTGAAGCTATCACTCATTAAATGGCCTTTGTAGGTATTTGGTCCCATCAATTCAAAAAGCTACCAGTATACCATCTAAGTATAGCTTGGCAAACCAGTAAGCTCATAGACTCTCCCTGTTATCTGGTCGTGAGGTGCTAGGGGAAGGCGAAGTCTGGCTAGAATTGCTCCCTGAAAAGGTTTTATGAAGCTGAGCCCTGGGATACATACCTTTAGTCCTAGCACTGGGGGAGGCAGAGGCAGTCAGATCTTTGTGAGTTCAAAGCCAGCCTGGCCTACATAGTGAGTTCCAGGACAGTCAGGAGTGTGCAGACAGACCATGTCTCAAAACACAAAAAGAAAGAAAGAAAGAAAGAAAGAAAGAAAGAAAGAAAGAAAGAAAGAAAGGCAGAAAAGAAAAAAGGAAGGAAATGCCTTTACGAACTTGAAGTCAAAGCCATGTGGGTTTAAGTTCTTTGTCTACAGTTATTAGCAGTGTGACGTTGGGGCAAATAACACTTTCAGGTCTTCAGTTTTTGTTAAAAAAAAAAAAAAAAGAAACAAAACAAAACCAACCCCCTCCCCCTCCAAAAAAAACCAAACAAACAGTGGGTGAGTAATAGGGCAGACCACACAACAGAGCCGCACAAGGAAATTACCAGTACCCTCTCCTCTCATCACTGCAAAGGCTGCAAATCCCAGTTTCCCCACTTCAAACTGGCCACTCACCCATTTTAAACCAATGACTTGAGAGCTCAGGGAAAACATCTTTCTCTAAAGAGCTAAGATCAAGAGACTACAGTTCTCCGACCAGCCCCTCTGCTCTGCTTCTGGTCTTTGAATGCAGATGTGGGGCCCCATGTTCTGCAGCTGTGAAGGGATAAGGCTAAAGAAAGAGGGCCAGGCAGAAGGCTGGAGCCCTTGCTTTCACCACCGGACAGCCGGACGGAGGCAGCAACATAACCCTGCTGTGTCCTGCCTTCCTGGTTCACCACACTGTGGTTTTGGGCTTCATTACTTATAGCCTAGAGCCTTATAATCAATAAAATTTTCTTTAGGCTGTTGTGAATACTAATGAGAGTGTGGCAGTGCCCACCTGTAATGCTGGCACTCAGGAAGCAGAGGCAGGAAGAGGATCCTGACGCTAAGGCCTTCCAGAGGACAAAAGGCAGGTCAGGGCCTCTCAGGACAGAGAGCAGCCAGCTCCTGCTGGGTACCTGACTCTGAGGCTAACTTGCCGTGGTAAGTGGAATGTACTCGCTTCTCTGCAGGTGACTAGGAATTGGGCCCTTCCTTCCTTATGCAGATGTTAGCAGGTGGAGAGAACTGGCTTTATCTTTGCCATCAGTTCTGCAGCGGCTGTACTGTGTCTCCAGCTGTGCCAGACAGATGAAAGGAAGGATGCATCTGGAGGGGCATGATGGGGGTCTGAAGAGAAACACAAAAATGAGCCACACTTGCCAGGTTTTGTTGGTGGTGGTGGTTGGTTGATTTGTTTTGTTTTTTCAAGGCAGGGTTTCTCTGTGTAATAGCCCCTAGCTATCCTGAAACTAGCTCTTGTAGACCAGGCTGGCCTTGAACTCACAGAGATCAACCTGCCTCTGCATCCTGAGTACTGGGATTAAAGATGTGCGCCTCCACCGCCCTGTAACACACTTGCCAGTTTTATTGCACCCATTTTCCATCCTCACATTTCTCCACATTTGTTTTGGTTTGTTTATTTTTGTTTGTTTGTTGCTTCTCTCTTTCTTTTAATTTTTGAAATGTGGTCTCCTTGTTGGCTGACCCTGAACTCAGTCCTCCACCCCAGCCTCCCAATTGCTGTGATTACAGGCACAGTACCCTCAAGTCCAGCTCGGGCTGCAATCTTGATCATTCTAGAAGTTATGGATATTCTGTGGTGGGCTCCCCACAGGGAGAGCCTGGCCAGTTCTGGTTAGAGCTGGAAGACTGGTAAGCAGGAGACAGAAGGATGTTTTCATACATGAAGCTGGCTCCTTCCATGAAGCCTCCCCACCTCGGATCCAGACTGGTAAGACTCTATGAGGCTCAGAGGGCCAGTGTGTCCTCTGTGTCCCAAGGCCACTGGGTCTTCATTTTAGTGGTGAAAGAAGTGTGAGGGGCCCCCTCCTTGAAAAGAATACCCCTCCTACTCAATCTAGTCCCAAAGCTTGCCTGACTATGGACTGCTCATGTAAATCCCTGCCCTCTGTCATCTTTATTTCAGTGGGTGACTACAGATGTGTGAACAGAATCCCAATGGCCGGCCAGGAAAGATGAGCTTCCAAACACTGCCACCCAGCCCCCCAAATCACCTCTTTAAATTCAGACTGTTTCCTGTTCCATCATTTGCCATCAGAATTTTTGTCATAGGCAGATTTTTTACAGGTCAGCCCTAGACCTGGGATTTATTTTCGCCCATAAACAAAATCCCAATATTAATCGCCAACTATTTCTGATTCTCAGTTAACGTCTTCAAACATCTTGAGTCCCCAGGGACCCTTTGCCCTGTCATATGAAGATGATGTTTGGAGATTTATATTCCCCCAAAGAAGCTCGGAGATCATAAAACCTAATGTATTCCGTGGTGTGGAATGATAATTTCACCAAGAGGTGAAGGATATTTCACTCTGGATCATTACAACATCGAGGAAGTTGTTACTATGCTTCTTCCCTCTGAGTATGCATCTGCCTCTGCTTGGGCAGCAGCTCCTAGCCCCTCTTCGGGGCTGTAGGTGGCCCATGCCTTGGGGGCAGGCAGTGAGGGCAAAGCAGGGACAGCTCCCCGCCTGGGGTGAGAAGGTTGGAGATAGAGGCAGAAGGTCAGAGGCTGTCACATGCAAAATGACTAGCCAGGCGGACATACTGAGAGTGGCCTAGAGAGGGAGGTCACAGCAGGGGGGGGGCCCAGGATGGACAGTGAGTATATCCACAAAGATGCCCGTCTTGGGAGATTTAGCTTGAACCGTGTCACGTGCCAAGCCAGAGGCTGTCAACTCTGTCGCCCTGTGACGAACAACCTGACACAGTCACCTGGAGCTTGGCTCACAGCTTGGAGGGACCAGTCCATTCCTTTGGGCCTACGACAGGGTAGCCTATCACAGCGGGAGCACATGGAGGTGCAAAACCATCTCCTCGCGGCCAGGAAGCAAAGAGAAAGGTGGCGGGGCTTGATGACCTGTAGACCTCTCATTAGCTACCAGCTCCTGAAGGTTCCTCCATCTCAAGAGCACCATACTAGGAACCAAGCTTTCAAGGCACGGGCCCTCGGGGTACATCCAAATTCAAACCATAGCAGCCCAGCTGTAAAGAGTGATGGTGGGTATGGGAGGGGAGGGGAATGGCAGGGAGTGGGGGGAAGGGGGGGAAGGCAAAGTACAATAAAGCTTCTAGAATAGAGAAAGATTTGATTTAGGTCAATGTTTTTTTCTGAGTGCTCTTGCCCCTGTTCTGGGCTTGAATCCACCTCGTTCTAGTAACAGAGGCAAAGAGACACACGGTAAAGTGTCTCCCATGTGACCAGGGCACACGGAAGCACGGAAGAAAGGAACCTTGAACTCTGCCGCTCAGGAGGCAGCTCAGAATGCCCATCGGTGTGGCACTAGTCATGTTTTTACATTGTCCTGTAAACCGGGGCAGCCTCTGAAAGCAGGACTCAGACTGCTGTCCCTTCTGTCCCTCACTAGGTTACCGAGAGCCTAGAACGCTTCTCGGTGCCCAGTTCTACCTGTGAAACGTGGATGATAATAGGACCCCATGTCTCAAGATGGTTACATAGGCGATTACGGCCTAGAGAGGGTACAGCACTTAGCCTAGAGCCTGGCACAGCTTTGAAGCCAATACTTTGCTGCTCTAAGGATCCTGATGCCTGCCAAGCTTTGTCCACGGGCAAAGAGCAGCCAGATACCTCTGGCAGAGCATGATGGGAACCTGCTTCGTTTTAGAAAGGCGTCTGGGACTGGTTGCTCACATCAGAACTGTCGGGGTGGGGAGGATGGGGCAGCTGCAGCTTGATGTAAGTGCAGCAGCAAAGGAGGGGGCTTATATGGGCCTGAGAAGGACTGTGCAGTGGTAAGTCGGGGTGGGGGACAGGGGGTAATAATCCTGGACAGAGTAGGGAGGGGCTCACAGGTCCCAGAGGGAGAGAATGGGGGTGAGCCACAGACACAACAGAATTAGTTTCGTTCTCCAACCCCGGCATTGTTTCTCGGCTTCCACACTTAAGAATGGAAGCAATAGGCAGAATTGTTGATTTATATACATGAACCTGTGTGTGTGTGTGTGACACAGAGAGAGAGAGAGAGACTGAGAGAGACACAGAGAGAGACAGAGAAAGAGAGACAGAGAGAGAGAGAGAGAGAGAGAGAGAGAGAGAGAGGAGAGAGGGAGGGAGAGAGGGAGGAAGAGATTCTAAATAGGATTCTGACCATTTATACTTATATAAAAGAAGGTTTAAATGTGTGGCTAGGGAGTGATCTCGCAGCGCTCACAGACACAGTAAGTGAAAGCAGACACGAGAGTATGCCTGCTCTCTATGTTTCTAGACTACTCCTGCCAGAATATGCAAGAAATCAGGACGTGGATTCTGCATTTGTGGACAGAGTGAGTGATGCACTGTCTTCCTACACCCCCTTTGGTCCTCCTCTGTCTAAACTTACACTGAAAAGCCAAGCAGGGGGCTGGAGAGAAGGCCCAGCCCTTAAGAGTGCTTGTGGCTCTTCAAGTTTGCTTCTCTCACCTACACTGGATGGTTCACAAGTGCCTGTAACTACAGCTCCAGGGGAATTGATGCCCCTTCAGAGAGGATCAGAATACCTTGTCCTCATTCGTCACGAAGCTTAGGTGCTCCTCATGTCGTCTGCCTCTCTTTAGCCTCAGGACCACCGGGTGGGGTTCCCAGGCAAGCTTTCTCCACTTCCTACGTGAAGGCTCCAAGACTAAGAGCATCCGAACAAAACATCTGAATCCAGTTCCCCTGTCCTCCTAAACAAACATCTTTGCATCAAACGAGCTATTCTTACATGCCACAGCAAAGGCTTGAAAAACTCTGGAGGTAGAAGCAGTTTCGCCATCCCTCGTTCGTGGACGGCTTCCCAGTTTGCGAGCTCTCTCGCCAACGTAGGCTTGCGCAGGGTCTGGAAACCAACGATGCGTGTGCAGCTTTCGCCCTCTTGTGGCTGATATGCGAAGTGCTCTACAGCGGAAGAACAAAGGCCTGCTAGCCTCCTTCCCTCCACCCTGCCCCAGGAATGGGGGCTGGGAACCTGGACTTGGCTCTAGCGGCCTGACTCACTAATGAGCTCTGGAAGCAGCTGTTGAGTGCCTGACGGAAGGGCCGAGCCTGAAGGAATGAAATGAAAATTTGATTGATGTCACTTGCATTGGCAAGCTTTTGGGAAATGACCAACCAGCCTGCAGCACTACCCCAGCACTCACGAGGGCAAAGGGTGAGAGTTTCTCTCCCCTTCGCCCCACCTCACCCCTCAGCTGTCAATGAAGCCATCAGCGGAGAACTGGCTCTTCCGATCCCTCCCCCAGGCAGCTGGCTTGTCCCACCCCTGCTGGAGATGTGGGCCTCTGGTCCACCTCTGCCATGTCCAAATGAGTTGGGATGGCAACTTCCATCTACTGGTTTGAATGTTCAAGGAAATGTCCTTCTCAGCTCTGAGACCAGCCAGCTCCACGTAGCTCACATAGTAAAAAGGAGTCAAAGGTGTGTCAAAGGACAGAGAATTGCCACGCCCTCTGAGCTTCCAAAACCGCATCATGTAGCATAAATTCTAATTGGTATTAATAATAAAAATAAAAATCCAGGCTACTAGAGAGTTCTTACCTCTGCCGATGCTCAAACTGAAGGGACCATCCTGTCTTTCCGAATCCTCAAACTGTCTCCTCAGACTCCATGCTCAGACTGCAACTTGGCTTCTGTCTCCTCCTGCCTTATATTCCTCTCCCCACCCAGCCATTTCCCTTTCTGTCTCCACCTCCCTAGTACTGGGATTAAGGGCATGTGACTCCCAAGTACTGGGACTAAAGGTATGAGCCACCACTGCCTGGCTCTGTTTTTCTTTTAGACTGGTTAAATTTCGTGTAACCCAGGGTGGCCTTGAACTCACAGAGATCTGTCTGCCTCTGTCTCCTGAGTGCTGGGATTAAAGATGTGTACCACCACTGCCTGATTTAGGTCTGCACTCTGATCTTCAGGCAATCTTTATTTGTTAGAACACAAACAAAATATCACTAGAGCATCACGTCTCCAAGGAAGACAGGCTCCTTTCAGAAAGGGGGCTTTGTAGCCACCGGGTCTCCTGGCGCTGTCTTGCAGGTGTGTGGATGAGGTCGCTGGTGAGCTGAACACGGACTCCAGAGCTTGCTTCTCCACCCGCCTGTTCCATCTCCAGCTCTCCTAGGAGAACGATGGATAACCCCAGTTCAGCATGTCTTCTCTACAGCCAGGCTTCCTGGAGAATCAGTCCTGGGGAAGCTCTCGGGTAAAGGGCTCTTCCAGACAGAGGCACAGCAATATAAAACAACCTTCCCCAGCCTGTGACAGAGCCAGGCTGCCGGAGTGGGAATGCTCGCTGCCATTCTTACCAGCGAGGATCCCCTTAGGCATCTGTCATGCTTTCTCTGCACTTCATGCTGCCCTCTAGAAAAGAGCAAGTGACCGCAGGAAGGACATCACCGACCTGGTAGGATGGAGTGAGGGGCACACTTTGTCTCTGGCCTTGGTGGAGGAAACCCTAAGAAGTGAGCTTTGGCCTTCACATACGTCTAAAAACCAAGCTGCATTCTGTACATCTAGAGGGTGGGAGATCCTGAGGCAGTCTGTGGCCTAGACTGACTTGGAACTCAGAGCAGTCCTCCTGCCTCAGTCTCCCAATTGCTAGAATTACAGGTGTAAGTCACCACACCCGGGACATATCCTTCCATAAACTTCTTCTCCCCAAGGTCAACAAGCCATTTATAGAAGGAAAAATGACATGTCTCCAGGTTGGTTTTGCTTGAGTATTTATTGAATGAATGAACTAATGACTAAGTAGGATCTCTGCATAGATTTGTATTACTGAAGCAACAACCCACCACTGAAATGTAGGTGATCTCCACCGTCCAGGCAGACCTAGTGACAGGCGAGGGAGTCATACATCCCCTGAGACCTTGAAGACTTTCATGCCAAACCAGGGCCATTTAATACTTCCATTAATGGCTTGAAGGATGGAATGGAGACCCGGCTAATCACATTTCTGCAAGCACCAAGGCTGGAAGGGATCTTTGCCACTTCGAAGGCCCAGATTAAAATGGGATCTAAGCTTGACGAATTGCAGAGATGGCCCTAAATCAATAAACGGAGCGGCAATAAAGATAAATGCCAGCTGTGTGAAGGGGGCTGGGGACATGACCAGGGAGCAAGTGGTGGCAGAGAAATGAGTTTTAAGGGGGCTCAGAGGAAGAGCCTGTGTGAAATTGATAGAGCCATCATGGTATTGGTAAGGCAGGGGCTGGCTCTGCCACCCAGTGGACCCCAGACTTTAGAGAGAGACAGAGAGTCACTCAGAGCTTGGTAAAATGTGAAAGTCAGTGCTTGGCCTGAGATGGTGACTCGGACATTACGGATCCGGGAAGAGACTCTGGTGTGGGTGGTCCCATGGATGACTGTTGTGATATTGTTCGTGTTGTTGCTCCAAGACTGCCAATGGAGTCTGACCTTGGTTTGGAGGGGCGGAGTCCACATTCAGCTAGTCAGAATGAACCATAGAGTTTTCTGGCTGACTCAGAGGAAGATAGAGGGACACACAGGAGGATTAAGGAGGGGCCTACAGAGATGTGTGGCCTATTTCGATCCCGGAAGACGAAGAAGAGGGTCAGGTGATCAGTTCTCCCTTGCTCTGTAGATCTCTGTTTATTCTCTAATAGGTAACTCCTGAGTTTTATTTCTTAATAAAGCAATAAAAGAAGTCCCAATATCTGGTGTCCAATATGTGGCCTGAGTTCACGCTGTTGGGGAATAGTATTTTAACCAGGCAAAGATGTGCGATAGTTGCTTATGCTCTGGCATATTCCTTTAACTCTGTAAAGCTGTGTTACGTTTGTTTGTGCTGCATGTAATTGTGTAAAGACGTGCTGCATCTGTTTCCCCTTGCCTGCCTAAGGCACCTGATTGGTCTAATAAGAATCTGAATGACCAACAACTAGGCAGGAGAGGGATAGGCAGGACTGGTTGGCAGAGAGAATAAGGAGGAGAAATCCAGGCTCGAGAGAGAAGAGAGAGAAGAAGAGGAGAGAATGGGGAAGAAAGAGAGAGACATGGCCCGGGCCGAGAAGCCAGACCCCTGCCACTCAGACTTGGAGACAGCAGGGAAACAAGATACTCAAGAAAAAAAAAAAAAAGGAAGGTGAAAAAGCCCCATAGCAAAATGTAAATAAAGAGAAACAGATTAAAATAAGAGCTATGATACAGTCGAGCATTCATAACTAATAATAAATCTCCGTGTTGTGATTTGGGAGATGGTTGGTGGCCCAAAAGAAAAATTCTGTTATATCCCGTCAAAGCGGCGAAGAGCCGCCACTGCTGCAGAGACAGCCAGCGGTGACTTCTTTGCACGCCCAGGGCAGCCACCCTCTGCCGCTACCTGCAGGTGGGTCGGTCCTCTCCCATGCTGCATTCCAGCTGTATGGTTTCTCCTACCCATTTTCCTGCATTAGCTCTTCAGACAGCTCACTCCCCACCCCACCCCTGCACAGCATGTGAACAGGCACAGCGGCCCATAGCCCAGACATAGGGTTAACATGGCTAGGGGCACCCTGCCCTCACCCTTCCTATCAGCACTCTCAAATACCATCACTGTAGATCTGATTACTCACACAGTTCCACCTACATTGTTGTCATTAACAGATCTGGTGAGACACTGGGAATTCTTAAAGGGGAAATTAGGTTTGAGAGAGAGAGAGGTCTGTTCCAAGATAAGAAAGGGGAATAATATTATGGTACAGGAAGTTAGGTCTCTGTATGGTTCCACAATGGATGCTTTGAAAATGGAAGTTTTAAATGAAGGGATAACCAGCTTAGCTGTGATTGACATGTCGATCATAACCATTATGTTTGGTAATTCATATTTTATCCTTACAATGTGTTTTGATAACTGTGCCAAATATGAAAATTTGACTGATATGAAATAAACCTTAGAAAGACTTACTATCGATTAGAGGCATGCTTTAGAAAGACAACTACTGAGGAGATACAGCCCTTCGAAAGACCTGCTAAAGAAAATAATGAAAATTTGACTGATAGGATACAACCTTAGAAAGATCTACTAATAAAAATAAGAAAAATACTCAGACACAGAGGAATTTAGAGCAGAACCTACCATACCACTACATTATGAAATTGAAGAAGAGTGGCCCAAAGAAACCAACCTTAGTTTATCTAGTTACAAGAATGACCACCAGATGATAGGCATCCCCAAAGCTAGGGAGCGGTTGACTAGAATCCTGCAGAAGTTTTAGATTTGAAGAGATTTTAAAGAAGCAGTCATTTCATATGACATACATCCACCCTTTGTGAAGGAGATGTTAAAATTCAATGGCAACTCAGACCAGAATTATCCCACAAGACCCAAAAGATTTAACTCCAGCAATATTAGAAGTTGGTCCTCAGTTACAATGGAAAATATGGTGGAAAGAGGAAGCTAGGGTTATAGAACAATGAGATACGCAGGGGTGGAGGTATGGAAGTTTTCCACGAGCAGCTTCTTAGTGAAGTCCAGTATGCTGATTTGCAAAGATAGTTTAGATTTGATGATGACAAACTTGGCATTACTTCATATAGCAACTTTGAATGCTGGGGACAGGGTTGAAGAATTAGGAAAAGAACACTGAGTCATTTACTAAAATTATACGCAGTCCAAAAGAAGCCTTTATGATATTTTACAAAGGTTGACTTCAACTGTAAATAGAAGGATATCAGATTCAGAAGTTAGACAACTATTAATTAAATCTTGGTTTTTAAAAAATACTAATTCAGAATACAAAAAGATGATTAGGCCTTAAAAGGCAGGATTGGCACCAATAAATGAATAGATTAAAAATGCAGCTGATATTGGATCTACAGCTTATGATACCACTTTGATAGGAGAAGTAATTTCTAGAAATTTTAAGAAAAATCAAATTGTCAGCTGTTTTAATTGTGGTAGACATGATCATTTGAAAAGGGATTGCAGTCAGAATGTTCCTAGAACAATGATTTTTCTAGAGATAATCCAAAATGAAAGCCCTAGCCTTCTGGTGTATGCAGGAGCTGTATGTATGGCAAAGGCCAGTGTTGGATTAATAAATGAAAATCAACAAGGGATAGGCAAGGTAATCCTTTGCCATGACAAATGCCATAGGGGGCCTCACACAGGCCCCGATGTCAAATTTGGTTCAGTCATTTAGCGTCAGCATTGGGAAAACTCCATGGTACAATTAAAATACCTAATGTATGTTGTTAAAAAAAAAACCAACTATATGGCTCTGGATGACAGAAAAGCATCAATAAACAAAATAATTTAATAAAACAAATATTTTGGCAAATTTCTATAAATAATCAAAGACCAAAGCTAAATACATGGATAAATGGCATTATAGTTGAGGATTTGATAGACATGGGGCAGATGTAACAATAATTGCACCAAAATCTTGACATCCAGATTGATCTCTTCAGAAAGTAAATGTTCAGCTTCTTGGGATTGAAACTTTACCTCAGGTAAAATGAAGTGCAAGATGGGTCAAGAGCAGAGGGACAGAAGGACAGATTTGAAGATTTAAAATCATATGTGGCTAACAGAGCAATGAATTTATAGCGATGTGATTTGTTGTAGCAATGGACAACACAGGCTAAACATTCCTCTGATCTCAGAAACAAACCATAAAATAAAGAGTGCTTCTGAGAGAGCTATTAAAAGGTATTCTCAGGAACAGTCACAGACTGTTCAGGTTGTACATAAACAGGATACAACAGCTGGTGGTCTTTCAAGGGTACCAACAGCGCTACCTTCAAAATGGTTAACTGACAAACCCACCTGGGTAGAACAATAATCTTTGACATCAGAAAAAATTTTAGGCACCACAACAGCGGGCACAGGAGCAGCGAGATGTTCAACACATGGAAGAGCCAACCAGTCCTTGGAATTGTCCTATGCTTGTCACTTAAAAGAAATCTGAAAAGTGGAGAATGTTAACAGATTTAAGAGCTATAAAGTAATTCAGCCAATGGGCTCCTTACAGCCAGAAGTTCCTTTGTCTTCTTTAATATTTGAAGGACAACCTAGTATAATGATTGATTCAAAAGACTGCTTTTTAAATATACATTTACAAGAACAAGATAGAGAAAAATTTGTGTGCATAGTGCCTACTTATAATAATTCTCAGCCTGTTAGAAGATGTCAATGGAAAATTCTTCCACAGGCGATGCTAAACAGCTCCACTTTGTGACAATATTTAGTACACCACCCATTAGAAATAATTCATAAACATTTCCCTCAATCTATAATTTATGCGGATGCTATTTTAGTAGCTGATTCAGATGTAGATACCTTAGGAAAAATGTTTGAAGAAATAAAAAAAATTTTGCCTTATTGGGGGTCTATAAATTGCTCCTGAAAAAATACAAAGAGGAGATTTTATTAAGTACCTGGGATATAAAAAGGTTTAAAAATTCAGACACAGAAAGTACAAATCAGAAGAAATCGATTACAAATTCTTAATGATTTTCAAAACTTGCTGGGAGATGTTAACTGGCTACGGCCCACAATTGGATTAACAACTCAAAAACTAAGAAATTTATTTCAAACCTGTTAAGTGTTAAGGACTTAAATAGTCCAAGAAAATTGTTAGCTGATACTGAGAGACAATTGGCTTTGGTATAAGAGAAATTACAGAACACACATGTGAATCTCTTAGATCCAGAGCTTGATTTTATTCTGGTTATACTACCTTCTATGCATCCTCCTACCGGAATTCTTATGCAGAGAGAAGATAATATCTTAGAATGGATAATTTTATCACAAAACAGAGTAAAAGGTCTATGGAGAAAAGGTTTCTAAAAGGAAAATTGAGACTTTGTCAGTTAGTAGAAACAGACCCAACAGAAATTGTGCTACTTTTTTACCAATGCTGAAATTGCCTCATTATAGACAGAAAATGAACACTAGCAAAGAGCTTGCAGTAAAAAAAAGCAAGAGACTCCGGTTTCTAAAATGAACCAAATAGATCCTTCCTCACATTGTATGGGAAAACCAATTTTTGGAGTCCTACATTCTATATTAATGCAAATAAATCAGGAAAGGCAGGTTATAGGTCAGGAAAAATAAGTAAAGTGACTCAAAGACCTTATGATTCTGTTCAAAAGTCAGAATTATATGCTATTCTCATGGTATTATTATTTTTCAGAATCTCTTAATATAGTTACTAACTATCAATATACAGAAGGAATTGTTTTACACATTGAAACCACTGAATTTATTCCAGATGACTCAGAATTAACTTTGTTATTTCTTCAATTACAAGAAATAATCAGAAATAGAAATCATCCCTTGTATATAACACATTTCAGATCCCATATGGGCCTATCAGGCCCTCTACAACAAGGTAATAATGAAACTGATCAGCAATTGATAGAAAATGTGCTAAAGCCTCAGAATTTTATAAGAAACACAAAGTTAATAACAAAGATTTGAAGAAAGATTTTTCTATCACTTGGCAACAAGGCAAGAAAATATCCTCCTTGTTCTCTGTATAACCAAACTCATCTGCTTGCAGGAAGTAATCCAAAAGGTGCTCAAAGAAATTAAATTTGGCAAATGAATGTGTTGTATTTTGTAGAGTTTGGAAAATTAAAACATGTACACCATACCATAGATACTTATTCAGGATTTCAAAGGGCAAGTGCTTTGAGTTCTGAAAAGGCAGATTCTGTAATTGCACATTTATTATATGTTATGATGGGGATACCTGTACAAATTAAGACTGGCAATACTCCAGCATATGTCTCTAGTAAAATGAAACAATTTTTTGTATATTACAATATAAAGCATATTACAGGTATACCACATAATCCTACAGGACAAGTAGTTATAGAAAAATCTAATTGTACTTTAAAAGATATGCTTAATATACAGAAAGGGATAATAAAGAAAGACCCCAAGAGATAGAATGCACAATGCTTTATTAACTTTAAATTATTTTAAATGCTGATAGTAAAGGAAAAACAGCTGCAGAGAGACATAGGATAGTAGAAAAAAACTGCTGAATTAATTAATTAGCCTGTATACTTTGAAGATATGTTGACCTCAGAATGGAAACCAGGATATGTGCTATGTAGGGAAAAAAATTTGCTTTTGTCTCCACAGGTGAAGAAAAGCTATGAATACTATCAAGACTGATAAAGATTAGATTTGAACAAGAGAGACCTCTTGATTAGAAGAAGCATCAAACTACATGATTATTCCATCTAAATTAACTTATAAGACTAACAAATATCTTTCATTTGATCACACATATCCTTCCAAAAAGGGAGAGACACCAAAGTTAGGGTTGGGGCATGGTTTTGTTTTTGTTTTTTCAGGAGAATAAAGGCATCAAACTAAAGAATATAAAACCACTGGACAAATAAGACATATGAAGAAGAAGTACAAATCATTCCAGAGAAAATGTACCAAGAAAAAGAGTAAATTGGCTTAAGGGTATAACACATTTCCAACAGGAAAAACATTTAATAAACCTTCCCAAATGTTTGCCTATAATGTTCTCTACAGACATATAAGGCAGGTGGTCTTTTTGTAGTCCCAACCCAATGAAAGTTTTAAAGCTATTTTTGGAGTTAGAGCATGGCTTTCTTCTTCTCTAAACCCAAGTCTGTTTCTTAAAGGAAAATCAAAAATCTCTGCCTCATATCAGAAAAGCCACCTCATGTGGGACAAAAGGAAAACCAAAATTAAGGGACTATTCTATTGTCACTAATCTCATAATCTCTTGGATTTATTTTGACTCTTTAAAACTTTTCCTAAGATATAAATATTATCTCAAAATTTATAAGATTAATATATATATACATATATATATATTTAAACTCTGTCTTGATATTAATGGTCATATAGAGTACTAACTAATTCTAAAAATATGCTTTATCTAGCTTCTGTACATGATTTCAGGCTTAGGTTCAAAGAAAGTAATTAGGAATTAAACTTTTGTATCTGGGGTGTACTTAATAGATTGTGGTCCTTTAACCTCTCCAAGATCATATGTTTAAAATGTTTACGTTTTCTCCAGTGAACTGTGGTCATTCCTAGCAGTGATATTTGAAATCTCCAAAAGGAGGATGGGGCCACACAATGATGATTCTACCTGGATTGTGGTATTGCCACTAAGCTGACAAACACCTTCCAAAGATCATCTTTGAACTACAAACTGCTCAGGACAGTTTCAAGGAGGTTAGCTCAGATGGTCCAGCATCATAGACTACAGTCAGAACTCCAGATAAGCTTTGCACTTTCCTATTACACTGAGACTGGATAATAGCTCTCCCAGAACTTGATCTTTATCTCAATCTTTCAGAGTCCCCTAAAGATGCATTGCTCCCATACAGCAGGAAGTAATTTTAAGAACTCGATGCCCACATTCCCAAGGGGTGGGGTAGATGGTTTTTGGTCATATAGTGGATGTTTCTTATCATTTAGGGGGGTTGGTTACAAGTTGTAACTGGTTATGATCAGGGAGGAAACTAAGAAAAGGAGATTATATTCAGGGATCTTGCTCTGAAAAGAAAAAGGGAGGGATTTAGAAATGATAGGATAAAAGGGTAGATTATTGAATCTACTTCCAAACTAAAAAGCAACTACTAGTCTCAAAAAGTTTACATTGGTATGGATTTTTGTATACTGATACAAATTTAAGACTATTTTTATTATATTGTATTATATTTCTATTATTGTTTAGGTATTATACCTATATAACTCATTTTTAAAATGTATTAAGTTCTAGTCCTTGAAAACTACTAAGAATAATAAAGAAAGGCAGGTTAATAGTCATCTGTAACAATCAAACTTGTAGTCATGTTAAATATGTTTTCAAAGTCAAACAAAAATATATTTTAAATAGGTAAATGGTTTTCACAAACTTCAGAAACCTACAGAATATGGAATTAAAATATTTTAATAACTTAAGGCTTTTTATGATAGTGAGACATGTCTGTTCCTGGCAGCACCAATTTACTTGAAAACAAACAAACAAACAAACAAAGAAGGGATGTGGACATCGAGGAACCTCCTTATGGCGTTTGCTTCATTTGTGGCCACTGGGCAAAGAAACTTCCAGTGACTTGACTGTTGACAATATGCTGTTCAAATTGGATGAGCAGGACACAAAAGAAGGCAACTGCCAAACTTTTCCAGGACAAGGTAGGACAGTCCTTCAAAATCCTGCTTCCCAGAAAAGCCTGTCAGATATTCTAGACCTTTAGGCTGAAGATTGATGCCCCAGAATTGCAGGGGAACCTTGGGTGACTGTTCAGACAGCCATCTGTCTCTGTCATTTCTGTAGTTTTAGAAGTTGTTTGCTCTGCACTTCCTGCTTACTTAGGTAGTTAATACTAGAGAGATATAGTTATCTCTCTAGTATTAATAAGTATAATTATCTCTCTTGGGGTTGAAGACTAGATAGTTATAGTTACAGTTTTCCTTATCATAGAAAGTAAATTAGGTACAAAACTTTGGACTCATTAACAGAGGATAGATAATGGAATATTTTCTCTGAATTTGTCAAATACAAATGGACTGGACATTGTGAATGAAATTTTTATTTGATAATTTTTCTTATTGTATACAGTTTCATTTTGTTAAAGTTAATACCTTTCCTTTTATTTAGACAATACCTGAGAACTGTTCTTATTGTTTATAGTTTTACTATGTTAGAGTTAAAATGTTTTCTTTTTATTTATTTAAAAGGGGGAAATGGGACTGGAGAGATGGCTCAGACTCTCTGAGCACTGACTGCTCTTCCAGATGTCCTGAGTTCAATTCCCAGCAACCACATGGTGGCTCACAACCACCTGTAATGAGATCTGGTGCCCTCTTCTGACATGCAAGCATACGTGGAGGCTGAACCCTGTGTACATAATAAATAAATAAATGTTTAAAAAAAGGGGGGATGTTGTGGGAGATTTGTTTGTGTTGTTGCTCCAAGACCACCAATGGAGTCAGACCTTGGTTCAGAGGACAGAGTCTACATTCAGCTGGCCAGAGTGGACCACAGAGTTTTCTGGCTGACCTAGAGGAAGATAGAGGGACACACAGGAGGAAGAAAGAGGGGCCTCGGAGATGTGTGGCCTTTTTGATCAGGGAAGGTGGGGAAGAGGGTCAGGTGATTATTTCTCTGTCACTCTGTGGATCTCTCAGGTTTATTCCCTAATAGTTAACTCTTGAGCTTTATTTTTTTATAAAGCAAAAAAGAAGTCGCAATAGGTGATGCTATTGGGAAAGTGATGTGGGATTCCCCTCTGTATGCTGTGAATACCATTGGTTAATAAAGAAACTGTCTTGGGCCTGCGCAGGGAATAGAGGTAGGCAAGGAGAACCAAACTGAATGCTGAGAGAAAGCAGGAGGAGTCAGAGAGAAGTCATGTAGCCCTGCTGGAGACAGATACCAGAACTTTACCTGGTAAGCCACAGTCACATGGCGATATGCAGATTAATAGAAATGAGTTAAATTAAGATGTAAAAGTTAGTCAATAAGAAACTAGAGCTAATGGGCCAAGCAGTGATTTAATTAATACAGGTTCTGGTTCTCTGTGATTATTTCGGGGCTGAGCAGCCAGGAACCAACAAGTGGCCTCCTCCCTGCAACAGGTGAGCAAGATGGCAGACAACTCCTAACTGTACCACTGTCTCTGCCACACCTATACCTGGGGATTCCCTGAGTTCTAGCCTCAGATAAGCTTGGAGATGATTCCTTTAGAGAAAAATTAATTCACAAAGCAAGCAAGCATAATAACGAAATTAGACTTTGTGTGATAAATCCAACTTCATGAGCTTAGTCCAAACCAGAGTATCCCAACTGTTTTGAGCTGGAAGCCGTGTGTGTGTGTGTGTGTGTGTGTGTGTGTGTGTGTGTGTGTACTGTAGGATAATGTGTGTGAGACACCTCAGAGCCTGCTGAGTCCCCTCCAACCCTGCTACCCATCAGTCTCCTTGGTCCTGAATCCTTTCAGTTCTGCATTGATCATCACTTAAGGTACCCGTTCTTGTTTCCCACACTCCCCTGGGACTGAACTGTCCTCTAACTTTCTCAAGAGCTGAGAGAAACATGTTAACCACAGTGCTAGGTTTTAGCTTCAAGTATCTATTAATAAGGACCCACGACCCTGGCCTGGAGGGAAGAGGCCTTTCCTTTTATCCATTGTTTTCCTAGAGCTGTGTCAAGGGCTGCTGGCTGCCTCCCACTGCCTGTTCAAGTAGAACCCCCACACTGGTTAGCATGACCACGTGCCCTACTAAGAACCCATGCTTCCAAACCTCTCTTTCAGGGGGAACTGACCCCTGCTATTTCTCTCCCTTCTCACTTTGACTTCCAGTAGGCTCTCAAAGCATTGATGCTTACGCTGGTAATAGCCCCTTAGCCCAGGCTTTACTGTTGATCTCTCTCCCCTCAGTTCCACTCCTTCCCTTTATTTGGTTTCTAATGTAGGAAGTTCTCTTGGAGTCTGTTTTATAGATTGTCCTATTGAGTAGAATGTTCAGTGCTCAGCAGAGGTATGTCTGAGCACATTGGGTTGCCTATGCTATGAACCCAGTGCACTGAATGTCCTGTTTTGCCAAAGAGATGCTCGATATTTGTTTTTTATTTGTTTGTTTGTTTGTTTTTGAGACAGGGTTTTTCTGTGTAACAGCCCTGTCTGTTCCTGGCTGTCCTGGAACTAGCTCTTGTAGACCAAGCTGGCCTCAAACTCACAGAGATCCACCTGTCTCTGCCTCCCAAATGTTGGGATTAAAAGCATGCGCCACCACCACCCAAATCCTGAGCCAAGATTTTTAAGACAGGGATAACTCCAATCAATCCCCCACCAAATCTGGATTTCTGACATTTCTTGGAAAACTGGAAGCTGTGGGCCACCATGGGAACTGTGGTCTGCAACTGTCCCTTAGAGAGGCTCCTCACTTTGCAGTTCTCACTACTCTCTGTTCTTCCTTCCCTGACCCCACCCACAGGCTCACTAACTCAGCTTCTTTAACTCCCAGGAGTTCTGATTTGCATAACCCTGGGACTCACAGGTGGGGCTGGGTTTCCACTCAATTCCTGGAAAGGCTGGAATTCCAGCCTTTGCCTCGCATTCTACATGTCCTGGGGATTTGCCTGCTGCTGAAGATTGAAGGAATGATTAATGAATGAATGAATGAACATAAAAACAGGTGAATGTGTACTAAACAAGTATTGAACAAATTAGTGTCTACAAACATGTGCAAATTGTGCTGCTCTTGGGAAATTCAAACCAAAGGTGAAGCTGAAGGTTCCCTCAAGGCTGAGAGGACTCTCACTCCCTGGTACCCAGACTGTTGTTTTCAAAACAGCTCCCAGATGCCTTTTCCCTTGACAAGAGGCCCACTTCCCTAAAAGTAGAAGCAGCTACTTTTCAACACACTCACCCGAGGCCTTGGGCCTTATCTTCCCATCCTGGGGCCAAATAAACCAGCTGCTGCTCAATTCTGCAATTGACTACATGGCTCAGGGACCAGGCCCTTAAATCTGATTATAGCAAAATTCATTACACTAAGACCTCCCTCAAGGGGCAGGCTCATAAAGGTAAGCTCCAGAGGGCCCAGCTTGGGGGATGTGGCTCCTGAGCTACCCCATCTACCGATTGGTAATAATTAACCTGAACTAATTATCAGCAGACCCCCAGGTCAGGACTCCCTCCTGCAACTGTTCTCAAGGCTGGAACGTTTGCCTCAGACCAGCACAAAATGCTAGCAACATCCATAGGCTCTGTCTAATGTTAAAGAGCATAAGGAGTTAGGAACATGTAGGAGGCAAGGACGAGCCAGTGAGGGCTTCCTGGGGGAGGCAGCTGTGCCTAGATGTTTCTCTCCAGCAGGATTTTAAAACTGATGAGGCCACAGGACTCGGCATGTAAAGATGTCAGCAAAAGAAGAAAGGCAGATACATGTTAAATACCAATTAAAAGGTACCATGATTCCAGGTCAGCCAGAGCTACATAGTGAGATCCTCTCTCAAAAACGAACAAAAACTGACATGAAAAACTGAGAGAAAAAAAAAAAAACTCCCAGAGAAAAGTCTCAAAGTGTGAGCACACCACATCAAAAACACAACCAAGCACATTTGTGTCCTTGCATAATGTCAGGACTGATTGACTAACGATATATTTACAAGGTACAGTGGTCTCTATGGCAGCAGTTTGCCAGGTATTTCCACTTTCCTTGCAAGCCAGGGCTGAGCACAGATTCCTTTATTCTGATTGTAATTACTAATCCTAACTCTCAGATCACACTGCACAGTATGTAAGCATGTGTGTGCATGTGTGCGTGTGTGCGTGTGTCTGCATCTCTCTCTCTCTCTCTCTCTCTCTCTCTCTGTGTGTGTGTGTGTGTGTGTGTGTGTGTGTAGGGTGCAGCATAGCCAAAAAGGGTTAGGAGATCACAGCAGAGTTCAAGAGACTTCAGAAGGCCGGAGAAGCCAATATAGAATACGGTTTCCAGTGATGACATCCAAACAGCAGCAGATGCTCCTGCCGGTCATAGCGCCCCGTGCAGCCTCAGAGCGGATCTGCAGCGGGGAGTCGAGGGAACGTACAGACCAGGGCTGGGAGAAGGGATGGGCAGATGGAGAACAGTGGCAGGTCCAGGTGGGTGAGCTGGCAGGCAGGCAGAAGGCAGTGAGTAGGTCATGTCCACAGTGGGCACAATCGAGCTGAAGTCCCTGGGGCAGGAAGGGTTGTATGCGTACTGGTCCTCCTTACTCATATAAACATACACACTCTGAGTGACCAGATGACAATCCTGTGGTGGTTGCTGCCGGCGCAATGCTAGGTGTCCACCTCCCTATAGGGTACGGGTGAGGTAGTCACACCCTTTTCTTGATCTGGTGTGACTAACAAGTTTTTGGGCCTGTTTTTCCTGATGTGATTTTAGTATCTATGGTCCTTACTCTATGGATATTCACATCAATAATTTCCTATGGTGGCACCCATCCTACTCCCAGGAATAAGTCATTCATCAGTCTGTGCTATGTGGCTGGTCCAAGACAAATGGGGCCAGCCATGTGTTCAGGTTCACAGTCATCCCCCAACCTCAGAATGGTGACAAAAGCTGCTTGGGCAGAGCAGCCTCTTGGGACAAGGCTCAGTCTGAATAATCAATGCTGTACATAGCATGGAGTGGTTTAGGGCAGGTCACAGCTTGATCTCAATAAAGAAAAACAGCTTATCAAATAGGCAGTGTCCAATAAATGCACCCAGTGCTTTTGGCTTTGTTATCAATATAAAGTTTTTTTTTGGCCCACTAAGCCTCTCCACCGAAGCAATAATCCGAATCAGACCAAATCAAACCGAATTAGAAAAAGCCCAGGTTTGATGGATGCCCAACACTCTTGGGTAGCTCTGTGGGAAAACACGGACAGGGAGAAGGAAAACCAGCAAGACTGTGCATCCTTTCTGGGGGGGGGGCAGTTTAAATAGCCTGTGGGAGTGGTCTGGACCCTCTCTGGGGAGGGGTCACCATTTGGCAGGCTCTCTCGGAGGTGGAGTCTGGACTGAGGCAACTTCCAGGGGAGGGGGCTTGAAATGGAACTTTCTACCCAACATTGCAAAATGGATGCCAAGGGCTGGGGTGAAACCCCACCCAAAAATTCCAGACTCTTTGGAATAGGGGTATCAGTGGCTGGGGTGACACTTCCAACCAAACAATCAGCACCCCAGACATGGTGGTGCACACCTTTTGTCCTAGTACTCAGGAAACAGAAGCGGGTGGGGTCATCGTGAGTTGAGGCTAGCCTGATCTATATAGCAAATTCCAGGCCAGTTAGGCCTCCGCCGTGAGACCCTATCTTGTTCATATTTACAAATATATCAGCCTCACTCTAGTATTTAAAAAATACATCAATGAGATAATGTATTGTCTAACAGATTACCAGACTGTCTTTGTTGTCGTTGTTGTTTTTAGTTTGACATTTATGCTGTTATTTTTGGCTTTTTTCTCTACAAGTAATTTGTCAAATAAACACCCAAACTTAAAATTTGCATATTCATTAATCTTGCGTCTTGAGCTCCTTATCCTCAAGACAGAGGTTCTGGGTGCAGGGGTCATTATGTCACCTGGAGGAAGTCTGGAGACATTGATGGCCACTACATTAGAGGGAGGTTCGTACTGGCATCTAGTGGGCAGAGGTCCCAGGTGCCACTAGCCAGTCTGCTGGGCACTGCACAGCCCTGCAGAACAAGAGTCACTGCTGCTCCTGCTGAGATGTCCTACCTTCCAGGGAAGCCTCCCCTAAGCTCACAGGACTATGTGTGCATACCTGCCTCATCAGGCAGCATTGTCTGGAGAGAGAATGTTAATCCCGCCAGGTAAAAATAAGACCACTACCACAATTCTTTGGCCACATTTAAAGCAAGCTTTATTAAATACTGGCCAGGACTATAGACACCGACCAGGTCCATACCAGGGATTCCCAGACAAAGTCAGGAGCTTAAAAAGGGAAAACTCATAAGGCCATGCGCTACCCTCCTTCATCCCGTTAGGGGCAAGCATGCATCCTGACTCACTTCCTGCCTATGTATGATCAAGCATGTCCTATGCAGTTGAGGCAAGCAAGCTTGTTTACAGAAGTTGAAATTCGTAGCTTGTTATCTTACATGAACAACATCTCCCCCTCCCCCCAATTCCAGGAAGTTATCTGTTCTTGGGCCAGTGGGGCTTACAGGTGAGATGCACGCTTGTTTTATAGATCTCTTAAGCATAGGAATCTAAACTTACAACACAACTGAAGCCATCACAAGCACTCATCCGTCAGGGCTGCAGATCATGAGCTGCTGACGCCCCTGTGAGCACTGGATAGCAACAATTTGAGTGTGGCTGTGGGAGAACAACTGATTGCAGAAATGTGCATCTTCTTCAACCATCTTCGTTTGTGTCCACGTACTGTGTACAGCTAGAAGAAACCCCCGAAAGCTTTCAACAGCACACCTTTTCACGACCGCATAACTTGACTCTCTTATTCTCACAGTATGTTACTCGGCTCCTATCGGCTTGGCTGGTGGAGCATTAGGATCTGACCTGGGGAGGTCCAGTGGGCGATTTCCCAGGAACGTGGGGCGAAGAGAACAGTGCCAGGGAGCTGACACACAGGCATGGGAGTCATCGGCTGCAGCTGCTCCCTCTTTTGGTTCACCCCAATTCTCTGAGAAGACACGGCACAGTAGACCGCCAGGCTTTCCCTTTTCTCTCCTGGAACTCATCAGGAGTCAACCATGTCCACGGAAACAGAGCGGCCGCCTCCCCGCGGGTGGTCTGGGAAGCCCCAGAGAAGAGTTCTCTCGCACCACAGAGACAAACACCACTCCTTCGACCACAAACACCGCCTCCTTGTCTCCCCTGGCTTAGGAACGATAGAGAAGAAATAAACCCATGTACCTAACACACAACACTACAAAACAATAAACACCGTGCTGGAGGGTATTCCTTTCGTTTCCATTGCGGACAGATGAGCCAACAGGTGAAAAAAATAATTTCCAGAGGAAAGTTTACATTGATTGGCTCAGGGCTTCCGAGAGTTGCCATCCATTGCGGAGGAAAGGTAAGGCAGAGTCCGTGGCTGTGTCCAGCAGGTGACAGAGAGTGGACCGGGAAGCAATGAGAGCAGCTGGAATGGACCGGCTATGACTTCCAAAGACTCATCCTCGGTGGGCTATCCTTGTCACTCAGCTGCTGCCTTTGAAGACGGCAAAGGAGGACCAGAAACATAGGACCTAGAGTTAAGTCATAAACTCGGCTTGGGGCTTGGAGGCAGTTCAGATTCACACCATAACATGGGGACCCACCTTTCAGTCCAGCAGATGTTAGTTAAATCATCTCATGAACTGCAAATGTCGGTGGGGGTGGATGCTAATCTTGGATCTGAATCCAAAGATTCCCAAAGGCCCGTGAGATAGACTCGCTCCTCGGCCAGCTATGGCGGCACGAGCAGTCAAAGCACTGTGAAGCCAAAGCACGTTTATCACGAGTCCAGCGCCAGCTGGGCTACATAGTGAGACCTTGTGTCCAGGACACGAACCAGGAAGGAGAGGGGACGAGATGGGATCAAGATGGCTCAGCAGGTAAAGGCGCTTAGTGCCAACCTTGACATCCTAAAGTTGCTCCCGGGAATACACACGGCAGAGGGAAAGAACTGACTCCTGCAGGCTGTCCTCTGGCTGTCACACATTTACACACATTTACACACTTTAAATAAACAGGTAAACATTTCCCATGACTTGGCCCCGGCTTGGTCCTATTGTAGACTGGGGCAGCCCTCTGAGGAGGTAGAGTCTAGTGAGGAAGTTAGCTATGGGAGAACACGCTCACAGAAGGACTCTTGACCTTCTCCCCTGTCTGTTTCCCAGCCGCTGCGAGGTGAGGCTCCTCGCTCCACCACACACCACCTGTTTTGACTAACAACAGGCTAAACGAGGGTGGATGGATGTCACTCAAACTGTGAGCAGGAGTAACTTTCCCAGCTTAGTCCCCGGTTACCTAGGTTACCTCTGTTACATCGGGTAGTTTGTCATAGTGAGGGAAAGTCAGGTAGCAAAGTGGCTAAGAAGCTGGGCTCTGGGTGAGATAAACTCAGCCCCTACCCCTCACTCTGCTTGTCTGCAAAATGGGGACGTCTGAGGTCATCTACCCATAGGCCTGCTGAGAGGTGTACAGAGTAATGCATACAGGATCCTTATCCCAGGGCGGCAGGGCTCCATTGGCATTTGCTACTGTGATTATTCGTGGAGCGAGCGTTGCCGGTAGAGGAGGCCCCTGGTGTGCCAGGAGGATGAGAACAAACAAACAGTTACGAGAACTGAACACAGGACCGTGAGTTGTGAGCGTGCGGGCCGTGAACACAGCGAGGGCAAACAGGAACGTGTCTCCGGAAGCTACCACGATCTGGGGGATAGTCTGCACCCCGCCACAACAGAGGTACTCTACCTGAGTTTAGCCAGCTTCAGGGGGCCCAAAGACCCCTGCTGACATGGGAGCTACTCCTTAGAGTAGGGGACCCCTCCCCCCCTCACGCACTCTCACACCAGCAGGTGCAGCAGCTCGCCTGAGATGATAATGAAATGTTTACTGTAAAGATTAGCTTGTCAAGGGGAAGCCCAGGCAGATGGCTATTGATCCTGTGCCTGGCTGTCATCCCTGTCCCTTACATCTGAGGTGAGGTGTGGGAGAGGGGCTGTCTCTGACCCAGAATGCAGGCGGGGGCTCGGGTCCCAGATATACAGCAGTACATGGAAGACTTTCCAGAGGTAAGAAGGTCTCTTGAGTCTGCAGCCTGCTCCCCAGAGTGGTCTCCGCATCTGCCTCCTTGGGGAGTTATGAAAAAGACACAGGGAACGTGAGACTTGAGTTCGTATCCCACTTCAACCACACCATCTATTGCTGAAGGATGAGGATTCATTCTGAGAAATGCTGTAAGCCCCCGCTACAAAATGCTTCCTTAGGCGATGTCATCATCGCACAAATATGACAGACGGCACATCCACAAACGAAGTCAGCCAAATGTCACCAGACCCTGAAGCCTTAAGGGAACGCTGTCATATGTGTGAACTGTTGTTGATGGAAATGTCATTCTGGGGTCCCTGTCTGTGAGCTGGATCCTGGAACACTCAATTTTTTTCTCATCTGTTTGATAAGCCCACAGTAATACCTGTCTTACAGATTTTATGAGACCTAAATTAGGAAACAGATGGTGGAGGTGGGGCAGGCCTTTAATCCCAGCACTCAGGAGGCAGAGGCAGGCGGGTTTCGAGTTCGAGGCCAGTTGGGTCTATAGATCAAGTTCTAGGAAAGATAAGGCTGCAACCCTGTCTCAAAAAAGCAAAACCAAACGAACAAACAAAGGAAAGAGAGAAGGAAGGAAGGAAGGAAGAAAGAAAGAAAGGAAGGAAGGAAGGAAGAAAGAAAACATGTCAAAGTTCTGAGAATCAACATCATTGGTTGAATGTTTGTCTTATTTGATTTTTTTTTATTTTTAAGATTATACATATGTAAAATTATGCATATGTCCACGTGGGAACAGTGCAATGCTCACAGAGCCCAGAAGATGATGTCAGAGCCCCTGAAGCTAGAGTTACAGAAGGTTGCAAGTTACCCAAGGTAGGTGCTGGGAACTGAACTCAGATTCTCTGCAAGAATAGTGTGCTCTCTCAACCACCTCTGAGCTGTTATTCTTATGCTCTGGTCCCTTTAAGGGCAAGCCACGCCCACTCCCAGCCACTTCTGACCTCCCTCGTCGCCATCTTAACCCTTCCTCTTCTGTCCCTCTCTCCTGGCGTGTGCACACGTGTTTTCCTCTCTCTGTCCTCTTTTCTATTCCTGCCTTTCTTTCTCTCCTTCTTCTTTAATAAATGTTTAAATAAACATTTAAGTAATAAATGTTTACCCTTATGTTTAGCCTTACACCTGTTTACTTTATCCTGTGAGCCTTTTATCTACCGTACCCGCCCGCCTGCATGGCGGGACCAGCCTGCCACCCTGGAGATCTTGCAGGGACCCACAGCCATCCTTGTCGGACTAGCGGCTGCTCTGCGAACCTGCCAGGGAACACGCCTGCCTTTTAAAGAACAAAATGAGCCATCTCTCCAGGACCCATTTAATTATTTTTTTCAGTGAGAAAATCAAGACGGAGATTAGGACCCTCATACTGTGCAATAATTTCTCCAGTGCATCATGCTGGTTGGTGTTATCAGGAGCCTGAAGAACCCAGCTAAATGTAAGCTGGTGTGTGAAGGTCTCAGGCTTGACCTTGTCCCTGTGGGCATGCTGTGCCAACCAGCGGTGAGTGTTCAGAAAATGTAGGTGTTTCCGGATGACCACCTGGACGGAAGTGAGCCTGGAACTACTCCCCGTTGGCTAGAGTTTGTGCGTAGAACTTGAAGTTAACTGATTGATCGGACATGAAAGACGGAGGCAGAGCTGAGTCTCCTTCAGTCACACTCCAGCTCCTCTCAAAAAGATAAGAAGCCTGGAGGGGAGGAGTCCCCAAGAGAAGGCAAGGAGATAATAGTGGAGAGGTCGGAGATGTTTATAAAGATCCACAAGACAGAAGCCTTCAGGTGGCTGAATATGCACCCAACAGCAGGGATTGGATCTGAACTCACTGCAGAGACTGGACCTGTAACATGAGGGCTGGCTTGTTGGAGTTTCTATCCCGCCCGGTACCCCACAGTCAGCAAATCCCAAAGAAAACCACACACAGGACTCCATAAGATTATAAAGCTGATTGGCCCATTAGGTCAGGCTTCTTATTAGTCCTTGTAACTTATATTAACCCATTATCATTATCTATGTTAGCCACATGGCTCAGTACCTTTTCCAGCGGGGCAGCTTACATCTTTCCTCTCCAGTGGTCTGGGCAGAACTGCGGAGGGAGCTTCCTGCGCCCCAGAATACTCCCAGTCTCTTTGGTCCACCCCTACTAGGAAGTAGGCTTTCCCACCTATACTGCCTGCCTGGCCAATCAGCGTTTTATTAAAATATGATTGACAGTATACAGACAATTCTCCCACACCATGGACCCTTCACAGTCATTGCCAACATCTTGGTGAATTTTCTCGGTCTCCTCCAGTAGGCAATGGCTTCCCCAGAGCAGGAGAGACTTCAATGAAGACCGTGATGAGGAAGAGCTTGGCATGGAGATGGGGACGGGTGGGGGCAGGCAGAATTAAATGTAGACTGTTTCCTGAAGCTGAGGGAAGAGGTAGAGGGAGGAAGAAGGGACGAAGTAGCCAACTTCAGGAAATGCCACACGATGCTATTATTTAAAACCCCACTAGAGCCTGGAATGACTGTCCTTGGGTTCTGTGACAAGGACGCTACTTTGAACTTGAGGAGGATTGCATCTGAGAGGTGGTTTGGGCAAATGGTCAGCAACTGAGGTTTGAGGATGGGTGAGGGGAGAGAACGTACAAGGAGCTCCACACCTGCTCGGAGAAGCTCAGCACACAGGGAGGAAAGAGGGCAGGTGGGGGCTGTGGGCCTAGGGAAAGCAGGGATGTTTTGTCTTCGGGGAGCTTGTCTTGCTTTGCTTTGATTGAATCCTTATATTGCCCAGGCTGGCCTCAAACTCCTGAATTCAAGAAAACCTCCCAGTTCAGCCTCCCAAATAACTGACAACAGGCGCCCTGCACCCAGGAGGCTTGGTCCAGGTGGAGAACTCGGGGGACTCTAATCACTGACTGCA
Source organism: Myodes glareolus (assembly GCF_982192425.1). Classification (NCBI taxonomy): domain Eukaryota; kingdom Metazoa; phylum Chordata; class Mammalia; order Rodentia; family Cricetidae; genus Myodes; species Myodes glareolus. Next base: position 27,919,482 of record NC_142041.1, read on the forward strand.
GGCCTGGCCTCGGACAGCAGAAGCGCAGAGAGCAGCCCTGCATGAGGGCCGAGGAGGACAGGTGTTTGAAGATGGAAAAATTAAGTCCTGACGCTGTACAACAACCTACAGTGAATGTTCCAGAGAACTGACTGGATGCAGCCTGGGGAAAAAGAGTCTTTTCAAAATTTCAATTTCGGGGCACATGGACCATAGGCCAAGGACACACGGGCTGCGAACCAGGGAAAGCCCAGCTGCGCCTCGGTTGCAAATTTGCAAAGAAAAGAAAGCGATTCAAAGGATGCCAGTATGACGTGGGCAGGACGCAGGGTAAAGGATAAGAGCTGTGTATTGGAATCTTCCAGGTATCGTACTGGGGATGAAGGTGCCAGCGAATCCACTTGCACAAGAAAGGAGTCGGACGGAAGACCTTCTAGAACATTTCCTTTTGGGCAAGGGTGTCCCTTTTCCCCATTTCTTCTTGTCCTCTCTAAAAGGCCTCCTGTACTTCCTTCTAGTGTCATGAAAGCTGGCAAACCTGACTGGTCTGGCAGAGACGAGAGGGGACGCAGCCTGTCAAGCAAAGATGGGTATGCCACCCTTGACTCTGGGCCCTTCTCGTCCTTTCCCTCGGCCTCAGTTCCCCCTCGAGGCGATAAGATTGCCTTGAGGCCATGTTCTTCAAAGGGGAGTTTCATTAATGACTGACAGTTGTTGTTTTCATGATCTGAGCGGCTAACATGGAGGTCGGAGGGGAGGGCGGGGTGCAGAGCCGAGCTCCAAAGCTCAGACAAAGTTAACTGCAGGCCCTTTAAGCAAGATCCAAACAGAAACATTTCCCTCTTAATTAATGGCTGCCTTTGAGGTTATTAAGTTAGACTGGGTAGGTGTGTGGCCTTTCTTTCTACTGCCCTTCCAATTAACAGGCACTTTGCTTGGTAAATGTTAATTTAGAGTAATTGGGTGTGCAGAGGAGGGGCGGGAGTGAACGCCTGTACTGCAGGTTAATTGCTGGTAAGTGTCGTTCCTGCAGCCTTGGGCCTGGATGATTAATGGCCTCAGAGTACTGGAGAAACCCCTGAGGCCAGCAGAGGCTGCCTGGTTTTAACCCTTCGGTTACCAGAATGAGAAAAATAGCAGAGGCACTCACTGGGTGCAGAGCAGGGGCCCTGTGGGGGTGCTACTCCCCCTGTGGGCCACTTCCGGCCATACATCTCCAACGCTGAATATTGCCCAAGGTAAGCTCAGCCCTAACCACATCACTCTATAGGTAGAAGGACTAAGCAATTGAACTAGAGATCGCCCTGAGATGTTGTGACCTGGAGAAATAAAATCAGTTTCTACCCTTCCCTCCAACACCCAACCCCGAGTTTCTGCTGTCACTTAGCAACCCTTCCATCCACATCAGTCTGGGACAGCTAGGATGATGCTAGTATGTTGGCTTAGTGTAGCGATGACAGAGTTTTGAAGAAGGCATCGAAGTTCAAGGGCCCTGGTAAGGGACAGTGTTCCTGCTGAGCAAAGGGGTCTGCAGCATCTCTTGGAAGGCCTCAGGGGCTCAGCAGAGACTGCCCTGTAGATTTCCTTGTGGAGGAAGACTTCCCTGAACACAGGGATGCTGAGTCCTCCCACTGTCCAGCCTTCCTTTCTATAGGTTTCAAATTTTGGGCTCTTCTAGCCAGCCCCATAATTACATAAGCCAATTCCTTGCAGCAGATCTTAGTGTATACCTCGTGCAGGTTCTGGTGTTTAACGTCAGTCCATCAGATAGATTTACAGCCCAGATTTTTGTTCTTTTAAAAAAATAATATGATATAATGGCCCGGGCGGCCTGCAAGCCAGGCAGAAGCTGCCGCCGGAGCAGTACAGGGTCCCTGGGCGAGCGGCAGAGTCAGGCGGCTGGATACGGTGAACGGCAGAGTAAGTGGACATAAGGCTATACATAAAGCTAGACATTTATTACTTAAAAAAGGGAGATATAGACAAACATAAAACAAAGACACACACACACATGCACGCACGCGCGCGTGCGCGCGCGCGCGTGCGCGCGCGCGAGAGAGAGAGAGAGAGAGAGAGAGAGAGAGAGAGAGAGAGAGAGATGGCGGCGGGAGGAGGGGTCAAAAGTGGCTGGGATGGGCGTGGTTAGTTCTTAAAGTGTCCCAATGGAATAACACAGATGATGTCTAGTCCACAACCCCAAAGTCCCTCAGGACAGGAGGACATCCCTCCCCTAGGCTCAGTTCTCCTGACGGCTGGCCTCACTAATGCAATCTAGACTGACTATCTCTCAGCTCTCAGGCGCACTGGGAAGAAAGTTTCTCTATCTCCCTGGGGTACTCAGCCTTCCAAACCCAGTTCCTGGTTCATGCGTTCTGTCTTCGCCGATGCAGTTCCTCCCCTGGAGACTTCCTCTCTGGAAGAGGTCATAAAGTGATACATTTTTCTCTCCAAGACATAAATTACTGTGACAAGCGGGGATTGTTGCTATCCTCGTTTTATTGTGAAAGAGAAAAATGGATCTTTTGTCAATTAAAAACCTCCAGGTCATGGCAGCAAATAACAGACGCAGAGTATTAGACACCTGTGTAGAAAAGGAGGCGAGAACACAGAAATGTTCATGGTGGCATTGGTGGCATAAAGAAGGGGTGGGGCGTTCATAGCTAGGGGGTGTAGTTGGCCGTGGGGGTGGGGTGCAGCGAGGGTGAGAGCCAGACAGCTCAGTGAAAGACACTTTGATTTTTGAATCGCTAGGACATTATCTACTCAAAAACTAGAAGCTATTTAAAGATACTGGCTCTTCAAGAAGTCCCTGAGTGCCCTGTCATGAACTGTGGGAACAAAGAAATGGCTCAGAAACTAACTCTCTCTCTCTCTCTCTCTCTCTCTCCCCCGTGTGTGTGTGTGTGTGTGTGTGTGTGTGTGTATGTGTGTGTGTGTGTGTGTGTGTGTGTGCGCATGAGTGTGTATCAAAGATGTCAGGGTGGTGGGGAGACAGAACATACAGACAGAGACACTGCCAACAAGGAGCAGGAGACTGACTGGAATAAAGGATATGGGCTTTGAGAGAGGCAGGGCTGGAGCAAACAAGGGACACGCAAGCTTGACCACACAAGACCACCCTGTACACTGGCCCTCAGCTCTAGAGCTGCCCAGTCCTTCTCTGACTTCTCTGTCCCTTTAGAAAAGGGTCACTGCTCAGAGGAGACACTGTCTAGTGTCCAGGGCTGTCCCTAGATCAGCTCAGGCCCCTGGGTCAGCGTGGGAATGTGGGCCTCAGGGAGGAAAAGGAAGCAGGGGCTTGGAGTCAATGAGACGCCTAATTTTAGGACCCCTGTGGGCAGTGCCCAAGCTGAGTTAAAGATGATTCTACCTGGAGTACCACCTCCTGTCACCCAGAGATTCAAGGTGAGAAAACAGTGTGTTTACTGGATTCGTTGCAAGGAGGGGTTATCCCGTGGGGCTAGAAGATAACCATGTCATCTCGGAGAGCTAAGGCTGATGAACAGGCTCAGGAAGTGGTTTTACAACACACAGCCCAGCACAAAGTGAGGGGTTTTAAGGGAGCAGTACACACTTGGAGGCAGAATTCATTTTGCCAGCAAAACCACAAGATGCTGAGGGCTGTGGCCAGCCATCCCCTGCACGGAGCTCATTCACGCCATTGCTGTGGAAATAGAGAGGACACTATAAGTCTGTTGTGACAAAATAGCAGACCAATTAATTTTTCAAAGGCGTTTAGGACCCACAAGATGGTTCAGTACATAAAGCACTTGTCTCCAGGCCTAACAACCCAAGCGCAATGCCCAGAACTCATGTCAAGGTAGAAAAAAAAAAATGACTCCACAAAGTTGTCCCCTGACCTCCACACACTGTATTCAAATTGAAGTCACCAAGTGACACACAAATCTGACTCTCTACGATGTCACGGGGTCGCTAGTGTAAAATCCAAGAAATTGTTAGAGCAATGAAAGTTTTCCAAAGCTAGAAAACAAGACAGGAAGCAGCAGACCAGAGTCCGAGGGCACACCGGAAACTAGCAAAGAAGGACTAGTAGAGGCAGGTCCCAAGTATAGGGACAGAGGACCTTCCTTCTAAACAGAGCCACGGTGAAATTCTGCATTCAGACCCATGAAAGAGAAAGCAAGGGCCCTGGGGCAACCGTGGGAACTGGGACTCAAGACCTGCTTTCACAGAAAGCGGATTAGACGACCTCCCTGCCTCCACGTATCTGCAACCAGAAGCAACCAGCAGTGGGTGGCTTATACAGGAGATAACTGGCTTGTTCTGGAAAGGATGTTAACTGTGAACGTTGGAACTCAAGAGAAGCAGAGCAGGGCTTGAGGTGTGTGGCAGGCATGTGGGTGGGAATGATGGGGGTAGAAATTACCCTACCCAAGCAGAAAGCACAGCAGGGACGCCTCAGACCATTGTTCAAGCCCTTGCTTACCCTGGCAAGTGTGGGTAGAAGCCTGCTTGTGACATGGCCCCACCACTGTGGAACCTGAAGCCAGCCGGACTCTTTAGTGGAATAGACCACATAGCCATCCATATGGTTAGCTTCATTATGAAATGCATGCACAGCCATGAGTAATCACACACTCAAGAAGGAACAAGAAAAAAGAAGAGAGAAGACCAGCAAAGAGCAAGATACAAAAAGAAATGGAAACTCAAATAACTAGTGTCTTTGGAGAGACTTGAGAGAACGTGCAACCGATGAAAGAAGAGTTAGTTGTCATCAAAACAAGTAGTAGGTTCTAGAAATTGTAAATGATGGTCTCCTCCCCACCCCAAATGCAGCAAACACAATGAACAAGAAAATGATCCTGGAAATGGCTGAAAAGCAGGCCCGGTATCAGGAAGTCTCAGATCAAAGGTGATAGGGAAGTTGTAAGGAGATGAGCCGGGCAGTGGTGGCACACGCCTCTAAACCCAGCACTCAGGAGGCGGAGGCAGAGGCAGGTGGATCTCTGTGAGTTAGAGACCAGCCTGGTCTACAGAGCGGGTTCCAGTACAGCCAAGGACACACAAAGAAAACCTGTCTCGAGACAAACAAACAAAAACAAATAAGATGAAAGAGGAATTGATGGATAGAAAAGATGCAGATGCCAGCATCCATTAATTTAACAGGAATTAATACAAAGGGAAGGGGTTGTAGGGAAGAAAGGGAATCAAAGGCATAAGAGAGACCCTTCCTGAGCTGGGGGTGGGGTGCGGGGAACACAGTCTTCAGGTTTTACAAGCCTGCCAGGTGCCAAAGATGGTAAGTGGAGATAAAGTCCCAGACAAAGACTGTGGTACTTTGTACATAATTTGCCTCCATGAACTCACAGGGAGAGGCACTATTGGGAGGTGTGGCTTTGTTGGAGTAGGTGTGACCTTGTTGGAAGAAATATGTCACTACAGGGGAGGGCTTTGAGGTCTCATATATGCCCAAGTCATGTATAGTATTGCAGTTCACTTCCTGTTGCCTGTGGGTCAAGATGTAGGACTCTCAGCTACTTCTCCAGTATCATGTCTACCAGCATGCTGCCATATCCAACCATGATGATGGTAACGGACTAAACCTCTGAAACTGTAAGTCACCCCATTAAATATTTTTCCTTTAAAAGCGTTGCCATGGTCATGATGTCTCTTCACAGCAATAGAAACCCTAAGACAGAAGACCTTGTACTAACAACTTCAAGCACCCCCCAAAAAGATAGAAAGTCTTCCAAGCTTCCAGAAAGAAAAAATAATAGGCCATCCACAAAGGAATCCACCAGACTTCCCATCAGAAGTGCTTTAAAGCCAGGCTCCTGAAGACCCAAAGGAAAGTGAACTGGAGTCTAATTTATACCCCGGATCAAACAAGCCATCAACTATATTTGAAGAACATTTGTCCCATGTGCAGTCAGACTCAGAAACTACTCCAGGAAACACATGCAGAAAACAGGAGGAGCCTAATAATGCAATTTCAAAATGGGAGCTCAGGGGCTGGGAGTGTGGTTCAGGGCCAAAGGCACAGGGCTCCATCCAGACAAAGCAAAGCAAAGCGAATAAGGCAAACAAATGAAAATGAGGGGAGGCTGAGGCCAAGTGAGTAAGTGTAAAACAAGGCGATGAAACCTGAGTCCCGGCAGAGGAGAGGCAGGCCTTGAGTAGGCGAAGTTTCCCTTCTCCTGAAGATCAGATCACATTCTGTGGAGTTAGATACACATACATAACCACACTGTGGCTTTTCTTGGGTTTAAGTACTCAGAAGTTCAAGTCTGAAAAGACTTGTCCATGGTTCCGGAGCAGGATGGAAAGGTTCTAGCCCTAAGAGCGAGGAGGAGAGGGGTCTTCTGTACTCATGTGGAATGCACGCTGTACAGAAGCGACTGGAAATTTCAGAAATGGAGGGATGGTATGAGCCTGCGTGTGCCAGTGAGGGTGCACTTTTGAACACTCCACGTCTTTATGTTTTACATGGATACATTTTATATGCATGGCAACATTCTTAGGAATCTTGGGTTTCTCTTCTTACACCTATGTGAAATTTTCAGAAGCATGTACAATGTTTATCATCTAAAACTGCAAATAATAAAGTATTAAAGATTTACTTAATTTACTGTCAGTCTTGGGAATGTGCCGCTTTTGAAAAGGCCTCCCCAGGAAGTAAGTCCAATTGAGTCTAAAGGAACTCATCTAAAACCCCAGCTATTCTAATCCATACAAACAAAACAAAACAAAACAAAAAACCAATAAACAAAACCAAAACCACATCGGAAGAGCAGCACTGCCCCCTTGTGGAGACACACTAGACAGCTGGCAAATGAGGGCTTTGTTTTTAGGGTTGGTTTTTGCTTTGTTTTACGTAACATTACCTTTGAGACCTATGACCAGTTGAAAACTGGTCTATCTTCCACTGTAAGCATGCGTAACGACTGATGTGGGTAATGGGGGGGGGGGTCTTACAGAGAGAAGCCTGGGAAGGCATGGGGCAATGTTTAGGAAAGATTTGTTTTGTTTTGTTTTGTTTTGTTTTGTTTTGGAGATGGTGTCTCAGGCTCACTATGTATGGTTGGCCTGGGAATCTCTTAAGTAGGCCAGACTGGCCTCAAACTGGCAGACACCTGCCTAGCTCTGCTTTCTCAGTGAGAAGATTAAAAGTGTGCTGCACCCTGGCCAGCAAAGAAGTTTGTTCACCGTACCCAAGAGCCCAGTGGAACTTGTCAAATCTCTCACTTGACTTTGCCAGGGCAGAGGTAGATGTGGGCCTAGGGAGATAAACAGGCAGAACTGACAGGGTAAGATTTTTTTTTTAATCTAGAAAAAAATGTCTAAACTTAAGTCTCACTTTGCATAAACAATACTTAATGAAAACCGTGAACTCACCCTGATGACTGAAAGTGAGCCCCATCTGCCACAGCAGAGATGTTTGCATGTTGGATGGAAGCTAGACCGCAGGACCTCTGCATACATGCATGTATCATTTCACAAGTATTTCTGATGCCTATTCTGCTAGGTTGGTGCAATGTCCTAAAGTCACATGGACTGTCTTTTGGAATGATTCAAACACAGCCACGACTGTGACATCCAGGAGGAATCAAAGTACTCAATCTGGCAAGGCATCCTAGAGCCCATTCACCAAGCTGTTTGGGGCTTGTTCTGAGCCCAGCCCTAGGGTAGGTGAGAGGGTTGTAGAAACAGATCAGACATCATCCTTGTTTGGAGGTGTCCACATCTTGTTGCAGCAACAGTAGTGGTTTAGGGGGATCTCAGGAAGAGCAGAAACAAAGTGGTTTGTGGAGCCATTCCGAGGAGATGCTTTAGGAGCAGTATTGTATTACTGAAAGAGCACCCCAAATACGCCAAGCTCCCTGAGACTCCAAGGACATAGCAGAGTTAGCATGCAAGTCTTCACACTGGCTTGTTAATCCTTCGATGTTTGGGTAAATGTGAAAAACAGCTGCTTCTTTCAGGAGGATGAAGTTAAAGGGGAGAAAAGCGCAGAGCTGGACCCACGGAAGACAGATGATCTACCACAGGCAGGAAGGGAAGGGTTGTTGAAGGAATGGTCTTGGAGCCGAGACTTGGGATGACTAAGATGAGCAGGGCAGGGCCGGGGCAAGGTGGCTCTAGCACCAAGCTGAGCAGAAACAACAGCAAGAATACCCATGAGGGCCATTCAGTATGATACACGGAGTACTGGGTGAGAATGCTGGCAGCTGGCACGCTTTGTTTTCAACAGATTTATCAAAGGATAGGTTAAACATCAGAAAACTTACCCATTGCATGTGCGCAGTGAATGAGATTGAGTACATTTACAGAAGTGTGAACCCAGCACAACAGTTCTAGAGCATCCTGGTTGTCCCAAGTTCCCTGATACCCACTGATAGTCCTTTTGTTCCACTTCTTTCACGGATGCGCAGAAGGAATCTGGGGCTATCATCCTATGATGGCTAAGTGCTGCCAACTTGACAACTCTAGAACAGAGGCTCTCAACCTTCCTAATGATGCGACCCTTTAATTCAGCTCCTCACGTTGTGGTGACCCCAACCATAAAATTATTTTTATTGTTACTTCACAACTGTAATTTTGTCACTGTTATGAATCTAAACATAAATATCTGTTTTCCCATGGTCTTAGGAGACCCATGTAAAAGGATCTGTCAATCCTTGAAGAAGTTGTGAGCCACAAATTGCTCTAGAATCTGCTGGAAGATGGGCCTCTGGGCATGCCTGTGGGGGGATTATCTGTAGCATGAAGGGGGCCTGGCTTGTTTGGGTTTCTCTGGCCTGCCCGGTACCCCCAGCTGTTTAGCCTCAAAAGAAAATCACATAAAGGACTCTATAAGTTATAAAGCCGATTGGCCCATTAGGTCAGGCTACTTATTAGCTAACTCTCACATCTTGATTAACCCATTTCTAATAATCTGTGTAGCACAAGGTGTGGCTTACCAGGAAAGATTCAGCATGTCTGACCTGGTGGCTGGCTCCATGGCGTCTGCCTCATTGCCCTCTTCCCAGCATTCTGTTCTTTTTACTCCGCCTACCTAATTTTCTGTCCTATCAGAGGGCCAAGGCAGTCTCCTTATTAACCAATGAAAATAACACACAACAGAAGGCCCACCTACATTGCAGAGAGTAGCCATTCTGGCTGGGATCCTGGGCTGTGTATGTGAAGCGGAGGGGAGGAGCTGACAGCATCATGCCCTCACCAATTCCAGCTTTCTGTGATGTGACCAGCAGCTGCCTTCAGTCCCTGATGCTTTGTCATGATGGACTGTACCTTCAACTGTGGCCAGAATCAATCCTTTCTCCATTAGGTTGGATTTACTGTGGTATTTTATCACTGCAATGAGAAAAGACACTAAGATCCATCCCAAAATACGCCACCGGAGTATGCTAATTATTTTAATTAAATGAACTTAGTGGAGAATGTGTGCTAAAGGCAGCTTTCCTGTTCCCCCAACCACAGAGGATGACGATTATCTCTCTCCCTTTCCTGAGTTTTCATGAACTAAAGTCACACGGAAGACTGAAATCCGCCAACACCAGTTAGACAGCTGTCGCACGCCACTGCATTCTATTTCAGTAGAAGTGAACAAACCATCTCTTTTGTTCCTCCGAGGTGAGAACTGTTCTTTCATCAATGAGTGTGATAACATGGATAACATTTTGCCTGTTATGAATAATGCAGCTGTAAGTATCCACATGTAAGTCGTTGTGTGGGTGTGTTTTCACTTGCTAGATTTAGCAAGCAAACATACAGGGTGGCCAGTTACATTTCAGTGTCGGGTAAACAATAGACAGTATATCCTAGTCAGTGCAAGCATGTTCTCACAATAAACACTTTTTCTGTTTATCTGATAACCAGGTTTCAATGGAAATATTGTTATCTTCTCTGGCAAGCCTAGTGCACAAAAATACATGAAAATAGAACTGCTGGGTAATGAAACAAGGTTATGTTTAGCTTTCTAAGAAATCCAATTTGTTTTTGAAAGATTCTATCACTTTACATCCCAGGAATGAGTGAAGGGCTTTGCCAAAGAAAGTGTTAACAGTTGGTATATATTGTCTTTTCTTTTTCTCCTCTCTTCTTCTTCTTCGTCGTCGTCGTCGTCTTCTTCTTCTTCTTCCTTCTTCTTCTTCTTCTTCCTTCTTCGTCTTCGTCTTCTTCTTCTTCTTCTTCTTCTTCTTCTTCGTCTTCGTCTTCGTCTTCGTCTTCGTCTTCGTCTTCTTCGTCTTCCTCTCCTCCTCCTCTTCTTCTTCTTCTACAGGATCTTGCTATGTAGCCCAGGCAAGTCCTAAACTTTCAACCTCCTGCCCCAGTCTCCCAAGTACTGGGATTAAAAACATGTCACCACACCTGTCATCAGTAGTCTCTACGAAGAATTAGTAGATATCCATGTGTCTTCTCAGGAAGATGACTACCAAACTCTCAGCCATTTTTAAATTGGATTGTCTTATTGATTTTTTGAGCTCTTCATATTATTTGCATCAGTTCAAAGGGTGTTTGCCAACAACCTAACCACCTTGAGTTTGAGTCTCCATGAGTCTACACGGTGGACAGAATCTAATTCCCCAGGTTGTTCTGTGCACTAAAATGAGCAAACATGTACTACCCCTAACACATATATAATGTTCTTTATATATCCTAAACACCATTTTTTTCAGGCTTATAATTTGTAAATGCTTTCAGTCTGGTTTGTCCCTTTACTCTTAACGATGTTTTGTTTGCCCTGAAAGACCTTCAATTTTGATAAAGTCCAATCTAACAATTTGTTTTCTTAATGGGTTTTGTTGAAGTCCTTCATGTGGTTTTTCATATTTCATTCTAAGAACTGTATGGTAGAACAGGGACATCTATAAAGATTTAACCTTCTTGCTGTCTTTTTCCTTGTGAAATATGGCCATCCCCAGTGGCAACTGTTAAATGCCACCCCTTCTCCCACAGGGTCATCTTCTAAGGGTTCATTTACTGAATTTTGTTTCATTGTTCTGTATGTCTACCTTTATGCCAACAAACACTCTAGAAGAGGATGTCAAAATCCTTGTAGATACGAGTTATAGGTAGTTGTGAGCCCCCAATATGGGTGTTGAGAACTGAACTCAGGTCCTGTGCAAAAGCTGTGAGCTCTTAGCTGTGGATCAAGATGTATTAACAGCTTCTTCTCCAGCACCAAGTCTGCCTGCATTTCACCATGTCCCACCATGATGATAATTGACTAAACATTTGAAAATGTAAGCTACCCAACTAAACGCTTTCCTTTACAAGAGTTGCTATGGTCCTGGTGTCTCTTCACTGCAATAGAAATCCTAAGCAAGACAGATCCTATGTATTTTCCCCACAATTTCACCTTTAAACCATTTACATCTGAATCTAAAGAGTCTTGGGCTTTAGCTGACAATTCTTCCAACAGTTTTACCATTAATGGCTTTGGATTTTGTTTTGAGACAGGTTGTGCTATGCAGCCCAAGATATCTTGAAGCTTGCATGTCCAGGCTATTCCCAAACTTGGGACTGTTGGAGCTCTACCTCCTGCAAGTTGAAATTATAGGACAGCACCACCACAATCAGTTTACCTAATGAAACCATTGGTTAAATCATGCCTGCCATTTTGCAAATGCCTCTAAAGTCTGAAGCCCTTTTGTTTCTGTTCTGACTTTTATGTTAAATATTTTTACTGTAGTATTCTTGTCTTTGCTATTATTCTAATGAAGATCTCAGAGATGTTTCCAGTAGTTGCTCTAGGCTGCAATATTATGTATGTTAACCATACTCAATCTTTGGATTGAGGCTCCAGCACTTCCAGCAAAACATAGTTTTGTTCCAGTCCTGTTCCATTCCCTAATCTCCCATGTGCTGCTATCATACCCTGTATCTATGCTGCAAACCCAATAATATAGTATTGTATATAATTATTGCTTTATACAACTAACTGAAAAGAAAACACGTATTTATTGTGGCAGTCCAACGTCTCCCCACACCTGACATCTCCAGCATAAACCCTGGTGCTAAAGCGGAAGGACTGTGATGAAATGGAGATTACTAGAAAGCATCCTGGTTTGCCTCAGAGGCCCAGGAGCACAGCAAAAAAAATAGCTGCAACAAAGCAGAGTAGAGGTGAGAGAGGAGAGAAGGAAATGTGTGAAGGACCTGAAGTTGCGGCTGGTAACAGAAGGGGTACACCAGCCACTAAGAGTGGATAGCTTCTAGATACTCAGTTCCATAAACTCATGAAACAGTGGATTCTTAGGACACTCTGATTGAGTTAGGGAGCTTATTCAATTTTGCTTCCAGAAAGAATGTAGCCACTGGCACTGGTGGGAAAAAGTAGTTTATTTGCATTGCTTCTGTTTTCTACTGTAGTGTTAGGACGTGACTCCCTAGCTTCTATTTACAGTTCCTCTGGAATATTACTACATATACCATGTACAATTTAAAAAACTTATGGGGGAAATGCAGTTATGTTTTTCTCTCTTCTTCACAGGCTTCTCAAAATCATTCAACTGAAATGAACATTTCTATGAACATCTGTACATATCTGAAAGGGCAGAGAACACACCAACAGAGGCAAAAGATTTTGCACAAATACAATAAAATACAGACGACAGTATAGATGATGTTATTTGGGGTACAAACAGAAACAATACAGTACCATCTGAGCAACTTAGCAACATAATACTCACACTTCATAGAGATAAACTGCAGACCCGGAGGATGCGACAAATACTACAACATTATATACACAATGAGGTAAATGTACCTTGGTCTCTTGAGAGGTAATTTAAGTTTAAAGCAAATGACATTTTGAAGCATCTCCTTGACATATAAAGAAATATCAAATACTCCATTCCATTGGCACAATGTGAAAAAGGGATCATCAAAACTCAGTTCATGATATTCAACTCAAAATCTCATTGAAAACTAAAAGCAAATTCGCTTTAAGTTTTAATAAATAGGTTGAATGTTACTGACCATATTTTAAAAATGTTTATAAGAGTGCACAACAGGATTGAAAACAGCGTACTGACAGCCCTCAGCTTTCCTGGAGAGCCCACAGAAACGTCCACCTAACACATGAACCGCACTGCCACCCGGGACTACTCTTCAGAGTCTTAACGCGTCGACACGTTCTGCACTGCAACAGAACATCTGGGATCTCCACATGTGGAGCCAGAACACTCCCATGAAAAGAGACAAAGAAACGATTTCCAGCCATCCTTTCAGTGCACTGAGCGAAAACACAAACTTCTGCTACGTCTAGTGGGCAGATTTTGGTGTGCGTGTTAATCAGTACTTTGTCATTGGTTTTACTATCTGATAATAGGGAAAGAGTCAAACATGTATGGACTGCAAATAGTCACGTGACCACTTAAACCTGTGGTGAGAACCAAAGTCTGGAACTCTTGACGGCCATGGCACCACACAGGGCCTCAAGGCACTTCTTGAGCACTACTGCAGTAGGGGCTACAGGCTCAGCTCCTCGGCCTCACCTAGGAACACAGCTGGCCACTGTTTCTGAGGCAACGCCTGCTGCCGCCTGGCTGTCACCCTCCTCTCTGCCCAGAGCTAGCTCAAAGCAGAGCTACCAGCAGGAGCATCCCCGGCCCCATATTTGCAGACCACTCCTTGGGACATCAAATGACTCAGTGAAGTGGAAAGTGTCACAGCTTCATCAACCACTTCAGTTTAGGTCTCAAAAGCAGCTCTTCAGTACAAAGGCTGGAGGTGGGGTGGGGGACAAATCTCTGAGCTGGGGACAGCAGAAAGCAGACCAGGAGAAACACAGTTGCAAATGTAAGGGGTCCAAGCTGTCTACGCCTCAGGAACTCACACTTCCCTCATGCTCTCGGCCAGGGCACTGACAAGGTGATGTGTCATTGTCAGAGTATGTTTTAGCCATACTACATCTTGGAAAGGGGAGGGTATTTCTGATAGGTGATATAAACAATAGACTATATTACAAAATAACATAAAAGTATTTTTCTAATCAGATGTATTTGTAGTCATAGCCACAGCAACCATGATCTATCTCAGCTTTTAATATTTCATATTCATAATGGCCACTTGGGATTAGGAAACTATCCCTCGACAAAAAATTAGCTATAAACACGTAAACTCAATTGAGAACTAAATTCCAACTTTAAAAAAGTTCCCTGATTCATCAAAAGCACATTTTATCCACTTAGGCAAGAACAACATAACAATTCTTCAGCCTCTGATGTGATGAGACGCATCTTCAGAAAAACTCATTTCCTTGTATGAAAGCGAGAAACTGTATTACAACTTCAACTCAGACAACTTTTGGTATGTTCTTAAAATTATATAAAAATAGTTTTAGTGATAAAATGCATTGGTCCCCTGGATTTCCATAAAGCAATCTCAAAGGGTTAGAAATGGAGAGAACAAAAAACAAAGGCCCCAAAGTACCTGACCGTAGCAATAGAGCTTATTAAGCAGGTGATGTAACACACCGTAACAACAAACCGTCGCTTACTCACACTGATGAAAACATTTACGGAAAAAACTCAAATTTGTATTCAAAAATACTAAACTCTAAGCACTTTTCCCCACGATGTTTTTAAATGCATGAAGCTGACACTAATGCCTATGTAACATGTCATTCATTCTACAGTTACTTTGGTTTAAGACCAAATAGTCTTCAGATTTATCCTAGGTTTGAGATAAGACATAAACAGAAAGCAGCTGCCTCAGCATCAACAGTCACAATCTCTTCTTGACTAAACACTAGAGGTTATTTTGACCTTTTTTATCTGGGAACTGGTATCACTATGCTCAACATCTTGCCTCAAGCAATGATAGCACTTTCCTCTCAGAATATGATCACAGTGATAGAAAGGACTTTGAAAGTCATATGAGCCCTGTAAAGACTCGGAGCATGGAAACAAAACCCAGGCTTAACCAGCTAACTCCAGCACTGATGAAAAGACCCAACAGGCTGACTGTGAACATTTCATGTGGCCAAGAATACATGAAGGGAACCTCCACTCAAAATGGCTGCTAGCTGCCACTTCTCCCAGTATCAAGTGTGCACTGTATTTAATGCCACCATGTAACCATGCAGTTGCAAGATCTATACATGAGATAAAAAGACTGAATAAAAAGCTGCCTTCTTCAAAGTATAGTGACCTCAGAACTCTACTAACTCTGCCCTTCCCAAGATAGAATCCACAAATACAGCTACATAACATGTGAAAGTCAAGTACACCTGCTGCATATTCAAATTAACTATCTCTGCCTTCCTAGAAAAGGCCTATTATTTAACATTAACCACATTTGAATTTTAAATGCAATTCATTTCAGAAAAACCAGTCTTTGATTAGATGAAGAAAAAAATGGCTTACAGAAAAGCACACAACTTTTGACGAGGCAGTAGACAGAGCTCTCCTTTCAGAAGAATGAGTCTGTGCGCCACAATGATTAAATCCATAAAACACTGTATGTGTCTGGAGTGCCACTTCGCTTTTTAAAATAAACTCAGAAAACACATCTCAGCTGCAAAGCTTCAAAGCTCAATGTGGGGATGTTCCCGCACGACCAACAACTGCTTCTTAATGCTACTGCATTGCCTCAGTGGTTCAAGCACATTTGGGTAGGAGAAAGGCATAAATATTGAATGACATCTACCACAAAAACTCTTAAAAAACAAAAACAAACCCAGAAAAGATTTAGGTTACTCAGAAAAATAAATTTTTTGAATGAAAACAACACAGGATCTAACACAGACTTGCAGAAGTTCTGTTCGTTTCCATTCAGAAAGAGGAGAAGTGGCACTTACTGGTGCAGCACAGCCCACGCTGAAGGCGTTGTGTTCTGAGTGTGAGGAGCAGGAGCCACACACAAACACAATGCATCAATTGTGCCCCTCACGCCTACACGAGGTCGTTTTTATTTTAGACTACAGAGTTTCAGGTGTTACTTTCAGATCCTGAAAAATTATAAAACAGTACATTCAAAGTGGATCAAGGAAACTAGTGGTTCAGAGTCCTCTGAGAATGTACTAACCAGGAGAGAAAACCACAAGTGCTTCATTTAACTCGATGCCCCAGCGCCGTCACCCGCACGGATGCCATCAGCACAGCAGCTCCTCAGGGGCCAGCAGTCGCCTTTTAAAAACAAGCTGTGCTGATGAAAACAAAAGCAGACTACACAGCATCCGGTAACTGTCCTGGGAAGCAGCGTCCACAGTGCACAGCAAGGATCCCCGTGGCGGCCTCTGGGCCCAGAGGAACTCTGGGAAGCTTTCAACTGACCATATTCCACTGCAGCAAGAGGAAGCAGTGCCCTCCGCTCTCCCAGTGAGGTAGAACAGGCCTCCCAAACACGCCCAGGAGCAGATATGAAGAGAGGAGAGTCCCCAGGAAGCTGCAGTTACATTTTGATGCCTTCCTGTTGGCTGAGCTGTGACAATGTTTTTTTAATTCGCAAAGCTGTCAGTCTAGCTGCTCCATTGGCATACCAGCATTCTCTCATAATTTTAGCCATCACTCTCAAGGCCTACAAGAAAATATGAGAAAAATAATTAATGCATATATACCACTTGCCATTAATCTGAGAATCGGTGACTTTTAAAAATATGTATGTGATTCCTATTCTAGCATTGTTTGTAGTAGCAAATGCGGACTTTAGTATCTGTCAAGACCCAAGTGCCGGCTGCTGGAAGGGCTGTGGACGTGGAGCTCTCTCAGGGAACTTCACCTGAGACACTGGGTGAGAACTTAACTGCATTTTTAAGTACTTTAGAACAAAGCTAGGGTAGAAAGAAGGGAGACTGGCTCAAAGGGCTGGAGTCCCGGCACTGTCCACTCCAACACTTCACAGCTGGGGACTCAGCCACTTCTCTATCCTAGCAGAAAACTTGAGGGTTTTCATCTGAGAAAAAAACCTATCTCTGGTTCCAGAGCATAAGTGCAGGCTTCCCACGCCAGAAGCATACTGAATTCTCAGACTGTAAACGTTCTCCCACAACAGGGGAAGTAGTGCCTGCGCACTCTCTTCTTGGGTGCACTCTGAAGGTATCTCCCTCTGGAGATTTGGGCAGCCTAAGAGAACAGGCCTGAACAAATCACCAACAGTGACTTCCTAAGAAAACAACCCGAGACATAAGGATGCTGCAGTCATATGATATAGGGGTTCTACCAGCACCTAGACCCTTGTTAAAAGTGAAAAGGGTCTGATCAAATATTTGAAAAAAGTAACATGAAATGGAGAAACCGAAACCAACAGAGATACAGACAGAGAACACCACATCAAAGCTCTACTGTTAGTGGACAGGGTGCAGCTCCTTGGAACAGCATTTTGCACAGGATGTGCAAGGCCCTGTGTTCAGTCCTCATACCGGCACCACCAAACACTGGTATTCATCACTGGTCCGTGTTTTGTTTGAGTTTATTCTCTCTGTGTAGTCTTTATACTCAAAGTCACTTCCCTCTCTCCCTCAATGTCCCTGAGTCCCTGTATTTTATACTACAGCACTACACAAATGTCTAGTGATGGACCAATAAGGTTCTGTAAGTAGTGAAGAGGAGGAACATTCGGAGAACAAGTAAGTACTTGTAGAAATTAAAAATTTGAGAGAAAAGTAAGGTGGAGGTCATGAGGAAGAGGGAAAGGGGAGGGAGAATGAGAATATATATGAAAAAACAGAATTAGAACATGAAGCTGATAAATCTCCCAATAAGTGGGGAAAAAATTGGTGACAGGAGTAGTCTTATATTCAGGTAAGCAGAGGTGAAGAAAAACACCATGGGAGGCTATCCAAGACTTCTTCAGAAGGATTTCCTAAAAAATGTAAGCTTCTAGATTTAAAGGACCATGAACCAATTCATACATATACATTCACTTAAACAAATATTTTTGAATGACTGTCATTTGACAAATGTTTTTGTAGGTGTTAGACACAACAGTGACAAACTTGTAAAATCCTTGTCCTCAAAAAGTTTGCATTCCAGAGATAAACCAATTAATAAATTACTGCAAAATACAGACCTTCAGGGTGGTAAATGCCAAGAAGAAAAACAATTTAGAGGAGACTGAACATGCCAAGAGAGGCAAGCACTCGTCTCAGTAGGAAGGGGGAATGTCTAATTTGAACAGAGTCCTGAAGTAAACAAAGGAACAGGAAGACCTGTAACATGAGGGGGCCTGCTTGTTTGTTGGGGTTCTTGTCCTGCCCTGTTCCCTGAGCTGTTTAGTCCCAAAGTAAACTCACACAAGAGATCTCTATAAGTTATAATGCTGATTGGCCCATTAACTCTAGTTTCTTACTGATTAACTCTCACATTTTGATTAACCCATTATTTTGATCTATTTTAGCCATGTGGTTCAGTACCTTTTTCAGTGGGGCAGCTTACATCCCACTGCTTCAGTGATCTGGGCATGAGTGGGGGGAATCAACTTCCTCCTCCCCAGAATTCTGTTCTCCTTACATCATTTCCACTTCCTATCTGGCTTTCCCGCCTACACCTCCTGCCTGGCCAATCAGCATTTATTTAAAACACGATTGACAGAATACAAACAATTCTCCCGCACAGACCGAGGCTCAGAAGGACAAAAAACAAAAAAACAAAAACAAAAAATTCAAAAAAGAATTCCAGGACAAAAAGCCACACAGTGGTCCTGGGAGAACCAGGCTGGAGAGAGCAGAAGGCCCTACAAGAGACATTATGTACTTGTCAGTTTGGGGCAGGTGTGTACCCTACACATGTGCTGCTGGACACTGAACTGGGGCCTCACACACATGAGGCAGGCAGGCACTCTAGTACTAAGCTGTATGCTGAACTTAGGGTATTTTTCAGTTTTTATTTTGAGACAGGTCTCACTCCATTACCAAGGCTGGCCTTACGTGACCTTCCTCTGGCCTCCTGAGCAGCTGGGATTAGGGGCCTGTGCCAGCAAGCTTAGCCAGTTCCATACTCATATGTGTTTCACCTAAGAGACTTTTAAACCCTAGAAAAGTAGAAATCTGAAATAGCAATAAGTACTCAGAAAACTAATAACCGAATTGAGAAAATAACACGGCAGTGATGGCACGAATCCGCACACCGTAACAGTAACTGCACTGCACATGCTCTTAATGCTAATGAATTTCTCCCTACTGCTTCGGTTATTACCTGTGTGTGAGTACTTCACATCTGTGCTCGCAAGTACCCAGAGACAGTTTTACCCAAAGCACACCCCTGTCTGTCGAGTTCTGTCTCCTCTGAGTCTGCACACTGCATTTTACTTAAGCTGTCACACAAAAAGATTTTTTTTTTACTCTTAAAAAATTATTAAGGAAAAGAAAAACATCCTTTCTCTTTAAGTTTGCATTCTCCATGTAACCTGTTACTGCTTGGGTATGTGTCCTACCTGGACTTTCTTTCTAGGAATGTGTATGTTTGGTGCTTTACCAACAACTAACAGTAGAGCTTTGCAGAAATTACCAAATTACAAGAGAGACTTTCCTAAAACCACAAAATACCACCTTAGTATAATTCCTTGAGGCCCCATTAAGAGATCTAACGTTATTTTGAAATAACATAGCCCAGGTTGGCCAGAAACTGGCTGAAGTTAAGTTTGAACTCTGGTTCTTCCTGCTTTTACCTTTAGAATACTGGGATAGCAGGTCTGTGTACCACCGCCCTGCCTTACAGTGACACCGGAGAGCAACCCCCGGACCTCCCAGAGGGAGCACACTGACACCAGTGGGGAACCAATGAGCTGTCCAGACATCCCTAAACTATCAAACGTCTCAAGTATGGAAGGCACATCCTGCCCCACTATCGGAACAGTAACAGCTGTCAATAAAATCTGTCTAATGAGCCAGGCAGTGGTGGCACACGTCTTTAATCCCAGCACTTGGCAGGCAGAGGCAGGCAGATCTCAGTGAGTTCAAGGCCAGCCTGGTCTAGAGTTCCAGGATAGCCAGGACTGTTTCACAGAGAAACCCCATCTCAGAAAACCACAAGAAAAAAGAAAAATTGTGTAATGACTTCTTTAAATTTATAGGTAAGAATAAATTCCCACAACATCCTTTAAGAGCTGGGGATGACCCCTCCCTCCTGAGAAGCAACCCTACACAAACCTAGGAATACAGGTCATACACCTGAAGCACTGCGATGATTGTACCCAATCCTCATCTGACAAAGGGGTGCTAAGCTCCAGAGAACTGAAGCAACCTGTCCCTGTGTGAGTCTGAAAGGGAGCAGAGCTAGGACTGACAGTGTCTGACAGCACTCTGCGCAACCCTGGCTGGAGGGAGGTACTCGTGCCAATAGCAAGCACCTTTCTTCATCTGGAGGTCTAACAATGGCCAGACATGCCACTGACCACTGCAAATGTCACACGGACCTTCTAGTAATAAGCAAATTATTCTATTTTTACTTATTAGCTTATGAGAAAGAGAAAGAATGTGAGAATTTTTCCTTCCGGAATGATACACCTCTGCCTCCTGAGTGGAAACAGTGGAGTAAACAGCCTGTATCAAAGGAGACACTCACTTCACAACTCTGCCATCTGTTTGGAATATTTGGCCTTAACTTCTGTTCACAAACTACTTTTCTCATTTCTTCAACTGATGGATCAGAAGGTACAAGGTCATAATAAGGCAGCTGGTAGTCTTCATGAATTCCTGTATGGGTTAGAAAACAATCCCAGTTAATCAGGAACTGCCTATCACTGGAAGGCTACTCGACAGCTTCATTACTGTGGTCGCCTCTACAGTGGGCAGGTACAGTGAAGGTCACATCCACAGCTTTATGCATGTATCTCCCCCATACCTGCACCAATACCCCATCCACCAGGGCCATCACTGCACCTATACTTTTGTGAAGGAAATGTCAACTTGACAACTCTAGAATCCCTGGGAGATAGACCTCTGGGCACGCCTGTGAGGGATTATTTTGACTGACATGGGAGGGCTCATATTAATTATGGGTAGGACTACTTCCTCAGCAAGGATCCTGGAGCGTGTGACTAGAGAAAGCAAGCTGAGCACCAGCACTCACGGCTCTCTGCAGATGGACTGTGGGTGTCATGTGGCAGCTCCCTCAGGCTCCCACCACTGTGACTTCCCTCCAGCATATAGCTGTAACTGGGAACTGTGAGCCTCTCCTCCTTGAGCCTGCCTTTGAGGAGCACTGTGTCACAGAACAGAGAAGGAACCCAGTGTGCTATGGTGACCAGGCGGACACTCTGACTGTAACTCCAGCAGGCAGAAGACGAGACATTATTGTGACTGCAGCCTCTGGCTGGATGCCTGATATGCTTATAAAGGGATGTGAAGCCCACAAATCCCTTCCTCTGCTTCTGCCTGTTAATAACATATCCTATGCTGTAACACCAAACATACGCTATACTGTCTCAAAATCTTCAAGTCTCATCCCAGATTCCTAAGCCTAAGAGACAATGTTTTGAGCAAACACTGACAAGTAAGTTCTTAGGCTAATATAAAACCAAAAGCTAAAACAAACTTAATCTAAAAAGTACGAAATGTTAATGCAATTATATGTATATGGATCTTCAACAATCAATTTAAGACCGTGGAGAAAACAACCACAGTCTTAAAAACAAAACAAAACAAAAAAGATGTAGTTGAGTCCATACTAAAAACAACTTCTCAGGTGGCCTTTTAAATAACTCAGTCCAAGATAACAACAAAATAGGTTCTGACGCGGAGACTAAACGGGCTGCAGGAGAGGCCTGGATAAAGCTGTGTGTTGGCGAGCTTTATCTCTTGTCACATGTCAGACTACTGACCATAGAATTTCAGTCAAGGGGGAAGAAAATTCATGATAAACTACTAGGGGAAGGAGAGCGATTTACCACCAATGGAACAGCGTCGAGCAATTTCCCAGAACACTAAGCCCATTGCATAGATGTCCGCACGTTTGAAGGATTCAAAGTGTTTCATATTTATGGAATCATCTAGAACTTCAGGGGCCATGTACCTAAAAAAAGAAGTCAACAGTTTAGCTGACATTCATTTTGAACTGCTTCATATATTGTCTTTTCCTTCTGAGAAAACCACAGACATACAGGGTCTCACTATGAAGCCTTAGCTGGTCTGAAAAAGTTACTATATAGACTAGGCTGGCTTAGAAATCCACCTGCCTCTGACTCCTAAGTGTCTGGATTAAAGGTGTACACAATCAAGCCCAGCCAACGTCTTCTCTTTTTATGTTGGTTGAGCTGTTTTTTAAAAAAACGATTCACACTTCCTATAAAAATTTTTCCAAGTATATAAAGAACAAAGTGAAAAAAAAAATCACCCCTTCCCGTGAGTGTTAACACAAGGGTCAATCCTTTCAGACACTTCCTTATAAAAACACATACACAAAATATCACATAACTGAGATCACATCAGACTCAAGCAAAATATTAAGTATCCAAACTGGTTAGCAAATTAATGATGTTGATTAAATCCCACGAAATGCTGACACGGCAGCAGTGACCATGGTCTCTGAAGGACACACTGAACAGCTACGGCTGTCACAAGCACCTGGTGCACATCGCCCACCAGCACTGTTAGGGACACAGATTTTACTCTGGAAGCTTTCTCACCAAAACAGTAAAAAACAGGGAAGAAGGGATAAGTGAAATTATAAACGGAATGGCAGTCATGCTGATGCTACGTTACCGATCACTGGGTTCTGAAGTTTCTTCTTTCCTTCCTTCCTTTCTTCCTCCCCCCCCCCCCCTTTTTTTTAAAAGTTTTTGGCGACCAGCTTTCTCTTTGTAGCCCTGGCTGTCCTGTTGTTTGGACCAGGCTGGCAAGATCTGCCTGCTTCTGCCTCCCAAGTACAGGATATAAAACTGTGCACCAGCACTGCCCAGTTCTGAAGTCTCTAAACCTCTGCTACAGTTACAGGTCCTACAGACCACTACTAAGGCTCACTCAGCCAGTCATGAGTTTTGCAAATCCCCATGGAACCCAGAAACTGTAATTACAATTTAGATTGACTAAAGCTGCTGGATTTCTCCAAGTTCAATGAATGAGCTTTGAAGTAATTGTGAAGTGACTTTTAGACACAGTAAGGCTCCCAGTCCATCTCAGCTGCTCAGCCGCGTGCTGACACACATTACTTAACCAACACGGAGGTTTTCTCATCTCTTTTAAGATGTAATGACACCTTTCTATGGAGGCTCTTTTGAGAACACACGAATGCACAAATATTTATGAAAGTGTACTAGGCACTTCAACAAATACCTGGAACACAAAACTGCTCTTAAGCTTCTTGCAATCCAAAGACCCAGATACATAAGTGGACAGAACATAACGTGACAACAGTTACAGCAAAGGCCTCAAATTGTCACTCAGCATTGTGCGGGGCCAGGAGCATGTCAGGGTGAGGACCAGAAAAGACGTCTTTTCTTGAGACAGGCGGGATATTAAGGGAACAGTAGGGGATGTATGTTTTAAGGACATACACAAAATTTCTAAGGAAGAACGACAACAGAAAATATGAAAACAGCCTTGCTACAGTACAGAAACTATGGCAAGCTATAGACTATTATTAGTTATTGTTTGTGGTGATTTGAAAGAAAATGATCCCCATAGGGAGGGGCACTATTAGGAGGTGTGGCCTTGCTGGAGGAAGGGTGTCACTGTGGAAGAGGCTCTGAGGTCTCATACATGCTCAAGCCACACCCAGTGAGACAGACCATTTATTGTTGCCTGCATATTAAGATGTAAAGCTCTCAGCTCCTTCTCTAGCATCATGTCTGCCTGTACACCACCATGTCCCACTATAATAATAATGGACTGATCCTCTGAACTGTACGTGAGCCATCAAAAGTAAATGTTTTTCTTTGGAAGAGCTGCCATGGTCATGGTGTTTCTTCACAGCAATAGAAACCCCCAACTAGGACACGACTGTCCTTACAGTTAACACAGGTGAGTTCATACGATGCTCTCTGGAAGGCTGCTCTGTCAGCCAGCTCATCTTCAAGTAACGTAACCAGGCTTCAAAGGAGTAACGACTCCAAGAGCTTGTCAACAGTCCTTTATTAAAGGGACTACGTTTGAGTTTCAGAAGAGATACATATATGAAAATAGGAAGAAAAGAAGTTGACATAGGCATTATGAAACACCATTGATTCCTAAGTGTACCTTTTAGTGCCTACTCTGTGGTTTGGAGCAATATCAATTGTATCTGTGGCAGAATCATGTCTCACAGCCAGTCCCAAGTCTGCAATACAACAAGTTCCATTCTTCTTCACCAAGATATTCTTTGATTTCAAATCTCTATGCGCAATAGCTGGCTTTCCTATTGGAAACCAAAAGTTAGACATGACACTTAACAAGGGACACCAATCGCAACTCACTTTTTAGATGCCAAAGTTTCACCTGTCCCATTGCAAACACACTCGAGCTACATCACCTATAACAACTAGGCTACTACTAACCTCAGAAAGTCGCTGTGCCAAAAGGGATGAAGTTCTGTTTAAATTTTCAGACAACATAAATCTAACAACTAAAAAATTAAGGTGAAAAAGTTGTTTGTTGATCTCTAAGTAAATTTCCATATTTCTGAGATTTTCCTTGAAAAAACATTCAAAATTTAAAACATTTCCAGTTAAGTTTTGAGTTTTGAGTAGATATGACATTCACAGGAACTTACACTTAAATAACAGAACTATGGGAAGTGTTACCTTGGGTACCGACGATCTCCATGTGAAGATGGGCAAGACCACTTGCAGTGGACAGAGCCAGTTTGATCATCCCTTCCACCGTAACAGTGTATCTGTTCAAGTAATCAAAAAGGGAGCCGTGCTCATGGTAATCCGACACCAGCCACAGCTGAGTCCACGTGCCGTTGTCTGGAAGTCAGAGCACACATTTCAGCTGGGCTGCAGCGCGTTTGCGGTTATGCAGGCTTTTACCGCTTTCCACTCTCAGTCTTGATCACACAATTGTAACATGATGTCACCTTAAGTTTGCATGAATTTCTTCCACATTCTTATATTCAATTTTTCTACACTTTTATGAGTAGTCCCTTGGAGTACACCCCCTATTCTTTTTTTTTTTTTTATAAATTTTTGTATTAATACTAAGAGTTTTTTTTTTTAAACTTATTTATTTATTTAGTATACAGCTAGCCAGAAGAGGGCACCAGACCTCATTACAGATGATTGTGAGCCACCATGTGGTTGCCGGGAATTGAACTCAGGACCTTTGGAAGAGCAGGCAATGCTCTTAACCACTGAGCCATCTCTCCAGCCCCCACCCCCTATTCTTGAGACAAAGCAAGGATAAATATTTTCACTTAAGAGAAAAGGACTCATATTCCTACAACACTGATGTCTTTAGACTACAGAGTAGCGGAGCTGGGACTCCTCAGTTCCTAGGAAGGGACCTGGGTCAGACCAGTTAGGGTTCAGTGTTTGCTTCTGGAGGGGAAGAAGGGCAGCAGGGAGTGGGGAAGAGAAACACCCAGGGAGCCCAGCACGGCCTCAGTGTGGATGAAACAGCATGTGACAAAACTGAAGTGAGCTTTGGTGAGGACTGACAAGCTGTAGCGACAGACTGTACAGTTCTCAAAGATGCCAGACATGTTGATTATAGCTTCAGTGTTGCTTCCTCAGGAAACCAAACACAGTGGTACCTCTGATGCTGAGAAGGGAACTCAAGTGTCAGAAGAGACAGCTGAAAAGACTAAGACTAAGCTTCATTTTATACAAGGTGATGTAGAACCTAAACCACTTGGAATATGGGTGCTAAGAGTTCCTTGGTAAACTGATACATGCATCTGAAATGTGTTTTCCCAAAGTAGTAACAGTAAGGATGCTAGTTAAATGCCATTAGACTTAGAAGTAGATGGGAAAATAAGAGACAACACAGTTCATTAAAAAATATACCCTTAATCATGTACTGGTTAGTTTTATGGCATCCTGACATGTGCTAGAGTCATTTGGGAAGAAGGAATCTCAACTAAACTGGCTTGTGGATGAGCCTGAAGAATGATGTGGGGGTGGGGTGGGGGAGTCACTCACCATGGGCAGTGCTACCTCTAGGCTTGTGGTCCTGAGAGCTAAAAGAAAGCAGGCTGGGCCAGCCATGGGGAGCAAAGCATTCTCCAAGGCCTCTATTTCAGTTCCTGCCTCCAGTTTCGGCTCCAACTTCCTTTCATGTGGACTGTGATCATGATATGTAAGCTGAAATAAACTTCTATGTCCCCGGGAGTTTGGTTTTGGTCATGGTGTTTTAACACAGCAATAGAAAACCTAACTAAAACAAGTCAGACTAACCCAGGCAGGAATCTCGGGTCTGTATGCTATTGATTACATGGCCTCAGACAAGTTCCTCAACGGGGTTATGCTTCTTTTATACAAGAATAGCAACTTACTTCGAAGACTAAGTAGGTAATACACCAGGCGGTGGTGGCACACGCCTTTAATCCCAGCACTCAGAAGGCAGAGGTAGGCAGATCTCTGTGAGTTCGAGTCTACAAGAGCTAGTTCCAGGACAGGCACCAAAACTACAGAGAAAAAACCAAATATATATTACCTACTTTATTATTTATATATTATATATAAATAATAAAGTAGGTAATATAATGTTTGGCACATGAGACCTTAAAATGTGCTGATTTCTACTAGGTATAAACAAAAGAAAACATAAAATAAATTCTATATTTTATAAATTGTAGTACATGCTTTTAATCCCAGCACTCAGGAGGCAGAGTCAGGCAGCTCTCTGAGTTGGAGGCCAGCCTGATCTAGATTGGTTTCAGGACAGCCAGGGTTACACAGAGAGATCCTGTCTTGGAAAACCAACAACTGCATCAACAACAAAAAACAAAACAATAAAGGGGGAGGAGGAGGAAGGTTGAAGGAGGAGTGGGGAGGGGAGAAGAGATCAAGAAACAAGATGCAACTACAGAATATGGAGATTCCTTTATTTTTAATTTTATTATATGTCTGGGTGTTTGACCTGCATGTATGGCTGTTTACCACTTGTGTGTCTGGTGTTCACAGAGGACAGAAAAGGGTACTGGATCCCCTGGAACTGGAGTTACAGATAGTTGTGAGCTGCCATGTAGGTGCTAGGAGTTGAACCTACGCTCTGAGCCATCTCTTTGGCCCCATGCATTCTTGGTACTTCCAAAAAGAACTTCAGAGATCAGTGACACTATTTTCTTCTTCTCTTTTTTCCTTTTTAAACTGTTCTTCCTTCAATTCCTGAAGTATTTTTCTTGGTATGGGCACATCACTAGCTCATGTGCATGTCTGTTGCATGCATAACTGTGTTCCAAGAGGCCTAAACACACAACAGACAGAGAAGATGGCAGAAAAGGGAGATTTCCTGAGGTATTCAACCAGGGAAGAAGGAAGAGGGAAAAGACTATACATACAAAGAGGGCTGTCCAAGGGCCTGGAGAGATGACTCAGAAGTTAAGAACACATACTGCTTTTGAGGAGATCAGAGTTCAATTCCCAGCACCCTACTGGGCAGCTTACCAGTGCCTGGAACTCCAGCCCCAGGACAACCTGTGCATTTGGCCTCTTTGGTCACCTGTACTCAAGCACACCCACCCACACACAGATTCAATTAAAAATAAATCTTTTTATGTTGTTCTGTTTAAGGCTGGCCTGGGCAAAATTAACCCAGTCAAGAGGATGAAGATAAAGAAAAGGAGAACTGAGGTAGGAAGCATAGGCTGTGCCCTAATAAAGGAAAAAGGGATGAGAGAAAGGCAGTAGGGTCAGTTAGTTCCCATCGTGACCACCAGATGACAGCATCCACCTGACTGCTGCTTGAACAAATGACAGTTCAGGGCACAACAGGCTCAGCGGTTAGCACGTGTGTGTTGTAACCTGGACCATGCCTGATGGAGCCTAAAAGAGGTTTCAGTTTCAAGTGCCAATAGCCACCACCATAGTAGAACCTGAAATCACAAACTTGGTAAGCCTTTAAGGGAATAATCACTGTTTGTAGAACCAGAGCTTTCTTACAAATCAGCCAGAAGATTAAGATTGAGAAAACAAGCAAATAGCAAAAAATAAGAGTAGGCTGGTATTGATATACACTGTAATCTCAGCACTGGGGATGGAATGAGGAAGGTCATGAGTTCAAAGCCAGCTGCGGCAGTCTTAAAAAACAAAAGAAAATATAAACAAAAAATATAAAAATACAATAAGAAATGCTGTCTTGAGAATTGGGTGAGTGAACTAAGCAATCAAAATGGAAGAAAGCTGAGAGAATAGGAAGAAAAGAGCCAAGGGCAGTCAGACTGTGATCATTACTTTAGTTTACTTCTCTGTTTTCTAATTAAATACTGACTTGTTAGGAGTCAGGATAATCGCTGCTGACTATCCATCACTGTTTCCACCACCATCGCCACCATAAGCCTCCTCCTGTCACAGCCTAAGATCAGACAGGGCCTCTGTAGTGTAATCTTTTTTATTTATGTGGTTTTTTTGTTTTTGTTTTTTCAAGACAGCGTTTCTCTGTAGCTTTGGAGCCTGTCCTGGAACTCCTGGAACTAGCTCTTGTAGACCAGGCTGGCCTCGAACTCACAGAGATCCACCTGCCTCTGCCTCCCGAGTGCTGGGATTAAAGGCGTGCGCCACCATCACCCGGCCTGTGCAATCTTAACTGTTAACTTGATTGTATTTAGGATGCTTCAGAGACAAACCTCTAGGTGTTGTCTATGAGGGTGACTTCCGAGAGGTTTAAATGAGGTGAGGAGACCCACCCTCAATATGAACAGTACTACTATTCCATGACTGCATTAGCAAGAAAAGGGGGTCAGGTACCACCCTCTATCTCCTGACTGCAGATGCATTGTGACCAGCTCCTTCATGCTGCTATCACCATGCCTTCCTCTATGAACAACAACAAAAACATTCCTTCCTTCCAAAAGTTGTTTTCGTCAGGTATTTTGCCCCAATAATGACATAAACTAACACAGCCTGTAAATTTAACGCATCCTAAATAAACTAAAATATACAGAGATGCCAAAAAAAATTGTAAAATCCCTCATAGCACCACCTGACATTAGAAAAAGGGAAGGAGAGCCTACTTACAAGTCTCACCAAGATACAAATGATAGTCATTGTTGTGGTCTTCGTTGCTGTTTGTTTTTAATAGGAAAGCGGGAAATACACTAGATTTGGGGCTAGAATGTCAAAAGTTAGGTCAAATGTTGGAGGAGCAATTGTGGCATAAAGGTACTACCTAACTGAAGCCATGAAACACAAGCAGGGCCTGAGGTGGCTGCCGGCAGTCACCCCTCACTCTGACTTCACAGGTGCAGCTTCCCTGCCCCTTGAGCACAGCCCTGACATCTCACACAGGCACCTACACTGTCCATAGTGTTCGTGTGGCTCCAGCAACAAAGCAATTTAGCTGAAACCACTTGGTTTATCTGAGTTTCCTCACAGTACTGAGGAATTATTTAATCCCTGCCAGGTCAGAAGAGAACACACTGACAAATTATTTTTACTCTCCTCAAAAATAAGGCCATTGTAGATGGAGACAGAGCAGAATTGTAAAGCACTTGTTTAGCAGGTACAAGGAAGGCCCTGGGCTTGAAACTAGAGAACTTAGTGAGGGAGGCTGGTCTACCCCGAACCCAGCACTGTGTGTGTGCGTGTGTGTGTGTGTGTGTGTGTGTTGGTCCACACAGAGATGTCCTACTAACCCCAGTACTGGGCAGAGGTGGGGAAGTGGGGACAGACAGACAACTGATCTATACCGAGATGTCCTATCAACTATAGCACTGGGTGTATGTGAGGGGACTGGTCTATACTGAGATGTTTTATTGGACTCATCTCAAATTCTAGACAACCAGTTTTTAGTTTTTTTCCTTTTATTTTATGACCATACTTAACTAATGGACAAATTTAAAATAATAAAACTACAGAGCATTTTTATAGCTTTTTTCTATTTTACAAATTCATAAAAGATTTAGAAATATACTATCATGGGCCTACAAGATGGCTCAGTGAGTAAAAATACTTACTGCCAATCCAATCCCAATAACTTGAGTTCAATCCCTGAAAGTCACATGGCAGAAGGAAAAGTCTCTAACAAGTAGTCCTCTGACTCCTACATATGTACAGTGGCACACAAAATAAATATTTAAACTATATTGCCATGAAGAAAATCTTAAGAATGTTCTATTTCTAAATGATTGTATTTGACCTAATCAATATTACCTTTATAAAAAAAATTTATTTCTCATCAAATCCAAGAGTGTTATTTAGTAGTCATCTCTGTAAAAACAAAGCTCTTCTAGACTTTGTTATATTCCACTAAAAGTAAGGAAATGGGGCTGGGGAGATGGCTCAACTGGTGACATGCCTGTCATACACGACTCCCAGCATCCATGTAAAATCCAGATGTGGTAGTGCAGACCCGTAATCCCAGAGCAGGGTAGACGGACAGATCCCCGAGACTTCTAGCAAATCAGTCTAAACAAACAGCTATGTTCCAGGTTCAGTGAGACCCTATCTCAAAAACTAGGTGGAGAATGTTGTAGAGATACCCAGCATCATCCACATGCATGTACCCCTACACAAGTGTGCACACACGCACACACATGCACACGCACGCATACACACAGGTGCGTGCATGAGAAAGGAAACATCAGTAACCTTTGTTGTCTGCTGCTATAAATCCCAGGATGTTTTCATGGCGTAACATCACAGTCTGATAAATCTCTGCCTCTCGGAACCACGAACGTTCTTCCCTAGAAGAGAATATCTTCACAGCAACTTCTTCTCCCCGCCACTTTCCTCGCCAAACTTCTCCAAACCGACCTTTGCCGATGCTTTCTTGTAACACGATGGTCCTGGCAATTGTTCTCTGAACAAGCAGTGGTAACCCTAAATACAAAAATACATACAGCATAAATCACCAACAGCCCACACCTCACAGGTGACAGTAGGCAGTGCAGACAGAGGTGGGCACTGCTCCTGAACGTTTACATTATTTGAAAAACAGACTACATTTGCCTCCCCAACTCCAAAAAACGCAAAGGGAAAAACATAGTAAATATAGTTAAAAAAAAAAATCCAGAGACATAGACACCTGCCTAGAGATTTGGGGAAGTAAGCTGAACTTTTCCTTTAAGGGATAGGGTGAACGGAGAGAGAAAGAAGAGAGTGGTTATACAGGGGTATCCAGCAAAGGCAAATAAAAGAAATAAACAAGGTATCTTTTGGGTACCAGTCTTATTCATACGAGAGAATATAAGAGAATGGAAGTAGAAGAAAGGGTAAGCTGTCCCCAGAAGATAAACAGTTCCAAAGACAAGTCCCACAATGACCAATGCGGCAGGGGTAGGACAAAGATTCTGAAAACATAGTCATGAATACACAAAATGACTGCAAAATTTGATTTTAGAAAGATGAATCTAATAAACGCTTTACTTATAGGAGGATAAAAAGAATATGAACACATCTAACAGAAGTAAATGCTGACCTAATTTTTATTAAATCATTTAAAAATGTCACAAAAGTCAGGTGGCCACAGTGCATGTCTTTAACCTCAATGCTCGGGGAGGCAGAGGCAGGCAGATTTCTGTGAGCTCAAGGCCAATTTGGTCTACAAAGCAAGTGCCAGGACAGCTAGAACTGTTGCATAGAGAAATCCTGTCTCAAAATGTCAAAAAAAAAAAAAATCCCACAGAAACCACTTCAAGGCAAGGAATATACTTGCTAGAACCTGGCTACCTACCTGAACTGGTATGTGCAGGAATGGGAAATGGACTGGTTCTCAACCTTCCTACTGCTGCAACCCTTTAATACTGTTCCTCATGTTGTAGGAACCCCCCCACCATAAAATTATTTTCATTGCTACTTCATAACTACAGTTTTGCTACTATTATGAATCATAATGTAAATATCTGTGTTTTCCAATGGTCCTGGGTAACCCCGTGAAAGGGGTTGCAACCCACAGACTGAGAATCCCTAATACAAAGCAGCTTACTCCAGCAAGGTCATGTTGTGTGTACACAGAGAACAAACATATAATAAATAAATGTAATAAAATCTTTTTTTCAAAAAAAAAGTCTAACATACATCTCTACATTCTGTTTTAATCTACCATACTATTAAAACCACTTTAGAGGAAACCTCAACATGAAACTCCACATGCAGTCAATAATGGAAAACAGGCTTTATCAAACATGTTCACGAGATCACACACCTGCACAAGCCCTAAGGACTCTGGCCTCAGACTGGCGTATATTGTACACTCTGATTGCAGCTTAGATATAAGCACGAGTACGGCCTATGGCTAAAACTAATGCAGGAGGGAACAGGTTATCTTCAAATATAGAGGTCCTCGGTCTCCCAGTTCTCAAAATCAAAAATACCTTCTCACGACCTTCCCTCCAATATACCCACAGATTTGCATTCAAATCAAGGTACATTTAGTTTTACCTCTTCTTCAATGAGTGAGAGAAATTTTAGGGAATTATGAATAGACAGGACATAGTCATGGGTAGGAGTCCTGTACACAAAGTGGCATTAAAGCTTTGTTATGAACCCAGGGGAAAAGACGGCCTTTCTTGAGCTCAGAGAGGATTCCCCTACCTAAGGAATCCCTACCTAAGGGGTCCCTACCTACTCCTACCTAAGGGGTCCCCTACCTAAGGAGTCCCCTACCTAAGGAGTCCCCTACCTAAGGAGTCTCCTACCTAAGGGGTCCCCTACCTAAGGAGTCCCCTACCTAAGGAGTCCCCTACCTAAGGAGTCCTCTACCTAAGGAGTCCCCTACCTAAGGAGTCTCCTACCTAAGGAGTCTCCTACCTAAGGAGTCCCCTACCTAAGGAGTCTCCTACCTAAGGGGTCCCTATGGTTGCCTTGGAAGACCTGGCTTCGTGCGCAAGTTTTCATGTATTCTAACAGTCAGAAAAAGAACATACTACTGTTCTTTTTCCACATTGTAACCAAAGGCCATAGTAGGTCTTTGTAGAATCAGCTTCCTCAAGAACTTAAATGAGTGATCAGGTATGCATACCTACCAATATGTATTAATTTCCTTAAAATACAGACATTATTACATGTGCTCCAAGCATCAATGTATCTTTTGTGCTTCAGAGCTATACTGTTCCTCAGTCACAACTCCTGCTTTAATGTTCTTCTACTATCACTTATTTTAAAATAAGCCAGATTTTTGTTTCAAAATCTTCATAATGGTCATAAATTTTGCCCTTATTTAAAACCAATCAATAGTTTTTAAAGTATAGTATGACACATTCAAGATCTTAGTAAACCACTTTTAAGTATTTTTTTCAAAAGTATCTGTTCGGTATTTCTATAAGGAAATAGAAGCCCAAAGAGGAAATATGGATTAACCAAAGTCATAGAGATTATATCAGAATCTAGACCTGCTGACTGCTAGCCACACATCAAATTCCAAAATTGTAAAGCAGACACACTTCTCTTAGTCTTCTTCCAACTACAAGCAAGAAAAAAATAAAACGTAATTTCCTTTGGTTTAAAAAAAAATACTATTGCTGGGCAGTGGTGGCGCATGCCTTTAATCCCAACACTTGGGAGGCAGAGGCAGAGGCAGGCGGATCTCTGTGAGTTCAAGGCCAGCCTGGTCTACAAGAGCTAGTTACAGGACAGGAACCAAAAACTACTGAGAAACCCTGTCTCAACAAACAAACAAACAAAAACAACAACAAAAACTATTATGCAAAATTCTATCTCAGGATGATTCTGGCAATTAGCCAGTCTATTTCTGAGTCCACAAAAAACAAAAAACAAAACCGAGAAAAGCAAACATCATAGTACATTCACTAATAGGATTACTATTTTTGTTTCTCTGTTTTAAATTTTCTCTTAAATATAAAAAGCTACTAAAAATGCAATAGTTTAATTTTAAAATAGACAATAAACTGGACTGGCCCACTGACTCAGTGGATGAAGGTACTTGCCACTAAGCCTGATAACCTGAGTTTGTTCCCCGGGATTCATATGGTGGAAGGAGAGGCCCTAACTACTAATTGTCCTCTGACCTCCCATGTGCACTGTGGCTGACAGGCAGGTAGGTAGGCATGTGCATGAGACAGACAGACAGAGAGGCAGGCAGGCAGACAGGCAGGCAGACAGACAGACAGAGAGGCAGGCAGGCAGACAGACAGACAGAGAGGCAGGCAGGCAGACAGACAGACAGAGAGGCAGGCAGGCAGGCAGACAGACAGAGAGGCAGGCAGGCAGACAGACAAACAAATTTGCATTACAATAATAATTTCATATCACTAAAAAGGCAAATAACCTTCCAAATTCCAGGAGAATAGTCCCAGAACTGCAGAATGGTAACTGCATCTCTTAATGGCAACTCTCTCTTTTTAAGAATGGTGTTCTATCTAGGCAGGAGTGGCGCATGCCTTTAATCCCAACACCTGGGAGAGGAGCAGGTGGAGGCCAGCCTGGTCTGCAGAGAGAGTTCTAAGACCAGCCAAAGCTAAACAGAGAAACTCTGTCTCAAAAAATAAAATAAAAGAAGATAAAAGGTCTCCTACTTTCTACCTCCCAAGCTCACAAAAAGCCAAGTACCATTCTATAGGAGAGGATACTTTGAAGTTTATACAACTGTGGAAGTGACTGATTTATTTCAATGGTAAAAGCAAGCTCTAATTTATCTACATTAAACTATGCAGTAAGACAGACACCAAGCTCAACAACTTCCATTAGGCTGAAATCTGGAATAGCAATTCACCCTATCCCAGAGTTTTAGCAAATTAAACCAGATGCTTCAACCAGCTAATTAAAAAAAATTAGCAAAAGTGATTCACTATGATATCTTAAGAAAAGGTAAACAATGACATTACCTGATCCAGATCCTGATGTTGTCATATCATAAATCAAATCTTTTAAGGTGGTGCCCTCTGAGATGAAAGGGCGGTCTAGTGCCGGGTCCTCTTCATTTGGCACGCGATGATGAATGACCGTGCGGTTATGGCAGATGTAGACCATCAGCATAAGTGCAATGCAGACGAAGCAGACCGGACCAGCAATGACAGCTGCTAGCTCCACAGGACCGAGGCCGGGGGACTGCTTCTCTGAAAAAGGTCCTCAAATGAAATAAACATCAACAAGAACAAAAATACTGTAGGTGGCACCCACATTTTCCAAACCCTCCATATTTCCCAAGTATCCATTGCTATCACTTAGTCAGGGAGCCTCATCCCACAGGGCTCATGGCCAGAACAAGCTCCCCGTTCTGTCTTCTTTCTCCCCAGTCTCCCTTTCTGGACCTTCAGCCCCGTCAGGACCATATTACTCTCCCGGTGCATCCCCAACCCATATCCTAATTCATCACTGAGTCGGTCAGCAAACCAGCCTCCTAGACCTCCCTCCCCATAGTCACCTCAAATAAACTAGTAAAGGAACCAATAATTTGAAACAATGTCCAGCAACTCAAATGTTTTATAAAGCACTCTGGTCTTCTTACTCCAAGACTACAACAAGTTTATAGCAGAAGAAAAAAATATACAAATATAGTTAATAAAGTCTTTACAAATTATCTTTTTCCTCATGACCCTGCAAAGGCTCATATTTGTGTGTGTGTGTATGGCTTTTAAAAGCCAAAACATTTCCTTGTTTACTTTTGTTTTCTATTCTACTTATTTATTCATTTATTTATTTTTATTTTTAAATCCTCCTGCCCCTTCTTTTGTGAGATAGGGTTTTACCATGTAGTTCATCCAGGCTGGCCTCAAACTTGGAATTCTCCAACCTCTGCCTTCCAGCACTGGGAACAGAAGCCTTGCTTTTTAAAATAGTTTGTGCATACACATTTTTTCTAAACTATTTTTGCCAACTGTATTTTTAATTACATTCCAATTATTTTTCTTAATTTTTTATTGATTTTTATTGAGCTACATATTTTTCTCTACTTCCTTGCCCTCTTCTTCCCTCCCCTTCCAATTATTTTCTTAAACTGTCTTAATAAATTAATATTTACTCATTTCAAAAACACATTAATATGTATGTGTCAAGAATTAAAGAAAAGAAGGCCATGAATTTAAAAGAGAGATGGAAGAAAGTATATGAGACGGCTTGGAGGGAGGAAAGGGAAGATAACATATGATATTATAATCTCTAATGCAGTATTTAGAAATATATTCATTATAATTACTTTGGCATTTACCAAGCTTTACTTGGTTCACGGCTCCCCACCATATTTTTTCATTCTTGACATCTTTATTTAGAATAATTTCTTATCATATAGAATTTTATTTCTAGCAATTTATTTCAGGAAGAGTACTTACAAATCCTTATAGTCTGTATATTTAATTAGTTATTTGAAGACAGCTGTTACCTTTGTATATGAAAAGTCTTGAGTTACTTTAAGAATTTTAGTGACAACCAATACGTAGTATTTTACTGTTCCCTGATACTTGAATAAAGTGGCCAATCTGAACATTTTCCTCCTTTTTAGAAAACCAGTGTTAAATGCACTGTGCTTTTTTCCCTCATACTTAAAAATTACAATGGACTGGCAAGGTGTCTTGTGGGGGAAAAATGCCTGTTATTCAGTCTAATAATCTCAGTTCAATCCCCAGGAACCCCAAAGGAGAGAACCAACTCCTACAAGGTGTCCTCTGACATGTGTGTGTGTGTGCGCAAAAATACAGGCAAGATGGCTAAGTGGGTAAAGGCACTTGCCACTAAGCCTGGCAACATCAGTTCAATTTCCAGAATACACGTATAGAAATAAAATACATTCCCAAAAGTTGTCTTCCAACTTATACATATACACACACACACAGACACACTCACACACACACTCACACACACACACACACACACACACACATGGTGGCACATGTGCACCAGCACACATACACAAAATAAGCAAATAAATAAATATTAAAAACTAATTTAAAAACTGTTAGTAAAAAAAAAATCCATTTTCTCTTTGGTTAGACACACCAGTGCCTGCACCTCTCACACACAACCACACACAGTTCCTATGGATATACTCACATGTACACTGGATACAGAGTATCAGCTCAGAGAAAAGACATGGTAGGAGACTGGAAAGTAGCAACTGGCAGGGCCTGGGGGATCTCCTCCATAAGGGCTGACCCACTAGACACCAGAGTCTGGTCTCCTGTGTTTCAATAGCTCTCCCAGTGCAGTGTGTGGAAGTGGCAGGGAACAGTCTTCCTACCCACACATACATAGTGGCACAGACACAGCACATGAAGACTCATGCACACACAGATAAATAATTGTAATTTAAAGCTGTTTAAAGAAAATTAATTTTTAATAATTTTATGTATTTCATTAATCTTGATTAATATTTTCTGTAGCCTCTCCTGCCATTTTCTGGATTTCTTTTTTTTAATTTATAAAAGTTTATTAATTTATAAAAGTTTCCATTTCCGCCCCTCCTCCCAACACCCTCCCACTCCCCCAACTCCCTCTCCTCCTCCCTCTTCATCCCTAAG
Organism: Myodes glareolus; assembly: GCF_982192425.1. Lineage (NCBI taxonomy): Eukaryota > Metazoa > Chordata > Mammalia > Rodentia > Cricetidae > Myodes > Myodes glareolus. The sequence continues at coordinate 27,956,855 of NC_142041.1, forward strand.
AGCAGTCAGGGTTTTCTGCCCTGTGGGAAGTTCAAGTTCCTCCCATTTTCTGGATTTCTAATAAGCACTTTGGATTACCTAGCTCTATCTTCAGCCTCTCATCAAACCTATTTGTACAGCAAATCTGTTTAATCTTTAACAATGGTTTAACGTTCTCATTTATAGTCAATAACTGAAAACTGAAAGTTCTTTGCTAACAAGTGGTAGCCTAAAGCACAGGAGGAGAACTACTAGGACTTATCCAACCAGGCTACATCTTTTGAAGCATTGAATCTTTTCTTTTGTTACATTTTTGCTGCTTGCTAACTGGAACCAGAAATGAGGTGAGTTCTCCACAGGGTTCTATAAATTTCCACTTCAGTATTTCAAGTTTAAACAATAGAAATAAGAAATTCAGGAATTGTCATTTTCTTTGCCATATTATAACTATAGATGCCTATATAAATGTCACAAAGAAATCACAGGCCAGCAGAGTCACAGAGTCTAACCACAGAGAGCTTCATTAGCTTGCTAAAACTATGAGGAAGGCTACATCCCTTCCGTGCCTGGTAGGCCTTGCCTCTTTCCTGAGCCACAGGCGTGCTTCCTACTTTAGTCAGCATGAGCTCTGAGGCCAAAGTGAGCACCAGGGTTTACCCTGAGTACTGAAACCTCTAAAAAGAGAATCTAACATTTGCTCCTGTGGCAACTCATCCCTAGTTCTTAAATTGGAGGCTAGCACAGGATTTTTATTTTTACTAGTCTGGTGTCATTCACGCACGCACACACACACACACACACACACACACACACACACGCACACCTCTCAGATGTGAAGATCAGAGTTCAACCTTTGGAAGTCTGTCTCTAAGTACTGGATTACAAGGGACTCTTGTCTCAAATAAACAAAGAAAAACTGACAATATCAATACAAGATTTTTTTTTAAAACAAAGTAGAAATATTCTTGTAGCTGTAGGGTTTATTATGTCTAAAAATCAAGATGCAAATTCAATGTCTGATTATACATACACACAAGGTGGGGGGGAGGGGGGAAGGAGGGAGAGAGAAAAACAGACAGACAGACAGACAGACAGACAGACCAACTGACCTACCTACCCAGGTCTTACTATGCAGCCCTGGCTGGCCTCAAACTCAGAAAGTTCTTCTTGCTTCTGCCCCGAGTTCTGGGAATAAAGGTGTGTGCCACCATGCCTTTACCTTCTCCTTCCTTCCTTCCTTCCTTCCTTCCTTCCTTCCTTCCTTCCTTCCTTCCTTTTCTTCCTTTTCTTCCTTTTCTTCTGGTATTCACCCTTTCATTAATTTTGCTAGCATTAATATAGCTTTTCTCTCATTTTATATTCCTTTGTTTATTAAAATAAAAATCTAGGAATTAGAGAAAGTGGCAAATTTCTATGTAATTCAGAATCTTAAAGTTAAAATTACTGTCTACGCCAGGACCAAGTACTATTATTTTATGTGCATGGGTGTTTTGCCTATATGTTTGTGCACCAGAAACATAACGTGCTTGAGGAGGTCAGAAGTGGGCATCAGGTCCCTTGAACTGGAATCACAGATAGTTGTGAGGTACCATAGGAGTGCTAGAAATTGAATCTGTGTCCTCTGGAGGAGGAACAAGTACTCTTAACTGCTGAGTCATCTTTCTAGCCCTTCCAGGACCTTTAAAAAAGTATTAAATACATGGTTTCACATGACATCATACAGACCATAAACAAGGTAAAAAAAAATCACAAAATGAAAACATCTAGACTGTTTAGTGCACTTGATTTCTGCCCGTTAAAAGGCTGTTGACTGGACTACCCTTAAGATGTAGGTACAGCATACAAGGAACAAAAATTCTCTCTGAAGACAAGGTAGGGGAAACCCTAAGGACATGCTGCCCTATGAGATTCTAGAGTTCACTTTGAAGAGGCTACCCTTGCACGCATAACAGACCTCAGTGAGTTTCCTAAAACTGCTTTCTCTAACAACACACACCAGGAGTCAGGACCCTGGCTACTCCCAATTCTACAACTGTGGGCAGGTCACTTTCTGCTTCCACCTTCAACAAGACGAGCTTGATGACCTCTGTGAACACTTGGAGACAGTCTAGAAGCTTTCCTTTTAGCATCTTGGAGGAAGGAAGGGAGGGAGGAGGGGTGTTAATACAACTTACCTGTAGTTGGGAGCTCTAATTTATTGCAGTGGTCCTGATTGCAGCAAAATGTTGTTGTAAGAGCACCTGTTTTTGAAGATGGTGCACAAACAAACGGCCTGTCTCGAGGAATTAGGTCGATTTCAGCTATACACATACTGTTGTGTATAACTTTGTCTGTGGTCTGTGTGACTGAGACAAAACAGAGGCCATCTGTCTCACAGGTAAAATTGTCTTTTGTACAGAGGTGGCAGAAACACTGTAATGCTGGAGAAAGAGAAAAAAATTATTAGGAAAAAGAATCCCAAGGTTCAGTTTAAAAGTTCAACATTACAACTATTAGTATATTTTTGATCTATTATAACACAATTTATGTACTACTCAAATAGCAAACATATTACTCTTAGAATGTCAGAGAATCACATAAAATAGAAGCCAAGGTAATTTAATGAAACTTCAACCTAGACTTTTACCCACCCCCCATCTGCTTCCTAGAAAAGAATTATACAAAATTTCTTCTAGATAAGGCAAGAATTTGCCCTCCCATTTCAAACAAGGTGCAGTTATACTTGTTCCTAGCCCTAAATCAGACATCCACATATACCCACCTCCCACCCCTCACAAGTAATTGGGGAGCAATGTCTAAAAGTATTGCCACAAACTCAATTCAGCCTAAAAATGCCTTTTCAGTACATTCGTGGCAATGAATAGAAATAGATTCATATTTGAGCCACAGGTTTCCTACTCAGTCTTGTGCAAATCCTAAGACATATATCTTCTAACGATTATGGGGCAGACTATTCTAGCCACATGGGCAAACTGGCTACATGCCCACTACACCTATTAACTCTTTGAGGCTCAACTCTAGGAATGATCCCTTTATGGAAATATCTGCTGTCACCAACATTTTCCCATATACACATCCATATCCTCTAGTGAGATTAAGTGCTTCCCCAAAGTAATACAGCTTACCAGAAATGCTTTTATTGTTTCCTTCTCTAAGAAAACATAAGTTCTTTGAGGCCAGAGACTCATACCCATCTGAAAATTCACCACGGAGCCTTCTGCCTGACAGCAGCATTCAACTGCTTGCTGAATGAACAACACAGTAAGTGATCCAATTACTCACTGCCAAGGGAACAGCCCAGTTAGGAAGAATGGTCAACAATGAAGAGACCAGGGAGGTTTATTATATCTAGAAAGGGAGTAGCTAGGCAGACAGCAGGCCAGAAGAAAGCTATCTTCCTAAATGGCTAGTGTGCTGTGCAGCGAAGTTTATTTAGCAGGCCAGCATAAACCCAAGAGTAACTGTCCTTGACTGGAGTGAGTGCTGAGCCGCTGGGATACACTCTCCGATAAGAATGTTTCTGTACAAGTAAGGCTTTGGGTCACACAGTACCAATTTGACCAGATAGTTTGCACTAACAATGTGATTCAGAGAAGAGACCTATTTTTGTTTGTTGGGATGGAGGCAGTAGGTCCTTAGCTCAGCTGCTATGCAGACCATAAACCTATAGACTGTGAGAGTTAATCTAGATCAACAACCCGACTGAGTTGAGAACTACCTATGAGATTTGTAAAGCACACCTCTGAGGGCGTTTCCAGGGAAGATTTGGGGTAGAGGTGGTGGTGGTTGTGTACCCTGAATGTGGATATTACTGTCCTATGTTCTGGAGATCTGGAAAGAGTAAAATGAGAAAAAATAGGGAGGGGGAGGAGAGAGAGGGAGAGAGGGAGAGTCATTAAGGATGAAGGACAGTAATGCTCGACTCTCATTGCTCTTTGTCAAGCAATGAAAGGTCTCACTAATACAATGGCTGGCGACTGATCCTCAGTAAAAACCCTAGACACCAACCAAGGCTCAAGTGGGCTTTACTGGTTGGTAGCACTTTGGACATGCTGTCACATGCCACTGCTAAGAGAATGAAGAGTCCTGCTCTACTAGAAGAAGGTGTGTTGTTTGGAGACCCTGAACTGATATGATAGCTAAACTCTTAACTCAGGAGCATCATGTTTTTCTTGAACAGTTGCTTCAAAAGGTTGCTGCTGCAATCAGCACACTGCCTATTATCTTAACAGACTAACAAAGTTTTATTTTGATTATAATAAAAAAATGTTTTCAGAGTCAATGAGACGGCTCAGTGGGGTACTTGCCACACAACCTGCTGATCTGAGCTCAATTCCCAAAACCCATATAAAAGATGAAAAGAAAAGATCAACTCCAAAAGTTGTCTTCTCCACCACGTTCACTCCTTCATACACATAAACAGTAACAATAAATTGAAAGAATATTTTCTTTCTTCTTAGAGTTTATCCATTTAACTTAACTCTACTCAAATATGAAGGGAATTCAAGAAAAGTAAAGAGACAACACTGTTAGAACGAGATAATTGAGCAGGGTGGTGGTGGCACACGCCTTTAAATCCCAGCACTCGGGAGGAAGAGGCAGAAGGATCTCTGTGAGTTCGAGGCCAGCCCAGTCTACAAGAGCTAGTTCCAGGGCAGGCTCCAAAGCTACAGAGAAACCCTGTCTTGAAAAACCAAACACACACACACACACACACACACACACACACACACACACACACACACACACACAGAGTCTATAAGTTACATACCCATTTTCATTCCAAAGATAATATATCAACAATGATAAACATTCTGGATTCTGAGTAGCTACCATCTCCAAAAGCATTACAAAGCTTTCACTACTATTTTTACAGCTGTGTGAAAAGCTCATTCAGGGCAAATGTCCTTGTGGTACACTTTACATACAGACAGCTTTACAGAATGCACAGAGTAAAGCCGTACCAATAAAACTTACAACTCAAAGAGCCAGTCCCACAGGTGTCCTGAATCCATGCACGCCTATACAAATCCCTTCTTTGTAGAAAACCTTGCAAACATTCACTTGCAGTATATATGGCTATTAACATTCAACGATACTTTCTGTTCTCACTTTAGAAAACCATTTAGTAGAGACTTCAATAATAGTATAATACTAGCCCTATCTTTCAGTAAACGAAACATCTTATTAAAACTGATATTTGAGGAATGCTTGCTGGCAAGTGTTTTGGTTGGGTATGAGGTCTCATTATCCTGAACTTACCAACAAGCCCTGAGGTCATTAATGCTATCTTGAACATTTCTGATGAGAACAGCCACTTGCAGCATTTATTATCACTGTAGTTAGAACAGTGAAACAGATATAAAAATAAAATTGGACCTAAGGCCATTTTATTTCTACAATGAAACAGAAACATAAATTGTCATGCCAAATAATTTTATTAATTTGCATTTTGCTTGATGTGTGATTCCCCTCTGTATGCTGTGAATACCACTGGTTAATAAAGAAACTGCTTTGGATCGATAGCAGGGCAGAACAGAGTTAAGAAGGGAAAACAAAACTGAATGCTGAGAGAAAGAAGGCAGAGTCAGGGAGAAGACATGTAGTCCCGCCAGAGACAGACGCAGAACCTTGCCAGTAAGCCACAGCCATGTGGTGATACACAAATTAACAGAACTGGGTTAAATTAAGATGTAAGAGTTAGCCAATAAGAAGTTAGAGCTAATGGGTCAAATAGTGATTGAATTAATACAGTTTGTGTGGTTATTCCGGGTCCGAGCTGCTGGGCAATCGGAAAATGAACAACAGTCTCCTACAACATTTTGCTATTTATTGTTGTCTTTGTATTTAGTTTACAGATTAAATGTATCATTGTAAATGAGCCCAACACATTGTTTTATGCTTTCTAATTTCATGTCTACAATCTAAAGAACATCGTGAAAAATATATTTTGCATTCTTCTTTCAAAGAGGTAAATATATGGTGAAATTTTGAAAAAAGCCAATGCTGAAGGGTTTCTCTTAATACTCTTTCATCAAGAAAGGTCACTAGACAAGATAACAATGCTTAGTTACACAAAAATTTATCTCTTGGGGGGATTTTAAAACTCCATTTTTCCAGTCTAAACCAGATGACTGAATACAGGATTTCTATTATACGACCTAGTAAATTATGAAAAATTAAAACAGAAAGTTAATAGCTTATTATAGACATATAATCTTAATTCTCATTTCTTACAAGTTCTAGTCTGCAAGCTAAGCATGGTAGTGTACACTTGTAATTCTAGTGCTTAGGAGGCAGAGGTAAGACGATTCCCAAATCCCCAAACAGCCTGAAATGCACAGCAAGACTGCTTCAAAAAACCAAGGCTAGGGATATAGCCAGTGGTGAAGCAGTTCCCTACTATGTGCAAGGCCTTGGGTTCAGTACCCAGTACCTTATCTCACCTGAAACTAGAAATGACTTTATTATTTACATCCAGCTCCACGTTTACCTCATTCCCTTTGATTTTTTCCCTTTAGGTGTATGTAGGAGTGCCTGTGTGACTATATGCCACGTGCATATGGGTGACTGACAAGGCCAGAAGCGGGTGTTGTAGGTTGTTGTGCACACCTGATTTGGGTGCTGCAAACAGAACTCAGGTCCTCTGGAGGCACAGTATATGTTCTTACCCACTGAGCCTTAACCATCTATCCAGCCTCCACCCCCTTCCTCTTTCATTAAAGTAAGGTCTTGGGGCTGGCAAGACAGCTCAGCTGGTAAAAGTGCTTGCCATGCAAGTCTGACAACCTGACCTTGACTCCAAGAACCCAAGGTGTAAGGAGACGACCAACTCCCAAAAGTTGTTCTTTGGGCTCTACTCACACAGTGACGCACATGCACCCATACCCTTATGCACCCTTGCATATACACAAATGATTTATAAGCCAAAGTAGTGATTGGCAAAATGGCTCAGTGAATAAAGACACTTTCCACCAAGTCTGGGAACTGAGTGTGGTCCCCAGAAACTACACAGTAGAAGAAAATGGACTCTTCTAAGTTGTTCTCTGATTTACATGCACTTGCAGTAGCACACTTCTCTTACACACGTCACACTCCACATAAAAATGTAATTAAAATATTTTTAATTAAACTAAGTCTCAGTTTCAATTTTTAAATCTTTGAAGTCAGCACACAAAGTAATGAAAGCTATTGCTGCATTCACACATATGTGTCATTATGCTGTACTGCAACTCATCCTCCATGTCCCCTCCGTATCACCTTTACCTTCACAAGTAGTCTCTTTGGATGTCACAGGTATTCCACTACCTTCTCACTTAGATCCTCCACACCCTCACAGTCCCTGGTCTAAACCCATCACACACACTTAAAATCCCACTCGCACATGAGAGAGGACATCTGTCTTTCCATGTTGGCTTACTTTATTTAACATGATTTACAATTCTGTCCATTTTTCGACATGGACACAATTGAACAAAATTCCTTTGTATACGTGGACTATATTAGTTGATTCACTGGCTTACAAACATCTATGCTGGTTACATACCTTGGCTGTTGTGTACAGTGTAGCTATAAACATGAATGTGAATATCTGTCATACTGAGGAGTTTTATGTCAACTTGACACGAGTTACAGTCATTTATCAGAGAGGTGGGAGCCTCACCTGAGAAAATACCTCCATAAGATTAGGCTGCAGGGAAGCCAATGCAGCATTTTCTTAACTAGTGACTGATGTGGGAAGGCTCAGCCCATAGTGGGTGGAGCCACACATAGGCTGGTGGTTCTGGTTCTATAAAACAGCAGGCTGACCAAGCTTCGGGGAAAAAAATCAGTAAGCAGCACATAGATCTCCATGGCCTCTACATCAGTTCCTACCTCCAGGTTCCTGCCTTGCTTGAATTCCTGTCCTGACTCTTTTGAATGATAAACAGTGATGTGGAAGCATAAAACCCTTTCCTCCCCAAGTTGCTTTTGGTCATAGTATTTTACAACAGCAATAGTAACCCTACCTAAGATAGAAAATAGTACCAGGAGTGGGGTTCTAGAGGAACAGAATATAAGGTTGAATATTTTGAGTATATAGAATAGGTCTTCCAATTTGCCAACACCTACAGTTACTGAAGCCTCTCCTGGAAGCTTGGAGAAAACTGAAAGCCCCTGGTGTGAACTATTTTACAAAGTTAAGGAGACAAATGCTTTTGATTATTGTGCTTCACCAGCTGTGAGAGGCAAGAGATTTGGTGACTCTGTATATAGAACTTTTGACGATTTGTGGAAAATAAGGAAAATTATGATGCCGATCTGTTGCTCCGAATATCTCTGGCTTTAATTGACAAAGAAGAATGAGCTCCATGACAAAACTAAACAACTTCTAGCATCTCAGAATACAGTGAAAGACAACAATGGACTGAGTGATAGACACTCAGTGATAGGTTCGAGATGTACACAAACAGTCTAAAGGTTTCTAAGCTCTGCAAGAGAATCTTCTCTAGCAGTTACTGAGTTCAAGTTGTAGAAAATCAATCATTATAGGATTGGCTGAATCAAAGTGAAAATTCAAGTCTCAGACTCAGACAGTGTCAAGAGTTAAAGTAAGGGGATTAGCTGGTAAAGAAAGGGATCTGTAACTTGAGGTGGGAATGTGTAGGAGGACCCTATTGAAGCTGAAAACTGAACCCTTGGATTCTCAAGGTTTTATCTCACCTGAGGAAGTAGTCTCTCTGCCTTCAGCAAAGATGTACTCCTACTCCCATCCCATGAAACATTAACTTTTCCACCTCTGAGGAGATTAAATCTCCACTGTCTGCTAAACCAGAAGTGACTTTCTCTGTGCTAGGATATAAAGTTCTCTGTACATTTATCTACCCAGGAATGGGGAATGGTATGGCTGGGTTATATGGTAGCTCTTCTTCTTCTTTTGGAACTTACACACTGACTCCCATGGTGCCTATACTAGTTTACAGTCCCCAAAGAGTGAATGGTAAGGGTTTCCATTTCTCCACATTCTTAACACCAATTATTGTCATTTGGCTTCTTGATGGTAACCATTCTGACTGGGGTGAGATGGAAACTCAAAGCAGTTTTAATATGCATTTCTCTGATAGCCAAGAATGTTGAATACTTTTTTCCAAGCATTTATTGGCCATTTTCTATTTTTTCTTTTGACAACTTTCACTTCAGTTCAATAACCCACCTAATAACTAGGTGATTCTTTTGGTGTTGAATTTTTGCAGTTTTTATGTATTCTAGATATCAGACTCCCGTTTAATACACAGTTGGCACCCTCCCTCTCCAATTCTGTAGGCTCTCTGTACTCTGCTGATTGTCTTTTTTGTTATACAGAAGCTTTTTAATTTTATGTGTTCCCATTTATCAGTTCTTACCTTTTAAAAAATATTATTTACTTTTTGTGTATAGTGTTATGTCTGTGTGTATGCCTGCAGGCCAGAAGAGGGCACCAGATCTTGGTTGTGAACCACCATGTGGTTGCTGGGAATTGACTTCTGGAAGATCAACTCTTACCTTATTTCATGTGCCACTGAAATCTATTACAGAAAGTTCTTGACTATGCCTATGTGATAGTTAATACTGACTGTCAACTTGACAGGATCTAACAGCTCCTAGGAGACAAGCCTCTGGGCATGCCAGAAGGGATTACCAGATTAGGTCACCTTGGATATGCCTGAGGAATTATCTGAAAATGTCTGTGAAAGACTATCTATACCAATTTATGAGGTGAGACGACCCACTAGGCTGGGACACACCATTCCCTGGGCTGGGATCCCAAAGCACAACTAAGAACAAGAATTCATCACTCTTGGTTTCCTGACTGGAGTACAGGGCGGTCAACTGCCTCGAGCTCCTGAGGTGCCAAGACTTCCCTGACATGATGCACTATACCTTCAGGCTTGGGGCCAAATTAAACCCCCTCTCCCTTAAGCTGTTTGTCAGGATATTTTCCCACAGCAACAGAAATGTATCCAATACAGCCTGTATCTTGAAGCATTTTACTAGTTTTCCTCTAACAGTTTCAGGTTTTACAATCTCTGCTTTAGTCTGAATTGATATTGTGGGTGTCATTTGTTAAAGCTTTTTACTAATGTGTTTCCAGCACCTTTGTTTACAAATGTTACTACGTATGTTATGTCTGGGTCCTCTGACGCCACTATAGAGCCTCATCTCATGCTTTGCTATTATGGCTCTGGAATATTTTACATCTGACATATCTCCAGTGTTCTCTTCCTGCTTAGGACTGCTTCTGATATTTGGTGATCCTTTGTGCTGCCATATAAAAAATTTACACATTTTTTTTATAACTGTGGAGTATAAAGTGTCATTGGAAAACTACCACTTGAAGGAGTTGGGCTGAATTTGCACACCATCTTTGGTAAAATTATCATTTTCACAATAGTCTGTCCATCAGTTAGTCTAAGAGGTCTTACTCTCTCTCTCTCTTTCTTTATTCTGGGTCTTCAAAGTTTTTATGGTAGAGGTCTTTTATTTCACTAGTTATGTTTATTCCTATGCATTTTTTGTTTGGTGAAGCTATGATGAATGGAACTTCTTTCTAAATTTCCTTCTCAGCATGTTTGTTGCAGGTATGTAGAAAAGATACTGTTTTGTTTTTGTATGTTAATTTGTGTCTTGTCATTTGTTAAATGTTTATCAGGTCTATGTAACCTGGTGGAGTCTTTAGAGTATTTTTAAAATAAAAGATCATATAGTATAAAAATAAAGATAATTTGACCTCTTTTCCTTCTCTTGTATTATTGCTCTAGCTAAGACTTTAAGCACTATATTGAATAATATCAGAGACAGTGGACACCCTGTCCACTTGCTCCTGATTTTGAGGATAAACCTATAGTTTTCATTTATTATATAGCCTTTCCTATATTGTGCCATACTTCTGTTAATAGTTTCTTCAAGATTTTCATCATGAAGGGGTACTGAATTCTATCAATACCCATTTTTACCTCTAGTGAGATGATTTCAGTGTTCGTATCTACCACTGTATGACATTTATTGATTTCTGTAATGTTAAATCAACACTGTATCCCTAGAGCAAAGTCAACGTGTTCAGGGTACATTATCCTAATGTGTTGTTCATGGTACATGATCTTCATGTGTTCTTAAACTGGATCTGTATTAATTTATCCAATTTTTTTCATACGTTCATCAGAGAAATCAATATATAACTTTCTTTTATTGGTTATGTTCTGTCCAGTGCTAACATCAGAGTGCTAACATCATAGAATGAGTTTGGTATGGATCCCTCCCTTTCTGTTTTATGGAACTGTTTGAGAAGCATTGGCATTTGCTCTTCTTCAAAGGTTTGGTAGAATTTGATAGTGACTCTCTAATCTTGAGCTTCGTTGGGAGACTTGTTACATCTCTAACTTTATTAATTTGGATCATTTTTTTGTTTAGTTTGTTAAAAGTTTGTCAATCTTATTTCTATCAAAGAATCAGTTCTTCAATTGACCCTATGCAGTGACTATTTAGTCTCTATTACATTAATTTCTGCTTGGTCTTTATTATTTCTTGCTGTCTATTCCTCTAGGTCTGGACTGTTCTTCTGAGACCTTGATGCACACCATTATTTAATTAGAATTTTGCTGATTTCTTAATGTAAGCACTCAAAGCTATGATTTTTTTCCCCCTCATAACTTCCTTAGCTGTATCCCAAAGGTTCTGGTTGGTTGTTTGGGTCTTTTTCTCATTTTCATTTAATTAAAGGAATTTAATTTTTTCGACCTGATTTCTTCAGTGACCACTGTACACTTAAGCTTTCTGTTCCATCTACAGTGTTTCAATTTTTAAGTTTTTCATAAAGAAACATTTATATTTATATCTAAAAAGTGATACATTGCTGTGTTTTTCCTCTACCTTACAGCCCAAGTTTTACTCCCCAGTTTGCGATATGAGGCTATTCATTTAATCCCATCCCCACTCCATTTAGTTCTTTATCACTCTCAGTGCATCTCAATATACAAGGTGCCAGGTATAGCAAAACATAACAAACAATTTACATTTAAGTAGTTTCCTAGAAAAGATAAGACATTAAACATATTTAAAACCCAGAATAATCAAAGTGTTTCCACTTCCTGAAATAGAAAAGATAGGAAGCGAAGCTTCACAGGACATGTAAGTCAGAACTTAGAGAATGTATATAATGTGTTATACAAGCGATATTGAGAAAACTATAGTGATGGGGTTTTCCTCAGTGGCAGGATTTCAATTTCAGTAACAAATACTCTAAGATAATCAAATTCAAATAATGGTTCAAGACTAAACAAAATCATTTAATTTCACCAACAAAATGGACATAATTCCATTCCCAATCTAGTTCACCTCAATGAGATCAAGCCAGACACTGTAGGATAACACATTTTAAAACTAATTATATAAACATATATATACATATATAATTTAAAACCACGTTTAGAGCAACTCCATCTATGATACAACGAAATATCTCTTCTCAAAAGTTGTACTTAAAATTCTACTGTAGAATCCTAGAGCAATACAACTGTATAAAACTCAACTATTGATTTCAATATAAAATGACAGAACTGAATTACAATCTTTAAGAGACTCATAATCTAAATTATTCTATTCAGGTTGCACAGATGGTGAATCCCCTCTGGATAATCACCATGAACATGAATGACTTCAGGTCTCCAGGACCCATATAAAAGACTGGTTTGGTGCCTAACAATCCTAACATTCAGTGGGTGGTGGGGAACTGAATGAAAACCCCTGAGACTTGTAGGCCAGTCAATCTAGCCAAATTGGTGCTCTTCAAGTTCAATGAGACCCTGCCTCAAAAAAAGAAGGTGAAGAAAAATTGAAGAGGATACCTAATATTGACCTCTGGAATGAATGCACACATATACACACACACATAAAAAAAAAACCAACTGTGGCTCAGTTGGATAGTTTCACACTTAGACCCCAGCCTGAGATTATGTTACCGATTATAAAGATAAAAACCAAACTCAGTGTTTAGTAACTTTCCACTATACTGTCCAACTTGGTTTCTATTCCCTAATCTCTGGGTTATGCAAAGTTTCAATTCTGAGACCCACATTTCACTTGAACTTTTAACATCCTAAAATCTGAATATACTTCACAATCAAAGTCACAAGAATGACAGGGGGATGGTAGGAATAGGACACACACCATCTCAGTCCAACTTCTAGGACAGAAAGGTAAGACAGGATATTGCAACTTGGGATTGTTAGGTCCAAAGTGGGACCCAAAAGATGGCAGTGCCACTGACAATGTCACAAATGACAGTTTAGGCTGGACTCAGACAGGGCAAACAGAAGAACTACCTGGTGTGCTGTACCCAGAGGTAGGAGATGGGAAGGAATGACTCTTCCTGACAAACAGAACCACTTCACAAGTTTCTGGGGAATCCTGATTTTAGGCTTTTGTTTATCTCCTAGCAATTCTTCTGTTTACCCAAGTTGTACTTAATAATACTGTTCATTCTTTCAGAGTTCAAGGCAGAAAAGGAGTCTGCAGAGCCTGCAGTAGCTTCAGATCAACTAAAAAGAAAAAGAAAAAGTCTTATGGAAATATGCTTCTAAACAGGGAACTCAGAGAACAGGAAAGAAAGATGGTGGAACAGAGCTACATGCAACAGAGAATGACAGATCTATACCCTTCACTGCGTCTCAGTCAGCAGGCTACATGCACAAAGGCCATGCCTGACGAGCAATGGGGCTGTCAGTACAGATGTGTGGCGGCCTGGAGCCCCTACAAAAACTGGTCATTATTAAATAGGACCAGTCCTAGGCCAGCTGGATGGAGCAATGCTGCTTGCCCTGCTGTGACTCCTGCCCGCAGGAGCCAAGCACAAAGGTCAAGCCTGGGATCCTGGGGGAGCAAACATTAAGGGCAGGGAGGTGTGCAGCAGCCAGGAGCTTGCATAGAACCTGCCTAGCTGCAACATCACCCTGACTCTGGGCAAGAGTGGGATATCCTAGACGAGTCTCGCTAATGGTCCAGTATTTATGGTGCTCCAGAAACCTTGAATCAATCCAACGACTTGCTGCAATGAATATTTGCATACAAAGCTATTATGGCAAAAAATATAGTGTGTGACACATGGCAGCTTCCAATGTCACTACTATGAGCCAATATATGAAGGAGGTAGGAAAGATGAAGAAGAGAGAGGTGGTGAGCGAGCGATGGAGAGGCAGTGACATGTGTGAGAAAAGGCTGTGGTAGATGGGAGAACACGCCCTTGCTGAGTAGGGCCAAAAAGATGGTGTACAGTAGCCTGGGGCTTGCACTCCAAACACTTGCCCAGCTCTAGGATTGCGCTGGGGTTCTGAGCAATGACAGGATGCCTGAGATGAAGAACGGTTCATTTTCTGGTTTGGGCTCCCTCAAAATAACTCTATGGTCCATGCTGCCCCTGGAGGCCAAGTTGGTATCTGTGGTCCACTGCCCCAGGCTGTGTTGAAGCCCAAGGTTCATGTGGATAGCTATGGTCCTACAGCAGCCATGTTAACGTCTGTGACCTGTGTTACCACCACAAGCCATGTAGGTGTCCGTGATCTGTGTGGATACGTGAAGCTATGTTGATATGGGTGGACTGTGAAGCTACCTGAGGCAATGCTGATGTTCGTGGGCCATGCTGTCACCAACAGCCACATCTTGGTCCATGGTCCTGCTGCAGCTGGGAACCATATTGAGGTCAGTGGGCCATGTTACCACTGAAGGCCATGTGAATGTCCATTGTCTGTGCTGCCATGAGGATTATGATGGGGTGGGTGGTCTGTGCTGTGGCAGAGGGTCGTGTTGATGATTGCTGTGGCAGGTGCTAATGCCAAAGACCGTGTGGGTGTCTGCTGTTGGTGCAAACACCAGAAATGGTGTGGAAATTCAAGCCCGTGCTCCCGCTGACGGTAAAGGACAAGGAAACTGCTTTTGCAACGATATCCACGACTGCAGACTGACAGCTGAGAAAGAAGGACATAGAAGGCTTTTGTGACAGCCCATACCTCCCCGACCCCTAAAAAGAACGGCCTACACAGAAAGCCATCAGAGAGAAACTTAAAAAAACAGTAATAAAGGTGCTAAAGTGTAGCTCTCCACAAGTGCTGGTTCTGAAAGGGTGCGGGTGAGGAAGGACTTTGTTTCCTTTAGAGGTTGGCTACTGGGAGTTTGACCATGCTCCATTGAGGATAGACAACAAAGATTGGACGTGGTTCTCCCTCTTTTTATTGGGGGAAGGTAACAAGGGTGGGGGTGGACCTGGGAGGGCTTGGATGTGAGTGTGATGGGGTGCATTACGTGAAATTCCTAAATAATGAAACAAATATAACGTAATAAAAACATTGAGAAGCTTCTCTATGTTTCATCCTTTTTCTCTGCACTTCTTTTACAGTCTTATCCCAACATACTCATCCTAGGGAGCAGTTACTTCATGCCAATTTCAAGCTTTTGTTCACTTTGGGAAATAATTTTCACACACACAATCCTTTGAAAAATCACCCTCTAATCCATTTATTTCATTTCTTAGAATTTAGTCTAGGGAAATGCGAACAAAAATGTAAGCATACAAATGGCCATCAGTATTTGTGACTGAAAACCCTGAGTGAAAGACAAGGTGATAAGACCAACTATGACACAGAACAAGGACAGGAAATAATCCTCTCATTAATTGCACAGAGAGCAGGAAACAAAGCTCCATGTGGTGCAACTATAGGCTGCCAAGTTCTTGGTTTTGTTCTGCAGTCCTGGGGCAGGATATGTTAAAGCAGGCTGGTGTACCTAACACTGCACTAGAGCCTCAGAAGAAATAGCAAACTTCTGCTTCGGACGGTGAGTGACCAAACAACGACATTTCTTAGTTTCTCCTAAACAGGCTTTTGTACTTTGACTTGGCAGATTTCAATTTGATTAGCTGGTATTATAAGAACATAATCGTTGGCCATATAGAATTCAGAAACAAAAAGACTTAACACTGAATCTTAACTGTACCAGCTAGTCATAATACCAATCTGAAAAGTCATGAGTTTACTTGAGCCTAAATTTTTTGACTTATGTCCTGTAACAATCTTAATTACAGGAGATTTGGAAATTAAATGTAGACTTGGGGGTTAGATATCAGCACTGCACTCAAAGCACTCAATAATCCAAGACTGTTATGCATTCATTCAACAAATGCTTAATTAGCACATCTACTTCATCCTGCTACCCATTTTAGAAGCTGAGCAATAATCAGGGCCATCTTCAGACAGCTCCAGGAAGTAACTCAGACACAGAGCACAACATAAGCTGTAGGCACAAAAGCAGTGGGCACTCACAGGAGCTACCATCTCTCCACTCACGTGAACTTTCAGTAGTGTCTAAACCAAGATGGCAAAAGAACCTTACTGTGGGGGCACAGAAGATATCTACAGGAAATACAATTTCAGTTACAACCCAAATTCACAATAGGCCCTGGGTGTACTTTTATACGCAACACTCCTGACTAGCAAGTTCATACCACAACTTGTTAGCCATAAACGTTCAGGCTGACTCTCGTCCACTGTTTTACAGATAAAAAACAGAAGAGTTCTAAGTGCTACATCAACAAATAAATATTTACTTTGGAAAAAAGAAAGAAAAGAATGAGAAACCCTGTAGTGTTCGCACTGAAGTAGCATAAGATTTTATGCTGGAAGCAAGAGCAGCAGTAAGGAGGAACACTGCCCTGGGCTGTGTAGAGATGTAGCAGGTCGTTCTGAACTAAGAGTCTGAGGCACAAGCTATAACTGAGGAAGAAGACAGAAGTAGTAATCACCTCCCACAGTTGCCTTTGACTTAGGGTGCAGGAAGTAAGTAACACCTGGGCCAGAAAACAGCTAAAGACCTACGCGACCCATTGCTGAAGAAACCATCTAGGAGTGCCATGTGGTTAGCGGACTTTCCCATAGAAAACAACGGCATGTGTAACGCTACACAAGGAGAAAGAACACCCTTCAGAGGATGTGGAAGGTAGGACTCTTGCCTTCTAGTTCATGATACAGAGAACAAAACACATCACTGGTGAATGCCACGCAAAATGCAGACTGAGTACAGAAAAGGAAAAGCTCTCTGAAAAAGATTCCCAGACTATAAACTTGAGGAAAGTTAATGGAAAGGAACCATTTGGGGGAGAGGACACAGGAACCAGTGAAACTGGCAGCTTGACAACATAAACAAACAAAAACTGATAAAAATCTACACATTTATGTTTTTAAAAGGCCATTAACAAACTGCACACTAAAGGAAGCCCGGAGGAGTTGAGCATCTATATACACACATACACACCTCTGTGAGTAGAGCCGAGCATACAAGCTCAGGATTCAGTACCCAGCATTACATACAAAAGCACGGCAGCTCATAGTACTTTTCTCTCAACAAGAAAGGTAAAACAAATATTTAAAGATAAGAGCATGGCAGAGGTGGCATTTGGATACAGAAAGAACTAAAGCCGAAACATACTTAGATACCATTCTTCTTTCTAAACTTTAACAAATAACTATTTTAATAACGTTTACAAAGATAATTAGTAGTTTATTGATAAAATCTATTTTTCTGGCACTTCTATTTTCATTGTATTTACTGAAATGTTCTCTCTCCAGCTTGATCTTCAAACTCCTTGCCTTCAAATTTTTCTTTACGCATTACATTAGCAGAACTACCAAGCAGTTTTTGATATGTAGGGTGCATATTCATTTCTAGTCTATAACCAGATTTCCTTTAACTAAAAGATTATTTTATCTATTATTTTTAAATTATCTATTTTGCATTTATTTATTTACTATTAATTTTTAATTTGAGTGTTCTTCTTCTTCTTCCTCTCTCTCTCTCTCTCTCTCTCTCTCTCTCTCTCTCTCTCTCTCTCTCTCTCAGTTTTTCAAGACAAGATTTCTCTGTTTAATAGCCCTAGCTGTCCTGGAACTAGCTCTTGTAGACCAGGCTGGTCTCAAACTCACAGAGATCTGCCTGCCTCTGCCTCCTGAGTGCTGGGATTAAAGGCATGTGCCACCATGGCTTGACTTGCAAGTTGATTTCTTAAGCCAGCAAAAGGAATTCTTTGGTAATAATTCTACAAAATATCTATACTATTTTAACCATTGACTCATGGACTCCCTTGGGGTGGAAACAACCACCTCACAGTAACTGAACTCCTTTTGGCGAACGCTTAAGTCAAAACTTTGTGTATAGAAAAGTCTGGGATGAGACTAAGTTTTCAGACCATGAAACCTAGATATCAAGAAACTCGGCAGTAGAAATGTGGTAAGCTTCCAACTGCTACTAACAAGTGGTTACTGAAGAAAGCCTGTAGGGGTGAGAAAAACATAAAGACCTGCTAGGGTCAGAGGACTGAGGGCCTTGGTATCACTTGGAGAAGTGAAGACACAGCACAGAAGACTCTTCTTACAGAATTATGACAGTTATATGCAAGTCAGCAATTACTCAGCTCTAGCTATGGTTTAGAATGGATCATAGGTGATTATATCCACCTGTTCTGTGAGACTTGTTTTCCCAGTTCCAGGGACTCCAAACTATTAAAGCACCCAGCTGCTTAAGAAGACTATTTCCTCAGGGCACACTCTTTGCAATGCACCCTGAATTCTGAGCTTGCCTTTCTGCCAAATGCCTGCTCCCTCCCTCCCAACCTCTTTTCTTTTCTACATTTCCCATTGGAAGATAAGGGCAAGCTGAATTTGACTCGATTCCAGCACTGGAGAGGCAGAGCCAGGTGGACCTCTGTAAGTTCAAGGCCAGCATGGTCTCATAATGAACTCTAGACCAACTGGAGCTACATTATAAGACCCTGCCTGAAAAACAAACGAATGACAGATGAGATTTAACTAAAATAATTGGCCTTTTTGTTTAATAAAAGGTAACATGGAAGACACAATGGTGATCACGCATGTGAGAACAAACATACTTTTACATGCATAAGGACAAGTAAAAGTCACAAAAGTAAAATACACTAAGAAAAGCAAAATAATTTAAGATGGAAAAATTAGTTTATTGTTGTGGGATATTTTGACTGCACCCTGACACTCCTCAAACTGTCAGTAAAGTTTACTTTAAATCCCAGGATGGAGCTAGCTACTAGCTGACCAAAATTATCCAGAGAAGGTTTTGGAGGATCAAGAACATATCAAGAGACACAGGAAGTAGTAGGGAGGATTTTGGGTTAAGGAAGGAGAGAGAAGGAGGAGGTCACTGGTCACTTCTCTACCACCTCTCTGATCATTTAAGTTCTTACCCCAATATCTGACTTTCAAGTTTTTATTGATAAAGAATAATTAGATAAACGCTTCAGTTCACAAGAAAGCAATCCATAAGCCAGGCCCGGGGCTTACAGGTTCTAGCTACTTGAGAGATCTAGACAATGAAATCACAAGTTCAAAACCAGGATGGGCAGCTGAATAAGATTCTGTCTTTACAAAACAACAACAACAAAAACAAAACAACAACAAAACAACGTTTAAGAAAGGGTTTAGGAGTTGATGTATCTCATCTAGGAATATATGAAGCTCAACGGTAAAGGACCTGCCTATCAGGATGTTCAATTCACAATACAGAAAGAAGAAAGAAATCCATCCTGCTATGTTTTGTCTTTGTCACTTGTCAATACCAGAACCTGTTTTGCAAAGTTGTATGGGGCTTGCAATCAGAATATCTTTCCTCACTGAGAAACACAAGCAAATTGGCCCCTGGTTTGTAATTTTTTTCCAAATATAAAATTAGATAAAATAACTAAAACTACTTTAACTTGTTTATTTTGGTAAAATAATTACATATAATTACCATTGAAGGAAATCTACAATAGACCATCTTGATGTTTTATTTAAATCTGTTGCACATTGAATAACAAAATTAAAATGTCAGTTTCTCAATTGGAGAATACTCAAATCAACAACCACGTGCTAAACAAAGAGACTCAATTAGAGCACATTACAGTTCAATTTAGAAATGAATCAAACAAGAAAAAACCATATACGCACGCACATACAAATGAGAAGCTGCAGTTGTTCCTCTTGTCGCTGTATTCTGAGTAGGTCTGGCTACGTCCTCCATGTTCAGCGCTTTTAAATATGTCCATTAGTCCTAGCGTCTACTACAAAGGCTTTTCATTTTTGCTGTTGTCATAGGATCTATTTGAATGTCAATGCATATTTAAGGGTCTTATATTGTAGAAATGTAACAGGATGCCTGTACAAGGTGTCCTAGAACTATAAATACAGTATTATGTAACCAGTGAGGCCCACACCTAAGAAACCTAGATGGAATGGTTATCCTGAAGCAAGTAATCAAAACTAAGGTGAACTTTAGGTTTGCCCTGTTGGTGAAATCAGGGAAACTCTAAAAAGGATCTAAAGTTGTCAACAACTGCCAAGATAAATAAATAAATCTGGAAAGAACCTAAAGTCATCATCAACTACTCAAATAATAAATAGTAATAATTACTACAATAAATAAATGAAATTTAAAAAGGAAAGCTATTCTTATAAGTCATGAAGAGTAACACATACAAATCAATCATTTTCTGGGTGCTTACACATAAACAGATTCTGCTAAGAAACAGGAAGATTCTAGAAAGCCTCAAAACACAGAATATTCCTCAAGTTGATGTGGGTATCTTAGACTGGTAAAACAGGGAAACATACTCTGGGTACATGTGATCTCCCCTAAAGTAATCAAAGCAAAGACACTCTCAACATCTGACCTACATGGACCTGTTGGAAGAAAAACATGTCTCGTTCTGTTCTTCTTTAGTGACTATTCTTTGATGATGTCTTCCAGATGGATACAGGCCAATTGAAGAACATTAGGAAAATGTCTTTATAAGCCAGCCCAAATAGTTTCATGTTGTTCTCTATCCATTATCCTCTGGCTTCTAGCAAAGCTTAATTCAAATGTCCCAGCTTTGCATCAGCTGTTCCACTGGTATTAGGGACTCATATGTCCACACTTGAATCACAGCCTTAAATAAGGAAAGATGGAGGCAGTAGGTACGAAACTGAGCCCTAGAAAAGTGTGGAAGAGTGGGTCTTAGTACAAGAACTCAGAGATGCCAGGCTGAGCACTAACTTTATACCTTGGGGATTCTTTGAGCACTGTAATCTTGGGCTTGGGGGGTTTGGTGCTTTGTGTTAAACCAAAATCTTGCTGTGTGTGGGTGGAGGGTGGGGGTTGTTCGTAAATTCTTAGTAATAGGCAAAGAGATCATCAGCTTCCTCCTTTACCTTTGCTGCTAGAAAATTAACAGCTAACTAAGTATTGTGCTAAGTATAATGCAAAGCCCTCTTCAGCTACAGTGTCCTAAGGTTTGTTTCCTCTTTTCCACCACTAACCAGTCCTTCTGTTTCCCAGTCATTACTTCTGGTCTCATTTTATTTCAAGCTAAATCCCTTTTTGGAGAATTGCCAGGGTACAAGACAATACTAAGTAAAATATCTCAGTTCAATAAGGAAGTTACAAGAAGCCAGTGCTCAAAAGAGACTTTATCTTTTAAGTGTGTGTGTGAGCGCACACACGATGCACGCATGTGTATGTCTGTAGGTATCTGCATGGGGATACAATGGTGCCTGCAGAGGCCAGAAGAGGGAGTGAGACGCTCTGAAACTAAAGTTACAGGTGGTTGTGAGTCACCTGATGTGAGTGCAGGGAACCAAACTTTGGCCCTATGGAAAGGGAGCAAGCACTCTTAGCTGCCGAGCTACCTCCCCAGCCTCATGAAATTAATGTTCACCTTGAAACATGAATCCTAGTGGGGCTTAGCTTGTTTATCAGCTAAAAACACTAAGTAAACAAGGAAGTTTGTTTTACAACAAAATACACAGAATTTTCCAGGAGAAACAGCTGAGACAAAATCAAATTCAATCTTCCACATAATGCAAGAAATTTCTTACAAAGCTTTTCAGCCTCTGCCTGCATAGTCCTCCTGCAGATTTGCAGTAACAGGTACTTTGTGACAGCTACTACTGAGAAAGTTCTTCCTTGAGCTGAAATCATCTTCAGTTTGTCAAACAACTCTTTTCGAAGGTAGTACTTCACTTATTTAAATATGTACTAATTCCCACTTGTTGAATATCTACTATGTCAGGCTCACACAAGGCACATTACAAACATACTACCTTCACAATGGCCATGCAAGTGAACACTTAACCTTCACACAGTGCTCCCCAAAGAAACACACCCATTAGAAGATAATTAGAGACAGGTATGTTATGTTATCTATTCTTAGAAACAAAGATACTACTAACTTTCTGGGAACCTGCCTTCAAAATTAGAAGGGAAACAAACTTCAGTTAGAGCAATTCAAATAGAAAATGAGACAGTCTAGAGGCACACAGCACCATGTGTGAGTCATGGAGCAGAAGAGAGGCAGAAAACACAACACAACATTTAACAGGACAGGGACTGGAGAACTCTAAGAGTCCTGTAACATCAGCAACCGTGACCTGAGACCAATGGTAAAAACCTAAACTCCAAACAGGAGACTTCTGTCTTCTATCTCAGCCAGGAACCAGGCAAATTCCTAAATAGACTGGATGTTATACTGAACTAAGTAGTTCAGTATAACAGAAGATCATATTCTGAACACCTATGTTCTGTGTTAGGCAGGTGGGAAAATACACAAAATAAGACCCTGCAACATGGGCACGAGGAACACTCCAATGAACTGAGCAGGATCCAGATTCAAGTTAGGACTTCAGGGTTAGAACACCCCTCTTAATATGGCTTTTCAGACCTCCTGAACCAAAGAAAAGAGCGCAGGATGAAAGAAGACAGTGGCAAGGCATCTCCTTGCCTAGAGTCTACTCTTTTTACTCCCTACCGGACAACTGCACTTGGATACCTTACCTCTAACTCAACTTTCTCAAGTCAAAATTCATTTTTCTTTCATCTTTCTCTTTCCAGACTCCTTATAGAAGACATTTTGCAGGTGCCCAGACCTGCTGCCACTTACTTATTTACCATGCACTTTCTGTGCATTTGAGATACACCAGTCAACACAAAGACTCCTGCTTTCTTGCCGTCTGCCCTCTAGCAGGAAAGAGAAAGAAACATAGGAAATACATACGTTACTTACATAGTAAATAGAACATGTGGGAACAGAAAAGAAAAAGCAGAAGAGTATTACAATTTGTAAAATGGGTTGGAGAAAAAGGGACATCTGAGCGACTTTGGAGAGGTGAGGGAGGAAGCCATTCAGGAGCCAGGAAACAGAATTAAATCCGATTTGACTGACATGTCACAGAGCCCCTTTTCCACTCCATTTCCAGTATCATCAAACTAATTCCAAAGTCTCTCCAGGCAGCTGCCCTGCTCCACTTCCTCTGTGGTACAAGTAAACATTTTTTTTCCCACAGCAAAACTACTTGCCTGGTTTTCACAATTCTCTTACCCGTCCATCCCCAACATGACAAACTTTTACTCATTTGCTGAAAATTCTTAAAACTTTATCAAGGTCCTTCTCCACAAGTGCCATTCTGACTGGGGAGCCAGGACCTGCTTCTCTTTCCATCCTCTGCGCCCTACTCCCCTGCAAGGCGGCTACACCTCCACCGCCACTGCAAAGTAGTCTTTGTGAGCCTGTGCCAATGTTTCTCAGCACTGTAATTTTTAAATGAAAGCCTGTCATCTGAGTTTTCTATATTTTCCATCTTATTAACCATTACTAAATATTTGCTAAGAAAAAAAATCACTTTCAAACTGGAACTTTGTCATGTAAAGCACTTTTATTAGCCCTGATAAACTTCTAAACACAATGGTGAAGAGTATTTGCAGGGGAGTGGCTCAGCTGGTAAAGTGCTAGCTGGGCAAGCAGGACAAGGGGAATTAAGACCCCAGCACCCACATAGAAAGTTGAGCACAGCTCTACACATCTGTAATCTCAGCATGTGGTGGAGCCCTCCCTGAATTTTCCCTAGCCAGCCAGTCTAGCAGGAATAGCAAATTCCAGGTTCTGTCAGAGATCTGTCTCAAAAAGGTTGAAAGCAATATAGGAAGATACTTGACATTTGCATGACATGCACTTGGACACACACACACACACACACACACACTAAAATAATTGAAAAAAGGAGTATATTTTTAGTGTGCAGAAATGCAAAAAGATCTATTTTAATGTTAATGATTGCTGATAGCTCTGTTTTGTTTTTCTCTAATCCAAAATTTCAGTTGTTTTTCCTTCTATACTTACTTTTAAAAGCAGGAGTTTAATATGGGCTCTACAGACCAATACAAATAAAAAGATCAACTATGATTGGGTTCATGAGTGATACTCAAATTACCTAAAAGTATAACTTTAAGGAAAGATTACACACTGAGTCGATTGCAGTTGCAAAACCATACTGCAATTAAGACAAGCTTAAGCCGCAAGGCATGCTGGTACCTGCCTGTAATCCTAGCACACAGCAGCTAAGGCCCCAGGAAAGTCTGGGACTACACAGTGGTCAGCGTGGACTCTACAGCAAGACCAAGTTTCAAAACTATTTTAAAAGGGGAGGTGGGTGCTGAAGAGATGACTCAGCAGTTATGGTAGCTCATTACAGAATCGTGATGACCAGAGTTCAGATCCTAGCACAAATGTAGCAAGCAGAGCTCCCTAAAAATGCTTGTAACCCCAGCTCTGAGGGATAGAGAAATGGGAGGGTTAATGGCTTCTAGCCTAGTTGAGAAAATATGAGCCCCAGGTTCAGGGAGAGATTCTGCCTCAAAGGAACAGGCAGAGAATGATAAAGAAGGACATAGGCACTTGCATACACGGACACACATATACATAGATGAATGAATGAATGAATAAAAAAATAAAATTTTAAGGTAGAAAAATCAGAAGCTTGATTCATATTCTCACGGAAAGAAGAACTTCCTGTTGCAGTAACCCTAACAATATGACTGATTTTCCTGTCTGTCAAACAGACATCAGAATCTTCTCACGCATACACCTTAATAGATACAAACTAAGTCCCAACCTAAGCAAACTCTTGTCAATTCTGTATACCCAGATAGAAGGGGTGAATGGTAGCACACCATCATCTGTGGCTTACTTGCTGGACTATTATTAGTCTATAGCTATTCTAACTGAAGTACAGTTTTGCTACTATAAAAGTCTCTATTAGTGAAAGGTCAAACACAAAACCTTAGGAACTATGGTTCATGCTAAAGAATGCTGAAGAGGATCTATGTCATCAAAGTCCACAGTTATCTTCTGAGCACTGGTTGCCTAGACCTGGGACAAATGGAGCCATTTTGTGGCCCCAGGGATTTAATTTAGGACAGAAGGCTTACTCAACATGTTCAAGGCCCTAGGTTTGATTTGTACCACCACAGACTTTTATATTATATTCTTCTAATGAATATTAATGCAGCCTACTTGTATAGTTAGGGATTGTTATTTGAGCTAGGAATTATTTTTGCATGTCTTGTTTTCAGGTTGTCAAAAGGGGGGAAAGATTTATAAAAGACCATATTAGTCCAGGCAGTGATGGCATGCCTTTAATCCCAGCACTGGGGAGGCAGAGACGGGCAGATCTCTGAGTTCGAGGCCAGCCTGATCTACAGAGTGAGTTCTAGGACATCCAGGACTATTGTGTAGAGAAACTCCAACTCAAGAAAACTAAAAAACAAACAGACAAACAAAAAACGTTATCAGATTAGTAAAACTGAACCCATATAGTTAGCTTTACTCCACTGGTGTTTAAAAAATGGATACATGATAAAACCAAAATAAGAACCTGGTAATTCAACCAATTATAAGTTCACAATAAAGTAATCACTAGAATGACCTACAGTGTCTGGACTGTAGGCCAACTACACAGGTAAAAATGGATCTACTTCAGCAAAACAAATTTTAATTTTTGTGGAAAGTGCTTGGATGTGTTCTTAAGAAAACCCGGTTCAGAAACACATTCAGGGCTAGGGATGGAGCTCAATTGCTCAGCATGTTAAAAACAAACAAACAACTCTGGGTTCAATCCTCAATACAGCAAAAAAAAAAAAAAAAAAAAAGTAAGTAAGCAAATAAATAAATAAATAGATCTGCACTGTTCTGTCTTGTTATGCACTCAGGGAAGTGGGAGCAGTAGATCAGAAGTACAAGGTCAGTCTTAGGTGCCTAGCAAGTTTGAGCTACATGAGACCCTTTCTCACAAAAAGGGCGGGAGGCCTACAATGCTGCCCTAAATGCTGCAGTTAGTTTGGGTCAAACTGACTAAAAATTTGAGACTACTCCAACATTTCCTAGAGCAAGTTTTATGAAGAAAAGCAAAACATCCCAGAGAAACATGCCAGCATCTGCCCTTAATTCCAGAAGCAGGAAGTAAAAACGTGTCCCAATCACATGATAGTGAACCACAGTCCATCTGCTCAGAAAACACTGCGTTATGTAAGCCACGACAAGAAAGCGCAGCAAAGGGCTCAGTTTGCAGCCCCTCCCCCATAGTTACACCTAATTCAACTACACCTTTCTTAACACCAAGACAAAATGCAACAGTACTGTCAGCCCACTGCTCTCCAACAGCAGGTACTATACCAAGTCACTTAGTGAGCAATAAAAACACAGTGACTTTTCTCTGGAAGGTTTTTTACCTATGAGCATCCTCCCTCCCTCCTGAAAAACTCACTTTTCTTCAATTTTGTTAATTCAAGACCAATTTCACTACTAATTCAGTTCCTCCCTCATCTTCAAATTCTTTACTTTTAATTTTAAAGCACAGGACAGGACACAAGATTTGGAACTAGAAAACCAAAGTTCCTTCCTTTCTCAGTTTGGCACTGTGGAGCCCTGAGCAATGTGATTACTCTCGGGATTCTCCACAGTAAACTGAAATGACGATCTATCTATGATCTTCACAACTGGAATGCCCAGTGCTGGTAAGCAAGCTCCCATTATGTTATTCTCCTTTACACCACCCACTTATATTTCCATTCTGTCTCATTTCTAGCCATGTATTATAGAGTTTTTAGAACTGGGGGAAAGATAATACATCCAAACACAGAGTGCAGACTAAGGAACCTAACTCTAAAAAATCATTTGGCTTGATTCTTGTCCTGCAGTAATTAGAAACATAAAGAACTTTAAAAATCATCAAATCCTCCTCTCCTATGTGTCTATCTGAATCCTAGAGACCCTTCAAATCTATTTTTAGTCAGAAGGTGTCCAGGAAGCCCTCTCCAGTCACTTCAGCCTACTACTTTCCTGTCAAATACTAATGTCTCTCCACACACATACACACAAAAAGTGGTATTAAAAACATTTAACAATAGGCACTACAAGGGTAGTAGCTAATCAGAAAAGGTATTTAACCAACCAAAACACAAACAGCCTACCAGGCAGTGGCTATACACAAGTCCTACTCATTGTTAAAAAACCAGAAACTTCAAATTTAAATACACATACTTTTCTCAACTGATTTCTAACAAGTATCACAAAGTAAATAGCTGTTTTGTTTATCATACCACACGACGTTCTCCAATTATATGTATATAATAAATATGTAACTCTAAATTAAAACAGATAGCATAATCTGTACTTACATTAATAGGACTGCACAGTCAGACAGAATTTATTTAATCAAGACACATTTATGTAGAACATAATATAAGACACAGTGCTGGGTTCTAAGGACATAACGAAAAGACATAATAATAATACCCTGGATACTCAATACATGCTCACACAGTTAGTCAACAATGCAGGATGGTAGCAATGGATAACACAAACTTTAATGCTATACATTTCCAAGAGACAACATTCAAAAAGAGCTAAATGAAGCCTACATAGAATGTTAGTCTGAGAATTTCTGTCCTCCAATTCCCAGAGAAGGGACAAAGTGAAGCCCGAAGTGAAGAGGGCTGAAGAGTCAGGAACTGGTGGGAAAGCAGCTACCACTAGAACGCAGAGTTTGCAGTTCGGAGATGTCATCTCTCTAGGTGGCTGGCCCTAATCACAAGCCTCAAGTGTTGCTCTGGGTACTAACTACACTTCAAACCTCGATGGACAGCCCAGGACAGTTTGGCACTGGTTCATTTAAAAAAAAAAAAAATCCTCCATGACAGAAACACTACAAAAAAAAAGTAAAAAAAAAAATTGATTTGGGGGTAACTGGCAGGACTAAGCTTGTAGGAATGTTTTCCAAGAAAGTCATGAATGGCAGGCAACAAACAGCATTTGAACATGTGATGCAGATATAAACAATAATACTGTGTACCAGGGATAAAGAACCAATTACTCTACAAAAATCTATATTGGCAGCAAAATATAAATAATACTCAGACAGTGAAGAGCAACTTCCAGTTTTAAAAGAAGCTAAATTATAAAGAAAAGAGATGCAAGTTTCTTCTAAATGTATAAAAGTGTACACTGAAACATCAGCCTAACTTATCTAAGCCACAGCTTCTTTTAAGGGGGGATTGGGAGTTCGAGACAAGGTCTCTATATTATATAGCTCTAACTGTCGTAGAATGCACTATGTAGACCAGGCTGTCCTCAAACTCACAGAGATCTCTGCCTCTGCCCTCTCAAGTGGTGAGATTAAAGGCATATGCCACTATGCCGGGCTGGCCACAGATTCTTAAACTGAGTCATCACTCCATATAGAGGTGCTGGGGAGGGTCACAAAAACTCTGGCAACAGAAAAGGACTTCTGAATACACAACACCACAAAACTAAGTCAAAATCAAATGAATAATGAATCTGAGGTGTTTCTGGCAGTACGTGCTTACACTGCATCATGCAACTTCACTATGGCCTTGGTTCTGAACATAAATGTTGTCATGCTACGCAGTGCCAACAGAGTCCAGACTATTATTTTATCAGTTTTAATGTTTTTGCTGTACATATGAAATTTTCTACTCTTTCAGAAACGTAATGTTTAACTACATAAAAGATTTCCATTCCTCATGTGTATCAAAGTGGTGTGTATGTTAGAATGTTTGATTTTAAAAACTGTTTAGGTTGCTGACTTAAGTTTTATTTTAAAAATTGTTAAATGAATTTCATCTCTTGATGAAGACAGAATTTCCAACACTTTCTGAAATGGTCCTAAGCACACGTAATTATGTGAAGTGGCATTGGCTGATTTAATTCTTTATGTAAAAATAAACGCACCCACCTCATTACTATGAAAATTTGCTTTAGTCTTTAATAAACAGCAAAACTGTATGTACCAATCAATTGTTTTAAAATAATTTTATTTATGCTCTATTATCAGAATGTTTGATTTATATACCTGCTTTCTACTCTATATATTCAACATCGCAGACAATTTCTTGAGAAAAGAAGGTGGCAAATGGGAAAGTTTATGAAGTGCTAGTTTAGGCTCTGAGCAATAAGAGCATCTAGGCCAGTTTGTATTACACAATTGCTTAAGGAGGAGATAAACTCATCCAGGGCATGGACCAACCTTCTCAGCATCCAAATCAAAACTGCCCTGCTTTGTCCTAGGTAGAAAAGAATAAATTACTTTAGAGACAGAATTGAGTAAAGGCCACTTATAATTGATGCATAATTATAATTCTCCCACTTTGCCCACAATTGTCTTCCTTCCTAAGTCAATGTTAGAATCCACAGTATCTTCTAAGGATAGAAGGATATGTTCAAGTAAATTTAAAAAGACACCTAAGCTGTAAAAGTATTAAATACCAACTGTTCTTTAAGTGGGCTATGCTACTTTGGTGTAGCAGGTGCACCGATTTTGAACTCTGAAAGGTCTAAGTGCAAATCCTAACTTCTGCACTTAGTAAGAACTTAATCTCCTGCACCTTAGTTTTCATGTCAGTACACAGGACAAATACTGGTAGCCCTGAAGGTTCGGTTATGGGTGTCAGATACTGTACTATGGTGTGTCTTTTGTATATGCATTATAATCGACTCATAGTAAGTAGTAACTATTAAGTTTAATGATAGCTAGCATCCACAGTCTAGAAAGACCTTTTTTTTGGCTTGTTTTAATTTTTAAAAAATTTTGTTATCAAATTTCAGCAACAGAAATGTATTTTCACTGTATTTTAGTTGCTAACGCTGAGCCTCGGTATTTTGCTTTCTCCCATTTTAATTTTCGGTTACTGACAAAGTTTTCCCTCTTCCCTCCACGGGGTGACATCCAGTATCACGATCGGCATTAATATTTTGGATAACCACACAACATTCCCCCCATCAAAACCCAGCTACACAGAAGTCTGATCCTAAAACTACCTTCACTTAGGGAAACCATATATCCAAAGCAACGATCCCTTCGAGAAAATGAAGCATTCGGTCAATTCTACAGGATCAATCCCACAAAACGTTTCCAAACCTGAAGAGTGAACAAACGTTCAAGTTTCTACTCGCAAGACAACCGCTAGCCCTCTGGTTACAGGACTCTTAACTCTTCCTAGACGCACGAAGGGCGAACATTCCGCGCATCTTCCCGCCCGCTTCTCACACAAAGCCCCCCGAGTGGAAGAAGAGTCGCCCTTGGCGGGTGTCTTCCCTCGAGACAGCGCCGCGCACCCGGGGTCTCGGCCATCGGCGCCCCTTACAAACCCCTGGGGAGCCCTCCAAGCTCCGGTCCCCCGACCGCCTCCACTCCGGTGCCCGTCCACACCCCAGCAGTCCCAGGCCCGGACCCACTTGGGAAGGGACTCGGGGGCCACGGTCCCGGCCGGCCTCGCGCCCCTGAGGACATCCCCAGACCTCCGCAGGATATCCAGTCGCTGCCCCCGGGAGCCTCAGAGAGCCAGCCTCCCGGCGCTCGGCCACCCGCGCCCGACACCGCCCCCGCCCCGCCTCTCCTCCCCGCCCCGGCTCGCGTGGCGCCTGCCGGGTCAGGAAAGCCCGGCCGGCCGGGCGCCGCCACCTGCGCCCCCGGCCCCGCGCCATGTTTGAGAAAGAGCAGAAGCGAGCCAGAGGCAGGGCCCGGCCCGCGCGCCCCGCAGGCGCCCGCCCGCCGCTCACCCTTCGTCCCCGGTAGCAGCGTCGCCGCCGCCACCAACACGATCAGAAGCAGCCGGCGACGCGGAGCAGCAGCCGCCGCCTCCATGGTCCCGCCGGCACCGTTTGTGGCACGGCCCGGCCCCGGCCGCAGCTTCTCCCCAGCAAGCCTCGCCTCGCCTCGCCCCACCTCCCCGCCGCCGCCGCGGCCTCGCTCCGGCCCTTTGTAACTGCTCGAGGGACGCGCGCCCATTGGCTGCCCGGCTCCCGCCGACCCCGCCTCCCCCGCCGCCCGAGAGCGCCCTAGAGGGACCCAGCCGAGAGCCCCGCCTGCGGGGCCTCTGGGTGGCCAATGGGCGGCCGCGGGCTTCGGCCTCTAGCCACGCCCTCACACTGCTGGGCCTCTGGCCACGCCCCCGCACCGCTGGGCGCCCCTACTCCAGCCACAGCGGGGCGGCTCGAGCTCTACCGGCGGGTAGGGGCAGGGTCCAGCCAGCGCGCTAGACTGAGCCCGCGGTCCCGGCTGAGCGCAGGGTGTGCCCGTGCGAGTGGCTCAGGGAAAGCTGTGGCCGTTGCACGCTCTTTTCTTCTACCCCAACCCCACCCTGACTTCCCCTGCACAGCTCTGCTCCAGCAAAGCCCAACTCTGGCCACTCAGACCCTCAGTACCATCCGCCGTTCAACTTCCCCTGCCTGAACCAATGTCTCAACTTCCAGCCTCCCCGCAAGATAACCCGATTTCTTCCTGTTCTCCACGTCCACCCCAGACCTTGTCGCCCCCTCGTCAAATTCCAGTCCCAAAGTCGGATCCCAGATCCGGATACCCGAGGCGGAGCGCAGACACACCCCCGATTGGCCTCCGCCTCTCAGCAACATTAACAAACCCAAACTCGGGATCCCAGCCTCCCTCCTTCCCTCCCACCCTTCCTGACCCCGCAGGGAAGCGGAGAGTCCCACGGGTTTCGAAGGAGGGGGGAACTGCCCTACCGAGCATCCCGCCCCGGGGCGAAGCGGGAGCAGTCGTAGGTACTTTGAGCTTTCTCCGACACGCCTGTGTAATAATTTCGAGGTGTCACTAAAAACCCAAATAAACTCAGCTCCGCTTTCATTCTGAATTCCTAATTTACTGTGAGACGCTCCACCCACCTTCCCTCTGGGACGCCAAAATGAGCTCCAGATTTGTAATTCTTCCTGTCAGACTAGTCCTTTCTTCAGACACAAACACAGCCACGGAGGCGGCCGCATGGCACCGACAGCATTTTTCCGCAGAGCCTTTTAAGGAGAAAATTTTATTTTCTGTGTGATTTGAACTCGAAATTAAATAAAGCTCGGTAGTAGGAATCAGCCGGCCTCTAGTATCGATTGGTAAATTGCTTCGGAGTCACTCCCCAAGAGTTAGATCCTGCTAGAAAGGGAAACCGTGGGGGTTAGAGATGGGGTCTGAAACTCCACCTTGGCTGCAGCTAGGGCACGCTTGAGCAAGTCCTCAACCTGCCAGAGCCTGAACAGGCTGGCTCCCCAGGGCCTGCTCTCTGGGGCTCCAGAACCATCAGCCCTCAACTCCCCTGGCTCAAGTGCACTGAAGCCGCAGAGACTGACTGGCCAACTTCAAACAGGATTGACTCTGGGAGACTTCAAGGGTCTTGTCACACCCGAAATGTCCGGTGCCTGCCCCCACCTCACCCCCACCGCAAAGACCTTGTACTTCCTAGGCTCTCTACAAATAAGCTACATCCCCAACCCGTAGTTTAGTTTAGTTTTTTTTTTTTTTTTAGATTTATGTGTGTGCCTGACAGTATGTGCTCCATGCGAATGCGGTATTCTTGGAGCCCAGAAGAGGAGCCTCTAATCCCTTGAAACTGAGTTACAGGTGGTTGCAAACTGCTTGATTGTGGGTGCTGGGAACAGAATCCCTTCCTCTGCAAAGAGCATCAAGGCTCTTAACCATTCACCTCCCCCAGCCCTTGGGTTTGAAAGACAGGATCTCGTTATATGTAAACCAGTCTAGACTGGAACTTGGAACCCTCCTGCTTTAGTCCTCTTGTCTGTTCGTGTGCGCCCCCCCCCCACCGGCATTATAGACAAATGCCAAGATGATGCCCCTCTCCCTATTTACATTTCCTGCCTAGTGTATGTCTTGCATAAGATCTCAAGAGATTTTTACTTAACGCATGAATAATTAATCCCATAGGATTTTTTCCCTCTGGTTATCTTTATTAGTGGGTAGCAAATAATAAAAGCACCTAACCCACTTATAAACGAAAGGGACTGACTCACAAGGCCAGGGTGCCTTAATG
Source organism: Myodes glareolus (assembly GCF_982192425.1). NCBI lineage: Eukaryota > Metazoa > Chordata > Mammalia > Rodentia > Cricetidae > Myodes > Myodes glareolus. The sequence goes on from NC_142041.1 coordinate 27,990,059, forward strand.
ACATCATGTGTCTGGAGCAGTGTCTGAGACACAGTAAATATTTAGTTAATGCCATTTTCTTTGCCCATCCCCTCTGCATGATGTGAACCTTGAGTCTCACCCAAGGCTTTGCCTTCTGAAGCCTGTACTGATCAACACGAGGGTTTCCTTCTGTGACATACTTCCAGGTCCTGAACATTTTCCATGGAACAAAGTGTGCTCACTAGAAGCCCGAGGAACAGGAAGGAGAAACAGATTATTTTTTAAACCATATCTTCCTGATATTAGGAGGAAATTTCCATGAGCCACAGAACTGAAAATAAGCTGGGTTAGAATGGAACAGTAAACTGTCATTTTAGAACGGCAGGCTCTCCGGCTGCAGTTTTCCTGATGCAGATGTCTGGGGCTAGGCCCTGGAAAGCCTGCTTGAGTTCCTCAGGAGGCAATCCAAGAACCTGCATTGCCGGTAAACTCCTCAGGATCTTCTGCTGCCCAGGACACCTGGCCACTTCCGAAGACCTTGACTTACTTAAATTCAGCAAAATGAACGAACCCACATTCATTTTGAGACAGGTCGGGCCATGGGAAGAAGACTCCAGCCTTGGAGACTTACAGAGCCTAGTCACCCTGGGCATTTTCTGGCTATGGATCTGTGACCTGCATGACGTCTACTCATTCCACCTCCCCACTCCCACCTCCCACCCAGCCACACATGTGCATGCCCCCCACCTGCCACCGACACCCCTGAAGTGACATAATAGCCTACGCACAGCTTTGTTGTAAGACTAAATGAATGGTTGTACGTAGGGAATCAATCCCAAATGGTCATTTCCATCTTAGTCTCCACGGCTTCTCAAAAGGTTCTAATGTCTTGATTTAAAGGGGAAGAGAAGGAGGATGAGGATCATTGCTCAGTGGGTCAGCTGTGGAGCTGGTCCTGGAAGTTACTCCAGTTTCCTGTCCCCTACTCAGCAAAACCTCTCAGTCTTTACACTGAGTACACTGGCTGTTTTTCCTTTCGGATGATTCTCTCAAGTAAGATGCTTTCTCTGAAATAAAGAGCAAAGTTACCTCATCCGTAGCCATTCCTAGATTTGCTTGGTACCAGATCCCTACCTTCTTAAGGGAAAGCAACTCACTGGGGGGCTGGAGGTGATCTCAACTTGTTCAAACTCCACACCTAGATGAGTATTCAGCAGAGTTCAGTCTGGCAAAAACATGACTAGGAATCTGTTTCCTTCCCACTTGAATGTGTTTCCCTTTATTTGTGGTGACTAACCTTGGCTGTCAGCTCACCTGGATTTGGAACCTACTAAACACAAGCCTCGAGCCTCTCCTGGCCTCTCCTGTGAGGGGTTTTCTCAGTCAGATTATTTGGTGGGAAGACTCACCCCAAGGGGCATCTTTTGGTGGTAGCCCGGAAACTTTTATCTTTATCTTTTTTTTTTCCTGTTTGTTTTGCCCGCTTTCGTCAGCAAGTTTATGGATGCCATCGCTGTAGAAGTCCTTCACCAACCTTAGACATAGCTTCTTTGAGCATCCGAGGCAGACTGAAGATAGCGGCTCTCCAGGAATCCTCCAGGCTTTTCCAACACCGGCCTGGGACTGCTGAGACATCCACCCTTGTGGACTGAGCAACTCCTGAATTCTCAGCCTCTCCAGTGTGAGAGAGCCACTGCGTACATCCTGTAGGATATTCTAATAAGCTCACACATATGGTCTGTCTGTTCGCTTCCCTCAAAGAAACCTGACTAAAACACCATTTAAACAAGAGGCAAACACTCCAGGTCCTCACTTTCTTCCTGAAACATAGTTGCAACATAGTTGCAAACATAGTTGCAACTCCTGGAGACACAGCCGCATAATGGTGATGGCTGACAGTAGGATTAACAGAAAGGAAAACGGGTCCCAAATAAACTTGGTGATCAACTGCGCCAGCTCTAAAGCACTTATCTATTTCCTACTAAGTAAGGAAAGGGAAATCTTTGTTCTAAATCTTAGACCATACCATTTCTGCTCATAAGCCTATTCTGACAGAGCAGTTTCTGTCTTGTGTTCTGACCTGAAGAATATTATTGATTCATGCCCTTGCTAGGGAATGCTAACTCTTGGTGCTCCGAACTGAATAACAATGTACCTCGCAGTTCAGTGGCTGGGAACCATGGGCACATGCTATTGTCCAGGAGACTATGGGTAGGCACAGTGGTTTCTCTGGTCTAGGCCAGTGTAAGTGGTCTCAGCTAAGCTCTGGCATTAGCATGCTGTCAGGGTCAGTTAACTCCTTCCCTGGGGTGAATTTGCATCCTCCAGCAGGCTGGCCTGGGCTTGCTACCATGGCAATGCAGTGTTAGCACTTATTAGGCTTACGTCTGCCCTCTTTCACTGGTCTGGGCAGTAACTGAGCAGAGGCCAAAATCAAAGCATAGAAATTATGATACACACATGTATATGTATATGATCCATGATTTCTAGCTCCCTTTTTGTCCTCAAGGTAAGCCACAGCAACTACAATTTCTCCTCCCTGAAGCTGGGTATAAAAACGACCCTTCCTCTCCAATACACACACACACACACACACAATCTTGGAGGCATTGAACATAGAAACTTAGCCATCTTGTTTGACATAATACCTGAACTTAAGAAAGAGTTTTTTCTGTCCTCTCCAGGGATGCTGCAAAATCAGACTGGCAGCCTTGCTAAGCTTCTCTACCCAGGCTAGGCACTCTAGAACATAACTTCTTGTCCAGTCATGTTTTACATGCTTATCCATGTTTCAACCACGCCTATGTGATGAAGCCTCCACAAAAGCTCAACAGGACTAGGATCGAAACACTTCTGGGTGGCTGAACACACGGAGGCTTCTCAAAGGTACCTCCTTCCAAGGCATGGATGCTCCGCGCCTCTCCCCCACAGCTGGTCCTGTTCATCTCTTCTTTCACAGACTGGAATTTCTTCCATAATTAGTTAGTAAGTCTAAGGGTTGCCTTGAGATCTGTGAGCTTTTCTAGCGACCTAATTGAATTAGTTGGTCAGAAGCATACGTATAAACAAGCTGGGAACCTGAGACTTGCTTCAGAAGGATGTGGATTAACACATTTGAGGCCTGAAGGAGATTTTACAGACATTGACCCCAGGCCCATATATTTGAGAACAGACATTGACCCCCTGGCCCACATATTTGAGAACACAGCGACTTAGCATTATCAAATTGAATTGACATTGCAACATTGCAGGCTGGGTTTTAATCTATTCAGTTTCTAAATTGAGGCATTTCTGGTCAAAGCTCAAACTGACTTTTATCTTGCCAATCTCTATGCCTTGCTAGGGTTTTTTTTTTTTCAACCTTGTCACATTCAGCAATTCTATTACATATGTAGATATATGTATCACTATTGTATATAAAATATCTATGTTTGATAAATATCATATATATGTGACCTTGCAAGGCTGTATTTATGTTTTGTTATTTATATTATTGTAATTCCCCTTATTTTTAACTTATTTTTTAGTTTTTGGGGAATTTCATAATGAGTATTGCATTTATACCATTTTTACTCCTCTTTCACCTCTGACCTCTCCATCTCACCACCACCTCCCTCTCGAATTCATGACCTCTTTTTCTTTAATTATTATTGTTTTGCACACACACACACACACACACACACACAAACACACTCTCATATCAACTTGTTGAGTTCATATATATATAAGTGTATTTAGGACTGGCCCCTTTGGATAATCTATCAGGGAGCTTGTTCCCTGGAGAAAACTGACTCTCCTTCCCTGAGTGGCCATGGAGCTCTTGGTCTAAGGGCCTTATGAAATTTCCTCCCACTCATATTGGAATGCTAACTGGTGTTATTATGTGGGTCTTGCTTAAGCAATCATATTGTAGAGATAGCAGGTGTGCAGCTTTCCTGTCATTGTGGGGCCCTGACCCACATGACTCATAAAAGAGGAAGTCAATTAGAAATGTGTATCTGTATAAAGAAGGTCAGGAGATGGGGCTGAAGAGATGGCAGGGATTAAGAGTGTGTACTGTGTTGTTCTTACAGAGGAACCCACTTTGCTTCCCAGAATCCACACCCAGCCTCGCACAACCACCTGTAACTTCAGCCCCTGCTTCCATGCCCCCTGGACTCACATGTTCCTACTCATACATTGGCACACACGTGTAAACATGTAATTAAAAAGAAAATCTCTTTTTAAAAGATCAACTTTTTAAAAAGCAAAATAGGAGAAACAAAGCCAGCATTGATTTTTTTTCCCTGCTCAGTGATGAAATAGACTCCATCTTTTAAAATAAAAGAATCTGTGAAATCACATTACAAAGTGATTCTTCTGATGTTCATTTCCTTTATGTTTGACCCCCTGCTCTGCATCACCTCTGTTCTGACTAAAATACATCCTTTTGCATCTTTTTGGAGAAAACCATCTGGGACGCTTTAAATTAAATGTCCCCTAATAATCTTTGGCCTTTGAATATTTGGTACCCAGATGGTGGAACTGTCTGGGAAGGAAGAGGCATGACCTTGTAGGAAGCGTGTTCCTGGGGGTTGGCTTGAGGTTTCAAACTCCTGCTGTCTCCCCCAGTGTTCTCTCTGCCTTCCTCTTGGCTGGCGACGTGAGTGCTCAGCTGCTCCTGCAACCATGCCTTTGCTCTGCCGTCATGGACTCTAATTCTCAGAAACCATAAGTCCAAAATGAACTCTTCTTTCTATAATAGCTTGGGTATGATGTTTATCACAGCAATATAAAAGTAACTAATATGCCGTCTTAGCTTTGTTTTGATATAAATGTTTTTATTTCATCATCTCTGTTAGATAATGTTTTCACTGGACACAGATTACTAGGTCGATTGTTTTCTTTCAGCGTCCGGAGCAGTGGATTGGCTCTGCCTTCCACGGTTGTTGATGTGAAATCAGACAGCAGTCTAACAGTTTCTTCTTTGTAAACTGCCTGATTTTCTTTGCTGGCTAGTTTTGTTTGCTTATCTGATTGGTTGTGTTTATGTTTATGGCTTCTAGAAGACTTTATTTTGATTGATTGATTGATTGAGACAAGGCCTCATGCAGCCCAGGCTGGCCTTAAACTCAATAGTCAAAGACAACCTTGAATTTATCATTCTTCTCCTTCTAACTTCAAAGTGCTGGGATTACAGACATATGTCACCACTCACGGTTTGTACAGTGATCAAACCTGGGGATCAAACCCAGGACTCTGTACATACTTAGCAAGCATTCTACCATCTGAGCCATATCCCCAGCCCCTGGCTTTACTTTGGGGGCATTTTTTGATTTGTAGTAAAAATGGCCTGACATATCATGGGGTTCCTTCCAGTTGTCCCCTGTCCCTTCCCACACGCAACTTTCTTTGCTATCCAAGCCCCACACAGAATGGTACCTATGTTACAAACAGGGAGCCTGCATAGAAACACAATCACATCAGTTAACATTTGGTTCATTTTTAGTGTTGTAGAACAGGGTTCTCCAAACAAAACAGCCACTGTTTGTGCAAGATCAGCTGTGTTTGCTTGCTAGAGACTGTAGCTAATGGCCCATTGGCTGTGCACACTTCCTTAGAGAAGGAGTAATTAGGGAGGGCCATTGGACTCTTTCCTCATGAGATTCCAACCACTCCTCTCAGGATGTATTCAATTCTACCTTAATTGGACGCAGCCTCTGGGTACTCTAGTGTATAGATTAGGGAGATTAACTGGGGGGAATTCCATCTGTATGACTGTCGAGAATCTATCATTCCTTCTGAGTGAGTTCTTTACAGTATGGCTGCTTTGGGGGTCTTCCACACTCCTGTAATCCCTAACCTGTTCTCTGTAAGTAAGCCCCATGAATTCATTGGTTTCCCAAGGTGCACTTTGGTAGAATTGTACTTTGGTTTACCATTGGGTGATAGGAGAGTTCAGCCAATCATATTCTGTTTTGGGGGCATGCCACCCTCAGGCAAAAGCCTGCCTATAAACCTAGCAAGCGCGCTCCGCTAGCTCTCTTTTTCGCCTGGCTCCTGCGTTCGGATGGATCATTTGGATTCTGGTGTAAGCTGTTGTAAGTCTTACTTCTGTTTATTAAAGCTGTATATTTTGTATCAAGATAGTCTGGGGACTTTTCATTACCAATCGCCCTGCGGCTACAATTGGGGCCTTATGAGGAAGGGTATACATTGTTTATATCTCTCCAAGGAAGGAATTGTCACAATACCTATATATTCCATGGATTTTAACAAATGGACAAGCCCATGCAGCCCACATTATAGTGTCCTACAGAATAGTTTCACTGTCAAAGACCAATCACAAAGAATCCTTTATACAAGGTATTCTTATTGTTTATAATTTAAGAATTTAAATTAAATCCTTAAGCTGTCTTAAATTAATGCATATGGAAAATGAGAGGGATAATCAAGGTTTTTTCCTATATACGATATGATTTATTGACTGCACTTTTCCACCATTGAACTAAAATGGTGCCTTTCTCAAACATTATTTAGAGGGCTACAGAGATGTCTCAGTGGACAAGGGCTTGCGACACAAGCATGAAGACCAAAGTTCAAACTTCCGGTACCTACACAAGTACACGGTAGACTGCCAAGTCCACCCAGAATCCCAGAGCTCAGTAAGCAGAGACAGGGCATCAACAGGAGAAGCCGGCTAGCTAGACTCGCTGATCGAAGAGAACGGGCCTCAATATATGCTAAGGTGGAGGCCACCACTGACCTCTATACATATACAGGCATGTACATATACACATGGACACGCAGACACACACATAAATTTGAAAATGAATATACACAAAAATTCCCTACGTCTGTGTGGGCCTATTTCTGGACTTTCTTTTCTACTTAGTTATTTGTGGTTTTTAATGACATGTTTCTTGATTTCTGTACTTTATGGTAACTCTTAAAATCAGGGAGGATAAGTTCTCCAACGTTTTCTTTTGCCTATTCTAAAATATTTACAGTGATAAGCAAGCTTTAGTTTACCAATACATTTTAAATATATTTATCTTTTAGTATTTTTAATTATTTGTAAGTCGTTGCACACCTGAATGCAGATGCCCACAGAGGCTCTAAACTGGAGCTAGAGTTACGGTACTTGTGAGCCACCTGGCAGGGTGGCCAAGAATTGAACTTGGGTCCTCTAGAAGTAAAGCACAATCCCTTAACCACTAAACCATCTCTCCAACCCTGTCAACACCTTTTGGTAAAGGTCATCTCAGAGTTGTATTGGAATTGCATTTGGTAAATCATTCTGACAAGGACTGATATCTTTACAGTGTTGAATCTGGTCCTCCAAGGACATGATATATTTCCATTTTTAAATTTTTCTCAACAATGTTTTGGAATTTTTATTAATGGGAGAGTTTTGTCACAATGTATCAGATTTATCCTTATGTAAGTTTTTAAACTAGAGATAGATTTAAAAGTGAGCTATATCTTTACATTTTCTTTTCTAATAGTTGTTATGATGTTTTAATTTCAATTATTGCATATTTCAAATGTATGCAAGTTATATAGGGTCTTTTTCAAATATATTTGTTTTTCTATTAAAACTCTTGGGTATATATTTCCATTTGATCATTTTTATTGTATATTGTTTCTCACCATAATTTTTTTAAATCAAAAACTCCTCATTTTCCTTAGGTTCTTTGAGATCTGATACAAAGACTAGGCTTCACATTCCAGGCTTCACATTTATTTTTGCCATCAGGACAACTGCCAGTCTATGATGATTGTAAATTAGGATATTGAGTTGATCAGTGGTGGTGCACACCATTAATCCCAGCACTGGGAGGAGGAGACAGATGTATCTCCGTGAGTTCAAGGCCAGTCTGGTCTACACAGTGAGTTCCAGTACAGCTAGGACTATACAGCAAAACCCTATCTCAAAAAACCCAAAAACAATAACAACAACAAAAATTAGGATGTTGACTTATTCTTTGTTCATTTATTGTTTGAACTATGAAGATAGTATGAATCTGGGCATTAAAATATGTGAGAGGAAGATTTACACCTTTAATTCCAGGACTCAGGAGTCTGAGGCAGGTGGATCTCTATGAGTTCTAGTCTAGCCTGGTCTACATAGTATATTCTAGGCCTGCCAGGTCTACACAGTGAGACCCTGTCTCAAAAGAAAGGAAGGAAGGAAGGAAGGGAGGGAGGGAGGGAGAGAGGAAGGGAGGGAGGAAGGAAGGAAGAACTTTTAAAGAGAGATGGCTCAGCAGGGAAAGACTCCCACCAAAGAACATGATGGCCTGAGTTTAATCCCTAGGACATGGCAGAAGGAAAGAAAGAAATCTGATGGGTCGCCCTCTGACCTCTGACCTCCACACAGTTGCACATACTGTAGCCTGCATACGGTAGACTTTCCTACACTCTCCTGATGGGTGAACCCTGTTGCTTTTACCTGTCTGCCAAAGGAATGCCTCCCATAAGAGTTTCTCTCCCTTCCTTAGCAATGCAGCTGAGCATGCTCAAGAGCACTGCTGGAACGGCCCCCATCCCGCCACGAGGCCTTCTATACCCTGAGCACATCTGATCACAGTGATGCAAACTGTTCTGTCTGTTCCTCACTGCTCTCTGTCCCCGCTTTGAACTCCTAGCGATCAGAAGAAAAGCTTCACAGAATGCCAGTCAAGGGCTCTGGAGCATCATGGCTTTGATTCTCCTGGTTCTGTTGGTCCTTGAATTCAACTTCAGTTCCTGGCAGCAGTCACTGGAGGGTGGAGATATGTCATTGCATCGTGACCTGTTCTCTCTCTCTCTCTCTCTCTCTCTCTCTCTCTCTCTCGCACTTGTTCACACACGTATACACACACAAATACACACACACACACACACACATACAATAGATTTTTAAAAGAGCTACACTAGTCTGTAGCTTCAGATTCTCATCTCAGTGAGTCATTATCTTGTCGTTTTTCATTCAGCCCCTAGGTTCTGGAAACTCTAGGGGCTCCGGGGTTAGTAGTTATTTCTGGTTCATCCTTTCATTGGGGGTGTAGATCCTTTGGGTTTCAGCTCTGGGAGGGAGGGGTACCCAGGAGCCTTGGATAGTGCCTGAATTTTGTCTCTTAGTCCCTATGCCCTATGAGAACAGACAACAAAGCTCGAGGGAACATGGTTCAGCACATACCCTCAAAGCAGCAGCCAACAGTGCCATCCAGTTCTCCTGAGCTCCTTCCTCCCCTTAGGATTTTAACCTCAAAATCTCTTATCCTTTGCCAAATTTCAGTAATTTTTGTTTCTTCTTCTTCTTCCTCTTTCTCCTCCTCCTCCTCTTCTTCTCTTTTTATGAATGATTCATCTACTAAATGAAATTTATGCCCTGGCAATGCTGAAGCATGCATGGGCAGCCCGTATTTGTCGATTCGTTTGAACTTGTCCATATTGGGTTTCATGGTCTAAGTTGCTGAGGACAGCTGACCAGGTCTCTTCCTCAAGGGGGCACCAGATCTCATTATAGATGGTTGTGAGCCACCATGTGATTGCTGGGAACTGAACTCAGGACCTTTGGAAGATCAGGTAGTGCTCTTAACTGCTGAGTCATCTCTCCAGCCCCCAATCTACTAACTACCAGGGGCAAAATCTCTTGCATGCAACCTCCCCCATTGCACAGAAAAATTAGAAATCACCAGCCGTTTCTGTTATAGCAGAATACTGTTGGAACTGCTATAAGGGATCCAAGCAGAGTGAAACAAAAGCTATTCTGCCAATAGAGTACCAGAGAAATTCTGCTTCTGGCATTGTCTCTCTACTTCTCTAACATTAGAAATATGCTCACTGGCTGTCTACCCCCACCCCCGTCTTTCAAGCTGGCTCCCCAAATGCTTGAGTTACTTTAGGAAAATGTTTTGTTTTATTTTGTTTTGTGTTTTGTATTGCTTTGTTTTCACTTAGGCCTTTCTTATAAATGTCTCATTTAAAATACATTGTTGTTAAATAATGTGACCAACAAATGTCTTTTTTTATTTAAGGAAGTAATTTCTTTTTATGTTTATGATTGATTTCATAAATGTTCCATGAATACCCAAAAACAAAAGTGAACTTTGTTTTTTTTGGTGTATGTAAATTTGTGAGTGTACTTGTGGGGGCGGGAGGCAGGGAGGGAGAGAGAAACTATTTTGTGTGTGTGTGTGTGTGTGTGTGTGTGTTTAACACTTGTAGCTAATCCTTACTTGTTTGGATTTTTTTTGAGTGTTTGGTTTGCTAAAAATAGAAGTGCATTAATCTGACCCTATCCTCTGCTGCTTTTCCTGTGTCCCTGGAAACAAACCTTCTGGTCTTCACCATCCTCCTTTGGGAACTAAGGTGGGGTATGGACTGCTCAGACGCTCTAAGCCAGGACTCAGGGCTGGCAGGTTGCAGTTTCTCCATGCTTCCAAGAACTGGTCCCAGCATCAGGCCTGTCCTCAGACTGACGGACATTTGTATGTCTCAGCCTCTCTGGACATAGAGGCTCATGGACAGACCGCTGCCTAAAGTCTGTACCTGAGCATCCTTTCCACCTTCTGTAATGTCAGCTCCTTCCAATCTGGCCCAGTCTCCCTCTGACCATTGCCCTTCCCAAGGCAGGAACCACAGGACTGTACCCCGCCTATAGAATTCACCTCTGTGATGTGCATGCCTTTCTCCATCTCACATATACTATTGCTCTCGGTCCATCTCCAATCCTTGTTAGAACCTCTGAACTGACTGCCTGTTTGTCATCTGCCTCTCTTGCTTTATCTACTGCCTGCTGGATTGCATGACTTGTCTTCCTTCAATAGTGGCCCTTTTCTCCTTATCTTTCTGCCCGATCCAAGTTGTATTGTTCCTTACAGAGCCAGGCTTTTCTCCTGATCAGCCAAGAAAGTATTCCTGTGGACAAAACAAAGCTAAAGATTTTCACAAGAGACTGCCGCTGTTCCTTCCCCTGGCTCAAATTCCCCTTTAATCACATGCTCTGGAAAGCACAAAGACAAAGCACATACTGGAAGGCAGTTAGGTGCATGCCCGTGTGGCCTCTTGTTGGAAACATGCACAAGTTTAATTTTACAAACACTCACGTGCACACGTGTGCGTGCATACACACACACACATACACACAGGCAAGCGTGCACGCAGTTCACGCACACATTCACAACTCTACATTCACACAGTCGCTTTCCACATCTGCTGACAGAATTCAACAGAAACCCAGCAAATCTACAGAAACACGTTCAGCTTGCTGACTTGAGCAATTAGAAAAATAAAGAAGGGTAAGCAGCGACCGGAATTCATTATGAGTGCTGGGACGCACATTTTCACATGGACCCAAATTGCAGAACCGTTTTCTGCCCTCAAGTATTTATGGGACAAGTACAAAGGGAATCATAAATCCACAAACCCCAAGAGAGCCTCTGAAGTAGACGCTAATCCTCTGTCCCTGGTGAGTTTCAAGTTGGGTGTGGGTAACAGATATTTGAAAGAAAACAGTGTAGTAAAACAAAAGGAAACAAAAATTACTGCAGTGACGAAAGCATTTGGAGAAATCAGCTTGAGAGAGAAGAAAATGAAAGCCACCGTCTCAATTTCAGGCAAATCAGAATCAGAATTTCTTTGTATTGTAGTTACCAAATACTCTTTATATGAATCCCTCCCATATGCGTTACAGTTAATGCTGCATTCTGGCAAAGAAACCCAGGGACTTTGAAGCTCACCTGTGTGATGGGGGAGGCTCTGGTAGGCAAGGTGATAAAGGTGAGCATTGCAGGGGGCCATGCATCCAGTGGTCCAATACTGAAGCTAGTAAGAGGTGCTAGGTTGCCTCCCTTTTGCAGCTGCACCACTGGGCAAGCCCTAGCCTTGCACACCTATTAGGAAAGATCTCAGTTCATCTAGGTAGTTCATCTGCCCACGGGGAGCCTCTAAAGAAGGCTCTGGACTGGAATGAGAGGTCCACTTCCTCCTGTTGGAAATGGGAACGCTCATGGAGCAGCAGGACACTTAATGTTGATCGTCAACTTCAGGTATTTGGAATCGACTAAGCAACACCCCTCTGGGCAGAGCTGTTCGGGCTTTTCTAGAAAGGCTCAAATGAGGGGCGAAGACCCTCCCTTGGTGTTGGCAGCACCTTCTGACAGGTGGCCAGGTAGAGAAAAGTCTGAGGAAACAAAACCCCTCAGACCCTCTGCCTTCTCCCCTTGCTGGTGAGTGCATTTAGCCTACAGCTGCAGCTGCTATCCATCCTTCATGTCAGACTCCAGCTTCTGACCCTTAAGCCAGACTGAAGACCAGTGACTCTCCAGGGACGTTCCAGGTCTTCAGCACCAGAGTGACTGCCAAGGCATTGAATCAGCTGATATCAGCCTGATGGCCACTGGTCTGGCACTACACCACATTGGACTATCCAGCCCCGATCATGTAATCCATTCTAGTAAAACTCTTTTTAATCACACACACGCGCACACACATACACTGAATCTACTCTCCCAGAGAAGCCTGCCTGCTTCCTTTATTGCCCAAGCTAGAGGATGAACAATCCTCTGTCCTTTCATTTATGTCTCTTGTACTGCCATTTCCAATTGAAGGCCCAGTTTTCAAGCCAAGTGGTCCCAGTCAGCTTCACATTCCCCGTAGACCTGATGTTGGCATCCTCCAGAGTGCCAGGTGGGATAGTACGGATTCAGCCCATCTCAGGGGCAGCACCTCCAGCCTTATCTCATTAAATGACATTGTGCCGAGATCCTACATCTGTCACTGATTTGATACTTGACCCTTCTCTGGAGGTCTTCTCTGTTTTTAGAAACCCAGAAGGGAGAAGTGGGCAGAAGAGAGAAGGCTTAAGCTGCCTTTTACAATATTTGTCTTCTGTTTTTATATGAACATACGCATGCGCACCTCGTGTGTACGAGTACCTGTGGGGCCAGAAGAGACCACCTGGAGCTGCCTGGTGGGAGTGCTGGGAACCGAACCTGGGTCCTCTGCAGTAGCCGTGTGCTCTCCTCATTATGGAGTCACAGAAGGCCGCCCTAAAAATCCACGTCCACATCATCCGTCACCCAGGAAGAAGGACCATTGATTTCTGAAGCACCAGTGTTGTCAAGACTCTGTAGGTTACAAGGTTCTCTGGAAAGGAACCCTACTCGAAGGGGCAGAAGAAAAATTTATAATTTAAGATTGAAAGATCGATATTGGCTGTCATAACACAAATTGACAAGGACAGATGATTTTATTAGATTCCTTACATCCACCTTCATGTCTCATCTCAGCTTCTTCTGAGTTAGCCTTATTCTCTGCTCCAAACATCTTCTTGCATGCCTCATGAGATGGGAGAAGATAGCCAACTTGGTTCAGCTTGTTCTAGACAATTAACCCAGAGGTAGAGAATGCCCTGGTGGTATTTTCTTTCTAAAAATGTGTTTTAATTTTTTTGTTTATGTGTATTTGTGTGTGTGTGTGTGGGGGGGTTAAAGTATGCTCATGTGAATGCATGCACCTACAGAGGCCAGAAGAGGGCATTAGATGCTCTAAGCTCGTATATAGGGTATTATTATAATATATACCTGGCATGTGAGGTATTAAATAAGATATTATTATTACAAACTTCCTACGTGGATACTGAGAACCCAACTCAAGTCCTCTGGAAGAGCAAGGAGTCCTCTTTACCACCTGAGGGGTCTCTCCACCCTTGCCATATATTTTTAAAATCCTAGGAACATACTGATTGGCCCAGCAAGGACAGGATGTCCATCTTTAGGTGTCTCCATAGAGAAGCTAACAATCTTTTGAATAGGGTAAATTATTGCTGGTTGTGGCTGGTATTTGACACATCTGGTCACTAAATGCCAGAAACATCCATCACCCTTGTGACAACAGTCACCAAAATATGAACTCGGTCCCCCATTTCCAATGCCAACTGGGAAGAGTGAGTGCCACACTGCCTCACGCTGAAAACCACCCCTAAAGCCAGGGGGTGGAGGCGGTGTGACTGGCTGAACCCCCGTGTCTGTCTTCTCTTGGGTGGAATCAGGACCGACGGGGTGTTGTGTTTGGTAGCTTCCCAGACCCAGTGGCACCAGTGGCTGAGAAGGAATTAACCAAAGCTGTTCCCAAAGTAACTATCACGGGGGTTCCTATTACAGAAAGGGTACTCCAGAGACAAAGGCTGACAGCTGCTGACTACCACCACTGGGGTGGGGGGTGATGCTCCCAAGAGGAAACGACTACTCCTCTCTCCTCCCCAAACCACCTTCCTGGTCCTAGTAACTAATCCCAGGGTCCAGCTGAAAACCATCCCTTTGCTATGGCCCCAGGGGTCCCCTGATCTCTTGTTTTTAACCCTTCTTGTACTCCTTGCTCTACAGCCTCCAAGACGATCAACTGGTTCATTGTCTACGGGACTCAGTCCTTGGACTCAGCTTAGAAACTTGCTAGACAAAGCAACAGCCAGATGGCAATATATATGGGCACACCATGTCTGGAGCAAATGAGCCCCTCAGAACTAGGCCATGTGGAATTCTAGGAAAGAACTGAGAAGCCGGCAGCCTAGCCATCTTTGGATTCTGAGAAAAAGAGGAAGGGAAGACTGTTGTTGAAGAGCTCCAGCATCTTCGGGGGGCAGGGCTGAGCGAGGCTCAGGAGTCACACAGCCACAGAAGCATCTCACGTGTGGCAAGGGCCAAGACTGGGATACCTTCCTAGGAGAGACTTCAGTGCATCTCTGTGAGATGAGCTTGCTGCTCAGGAGGCACAGCCCATGCCAGCACCTCCTGAGTTATCCTATTCACCAGTTCCAAAGAACAGCTCATGTCCTCGGCCTCTAGCCCCAGAATGTGACCTCACGCCCTTCCTTGTCTGCGGTAAGGTAGTTGAGACAGGGACTTTCCAGAGGAATTTAGCCCTGAAGAGATACTGTAGAATGAGTGTCTGAACTTCTAGAATATTCTGTCCTGCATCCTCTTTTAGAGTTCCTCCCTCTTGCTTCCAACAAAAAGCCAATGTGGAGGCAAGCTCCCTGGGTGTACTTTTCTCTCTTTTTCTTGGTCTTCAAGAGCGCGGGAGGGGAAGGAAAGGCAATGGTACTGCAAAGGTAGGACCAAAGAAATCAAAGGACTCGTCTGTTCATCTCTTCTTCCTCCCCCCAACATCCACAGATCTCCCTTTCCCTCAGCTTTCTTTTCTTAGTGAGGCAGATGGTCGCATAGAATTAATTGTCCTGCCATTGTAACTCCGACAGAAGCAGCCACCTCCTCACTTACTCATCAAAAGAAGTGACAGTCTTAATCACCCCAAACACTAAAGTCACTTAAGTTGTCAAAAAATTAGGATGATACCAGAAGAGCTGATACGTCAGACTTCCTTCCCAGTGTGGAGGTCCGAGGTC
Source organism: Myodes glareolus (assembly GCF_982192425.1). Taxonomy (NCBI): domain Eukaryota; kingdom Metazoa; phylum Chordata; class Mammalia; order Rodentia; family Cricetidae; genus Myodes; species Myodes glareolus. The sequence continues at coordinate 28,005,393 of NC_142041.1, forward strand.
AGTGCATTCTCTTTCCTTTAGAAGGGCTCTGTGCACCATAATAAAACATTAAAGTTGCCTTTCTCCTTCCACTTTCTCACTACCCAGGGCATCATTGTGAAGCTCCAGGAGTCTGGCAGAGGAGCCCTCTAGGCAGGTCAGTAGAGAAGAGCAGGTGTTCTGTCATGTCTACCAGGAGGCAAGAGTTCAGAGGTAGCAATCTGGACGGTTCTCCCCCTGCCTAGCCCCAGGCACTGTCCTCCTCACAGATGTGTTCTAGGCCTTCCCTCTTGGTCTTAGACCTCTCCTTGCATCAAACGCTTCCCTGCCTTCTACCAACATGCGCGTGCCAATGACTTCCAAGTCTCTGTCTCCCTCCTTAGGAATTCAGCCTTCTAAGTATGTAAGACTTTCCAATATATGAACTACTTTTCATGGGCCTAATTCCTGAGAAGCACCTGTAGTCACTGACAAAGCTTTCTTGGGTTAGCAAAATTATAATTTTTAAGTAGGTTTCTGATGATGCCACTTAAAAATTGCTTTGACCCATGTTTGAAACTGTTCTTGTGTCCTCTCCCAGAGATTCTTCTTTCTGGTAGGAGTCGGGGAAATGAACAGCCTTTTTGTGTTTCCGACCAAACAGGACTTCTCTAAAGCTCACACTTGTAAGATTCACAGGCCCACGAAAAGACTTGCTTGGCTTCCCCAAAAGATGGCTATCTAGATTAATTGGTCATATGTATTTCCCCTTGCGTACAGGGAATGACTGCCCATTTATGAGCCAATCATGGTGAACACTGAGTTAAGAAGATGGGTGCTGGTTTAGGTCATCCGTGGTCACTTTTGGGGCCCATCCAAACTACAGACCGTATGAATGGGAGATGAGTAAGAAGCCATTGTCCTTGCAATGTTCTTCTTGATCGGTGGTAGCTTGTGAAGCCATTTTGAATATGATCACAGAAACATCTTATACTGTGACCTAGAATAGTGCGCGCGCGCGCGCGCGCGCATGCCTAAAACAAAAATTTCACAAGCAGTTATTTGCCCTTGCTACTAGGAGCACCTTGTGATGATTTTGTAGTTTTGGATACTTGGGAAAGTAATGCCCCTTTAAAGAATTCTCTTCTGAACCCACTAAAATGACTCTGACTCACTAATGGGTCATGACCCTCAATCTGAATATTTCCCTCCCATCCCATGTAGCTATGAGGATGGAACCAAGGGCACTGTGCACGCCGGGCAAGGTAGCCACTCCCCTAATACCAGGTTTTAGGTTTGCCAAAACTACTTGCTGTTGAAATTGTTGTGAAAATGTGGTATAAATTCTCCATAAATCTAAGAGGGAAGTGTGTAAGGAAGCAGAAGTTGGTTTAAGAGATATGGGTGGGAGGCACTTGTCACTGGAAGCTTAGAAGGCAGGCCTTGCAACAGAAGATGTCTGAATTCCACAACAGAACTATGAAGATCCAATAGTAAAACATTTCACTAGAACTTTCCTCCCGCTTAGAACAGATCCATGGTTAGGAAGGAATCCTCTGTGGTGGCAGACTGACATGCAACACAACTAGGCATTCGGAGTTTTGTCACACTGACCGCACATTTCCACCATCTTGAAAGTGCCCTGAGAAATAAGACACTGTGTATATGAAAAGCATGGGGAGTCGATGAGAATAAATGAGCCATGTACCTGTTCAGACAGAGCTCGGTGACACACAGGAACGAATGCTGTGTGATTAACAATGTAGTCACGTGGTAAAGACAACGTTCACAACAGTGGTTGGAGCTCCAGCGGGGGAAGTAAGAGCCAGAGACATAGAAGGGACAGAACAAGTCTTGGATGAAAGGAAACATTTTTATGTCCTGATCTAAGATGTGGGCATGGGGTTAGCAGTTTAGACTACCCAGCCATACATAGTACCTGGCATACATGACAGTCAGTGTCCATGGCAAAAAAAAATATACATATGACAAACCACAGACTCTGTGCTTAATGAGCTCACGGACACAAGCAGAAGACAGCACCATCACAGCTATTGTACGATGAGATCATAAGGAGTACCTAGAGGAACTCATTCTCCTGTTTACATGACCTTGGGTAAGTCATTTTCTTTCTTAAACCTCATTCTCTAGATCCATTATGCATAGCATACATATATCTGTATGTATGTATATCATTTACATAGATGCATATATAATACACACACATATATAGTAGGTTTATTATGAGAATCAACTAATATACATAATGCATGAGAAAATGTCTGACAAACTGTGAAACACTGTAAAAAATGTGAGATAATATTATCGCTCCGGGTAGCTTTGCAGCTAACTGTCTATTTCTTCTGTGAAACTGCTATCCACACAGTTTTATACCCAGTGGCAGTCGGAAGGAAGCGGGTTGTAAGTGACTATAAATTATTCTCAAATCTAACATATTTTGTGTCTAGCACGATGAGGGATGGAAATAAAGACCGTGGCTATTGCTGAATAGCTTGTCATTATCAAAACAGGGCTTGCTGCTTAGGAGAGCATGGGACAGCTAGACAGGAGGAGATGAGGACTTTGAGCTGGTAGATTTCTGGGGAGAGGACTATAATTTAACCTTGCCAAGGGTCCCTCAATCCCCGTAGCAGCCCCTTATCATTATCACTGCATTCTTAGTGCCTGGGCCTAAGCACACTCAGAGGTCCCCTCCCCAGTTTTCTTTATGTGACGGTGGCTTTTGTGGAACTCCTAAGCTTCCCGACTCCACTTTCCAAGTTCTGGATTGTGCATCCCCACACCTGGCCCTTTGCCCAATTCTCTTCAACCCAAGGAAAAAGTGCACTGTGCCTCAGACGCCCGCAGGATAGACACTTCTTCCACGTCACCACACTCAGCTCCTCTGCTGCAGGGGACACCTAACACCGGCTCCGACAGAGTCTAGTTTCTTGGCCTTCAGCCACTTCCAGGCAAAGACTCCACCCAAGTTCAAGGGCCCTACAGTCACAGTGACTCTTTAAATGCTCTCTCTAGAGAGGCTCTCTCTTTGATTAGACTGTGTCCCCAAGATTGGGGATAATGCTTTAGGTTGGGGGTAAGATAGTCAGTCAACCAGAAGCCCAGCTGAACAGATGGCAGGTAATTTGAGGCAAGTTTAATAAAGTGATTGTTTTAAAAAAAGAGATGGCACGGTGTGGAGAAGCCACAGGGGAGAGCACAGAACCCCAAAGGGTTCATCAAAACACCAGCATCAACAGACCCCACCCCCGCCTGGACAGGGGAGGGAAGGAAGAGTTGCTGTGCAGGGTGAGGCTGTGCAGGGGAGGGAAGAGAGGATTCTGTGCAGGGTGAAGCTGTTTGACAATTGCCCTTTACAGTAGATAGATGCCATCACACCTTGAAGGTCCCACAGATGGGCAACTGGGAAATACATATCTTGAACTCATTTCTTCCCATCTCCAAGCAGTTGGACTGAACTGACCCGGAAGCCAACAGATAAAGGAATCTTCTGTTTTGTTGTGGGGGGAAGGAGTCAAGTTGGAAATATAGAGCCAATGACCCTTGGACTCAACCATTAAGGGATGGGGGACCAGACTTGAACATCCCAGCACATCAGACAAGATGGAGAGAGCTGGGGGGGGGGTATCAGAGATGGTGGAAAACATAGGAAGAGCAGTCTCCTGTCAAGAAAACTTTAAACCTCAGACATTCAGAAACTGAGAATGCCAGTAGAAGCAAGGTGACTTTGAGCAAACTCATGACCTTGATGGCTATGCTCAAGGGTTCAGTGGTTAAAGGCAAACAGCATCTGTATACTGCTGTCTCTTTGTAAGGATACTTTTGGCATGCGAGAATTGTATTCGCATAACCGTTCCCCGTGCATCACCAAGTTGGATTTTTTCCTTCCATGTTTTCAAGGACATTTTGAAGCAGAGTCACAGCAAACTCCCCATTATCTGCTTAGCAAGCATCACTGGCTGGCAAGATGGCAGCATCGCTGTGCAGCGATTGAAAGACATCTGAGTTAGGCTCTCCTCTGCCCCTCGCTCCCTGGTCCTTTCAGTCACCAAAGGCCCATACTGGCATCCAGTTTCTTTCTCTGGAGAAAGTTGGCTGTGATCTCGAGGTGCCTTCTGACGCTGGCATGCTATGACTCTCATACATCCTATGAACAGAACAAGTCAAGACATTTAGCCCATCCGACCTGGCCAGTCCGCTTTGCTCAGGCAATATTGCTTCTTTGAAATCATCTCTCTTCAAAAGTGTTTCTTTACTGTAACCAAGACTCGAGGGGAAGGACTGCTTTCCAGTGGACTCGTGCCCATCAAAACAAACCAAAGTGGACCACTGCTAAAATGGGTCCGTCTGTCACATTTCCTATTTGTTTGGCTTTGGAGAATTGGACGGAGCAGGACTGAGGAAGGGTGACACACCAGGCTGAGTCACCACCTGAAGAAGATTCCTGCTCCGAGGGCTTCTGAGCTGGGCGACAAAGGTAAGGCCTGCTCTCCTCACTTCCTAATTAGTACAGGTCTCCTCCAAGGAGGGGCTTTGCAGTCGCTTGCTCATCACCCACTTGGTTTTTGTTAGAAAAGAAAGCAAAAACCCGCTTCCAAACTCTCACTCCTTCCCAGACGCTGTGTTCTGACTTGTTCTGAGAGGGGGCTCTCTGCTGTGTGCCTGCCCAGCATCTCCTCTCTTCCTAGGAAGACAGATATCCTTACCTTCTTCTGGTAGAGAGCACCCACCCTCCTCAGGGGAGTTGCAGGGGCCAATTGTAGATTCTGGATACCAGGCTACAAAGACAATGACAAGTTCCCAGTCAGTTCACCCCTGCTCTCTAGAACTGGCGGGAGACAATCCCAGCCCAGATTCAGTTTCTTCTACTGTTCACATACACGCAGACCACTCTTTGAGCCCAGAAGATGTGGGATTTCTCCCAAGCAGGAAGCAAGCAATTAATCGTTCGGCAGACCTTCTCACTGGTGGCCTCTAATTCAGTTGTTCTGATACCATCAACCTGGAAATAGCATTGCATCTCACAGGTTGAAGGATGGTCCACGAGGTGACACCCCATCCATTCCTTCAGATGACAGCTTGAAGCGCTCTCTGGGCAACATGTGTTTCTCTTCCCATCCTTATAAACTGGGGTTCCCACAACTCAGATTTGCTTAGTTTGCTGGAGCATCTCACAAAACTCGAGGAAATATTTAGCTTTGTGGGCTTATTATAAAGACTATTCCAAAGGCTGCAGGTCAGAGATGCTAAAGGTTTTGGCAACCAGATATATCTGAGGGAAAATGTGGGGAGAATGGTGGAGAGAGTGAGAGAGCAGACAATAGCAAGAGAGAGGGGGAGAGAGAGAGAGAGACAGAGAGAGAAAGAGAGAGAGAGAGAGAGAGAGAGAGAGAGAGAGAGAGAGAGAGAAAGTAACAAGAGTATTTGGGTTATAAGAAGGATGAGTAGCTGGTGGGGGGGAGCCCATGAGCTTGGGGAAGACAGGGGAGGAGGTAAGTGGCTAGGTTGATAGTGTGGACTTTGAAATGTATGACAGGCCCTTGTGGTACTGAGGGAGCCTGGAAGCCAGCCTGGGCTTTGATGTGCTGATAGCCACCACAGGTATGAATCAATAGGAGAACCAAGGTCCCTTATGTCAGAGGAGGTAAGGGAAATGACAGAGGTGGGGGGGGGGGAAATAGAGGAGTAGAGGCACGAATAAACCTGTTTCACAAGTTCCTGAGGAGTGCTGGCTCTTGTCTAACTGCCAGAAATCCTTCTGTAGTCCAGGCTGAGCTCATCTCTGGATGGAAGGACGGCTTGTGAGGTGTAAGAAGAGATGCATAGGACCTGGAGTGGGAGATGTTTGCAGAGCTTCCGTGGCCCCAGCCTTGGGTAGTACCACTCTTCAGGACTCCCCAAGTCCTTAGCTATCTGGGAGTTCTCTGAACTCTGTCCTGTTGAGTTTTCATGGCGATTTTATTACATGGGTATGAGTGAAGCCGAGAAAACTGTGTAAAAACAGGACCCGACTAAAAGGGTGTGTCCTGGTATGATTAGTCTGGGTGGGGCAGCTCAGGAGGCTGCCTGTCAGAGTCTGTGCCATCTCTTGCTCAAGGGTATGAAGTAGGAACCATTCTCAAGTTCCGGTCTTATGATCTGCCCTCAGGAGGGTAGACCTTTTCACGCTAACTCCTCATGGCCTGGAATCCAGGGTCCTCCCACTTCCACTACTGAAGTGCTGGCATTATAGGTATGGACCATCGTGCTGCAAACCAGATGCTCAGAGGAAGGCGGACATATACGACTTACCTCAAGAAGGAGGGATGCTAACATCTATAACCTGTCTCAAGGAAAGAATTATGAGCCGGGAACCACAGACAAAACCCAAATGCAACATCACACCCAGGCATCAAGATTGGGTGAGGACTCCGATCAAAGCTAGGCTGTCTGAAAGCAGGAGGGAGCAGTAGGTGGGTAAAGAGCAAGATAACTCTTGCAGAGGGCTCAGGGCCACTGCAGATCCTCCTCTAAGAGCTGCAGACCGCCATTCTGTGATGGGAAGAGATGTGCCTGGGGAGTAAAGGAGGAATGCTTTGTTTGACGGCCGCAGTGATGGCCAACCGTGTGGGTCAGTGTGGGCCTTCCTCATCACTAGGAGCTCGGAGACAGCTGAGGCTGGGAAGCTGAGCGGTGGGAAATGGGCCCTGCTCTGGGGCTGTGGGGAAAAGCAGAAGTCACACCAGGATACAGGGCAGTTTTTGGTTGTTCTGTGGGTTCCCCCAATGTCTCCAGGGGCAGGGTAGATAGCCCGACCAGAAGAGCTTTCTCTTCCACAAAATGAGTCTTGCTGTTCTTGTTCAAAATGCCTGGATAGTGGTCTTAGTTACAGCAACTGAAATTTATTTCCCTCTCTTTTCTTTCCCAAATGGATTTGACAGACGCAGGGTGGCAAGTGTATGTTGCCCGACAGTCTATGTTGATCAAGTGATTGTCTTTTCAGTTATTCAATGTCTATTTATTGAACAACAACTAAGTGGCAGACGCTTTTCCAGATGCTGGGGATAGGATAATGAACAAAGCAAAGAGAAGTATGAGCGAATTTCATCCTCATACAGCCCCTCTCATACCAGGAAATAGCATCACCACCCAGGTAGCTAGACAGGCACAAAGTCCAGGATTGTTGTATTGTACCCAAGACCTTCTAGCAAGTTTCCTCTTCCAATTTTACCAGAATCTCTCTATTTCTTCCACCTTCTCTGCTTCACCCATAGCCCAAGACATTGTCATAAGCTCTCAGTGATATCTCTGCAACCATTTTTCCAGTGTTCCATTTCTCCCCCCAGTCCCAAAAGTACACAGAAGTCCCACTGGTCATCCCCAACACACATCAGTTCATGTCCCACAACACCTAACGGATCTGCTGAGAGCTAACAGCCAGATGGGCATATCTGTCTCAGAAATAAATTAATGGTACTGAAAGTGTGTGGCTTGTGAGACAGTCTCCAGGTGTAAAAGCGCCAAGGATAATTTTTTGTTTCCTTTTTCTCACAATAGAAAATGTCATAAGGAGCTGGGCACGCATGGTGGTGCACGTTTGCCATCCCAGGACTTGTAAGGTGGAGGCAGGGGGAGCAGGAGTTCTGTGCCATCTTGGGCTATATGAGATAAGAGAGAGAGAGAGAGAGAGAGAGAGAGAGAGAGAGAGAGACAGAGAGACAGAGAGACAGAGAGACAGAGAGACACAGAGAGAGAGACACACACACAGAGAGACAGAGAGAGAGAGAGAGGGAGGGAAGGAGGGAGGGAGAGAGAGAGAGAGAGAGACTGGCTAGTTTAATGTCAACTTGACATAGGCTAAAATCATCAGAGAGGAGAAAACATCAATTAAGAAAATGTCTTCACAAGATCATGTTTCATGCAAGTCTGTAGCAATTTTTCTAATTAGTGATAGATGGGGAGAGTCCCCCCCACCTATAGTGGGTGGTGTCACCTGTGGGCTGGTAGTCCTGGGTTCTCTAAGAAAACAGGCTGAAGCCAGGTAGTGGGGGCTCATGCCTTTAAGCCCAGCACTTGGGAGGCAGAAGCAACCGGATCTCTGAGTTCAAGGCTAGCCCGGGCTACAGAGTGAGTTCCAGGACTGACAGGGAGGGTTGTACAGGAAACCTTGTCTTAAAAAACAAAACAAACAAACAAAGAAAAGAAAAAAAGAAAAGAAAATACAAAAAGAAAGAAATCAGGCTGAGACTGAGCTTGTTAAGAAGGCAAACCAGTAAGCAGCTCTTCTCCACAGCCTTGGCATCAGCTCTTGACTTCAGGTCCCAGCCATGCTTGAGTTCCTGTCCTGACTTTCTTTGGTGATGGACTATGGTGTGGAAGTGTAAGCCAGATAAACCCTTTTCTCCCCAACTTGTTTTTTGGTCATAGTGCTTCATCAGAGCAACAGCAACCCTAGTTAGGATAGAGACCTAAATAAATAAAATAAAGCCATACCTAGGGATGTGTTCCTGTAATCCAAGACCCTTGAGAGACTGAGGCAAAGGTTTCAAGAGTTCAAGGCCAACCTGAACCATAGATCAAATTCAAGGGTACTCTAGGTAATGTAGGCAATTTAAATACTTTCAAATAAAAAGAAAATTACTAATGATACAGCCCAGTGGCAGAGTGCTTGTCTAACATAAGACCCTAGTTCAGTGCTCAACACTCAAGAATAAACCAGGGGTTGGAGAGATGGCTCAGTGATTAAGAGCACATATTGTTTTCCCAGAGAACCCTAGTTTACTTCCCAGCACCCTCATCAGGCTACCGACAGTCACCTGTAACTCTGGCTCCAGGGAATCTGGAGCTTTCTTCTGACCTCTGCAGGCACTGCCTCCCCCCACACACACCAAAAGATAAGTCCAGTTGTAAATCTATCAACAGCGCTTCTCAGAGCAATCCTTGTGAATCTTCCTCCCTTTCATTGTTCAAAAGTAGGGATGATCCACAGTACTTTTCCTGCCATCTGGAAATCCCAGCTAAAGCTCCATCAAGACAAAGGGGCTGTCAGCAAAACACCTTCTCAAGAGAGCTCATTGCTGTTATGGCTACATCTGGAATGTCCCCCACAGGCCGTGTGTCTGAACACACTTGGTCGCCAGATGGTGGTACAGTTTTGAGAGGCCGTGGAGCCTCTGGGTCCTCTAGCTTAGCTAGCAGAAATGGGTCCCTGAGGATCGGTTTTGAAGGTGATATGTCTTTCTGCTTCTGGCTTTGGCATCCTGCTTCCTGATGTATCAAGGCATCAGGAGCCGCCTCCCTGTGCTACCACCACTATAACGGAGTCTTTCAAACCCCTACACTTTCCCCTCCATGATAGACTTTACGTCCTGATGCCATGGTCCAACACAATCCTCTCTCCCCTTATCTCGTTTCTGCTGCGTATTTGTTCACACCAACAAGAAACAGCTGTAAGGAAAGTAATGAAGACAGCTGCCCACCAGGATGCCTCTCCCACTCCCAGAGTTTACTGGCCCAATCTCCATGAGATGCCTAGGATGGGATTGGAGGGAGAGACACAATCATCTGCCTTGAGAAGACTTCGGGGTTCCTGGTAAGAGGAAACCCTCCTCGTGGTGCCAACTAGTGGGAAGAGCCTCTCTTAGTTACTTTTCTGCTGCTGTGAAGAGATACGGTGAACTTTATAAGGTGACTTAGAAAGAAAGCATTTAGCAGGGGGTGGTTATGTTTCAGAGGGTTAGAGTCTGTGATCAATATGGTGGGAAACAAGGCAGCAGGCAGGCAAGCATGGTGCTGGAGCAGTAGCTGGGAGATTACATCATATCCACAAGAGAGAGAAAGAGAGAGGATAGGGAGACACACACACACACACACACACACACACACACACACAGAGAGAGAGAGAGAGAGAGAGAGAGAGAGAGAGAGAGAGAGATTGGAATGGCAGGGGCTTTTGAAACCTCAAAGCCCACACCCAATGGCATACCTTCTTCAACAAGGATGACCACACCCCCTAATCCTTACCCAAAAGTTCCACTAACTGGGGACCAAGCATTCAAGCATAGGCACCCATCTGGAGTATTCTAATTCAATTCACCACAGAGCCCCCAAAATGTAATGTGTAGAAGGGCCAGTCCTAGGCAGAGGAATTGTTCTCAAATTGATGCCACATTCTATTTGCCTTTAGGCTGAGGTAAGAAATGTTAGGCCTTTACATCAAGGTGGATTTAGGATCAGAAGAGAGCTGGATAGAGGAGAATCTGGCTAGACATAGTGGATCAGGCAGACAGTGGTTAGGCTATAGGTGTTCTGCCCAGCATTTGAAGGCCCATCCCAGTGAGGGCATTGGTGGGATGTACTAGTCAGAGGAATCCCAACAGCCAACCCAGGAAGGACTGTAGCTGTAGCCAGAGAAGTAGAGACTCTAGTCTTGTTTTCTTCCCTGTCTACCCACTTCAGACACACGAGAGGAGCTGGGCATGAAGAAGGAAGGGAAGGGAATTTTTGAGACCCAGATTACTCGCCTCTCCTATCTTCCTTCCGAAAAGGATGCCAGCTCAAGAGAGCTGGGTGAGGGTGGGGGAAGGCAGAAGCACGGCAAGGGGATGGTAAGGTCTCACAGGAGATAGTCACTTAGGCAGGAAGTTATGCAATCATCCCGTGTCTGTCCTGTGTCTCTGACCTCTCCCCCTCTTCCCCCAAGCTCTCTGTGGGGTGGGGACCACTTTTCTATAGACTGTACTTCCCAAGATGCTGGCTCAGCAGACTTCTAGCTTGGTGTAGATGAGTCCTTGAACAAGGAGGAAAAACAAACCCTGAGCGAACACTCTGTTTGCTGTGGGCTCTGTCTCCCTCATGACTACAGGCCCAGCACAGGCCAGGCTCTGAGTTCCGGTCCTTGTCACCAAGCTCTGCAGACACATCCTTCTCCGCTCACCTGTCCTTTCATAATACCCGGATGGACATTACTGCCCTCCATTCCTTCATTGGCTTTTCTACCCATCCATGTGATTGGCTGTCCACATCAAATTCCCCTGGTTCAATTCTTTAAAGTGCCTTTTGTTGCGTGGATGGGCTTGGACAATGCACTTTCCCAGGGGTCTTTAAAATCTATGCTGGAGGACACTTAGAGATAGAGCTGGTGACAGCGATCACAAGAAATCAAGTCGTTTCGTGTTTACCCCATAATCAAGGCACCTTAATCAAGTGGCCTGCAGGCATCACTTGGATGTCATCTCCTCACACTGGAGCTTTTGAAGAGGGCACATGTTCCTCCAGTCCTACTCAGTGCTGTCCTTCCCCAGTGTTCAGGACTGTCCGAATCACCACATATTTACCTGTCTACGTGTGTGTTTTATATACTCCATGGGAAGATAAACCCTCGAGGGAAGTTGTTTTATTTTTTTCTTCTGTCCTTTCCAGTAACTCATTAATAACTGGCTCATCAGTACCCCGACCTGATTAAGAGAAGTGGGCTGCACTACAGCCGCTGGGACTTCTGTTAGATTGGATCTCTGGATGTCACGTTGACTGCCAACCCTTAAAGAGGCAGCGAGTCTGCTTTATTGAGTTGTAACTGTTACAAGTTGAAATGTGAATGAGCACATGTGTAGTGTGTATGTATGTGTAGTGTGTATGTATGTGTAGTGTGTGTGTATGTGTAGCGTGTATGTATGTGTAGTGTTTAATATGGGGGTGGGATGCGATGGGCAGCTGTTTTTTTCTTTCTTTCTTTTTTTTTTCTGAGACAGTCAGCTCAGGGAGGCCTCAGATTTACTATGCAGCCAAAGATATCCTTGAACTTCCAATCCTTCTACCTCTGCCTCCCAAATTCTGGGATTATGGGCCTGGGCTTCCATCCTGGTTTATGCAGTGCTGGTGACCAAATCCAGGGCCTTGTGCATTGTAAACAAGCTTTCTACCAACAGAGCTAAATGCCCAGCCTCAGTGGGCAGGGATTTTCGTTTATTTTTATTTTTGAGACAGTTTCTCTGTGTATCCTTAGTTGTTCTGGAACACGCCCTGTAGATCAGGCTGGCCCAGAACTCAGAGATCCACCTACCTCTGTCCCCCAAGCGCTGGGATTAAAGGCGTGCACTGCCACCACCACCCAGCTCAGTGGGCACTTTTAATTGTCACCTGTCCCTTCATTTTTTGGTTTCTACAGCATCTTTCTTTCCTTGAGGGACTGCCCCAATACTACCCATAAATACATATGCAAAATGTGGGAAGCTGAGCAGATTTTTAAAATCATCTTTTTGATTTAATTTATAGCTAGCGAAACATTCAGATTATCTGCTTCAACTGTGCTCATGACATTTTCATAGCATATTATTCATTGTATCTGCATCTTAAAATTCAAATTGGTAAACAGTCCTTAGGATCTTTGATATTTTCACAGTACCTTTAATGTATTCTTTGAGAACTCCACACGTGTATATAATGTATTTTAACCACACCCACCTCCAACTCTCCCCCTAGAATCTTCCATATTTTAAAATGGTTCCTATGTCAGTGGTTTATATTTTTACTATAATTTTATTCATGTATGTTTTTCTTTCTTTTGCCATAAATATGCTTGCCAGACTTGCATGACGTATTCTCTGCCTTAGGCCATTAAACAAAATAAAAGTTAGGGAACATTTTGAGAGTCAGTCTAATACCGGGATGGCTACTCAATGACCAATGGGAGTGTCCTGCTTTTATTTCTGCTGCTGTGATGAAATACTTTTAAGAAAGAAAGGACTTATTTTGGCTTACAGTTCCAGGTTACAGTCTGTCGCTGTGGGGAAATCAAGGCAGGAAGGTGAGGCAACTAGTCACATCTACAGTCGACAGCGGGGAGAAAATTCACGCATGCTTACCTCCCCTTCTCCACTGTTACACAGTTCAGGGCCCAACTCAAGACAAGGTGCATCCCACATTTCGGGTGGTGCTTCTGATCTCAACCCAATTAGGAAATGGTACCACAGTGATGGCCTAGCGGTGAAGGGTCCTTGTATTTGTAGAGGACCTGGATTCAGTTCCCAGCACCCACACAGTGGCTCACAAGCATCTATAACTCCAGTTTCAGAGGATCTGACAACCTCTTCCGACCTCCAAGGGCATTAAGCATGTACATAGTACACATGTGTGTGCACAGACAAAACATTCCCAATACACATCCTAAATAAATGTAAAAGGAAAATAGTGATACTCAATTCCAAACCTTCCCTGCTCTGTGTGTGTGTGTGTGTGTGTGTGTGTGTGTGTGTGAGTGTGTGTGTGTGTGTGTGTGTGAGTGTGTGTGTGTGTGTGTGAGTGTGTGTGTGTGTGTGTTCACATGTGCTCTCTCAGGCCACTCTACATGTGGAGGTCAGAGAATGACTCTCTAGAATTGGTTCTTTCCTTCTAGGGTGGGTCTGGGGATGAAGCTCAGGCCAGCAGGCTTGCTCAGCAGCACTTTTCCCACTGGGCCACCTCACTGCCACCTTATTTTATCTCCAAGGACTATCTCGGATCCTCCTAAATTTATCAATTTCTTATCCTCTAAAATTGCACCGAGAATACAAATTTGAATTTACAAAGTTGTCTCTTTTTTTGTTATAATCATCCTTTTTAAATAGAAACCATTGGTTCTGACCCATCTGCTAGTTTCTGCTTGAGAGCTGCCGGGACGCCGGGGATGACTGACATGATTGTTGCTGATATTCATGAATATGGAAAGCTAGAGATGAGCCTGAACTGCTCTGCTGAGGCCGTGCTTGGTGGCACAGGTGTCTGTGAGAGCCCCCGCCCCTTCCTCGGCCTGCAGGTGACCTCAGCACTGCTTCCATGGGCCAGCAGTCAGGGCACAGCTGGGGCCCAGGCCTGGTCTTTGCTGTGGTTATTAGATGCTCAGCCATGCCAGGTTCCTGCTTCTCAAGAAGCATTGACAGCTTCTGTCCTGTTGGTATACTTGTAGGTTTTCTCCTTCTCCTCTTCCTCCTCCTTTTCTTCCTCTTCCTCCTCCTCTTCCTCCCTCTCATTTTCTTCTTCCTCCATCACTTCCTTCTGTACCACATCTTCATTTTTTCCTTCTCCTTCTCCCCTCCTCCTCCTCCACCACCCTTCTCTTCCCTCCAGTCCTCTTATCTCAATAAGGTTCCACGAAGTTTCTGTAAGCTCAAATTGTTATCATGAAATCAATCCTGAGCAGTTTCCTGACCATGATATAACAAGCCTCGGTGCATTACCCATAAACCTCTAAATTCCTTGAAGGACACTTCTTGCCCCGAGAGCTCACTCTGGCCGTCAGAGCCTACTCTGCCTATGTGTGGTCAGTTGGAGTTTGATGCAACACCCTACCCCTCAACCCTCCCCCCATCTCTCAGTAACCAATTGAAGCCACTCTACTCTTCTGGGACAGGCTAGCTCTACTGTACCGGAACTGGTCTTCAGCCTTGAGACCGAAGAAAAGAGGCAGACAGAACAAGGCTTGGAGAGAAAAATTTATTAACCATTGTATTAATGATGAAAATATGGTCCTTGCTGGCAACAAGACCAGTCGGGTCCCCCAAAATTTGGGTCAAAAAGAGGGTAGATTTGTGGGCAATGACAAAGTTGACTTCATCGGGGATGGAGTGTATCTTTTCTTAAGGTCTATGGAAGAGTCAGGAATGTCTCTGGAAATAGGGTTCAGTAAGGTTCCACATATGTTTGGGGTGGAGCCATCCCTTCCAGTTTGTTGGGAAGCTATACAGGAAACCTTGACTAGGCTTACTAGGGCCAGTCTGGTGGCCAAGATTCAAAATGGCTGCAGTCATTTAAAGCTGAATCCACAAATAAATGAATACCACAGTACCCTCATTCTGTGGAAACTCTGAGGTTCCCGAAGACAAGTCCCTGAGTTCCCTGAGAGAAGTGTGTGAGCTAGCTACCCACAGAATAACTAGCCACACTCTCCATGCCCTGCCAGCCTTTCCTTGTTTCATTTCTCGAGGGTTTCCAGGGAGCGCTTCCCCTTTCTGAGATGTTTGCAAATGAACCCCCTCTAAAGGGAAGCCCAGATCAGACTGATGTAGCACAGCTGGCTTTTGTGGTAAACCGTCTCTTCTGGAATGAAGAACGACCTGGGAGAGAAGCTCAAGTCCACGAAGAGACGATGTGGAGCTAGGAGAGCCGTGCTGCAGAGACTGAGAGGCCGCGCCGCAGGAGCTAAGGAAGACAACCAAAGGCATCAACTCAGCCGGTCCTGGGTATTTAAACACTCAGCACGAGGGGCTGAGAGACGGATCAGGGCTTAAGAACGCTTGCTGCTTTCGCAGAGGACTAGAGTTTAGGTCCCAGCACCCACATTGGAAGCTCATAACGGCCTGTAGCTCCAGCTCCAGGCAAGCCAACACTTTTTGGGCCTCTGTGGGTGTTTGCATACACATGCCCATGCACACACACACAGAGAGACAAACACACATATAAAAATAAAAGTTATTTAACCTTTTAAAGAAATCCAAGTGGCTATCATTTAAGTAACTGTACTTTGTTGGGTCTCCTCGTCACTTTTTTGTGTCTGAGACCAAACACCTGCCTCCCCTTTCTTCCCACCCCAGCTGCCCACCCCCAGAAGAAGGAAGGTTTATTTTGGCTCATGCTCTCAGAAAAGCTTCAGTCCACTGTGGCGGGGAAGCACGGTGGTTAGAAATGCTCCATCGGTGGCAGCAGGAGCATGAGGCAGATGCTGGACACGTGACTTATTGGCAGACGTTAAAAGGTCAACCCCCCCAGTGATCTAGTTCTGCCAGCCAGACCCCACTTCCTAATTCCACAACCTTCAAAGAATGCTCTGGGATAAGGACCAAGCATTCAGATCATGAGCCTGTGGGGAATATTTTGGATGCAGGCCTTAGCATGGAAGTCCCAAGCACTTGCTGCTTCTCCATATTGAATACTAAGGACCATCAATCAATAACTGCTGGACAAAATAGCTGGTGGAGGAGAATGAGAACATTCACAACAGAACATAGATATCTGAGGAGATGTGATGCCCAGCATCCCCATCTTATCACTGCTCACTGTATTCATGTGTGAAATGTCACACTGTCTATACACCATATGTGAATATGCTTCCATTGC
Source organism: Myodes glareolus (assembly GCF_982192425.1). Taxonomy (NCBI): domain Eukaryota; kingdom Metazoa; phylum Chordata; class Mammalia; order Rodentia; family Cricetidae; genus Myodes; species Myodes glareolus. The sequence continues at coordinate 28,021,440 of NC_142041.1, forward strand.
ATCAAGTGGAAATAATACGAATATTTGTTAAATGATTAAATAAATGATTTTCCAGGCCCAGGTTAGATGTTGGTGTCATTTGCTGAGAAAGAGAACAAGTCTAGAAGGAGAACAATGTGGAAGATTTTTTCTTACCAGGGTTCTGGAACCTTTTTGGGACTCGGGGCACTAGGCAGGCTTGTACAGGAGACAGGAAGTCTATTTAATGATATGACATGTGCTCCTGTTCACCAGAAGGAATCTAGCCCATGTATCTGGACTGAGTTCTGGGGTCCCTGCTAAGCAAGATGGTAAAGCTTTATGGTTGTTGAACTGTGGAAGAAAGGAGTGGAGCAGGGCAGCCAGAGTATTGGGGTTAGGGCTGGTACAAATTTAAGAATAGTACTCAAGGTTGCATCAGTGAGGACATGGTCAATCAGTCCTGGGCTTGAATATGGGCAGAAAAGCTAAGCTGATTGGAAGATACCACTTAGCACAGTTTGGGGAAGACGCCTCAGCTCCTCCTGGAGACACCTGGGCGGCCAAGGATGGAGGGTACACTGACGGAGTGCTTGCTTGGGCTGGAAACTCACTCCTAACACTACCAGTGAGCTCATCCAATGCAGGTGCTGTCTGCGCCTCCCGCTTTGTCAGAGGAAAGCCCTGAGTTGCTGGGAAGGATTAAATGCTGGGATTGTGCTCAGGAACTTGGAGAACATGCCAGTGATGACATGGGCAGCAAATGGCAGACCCATGCAAAGGCCTCTCGGCATTCAGCTGTCATGTGATCTAAAGTATGAGCTGGAAGTCAAGAGGGGGAAATCAGTTGCTGCCATTATGGGGCTTCGAAGAGGCTCAGGGATACTCTGGTGACCCAGGAGCTCAGAAGTACCAGGAAAAGTCTCTGGCTGCTAGGTCAAGCAAGACTTGGACAATACATTTGCCCCCACGGCAGGGTTCCTAAGTGCTGAAGGATGCACGAGGAATTCAGAACAGTCTTGACATTAGAATCACCTTGGTTGGGTTGTTTTTATATGTTTATGACCACTAATTAAAGAAGAGGGGACCAGGAATTTGAGGGGGTTATGGGAGGAGATGGAGGAAGGAAAAGGAATGAATGGAAATGATGTTATTATGTTTCACACTTAAAATGTTAAAAAAAAAACAAAAACGGAAGGGGTTGGTGGACTTGGAAAAACAGAGCCATTGTTTGTCTCTGTTCCTCCATATTGAACCAGGATCTTCTGTAGAAAATAATGATCCCAGATGTTTCTGAGTGAGCGAACAAGCATGGAGCCGAACCCATCTCTCCCTTCTTCAGATCTTCCCGATGTACCCTGATCATTCACTGTAAGGTAAAGTTTAGATGCTTTGTCCTAGAACTTCAGGCTGGCATGATCTCGCTTCTGCCTGCTGCTCTGTGCCCATCCCATCCCATCCCTATTGGTGGGTGTGATGAATCTGTGTTTTGCTCTTCTCAATGTTCTGGTCATTTCAAAAACCTTAGGCATTTTGGATGGAGGAAGTTTGCTTGTTTGTTTGTTTTCCTGCACATATCATCTCTGGTGAGGCTTCCCGTCACAGTCCAGGACACACAACTCAAGCGAATAGCGGTCATTTTTAGAAACTGATGTAATCCCAGAGGGAGAGGAAGCCTCTTCTTCCCTCTGTGGCTCTTGGCTAACAGAGGGCAACACAAGTCTGAAGCCCTGCCCACAACGGCAACTTGTCTTTGGTTGGAAAGAAGAACATACACAGAGAAAAGCAGAAGCAAGCCAGCCAGCCAGACGGGAAGATGGGCACACACCCTAACCCATGCGCGACATTGCCAGACTGAGTCTGTGTTCCATGTCCCACTTCTTATGAACCGACTCATTCCTCTTTTTATTTTTACTCTTTTGAACCTCAGTTAATACTCAGCTATACCAGGCTGCTGACAGTTCCCATGATTCTGCTTGTGTCCTTTCCAGATTCAGGTGACACAACACTCAGACAAGGGATCCAGAGGGGACGGGAAACCTGAGGGTGGTTCCTGGGCTTAACGGGTCTGTTTCAGGCTACACCACATGGCCACATCCGTTTCTCAGATGATCTTGGTACTGGCTTCCACACTACCACAGGAACTGCCCAGTTCTTTTGCTCCATTGTCTCTCTACCCCACTTCTGCCCCATCTATAGGGGTTGGCAGCCATTTCCTCCCCACCCCCACCTACATTCTATTGCTAGTGGAAGGTTCAGGAAGCCCAAAGCTATAGGCTCCAGATCTGCAGGTCTTTCTTACAGACTCAGAGCAAGTACCCCAAAGTCCTCCACCTTACAGAGGTGATTAGCTGTGCATGACAAATCTTCCCTTCTGGGTTTGAGCGGAGTGTGAGAGTTGGCTTCACAGCCTTCTAATGCCTTCAAGACTTTCAAACAAATGGGTAGCAAAGGTTTGGAGACCCTTAAGTCATTCTGTTTTAACTAGCTGAGTGACAGATTTCAGATGTGAAACCCCCCCCAGGCATCCTGAGGGAGGAGGATGGCACCAGGTAAGCAGGCTTAGGGGATGTCATAGATGCTTTGGGGGAAGGGGAGGGAGAGAAGGGAAGGGACACTCAGTGGTTATGGCTCTGCCAAGATGGCACAGGACACAAGCACCACGGCCCAGCAGAAGAGCCCATGCAGCTTGCCTAACACATCAAGAGGTAGGCCTTGCAAAGATCAGGCGGAGGTAGACGTTTGGCAAAGACTCTTGAGTGCCGGGCACAGGACTGAGACGCTTAGTCAGACCTCATTGGCCACAGTTGACTCTGGGACTCCATCTGTGAGGGCGTATCCTTTAGCACGTACAGAGGCACGCCTCGATGCCCTCTCTTAGAATCAGGAAAAGCTGACGTCTCTCTTCCTGGCTTCCCATCTCCATCTTGTCCTTTCTGTGGTCTTGGGTCTTGTGACTCTGACTGAAGTGGGTGGCATCTATACTTCCCAACTCAGGATCCCCGTGTCCTCTCTCTCCTGCCACCACTGCCCATGACAAACCCTCCCCACCTGTAACTCAGCCGTGGCTCCATCCTCAACCATCCACCCCTGGGGTTTTCCCCTGGAACCATTTTTAGTTCATGATTCATTAGATTCCAGCTGCTCTTCCTGCTGTGAAGTCTGAAGTGGGGGTTCCTGGACTGTTAGTTTTGGTTTTGCTTCATTCATTAATTTATTTTTGTTCTTAATTTCCTTCCTACTTCAAGGACTTGGGAGAATGCATTTGCTACGGTCGCTCTCTGGGCCAGACCCACTGAATGGGAGGAAATATCTCAGCATGCTTCTTGACTACTAATTATGTTTCCAGAGTGATGCACTTGGGGTGGAGAGGGGGTCAACAGGCAGCCATATCTAGAGGAGCCTTGGAAAGACCTTGGGCACTGGAGAGAGAGCGAGCCTGAGTGGGAAGCCAGTTCAGCAATGCCAGCCATGTTACTGGACTGAGGAAGGATCTGAGCCCCCCTCTTTCTTTTATCTTCATTTGTAAAGTGGAGGTTATTTTTTTTTTAAAAAAAATACCCACTTTGCAGAGCTGGGGTACCTCTGAGGAGTAGCAATTACTCAGTGAAGCTGAGATTGTACGTCTATTCTGGCCTCCTAGAGTGGACGAGCCCACAGTCATGCATGGAGACCACGGTGCAATCATAGCAGATCTCGTCTCCCACGCAGGTTCGTCTGCCCCACCTCACCCCCGCCCCTCTTCGGTTCTGGAATAGATTGTCCCCAGTGCTGGTGACGAGATTAGCACATCCACCCAGGCCACTTCTGCCTCAGTGGCAAAGAATAAAAGATCCAAGGGGGAAAAAAGGTCACGCAGAAGGAAGCACCTGGAAAAGATGTCTTTATGTTCTTACATGGAAAAAGGTAGCGAAGCCTATAGCGCAACGATACAGATTTCTCTGAAAACTCGTGTCAACGAAATCTGTTTCAGCTGCAGTCGTAATTCAACACTTGCCAAGTGGAAATTTGGGGTGGGGGATGGGAAGGAGGCCTAGCAAGGGAAAGATAATGATTATGCGCTGTTTCTTTCTTAAGAGTCTCAACTTTCCCAGCAAGCCAGAATTACATAAACAGATGCCACGCTCAGCTATGATTGGGTAAACATGCAAAACTCGGCAGCATGGTGGCAGTGGTGTTTTAAGGGGGAGCCATATTAAAGCCTGATAGAAGGAAATATGAATGGGATCTTTGGAGCAGTTCCCTTTCTCTGGACAGACGGGTGTGGATTGAATCACTAAGCACTTGGTTCACACATAACTTAGGAAGGGGCTGTGTGTCTAAAAGCTGACCTTGTAAACAAACATGAAGGACATCTTACAGTCAATAGCCATGGTTGGGAGGGAGGAACTATTCTCTGAAGAATGCACGGGGCAATCCCTCTGGCCTGTTTGCTGATTGCCCTACTCTGGGTCGGGATGTGTTCACACTGCCGGGGTTTCCTGCGGGATCTAGCACCAATATGTGGACTGGATTTGACTTGGATCTGAGTCCCTCGCGTCTTTCCTTTGTCCCTCGCGTCTTTCCTTTTGAGTATACTGAGGTATGTTTTCTTTGGTTTCTCTTTTGACAAATGTGTAGTATATATATATAAAAAACCTGTAATATTTACAGCATTTTACACTTCAGTGTCGACTCTTCACATAAGAAAAATTAGAAAACTGTTTAAGAATCATGGGAAGGCTATTACTTCCTAGCGTCGGTCATGAAACTGTTTTCAATACACAGGACGATTAGCCGATTAGCACAGCTGTAGGCTTTCTGGTCCAGAATCTTCCCTGTGCTCAGTGGGGAGGCAAATCCCGTTACTGCCATGTCTGTGGTTCGCCAGGCTTCACAGTACTTATCCACAAGACGGACACCATGGGGGTTGGATCCATGCCAGATGACTTTCTGGGGCCTAGGAAGGAATTTTAGAGTGTTACTTTATAAGTGGCGTTTTTAAATAACATCAAGTTCTTTATTTCCTAATTTATTTTACAGTTATTGTGTTGTGTGGTTTGTGCGTGCGTGCACGCGTATATGTGTTTGCGTGGGTGTGTGTGGCCGCATGCGCGTGGGCATATACATGTGGTCAGAGATCAATACTGGGTATCTTCCTCAGTCATTCTCCACCTTATTTTTGAGGCAAGGTCTCTCACTGAACCAGGAGCTTGCTAATTTAGCTGGATTTGATGGCCACCGAATCCCAAGGATCCACCAATTTCTACCACTCAGGGCTGGGGTTTACAGATACGTGCCACTCATCTGGCAATCAGATGTGTGGTGGAGATCTGAATTCAGGCAATTGCGCCTGTGCAGTAAGCATTTTACCCTTTGAGCCATCACCCCAGTTCTCAAATGACAACTTTTTTGTAGTATATCTTAGTAAGTGAATTGGTGTAAGTATCGTGAACTAAGACACATTCCTCCTCCTCCACAGTCCATGATCCAAGGCAAATCCTCTTTGTAGCCTTGTGACTGTTACCAGTTTTCTAGGCACACTCTGTTTTCAGCCAGACTCAGCTTGCAGCATCTCCCAACAGCGTCTTTAGTTTTCATGAATCTGGACCATTGTTGCTGAGGTTGCTTCTTCAGTAGCCTCTTTCACAGCCAGACTTGTGACTCCACCTTAGCGGCCTCCTTTTGCAGGACTCTGCCTTTGAGCCTCACCCTCAGAAACAATGGCTCCTCTCTGTTCCTCTTGTCATCTTTCTCTTTCAAAACTACAAAGCTGTCTGCATTTCTATTTGGTCTGTTATCTACTGCCCCTTGACACCGAAGACCCTTACAGTGAAGGGGCCAGGTAAGTGTATTATTGTGCCTTCCAGACCTAGCGTAAAATGTGCTAGAGCATAGACACTGAGTATTCTGAACAACACATATTGTTTTCAAAGCTTGAGAGGCCCATTTATAGGACAAAACTACAGGGTCACCAGTTACATCATGTCTATGGCATACTGTGTTTTCACCCACAATCATCTGCACAACTGTCCTATGGCGTACACACGATGGTCTACTCATTTGACAGGCAGGTGAGGCCGTTGAGATCCCTAGAGTGAAGTGCTTTGCTCACGTATGGTAGTGAGCTACTAGACCTGGGTCCAAGGCCATGGCTTTGCCATGACTCAGCTGCCTCCCTGGGGCTTCGGATTGGCGGTACTCCAGGGCAGTGCTGATAAAGGTATCTCATTGTTAGAACACATCCTAAAAACACCTATCGTGCCACACAACAGGGCCCCAGTCCGCACTTACCAGGAAGGATCCGTCATCACATCTCGACCGTCAAAGGAGTATATCGGAATGTGCGTATTGAACTGGCCTCCATCACCCGAGAAGATCGAGTCCCAATTGTTAAAAAGCACCTGGCCCTATGAAGAAAAACATCACATTAGAATTTTTGGGTCACTGGCCTACAGTTAGGCTTCTGCTTATTCTTGAGGGTTCAGATGTCAGCTCTCCTGAAGTCCCCAGCTTGGAGATTCCTCTCCTGCTTTGAAAAGAGAAAAAATGGGGCCATGAGCTATGGTCCCTTGGGGACTGGCGTGCCTGAGGGCAGTGATGGAGGTTGGTCTTTACCTTGAGGTTCACAATGGGGAGGCTGAATCTCTCGGCTTTCCTCACAACTGTGGAGAGATCCTGCAGGTGGGACGACAGGAAAGCTCGGAAGGTGGACAGCAGTCCCGCAGCCCTGGCCTGCTGGAAGCACTGGAAGTCAGCTCGGATGTCCCCGGCCACCGGGGTGTTCAGAGCAACCAGGTGCAGCTGCAAAGAGGAAGGCAGTGTAGTTAATGGCGCTGCCACCGCCTCCTGTTTTGGGCAGGAGCCATCTTCTGGTTGCAAGGTATGCCTTAGGCTTCTTGGCCACCTGTAAGGACAGTGGAACTGCCCATCCCCAGTCAAGACAGCCTTGGGGCTCCAGCCAGCTCATGGCAGCTCTGTGAACAGTCCTTGGGGTGGGAATATTTTTCTTAGATTTTAAAAAAGAATGCAAAAATTCTCCTTGGACCAAGCGAAGCCCTTTGGAGATCTGTTCAAGCCAGTGGGTCATGCTCGAACACTCTGGATACGCTCCTAGCTTAGTTCTCACCACGGCTTCTAAGTTGACTTTTCCCTGGCTCCCAAGCTTCTTCCAGCCATTGCTGGCTGCCCTTACTTCTTCCTGAGCAGACCAGGGGCTGATCATGGGAGACGCCCAGGAATGGACTCACAGCATTTATCAAGACAGCTGGGATGGAACCTTCTAGAAACTAGGGTCATATAGCTACTCTAGGCTCCTGTTCTCGACACCCTGCTCATCAGCCCCCAACAAAAGCCATTCTAGACTTTGTTTGCTCTCATACACTGGCATCCATTTGTTGACCTCTCCTTCAGCCTTTCTGCTGGAATTCCATATGAAATACAGTCCACAGACTGAGCATTCACCCTCTCCCGTTCCCTAGCCTCATTGGAAGAGTAAGAAGCTTGCACTGACCTCCAAATACAACACACACACACACACACACACACACACACACACACACACACACAGGCACAGAGTCACACACCCCTTACACACAGATACAATATTTGAAAATTAAAACCCCAATATACTGAGTTAAAACCCCATTAGCCACTTTACTAACTTTTGGGACTCATTGAAGGTTTACCTAAATTCACTTCTCTCTCCCCTGAGCATTTGCTCCTAGAATCTTGGTCTCAAAAATGCTTTATGCTCTCTTCTAAATCTGAAGGGCACTTTCGGTCATTTTGCCCCATCCCAGCCTTTGACTCTGGAGTACCTCCTTTGGCCTTCTTTCTTTGTCTCAGCCTTGGCCTCTCATTTGCCTCTCCTGTCTCTTCCACCAGCCTCTCTTTGCATCTGTCCCTGTATAGACTCTCTTCGGGACTCCTGCCACACATACCCATGACGATGGCCATAGCTCTGCTGACATCTCCAGGTGGGTTTAACACATTCATGCTCTACCCCCTCCTTCTCACTCTCACTTGGGTGTCCTGGGACCACCTCAGACTTACTCTGCTGACCCTGGAGGTGCCAGCATTCCAGAAAGCATATTTCTTCAAGACCTTAGGCCTCTGACCCTGTCTCCCTGCTGCTCTCTGTTGGAGTGGGAATGAGTAACTGATCTAAGACAGAACCTGGAGAATGCTCCTCCCATTCCAGAGTTCAGTCAGACTCTGAACTGACTTAGGTGGGTTGGGTTCTCCATCCATAAGGTAAGAGAGTTAGGGCACGAGAGAGCGCTGTGGCAATCCAGAGCTGTGTGCAAGCTCGTGCATACCAGGCCTGTATGGGTAGGGCTAGCGAGGGTCACTCTTCTACAAGGAGGTCTGTGCAAATAGCAAAGCGTCTGAGAGCAGGGACAAGAGTTCCCAGGCTGGCTATACGTCCTGTGATCAAGCTCTATGACGTCCCTGAAGTGACCGGGGCATAGTCTTTATTTACACTAGTGAAGGGATGGGGTGCACCTCCAATCTCCACCCTGCCAGATGATGCCCGGGAAGGAGTGTGTGCCCACTGCATCAGCCCAGTGGGGATTGGGCATCATCCGCCATCTCACTTATTCTCCCGGCAACACTCGCACCAGGGGACCAGCCTGGCTTCCCCTGTCTCTTCCCGTGTCTCCCACCAGCCTGCTTCTACAGCCCACAGCCTTGCATCCCTGTTCCTGTCCTTTCCAATGGATTTGCACACTCAAACTAAAGTCATTTCAAGATAACATCCTTACCACTTCCCCTTGCTCTACACTTAACTTATCCATAGCTCTCATCGATTGCAGGAAAGGGTCATAATCCCTAGCTCTGGCCCTTGTGAGCTTCTGTAGCCTAAAGTTTTTCCTCTGATGTGAAGTCTATTCCTCTGGTCAGTTTGAAATGCAGTCAGGAAGGAGAAGCACACACACCCCACCCTCCCATGCTCCATCTTCCCCTCTGCCGGGAATTCCTCCTTTCATTTTTCCCTGCCTGAACATTAGTGTCCTTTAGGTCTGCAGCTTGAAGTCACCTCCTCTGGACTGACTGCCTTTGTCTTTCTGGTGACCCCAGCATCTCAGGTTTGCCTCACTAAAATAACCATGATCCAATTGCCCATAGTGTGTGTGCCCTCCTGGCTAGTTGGTAAGCAAGAGCTATTTACCAGGGCTGCAGACGTGGCCCATCAATTGAGAGTACCTGCTGCTCGAATCAAAAGATTTGATTCCCAGTACTCACATGGTGGCTCGCAGCTATTTCTAACCCCAGTTAAAGGGGATATGATTCAGATTCCAGACCTCTGCAGACATCAGGCACGCACATGGAGCACATACATACAAGCAGGCAAAAAAAAAACCCTCATATATGTGAAATAAAATAAATCTTAAAAAGAAAAAAAAAAAGGAACTAGATACCAAACACAGGGCTCAGCACTTACAGGCACACGCACATACTCATTCTCTGCAAAGCAAACGTATGACTTGTACTTACAACGGGCCGCTGGTAGTTGGCACTTAAAATGGGGTTCAGTGGAGGCTGTGGCTGGTACGGCTGCGTCGTGAAATGGGAAAGGGAAAAGTATGAATACATTCAGAACACACACTGGACTCTCCAGGGTCCAATGAGGGACGAGTCTAATGTCTCCTTTAAATAAGTTTAAAATGAAGCTTTAAATAGCTGGGCACTGCCTTTAACTGTGACTCCCAAGTGGGAGGACTTCCATGGCCAAATGAAAAAGTCATCAGCAAAGGAGGGAGTGTTCTCAGGCTCTTTAAAACCGTCCCTGAGCTGGAGAAGCAGAGGACCTCAGCTTAAAAGCCAACATGTCTACCTCTTCAAAGGTTCAGTTTTATAATCTAACGGGGTGACGGTAGCGGGCTCCAGGGGTTGCGGTAGAATTCAACATCAGGCTGTGCCGGCTGCTTCTGCTCTTTTATGGTTGTGAGTAAATGTCAAAGGTCGGCCTGGTCGGTGTGCAATGCACACCTTTAATCCCAGCATTCAGGGAGCAGAGGCAGGCAGATCTCTGAGTTCCAAGCCAGCCAGGACTACTAGTGAGATCTTGTCTCAGAATAAGTAAACAAAAGAGTGGGTAAATTGGGAACAGGGGTCTCCAGCCTCTGCACCCAGGTCTCCCTCCACTCTGTGGTAACAACATTCTGTCTAGTAATTATTGGGCTTCCACGAGGTGCTAAGTCACACAGAACAGGTTGGGCTTGGAGAGCTTGGTCCAGGTCCTTGGGGGCACCCAGAAAGTAGACAGTGGAGTTACTCACATTGCTGGAAAGTGCTGGTGGTGGGGGGCTGTCATCAGGAATGGGGATCAGTTCTCCCAACTGCAAGAGAAGGGAGATGTTGTTCATGAAAAGCTGTAAGAAACAGCTTCCAAGATAGAAAGCTGGCACTAATGGGAGTTCTTCACATTGGAGGGTCTGTGGAGGGGAGAGGGTTAGCAAGGAAACTGAAGAATTACCTGTAACCTTTTCCAACCATCTCGGACACGAATGAAAAACTCTGCACTGTCCCTCAGGTAGATGAACGTCCCCTCTATCACCAAGTGTGCTTTCTGCAGCATGTCACCCATGTCGTTGAGTGCCGTGACCTGTCAGGGCATTTTAAATTCCAAATTGTCATGAAGCAGTAGCAAAACGTGATGCACATTTTGAGAACTAACCCCTCATTCAAAAAAAAAAAACCAGGTTTATTGCATTGAACAGTGCTGTGTAATACTAGTTAATAGCTAAAGTTATTTGTTAATAACTAACAAATAAACTTATTAGTTAATAACTAAAGTTATTCAGTGTTCTGGCTCAAACCCAAGACCTGTCCAAGCTAGGCAAGTGCTCTACCACTGAACTACATCACCAGACCACAGTTGTTCTCTCTCTCTTCCTCTGCGTGTGTGTGTGTGTGTGTGTGTGTGTGTGTGTGCGCACGCGCACGTGTGCAGTGAGGTGCCAGATGTAGTCACGTGGTCTTTTCTATTATCATTTGTTCTCGACCTTATCTTTTGGAGCAAGGTCCCTTAATGAACCCAGCACTAACTGATTGTCTACACTGTCATCCAGCAAGCTTCGGTGATCCACTGTCTCTGCTCCCACTCACCTAGCACAGGGTTACAGATGTGTGCAACCAAGCCACGTTCTGTTTTTCAAAGTGGATACTAGGGATAAATTAGGATCTCCATGCCTATGTCCGGGCACTTGACCTGCTGATCTTCTCCTCAGCCTCTAGTTTTTTGAGACGTTTTCCCTACAGCCAAGACATGCCTTGAACTCAATAATCCTTCTGCCTCAGCCTCCCAAGTGCTGGGATTTCAGGAGTGTACTATCATGCTTGGCTAAGGGAGTTCTTTTTCATGAAATAAAAACAAGCATTTCTTTGAACCACAAGTCTAAATTATAAGAAATGAATAAAACCCAAAAGATAATTTCCTGTGAAGATAAGGATGTTGCGCCAGAGTTATCTTTGCTGGGTTTTGGTTTTAGCAAAATCATCAGCACATTGCCTTTTCTTCCCCTGCCACTTGCATTGATTTCTAACACAGCACTGTAGCATCTACACTGGCTAATGGTGCCATCTCACATTCCTTAGTGACTTTCAAATCCATTTTCATTTGGGATGAGAAATGCAAGCAAGTGGGCAATTATGCTTAGCACTTAGTCTTTAGTCTAGCTGGATGGTTGCAATATTAAATATGTGTTTAAAAAATGGGGGCTTGCAGCAGCTCTGTCTCAAAAGTTGTCTAAAATAAGAATGGCAGATATTTAGCATCTCCAGAAGCAGATTCAGGAAGCTGAGACTGCAAACACTATTCTGAATAGCACCAAGTCTCCAGGAACTATCAGTTGAGAATCTCATTGTAACTGAGAAAAAGTCCCCACATTTTTTTTATCTCACCTTGACGATAATAACATTAATCAAACTGACATAGAAATCCCCAAAGAGGCAAAGTGCCAAATTTTGTCATCTGCTGGACAATTCTGTCTCTTGAAGGTCTTTTTTTTTTTAAATGAAACCCAGTAACCACCAAAGAGGTTTTCTCAGACTGCTGCCAGTCTGGTAGGTGCTTGTCTGTCTCTCTGTGCATTGTAACTATCCAGGCAAGCCATGCCCACTGCAGTACACTGTGGGGTTGTGAATGCCCATACACCATGCTCCAGTCGAGCAACAACCCAGTGTCAGTATGACCATCAGAGCACCTATGGTGTTGTTTACACGTGTGTGCATGCTGTTTTTAAAAACAGAAATAATTGGGTTTTAGTCTCTTAAAGAATCATAGGCTACAACGTCAATAATCAGTCATCTTGTTTTCTGTAGCTCTTTATTGAACATGTCGTCTGAATAGGAAATAAATGGCCATCTATTGTTGGTGGAATGGCACATTCTTTTGTCATGGAATTTTATTTGTTTGTTTGTTTAGAGATAGAGTCTCGTATGTATCCGGCCTCCAACTTGCTGAGGACAAACCTTGAGTTTCTGATCTTCCTGCCTCCATCTCGTAACTGCTAAGGCAACAGGTATCTGCCACCGTGCCTGGTTTTATGTGATGCCAGAGATCAAACTATGACTCCTACATTAGGAAAACAGTCTACCCACTGAGCTACATCTCCAGTCCCTGTTAGAGAGTTCTAATTCCAAAATAAAAGGGATTCCAAACACTGTCGCCAGAGTCTGAAGTAAGTCTGTCCAATGTGGTATGGCTACTATACAACATACTGACCAAGTTTCTGGATCCCGGGAGTCCTGGCTGTCCTGGAGGGCCAGGTGGGCCTGGAAGGGCCACAGCTGGGACAAAACAAAAGAGAGGAGTTATACAAAGCATTGTGTCTGTCACAGGGGGTCCCTGCTGGCCCCCAAAGGGGTGCTCACAGTCCCTTCCATGCTGAGGGTTATCCACCTTACAGCTGGAAATGGGGGACTCTGACCCAGAAAGAGATTAAGCTCATACTGATTGGCTTAGGGGAAGAGCTGAGATTCTCCATCATCACCCCGATGAAGCTGTGCCCAAGACTTTTCAGAATTGTAAGGAAATCCCATTGGTGGTTATTTGTAAAAGCCAGTTTGAGTCGAACTTTCTGGTACTTGCATCTGAAACTACCCTGACTCTTGCAGTTTACTCAAGAGACAGAGCATGTGACCACCAAGTAGAGGAAGTGAACCACAGAGAGGGGAGGAAAGCGTCCAGGTTGATAGTGACAGGAGGGATGATCAGGTTGTCCCTTGCCAGCTGTGCATTTTAGGAAGCAGCAGGTGCAAAGGCTATTTGCCTGACATTGGCAGACAGTCCTTCTACTCCAACATTCTATTGGCATGCTGGTGAGAACCAGTAACATTCAGGCTGGGCATGCACACGGCAATCTTCCCAGAGTTTCTTACTTCTTGGCGTGTCACAGGACCCTTAAAAATCAGCTTAAGGCTGCCATATTGATCCCCAGAAAAATGAAAGGGTGCGAGTGTCCAGTTGAAAGGTCCTTGCCTCGGGCAATCACAGATACAGAAGTATTGGTTTTTCTTCTGCCTCTCTAAGCTGCATCCCTTCAGCATCTGCACAGTTCTTGGCAGATGCAAAGATGTCTCTATAAGTCCTAGAAAACAACTGCATTGACTCTTCAGGACACCGCAAGCAAGCCTTACCTCCAACACAGGGCTGGAACGTCCACACATAGGCGGTAAGTGGCCAGTGGAGGACTTGGATGTGGGTCCAGCCATGTGTCCCTCGAGCATGAATGACCTTGAGCAAGTCATATGTCCTCTCTGGGCCTCAGTGTCGGCCTCCTTGGAGTTATAATACTATCCACTTCACCCCCCTTCAGCATCACTGGGAAGTCTATGTGGGAAGTGGCTATGCAAGGGTTTTATATACTTGGACTTGTCATGCATTGTGTGAAAGACAATCCCTGCTCAGTGCAGCAAGGTGTCTGGATCCCCCTAGACTGGTGCTTTTGTGGACCACAAATTCTCTGCATCCCGCACTCACGCTGCCAACCGCCTGTATCTTCTGCAACGCCTCTGCATCCCTCCAGGCCCTGTTGGCACATCTGGTTTTATCTACCCAGCCTCTTTTGCAGATCAAAGTCCTCATAGTCTTCTCCTGAGGTCTTTCCCTTCACACCCACAGCCATTTCCTCGCAGAAAGAGCTATTACGTTCTCAAGTGGTCCTCCCTCCTGACTATAGATGATCCGTTCAAAGTTGGCACCTAGCTCAAGACAGGCCAATAATAATCTTTTCCTGGAACTGCCCTATTCCAAGATATTTAGGACTCGAGCTAAGAAAGGAGCTCATGATTTCCAGCTCACAGCGGAAGCACTCAGCTGTCGGTAACCATCTTCCCCTCTGTGCAGAGGATGTGGTCTGTGGAGAGCAAGGAGGAAGCTGGTACACAGAAAAGATAAGGCAGAGCTTCATTATGGGGTTTAAGTCTTAGGTTCTGGCTGTTCTTGGGGTTCAGTTTCCGGTCTACTCATCCCACAAGCTGATTGCTTAGCCCCTCCTTCCAGTGAGCAAACTTCCCTTCCACTCAGTCTGCTCTGAGCCTTGTTTCTGCTTCCAGCCAGTAAAGCCAAGGCCATGTTAAAGCCAGCCCCAGGCCACCCTCTGCAAGGCCCCAGGCTCTGTGGGTCTCCATCAGCCGTGCTCCACCGCACCTGGCTTGTGCCATGCAAGCATCAGGAAGCAGTCATGTGCTTACCCTGCTCCTGGATGAAGGTGTGCTCCAGAGGTCTTTACTTTTTAAGTTTTGGAATATTTACATATACATGAACTATCTTGGGGATAGGGCCAGCGTCATAAACTAAGAGTAATTTTATATTTTATCTATTTATTTTGGTGTGGTTCTGGGGATTGACTTGAGGGCTTCAGTTATGCTATAGAAACTCTTTACCAGCAGGATAAAGCCTGAATCCTCATTGTTTTAAATAGTAATTTTGGACATTAAACAGTCTCGGGGCACAGAGTTTCCACCCGTGGCACCACACTAGTGCTCACAAGGTTTCGGGAACTGGAGGGCTTCAGTCTCTGAGCTTTTGGGACTGGGGTGTTCAGCTCTATCGCCCTCCACAGAATGCCCACCTCGTGCACAATAAGGAAAACACAGGCCTTGTAGCTGCAGGTGTCCGGGGTCTGACACTGTGGGTGCCACTTACTGGCTATAAACTGGAGCGGCACATCGTCTTCATGTGTGTTTGCACCTGCACACACGCCGGGGTGTGTGGCGGTCAGAGGACAACCTCTGGTGTTAGCCTCTCTCAGGAGCCACCTGGTTTTTGTCCTTTAATCGCCCGAAGCTCACCAATTAGGCCAAGCTGGCTGACAGCGAGCCCCAGGGATCCTCTTGTCTCCACATCTCAGCCCTGTGATTATAAATGTGCACCACCTGACTGCTTTACATAAGCTCTGGGCTCCTGGATCCCCATGCTGGCATGGCGAGCACTCTGAGTACTTCCGTGAGTCACCTCTGTAAGCCTAACTATTGGTTTTCCCTAATCACCAGGAAACTGGAGCAAAATGGTCAGCAAACTTACCGGCACTGGTATTGCCCAGCGAATGTGTATTTCCTTTAATTCCACTCAGTTTTGCATTTGCATACTAGAAGTTCCAAGGGTTGATGGGAATTCAGCACCAAGGGTGACATTTAATGCTGGTCCTTAAGTCAAGTTTATGTCAACTTGACACAAACTAAAGTCATCAGGGAGGAAGAAACCTCAATTGAGAAAATGCCTCCATAAGATCAGACTGTACTCGAGCCAGTAGGGCATTTTCTTAATTAGTGATTGTTGGGGAAGGGCCCAGCCTATTGTTGTGGGATTCCCCTCTGTATGCTATGAATATGTTTTATTGTCATTGGTTAATAAAGAAGCTACTTTTGGCCAATGGTTTAACACACACATTCTCTCTCTCTCTCAATATATATATATTGAGATGGAGTAGGGAGTAGATGGAGTCAGGGAGAAGCCATGTAGTAGCTGGGGACAGATGCCTCCACTGGAGCCCACCAAAACTTTGCCAGTAGGTCACGACCTCGTGGTGATGCACAGATTAATGGAGATGGGTTAGTTTAGGATATAAGAGCTAGTTAGAAATATGCTTAAGCTATTGACCAAACAGTATTGCAAATAATATAGTTCCTGTGTGGTTATTTTGGGTCTGGGCAGCCAGGAACTAATGAACAGCCTCTGTTAACACATTGTGGATGGTTCAATCCCTAGGCTGATAAGAGAGCAGCCTGAGAAAGCCAGGAGGAGCCAGACAGTAAGCAGCACTCCTCCATGGCCTCTGCATCAGCTCCTGATGCCAGGTTCCTGCCCTGATTGAGTTCCTGTCCTGACTTCCTTCAGTGATGGACTATGGATGTGGAGGCATAGGTCAAATAAATCCTTTCCTCCCCAACTTGCTTTTGGTTGTGGTGTTTCATCATAGCAATAGGAACCCTAACTAGGACATCCAGATTCTTAAGGCATTGACAAAACAGCCAGGAAGGTTCTAGAATATGTGAAGAGATGTTCAATACTATGGGGCACATGGAAAACTCAGAGAAAGCCACACAGAACAAACCACAGTGAGCTAGCTACTCATAGCTATCAGCACTGAAAAGGTTTCATCATGGGTGTTGGTGAAGATGAGGGAGACTGGGACCCTCCCCCAGTCTGGCAGCCTTGTGAAATAATGAGTTTACTTTGGAATGTAGTCTGGCAGTTCCTTACAGAGTTAAACATAGAGTTCCCTATGACCAGCAATTTCACTCTGTATGCACCCCAGAGAACTGAGGCCATGCTTCCACAAAACCTTAGACTCAGTCTTCATAAGTAGTAGTATGCAAACAGCTGGAAAACCACGTTGGGCGCCATTTGTAACATGGGGGGACTGCTTGTTTGTTGGGGTTTTCTGTTCTGCCCCGTCCTCCAGCTATTTAGTCCCAGAGAAAAAAAATCACACTGAAATCTCTGTAAGTTATAATGCTGATTGGCCCATTAGGTCAGGCTTCTTACTAGCTAACTCTCACATCTTGATTAACCCATTTTTCTGATCTATGTTAGCCATGTGGTTCAGTACCTTTTTCAGTGGGGCAGCTCACATCCTGCTGCTTTGGTGATTTGGGCAGGAGTGGAAAGAATCAACTTCCTTCTCCCCAGAATTCTCCTGCTCTCCTTGCATCATTTCCACTTCCTGTCTGGTTTTCCCACCTATACCTCCTGCCTGGCCAATCAGTGTTTATTTAAAACATGATTGACAGAATACAGACAATTCTCCCTCACCACTGATAACTCTAGGGTGTATCAGGTTGACATAGAACTAGCCAGGACATCTAGTTTATATATAATGTCCAGGGTAGGAAACTCCAGAGACAAAAAGGAGATCTGGAGAGGAAACTGCTTCCAGCAAAAATCAGTCTTCCTTCCTTCCTTCCTTCCTTCCTTCCTTCCTTCCTTCCTTCCTTCCTTCCTTCCTTCCTTCTTTCCTTCCTTCTATCCTTCCCTCCCTCCCTCCCTTCCTCTTTCCTTCCTTTTTCCCTCCTGCAGTTCTAGGGATAAAACCCAAGGCTTCCCCCATACTCTATCACTAAACTTTCACTCCATCCCATGAGGCTTCTTCTTGGTGTAGTGAATGTCTAGAATTAAGCAATTGTGATAGTTGCAACATTGCTAAATTGTACACTTGAAGTGAATGTATGTTATAATATCTGAATTATATTCATTTCAAGGAAGAAAAGAAGACAGGCTCCACCCAGCAAACATCCCTGTTAGACAGAGACATCCGACAGGCCACCCAGGTGTGCCACCCTGAGCACAAAGACAGAAGCAGCAGGAATGAGGTACCACTCAGCACTAACCTGCACCCAGGATGGCAGGAGGTCCTGGTGGCCCAGGGGGTCCCGGTGGTCCAGGGACACCCGGTCTCCCAAAGCCAGGTGGCCCAGGCAGGCCTGGAATTCCTGGGGGGCCCTGGGGACCCACAACAGCCTCTCCTTTCTGTCCCTGTTGAGGCAAGCACATAAGTCATGGAGAAAGCTCTCTTTCTAATGACGATGTTTGTAAGATCCGGTAATTGCAGGCAGTGTCAGCAAGCAGCAGCCCAGACACGGAGTCCAAAGACACCAGGCAGCCCAGGCAGCCCAGGCAGCCAGATTCCTTGAGATCTAGTTTGGTTTTCTCACTCCACACATGAAAGAACTGAGCCTTGAGAGTGGAGAGGACTGGCCTTAAATCATAGTGCAAGAACCATGTCACAAGAACCAAAGAGTCCTTCTAAAGCTATTGCCAGTGCCTTCCGTTCATCCTACGAAGTAACCCCTCACTATTGACAGCTCTCTTCAGAGGGAAGTTGCCACAGTGTGGACGGCTAATGCCCATGGGTTCACTAACCGCCCGTAGCCTGGACAGCTCCTAGAGACTGAGTGAACCAGCCAACAGCACAGGAGGAAGCCTGCTCAGGCCTAAGTACGCACTACACTGACTTCAACTCTAAACCCACCTACTCACACTGGGGGGCGAGGCACAGGGAAAGCCACTGGTCCCCAGGGAGTTACTACTCACAATCAGGCCTGGATGTCCTGGTAGGCCTGGAGGCCCAGACACAAAGAGGTTGTTGCTGGACTCTCCTCTGAAGGCTGCATCTCCATTCCCCCCCTGGAAGAAAGACCGTGGGAGGTTTCAGTAAGACAGGCATGAACCTTTCTTAACAAAAACTCAAGAAACCGAGTCACAGGCTATTGCAATATCAGTGGGACCCCCAAAGTCCACGTGTTAGAAACATTATCCCCAAACTTGTGTATTGCTGGCACTGAGAGGTGAAGTCTGGGTTAGTGGAGTGACTTTGTGAGCTAGGGAGTAGTTTTTCACCCACTGAGACGGTGGGACTGATCTAATGGGAGCTCACCTAGACCAGCTGGACTGGGAGTGATGGAGCATGTGATCAAACCGGACTCTCTGAAGGTGGCTGGCAATGAAGGCTGACTGAGAAGCCAAGGACAATGGCATTGGGTTTTTACTCTACTGCATGGATTGATTTTGTGGGAGCCTGGTTTGTTTAGATGCTCACTTTTATAGACCTGGATGGAGGGGGGAGGACCTTGGACTTCCCACGGGGCAGGGAACCCTGACTGCTCTTAGGACTAGAGAGGGAAGAGGAGGTGGGGAGGGGGAGGGAAAAAGAAGGCGGGGAGGAGGTGGAAATTTTTAATAAATAAATAAATAAATTAATTAAAAAAATAAACCCTTAGCATTCTTGTTCTGTCTTGCTCTGTGATTTCTGCATCGTCTCAGGACTTTGCAGAATCCCGACCAGTGAGGAGCCCTAGCTCTTCATACCATGTGCTAGAGAAGCCTTCATTCTTTCCACATTATGCAGTCTGTGGTACTCAGTTACGGCAACAACAAACAGACTAGGAAAACAGACCAAACATTGAATAATGAATATTCACCTTCAGGCTGTGGAGAAAATGTCTCAGGTAAGCTGGATCAACCGGAGGGCCTGAAGAAGGAACACTTTGTAAGTTCATCATCGTAACGGCCGAGATTTCACAGTTTCCAAGTTAGTAGCCATGGTTATCTCTTAATAAAAGTGATACTACGTTGATTCACTAGAGCTGACAGTAGGCTTGGAGGCATCTCCAGTCCTAATCTAGGCCCTGCTACCCAGGGACTGTAGGATCCCGGGCAAGGCCCTGATTCTCTCAGTGCCATATTTTACCTATGAACAACAACAGAAAGTCACCCTCTCCCTCTGACCCCCACCCAGCCTGTAGTTCTGGGGCTGGAAGTCAGGGTTCTGAGCATGCTCAGCAGTACTCCACCTTCATCCCCGCCCCCACTCCCATTTCCCTTGAGTGTTCTGCTTTGGACATATTAGGCCTGAGACTGTTTCTTACTAGAAACCACAGCGCTTGTGGGCAGGGTGGCTAGTTTGTGTAGCCACCTTGACTTAGCAAGGCCTAGGGTAGGAGCAGGCATACCTGGTGGTCCTTGGGCTCCTTGGTCCCCCTTTTCTCCTTTCGAACCAGGAAGACCCCAGGACCCTTTCTCTCCTTTAACACCTGTCACCAAACACACATGCACGTTTAAGAACAAGGAAAAGTAGGTTGTGGGAAATCAGGTTTTGGAATTAAGCCCTTTAGCAAAGTCCATCAGCCCAGAAGGCTCAGGGAAGCCAGCAGGTAGGAAAGATCCAGCAGGGCCATGATCCTGGCATCAGACAGGTTTCCAGATCTTGATCCAGTTCACAGTAATGAAATGTCCTAGAGAAGACGGACAGAGTGGAGGCCAGCAGGGACTGTAGTGACGCAGCAGGGACTGACTTCCCACTCGCTTAGGACAGTTTATGAGCACAGGCTGAGGCCCCATTCTCCTCTCCCCTTCTGCCTCCTCTTCCCTGGGTCTGTGCAGCCTGAGGTTTTGAGGAGCAAATAAATCTCCCAGGTACGATGACACAGTTTAGCTAAGGGGGGTGAATCACTCGCTTACACAGCTGGCTGAGGGGATGAACACCCACTGTGGGTCACATGCCATCCTAAGTGGTATGAAGCCAGGGGTCTGAGGGGCTGCCTTCCCAACCCACCATTTCCTCTGCTCCTCATAGGGGAGAGGCGCATGAGGGAGACTTTCAGGAAATTGGTATCTGGGGAGGAAAATCACCCCTTCCCTTCCCTTCCCTTCCCCTGGATGGGACCTAAAGGTGGACGTGAGACCCCCCAGTTTGTGACCCCTAAAAAGTGCAACAGATAAATCTTCCAGTGTTCTCTAGTCTAGAGGTGGGTGTCCTAAGATTGTGGGGCCCAGGCTTCCTCGATGTAGGAGAACAGCCAAGAGCACCAAAGGTGTGATGAGGGAGCAGCCGGGACGTCCAACCACATGGTCCAGGTCCCACTGATGCACGGGAGCTGCTGAAACTAAGGGCGTAGGCAGAGCATTGTGGGTTCCCAGCCAAACCACAGCCAGCAGTGAAGGCAGAGGTGATGAGTAGACACCCTCAGGTGCTGCCCTGAGAGGCAAAATAACACCCAGAAGCACTTATGGGATGCTGAGTGGAGGTGGAAGAGCGTTCGTGACTGCTCTCCTAGAGGCCTGTCCCGCTGTGGTGTGCTCTTAAGAGGCTGAGCATGCTAACCCTTACTACCCCCCTACCACTCCAGCACCCACACACATATACACACTGAACAAGGTTTCACAGAAGCTCTGCCTGTAGACTAGGAGAATGGACCAATGAGAACAGATGCTGACCTTGAACTGGTGATCCTCCTGCCTCAGCCTCTTGAGTACTGGGATCAGAGATATGTATCATCATGCTTTGCCGCACCCTCTCCTCACAGCATTGGGGATCAAACCTAAGGACTCATATGCTAGGCGAGAGCTCCTGACCCATGGAGCCGTTCTTTCTGTCCTATAGTCAGTTTTAACGGTTCCTGGCACCCGAAAGATCTTAAGGGCTGAGGAGGCAGGAGACGCACGGGGCAGCACCAAGCAGGCATCCATGGCTATCTTTTGAAGTGATTGGCAAAGGAATGAACAAAGGGAGAGTTTCCTGTTACCCAGGACACACAGGTATGTGGAAAAACCAGAAAGACATGTGTACCACAGCTCAGCTGCCGCTTGTCCCCCATGCCAGTCAGGCCTTCCCGACCACCTCATCGGTGGCCAGCACTAGACACATGTAAGTGTCTACAGGCCAGGAATGTCCCAGAGAAGCACAGTGAAGAAGTGCATACCGTGGAAAGTGACAAGCTCTGGGTCCCCGGGGTGAGCAGTACCAACCTAGGGAAAGAGAAAGACCAGGTCAGACGTGGGAAGCGCTGCTCCGGCTTTTGTCTGGGTGATTATGGTCCCGGGGACATATTGCAGAGGAGGAAATGACACAGGGCCAGGCTTGGACTTAGCTCTGGAGCTCCAAATCTCCCAGCACCTCAACACAGACATCTCAGGCCTTCAAGCCCGTGATGTAGCTGGCCTCAAGAACACAGCATCGAGACTTCCGGCCAAAACTCTCAGCAAAAGGGAAACCCAGGGCCTTCAGATAGTGTTCATGAGAGTGTTGGCTGATGCTGAATGTCTTGGCCTCCTTCCTTATCAATTAAGATTGGCTCATGGTTGAGGCCAAACGTCCGAGCCAGCCCTGAGCCAGCTCTGAAGCTGGGCCAGTCGCCTGCTACTGAGTGTAATCAAAGACAGGCATAAGGCACGGGTCCTGGCAGGAGTTGCCGTGATAAATAACAGGGTTGTCATTAGATTGGAGGGGCTATTATGGGCTCCTCATTAGGTGGCAGGGATTTGGAATCCAAGCAGTTCTGGATAATATAATTCTCAGTTCTTTCCCATATCCCTGCTGCCCCCCATTACCCTTTCTCCCTTCCCCCCTCTTATTCTCTCTCTCTCTCTCTCTCTCTCTCTCTCTCTCTCTCTCTCTCTCCCTCTATCTCCTGTAGTCAATCTTACGTGTGATTCCTCAGACGCTGTTCACTTTGTTCTTTGAGTCACTGGCCTAGATCTGGTCAGTGAGCCCCAGACATCCCGTCTCCACCTCTGTGGCACTGGGATTACGAATGTGCACCATCATGGCTTTTCCTCCCCTCAGGTTCTGAGCATCAAACACAGTTTTTCCTGCTTGTGCAGAAAGCCTTTCACCAAGCCACTCCCGAGATCCCCAGATCTCGCCTAGCATGTGTGAGTTCTTAGGTGAGTCTGCAGACAGAAGCCCCTGCAAACTGGTGTGCAATACACCTTGTCTTAGCTTCAGCTCCTGTTCCTGTGATAAGACACCCTAGCAAAAGCAACTTACAGAAGATTTTTTGATTGACAACTCCAGGTTATTAGAGTTATATTGCTCAGGAGTCAAGGTAGCATTGCGAGGAAGCAGCTAGTCACATTCAATTCATAGTCATGAGCAGAGAGCAAGGGATTCATATATGCGGGAGCGTGCTCGGCTCACTCTCTCCACTCTTACACAGTTTGGAATTTCTCAACTAGGGTAGGGAACCACCCATAGTGGGCAGGTAATATAGACAATCCTTCAACCTGACCAATACAATCACACAGGCCAACCTGACGTATACAATCCCTCATCAAGACTCTCTTTGGCGATTCTTGATTGTGCTGGGTCTACTACCACACTACACCGCCACATTCCCCAGTTGAGTGATGGTGCTCCACCTGGATCCAGGATCTTTCTGTACTTATGAATGGGGATTGCCAGCTGCTTAGCGGTTATCACAAAAAGATGCTGGGAAGGGGAAGAAATCTTCCAGAAAAAAATTAAGGATGCATATTGCAGAGATTGTGGTTAAGAGGCATGGTGGGGGTCTAAACTGTGCTGGGAGGTACTTATGAGGTGCTGGGTATGTTCCTGTTTGGTGATGTCCACTTTGAGGGTGGCCGTGTAGGAAACATCCTCTCCTCCAAATCCCAAGGTGTCCCAGTATGCCACAGCAGATTAAGATAAAGCAAACCTCACTCCGAATACTCTGAGCCTAGCATTGACTTCTTTTTAAGTAACTCCACGCACACCCATGCACATGTGGATATGGCACAGGGTCCCAGCATAGGTCACGTGACTGCAGTAGCATTCCCACAACACTCTAAAGTTTGTGGTGGGCCATCCCACAGTTAGCGCATTGAGATTGCTTGTGGGAGGTGGTAAAGCGGCTGGGTTCTGTGGTGGAAGGCGGGGCCTTCAACACTCATAGACAGTGGAACCTAGGCAGCCTACAGTTCCTACATGCAGAGGTGAGTGCACAGCTTTCTGGGACTATCTCCAGAACCTGCCCTTGAACCAGAGGCCGTTCTGCAGTTATCTGTAGAAACAGGCCCTTGGCGGTGCTATTGCACCTACACGGAGTTCAGCACTGCATCCAGGTGGATCCCACGCTCTGCCTTCCAGGCTAGAATGCTTGGACTATGGGCTGCCCACGTGGATGCCACAAAGGTCAGACTTGGACATATGCCTAGGGCAACACACAGCCTGCCAGTCTGCGTCAGTCGGAAGCCTCGGAGAGCAGCCCCATTGCCACTCCCACAAGAATCGATTCAAGCCCACTTCAAAGTATATTTTGAAATGATCATTTGCAAACTCCAGAAGGCAGAGAGCAAGCCTGTCTAGGTCATCCCTGTGTCCCCAGGGCCTAGCAGAGTCCTTGGCACTGGTGAGAGCTCAGTAAATATTTACTGAATGAACGAGAGACCGATTACTCACAGATCCATGACTCATGCCTGTCCCTGTGTTTCCTCACAGAAATAAACGTCTAGCTATGAGACTGGCAAAATCCTAAAGACAGAGCTGCCAACGGCCTGTGTGGGGAGGGGCAGGAGGAGGCTGGGCAAGCGATCACAGTGCCTGCACCTGCTTCCGGGTGACCAGGAGATCTTAGCTGTGGTCCCGGCTGCCCCATGCCCCATGACCTTGGGCTAGCCCGAGAGCTTCGGTGGGCAGTTGCCTTCCCGTGATGAAGGGGAGAGATATCGTTTGCCTCTTGGGGAGGTTTGGTAAGCGGTCACACAATCCTTGGGATGGATGGGACAGAGTAGCTACAGATTCCATCCCCAAGTCCCCAGCACAGATGCCATGAGCTGGCGTCACTTCTTCCTGTTATAAGGGGTCTATTTTGCAATTTTACGCTCCTCTTGCCCATGAGGCCAATGTGGTCTCACTAACGGAACACTAGCTGTGCTGGCTGTATCAAAAGAAGCGGCGTGTGGATATTTCATTACTGGTGTCTATCATCTAGCAACATCTAGACCTTTGAGGGTCCTGATGTGGACAGAAGATACAGCCAGGGATGGAAGGTGCTCGAGGCAAGACTGATCTGTTTCTTTGAGTTGACACCCATGCTTAGCCTGCTGCCAATGACACAGACGTGTGTTACTTACTGGAGTTTTGCAGTGTGGCCGGGCAGGTATTGGGAAAACAGCCTGTAGGAGAGAGAGAATATGAGGAGTGAGGCCCTCAGGAAACCCAGCTACAGCTGAGGCCGATCTGGTTCCCGTTGCATGGTCCCCAGGCCCATCCTGACTTACACCTTTGATGTTAACCACAGCTCCAGGGGGTCCGGGGGGTCCTGGGGGTCCAGGTAGGCCAGGTGGACCCTGAAGGAAGAAAATAAAAGCTGCTACTGAGTTTGGGGATCTGGGAGTACGGAGCAACTGCAGGGTGTGCGCCACACTGGGCTGGAAGCCGAGGAGGAAAGAGCCTTTGGAGACAACCCACAACTGCCTCTGGTCCCTAGTCCCCTCCATAGAGCACTTACACATCTGGTCCATACTGCAAAAATGTCGGTAAACCATGGAGACAGCAGAGCGACTATGTCATACTGATTGATGCCCACAAATAATGAGGCCCAGGGAGGGGACACAACCTGCTCAAAGCTTACAGAAGGCTGACATTGGAACCCAGAGTTTGGTTCCCAGAGCAATGCTCCATTAACGTCAGCATTTCTGGAACTACGTGCAGAAGGGAAGAGGGTCATCAGGATCCTACTAAGAGACTCCCATCCCTTCCTCCTGCCTCCCTCTTCCATCTGGTGTCTGCATGAGGAGACTGACACTTTTCAGCATGAGCATGATCCAGGTGGCACGGGAGCCTCCTAAGAGTGAGATGGGGGCAGGGCTAAGTGTGAGGTTCTTTAGAAGTGACGATGGAGGAAGAAGGCGAACACTCCCGAACATGCATTCTGCAAACCCCAGTCCCTGGACTTCATGGCACTGGATCCTCTCGAACAGGGTGTGATCAGCCCTACAGCTCAGGGGCAGCTGAGATGGAAGAAGAGGATACAGTTCTCACCGGCATCATGATCCCCCGATCTCCTTTGGCACCCTTGAGACCGTTCAATCCTGGGCGACCCTGAGATGCACACAAGATACCTTAATGAGTCTTGCTGTGGGGCACCCTGGTCACTCCATGCCCCATCCTTTAGTGTGGGGAACACTGATACCTACAGGTCGTCCCGGGAGGCCAAATTCTCCTTTGTGTCCTGGTGGTCCTTTGGGTCCCTAGAGGCAAAACAAATGCCATGGTAGCAAATGACAGAAACTCAGGTTCCACAGATCTGGAAGGCTGGGCTTGCTCTTGGAGGCAGTGAAGCAGGGATGGGAGGAAGGAACATGAGCAACAATCCTGAAGTACCCACCCACCCATTTCCTGGTCTCTTGCCTCTCAGAAGGGTTTGCTCAGTCCTTATGCTCTCCCTGTTTTTCTGAAGGCTACACACCCAAGACCCGATCCCTCAGTAAGGGTGAACGACATAGCAAGAAACCAGCAACTCAGTGCCTCAGGTCCCGGGGGGCCACATGCTAGGCTGGCTCAGAACATGGAGTTTTGCCACTGGTCATACATTCC
Organism: Myodes glareolus; assembly: GCF_982192425.1. NCBI lineage: Eukaryota > Metazoa > Chordata > Mammalia > Rodentia > Cricetidae > Myodes > Myodes glareolus. The sequence continues at coordinate 28,047,704 of NC_142041.1, forward strand.
AGGGTCCCCATGTCCTTGTGTTCTGCAGCCCTACCCCTCCCTGTGCCAGTTTGCCCAAGAACTGGCTTCAGGATGTGGTTCCTGTTCTGTTCCTACTCATCTTGAGGCCCTGCCTCAGCATAGTGCCCCTTTCCTCCTACAGAGTTCCTGACCCACTGACCCTATTTCTGGGTCACACACTTCTTGAGTCACTGCCCTGATCTAAGCTCCCAGTGGGAATCATCTTGCCTATTGGAGCCTAAAGAATGGCAGGTATGAATATGTTTGGCGACCTCCAGCCCCTCTGCCCACCACCACTAACATAGGTGGCATGCCCTAAGAGATGACAAGGAAATATTGCATTAAGACGGGGTCTGCAATGGGGCTGGAGAGATGGCTCTGAGGTTAAGAGCACTGACTGCTCTTCCAGAGATCCTGAGTTCGATTCCCAGCAACCACATGGTGGCTCACAGCCATCTATAATGAGATCTGGTGCCCTCTTCTGGCATGCAAGCATACATGGAAGGAATATTGTATACATAATAAATAAATAAATCTTAAAAAAATGGGGTCAGCATGAAAAATCTCAAGTCTATGTTATTCTTACGGAAGGGAAAAGCAAAACTCGAGGGAGTTTTCAGGGACTGGGCCACTTGGTGGGTGGTTCTTTGGAATGCTTCCCAAGTACACATGTACACAGAGTGTCCTGGGTCTCATGAAAGTGCAGATCAACGGTGTATGAACTGGTATCTGGTTCGGGGCCTGCGACTCTGCGTTATGACCAACCTCCCAAGTGATGTCAGGGATGCTGATCCACAGACCACACTTTGAGCAACAAGCCTTAGCATATTCGTAAAAAGAGTTGTAAGCTACATTGGTCTCTAGGGCCACAGTGTGCCCAGATGGAAGCATTATGCAAATTAAAAGGTGCCCTTACTGCCTTGTTTGGCAAGCTGTGCACAAGCTGGCCTTCGGTGGGACACCCGCCATAGCCATCTGCAGCCGCCTGCTGGCCCCACTGCTAACTGTTTGCGTTTCCCATAGAACTGGAGGTTACTGAGTGGTTAACCAGCTGGGAACAAGACTCTCCCATCTGCCTTCACTCTCAGCCCTTGTACTCTATATTCAGCCCTTTCTGCCTGACTTCGGGGACCTAAAGCCTCAGAAGGTTTTCTGAAGGATGGGCTGGGAGTGTGCAGGTGTTCACTTGAGTGTGAGCCTTTCTCCCACCGCCTAAGATCCAGCGTCCATAGAACAGACCCACTGAACAATCGGACAGTCCATGGGGCTCCAGTAAGTACATCAATCAATCAATAATAAACAAAGGGCAGCTTGTCTGTTGGAAATTGGGGGAGGGTGAAAGGATGAGGGAGAAAGTCTGGATACAGGGTGTGCCCGGTTGGCCTCAAGCCTCCCACCCACCTCTGTCTTACACACTGCATGTCCTCTTTGAGCCCTGGTTTCCTTGTCTACAGGCTGGAGTGAGGGTTGGGGTTCTGTGATCATACCTGAGTCTGAAATGAGATGTCCTACAGGAAGCTTATCCAGTGCCTGACCCACTGTGGTGATCCACACCAGAACTTTCTGCATTCCAGGAGGAATGCATGGCAGGGAAGTTTAGGGTTCGTTCTCGGGAGAAATAACTCAGCAAGTGTTTGAAAGTCCAAGTGTGCTCCCTGTTTCTAGAACAGTAGACCCAGAGAGCCTCTAACACTATCTAGCCTGAGTCCAAGGCACTTGGCATTCAGATGGGCAGGACCAAAGCCCAGAAAAAGAGAGAGGAAGACATGTCCCAGCCCCAGAGCAATAGAGCAGCAGACCCAGCAACACATGAAGGTCCTTGTGAGGTCCCCGGCCCCTGACAACCCTTGACAGGTCTCTTCCATTTCTTGGACACGTGGCTCTGCTACACATCTGAGGATCCCAAGAATCTGACCAGTAGAACATGCTAGAAGTGATGGTCACTACCCTTTATCCACTTCCTCCAGCCTTAGCCTGCCAATTAGACAGTTGTATGGCTCTGAATCCAGAAAATACTGGAGTCATTGCTTGGAGGAGAGAGGTTCAGCAAGAACTGTCTATAGCGGATTGTGGGACACTCCCGTCTTCAACCACTGCGGGTTTGTCTGTTTGTTGTTGTTTAAATTTCTATTATTATATGTAAGATTGCTTTGCCTACATGTATGTGTGTGCACCACATGCATGGCTGGTGGCCACAGAAACTAGAAGACGGTACCAGGTGAACTGAAGTTATGGATGGTTGACCCACCTGTGGGCATTGGAACTGAACCTGAGTTCTCTACAAGAGCAGCAGATGCTCTTAACTACGGAGCCATCTCTCCAGCCCTGTTTTGTTTGTCTTTGAGAGTCTCTTGCAGGCCTGGAAACCACTGAGATTTCTGTCCCTGGAGCCCACCTCCCACAAACATGGACACATGTTTTGCCACCTGTCATGGTTTTACTCTATATTTTCACAAGTAGAACAATTCAATCTGACTGAGCCAAAGTTCAAGAAAAGCTTGAAGCCATTGTCACAACCCAGCGGAGAGACACCCAGCTTACCATGGGTCCAGGGGCTCCATGCATTCCAGGTTCACCCTAAAACAGGAAATAGATGCTTGTCACTCAGGAGTCACTGTTTATGACACAACCAAAGCTGGCAAGCCAAGGCAGGGGCGGTGACAGAATTACCTTTCTCCCCTTCACCATTTCCAGAGGGACGTCCCCTGTCAGGATAGCGCCCGGCTCTCCCTTCTCACCCTGCAATGCAGAGAATCTTTTAAAGTCCAGCCTCCTCCTGCCACCTTGTTCAGGGGGTCTTTAAGACATCTCCACTCTGTCAGCATGACATCTCATCTTCGGACGACCCCTCCAGCCCCACCTCTTCAGCATGGCCTTCTTGCCAGACGATAGAACAGCTGCTTGCATGATGGAATGTTCTCTGAGCTCTTCCTTCCATGCCTGGTTGAGTTCACTGTCCAAGTGCACTCTCAAGGGCTCTAACTGAGAACAGATACGTAGCCTCTTTCTCAGACCCCACTCCTGCCCCAGGATGGCTGTCTACTTCTTGCCATAGAATGTCCTTCCAGGAACCCCTGGCTCCTGACAGATTTGATAGTTTGCTTTTCTAATGACTTGAGATCTGTCTCTGTCAGGGATCCTTATTGTTGGTTAAACAGCTGAAATCCGGGGAGACAAAGCTGTAAGCATGGTGCATCTCTCAACACAGGAGTCTCCTGTCTTCACGTACAACTCTCCTCCAATCTCCAAGCCTCTGTGAAAACGCCTTATTGGTTAGGCCAAGCTATTCTATATACCGAGACAGAGATGATGGGTGACTGGAGGACACAGGATCCTGCTCCTAAACCCCTGTCCTCAGTAGGTCATCTACTATCCCGAGACTTCCAGAAAGACATCCACGAAGAGAAACAAGGCCAGGTGGAGAAAGTAGCATACCTCTGGGCCTCCACAGTAGCCCTGGGGAACTAGGCTGGTCATACAGCAACCTCCTTTCCACAGTTGGAAGTGGCCAGGGTACCAGAGTGAGCAGCGAAGCCCCTCTCTCCATCCCCCAAAGGACGCAGCTAATATGTGGGTCTTACCACTTGGTTGGCGAGGAAAGGCAGTCCTGAGCAGCAGCAAGAGGCAAGCACAGAAGCATTAGATGCAGAGAGGCAGGAAGTGCAGTTGCTGGAAGGACCGGAGCAGAGCTGCCTGGTGTCTGCCCCAGACATTCAAAGTAGCAGAGGATTAGAGGAGGCAGGAGTAGCCCGTGGAATCTAGAGTCTAGGCCCACCAACTTTGCCACATATGAAAAGAAACATTGAAAGCAAGACCTGCCAGAGCCAACTCAAGTCCACCCCTCCTCTGCAAGCCCACGGCAGCGAAAGCACCCCAGACACCACCACGACCGTGTGCTTCCAAACGTTACCCAACACATTGAACTCCCTACTCCCTAGTGTTGAAGGCCAATAGCCTCTGGGGCCTCTTTCCTTGTCCTGGGGGTAATGTGGCACAATTGGGACAAAGGCCCAGAGAAAACTGCAGTTTCCGCTCCTCTCAGAGAGGATGCTTCTTCTCGACTCCCAGGGAGGTGTAGCCCCCTCTCTGCAGCCCCTGAAATAGCAGGATACTCTGCCCCCTGTCCTGTTATTGTCTTTCTATAATACTCGGTATAAGAAACTGCTGGGTCCCTTAGGGGATCATAAGATGGGAGAGGGAGATAGCACACACATAGTTGTGGGACTGAGTGAGTATAATCCAGAGTCACTGCCATCTATTCATGGACGTTTCTGTCCTCTTCAGCTATGAAACCTTCTAGGAAGTTGACTGTAAGAGGTCATGTGGGGGTGCAAAGGGTGGCTCTGAGTCCCGGGGTTCCCCAGGAGTACCCTGCATGACATGTACTTCAACTGCACAATGTCTAACTTGCAATCACCAAATACTGGAACTCATTTCATTCACTGATCATTATTCTTCCATTCAGCAAGTGTCTGGGTGTCCTTTGTGGGCCAGACTCTGTGCTAATCCCAGAGCTTCAGAAAAGTCTGTAGCCAGGAAGCACATACGATAACCAGGAGACAAGACGGGTCAACATGCGAGAACAGCGTTGAGCCGTACTTTCTTTTCAGATGGGGGAAGGGTGGAATCAACAGTGTGAGATCAGGGAAGTCATCAGATTGAGAGTATCTACGAAAAGGCACGGTATTTCTTCGGGATGATAAAAGAAAAAGAATTCAATGGGCTGGAGAGATGGCTCAGAGGTTAAGAACGCTGGCTGCACTTCTAGAGGACTGGGGTTTGAGTCCCAGCATGCACATAGCCCCAAATAACCTTCATTGTCTTCAGTTCCAGGGGATTTGATGCCCTTTCTGGCATCTGCAAGCACTGAGTGCATGTGGTGCACAGCCATGCATGCAGGCCAAATACTCACACACACACACACAAAAATAAAGTAAAAATCTTAACGAAAGAAAGCATCCTAGAATTAGAGAGTGTTGGTGGTTGTGAGTCTTCTCAACGTCACTGTCGGGTCTGACTCTCCAGAAGGAAACAACTGGCCAAATGGAGGGAGACGGTCAGCCAATTGCAAGCGCTTCTCCACCCAGGCATCAGGGTCTTACCTGTTCTCCTTTTAGACCTGGGAATCCAGGCACACCAGTGTCACCTTTTGGTCCTCTGGGGCCCTGCAAAGAATTGTTGGAGGGCGCTGTGTTGATGGTTAAAAGGTTTTTACAGAAAAAGGAAAACATCTCTGTTTTTCTCTCTGTCTCTGTCTGTCTCTGTGTCTCTCTGTCTCCCTCAGAACAACCACTTATCAAGCAGGTAGAAGTCATGATTAACTTGATCTACTCCTAACTGTCAGAAGGCTGGAAATGGGACAGACGGCAGCATCGAGTGTTAGAGGCCTGGAGAGCGAATGAAGCATACTTTAGGAGTTAACCCAGTGGGGCATGTCAGGGACCTGGCTAGGGAACGACTCCCAGGAAGGCTGTTCACCTTAAGACAATGTACTTTTCCTTCCCAGGCCCTTGGTGCAGTTTCTATGGCGGGGGTTAAGGTTCTGCTGTGTCGGCCTCTCTTCCGTCAAGAGGATCTATTTCTTTTTCTTCTCTCCTGTCTTTTTCTTTGGGGTGCTGACCAGAGCCTAAGGATGCTTTTTAAAGTCCCTAATCAAAGATCTGTCTTTCTTGCTCTGTTTCTAAAGCCCCCACTCCTGCTATGTGGCTGTGGACCACCAGATGGCCGATGGCCGTGTTTATCTTTCCTTTCTCCTCCACCAGGCAGCTGTGAGATTTACAATTTGTCTACTCTGGGTTTTCCTAAATGCTAATGAAATGACCTTGTGCTTCCCACTTGAGTATGCTAATTCTTTTATTAATGAAACTAAGAACCCCAGAAGGAGACCCTGATTTCCATGGTGTATGATGGCTCGGTTGCTGAGACTCCCCAAGACTTCCAGAACTACCTCTTTCCTGTCTTTTAATTCCTTGATAGAGAAAATGAACCTGTCCCTACATCCCTAGACAGCATCACTCCTTTGAACATTGGTTTCCTATAGGTGGGCAGATGCTATTGGATCTGCTCTCATCTGGTCCTCCTGGGCTGACTCACCCACAGCTCCCCTGAAGCATCCTGTACCTGTCTGCTCAACATGTGCCCCACAAGAAGGTATCTAGCATACTAGCTCGCCATTAATATTGACAGGACCTCACACTTCATCTCCCATGCCCTGGAGGTGACTCCCTTCCGTTGACCTCCTCACACTGGACCTGTTGTTGTTGAACTAAAGCTTGTGCCGCCCCTGCTGGGCTGCCTCACACCCTCTGCACTCTGCAGAGTCACATGGGGCATACCAGCCAGAGGCCATGCTGTTCAACTCCAGCAGACCCAGAGAACTGGTCACAGTGACTGGTCTAGTCATGGTGCCCACTGTCCCGAGGCATCTTGTTGCTTTATTGTTATTTAACCTTCCACAAGCCCTGTCTTGCCTCAAGGTGAAAGGGTACACTTCCATCACAGTGAGAACATGGAAATATTTCAGCGCTACTGTTTAGCGGCAAACTTTTCATTCTCTCTTTCTTTTTCAAATAATTTTAAATATAGGACAAATAGGCAAAATCAGTTAAGGGGGAACCTCACATCTGGGGTGTGTGGTCTGGATCCTGTTCATGACCCATCCCCCACTCCCTGCAGAGGCCCCTCAGAAGACAGGATCATTTGCATGGAGGAAGGCATGTTTGAATGTTCTGGAATGTGCTCTGAGTCTTGAAGTGACTGCCTTGGGGGCTGCAGCTAAGACGTGGGACCTCTTCTGCTAACGGTAATACTGCCTCCCCTCCCCCACTTCTGTTCTAATGTCTAGTGAACATGTTAATTTTTTACCATCATCATAGTTTATGATCATTTAGAAAATACAAATAAGTTCCCATGTATTTAAAAAAAGAAAACATGAGAAATTAAGAAAAATCTGAAAAGATAAAAAGGAGATCATCTACAGTTCAGCTGTCAGGAACATATTTTTATGACAGTTTTATCCATTTCCTTCATTTGTCCCGGAAGTGGCACCTCAGGCCTTTCCAAGCTGCAGAGTTTCAGAGAAGCAGGTAGGTCCCACCCTGGGGTCAGCCTTGGCCTTCTGCATAGGCACATACTCCAGACAAAATTGATTGCTTCTCATGCAAGAGCATACCACCCTCCTACAAAGGTGCACACAGGCTGTTAATTACAGCCCTCAGCTCTGTGACTGTCCTCTGTCCTCTCTACACCATTGTTCCTGTGTCTCAAGGGGCTTTATCTGCACAGTCTGCCACTTGAAACGCTAGAGTTACCCAGCTGCCCAGGGCTGGATGGCACATGGGTAGAGACAGAATACCTGGCCCTCTATAGTTGTCATAGAGTACACACACACACACACACACACACACACACACACGGGAGAATCTGTCACTTAAGGCAAAAAAGAATCACAAAATGGTAAAATAAACCCAATGGGTCTCAAAGAAGGCGATGCTTCTGGAGAGGGCATGAAAAATGGATGCGTGTGTAGAGCTTGGTCATGTGTGGAGAGAGGGAAACAGCATCTCAGGGGCGGGAACAGGATGAGCATAGTGCCTGAGCGCAGGTGGACACTGATCGCTACAGTACTTACTGGAAATCCGGGTAGCCCAGGCACACCATCCGGCCCCTGTAACACATGGAGGACAAAGAGTTCTCAGAGTCAGAAGTACTGTGCCTCAGGGGCCACTGTCCCTCAGGAGGGTATCAGCCCAGGCCTTTTTATCCAGCAGGGTCCACTGTTCCCCCAGGACCCTGCCAAAGATCCAAGCCTATTTCCACCCAGTGTGAATCCCTGTCCCATGTTGTAGAAGGGGGTGCTGGAGACTGGGAGGGAAAGTGCCACCAAGTCACACAGCTGTTGGTGATGGCAGCAGGGACCGTCCTCAAGTACCCAGGGGCTCACGCTGCTCCTCAAGTTGCCACTGTCCCTTACTGAAGCTTCCTCTGCATGACGTCACTCAGTGTGCAATTCCCTGGAGTGATGGGTTAGTCAGCTCTGAAGATGGACTTGAGGATAGGCTGGGGGGCTGGGAGGAGACGTGGGTACATGCTGGGAGTAAGACTTTTATTAAAGAGATGGCGACTTTTTAAAGGACATGACAAATGGAGTGTGTGCTTCACCACACAGGGTCACAGTCCCCATTTCTGCCAACTCCAGAGATCTGATGAGCTAGACAGATCAGAGGAGATAGATAGATAGATAGATAGATAGATAGATAGATAGATAGCTATTTAGTTGGATGGATGAATGGATGGATGGAGGATGGATTGATGAATGGATGGGTGGATGGATAAATAGATGGTAGATAGATAGATAGACAGATGAATGGGTAGATGTATAGATGATAGACAGATAGACATAGATAGATAGATATTTAGACGGATGGATGGAAGGGTGGATGGATAGATAGATAGATAAATAGATGATAGATAGAATAGATGGATAGATAGATAGATAGATAGATAGATAGATAGATAGATAGATAGATAGATGGATGAATGGGTAGATGGATAGATGACAGACAGACAACCAGATAGATAGATGGATTAATAACTAGATGATAGATAGATGGATGAATAAATGAATGAATGGGTAGATAGAGATAGATAGATAGATAGATAGATAGATAGATAGATAGATAGATAGATAGATAGATAGAGATAGACAAGAACTAGAGAGGGGTCAGCAAAGTAGCTCTGCAAATAAAAGTGCTTGCTGCCAACCTTGATGATCTGAGTTCAATCCCTGGAATCCATGTTTAAAAAGAGGTAGAGCGAACCAGCTCTACCAATTTGTTCTCTGACCTCCACATACACTCCATGGCACACATACATGTTACCCTTTCATAATACCCCCTTCACTACACACACACACACACACACTGTCAATAAATTAGATTTTAAAAACAACTAGATAGAAACAAGCGTCTTAACCCACTGGTTATGGGGGAAAGGGGACATGAAGGTAATGACTTGAGTCCTCTTAGGAGGAAGCTGCCACAGAGAAAGGTGAAGCTTGATCCAGCCTCAGGGGTGAGGGGGGCTGAATTCACCCTCAGAAGGACATTAATGGGGAAGGAAGTGTGGAAGGTGAGGGATGGAGCGTAGGACCCAGGCTAGGGCTCAGCAACACAGAGTGCCTTCTTGAGGTTAGGCTGTATCGCTTGCTCTACCATCAACCACTCCCCCAACATCATGCATGACCAGCCTCCCTGGGTGGGCTTCCCCAGAGCATCTGCTGGGCACAGTTGTGGGCATGCACCTTTGGCTCCACAGTGACTTGCTGAGTACCATGGTGTGATAAGCACTTTTACCTCCCCCATTCAGCTATCCCAAAGTCCGGAAAAGAACCAGGGACTCTGAGTGGCCTGCCGAGACAAGGCTGGACCTCAGGGCTCCTATGGCCAGCACTGTCCGCCCCCCCCCCCATACCCATCAGATGCCATGGGAGTTTATTGAACAACACGAATTTGCTTCCTTCTTTTGAGACCCTATCAAGTATGTGTAAATGTTAAAGCTCTCTTCCTTTTGACTTTGAGAGCTCCAGCAGCTAAAAGGATTCCAACCCAATCCAACACTTCCAAGTGGGGATCTGGATAGAAGCCTCACTCAGGCGCAGCCACAGATACAAACCGGAGGTCCCATAAGCTCAGGAATGTCCGAGAAATTCATGAATCCATTAGTGATGTTGAGCAAAGACTGAAAGAGAAAAATTACTCAGTGAGAACAGAGGACGGCTTGTGCTTCTCCTTGCTTCTGGCAAGGAGACCTTAATTGAAGTCACCCAGCATGGAGTGAATTGATACATTGATCACACCTCAAAGCCACTGCCAAACACTCCCAACCCTCCCACTCCCTGTCAAACAGTCCCAGCCTGCCAGTCACTTTTTAATTAACTTTAAAATTACTCAGGAGATGAATGTTTTCTCTTTTAAAATTGTAAATGTATGTATACATACATACGTATATACACACATACGTACATGTGTGTCCATATATATGTGTGTGTGTATGCATGCATGTATGTACGTATGTGCAAAATAACTCATGTATGTCATTATTTTACATAAAAGGCATCAGGCTGTGTGAACTCCCCTTCGACTCATTCTTTTCCACTCAATCATCTTGTGTGGAGAGCTTTCCATGTGCAATTCTGGAAGACATCTATTTTTAGTTTGAACAGACTGTCAGGGAGCCCTCCAAAGGGGCTGTGCAATTTACACTTCCCCCACAAGCACTCAAGATTGTCTATTTCCCCACACACTTGGCACTTTTAAATCACACTCTTTTCCTCTTAACTCTGGTCATTCTTTTTTCTAGGTTTTTGGGACTTTATTTTCCTTTCTCATGTCTGCCTGTTTGGTTGTTATTCTCTTAGAAGCACCATGGTCTTTCTCAAAGGCAATGGCCTAGTATGTGTATATCTGATGGACAGAGGGATGGATGGAAGGATGGATGGATGGACAGGTGGATGGATGAGTGAGTGGATGGATGGATGGATGGATGGATGGGTGGGTGGGTAGGTGGATTGGATGAGTGGGTGGATGGATGGGTGGGTAGGTGGATGGATGGGTAGGTGGATGGATGGATATGTGGATGGATGGATGGATGGATAGATGGATGGATGGATGGACCGGTGGATGGGTGAGTGGGTGGATGGGTGGGTGGGTGGGTGGGTGGGTGGATGGACAGACAGGCAGACATACATCTGATCTAGCCACAGTTCAGCTTCTCTCTATCACTCTAGTAACCCTCAAGCCTGCTACCCACTGCCAGCGAGTTCCTGGTGTCCTGACACAGCCAGCACAGTTCTGTCTGTCTCCTCCCTTGACTCAGGGTGCTGCTGCCACCAGAACACTGAGAGTCACCGAGAGTCCTATTCGCATGCCTGCTCAGGAAAATTCTCCTCTCTTGTCTAGGCCCTGCCCAAAGATACTTCCTCCAGAAAGTCCTCCTTGATTTCACCGGGCTATGGGTCACACTCTGCCCCAGTCTTCCTCTTAACTGCCAGGAGTGCTTGCCTCTTAGTTACTTTAAGCCCTGGGCCTGGTGCAGGCCATGAGTGCAGGAATGTTTGCATCAGTGTTTCTTTTTGTTGTTTTTTTGTTTTGGTTTTGGTTTTTCAAGACAGGGTTTCTCTGTAGCTTTGGAACCTGGCCTGGAACTAGCTCTTGTAGACCAGGCTGGCCTTGAACTCACAGAAATTCAACTGCCTCTACCTCCTGAGTGCTGAGATTAAAGGCGTGCACCACCACCACCCAGGCATGCATGGTAACGGTAGGCACAGAGATTTCAAAGGCACTCAGATGAGGACAGGCAGAAGACCAGGAGCTCGTAGGAGGACAGGCAGGTTAACAAGTCTTTGCTTTGTGATATGGATTAATGATGACATCAAAATCACACATTACTACTTCCCTGGGAATGGGGGTCAGTGTGGGGAGAGCTTGCTCTGCTCATCCGTGCAGAGAGCTTTCCAAGTGAAAATTTGGAATCTGTCTATTAATAGTTTTAAACAAATTGCTAAAGAGACAGCCAATGAGCTCATCTGAAGATGCCTCCCTGACAAGAACTGGCCCTCAGGGGTATAATCTGAGGATAAACCTCATGATATATATATATATATATATATATATATATATATATATATATATATATATATATATCTGGCTTCTCTTGGTCTCTTTACTCCTACCCCGGAAGATGGAGAGATGGAGGGTGCTTTCTGATGGCAGTTTGGGGCATTCTCAACACTGTCCTTCACTCTCTTGTCTGACCCTGGAGTTAGTGAGCAGGCATGTATGGCTCTCCCACAGGGTGGAGGCCACCAGCCTCCACATACCGTCTGCCATCATTGAGCAGACATATGCCGCTCTTCCATAGGGTGAAGGCCGTTATCACCCCCTTGGCCAGCAGTGAGCAAGTGACCGCAGGCCTGCGTCTCCAGCTTTGACTTTCTTTCTCAACTAGTTCAGAACCTCAGTCAGTTGAGAAGGCAAGCCAGATTTATTTGGGGCTTCCTCAAGATTCCAGTACTTTCTAGGCTGCTATCTGACCTCAATCTTGCCAAGTAGACTCTGCAGGTCATATGTAGGAGTGCGGTGGCATGGAGGGGTAGGGACAAACAAATAGGTGAGCTTGCTGGCAGGTGCAGGCCCTGACACTCTACATAGCCACCAGCCCTGTAGTCCTGAAGAGTCAGGTGACCTGCTGTCCCCTTTAGTAAAGCAGAAGGCACGTGGCCAAGCTCCAGTCTGGATGATACTCACACTGGACAAGACTTCGACACGCCCAGGGGGCCCTCTGGGCCCAGGGGGGCCCACAGTGCTGGTTCCGTCCCTTCCCTGTTCGCCCTAGTTATAGTAGAGGGAAGTAAGAACAAAGCTCTTAGTCCATAGATAATGCTTCTATAAGCTTCTAGGAAGACACCCACCTCAGATGGGGCTAACTTACCTTGGGTCCTTGTTCTCCTTTTTCTCCTTTGGGACCCTGACAGAAATAACCAAACAGATGAAGAGACATTCTTTGGTTTTCTCCTGTCTGCTGGTGCGGTCAGTCTATTGCCAACTCTCCCTAATTTCTGTAATCAATGCTATACCAGGTGATGGAATCAAAAAGTGGGGGAAATGCCCCTTCCAGGGTCAGAAGAGAAGTGCCCGCAGAGGGCAAGCCTCAGAGGCCCTCTCCCAGCCTGGAAGTGTCCCCGACTCCACCCTCGGATCCTGTGTATACACGAAGCTTTGGTTTTGTTTTGTTTTGTTTTATTTATTTTTTTTTGTTTGTGTGTATGTGTGTGTGTGTGTGTGTGTGTGTGTGTGTGCCAAAAGTTATTCCCTGGGCACTTGGCATTGTTTCATGTCACAAAGATCATAAGATCCAGTGGAGGGTCTTCATGCAGGCTTACCACAAAGGGCAAGGGCAATGCCTTCTGGGGACGAGGGAGCATGCAGGGCACCTGCTGGGAGCAAAGCCTTTTCAAAAGGGGGGCAAAGTGACTCTAACATGGTGACAGGAAGCCACGAAGCAGAGATGGCCAGTAGTGAGGAGCTGGCCAGTGGGAACAAAGGTGACTATTAAGTTTCCCTACATGAGTCTGTGAGAAGCTTCTGTGTGGCCCCTGGAGAAAGAGCCTGTGATAAATACCTGATGGGCTGCGCAGCTCGGGGTCAGCAATAAGCACCTTACAGGCTGCAATAAGCACTTTAGAGACTGCACATTTTGGACCCTGTGATGAGTACCTTACAGCCTTCAATGAGCGCCTTACAGGCTGCACGGCTCAGGGCTGGAGTGTGTGACTCATGAAAAAGAGAAAGGCCAGGTACGCCCCCTCCCCCCCCCCCCCCCCCCCCCCCGGGCCTCTTCACTCAGGTATGATAGCAGGACGGTGCTCATAAAAGGGTTCGTAAAAGTCTACTTACACTTGGAGAAGAGGGTCCCGTGAGTCTGGGTTTGCTCAGCGGCTGGATGTCTCCCGAGCCTTCGAAGTCCTCGGGGAGAAGAAGAAGCGAGGATTTCAGAGCTCACTGCCAGGAGGAATGCTGGGGACTGGGGGCTCGCAGGGAGCTCAGCAAAACCTCTACCCTCGGGTCAGTACCCGGTGTGCTGTGCCTTCTAATGGTCCTTCCTAACCATCACTCTGCAGCCATGGAAAGGGCGAAAGTACCTCAAATCCAAGCTCTGTTGTACATCCAGGGCCTGGAGGGCCAGGGGGTCCAGGAGGCCCCGGTGGTCCCATGACCCCAGGAGTGCCAACTTGTCCATTTTTTCCTGGGGGTCCTGGTAAGCCTCGGTTGCCAGGGTCTCCCTGTAAGGAAGAAGACAGGAGAGTTACCAGCTGCAATTCTCCCAGGGAAGAAGAGTGTGTGCACCTGAGTCAGAAGTGGACTCCTTGAAGCTAATTAAGTTGAGAAATTCTCTGATGGGCGCTGCTTGACGGCCCAGAACAGCTGCCTCGCTAATTGACATTTCCCTTTGCCAACATGCTCACCAGAGCGGTGAGGAAGGGGGAGCATTGCAGGGGTACGCTCCCCACTGTCCCAGCTGGCCTCTCTTCACTGAGCCACTGCTCTGAGGAGTGCTTCTCTTTGCCCTATGACATTTATGGGTTCACTCCACTGGCCCAGGGGTACACTGATAGCAAAGGGAAGTGGGGGGGGGAGGGAAAAGCTGTTCTCAATTACCTTCTCGCCAACGGAGCCATTAGGTCCTCTTGCTCCCTGAAACACATGAACACCGAGGCCAATTAAGATGCATCGTACTAGTGCTGCTCAGAGGAAAATACAGCATTACAGTCATTGAGCAGGATACAACGGGATCGTTCTATCTGGGATTGGCTGGTGTCTCCAAGCTGAGCACAATACCACGGCTATCAGTCTGCTGAACAAGTCAGGCCCAACTCTCGAGAAACCCATTCCTCAATAATTAACCAACTCTACCCCCACCCCCTGCCTTTGAGATTAAACTAAAGGAGCTGGCATGAAGCAGTGTCTTGGAGACTCACACTGAGGAGGCTGACTCCCGCCGCCCCACCCCCACCCTCTGCCATGACGGAGGTAAGGGGTGCTTCCAGTTTTAAACCAAGAGAAGAGGCTGATTCTGATTATTGGTTTAGTTGGGTTGAGGAGCACCTTGAAGATCTGAAAGCACACTTCTGGGCATGTCTGTGAGGGAGTCTCCAGAGAGCATTACATAAGAGAGTAAGACCTGCCCTGAATGTGGGTAGCACCATTCCAGAGGCTGGGGGCCCATGGGTCAAGTTGGAAGAAACAGGGAGCCAGCTAGCACAACATCCATATCACCCCAACCTCTCTCTCCGCTGCCAAGGGAGTTCCCAGATTCGTTCTGCTACATCTCTTGCTGCCACACTTCTGCCTCACCACGGCCCAGACACAAACAATGGAGCTAGGCAAGCAGGCCTGAACCTCTGCACCTGTGAGCCCAAGTAAGACTGTTCCCCTGCAGGAGACGGTCCAGACATTACGTGGCCACACAGAAGCTGCGACATTGATTATGACATGCCCGCCACTGAAGACTGTATCTCTCCTTGCCTCTTTCCCGGGCTAGATCAAACCCATAGAAATAACCCACACCACCCACAGGCTGGGTGGAGAGAGGCTACAATACCCATCTTCAAATAAGATGGGAGTCACCTGGCCGGAAGTAATTAGGAATGCAAACGTGAAACAGACAGGAAGCCGACAAGGTCTTTGTCACAGAGAGGAACTGTAGAGACCGAAAGGCCCTGCATAGTAGAGGAGAACACAAGAGCAGGAGGCAGCCCAGGAGGAGGCAGAAGTAGGGGTGACCCTGGAGGAAGCAGAAGTACCCCAGGAGCCTATGACAGGGAGACAGACTGAGTTCCTACATCAGGACGGCCGCCAACACCAACCAGCTCCCCTCACCTTCAAGGCACACCCCTGTCAAGGAGCACCTGTGGGTGCCCTAGTACCACATTAAAAAAATACTAATTCTTTTCAGGAGCAAGGTGGGGTAGAGATCTGGAAGCTTAGAAGGTGCATGGGCACCCAAAATGAGATCAGTTTTGGAGGAACTCTGTCTGATGGACAGTCTACTCTTACGAGGGTAAGAAACTCACAAGCCTCAGATGCAGTCACTGCCAACTTCCTTAATGGCCTGCGCCAACAGCGGCCTAAGAACGAAACGGGGATGACAATTTTGAAAGCAAACACAGAGGAAGAACCGGCAATCTGAGGGAAGGCAACACTAGGAAGGAGACAAAGTCAACAACAGAACAAAGGGAACGAATGTAACCAGAACTTTAATATACTCAGAGAGAAAAGGGACGGTATTATGCAACCTTGAAACAAGAACCAACTATTATGAGATGAGAATTAGCTCAGAATAATGGTTATGAAAAAGAACCAGTTAGGAGTCATGGATATAAAAACATATCATGGTTAAAAATGAAGAACTCTATAGGGATAAAGGAGACATATCCCACAGAGAAAATTAACAGAGAAAACCAAAGACCAGGCTACAGAATTGCTCCAAAAGGCAGCACAAAAGAATACAAAAGAATAAAAGACCCGGAAAGAATGACCAAATGGAGCTCCGAGGATAGGCAGGAATTCTGATATCTGATCAAATAGAATAAAAAATAAAGAGAGTAGAGAAAGCAGCATGAGAGAGCAGTGACCAGACGATCCTGCACTTGACCTCAGCAGCAGGAACCAGACAGTCCTGCACTTGACCTCAGCAGAGGGCAGGGGGCTACACTGAGCACTTCTGCAAAACCAAGAAACAAAAACACCACCATCCAGAGGTCTCCAGATTAAACAACACCCACCCCAAGGCTAGTTAGTACCAAATGGGAGAATCCCATCCAGTGACAGGACATGGGGGGTTTCAATACGTCAAGGGAAAAAAAAAAGACTCCTGAAATTTGCCAAAGGGAAAAGTCAGATGGCCTTAGGTAGGTCAAGCACGGCAACGAAATCTGTCCCAGAAAACAGTGAGACTACCTTCAAATCTCAGGGGCAAATGGTTTCAAATTTAAAATTGCATACACGGCTAAATAAAACATGATGCCATTATTATGGTTCACAACTCCCTATCTAGACCAGGCTGGCCTCAAACACATAGAGATCCACCTGCCTCTGCCTTCAGGGCGCTAGAATTAAAAGCATGCATCTGCACATTAGGCTAAAAGGAGAATTTTAAGCAGCCAAAATCTAGAAAGTTTGCAAGGACCCTCTCTGAAAACACTACAGGGATATGGTCCTGCAAGAACAGTTGAGGAGGAAGCGCAGGATGTGGGAAGAAGTGAAAGGTGACTGCTTTTGGAACTACACATTCACTCAAAAGGTTGCCTAAGGCAGGACTTCTGTCCGTCTGTCTGAGTCCAACACACTTCCTCGTCCAGTGGCTTGGCCAAGACACAGGTAGGAAGCCAGGAACTGAATAATTCTCAGGTTCCTTCCAGTTGGCTCTGGGAATGCTTGCTGGAGATGAGCCTAAACAAAGTTCTTCAGATGACCAAAAAAAGTGAGAGCATCCCTGGAAAGCCCGGCACTGAGACAAACCACTCATAGACCCAGATAGCCATCCTCCCTCTTTCCAGGCTCAGCCGCTGCAATAATCTTCCTCAGGCCCCCGGGGCTCCCTGTGTGAGGCTCAGGATTCTCTGGTGAGGGCTGTCCAGGAGTGTTGGGACGAAGACAAGTATGTGTGGGGCATGGGGAGAAGGTCCCACATCTCAGTAATAGTTCCTTAGTTGGGAGACCCTGCTAAGTCCTTGGGCTAATCAGGTAACAGCAGAAAAAGCGTTGGGCCTGACAAAGGAGGCTCCAGACCCCAGGGCAGGGAAAGCATGCTGGAGTGCACCAAATTGTGCACTCAGATCATTCGGTAGCTGGTCCTAGGCAGCCTGGCAGAACCCCTGGTGCCTCCCTAGCTCAGGAGTCACCAGTGATGCCCTGGCTCTCTGGGGATGCAGAAGGAAATGGAACACTAAAGAGAGCAAGAAGTCATGCCCAGAGCCATCATCCCCACCCCAGCCGACCCCAGAAACCAACACAGGCAAACTGAGCAATTAAGTGGGACCTTTTACCAGGGGCAGAAACGTTTCTCAGTTACTGAGTTCCTACTGAGCTACCAAATGTCAAGACTGAGGTTTCTTAATTCTATTCCTCTTGGGTGTGAGCAGTTAGTTAGACTCTGTGTACTACCAGCTTTAGCCCCTCCTTAAGAAAAGTATCTACCTCTAGCCACACATATCAAGCTACCGGCAGAGACCTTATAATCACATTTAAAACGGCCCCATCTCTGAAAACATTCAGCTGTGCTTCCAACTGATGCCATTAAAGAGAATTATTACCACGAAGTGGGAAACCGCATTGTTTTCCATTACTTTCCAAGTTTGTTTAAGCCAAATGCAGCTTGTAGCAGGTTGAGAGGAAGTTCTAGAAGCCATCTTAGTCCCTGATCTTTCTCTCTGATTATTTTAACACAGCTGGAACATGCTGAGAAGGTAGGACTTTATGTCCGGTCCACGGCTCACGGGTATGGGGGCCAGCAGTTTAGTCAGGGGACGGAAGACTCTAACCTACTAGAACTTTCATGAGTGAGTAGGGTGAAAATTGAGAGCTTTAATAAATAGTTCAGGAAATAATCTGCTTCCCGAAACGGGGCAGTAGCACACACCACTCCTTAGCCGGAAGGAATTTGTGTGCATTGAGTCTAGGCACTTTCTTGGAACTCCACCTTGTAAAGCCACGTGGTTATGAGTGGGAAACTGTAGAGGCTCACCCTCCACAGCAGAATGAGTCACAATATCACAATAGGGTTCTGTGTCACAAGATCATAGTTCAGAATTTAAAAAGTTATATATATTTTCCGCTTTGAGACAAGGTCTTACTATGTAGCTCTGGCTGGCCTGGAACTCACTATACAGATTAGGCTAGCCTCAAACCCTTAGAGACCCTCCTGTTTCTTCCTCCACAGCACTAGGATGAAAGGGGTGCACTACCATGCCTGGCCTGTAGTTCAGAGTTTGTGATGATCAATCTTGACTGTCAGCTTGATTGGCCTGACAGTGTTGAGATCAGCAAAGCATACTTCTGGGCATGTCTGTAATGGTGTTTCCAGAGGGGATTAAATAAGGAGGGGACGCCAGCCTGAGTCGGGTTCAGATGGAACAGAAGCGGAAAAAGGAGAGCTCCTAGCTCAGGCACGCACTCTGCTTTCTGGCCAACGTGAGCTGCTTTGCACCTGCCCCACCAGAGACTCCCACCATGATGACCTGAGCTTCTGACCCCTCTCTGCCCCACCACGGACTCCCACAACTACGAGCTGACATCTCTAAACCTGAAAGCAAACCCTCCCACCTCTTCTCAGGTGTTCTGTCACAGCACAAGAAGGCTAACATAATTCATTAGAAGTTCTGACTCATTGTGGTAAACTAAATTATCAAAGGCATTACAAGGTGTCAACATACAGGAACACAGAAGAAGACAGCCTTTTTTCTTCTTTTTTTTCAGGTTTGTCTGCTGAATTTGTTCTTGGAGTTAGTATTAATAATAATTTCATCTCAGGAGCCCCTACAGACTTCAATCTCTTTGGCTTTATGGAAGCCTGGCATGCAAATGTTGTGCCAAAGCCAGCTGCTAATGAAAGAGAGAAGATGGAAGCTGAGCCAATATTGTGATGTGCTGGACTTCAAACACAGCTGGTTTCTGGATTCTGGGCAAAAGCAGCACGATGCTCAGAGTCCTCAAGGGTACCCTGATGATGTTACATGAATCCCAAAGCAGATTGGGATTGCTAAGAGATGGGGACAGTGGTGATGATGTCAGCAAACTTCTCTTCTAACTTACGAAAAGACAGAAGTTGGGTCTACAGCGACATTATCAGCCCAGTGAGATTACTCCAGTGAGGTTCCCCAGTGATTCTGGGTACTTGAGAAAACTTCAGAGGACAGACTTTTCCTGTGTGGGTGTCTCAGAACCTTCTAAGGCTGAGGAATAACTTGAACGCCCTGGATCCTGACGACTTCATGCCCTCAGTCATCGTAAAGCTGGGAGCAGAAGCTGCAGTGTATAAAGCCGTGGTGTCTGAGGACCCTGCTCTCTAGCAGGCTCTTCAGCTTCTGTACCAGATGTGCTCTGCAGCTGGGAAAGTAGGCCACTTCCATGTCCTTCTGCCTGGGATAAAGGTGTCAGTTCAGCTTAGTGTGGGGAAAAGAAGAGATACTTCTGTTTATACTAAACATCATAAATAATCTACTAGCTACACTCTTCATGACCACCCTTGATGACAGGTTCATGTGTGATAATGATGGTTATAGTTAAGTGTATGAACTTTCCCAGACAAGTAAATCAAGCCTTATTCATTATGCGGGGGGGGAGGGGACCTCACTTTGAGCTGGGCGTGGGAGCGCACACGTGTAGATCCAGCATTTGGGAGAGAGAGGCAGGGGTGTTAGCGTTCAAGGTCATCCTCAGCTTTTACAGCGTTTGAGGTCAACCTGGGCTGCACGGGACTCTGTCTCCCAACAACAACAACAACAACAACAACACACACACACACACACACACACACTGACACATGGGCTGTTCTGTGTGCCTGGCGGATAGCATGAGAAAAGACTTCCTCCAGCTCAGTCTATCCAGCCATGGGAGGCACTGTCTAGGCCTTATTGATGAACCTGTGTAGGTCACAGCAGACACTGGCAGGAGATGGGGTCAAATGTACCACTGGTCCTCATTCTCATAAGAGTCCCAAAACACTTATTTCTGACTGACTCCCCTTCAACTCTCCAAATGCAAATGTGCAAATCCTTCCAGAATCTGCTTTTGCTTAACCCAAAAGCGGTCCATGTACCCGGCACAACATGGCGCCTCTTAACAAGCCCCAGGGATAAACCAGCAAAACTGATCTCCAGAGGTCACCCAGGGCAGGGCCACTCCTCCTGCCTGCTGCTCTGTGAGCCAGCTGCAGCTGACCGGGGCAGCAGGAGCAGCACACGGGTGTCTTCAGGCACAGACAGTGTGGGAGGACCAGCCGCTGGCTTGGAGGCGCTGGCAAGGTAAGTGTGGGTTGGCGGTGCTTCCTGCAGACCTAGATTTCTTACGAAACCGTTGGTTCGCATAAGATGAGTTCCCTAAAATCTCACAGTTGTGTCTTTTTCTGAGAAATTCATTTGCAACCAAAATCAGACTACTCTTTCCGTTAAGTTGGTGGAAACTGGATTGGATTGAGTGGCCAGGGTGTCCTGGAAGGAAGCATTTCAAACATGTTCACAGAGGTGACACACGGGGCTCAGCCTCCTATCCAGTGGGTGCCTTGAACCCTCATTCACCCTATTAGCGCATCCCTAGTGCAAATTGCCATTTAAAAACATTTATTATCTCTCTGTGCAGAAAGAGACTTGTCCTCATTTTGGCTGGGAAGGCTGCAGGGGCAGGAATTGCCTTCTCCCAGGAGCACCAGCATAGAAGACAGTAGGCAGACAGACCTGCCAAGAAAGACGGAAGGCAGGCTAACTAGAAATGATAGCTTAAAATGGTGCTTGAAGAATAGCCCACTTCTTCATAAAAGACTAATAGAGACCCGTGCCGGTTGAAAGGCTGTTTCGACTCTATGGCGGGAGAGGATGTAGGGTACACAGGCTGGCTAGCATCTTCTGTGTCACTGGCTAGGAAGGTTCTCAGCGACATTTACCATGTGTTCACAGAAAGAGGAAGGAGGGCGGGTGCTGGAAGAGTTGAGAGAAGTCAGGCATTATGCAACATCTCTAATCGTAGCCCTAGACATTCAGCGGAGGAATCACAAGTTTGAGGCAAACCCCAGCTGTGTAGCATGACCCTGCCTCAACAAGCCTCAAACAAAATACTAACCCCAAATGAAAGAATGAGGAGGAAGACATTCAGGGTCCCCCTCACCTTATCCACGGTTCTACTCTGTGGTTTCAGTCAGCCACAGGTTGAAATTATTAAATGGAAAATTCCAGAAATGAGCAAGTCACAAGGTTGGCATCACACACCATTTTGAAGAGCGTAATAGAATCTTTCAGCTTCCTGCTTCATC
Organism: Myodes glareolus; assembly: GCF_982192425.1. Taxonomy (NCBI): domain Eukaryota; kingdom Metazoa; phylum Chordata; class Mammalia; order Rodentia; family Cricetidae; genus Myodes; species Myodes glareolus. The sequence goes on from NC_142041.1 coordinate 28,069,286, forward strand.
CATCCCAGGACACGAGCAATTCCTTGGTCTAGCATATCCATGTTGTATATACTACCCACCCACCAGTAACTTAGCTGCCACCTTGTTATCAAACCAAGTATGGTATCATCCACCCGTTCCTTAACCTTTATTTTACTTAATATTGACTCCAAAGCGAAGGGTAGTGATGCTAGCGATTTTGTTATATTGTTATGATTGTATCATTGGTTACTGCAGCTAATTTTTGTTGTGCTTAATTTAGAAATTAAATGGATATGTATGCAAAAAAGCACAATATATATGTGGGGAAGAGTCTTGCAACACAACACTTAGGATAAAGGAGCGTCACTGTATCTGAACTGGGCCTTGATGACAAAGAGACACGGCATTCCAGACGAGGCAGATAACACGTGCAGATTTAGAAGCTGGCAAAGAAGAGCACGCAGCAACTGGCTTGTTGCTCAGAGCTGGAGCAGTGAGCAGTGGGCTATGCGCTGCGGAGACAGCTGGTGCTAATGAAGACGGGCATTAGGGCTTTGCCCGACAGACTGCCGCTAGCATTTTCTCAGGAGTCAGAGAGTGCCCACTACATGAAGGTGGGCGGGCACGGAGGGGGGTGACTGTGGGTAGAAAGGACATCAGTGAGGGTCCTAATGCTACAGGGTAGGCAGAAAGAGATGAATGGTCAGGGTGCACAGAACGGTCACAGGTATAGAAGTCACTCTTGACAACGGGCCAGTGATGACAGGGAAGGAATGAGAAGACGGAGTCTGGGAAGACAGGCCCCAGGGTGGATGGTGGCACTGCCATTCACTGATGCTAGGGTACACAGGAGTGGGAAGGAGAAACAGATGAGAAAACTGTGAACTGAATCCAATAGAGATGGCCAAAAAGAATGAAAGGACAAACTCAGGTTGGAGGTCGGAGAGTAGCCAGGCTGGCTTCCTGTGCTGGGACCTCACACCCCATACCTTCTCTCCTTTCATCCCAGGCTTGCCAGAGGCTCCATCAAGTCCAGGCTGTCCCTCGGGGCCCTGCAGAATATATGACAATCAGCTCACCGCATGGCTGCTAAAGACCACACAAAACCCTACCTAGGAAGTAGGAAAGGTTGAGCGGACACAAGGCCAGTGAGCACAGGGCTAGCTGCTGGTGCCCCAAGACGAGCATCCTCGGCTCTCTGAACCACATGTCCTCGGAGGAGGAGGGAGGACATCAAGAGCAGCACAGGACCAGATGGCCTCCAAGGCTTTCCCACACCAGGTCTAACTCTGGTGCCCTGTGGCAGGTTCTGAAATCTCCATGAGCCTGCACTCCTACCCCACCCCCATATGAATCACAAAGCGGTGCATCTGGCATCTTCTTGGTTGTCTTTCCGTGGAGTCTCAGAAATGACCCTGAAGGGGAAGATTTTGGTCCCCAGCCTTGAGTGGTGCTGGGCCTGTAATCTGTCTGTGAAAGGAAGCCCCATGAGCGCAGAGCGAAGGAGGAGGCTTTGGTTGCTCACCGGAGGTCCTGGCTCACCAGTAGCTCCATCCTCTCCAGGAGAGCCAGGGGGTCCCATGAAAACATCCGTTCCTGGTTTTCCTGGAATCCCAGGTGATCCAGGTGGGCCTGGGGGACCCGGAGGACCCTGAAAAACAGTGTATTGAAAGTAATGAGAGAGGGTGAATATACCAAGCATGTTTTTTTTCTTTAACCTCCTTTCCAATCCTCGTAACAATCCCGTAAGGAAAGAGTGGGGTTCTCACCTTGCATAGGGAGCAACTGAGGCTCAGTGAGACAACACAACTCTAGGAATCTTACACACACGGTTGAAAAGCAGCGGAACTGGCATTTGAATGTAAGGTTTTCCAAGCAGCTCACGCCAGGCTTTCTCCCAAATGGCGTAGATACGATAACGAACCAATTAGCTGGAGTCCCAGAGGAACCCTGGATAATTCTGCTTTCTAATTGACTGTAAGGTCAGCCAAACAGCCTGTGTTTGACCTCGTCCTGAAACACTTTCCAAAGTGGACTTGTTTCCTTAGCCTCCTGCTGACTGTCGGATCTCACCAGCCCAGACTGTTCCTGGTAGATCCAGTAGGCTTTCACACCATGGAACCCAGCAGGGGCAGCCAAGTGGAGCATCAAGCTGAGGCAGCATGGCGGCTCAGGGGAAGGGCTGGAGAGAGGCCTGGGCCTAAGGATGGAGCAACAGCTACATGGAGAACCAGCCACACTCCCCTGTGGGTAATTTAGAGAGGACTAGTAAAACCAGCCTTGGGCACACCAAATGTATCACGGGCACCAAGAATGGGCCAAGAGCAGACTGGGGGCCAGGGAGGGTTTCACACTAGAAATTTACCATGAAATGCTATTCAAACAGAGCAGGGACCAGGGTAATTCTTTCATAGGTAAAGGGTAGGGTGGGAGCCATGGATAGAAGTGAAAGTCAGTGAACAAACTTGCTGTGAAGAGATGGGAGCAGCTTCCAGAGAAAGGAGGACGGTGGAGAAGAGAGAGATCTCAATGCAAATCTAGGCTCGCCCTTGAATAAAATGAGATGGAAATGCCACACATGTGAAAATAAAGGGGAAATGTGTGATGATCCCCACAGATGCCAGGAAACAGTCTCTAAGGGCCCGTCTACTTTCATCAGTTGTCTGACCCCACAACGTTCCCTTCCGGGTCCCCAACACCAGCCCCCAGCACTCCTAATACTCACTCTCAACAGATCCTCGTTGCCCACAAAGTCTCCAGAGCCTGAGCCCACATCTGAGTCCAAAACAGGGCCAGAGCCTTCAGTCTCCACTCCTACCTGCAGAAAAAAAAGAAATTCCCACAGGGAGATTCAGGCACAAGTCTCTATAGACAGCCATGCTGTTTCAAGGGCTCCCATATTCTGTAGCCTTAATATGTCACCTCTACTCCCCTTTCCAGCGGGAGTCCTGCCTCAGTCTCCCCATCATTCAGCCTGCAGGTGGCCTGGTCTCAGCATCTTATTAATCCCTCTGATTCTTCTCCAGGGAACTCCTTAGTTTCTAGGTGGCCTCCGGTGTGAAACCACCCTGAGGTTTGGATATGGCTTTATTTGATCACTGAAAATGTATATACTGAGCCCCCACTAAGAGGTCCCAGGAGGATCAGGGTTGCAGGTTAGAGCTGAGGCAGGAAGGTCACTGTCCTGTGGTTATCAGAGTGAGTTGTGGTGGTTTGAATGAGAATGTTCTCCATAGGCTCATATGTTGAATACTAGGTCCCCAGTTAGTGGAACCATTTGGGAAGGATTGGGAGGTGTGGCCTCGTTGGAGATGTGCCATTGGAGGTTGGCTTTGGGATTTCAAAAGCCTATACCAGATCCAGTCTCCATCTCCCTTGATTCATAAGTTGAGGCTCTTAAGTAAGCTGTCACCTTCTTCTCCAGGACCATGCCTGCCTGCTTGCCACCATGCTTCTCACCATACTGATATAGGCTAACCCCTGAAACTGTTAGCAGGCACCCAGTTTAAATTAAATGCCTTCCTTTATAAGTTGCCTCGGTCATAGAACAGTATATAAGACCGGGGTAGTAGTGGATGTAAAGGAGACCCAATAAAGTTGTTGCTTTCATCTGATGGAGGCAGAAGTACCACACAGCTAACCTCAGGAGCTAGAGATGGCTGAGATGGGAAGCAGGGATCCCTTGAAGACGTTCAAGGTGTGTTTCCTGGTGACCAGATGAAAAAAGCATTATTCCTAGAGCTAGGAAGCCCAGAAAAAGACCAGGTCTTGACAGGGTCGAGTGGGGATATCCTTCCTGGTCCCTCAGGGTTCAGAAAACATGATGATATAAGCGAAATATGGAGCTGAACCCTGCAGGACTCCAGAAAAGTGGAAGCCTGAGGTCTGACTGAAAAAAAAAAAACAAACTATGGAGTCTGGAGATCCAGGAAGTTCCCCTCCCCCACAACATCATCCTAGAGAAACCCTCAGGGTCAACGAGACTTCCCCTCGCACTGTCGTCTCCTTCTTCTATGTAGAAACTGTTCACCTTTAAGTTCTGAACCCAAAATGGAAGAAAAGCATTTTCTTCTATAAGAATGGCCCAAGGCATACCCTGTCCCCCTGCCTGCTGCCACCACCACTCCCCTGATTCTCAGGGCTTAGTGGTCCTTTGTTCCTATCTTACACCAGTAAGAGAAGGGATATGGTACGAGAAGCTGAATATGCACACACATGCATAGACCCTGGCGTTGCCTAGGATTCCCTGAGCCCTGGTTTGGGCTCTACACAGGCTTGGCATCTGCAACCAGGGAACTGCTCATTTTACCTGGTCCTGAAGTCTCTCTGAGTCTCGACTCCTCCCAGATCTGTCTTTCTGAAACCATGGGTTTCTCCAGGGAGTACCTCCCCCCACCACCACAGTTCTGCAGCCTGACTTAACTGGTGTTCAAGAATTGCCTTTGAATGCCAGAAGCATTCATGTGGGGAGGAGAAGAGGAGGGGAGAAAGAAGAGGAGGAGAGAGGAGAGGAGAAGGAGGAAAGTGAATTTCTAAGATGTCAGCTGTCAGAAGCCTCCAGAGAAATGGCCATCCTCATAAACACAGTGGAAGAATGGCAGAGCCAAACCTAAGGAGAGCGTCGACAGAGAGGGGCGTCAACAGTCAGCTCCCAGATGTGGGAGTTGTGAGGATTCCTCTCAGGGGTCCCTGCTGCCTCTGAAGTTCCCTGAAGCAGAGGTGGAGACCAAGGAGGGCACCTCACCCATAGGCTAATGGCTTTTCTAGGGATTGCTTTCCAAGAGAATTGAAAACTGAGGCCCAGGGCCAGAGCAGAGATGGAGACAGGCAGTCACATTGTCACCTGTGGGGAATCACCATTGGGGTCACCCTGATATGGAAATAGCTTGCCTGAGCAGTTCTCCCAGAAGACAAGCTGTTACTCTGCACTGATGGACCTGAGGCAGCGTTGGCCTGAGCACCCCTTCATTCTGCCTCCTGGTCCACAAGTATCCCTGTCATCACACAGCCGACAGGTCTCCTGAGATCCTCCAGCTGCTGAGAGACCAACCTGGGACCAGGGTCTGTGGGAGATCTTCCTCATCAACTCCTTCCAAGAGGAAAACTGGGGGCAGGGCGTGTGACTCAGAAGGACCTTCCATAACAGATAGGGAAGCTGAGGCCCATAGAGGTCAAAGGACCCTATCAATGATTCCATTCAACTTGATTTTAAATGTGGTGGGTTTTGCTGACAAAACTCTGGGTCGTGTCTGAAGACGGTGGCTTGGCTGTAGACAGCACAAAAGCTCCAGCACACACCCACCCCCTTTCACCAAGGTACCCCCAGACAAACATCAGTCAATCAAGTGTCCTGAACCTTAGAAATCCCTCACAACAGCTGTGTTTGGGACTCTCTGATCATGCGAATGCCTTGGACACACAGAGAATCTGAATTGGAACTTGATTAAGAATAAAGGCTCTTTCCTTTTACGTACGGGACTTGGTCTCCTTGTCGGTTTTTTGGGGACTCCACGATCTGGGCATAACACAATAAAGGACTCCTGATGCCCTATTCTGGCCTGCATTCGTGTGTGTGTGTGTGTGTGTGTGTGTGTGTGTGTGTGTGTGTGTGCCACATTCTCCATAAATAATTAATTTTTTAGATTCTAGGACTGTAGCTCAGTGGTAGAAAACTGACTTATCATGTACAAGGATTTATGCTCAACCTCTAGCACTATAAACACAAAGCAAACACCAGGATAAAACAAAACCTACTGCAAAAGTTATCAGCCCCATAGCAAAAGGCAACAAAGTGCACGAAGAACCTGACAGCACCCACAGTCCCACCACTTCGAAACAGCGCTGCTAACATTTAGGAAGGGCGCTTCCTTCTAGCGTCTGTAGTTCCTAATAGGTAAGACCACACAATACACACGAAGTTATAACCATCTTCTGTCACTTAGCATGATATGGTAAGCATTTTCTTCCACATTGAGCACAAATAAGAATAATTCTAATAATGTCTAATGTTCCATTATTTGAATAGACTCTAATTAGCTTTCTTTCGTTGGTTAATTAAATCGTACCAATCCCTCTACCATGGGCAGATATTAACATCCTAGTAAACAAAATCCTTTGTTACTTATCACGTTATCTCCATTGAGGAGGATTCTTAGAACCAAATTCCTGGTTGCAATTGTGTGGTGGTTCATTTCTAGTTGTTAATATGCCATTTTAGGGTGGCTGATATATGTGAATAGAGTTTCCCAGAAGCAGCAAGCACATCCAACTCCCCAACCACAACCCCTACTCCCCACCACCAGGGTGACTGACCCCGCCAGCCTAACTTCTCAGGACAGAAAACTCAAGGATACAGGGGTGGTTGGTCCAGTTTCTCCAAAACACCAAACAAAAAAGAAGGTAGGAGCAGAGACTAAAAGACCCTTGAGAGATGATTGTTAGGTCCAAAGGAGACTCCAATTCCCCAAACTCTAAAAGGCAGCCCACCTATCCAAAAATGGGCTCCGCCTGGACTGCAGGAGGACTTCTGGGGGCTAGATAAAAGCCAGCAGTCCTCAGGAACTTGTGAAGCTGGGTCCCCTCCAACAAAAGAAGCCATTTCCTTTACCTTGGACAGAAGGGACACATAGCTAACTGTGGAGCCTGTAAGCATATCAAAGTGCTTGCTGCTTCCAGGCTTCCTCAGCATCACGTGTACTTGCTACATATTTCAGAGTCCACACTATCATCCTGGTCCTTCTCACTGCCTCCCCTACCCTAAACTCCATCCAGTTCATGGGCTTTTCCCTCCCCACACCACAGCTACTCATTCTCCATATAACCCTGCTATTCTTTATATGCTCTCTCTCTCTCTCTCTCTCTCTCTCTCTCTCTCTCTCTCTCTCTCTCTCTCTCTCTCTCATCTATAACAAAAACCTTCCCCTTAACCATACTATGGAGCAGTAGTGGCATTCATTTATACAGTATGCGCAGACTGGAGATTCAGAGTCAAACTGAATGCGAGAGGCATTAAAAGTCAGCCTGAGTATTAGAGACTATAAAGAGGCTACTGTTCTGTTAGATGCACGATGATATCGTGATTATAATAAAAATAAAAACAACAAACAACTCAAAGGTCCCAGATCAATCTATTGGCTATGTGCCATGGACTATTTACAAGATAACTGACATGATGCTTAAGACTTTCTAACAATGTTCCAGGCGTCTCCCTCCTGCTTATAAAGTGGTGGGGGAAGGGAAGAGGTAAGGTAGATCTGCACGGCACAGGCTGGCGATGATGGGGGGTAACTGTGCTGTTCTGAAGCTTTGTGAAGCTCCTAGATTTTCAATAAGAACAGTTTCAGCAAAGAGCAAGCCCTGCCTGTGCCTGGTGTGGCATCCAAGGGAGCACAGACTGTGACATAAGGAGCTGAGGGGCAGGAGACAGTGCTAGGGAATCACAATGCTTGACAAGCTGGGGCCTCTTGGGAAGCTGGTGACTTTCAGTACTAGCCTGATGGGGAACTTCAGCCAATCACATTCTGCTTAGGGTGGGTCCCCCTGGGGCCACACAAGACAAATAAAAGATCGAGGTGCGCTTTTGCCCCCTGCATTCCTGGATCGTTGGAACCCTGGTTTTGTAAGTTTTCCTTTCTTCTGTTTATTAAAGCAAAATCTTTTCTATTAATCTAGTCTGGCTAATTTTTAACTACCGATCGACCATGCCCTTCACTAGCCACCTTGAGGACAGATTTCTGGGGCGTGCCAGCCTGAGTCTCACTCATTAGAATACTAACAGTCTCTGGCCATGTGGGCTTTGAGCCACCTGGCTCTGTCTAACACACACTGGGGTCTGCACCCAGAATCTTCACTCTTCTTCCTTTGCCAGCGATGATGAGGAGACTGGAGACCCCACAACCAGGGTATCTCTGGAAGAGATCCCTTGCTTCCTGCCTCTCTGTCAGGCTCAGGGTCATCCCTTACCTGGTGCTTCTGGTTATGAGGATGCAGGAGGGTAACCATGCCCAGAAGAAACTGTACAGGGCAGAGGACTCAGGGGGACCCCTCTGATCCCTGCCTCATCACAACCCATTGCTCTCACCTAGAATGAGGAGCCAAGTGCACTCTAACCACAGAGAAGGGAAGCTGCACGGGAGCCAGCCAGCAACCGGAAGACATTCTTGGGTAAGGGACATTCAGGATTCTCAGAGGGCTTTCCTGAGCCCCTTAGTGCAGGCCACTGGAGTGTGGCATCTGAGGGGTCACCTGGCTGAACCTTGAGCCATGGCTTTCAGAATGTCACTCTAGGAACTGACACACTGAGGTGGGTGACCTACAGGAGGTTCTCCTTGAGAGCCATCTTCTTCCTGAATTGGGGTTTGCTCCCTGATTATTCACACAGCCCTGGCTCTGAGTTGCCTGCTTCTCTGAGACAAAGGGTCACTCCTCAGCTGGTGACCGCACTGTGTGCATAGATGGTTCTGAACATCTTCTCAACTGACTCTCCAACTGTCCTGTGCAGACCAGAAGCCTGCCTGAAGAAACCAAAGGATGGCTGAGGGTTCAGAGTAGTGGACCACAGACAGCCTCAGACCTTCAGCTGAGAGGCCCCAGCAGGTCCCCACACCCTTCATGCTCCCTGTCTCTATAGACCCTGCTGAGTTCCACACTCACTGTTTATGCCCTGAGACGTTGCTAACCTTGATGTGATTACAAAGGCAACTGAAGGCCTCAGAAAGGTCCCTCCACATTTATTTCTTGCCTTTTCCTACCCAATTTGCAGTCTCCTAGGGTTCCTCAGGCCAAAGGCCCTCAAATATTGTCTTTCCAAACTACAAAAGATGAGAACCGACCCTGAGAAGGTCAGGGTGGCCTTTCTTCACACTGAAAGATCTTCCAGCTGAGTCCACCCCCCTGCCCCAACACTCACTGGAGTGATCTGCCTCTCGGGAGTCACTGTGGGTGTGGGGAGCGGAGGCCCACTGGGGAGTATGCTGCCAGACCCCTCCTCTTCAGCGTCCTCTGTGGAGGCCACCAAGTCTTCTCCATCAGCAGGTGCCTGAAAAGGAGGTCAACAGGAGGGGTCACCGTGGCCCTAGCCCACAAGGCCGTAGGATTGCGGGTGTCGTGTCTGAGATGCAGTCCAGTGTCAAACTTACCTACCTACCGGCATCCTCACACCCAGCTAAGTCGTGCTAAAAAAAAAAAAAAAAAAAAAAAAAAAAAAAAACCCTCCCATCTTTGGGACCCTGATCTCTAGGAAAGTTCTCAGTCAAAGCTAGGAGGTAGACAATTGGGATAAAACCCAACACCTGGCTCCTTCTGTCACTGTCCTTCATTCCTGTTCAGTTGGCGTTTCCTGAGGTCTCACAACAGAGCCGAAACTGTGTGTGCCTCTGCAGAGGACCTTAAGGGCTCCTGGCTCAGAATGTCGAACTTTCTGTCCCCCACGAGTCAGAGAGGATGCTAGTTGGGACTTACAGGAGTAAACACTTGCTCAGGGACCACAGTGGGTGTGAGAGTAGCCTGGGGATCTGTAGGACTCCTGCTGGCTTGCTCAAGGACCACTGTGGATGTGGGCGCATTCTGGACATCTGTAGGGGTCCCACTGGCTTGCTCAAGGGCCACTGTGGATGTGAAGGCTTCTAGGCTGTCGATGGCAGTCCCACTGGCTTCCTCTTCCTCAAAAGCACCGAGTGGCACCTTGGACACAGCTGGGGTTAACAATTCTTCACCATTTGGACCCTGAAATAGAACTGGCATCAGATTATGCCATATGGTCTCCACTCCCCCCCCCCTTTTTTCCCTTTTGGGGGCTATGCACATGCTACGAAAGGAAACCACTGGGACCACCAGATCTCAGCACCTCCCTTATGTCCCTCCCTGAGTTCTCCCTCAAGGGGTATCTGTAACTGAGTGTACAGGCCTCTGGGCATCGTCACCCCACCTCCGGAATCCATCTGCCTGTATATCTATGTTCAGTCAGTATCTGGGCTTAGTTCGCATCTCTCCGGCCATGGGGAGCTCAACCCCTCTGCAGGCAGCCCCTCCTCCCACTTCTATCCTGTTCTGCTGGCCAAGCTCCAGCCTCTGTCACACTAGGACTTGTAGAACTGGAGTCTGGTCCCTGGTTTTCTCCTGCTGTGACACATACTTTCTCTTTAAGAAGGAAAGGAAAGGAAAGGAAAGGAAAGGAAAGGAAAGGAAAGGAAAGGAAAGGAAAGGAAAGAGAAAGAAAAGGAGACACTTTGGTCTTTGAAATCATCTGTGTGACAGTCAGGTGACCTGGAGAATTCTGTCTCTAGCCTGTGTGGATACGAGAACAGACCTCAAGGCTGCCTGCACAGTTTACTACAGACAGGAGAGGGAGCACGGACAGGAGCTCGGAGGTTGTTGACTCTGGTGGGCCCTGCTGCCTTCAGGCATTCACTCAGCCAACTTGTCCAGCCCCTACCGCTTAGAAGGAGCAAAGCAGATCTGGGAAGCAGGGGCTGCTAAGCCCTGTCTCCACCAGGCTCCTGATCCGCTAAGGAGCCAGGCATGCCCTTAGGGATGGAGCTTTTTACCAATACAATTAGGATGAAGTCTCCCAAGGACAAGGCCCAGGAACTGTCATAGTCCACACCAGCATGTTCCTACAGAAATGGTGTTGGATTGACTTTGAAGGACAAGCAGGAAGGTGAAGGAAGGGGAGGGGAAGAATCTCTGCAGAGAGAAGGGGTGTGGGAAGACCGCAGGAAAAAAAAAACTCAGAAAAGCTTGAGGTCGGAAGTTGTGGCTCAGGTGAGGAACACAGAAGCCCCAGGTGCAGCCATGAAGGCCAGTGACCAGACCCTGTTTGGCTTCTCAAAGGAGCTAGGTCAGTAGGTCAAAGTTAGCAAACCATCTCAGAAGAGGGGGAGCAGCCGGGCAGGTTTTGCGAGAGAGGCTACAGCGGGGTGAGAGCAATGCCTGGCTGGGAAGGAGGCTGCTCAGGACCTGTGCTGCTGAATGACAGATTAAGGTTGAAAAGCAACAGGACCTCATTCTACTTGAGGCAGCTGGGAAGGGACCGTCCCAGTCACATGGGGCGGGAACATAGGGGTGGCCATGGGGTTTGAATCTGATGTGTAAAGGACTTTCACGGACTATCCCAGGGACAGACCGGTCAGTGTCCAGCTGGGGTGTATGTGTCCAGCCTTCTCTATACTGCAGGCGGCTCGACCTTTCCCTCTATCCTGTCTGGCCTGCCTGTCTACACCCTGCCTCCTTTCTCCTGACAGCCCACAACGACACCAGAACCTCTTTTCCTCACACCCAGGCTATGCCCTCCATTCCTGGTCTCTGGCCCCTGCTGGTGGGGACAAGAGACTTTGCACACAGCCCCAAGACTCCTCCCTACTCCTCTGACCACACAGGGCATCCCCACCTCCCTTCAGGCCCTGCTGGACCACACGGTCTGAGTTATACAAGCAGCAGTCCTGGCAGACAAGTCCCACCTCTGAATGAGCATTGGTCAGAGGTTCTCCCACACACCCCTGGCCAGGGCATCTGGGCTTGCAGAATGTAAGGCTGAGAAGGTGATTCTAACTCGTACTAATTCATACTCCTTACCAGAGTGGCCTCTTCTCTTGGTTTCTGGGTAAGCATGGACAGGGTTGGCCCTGCAGGAGGTACGGTACCAGCCTCTGCATCCCCAGCAGTGCTGGTGGGCACTTCACCATCCCCTGATGCTGCTGTTGCTAGATTTTCCTCATTCTCTGGATTCTGAGTGGAAAGACATCCCAAAGGTCAAGGTTTGTGGACCACCAGTTTGGTCCATGTCCGTGGCTTTAGGGGATAGACAGTCAAAGCCCCTCGTGTACCTGTGTCCTGTCCCTCCCTTACCTTCAAAGCACAGGCACATCAAAGACCTGTCCTTCACCTCTGCTCTCACTGGTCTATACCTGCCAATCACCTGACTGCTTCTTGTCTCCTGCTCCCCTAGATCAGTAACTCTCACATTTAGTGGTCCTTGCCACTGTCGCTCAGAATCACTCACTGGAACTTTTGAAAAGCTCTGACAGGTTCATGGCCACCCCTGCTCATCTGGACCAGGATCCAGCCTGCCAGCTTCCTCCGTCCTTTCTCTACCTAGAAGCCAGGGTGATCTTTCTAGAATTTAAATCCTATGAAGATCTGCTCACCCTCTCCTATGCTTCAGTGGCCGCCGCTTCACTGGATGCCGCCAAGCTACCCAGCAGAAGCCGCCACGCTCCCGACCTCTCCAGCCGCATCTTTTCTTCTTCAGCTTACAGCTGACGCCAGGGTGCCCTGCTGAGCCCGCAGATACCCCGTACTTCTTCACTGCCTGTGCCATCTCTGGGCCTTTGCTCCTTGGGCCCCCACCTGTAACATCCACCTATCTCATCTGCTTGGCTACTTTCCTCAAACCCCCAGGCTCACCTTCTGCCACTCCGACCTGCAAGATCACTCCCAGAGTATTTTGGGAGTCCTTTGTCCCTTGACCACCGTGTCTTGGGAACACAGCCTATCCCAATGACCATCAGCCCTGGCAAGCAGGACCAGTGCCTGGTGTGGCATGGCTCTCTGCAAACCTTTTCCAGTGAATGAATACCCCGCAGACAGCTGCTCTTGTCCACCTGGACTCTGCACAGTGCTGCCCCTGCATGCATTTTCAAACAGGAGGCTGGGAACTGCTCCTACCCGGGATAGCCCCTAACAGGAGAAGTGAAATGCGTGCCTGAGTTACTCACCGAAGTAGCCTCTTCCCTGGAGTTCTGGGTGGTCATGGCCAGGTTGGGGCTCCCAGTAGGCACACTGCTAATCTCTGCTTCCAGGGTAGTGGTGACAGGCACCTTGGCCTCCCCAGTTGCTGTTGCTGATAACACCTAGAAACAAGGGCACAGTGAGAGACCCTGCCACAGGTCCCTTAGCTCTGATCAACAAGCCATAGCTGGAGAGAACTGAGTATCTGGATCACTACATGCCCCCTGGCATCTGACACGCCAGCTGCTTCCTGACTGTAGGCGCCACCATATTTGGGATCTCATCCCAGTCTTAGACCAGTTCCAGGCTTGCAAAAACCAGGAGATAAGAAACATCTCTGAGGCACAGATGTCTTGCATTTCATGCTAACATCTGTCAGCAGACCCTGTGGCCATAGGCCATTGCGTCCCGAGTCAGCTGGCTGCAGCTCTGTGCCTTGTGTCTAGATACACAGACCTCCTGTGATCGCCCCTGTCCACCCCTCTGGACAGAAGGACAATGGCATTCTCTCCACGGTGCTTCAGCCACAGGCAGGCAGCACTCTGCCCTCCTCAGCCCACTGCAGCCCTAATACGCCTGTCTCTCTTGGTTTGTAGAATAGCTTCCTCTGAGTAGTGGAAAGATTGCTATGAGTCCCACAAGGAATGGGGAAAGAGAGCAGCCGTGACTGCGGCTGCCACAGAAAGAGACAAACTTTCCAGAAAGGACAGCGCACACCTTTGACCCCAACACTCGGGAGGCAGAAGTAGGCAGATTTCTCTAAGTCTGAAGCCAGCTTGGTCTATATAGTGAGTTTTAGACCAGCCAGAGTTACGAGGTGCGACCCTGTTTCAAAACAAAGGGGTGAGGAGGGCATGTTTATTTTTGTTTTCTAGGGTTTCATGTGTGTGTGTGTGTGTGTGTGTGTGTGTGTGTGTGTGTGTATGTGTCAGTGTGTGTGTGACAGTATGTGTGTGAGTGTGTGTATATGTGTGAGTGTGTATGTATGTGTGTGTATGTGTCTGTGTGTGTGTATACGTGAATTGTGTGACAGTAAGTGTGAGTGTGTGTGACAGTAAGTGTGAATGTGTGTATTGTGTGAGTGTGTGTATGTGTGTGTGAGTGTGTGTGTGAGAGAGAGTATACATGTATGAGCATGTGTACGTGTGTGAGTGTGTGTGTGTATGTGTGTATGTGTATGAGTGTGTGTGTACATGTGTGATGGGGTGGGTATGGATGCACATGTGCATATGGGTGCATTTGCACATACATGAATCTGTGGAGACCATATTTGCTGTCTTCCCCCACTTTATTTTTGAGACAGGGTATCTCACTACATCTGGAACTTCCTATTTCATCTAGGCTGGATGACTACTAAGCCCCTAGGATCCTCTTATCTGTCCCCCTGCCATCCATACTTGGGTTACAGGTATTCATCACTGCACCTAGTTTTGACATGGGTGTGCTAGGGTCTTCACACTTGGCTCTTCACACTTGCGTACAAATGCTGGAGTTGAGAAGCTGTGACCCTATCCGATCAAGCATTTCTCAACCTGGCTTTGTAGATTTGAAAGACACCTGCTAAGAACAGAGTGGACATGGCCACAGTTAATAACGTCCTGAGGAGACTGTGTCATCTTAAGGGTCCAGTGCCAGGGGGTCACCATGGTGAGGACCCAGCATTCATCACCAAGCATGGGTGAAGGCAAGCTGGGGTTGATTCTCCTCCACCTATGCTGGTGTACCCTTGAAGCTTGGCCACTGACTGCTTCCTCTGTACCCTGGGAACATTGGTCCTGATGACATTCAACATCATCAAATTGAAATAAGCAAACGAGTCTCCTATTAGGCCATCATATCAAACTTACCACTCACTCACCTGAACATCAGTGACATTCAGCAGGGCCCCATCCCCTGAACCACCATCAGTACTGGGGTCCCCATCCACAGCATGGACCCCCAGGGTGTCATTCAGAATCTCACCAGACCCTACAGGGAGCAAAAATTGTGATATCAACACCTACGTTTTGCAGTCTTGGAAGAGAACCAGGCCACGCTTTTCCTAGTAACTTGGGGAGGTGTCCATGATCCCATTATACAGTGTCAAGAGGGAAGAGCCAGCCTAGAGAACAGGGAAAGGCCCTAGGACCTGGTGGCTTTATGGACTCTGGCACCTCCTGCTGCCTGGAAACCTGCTTTACCACTTCCCAGCATAGGACTCAAGGCAAATGCTTAACCTGTGCCTCAAGTTCCTTCATTTGCAAGAGCACGATTCCTACCTCACTGAAGAGAAATTATTCTGAGGATCATGCATCATTTGATCTAGCTGATATGGGAAAAATACTGTGGACAGCACCTGGCACATAGCAAGCTACTCACAAATATTTGTTATCATTGGAGCTCTGTAGTCAATGAACAGAAAAAAAGGGCTACTTATGAGTACATGATGTGGGATTCCCCTCTGTATGCTGGGAATACCATTGGTTAATAGAGAAACTGGCTTGGCCTAATAGGGTAGAACAGAGCAAGGCAGAAAAAACTAAGCTGAATGCTGGGAGAAAGGAGGCAGAGTCAAGGAGAAGCCATGTAGCCTCACCAGAGACAGACACTGGGACCTTTACCCAATAAGCCACAGCCATATGGCATACACAGATTACTAGAAATCAGTTAAATTAAGTTATAAGTGTTAGTCAATAAGAAGCTAGAGCTAATGGGCCAAGCAGTATTGTAAATAATATAGTTTTAAATAATATAGGATATGTGACTATTTCGGGTCTGAGCTGCCGGGCAGTTGGGAACAAGCAAGAGACTCCTTAACAACAAATACACACGTGATTATTCTATTTGATATTTGTTATGCAGAAGTTATTACCTAGCATGTGTATTATTCGTGTAGGCGTCTGCATGTTTAAGTATACACAGCTAGGTCACAGCACTGAACTTAGGCTTCTTCAAGATTATAGGAGCAGAAAGAGAAGGGGAGATTATTATTTTCTGTTGTCGTTGCTATTCCTACAACTCTACATTGATTGAAATGTTACCACATGCGCACCCGTGGGGAGGGCGTCAAAAGACAAATCAAATCCTAAAGCAAAGAAGAGATCACACTAAAATGAATGCATGCCCGTTATCCTGCGAGCCAAGCTGTCTCTTCTCTAGGAACGGTCTATTCTCTAAGAAGACCAGAATTTCACATTCTCAGCCTCCTCCAAAACACCCCAAAGCATGCATTTTGTTCTAATCCACAACTGTAAGATAATAATAATTATTATTAATTATTGGTACTATTATTAGCAGTGCTGAAGACTGAGCCTAGGATCTTATGCCGGCTACAAAGTACTGTCTCACTAGGCTGTGTCTTCATCTCTCTCACACAAGCTCAGCAAGTACTCCATTACTGAAATGAATCTCCAGCCCTTTTGGCCTCTTTATTTTGAGAAAGGGTCTCACTAAGTTGCCCAGGCTGGCCTTGAACTTGTTCTGCAGCATAGGCAGGTCTTGGGTGTATGTATTCCTGTTGCAGTCTTCTAATTGGTCGGGATTACTGGTTTGTGCTAATTAGCACAATTAGCCCCGTTCATCAGGCAAGTAAAGTCGCTGTGAGAGTAGTGGCTACGACGGGCTTGTAAGTCAGGCAGGTTTGTCTCTAGACCAGAGTTTCTCCATGCATGTAGCAGTCACATATGCCCTAATTTCTCCAGCTCATCCTGTGTGGCCTCACGTGGAATCCACAGAACTCCAGGAGTCTGTCTGACATTGGCCCGTGCCTGAGTCCTCCCTGCTCTGACCACCAGGGGGTGCTGTGCAAGCAGCTACTGGACCCCAGTGTCACCCAGAGAGATGGGGCAGGTGCTGTCAGAAGCATGGCATACAAGTGCCTCCAACACTGGAGACCTTTTCCCATGCAGAATGGTACTTAGGGTACTGGCTCCCTTCTCTCCATCATCTGGAATGTCTATTCACCAAGAAAAGAAACACTTGAACAAGTTCTAGGGTTTCCCTATGGCCTTCTGTCTGCTAGCTGAGGAGTAAAGCTGGTACAGGTGAGAGGCTCAGGTGGGAGGCTCGGCCTCCCCTCGGCTCTTGCCTTCTTAAACTGGAAGAACCCCTTGCCCTACGCAAAGGCCCCAATCCACCCACCAGTATCCACAATTGATAATGCTTCTATATCACCAGGAACAGGAAAAATACAGGGCGCCCCACCCTCTCACTCACCAGGAGGCAAGGATGGTTACAGTCTCCATGGAGGGCTAAGAAGGCTTGCAATGTCAGTCATGCCCCAGGCCCACAGCAAAGAGACAGCCAAGTAGGGCGT
This sequence comes from Myodes glareolus, assembly GCF_982192425.1. Classification (NCBI taxonomy): domain Eukaryota; kingdom Metazoa; phylum Chordata; class Mammalia; order Rodentia; family Cricetidae; genus Myodes; species Myodes glareolus. Next base: position 28,086,267 of record NC_142041.1, read on the forward strand.
CCTTCAAAGCTGTGTCAAGTTCCTCCTACTCCCCCTCCCCGGCTTCCCTCTGCCACATTACCACAACTCCCTAGTTCCATTGTAACTTTATTAAATTATTTATAATTTTCCTGTCTAGTATTCTCTACATCTTGTCCACAGGGTCCCCAAGCTCAGTTGTTAAAGTAACTCTCATTAGCCGATGGCAGAAGCAAAGAGAAGAAGGGTAACTATTACTGTAAACCACACTGGAGACCAGAAATTTAACAGAATCAAAACCACCTGCAGCCCTACCACACACTGTATGTTGGACCAAATTGGTAATGTGTTTCCCACACATACAAACAACATGTATTCAAAGTGGTGGCTGAGGCAGGTTTGAAATCTGCTCCCACGATGAAGACTCCATTAGCATGGCATAACTCGTTAGGTCCTCCTGTCACAGGGATAAATGACGTCAAGTTCGCTCAACCCAGCCCCGCTATGGGCGCTTTGGACGGACATTGCTGCTGGAGGTGACCTTTCCCCTACCTCTCAGAGCTCTGGCCTTGGCTGAAGCAAGGCCACCAACGACCCCCCTCTGGGAAGTGGTATTCTCGTGCCTGGGGTGCATGTCAGTCTGCTGCTCGGGGGAGCCACACGTGTTCTCTGGGCTTCTGCTTGTGCACCTTGGTGCGGTGTCAGAAGCAGAGGGGCAACAGATGGAACCTGAGGCCTACACTTCTCTTTAGGCTCCCATTGGCCTGCTGGGTGACAATGCCAGTTTCTGGCCATCAGGTAGCTGACCCCTGAGACCCAGAGAACTTGTAGCCAAAGTCAAGTGAAGAGTCTTAGATGAGGCTATGAGTTTATAGGCATGCTGCCTGCCCCCTTCGCAAGGGCTGGCTTTTCCCACCTGTAAAACGGCGGCTAGCCATATTGACTAGAAGGCTCGCCGGTGGGACTGGAGAGGTATGGAGAGGTATAGCCACAGACGAGGGCCTCAATTAGCAGTAATGATTCTTATAAACTTTCCCGTTGGGAGAGTAGAGGTGAAGTCTGAAAGTTAAAGGCCCAGACATTGGAGAGCAAGTGCTAACTCTGCCCCTCTCAGGTCGTGTGGTCTTGGCTAGGTGACCCAGTTTCTCTGTGACTCGGTTTCCCTGTCCTGTATTTGAGGGGCGTGACTGTCATCCTTCCCTTGAAGGGTGAAGAGATGGTGAGGGGAGCCCAGTATGTTACATACATGGTGATCACTCCGTGGTAGACCACTGCTCTCATGTGTGTGTGTCAGGACTTGCCTTGCTCGGGGCTGCTATGCCCAATGATGCTCAAGTTGGTTTCTGGGGTTCCTTCTGGCACAGGTTCTCCAGAAAGCTCCGAGTCCTCAATAGGAGAGGATGAAGTAGGAGGCATGCTTATGGGATTGACATGTGCTTCTTTAGGCTGAAGAGAGAAAAATGAAATTTACTTTAAAAAGAATCCTTTAAGTAAAAAGGGATTTACTAAACAGTGAAGCAGAAAAAAAAATATGGGAAGTGATTTATCCACAGAATCCCGAATAATCCTGAATGCCTACACTGGCTGTGTCTCTGGGCAGCATCACACCTCCCAGGCCTGAAAGAGGTACATGCTGAGTGTAATTCCATCCCCACTCACTGTCCAGGGAGATATTGCTGATCTCAGACTAAGGTCTTTAAGCTCAGAGACTACACTTCTGTGATGCCTGAGTCCCAGGCTAGCACAGAGCAGATGCTGGGTTCAGGAATGTGTGGGCTGTTGTGTCAGTGAGTCGGGCTGCACCCTGTAAATCCAGCCCAGAGCAGCACGGAGGATGAGGCTCTGACAGTGATGGCCGTGTCGGCTTCTGTCCACAGAAGCTCCCGCATCTATACAGCTTCTCCAAAGCCAGGCAAGGTCTTAACCAGTCTTAACCAGCTGGGGAGGGGGTGGAGCTTGAGGACGGAATAAAGAATACATGGCCCCTAGAGCTCAGAGGGGCACAGACCAGACCCTAGCAGCCTATTTCATGGGACACACAACAGCAGAAGCAAGGGCCAAGCCAGGGAGGGGGCATGGCAGGAAAGGCCTCACTGGGAGGATTTGGCCTGGATCCTGAGGTGGGTAGGAATTTGCCAGAAGGAAGGAAGAGTGGGTGTGGAGTGGGGGGGGTTCCAGGCAAACAGAACTGCACAGGGCTGTTGGGAGGAAGTCCCAGATGGTATGTCTGGGAAGCCAAGAGCCCTTAGGTGTGGCTGGAAGGAGGCCTGACTGGGGCTGGGAATCGCCCGTAGAGCTCTCCGCCAATGTGCATTCTTGTTCTTCGCTCCAGACATGCTGAACACCCAGGGAAGCCGCCCAGAAGGCTCCTTATTAAAGGCCTCTGTCAGTGCCGCACAGCTGAGCACAGGGGACTCACAGGCACAGCCATGTCATTCCTAACTCAGTTGAAGATAAGATTTCCATAAATACAAATGTATGTGAGCAGCAGCAGACATGGTCGGAGAGACAGGCACAGAACAGCCAAGGCGCTGACCCTAAATGGGAAGAGGGAGGCCGCCTTTAGTTCAGTTAGTTTGCCCATTCGGCTCTGTGTCCTCAAGAGTGGCAAGCTATAAAGGGGAAGTGGGGTTCTGACTAAGAAAGAAGCCAGACAGAAAACGGAAGGACTGTCTGGGACCAGGGGGTGGTGGGAATTCCCTGTGCTAGAAGGGTAACTGCCAGAAAAGCCGTTAAGCCCTCAGGGTGGAGTGACTGAGAACACTCTGGACCCACAGCCCAACATCTGGTTCAGTCACCTTCAGGCTGGGTGGCCTCAACAACACGATTGTTCCAGGCATGCTCCTACAGAATAGACCTCAGGAGCCCTCTCTGAAATGCCACTGAAGGCCGAGTAGCAGAGTCTCAAGAGTGAGCCACCTGTGTAGGTAGTGGGACACCTGCAGAAGGACGGAAGAACTCTGAGGATGGCATCTGGCAGGTGAGTGTTGGGGCCATTGGGGCTGGGCCTAGGGGAATCCCCTTAGAGCAAAAGGTAGTCATGGGGGTTTGCAATAACAAGACATCAGAAGAAGCAGGTGTGGAGGGGGTCCCAAAAGGAACAGGGAACTCAATGTGATGCGCTGAGTCTGGCCCTGAGCTCCCTGGCCTCTTGGAATACTCGCCAGCCAGGTGGCACCACCAGCTTTCACCCATCACTGCTATGTGCCAAGGACTACTTGTATGTTTGGACCAGGCGGTTTGCCCACCTGTCATACTAACCCATGAAGTAGGCATGTTCCATGATAACAGGGAAGCTGTATTGGAAAGGACAGGTCTCTTGCTAAAGCCAGTAGGCAGGGACACCAAGGCTAAGACCTATTCTGGGTAGGATTGGACATACAGTTCTTCTCCCAAGTGCCTAAGAACTTGGAAAGGGAAGGAATGAGCTGCCCCAGAGACTCCAGGGGCACCCCTACCACCAGACACTTTTTTTTGTCACTTCTCTAGGTCCTCAGAGATTGATGTCACACCCTCTCTGGGCTGGTGTTGGCCATCAGCCCCCATACCTGATGTCATGGTGTGCTGGCTAGTCTTATGTCAACTTGACATACAAACTAGAGTTGTCTCAAAGGAGGGTAACTCCATTGAGAAGATGCCTCCATAAGATCCAGCTGTAGGGCATTTTCTTAATTAGTGATTGATGGAGGAGGGGCCAGCCCGTTGTGGGTGGTACCATTCCTAGGTTGGCGGCCCTGGCTTCTATAAGAAAGCAGACTGAGCAAGGCATGAGGTGTAAGCCAGTAAGCAGCACCCCTCCATGGCTTCTTCATTAGGTCCTACTTCCAGGTTCCTGCCATTTGTGTTCCTGTCCTGACTTCCTTCGATGATGAACAGCTATATGGAAGTGTAAACCAAATAAACCCTTTCCTCCCCAACTTGCTTTTTGCTCATGGTGTTTCTTTGCAGCAATAGAAACTCTAACTAAGACACACGGGAAGAGACTCAGGAGGTTGGATTCCTGGCTCTGTTACTGTCTGACCCTGGAGATCTGCTCACCCCCCTGGGCACCCGCTTCTACATCTGCACAGTGAATAATGCCACCTTCCTTGCAGGGGCTTGAAGGAAGAAGTCACATCGTATTCGCAGAAGCACTAACCCTCTTCCTCTTCTGCTTCCCTCTCCATTCCCAAGTTGCCTGTCTCCACCCTTCCCTCCTAAACTGTTGTTCCAGTCTCACCTTTTAGACCCTCCCTGGGGACTGCCATGGGTCGTTAGCACCTCTATCTGAGTCAGCCTCCCTCCCAGTATGTAGCAGCATCATGCTCAGAGCGCTGAGCGTGTGGCCCATTGACCTGTGCTCAGGACGTGCCCATGGGGTGGCTAGGCCTAATAGGCACGCAAGACTCCAGCACTACCCTGAGCAGTACATGGACTCCTTGATGTCCTTATCTCAGCCAAGATTGGCCAAGGTTTGGGGGGACACACTTCCACACTCCCACCCGGACCATATACCCCGTGGTAGATGTCAGAAGATCTATGCTCCAGCCTCGCTGGCCCAGAGTCCTTCTCTGGATCTGCCTGCCCATCTGTAATATAGGCAGTTTGCTACACGTGTCTGTCTAGGACCTTCTAGCTTTAGCGGACTATGGTTCTGTTCTGCTACACCCGCATCCCTGATCCCTGAGGTCTATAACTTACAGTCTCTGCCTTATTACTGTCTTTCTACGTTCTGCTTTCTATCAGAAGTGCCTTCACAGAGTGATGAGCCCAACCTGGGGGTTTTCTTTGGTTGCAGCTCAGATGCTCCTTGCTAGTCTAATACATACATTAATATATAGACCTCTCTCTCTCTCTCATACACACACACACAGGCGTGTGTGTGTGTGTGTGTGTGTGTGTGTGTGTGTGTGTGTGTGCTCCTTGCCATCCCCATGGACTGACTTGAGACTTTGCAAACCCTTCCCTCTTAGCTGCAGAGCACGTCCCCATGAGGGAGACTGTGAACACTGAGATGAGGGTTGTTCTTGCTTGGGTCCAAGGCAGCACTGAGTATCATTCGGGGCTATTTCCCTCGTGCCAGGCATTTTCTCAGACTCAGCCCAACCTGCCTCGTCTAAATCTCCAGTGACCTAAGACACAAGAGAGGTTATCGTCGCTCTGTAGTGTAGAAGACCGCTGAAGTTCCGAGGGACTGAGCAAGCTCTCCAAGGCCCACAACACAGCTGCCTCTGCCCAATTTTCATCGCCATCCATGCAGGTGGCCCTGGGCAATTGGTATGTTTGCTCGGGTGTGGGTGTCAGGTTGCAAAGGATCCTCTTGACTCCCCCAGAAGATCTTGTACGTAACCTCACACATCTGACAACAGCCTGAGACAGTTAACCCACCCGCAGGGGTGGTACCGTGCTCACCGGGGCCTGAGTGTAGGTGACGGCTTCCATGATCTCAGCGACTTCGTCCATCTCCTGAAGTCCACTGGCTTCTCCAGATGCCTGTGAGGAGATAAATCATGCCACACACTGTAGGGAGTCTTTCTCTGTCCCCCAAACAATGATCCGGAGACTGGTTAATTATGAAAGCTCAACCTTAACTTAGGCTTGTCCCACTATCTCTTCTAACTTGACTTAACCAATTTAGTTTAATCTATGCTCTGTTTCCTTGCTTGTTACTTTATCTCTCTGTACTGCTCACGCTACTTCCGCTGTGTCTGCCTTCTTCCCAGAGTTCTCTCTGTCTCTGGAAGTCCCGCCTATACATCCTGCCTAGCTATTGGCTGTTGAGCTTTTTTATTACACCAACCACAGCAATACATTTTCACACAGTGCACAAATATCCCACAACAACACACAAAGCAGGAAAGCAGGTTATACAGCATTGGGGTACTTGGGAAGGTCAGAGACTGACCAACAGACTCCTATAGGGGAACTGTGTGTGCATGTGTGTACATTTGCATGTGCATGCATGTATACAGTTGTATATATGTATATGCATGGGTATGCATCTGTGTGCATGCATATGTATGGCATGCATGTGTATATGTACGTAAACACATGTATGCACGTGTGTACATGTTTTGCGGTATGCATGCATACATGGATGTGCACATTAACACATTATATTTGAACCCGTGTATATGTGTGTGTGCATGTATGTATAATATGAACATCAGAGACAGGGTGGGAAATGCTGTATGCACAGTTGCTTATTCTTTATCTATCCACACTATTATTGCTACAGCCTGTGTTACTTCACCTTCCAACCGTGCCCAGGCTCCCTTTGTTCCCACTTTGTGCAAAGTGCTCACGGGAATCCACTCAGGGAGCACTCATCCAAGGTGGTTTTCTAGTGTCACCCTATGTCAGCCCAGGAGTCTGTGTTGTGGCTCTGCAGTGGATGCTGTGCTCTGGACTGTTTATACTTCAGCATGAATGCAGAGCAGAGACAATTACGTGACAATTCCCTTATCCCCTCTGCTAGCTCCCCAGGAACGCCACAGGCTCAGGAGTTCAGACAGTCAAACTGGCCCAAATGCTATCTCTGGTGTACAGATTTCTTTTTTTAACACCAAATTAATTAAACCAGCTTCCAGTTTGTTCAGAGGCTGACATCACTTAAAGAGCAACAGTTGTAGGAAACACCACTTTGCCCGCATCTGGCTTTGGCATGATGCTCCTGTCTGCCTGGAAGGCCCTACAGACAGCTCCTCTGCCTGCCTGGCTTCCGGCTCCTCCCGCTGCTCCTCCCTCCTGCTCTCTGACCTGAGTGGGATCTGCAGCTCTTTCACTTAGTTGTGTTTACAGGTGTGTGTCAGATGATGGAGGAGGGGACAGCTCCAAAGTAGGTCCCCTTATCCCCAGCCTACACCCCAAACTGTCATAACCAGCAAACCCTAGAGGCAGGAAAGAAGGAAGGAAGGAAGGAGCCATCTTTCCTCCCTGGCCCTCACCCCACCCCCAACTTAGGAATCAACTCACTTGCCAAGCATAAAACGAACCTAAATTTAGGTTCATTTTTATAGGACTTTACACCCAGAATATCTTAGCATTTTAAACTCTGATTTTAGAATCCTGACACCCTTCTTGGCAGGAAGGCTGGAAACCAGGCCATTGACTGCCACAGCCACAGGATCATCTCATAAGACGCACAGCCCCCGCTCCAAGGAGACGGCTGGAGAGCTGTAAAGGATGAAGGAAAGCCAAAAGCCCAAAATAGGACTCGGGGCAGTGCTGGCCATGATGAGAGGCTTCTAGGCTGCCTGACGCTGAGTGGGGAGAATGGCTGGGCAACCAGCCTTTCCCTGGCTGACGGGGGAGTGAAGGTACAGAGTGTCGAGGGTAGGCAGAGGCTCACCGAGGACTCTTGGGCTTCACACAGCTCCTCAGGGGTTCTGGGGTCCGTATAGATGGTAAGCTGCTGTATGGAGCCCTGGGAAGAGAGAGACAAGAGGCATGGGTTACGTGTATACATCACAATGCCCAAAGAAGGTGGGAGGGGGTGTTTGTATGAGGATGAACACTGGGAAGGGCTAGCATGGCAATGTGCTGTTGATGGGGGTGACAGGAACGCCAGGCACACCCCACCCAGGCTCTCCATCCACTCAGGGGACTCTCCCTGCTTGCTCCCATTGGATATGGACTACCTTAGCATGTGTTCAGAATGTGCACACTCACAACAGACTACCATCTCCAGGGCACCTGCAGGTCAACCACAGACCCTGAAGTGTGTCTTCCCACCCTGCCAAAGCTCAAAATTTCCTTGCTAGACATTCTTGCCACATGGAGAGCTGCCAGTAGCCTCCCCATTCCACTCCCAAGGACTCTCCAGATCTGATGCTCGGTCTCCAAAAGTCAGCAAAGTCAGCGTGTACACCTGTGTAGTATGTCTGCACAACCTCTGTATCACCCGAGCTACAAATAAATTCAATTTCTGCCCTCTAGTGGTATTTTTTTTCTAGTGGTTGGTGGTTTTGGATTTTTGATTTTGAGCGTGTGTGTGTGTGTGTATGTGTGTGTGTGTGTGTGTGTGTGTGTGTGTGTGTGTGTGTGTGAGAGAGAGAGAGAGAGAGAGAGAGAGAGAGAGTCTCTATGTAGTCCTGGTTGTCCTGAACTCACTGTGTGGGCCAGGCTAGACTCAAACTCACAGAGTTTGGAATGCTGAGATTAAAGCTGTGTACCACCATGCCCAATTTTGAGAAAGAATTCCAATCTGTAGGCTGACCTGGAAATCACTCTGTAGCTCAGGTTGACCAGGACCTCATGACTCACTGCACTCTGAGTCCTGGGATTTCAGGAAAGACCCAGGACTCTAGCCTGCCTTAGTGTGTTTGATTCACCCTAGAGGCATCCTGGCTCAATACACAAGTGCAGTAAATGAAAACCTCTGATAACCTAGTTACTTTCTTCAGAATGGCTTAACAGAAGCTTGTTCTGGTAGGGAAGCTGGTCTTCCGCTTTGTTTTAGGACACACTGTTCAAAAGAAGAAGAGGAAGTTATGCCTCATTCCAATCGTCAGGTGCATCCATCTCTACGGAAATTATTTCAGCACAATTGCCATTCACAGCTAGAGGTGAAATCATTGGGGAGCAGAAAGCTGGGCTCTCTTTCGGTCATGGCTTTCACTGAACAAAGTGCTTCTTACTGTTTTCCTGCACAGGCCTATACCTTACTATGTAGCCCAGGTTGGCCTCGACTTCACGATTCTCCTGCTTCAGTCTCCCGAGTGCGGAGATTCCAGGATGCACTAAAAAACCCAGGCTTAGGATAGGGGCCTTTATGTCCACACTCAGACAATAAAACGCATAATACAGTACCGCCTAAAGCCTACAGCCTAGATTTATGACAGAGTACTGGGACCATTGACTTCCAGGCCTAGAGTACTTCCCACAACGGTGTACATGCCTTGAGAGGGCATAAGAATAAAATAACAATGATCATTGCTACTTCTTGGGGTGTGGGAGCTCACGCCCCAGCTTCTCTAGTCTTGGGGAGTGAACGGGAACTCACCATAAATGTCTCCAGTCCCATGGCTCCTGCACTGCCCACAAAGATCCCGGCACGGGGCTCGAAGGTCAGAGGCCGGGAAGCTCGCTGGAAAAGTACGTGGCTGTGTTCCTCACAGTCCAGGAGAAGGGCAACTTCCTCACCCTGGACGGTCACAGCAAAGCGGTTCCATCTGTTGGTCATCACGGGCACTGAAAAGGCAGCGGCTTCCTGGGACACATGGGAGCCCGGTTCCGTGTAGTACAGGATAATCCGCTGGTGGCCGTCCTCCACACTGGACAGCCGCAGGCCCAGGTAGATGACCGTCTGGGAAGCATCGGTAATCGCGAAGAGCACGCCTCCTTGGGCACTGCTGGGCTTCACTGCCACACCGATGGCAAAATCCTTGAAGAAGGTAGGTGGCATAAGGGTCATTGCTGGGCGGCCAACATTGGCACCAGGCCCAAAGCTGTAAGCCGGGAAACCACCATAACCGGTGACAAAGGACACAGACGAGGGTAATGGAACACCAATCAGCTCCGTGAGGTCCAGATGGTCCTGGGAGGCCGACCCTGCAGGGAGGAGGAGAGGCTATGATTCCACTACACTGGAAAAGAAGGAGCCATACACACAACTGAACCCCACGGGCATCCGCAGAAACCAGACTTTCTAGACGGCAGCCTCCAATAATGGAATTCGATCTGCAATGTACACAAACACACATGAACAGAACTCAGAAAAACCATTTCCGAAAGCACCAGCGTGACTGCGAACACTTAGGCCCTTGACCCTTTCCTTCTCCCCTTTAATGATTGTTTTTCTCTTTTAAAAATTAAAACCATGCTGGAAAGACTTACTAATTGATTTGATTACCCACTAATTTGGGTCATGATCTATGGTCTGGAAAAACATTTACAAATCACATCTAGAATATATAGTGCTCCCCCTCCCCCCATTAACTTGGAGATCTCTTTAACGAAGTGGAATTGGAGTGGACTGCTTTGTTTTAAATGGGGTCTTCTGTTTACAGCCTCAGAGCGTGGCAGGAAAGCACGCACAAAGGCAAGTGTTCCCGGGAGGTCAGCACAATTGAACTTTGCTTCATAGTGGTAACTGTTTGGTGGCAGTGGCAGCAGCAGCAACCCCAGCATTCCCAGCATCCTCACCATCAACCATATCCCAGCTCTTTCTCTGTATGGGGAACTGTTCTGAGCATTTTATGCAACTGAACTCATTTCATTGTCACAAGAATCCCCACGAGGTTAGGTGCCTTTATTTCCATTATTGCTTCAGAGAAAACCAAGACTGCCTGAATCTAACCAATGTGCAAGCAAGATTCAAGTACAGATTTCAGTCCTAGAGTGCCTGCCCCAAACCTGTGCTCTTCACCAGCACCTTCGGTAGGGTGGGTAGACGTCCCCTGCAGTGGCCTGGGAAAGAACCTGGGTCTGACCATTGTCTCTGGACGAAAACTACAGGCTGGTCCAGGGTCTGCCCACATCCCTGAGCTGATGCAGAAGTGGCAGCAGTAAGAGAGGCATATGGGTCTCAGGCAGAGTGGCCGCACCCAGTGTCACTGAGCCTGTGGACAAGGCTTCAGAAACAAAGCTAGATCCTGAGGATTTGGTCAGGGCAGAGGGCCTAGAATGATGAGCCTCAGAATGGAGTCCTGGCCTCCTTGAAGGCCAGAGGGCAGGACAGATCTCCTAGTGACACCTGGGCTACAGCCAAGAGTGAGAGCCCCTAGACCATGGCTAAGATTCTTCTTCTGTCGCACGAGGAAGTCAGAGGACAACCCAAATGACTAACCAAGACCATCACTTCTAGTAAGCTTCAACTGTCAACTTGACACAGACTAGAATGACCTGAATCCCTCAGATGACTTCCAGTCTCAAATGAAGGATTCTCTATCAGTGTGGTCCGTGGGAGCATGTTCTTGACTGCTAGTTGCTATAGGGAGTGGACAACTCACTGTAGGTGATGTCACCCCAAGGCAGGAGGTCCTGGACTATATAAGAACTAGCTGAGCTGGTTTAGGAGCATTCAGTAAGCAGAGTTCTCTGTAGTTTCTGTTTCAAGCTCCTGCCTTGCGTTTCTGCCCCAGCTTCCATCCGTGATGGGTAGTGTCTTGGAGGGGTTAAGATGAAATAAACCCCTTCCTCCTCAAGTTGCTTTTGGCCTCAGTGTTTATTGTAGCACCAGAAAAGTCAAACAGACCACCATCCAGGTAGACCCTAGTCAGAAACAGTAGAGACCCAACAGTAAGGTTTCCTTACTGCATCTACAATAGTCAAGAGGCCTCTGAGCAGGGATCCGCCCCACTGTGCTGAGCTGGGGCTGCCTCTGGCCTTGAGCTCCCTGCACAGAGCAGCCACTGCCATTTTTCATCTGCTAATTTTCTTTGTCCTCCCAGCAGCACTGGGAGTCAACAGCTGCCATCCCTTTTTATGGATGAAGAACTGAGACTTAGGACATGAAATTCTGACCTGAGGACACCCAGATAGTGAAGGGGAGGAGATCTGCAGGCCATAGGCAGCCTGACTTCCAGGGGACCCTTTATCTGCAGATCTGATGAGAAGAGGGGTTTCTCCAAGGGTGAGGCGCAACTGGAGAGAGACGTGCCCCATCGCCAACAGGACCCTGAGATAAGGTGGCCACAGGCAACAGCTAGCGCGTGTGTGTGTTTGTTTGTTTGTTTGTGTGTGTGTGTGTAACAGTTGGTCATGTAGAAAAGTATAAAGAGTAATATGGAGGCACTCAAAAGGTCAAAATAGCAAACCATGTATATTTAATCATAGTGGAAGACACAGCTGGCTGGGGCGATAACTCAGTCAGCAGAGTGTTTACTGTGAGAGCGTGAGGACCAAAGCTCAGATCCCCAGCCCACATAAAAGCTGGGTATAATGGCAGCCCCGCCCCTGTATGCCTAGGGTTAGGGATGTAGGGACAAGAGGATGCCTGGAGCTTGCTGCCAGCCAGCAGTCTAGCCAGATTGAATCTGTGAGCTCCAGGTTCAGTAAGAGAATGAGGAAACTTCTCAGTCCTTGACTTCTGGCCTCCAAGTACATGCTCACCTATACATACATACACACAAATGTACACACATGTGCATTTGTACATATACACAAATAAAATTTTAAGAAGAAAAAACACAAGTGATCACACAGGATTATAAAGGTGATTAAATGAAAAGCCATGGGGCGCTGGCCCGCTGCTCATGATCAGCAAACGGTGGATCAGCATCCCGGCCCTGCTCATCACGACCATCAGACTTTCAGCTCCACTTAACCTGTGTTAACCCCTCCTTGTCTGCTGTGGGAACCACTAGCTGAAAGAGCCCGTGAACACTGGAAATGTGGTCTTCCCCTTAAAACATGCTGTTTTCAAAGACTCAATTTGGAAAAAAAAAAAACCAGTGTAACATAGCTATTTAATATTTTTCGTATTGGTCATGATTTGAAATGATAATTTAGAAATTTGGAGGTTAAATGTTATTTAAAAATTTTTGTCTAAGCCTGATGGTACAGGTCTATAAATCCCAGTTACACAGGAGAACCGTAAGTTTGAGACCTGCTTGGGTTACACTGTGAGTTCAAATCCATCCTGGGTAATTTAATAAGACCCTGTCTCAAAAATAAACAGAAAAGAGGGTTGGGTGGCTAGGCGGTGGTGGCACACGCTTTTAATGCCAGCACTCAGGAGACAGAGGCAGATAGATCTCTGAGGTTGAGGCCATCCTGGTCTACAGAACATGTTCCAGGAAAAACAGAGAGAGAGAGAGAGAGAGAGAGAGAGAGAGAGAGAGAGAGAGAGAGAGAGAGAGAACAGAGAGGGAGAGAGAGAGAGAGAAAGAGAGAGGGAGAGAGAGAGAGAGAGAGAGAGAGAGAGAGAACAGAGAGGGAGAGGGAGAGAGAGAAAGAGAGAGGGAGAGAGAGAGAGAACAGAGAGAGAGAGAACAGAGAGAGAGAGAACAGAGAGGGAGAGAGAGAGAGAGAAAGAGAGAGGGAGAGAGAGAGAGTGAGAGAGAGAGAACAGAGAGAGAGAGAGAACAGAGAGAGAGAGAGAGTGAGTGAGAGAGAGAGAGAACAGAGAGGGAGAGAGAGAGAAAGAGAGAGTGAGAGAGAGAGTGAGAGAGAGAGAGAACAGAGAGAGAGAGAGAGTGAGAGAGAGAGAGAGAACAGAGAGGGGGGAGGAGGAGGGAGGGCAGGAGAAAGGATTGGAGATAAAATTCCTTGGCTAAACACTTGCCTAACCAGCACTAGACCCACCGTTCCAACCTCAGAACTGAAAAATAAAAATAAAAATTAGAGAATGACAGGCAGAAGCAGCGTGTTCCCAGCGCTCCCCTAAAGAAAAGAGCCACCCGCCAGCTCAGGTGACCCTCTCTGGGCTACTTCCTCAGCCCAGGCTCCTAGGGACCCACTCTTGGGCTCCAGTGTCACCACTTCCAGGCATCTGTCTCTGTTTGCTATGCAAGCTGTGTCTGTAATGGAGCGCAGAGCCACCATGAAGGCCTCTAACCCCCTTATAAATGCTGGCATGCTGCCTATGTCCATGTTTCTTCCTTCCTTCCTCCTCCTTCCCTCTCTTTCTCCCTCCCTCCCTCCTTCCCTCTCTTCCTCACTTCCTTCCTCTCCCCTTCCCAAAGTTGTAAATTTTGGATTAATCCTTGTTGAAGCTGTGGGCCTGCTCTTACCGCAGTACTCATGGCATGAATAGGCAGGCTGGCTTTTCTGGTGATGGAGAGGAAGGTTTCTGTGGATTTCCAGACAGTATTGTTGCCGATTCCCTTATCCCCATCTCCTGTGCTTATGGGTACGGTCATCCCACGGTAGATGTGACAGGCACTTGCGGGCCACACGGGCTGCTCACTCGCTATTCCACTGACTTGTGCTTAAGTGCGGTTTGCTTAAAAACAGGCAGACATCCACTGGAAGGAACTCGGGTTTGAGGCTCAGACTCCATAAGGCTATCATAGGCTAAAAGAACAATAAATCTGGCTAAATTTAACTAGACAGAAATAAAATTCTGCATAGCAAAAAACTCGTAATAATGATTTCACAACTTAAAGACATAAATTTGACTACAAAGAGATGAAGCCCTGGGGACAAAAACATTTTTTAAATCATAATAATATTAATCCCCACAACGCCAGCTAAAAACCAAAGTTGACAGAAAGAGCACAATCACAGCATCACAGACAATAAGCTCACTTCTCTAACGTGAAAAGCAAATGGATAACGCTACAGTCAACAGAAAGATCGGCAAAGAACAGGGGATTCGAGCTACAGCAAAAGAAACAAAACAGTGCATGCATAAGTATATGGAAAATACTTGCCCTCATAATGAAAGAAGTGCAGGGGCTGCAAGGCGAAACCATTTTCCTTATCAGATTGGCAACATGCAGAATGTTGGCTAATCGAAAATGCTGGCAAGAGGCTGAGGCAGCATGAGGCCCTCTCCTGCTCCGCTAGCAAGATCCTAAACTGTGTCACATCCATTGGGACACCACGCGACATTTTTCAAAAGTACAAATGCATATGTGCTCTTTGACCCGATATAAATAATAAAATATATTCATGCAAGAGAATTCAATGTAGCTTTCCAAATGGTGTGTGTCCTGGACACTGATCTGAGTAGTAACCGGGACACAGTCAATAAAAGACAGAAATAATAAGGCACAGAATAATTGCTATCAGTTGGAAATACCCATACTAGCTTATAGCAAATACATAAGTATGTAAAGAATATTGAAGTCCATAGGTATGTTCTATATATGTTGGTTTGGACAAACAATGAACTACATGTGTAAGGTGGACCAAGAGTTTGTGCTGCCTAGAGGCATCAAAGATCTTAGTTGAAGAAAACTTGTGAAGTTCCCTCAATGGTGGGACTAAGGGTATACGTCTTAGAATGCATCTATCGGTAATCAAGGCATGACTATGCATATATTAGAATATATTAGGATATCTTAGGAAGAACACCCAAGAAAGTGGGGCTAGAGATTATATACAGGGAAGGGAGAAGAGGCGGGCAGATAGGAGCTATTTCCCTTCACTGGGTACCTTTGCAACATTACACCACTTGCTTGGTGTGGAAATAAAGATTGTTTTACATATTGTTAATCCCTTGAATCTGTTGCCGGGCATAGTGGCACACACCTTTAATCCCAGCACTCCTGAGGCAGAGGCAGATGGATTTCTGTGAGTTTGAGGCCTACATACATAATGAGTTCCAGGGTGGCCATGGCTACACAGAGACACCCTGTTTTTAAAAAAAGGAAGGAAGGAAGGAAGGAAGGAAGGAAGGAAGGAAGGAAGGAAGGAAGGAGAGAGGATAAGAAAAGAAAAAGGAGAAAAGGAGAGGAGAGGAGTGGAGGGGAGGGGAGGGGAGGGGAGGGAAGAGAAGATAGAGAAGGGAAAGGAAGAGAAGATAGAGAAGAGAGAAGTGTAAAGATGTACGTCTTTTCTCATTGGGATGCAGCCATCTTTGTATGAAAGAAAGGAGGGAGAAAGATGAGAAAGGGATCTAACACCCCAGTCAGGGTTCCCCCTTCCCACCAGAGTTCTAGATAAAATGAAGACCAAGTCCAAGTGGTGTGACTTCCTTCTTTGTCTCATCCTCTCACCCCCCACCCCGCCCCACTCTCCTACCTGGAGGAGGCAAAGTCCTTTCTGGTGGGATGCTTCTGTGTCTGTGAAGCTCATGGCTCTGTAAGGGTAAATGGGTTGGCCCACATCCAGTGACCTATTTCTGAGTGGGCTTACGGGGTCAGGTGAGGGATTGGGGGGCACAAAGTGTCATTTAAATCCGTCTAGACTTGCTCCAGGCCAGGCACATCTAGACTTGCATACAGCCATTTCGTGGATTTCTTTTTCCGGGCATCTGTTTCAAATTTTTTTCACAGCCCTCCCTAACCTCCGTGTTTTCTGGGCCAGAGAGCAGGAAGTAAGGGGGAAGAAGCATCGCCATGAGGCCTAGCAGCAGAATCTGGGGTGACCCAAACCCCTGGCTACCCCAGCCTTTCCAGGTACTGGCCCACAATGGGCCAGCTAGAGAAGGGAAATGGAGGCAGGCTGAAACAGAGACACCTTCAACTTTGATCAGGATTGGGTCCCTACTCTCTACCAAATGTGCAGCCTTTGGGTAAATGACCAGGGTGACATGGAGCCTTCCTGCCCATGTCCCTTATGGGGATCCCATGGGATGGTGACATAAAGCCTAAGTTATCAGCAAACTGTGCAACCTGCAAGGTGTAAAGTTAGCAAAAGCCATAGTCTGAGGACTCTCTCCAACCACCTCCCCGCTCCCACCCTGACTCTAAGGTCTCAGACCTGCAAGGGGGGAACAAGTGCGCAGGCCCTGGACCACAGGCCCTGTTTCCACTGATTCAGCTACAGATAGAACACGAGATTTCTGCAAGCCCTAGTCCTTCAGCCTTGCACTCAGCAGCCCCGCCTTCCTCCACATGCGTGGTCCCATGGAGGGGAACGACCCCTAGCCTGGAGTGACCCCTGCTCAGGGCTGGACCCGTGCCCGCTGGCTCATTTATCCCTGGCTTCCAGTGAAAAGGCCACCTGCTCAGGCAGCCGCAAGGGGTGGGGAGGAGGAGCCTGGGAGCCAAGAGAAACAGGCTCAGCAATTTGGTCCATGGCTTGTCCTGGGATGGCTCTGTGCTGGGGGCAAGGGAGAGAGGGAGGTCACAGCTGGCGGGAAGACATCTCCCCATCTTGGAGGGACGAAGCCTGGGAGGCTGGGAACACTGCTGGTGGGGGCTGTTAAGAGAACTCCTGGCCTTGGGGTCTTTGAAGTGACTCACACTTCTCCATAGATTTTAACGTCTATCGTAGGGCAGTTTCAAGTCTTGAGCAAAACTGTACCTAGAACACTCTGCACACACTTCTCTCATTTTTGTAGTTACCTTGTTATTTCTCCATACAGTAGTTACGTTGGAGATCAAAACTGTCAGGAAAGGACCCCATCCGTGTGTGTGTGTGTGTGTGTGTGTGTGTGTGTGTATGTGTGTGTGTGATTGTGTGTGCGCGCACACATGTGTCGAAGGCAGAGACAAACTATCATTCCTCAGAAACCATATCTTGTGTTTTGAGACTGGGTCTCCCACTGGCCTGGGGTTGCTAACTTGGTTAGGTCAGCTGGCCAGGGACTCCCAAGGGTCCACCTGCCTCTCCTGGGATTACAAGCAGTTCATTTTTTCTTCTGTGTGTTGTAGTTCCAGGGTTTGAACTCAGCTCCTCACGATTGTGTGACAAGTACTCTCCTGACTGAACTAGCTCCCTAGCCTATCCTCCTTGTAAACTTTGAGCCATTGTCTCAATATGTCACCCAAGCCAGTATGGAACTGATGACGCTCCCTGCTTCCACTTGCTAAACACTGAGATCGTAGGCACACGCCACCACACCAGGTAGGTCCCATCCTTTCGGGTCCGTTCCTTCTGTATGAAGTAATGCTCCACGGGTCTCCAGGCTTCTCATTATAGCACCCTCACCTCCTCCATGAAGCCTTCCTGGACTCCCACACTGGCAAGCCTAGGCCCTCTCCCATCTGCACTTGGCTCCTGTTCCAGGCAGCATGTATTTTTCCACTTCACGGACTTCTCCATCTTGGGAGACCCTTGACCATTGGAGCT
The DNA here is from genome assembly GCF_982192425.1 of Myodes glareolus. Classification (NCBI taxonomy): domain Eukaryota; kingdom Metazoa; phylum Chordata; class Mammalia; order Rodentia; family Cricetidae; genus Myodes; species Myodes glareolus. The sequence continues at coordinate 28,103,832 of NC_142041.1, forward strand.
GGCTCCCACCCTCCCCGTTTACCCAGCACAGATCCTGGTCCTCAGCTCCAGGTGGGCTTGCTGGCTGAGCCGAAATACAGGCTCCAAATCTGAAATCCTAATTAGGGTCAGCAGGACCAGACTCCAGTCCCACATCCTACAACTACCTACATGCACATCCATCTATCATCTAGGCGTGCAAGCTCCTTCCCATCTCCCAGTCTCAGAGCAAGCGACCCCAGGCCAGAGAGGTGGGGCTTAAGGTCATGCCCCAGCTGTACTGTTGGGCAAATTGCTCACCTTCTCAGATCTCAGTTTCTCTATCTGTATCAGGTTGAACAAGGCAGGCCATCTGTGTATCGCTGCTGCCCTCAGACGCCCCATGGGGTTAAATCTAACTTCAGCCTGGCTTCTTCTTCAATGCATAGGAGCTGTTTCATTTCCCATGGGGGGCAGGGTGTTCCAATAAAGCCCCTCTCCATATGGCGCTGAAGATATGGAGAGAGCTGGACCCATCTAGCCTCAAGAAGTTCATTGTCTAGGTGGCAGCAGTTGTCATTCACATTTCTGGCAAGCTCCAAAGCTTCCATGGCTCCTTGGTACCTTCAACACTGGAGTCAAAATTTCATTCCAGACACTTATGGGGTTAGGGTGTAGGTAGAGCCTAGCATACGCGAGGTTCTGGGTCTGTCTACAGCAGAGTGTGGGACACACACCAAATTTCAGCTTCTCATTCCTCCCTCTTCCCTTTCCTCCTTCTCTCCATCCTTCTTCTTTTCCCATGATGTTGGCTCAATTAATAATATTTTTAAAGTGTTCTTTATGTGAATGGGTAAGTTTGTTGCGTTTATGTCTGCATACCATGTGACTGCAGTGCCTGCAGAGATCAGAAGAGGGCGCCCGATCCTCTGAAGCTGGCACGACTCATGGTTATGAGCCACCATATGGAGGCTGGGAGTGGAACCCAGGTCCTCTGCCAGAGCAGTGAATGCTCTTAACCACGGAGCCACCCGGTGGTGGTGACACACACCTTTAAACCCAGTACTCAGGAGGCAGACACAGGCGGATCTTTGTGAGTTCAAGGCCAGATTGGTCTATAAGAGCTAGTTCCAGGACAGCCGGGGCTATTACACAGAAAAACCCTATCTCGAAAAACCAAAACCAACCAAACAAACGAACAAAAAAACCACGGAGCCACCTCTCCAGCACCCTAATGTTATCGTTTGCATCTTCTCGCCAGTATTTCCAGGTTCAGTCAGCTGGACTCCAACACAAGGAACTCCATTCTCACCCTATAAAGAGAGCCCCAGGCATCCCTCCCTGTTACAAACTCATAAGGTTTGGCAGAGCTGGCAGTCTGCAACGTGGCCCGGGGAAAAGTGGACAGACAGAAACAGCCTGGGCCTCTAGTCCCTGGAAACTTGGATTTAGACTCCTCGGGGATTTCAGGGTGGTCCTTCCCTGGAATACAGGAAGGAACCATCAGAGGGCTTTAGAGAAGGACCCTGTGGAGGAAAATCTGAGCAGTCACCACAGGGTGCCACTTTCTTCCCAAGGGTACAATGCCAGTTTCCATGGAAACCGGGAAAGAACCCTGGCTGTGAGGAAACACACTGGGCTGGCTCAGCCTTTGGAGGAGGTAAGAAACAAGAATTCTCGCCTCTCCTCTTTTCCCACAAGCTCCTGGACACCCGTACCTCCCTTTGCCCTCCAACCTCAGTTTCCCTTTCTGTGCATTGGGGAGACCAGCCTTTCCATCTATGGGGTCCTCAGGGCTGATCTGGGCTTTGGAGCCTGGCGTCCCTAAAGAACCGTATCTGGCTTTGCGAAGCTCTGTTCCACAGACGACCATCTGGGACCTGAGCCCAGGGCTTGCGCTTGTCAGCATTTAAGGCCCCAAGAGACTAAGTTGCTTTCCTTCTGGCCCCGGGACAAGGCCCGCCAAGGAGAAGTCCCAAGAGCATTGCACCACAACCGGGAACACTCGCTCCACTATCGGGCGCGGCAGCGGCTCCTAGTGGCCTCACAGGGACCTGCGTTTTCTCTGACTACATTGCCTGGGGTCCGAGGGATGCTGCCTGAGCTTGGCTTGGGGAGCCGAGGGGAACCCAGATCCCAACCAGAGTCGCGGCCAGAGATTTGAAAGCGACCCAGGAGAGCAGGCATGGCGTACGTAATGAAGTACTCCGTGACCATGCCCCGTTTCCAGGTATCCTACTGGGAACAGTAATAGCCACCCTTCTTGGGACTGATAGATTTTTGTTTTCTGAGTATTGAATCTAGGGCTTCCTGCAGGATAGGTAAAGGCTGTACTGCTGAGCTATACCCTCAACCTGCTTCACTTTCTGAGACAGGGTTTCACCAAAATGCCCAGGTTGGCCTTGAACTTGTAAAACCCCTACCTCGGTCTTCCATAGCTGAGACTACAGGCCTGTGATAACAGGCCCATCTTAAGACGTTTTTCCATCGGGCTGAACACCCATACAGAGAGGCTGTACCAAAGACTGGGGTGTGGCTAAGGCACCCCACCCCACCCCACCCTGACCTGTGGTTTCCCTTGCTCTCACTCTGGAAGGATGAAACATGAGGAATTCAGTAAACTGCACACTTCTGACAAAGAGGGCTCTGTCCTCTCTGGGGACAGAGGCTCCCCCAGTGCACACCCATCAAAGCCCACCTGGCTCCAGCTTGCTCACCTCCACGGTTGGGGGGCTCGCTCACAGTAAACAGCCCTAAGCACCGCAAGTTCTAAGTCCTCAAGGGTCTCTCTCACGCTGAACTCAGTCCGTCCTCCCTGTGACTGCCCCATCGCCTCCAGCTGGCAGAGCTCCGCCCCCTGGGACCACAAAAAGTCAACTTCCATATGGTGGTCTCTCAGATGTCACAAGGATAATAGAAATGGCACAAGCCTGCAAGGCCGCCTCCGTCACCAACTCAACACATGGGTGCAGGAGTCTCTTTGTCGCTTCCAAGTCTCTGGCTCAGTATCTGCAAGCTAGAGTCTGGACGAAATGTTTTCCCAAGGCCCTTGCCAGGTCGGAGCGCCTCCAATTCCGCATCCTCATCTGCCTTCCAGTTTCTCTAACCACCCTAGGCAGCCGTCCCTTCAGGCCTGGAAGAAATGACTCCAGGAGGGACTTGGAGAACAGTTCTTCCCTGCAGACTTCCTGGTCTCTGGACAGCGTGGCTTGGCCGGCATAGGGACACAACCATGCCCTCGGTAATGTCATTGCACTCTATGAGGAAACTCAGCCCCACCTTATGAGGAAACTACAGGGACCCTCCAGTCTCCAGAGGCCTTGATGCTACCTGACTCCCTCTGGGTGGGACATGAACGCAGAACACCAGGCCACAGAGCATCGGTCTCCATCTAGCGAAGTGTAAGAGGTTCTTAGACAAACCTACCTCCCAAAGCAGTTCTTAGAAGAATGTTTCCCCGCCAGGGGAAAGTCCTGGACCCGCTTAGAAAGGAGACCTGGCCGGGCAACGATCAAAGACCCCATTTTTCTGAATCACAGAAGGGCATTTTTCTCCGTGTAAACTGAGAACGCCTCTTCCTTTTTCCGGTTTTCATATGTAGCGAAAGAATTTTCCTTCTCAATGAAGTTACTGTGTGAGCACTCCCTCGAGCAAGTGTGCGTGGTCTCCCCCTTTTCTCTCCCTCCTTTTTTCTCTCTCCCCCACCTTCTTTTCTCTCTTTCCCTCTCTCCTGGGCTCTAGGCTTCTCTCTCTCTCTCTCTCTCTCTCTCTCTCTCTCTCTCTCTTTCTCTCTCCCCCCTTCCTCCCTCCCTTTCCCTTTCCCCTTCTCTTCTGTTCTAACCTAGAGAAAGGCTGGTTAATAAGGGTTCTCTGGTCTTCTACGGGAAAGCATCAGACTTTACATGCCCAGTACCCTCTCCAGTTTCCCCATCACCCCCAACCCACCTGCCCCCCCCCATATTAGGGTAGTAAGGTGGGGAGCATTCTCTCACCTCTCAAAGAAAGACTCCTAGAAAGTGAGGGGACAGCTCGCTCAGTACAGGATTAGTGATAGGATTGGAAAAGGGCTCGCTGCCCACTGCATCCCTCTGTCTCCATGGTTTCCATGGGCTTGCCCACGGCAGCTTCTTCTGTGCTCACCTCACTATCCCTCCACTTAGGCCCCCCCTCCCTGTGCACTTGCTGTGCCTTTGCTTAGGCCTCCGCATGGACTTCCTGGGGATGGAGCACTCCGGCTTCTCTCTCAGGCCCCAGGAAAGGCTTAACAAAGGTGACCTGTGAATGAACTGAATGACATCCATGATTTTTATTTTTTTTTTGGTTTGTTTCATGTCCAGAACTCTTCAGCAGTTCGCCAGGCCCATTCTTCTTCATGAGTGGCTCTCTATGGGGCATAAAGTACTGTTAGCCCCATCTCACAGGTTAGAAACCTGTGTTTGGAAGATACTCTATTATTGTTCTGGGTCTAGAAGGGTCAAGCATGATTAGAGTCGGGATATCGATGGCAGGATGATAGGGGCTGATGGCTCCAGCTACATCCCTCCTGACTGGTCTCAAGGAAGTAGCATTTCCTAGGATCTTGCATAGCTGGCTTTGATGCCCTGTCCCAGGTAACAGTCACAGACAAGGACCAATTTCAACATCAGACATATTTGGATTGAGTCCTGGGTTCACCATTAACCAGTTGTGTGGCCATGAACTGGCCACTTCACCTCTCTGGGCTGGGGTCTTCCGGTCTGTCTAGTGTGACAGCAAGAGACCGTGGTTGAGAAAGTAAGACCCATTGGTCATTGAGTATTGTGCTGAACACGGCCTAGCCTGCATGGATCACTTGGTTTATGGCCAGAGGCCTGAATAAGTTGATTTTTGTTCACTCCCTTCCCCCGCAACTCAACATACCATGTCCCAGATTGGCCTTACAAGCACCCCGTCTGTGCATCACAAAAGAATGTGATTGGCTGAATAGAGCCAGAAAGAAATAAACTGCCGAAATCAGGCTTATAGAGCATGGCCTCCCTCCCTCGTTCTGGGGCTGGACTTGCTCACCTTACCTAACATGTATATATGCAAACACACACACACACGTATGCACGCATGCACACAGCAGAACCAGCCTACCCACAAAATCCATATCTGGGCCTCAGGAACTGTGCAGTGGGCTCTGCAGTGACAGATTTTGGTCCCTCCCACCACCTGCCTTCCCACACCTGATTTGGAACCTGGGTATGATGTCGCCCCAGAGATTGCATGCAACAAGTGGCACCGTAGACCAGACAGAGTCAGGAGCAACAGGGAAGGGTTTGCCATCAACTTCTCTTAGTCTGAGGACTTTGCTTTTCCATACGGGAAACAAAGGCTCTTTGAGCGTAAGCTGGGCCTTGACTCCCGAATCTGACATCATCTGCAGTGAGTCACCATCGCACCCCACAGGCAGCTCTGGGGGAAAACAGCTCAGAGGAGAAGGGCTCTGGACACCTCAGTTTCAGACTTTTGGCCTCTCCAACTGCATAACGATAAATCACTGTTGTTTTAGCATACTCACTTTGCGGAGTATTGTTATAGCAGCTCCAGGTAACTCATACATCCCCTGGGGCCTCCAAGCACTATCCCAGGCAACACTCACAAGAACCCAGCGGAGAGCTATTACCGTGAGCCCTGCTTTGTCGATACAGAGGTGGAGGTGCAGAGGGTTCAATCATACAAGTAAGGCTGAATCTGGACCTTTATGGCCTGGGTTCAGATCCCTCAGCCTATCGGCTGTCCTAGGACGTTGGAGGTTCTCTAGGTGTGGCTCCTGGACTGTTAGCATCTGGGAGCTTACTGGATCTCAGGACCTACACCAAACACCCCAGTTTGGGGGTGGAGTCCTGAGTGGCACCCATTTACCAACCCTGGAAGTGTCTGTGGCTCACACTCAAATTTGAGGCTTGTTCTGTTGCTGAGGCTAACATTGTACCTATACACTCAGTCTTGAGGAGTCACGGAGCTGACAGCAAACAGTGAGGGAGTCTGCTGCAGGACCGGAGACCCAAGGGTAGGAAACCAGATGCTGCTCCCGAGGGATTTGTACAGGAAGTGCCCCAGGACTACATGGGAAAGCTGAGCCTTGCCTGAGATATGCTACTTAGCAGCTAAGCAGCTTCCCAGCCAAGTTGACTGCGTGAATAACTAGATTTTATGGATAGGGAACAGTGGTGTTCCATGCCACATGCTCCCCACCAAGGAGAAGGAAGCTGACTAGCAAAGAAGCCTATTTGGGGATGTTCCTGGATATACATGGGTAGAGGAAGGGCAGAGCCAGTCACAAGGAGTTGGGGGTTTCTCGGTGCTGACCAACGAAGGGACTGCCCAGTCCAGAGCGGTACGAGTCCAGTCTTCCCAAGGGGTCTAGGCACCTGTTTTTATAGCTTTTCCCAGTCTCTCTTGTGCCACATAGACTTAGAGATGGGCAGACATCCAGAGAATGCCACTCCATCTACTACAGGAAGTAGGCCAAGTAGCTAGCATTCTTCACAGGACTGCTTCTGCTCATCTGTGTGTGACAGCTCTTCCCTGGCCCAGTGTCCAGGAAGACCCCATTTTCCTCTACTCTGTCACCATCTATTCATAGGCCCGTGTCGCCCACTGGCCCGCAAGCGCTGGAGGACATAATCGGTATTTTTTGCATCTCATCTAAAGCTCCCAGACTCTCCCTCCATCTTTCTGAAACAGGTCTCGCCCAAGAATTGGCAAAAACAAACAGTTGGTGGATGCATAAATGAATGAATGAACAAATAATGCGCAAACGGACACGTTCATGAGTTCTGGGTAAGAATAACTCTATGCTCCCCTTCGCACAGGGTATTTATTATCATTGATCATAAAGAACTCTTAGAAAAGTCAATCATTGTTCTACCAATACCACTCAGTTAACATGTACTTTATAACCCAACCCTCATCTGACCCCTGCTGTCTAGACTTAATACAGTAATAATTCATAGACTATCAATAGCTACACTGAGCCTAGCTGTTGACTCACGGGAGGGCTGCAAGCCCACATCATCAGCTGACCCTTAAGCAGGAGGGCTTGAAAAAGAGAGCCTTCTGCAAGATGGCCGCCCAGGGCTCTCTCTCTCTCCAGCTGGGCAGGGAGTGGCTGTGAGAAACACTGGCTCCTCAGACTTCAGACTGAATTCCAGCCGCCTCCACCTTCCCGCTCCCTGCAACAATGTTCTGGGTGGGGCCTGTGGATAAGAGCTGCTTCCCCTTTTGGGTGCCTCTGTGGGGGAGAGTGTCCACAGCCCATCCTGGTGCTAGACACCAGCTCAGGTCACTGGGCAAGATGAGCTGAGGCTGTTCGGTCCTCCGGGCTCCAGGAGCAGAACTCTGAGATCCCTGGCCCTCTTACGTGGATCAAGTCCAACCTCGTTAAAGAGACAGGCACTCGGTGGGTGTGGCATGGAGAGATGGAAAGAGAACGAGAAAGTTTTATAATTCTGGAGTTTTCCTGCGTGTAACTGCTGTAAGTGAAGGGTGTGCTAGGGCGTCTCTTGAATCTTTGGGTATAGCCTAGTGGCTACTAGGTAGTCAGCAATCTCTTCAGAGTGGCCATCGACAGGCCTCCGCCCTTGGGAACACAGTCACAAGGGAGACCGGAGCCCTGAGGAGGAAATAAGAGCAGCCCTCCCACCATTCGCTTTATCCAAAACCAGCCCATGTCTGCCCACAACCAGCATCCCTCATCCAACCCTGTCAGGACTTGGCCTAGGCAGAGCTTGAAGGCATGGAGAAAATGAGAGACCCAATAGCAGCTAATTCCCAACCTCGCCACCAATCTCCATAGCCTTGATATTGAAGGCCTAGGTCTGGAGACCATGTGCCAAGGACAGGAGGGGACCCGTAGGACTCACCTCCTACTGAAAAAGGGGGAAATTGACAGGCTCTAGAAGGCTCTGCACAAGCAAGGCCACATGAGGAAAGCTAAGATTTGAGTGATTAGGGAAGGGAAGAAAAGAGATTGGCGAAGAATTGGCAGGAACTCACAGGCCAGAAATGTCAGGTCACTCACAGGCCACGCTGGGGCTAAACATGTGAGCACATTTAACCTGAGGAGGGGAGGCCATGTGCCCACTTCAGGTGAGTGGGCTGAGGGCAAAAGAGATAGAGCCCACCTGTCTTCTCTCTTCAGAGCAGAGGCGCTTGGCCATCAGATCCAGGAGACAGGACAGACAGGCAGCAGGGCACCTTGGAGGGCTTCTGAGAAAGGCTCCCCTGACCATTTTAGGAGGAATCCCTCCTTCTCCTCCAGCGGTTGCCCTGGCAGTCAGCCCCTCTTCCTTTCCCTTGCCAAGGAGAGGGTGGGACTGGGTGACTTGGAATGCAGAGCCCAGGCGGGAGCTTGGCAGCCGCAGGAGACACACTTGCCTGCAGTCTCTCAGCACTTGGCATGGACGCCTGGGGCAAATCAAGCTGCCCTGGGAACGGCCCGAGGCATCCCCACAGATGCACTGGTGTGGAGCCAGCCGGGTCGGGCAAGTTGCTAGAGCAGAGTCAGCACACAACTGTAACGGGCAGGGTGAAATCATGCTGACACTCTCCAAAGCAAAGAAAAACCAGGGTCACCTTGAAAGCTAGGAAGGATCCCGGGAAGCGCCAGGAAAGCAAGGTCCAAGCTGATGTCATGTGAAGGGCAAATCCCTACAATGTCAAATCCCCAAGCTACTCTGGCCACGCCCACCTGTGGTTCCAAAGAAAGGAGAGATGGCAAACCGCCTTGCAAGGTGCTTGGTAGACAGCAAGGAGGTGCTTGCTGGAGAGATGAGTGCATCGAACCTGGTCCTGGGTTTGCGGTTCTCATGCAATGATTTGGATGTTGTTGGTGAGGGGACGATAAACAATAAACGTTTTTTAAAGTGTGTTCTGCAGCTGTCATCAAACACTACAACTCTGTAGAAATTTCCTGGCCCATTCGTGCCAAGAGACCTGTCCTCAGAGAGATGCTGAGGGAGGGTTTGGCCCTGAACTGGGACTTGAGTTTAAGAGGACAGCCAGGACAGATGGTGACCCTGAAGTCATGGTTTGAAACAGAGCGACTCTTGTTTAACTAGATGAAAGGACAGCTTGACGGTCTCCAAACGTTTGCTGGAGGAAGAGTCCGTGGCCTCTAGGATGCTGAGGGAGAAACAGCAAGGTATCAGAAACGGAATGAAGAGACAGGGACCTTAGAGGACCAGAGGATGACCAGCCACCCCCAGCATGGCACAGAGAAAAAGATATGGACGTGGATACCAGAGAGGCCTGCCAGCAGCAAGACCCTGTTCTATGACTTCCTAGCCAGGGGACCTCAACATCTCTGAGCTTTTAAGTCTCTTTATCTGGGCACGGAGATGATGCTGTACCTAACTCTCATGACAGCCCTGCAAGGTTGGGGACCGTGACCAGAAAGTGCTGATCACTGCCAGTCCTGTGCATTCAGAGAGGACAGAACAGACATGACCCTGCTTCTACAGCACAGGTACCCTGAGCTCCTCTCTTTGTCTGGAGGAGCTGAAGCTTCTGAACATACTGCCCTCTACCCGAGTGGGAGTCAGGCGATGAGGCCCAGACTCTGGTATTTCAAGAAGCTCCCAAGGCTGCTGCTGCCCAGCAGAGTGAGGTCCAAGGTCCCAGGAGCACCAAGGGCTGGCCAACAGCTTTCCTCAGGCTCAGCATCCCCCGCTGACTATCACACAGTCTCGGAGGCAGGATTTCTCCTGCTCCTCTGCCCAGATGTGGATCCGGCATCTGAGTAAGGTACTCCAGTCACAACATCAGGAAGTGCCTGAGCTGGGATCCGAAGTCCATCTAATGTTTGCTGAGCTGAGTGCTAGCCAAGGCTAGTCCCCTCCTGAGAGGGGACAGGCAGACAACTCACCTGTGCTCAAGTGTTCTTGGAAACTTCAAGAAGGGGGTATGCACTCACCCAGACAGCAGCAGACACTTAACAGACTAAGTTCTGAAACCTTGTATTGATGATATACAGTGATTGTTCTTTCTGCACCATCCTTTTCCCAGCTGCACTTTAGAAAACTCCAAAGAGATAGTTCCAATACCCAACATTTTCTGTCTTCTAGTTCCCAGAGGGGCCTAACAAATATCAGGGATGCGCAGGATCTATTAGAAAGAAAGCCCAGCCAGGCAAGGCACATGAAAGGCAAAATGTGCCTTCACCCACAAGGAGCCAATGCGCAGCACAGACCACGCTGGGTAGGAGGCCGCCTCCAAAGGGTGATTCTTCGAAATCTTGAACTTCAGAGCTGGACTGGCTGGAGTCCTGCATGCATATTCATGACCTGAATGCTTCACATTCCACCCAAGCTTCCCGCGTGAGAGCAGCCCCACTCACTTATTCCTGGAAAGGTAAACACGGATTGAGAAGGCAAGCTTCTCAAGGGCATCAGAGCACACACACACACACACACACACACACACACACACAGAGAGAGAGAGAGAGAGAGAGAGAGCTATTCATACAGCAAGCATTTGCAGAACACCTGCTGTATGGCAGGCATCATTCTGGGTACTGGAGGTCTAGAAGTGACGGAGGCAAATCCTTTTGGAACTGAGAATTCTCTGACAAGAGCTTTGAACCATGGTGGTCTCCATTTTGTCATCAAACACTGCATTCCCCCCAAACACACAAATGCTGTGAATGGAGATTTTTTTTTTTTCACGAATAGGTCCTGGTACCCTGGACAACAATTTGTGCCTCTTCCACGATTTGGGAACCTCAGATCTACTTTTTTAAAAAAAATCTCTACCCAAGCTTCTCATCATCAGAGAGAGGACCTCAGACCTGTGGACCTGACTTAGCCAATGAGCCACAGGAGCTTGGAGACTCAGTGAGAGCTTCCTGCTTCACAGCCCTTCAGCTACCGCCGTCATAACACACGGGTGTTTGTTTCCCCTAGAGATGGTCTGGATTAGTCCCCAGTTGTGACTGGTCTCTGGCCCCAACTTCCCAACCTCTGAGTAAAATACATGCTCCAGGAGATAAACAATGTGGCTCTTTGCAGGCCACTGTCCCCCAGCCAGGAACCACCGCACAGCGGTCTGAAGGGACAACACAGGAAGGGGGTAGCGCAGGGCTCTCTTCCCACAGGTGCAACTGTCTCTGAAGGAGTTGCTCCTTTGCCTTCCCATCCAGACCCTCCCCTCCTCTGCCTCCCTCAGCCAGGAGGGCCCAAGGCTCACTCAATGCACTTCCATGTGTACATTCTCAACACCATCTACAGAGAGGCGGAGCAGGTTGGCACCTAGCACCACTGCACTGAGGGCCCGGTCACTTTCCCCACGCCCTTCTCCACCTCTCAGCCTGCATGGGGATGGCCATGGCTCAGGGTTCTCACTCCAGCCCTGCTTCTCCAACGTTTCTCTGTAAGTCTCTTAAGTTTGTCCCTTTCCAGCGGCAGTACTGGAGTCCCTCTATCTTCCACTGGAATTAGTACATTCTCTTGTAAGCAGAGGTAGAAGCAAGGTAGATAGCCAAACCCAGAGTCCCACTCTGCATACCTCCAGGGTCCTAGGCTCTCATTCTATCCCAAGCCCTGGACTGTGAACACCGCACGGAGCCTGAAGGGCCGTGATAGCAAGGCTAGGCTATCAATGGAATTTCCACCTTCCTCCCATGGTCCCTTCTGTCTCCTTACACTCAAGTGCTCTGGCCAAGGCAAGCCATTTGATTAAAACTTTTTTAATATTTTATTTTATGACTATAGGTATGCTGCCTGCATGTATACCTGTGCACCACGTGGGTACCTGGGACCTGTGGTGGCCACTAGAAGAAGCGCTGTTATCCCTTGAGGCTGGAGTTACAAACCATGGTGATACGACATGTGGGTGCTGGGAATTGAACCCAGTTCTCTAGAATAATACCCAGTGTAAAACACTGAATAGTCTCTCCAGTCCCAGCAGGCCACTTCTTAACTCTCTCCCCCATCTGGATCCCTTCAAACTGGAAACCTGGATCGCTCAGCACGACCTACACAGCACCCTCCCCTGACTAAATCCGTTCACCTTCGGGATCACATTTTAAATGTCACTCCTCGGCGAGGTTTCCCTGATGCCCTCAAACAGATGAGAGCATCCAAATGTGTGCTTTTGTAGGGCCCTGTACCTTCATTTTTCATGAGGCCAGGCTAGCTTGGAACTTGCAAGCCTCCTGCCTCCTCCTGAGTCCTAAGCTAAAAGCATGCGCGCCCATGCCTGGCTCCTATTCTTCTCCAGACCCCTGTTTGCCATCTATCAGTATCAAAGGATTGTTCTTGCACAGTTTGCTAGTGTCAGCATCCCTCGCTGGAGCCAGGCCTGCCTTGTCCACCATTTTACATCCGGTACATCATACATAGCCTTACATGCAGTAAGCCGTCCAGAAACATTTAAATGAAAAGGAAGGAACAAATGGATGAGTTTACAAAAACCTAGTAGGCGTCCACAGAGAGGGCAGCCTTGTCTAGAACCTCACAACTATTTCTGCCCACCCATCCAAACCTGACAGGTCTTTGCTAGTGGATTCAGCTTTTCCGCATCTGGTCACAATGGTTGCCTTCCTGTCCCCGAGGGCTCAGCAATTCTAACCTCCAAAGGTGAGTGGCATTGACCTGGCCCTCCAGGTCCTCGGTGACATGGGCTTTGCGGATGGATTCTGTTCCCTGACAGAATGAACGGATGGGGAATGAAGCCACAGGAGGGTTTAGGGATGACACGGAGGTTGCCCCTGGACCCTGTGACCTATAAGAATGTCCCGTTAGAATCCACCTTCTGCTCAGGCCACAGTACCTTCAGCAGCCCTCCACACACACTTCACAGTGATCTAAAACAAAGCACTGGGCTGGGCATTGTGTGTTCCTGGCTGGCGTACTTCCGGGTGCCAGGATCTGATTTTATATCAAAGCGGGTATTGGGAGCCACACATCCTGTTCCCATCCCCTTCCCTGCTCTTGCCTTAGAATCTGAAACCACCAGGCTATGCTGTAAAATCTGCCCCCTCCTCAGTGAGTTACAGAAGAGACCCTCACTTCTGCCACATGGGTCCTGATTTCCTCCCTTCAAAACCTCACCATGCTGTTGTCTGTCTGTCCATGGAGCTAATAAATGTTCTAATAAACTCCATACTTCCCAACAACTTGTCTATGTCCCTCTCAAACCCCATATCTGAGACCTTTCACCCCTAACTGAGTGTTTACCCCCTACACTGTGCTAAGAACTTGGGGTGCGGGGGTTAATGCATTTACTGATCACAAGTAGCCCGAGATAAATCCTATTCTTATCCCTACTGTTACAGATGAAGAAACTGAGGTTTGGAGAGGATTAGTAAGCCATTCAATGTCACCAGCTGGCACTTGTCACCAGCCTAGGACCAAGCCAGTTCTGCCAGACACTTCAGAGCCAGGCTCCCCATTGTCCAGTGCTCAGAGCATTGTGGATCACACTTTGGCATCAAATGTGTTGCCTAGGGGCATCTAAAGCACAAAGCCTGGTGCTGTTGCTCTAGGAAAGGACCCCAAACCCTGCATTCCAGAGTAATGCCTGAGCTACTGGCTCAAGGACCAGAAGTCAAGGAGCAAGTCTATGAAAAACTGGTGAGGTTGAGAAAGGAGACCGGCAAGGAGTTCAGCATGGCTGGAGCCAGAAGCTGGGAGAGATGGGAGAGGAGGGGGTTTGGCTGTAGCCCAGGCAGTATAGAGCTCATTGCTGTAATGGAACGCACAGAGGGATCTGAAGAAGGGACACGATAGGACATGCGCTTGGGACAGCCTCTCTGTATGCACAGAAATGAGCCAGAGGTCAGAGAGAGGGGATGCCTGACTTTCAGAGATGTATGTCTCCAAGGGTGGCAAAGAGGTGAAAGACAGGGCTGGCAGGTAGCAGATGCCACACAGGCAGAATTCATGTCCAACAAACACAGCCACCATTCTCTTTCCAGTACTCAAAGCTCCCCAGTCGTGCCATGCACGGGGCATCCGAGCCCAGACCCACAGCTGGCAGCAGGTGTGAGCCCCCATCCCAGCAGCCTTCACGGAACCACCTGCCCTTAGAAACATGCCCAGTAACCATACTTCCCATCCAGCCACACGGGCTCCATCTCAGCAGCTGCTGCCCCCCTCCCTTCAGATAAAAGTGTCTGCATCCAAAGAGTAAACAGGACTTGGCCAGGCCTAGAACCAAACAACTAGACTAAGAAGTCATTGCTGGGCATCGCAGAGCAGAAGAAGGCGTTCAGTTGCAAATTTGGTACCACCTCACACTTGCAAATATTAAACCAACAAAAGCCGTTGTGTGTTTTTAGTCAGGAAACTCAAATCTCAAAAGGGGGTCGGGAGACTCTGAAATGAGGCCATCGGCTGGCGTCGGCTTAACCTGAAGTAAAATTAGAAAATTTGTCACATGGAAAAACTGTGCAGAGAGAAATGATTCGTTTTTCCCTGTGCTTTCTGCAGGAGAATGAGTAATCTGGCATTTTGACTGGGCGGCTAGAGCGGCTGAGGTCTCTGTTTGGTCCCAAATATACACAGTTGTCCTGCAGATTTGGGCCCAGCTCATGAATGGACCATCAGTGAGAGATGCTTGGGACCAGACGGCCAGGCTGGGCCCCGCTCAGTCACATCGATGGCCTCATTTGTCACAAAGTCAGGGCCAAACTGAACTCAGACACGCTAGAATGTTCTTACTAATGGTGATGTAGGGTTTACCTGGTCTGACCTCTTTGTTTCCCAGTTGGGGAAACTGAGACCCAGGGAGGTATGGAAACGTGCCTGGGCAGAGAAAGAGCAGGAGATTGCCAACACAGGCTCTGGCTGGTCTCTACTGCACCCCTTCTCGTGGCCATAGCTGCGTCCTGCACATGGTGGGTTGGGGAAGGGGGCAGTTTCCTGCCTGATGCTAACCAGGAGCGAGGTCACATGAACTTCTTTAACAAGGGTCAGGAGCTTGAGCTCAGCCCGCCAGTCAGGCACAGTGCTAAGTGCTGGGGGAGTGACCCGGATCCTCAGGGAGTCCCACCTCACGTTCTCACCCTGAAGGCCTGGGGTCAGAGTGAGAAGAGCAAAGGTCTAAGAGATCAGGCAGGAGCAGCAGGTCCACAGAGGAGCAACTGTGTTCACTGGGACTGATAAGAAGTTCTACTTTTATCAATCACACAAACTCAGTGGCTCTGATCAGCAAAGACTCAGCATCTTACAGCTCTGGAGGTGAGAAAGTCAACAAGGTCTCGCTGTAATAAGAATCAAGGCCTCAAAGGCAGGATTTTTCTAGAATCTTTAAATGAAAAATCTGCACCTTTGCTGTGTCCAGCCCCTTCAGGGTGTCCATACCGTTTGGCTGGTGACTCAGTCCTCCAACTCCCAGACCTCTGAAGAAGGCTGATCAAGTCACCCCCACTCACACAGTTCCAGCCTCTACTTCACCTTTTCTCTTCCACTCAAAGAACCTTGTGGATCTCTTGGGTCCAACCCCAGACCCAGGGTGTTGTCCCTTCCCCTGTAGCCTTCATTCCTCTTTGCCACATTTCCTGACACAGGCCTCCAGGTGGCACCTGGACTCCTTTGGAGGGTTGTTGCTCTGCCTGCTATAGGGATTACTGTGGGAAGGGTTTTAGGCAGGGGCAACATAATCAGAGACAGGCTAAGCTTTACCTTGAGATCAGGGGCTCTCACTGAAATGCAGATTCTGATTTACTGGGTTGCAGATGGAGCTGGAGACTCTACCTTCCATGGAATTGCCAGAAGGTGCTGATTTATGGACCACAGCAGAATAGAAAGATGCTAGAGACTGGGGGGGGGGGGGTGCAGAATAGAGGTCTGCCCAGGGGTGGAGATGGGACAGACATGGGTGCTCCTGCTAAGCTCTGGCTGAACTCTCTCCCATCACAGGGCTTTCGGGAGAGTCAGGTGTGTTACACACACATGCACACACATGCACACTCACGATGCCACTTATATATACACTACACAAAACCTAAAAGCCAGACATATACATGTACACAATACATAGAAGTTTATATATTCATACAACTTACATGTGAGGCACAGATACATATAAACACTTAACATGCCTCTATTTGCTACACACAACATATATTACACGTATATATAGTTGATAATTATTAAATGCACAGATGTACTTATAGTTTATAAACATGAAACACACACCTCTCTATTTAGCCAGAATACATCTCTAAAACATAGAAATACATCAGACTCCTCCCTTCAGGTCTCAGGACTCTATTCGAAAGAGGAAGCAGAAAGGTTGTAAAAATCAGAGATGGTAGGCAACTCCAAGAAAGCAGTGTCTTCCAGGCACAACAGGACAGATGCACATATGAACCCAAAGACTGTGACAGAACATGCCAAGACCTGCACAGATTCAAACCAGACAAAATCCTAGCACTGAGAAGGAGGAGTAGGCACAAATTCCCACCACTAACTAAAAAGTCATTTGCAATTGATACCTGCTGAGAAAGGGAAAATAAGTTTTCTCTAGTGGAGAGTCAGCAGGTCGACCAACCACACTTCAGTCTAGCAGAGAGTCAGCGGGTAGGTCAATCACACTCCAGGGCAGTGAAGAGTCAGCGGGTAGATCAACAATACTCCAGGGCAGATCCCATGCCTGGGAGTGGTTGGTCAACACAAAGCAAACTATGCTGGGGGCGGAGAAGCAGGGGGTGCTAACAACATCATAAGGTGTTAGAATTGTGTTGTTTTGTTGATTTTTTTTTTTTGTCTTTTTGGTTTTGTTTGTTCTGATTTTCACTTGTTTTGTTCTTGGTTTTGATGTTCCTGAAGATAAAGGTGAGGGACATAAAGTTGGGTGTCCCAGAGTTGTGGAGGGTCTGGGAGGAGTCGGGGGAAAGTGATTCAAATATATTATATGAAAATACTGAATAAAAATGCATAGAAAGCAACCTATGACTGTCAATACCAGGTCCATGGCCAACTCTCTAAATTCCAGAACAATAACCAAGAAACCAGGATGCCCTCTAATACACATGGCTTGCACCAGGAACCCCCAGCTAGCTGAGCTGGTCACTGCACCTATCTAGGCTGGACAAAGGGGCAGAGTCAAGAAGCCACAATCCTGTGTGACTGAAGGTGGAAAAGCAAAGGATTCTGACAGAATAAGTTGCTTAGCCATCAGATGGACCTCGGCACCTCTGCTCCAGTGGATGGAACACTGTCCGTAGAAACTGTAAACACAGAAAATGTTTACAGCATGGAAAGCAAACTTAGATCGCTCTTCAGAAAGCATCTTGTTTAGCCCACGCTGGTCTCAGACTAACTGGGAAGCTTCAGCTGACCTTGAACTCCTATTGAGTACACCACCATGTGGTTTATGCAGTGCTGGGGATCGAACCAGGGTTCTGTGCACACCAGGCAAAGCCCTCTGATGCTGTGCTACATTCCCAACCAGCAAGCACATGCTCTTCCTGATGTATCTATGTTGTAGGCCCTGATCTGACCCCCTTCCCACCTCCTGCCACCAGAATGGATGATGGAGTAGCCTGCTGCACACAGATGGTCATGTCAAAGGGCCTATCGTGCTGGGTTTCCTCTGAGGTCACCTCAGTCCCAGGTTTTGAAGATTCTTTCTCTAATGAATTCAAGAGCTCACTGTGTCCTTTGGGTGTCATGGCATATGCTGAGGAAAGACAGGTAAATAAAACAAAGGTCCTGTCTCCAAGGGGCCCACAGTGAGGCGGGAGGAGGTTAATGAGGCATTGCACTTCGCCGCCACTGACTGACCCCTGACTCATCTCTAAACCCATCCCAATCTACAAATCAGAAAGACTGAAACATCCCACTCAAAGGAAGGCAGTAGAGCTAAGATTTGAATCCAGAACCTTGAAGACCAGAGGCAAGAACTGCATCCTAAATCTCTCCCTGGGAACCAGTTCTGCCGTCTGAGTTGTGGTCACATATAGACTCTCTTGGAGACTCAGGGCCATCACCTTCTAAAGGAAACTGTGGAACTGGAGGGTTTGCTCTGTTTTGTGTTTGTGCCTGCTTTGTTGCTGTTTTGAGACAGGCTATCACGACGCAGCCTAGGCTGGTCTCGAACTTCTGGCAATTCTCCTGCCTCAGCCTCATAATGCAGGGATCACAGGTGTGAGCTGCCACACCCAGCTTAGACTGCTTGTTCATAATGCTGCTGCCTCTTTGCATTGATTGGACCAGATACTATTAAAACCCACTGGTGGCCGGCCCGAGGGTTTCCAGGGGCCATGGACACCAAGTTTGAGGCCTGCACATCCACATTCTAACTTCCTGAAAAAACCTTCTAGCATTTACCACAAGGCCTGAAAAATGGTTGAATGAACAGAAGAGAGGAGACCCCCATCTCTGTTTGGCTAAGGCAGGAACATGAAGAAGCAATGCACACCCTGGCCTTTGGCTGTTGTCGTTTCTTGAAGAGGCAGCAGCCTGGGTCAAAGGCAGGAGGCAGAGGCTTTCTCATTGGCTGTGTCCTGACTGGTAAATTACCATGACCTGGCCAAAGACTGCAACAAAACCTCCACTGATTTGTTTTAGGAATTTGTGGTCACTAATAATCACAGAGTCATCAAACAGAGAGGCCATTGTGGTATTCACAGCAGGATTTACATTGAGCCAGTAGCAGCAGCAGCTAGAAACCTACACATGAACAAGCTTAATTGGGGTATCTGCACTATAAAACGCTAGTTCAGGTACATAGAATGTTAGAGAATGTTTAATGCTCTTGAGGAAGCGTCTACAAGATTACTAAGGGAAGAAAGCACTCACCAATGTCCCATTCACGCTCTAATATATATATGCATATTCACATGTGGAAAACATTTGTGAGAGACACCCCAAATGTGAGCAGGCTTTCTTTATTGCTGAGCCACGAAATAACATGTGATCTTTATGTTTTAAAAAAGATTTTTTTTCTTTTTTTTCTCCAGGTTTTTACAATACTATGCATTACTTTCATCACTTTTTATGGTATTTTTAAAAATCATCTCTTTTAAAGGCTGACTATTGGATGTGGTAGTATGTCCAATTCCAGTGTTGGGGAGGTGGAGACAGGAAGATCCCTGGGACTCAATGGCCAACTAGCATAACCTACTTGGTGACTTTTAGGCCAATGAGATATGGTGTCTCTAAAAAAACAATTATAAGAAACATGAATGGTATCTGGGGACGCCACTCAAGCTTGCCCTTTGGTCTTCATTTGCATGCACACTTACACACACACACACACACACACACACACACACACACACTGTTTATGTCCCTCTATCCTCCATTCTAGTGGAAATGGACGTCCCTATTTTGAGAGTGCACAAGCTTTCTGTCTGTCTATGGGGACACTCATGACAAGCCCCAAGCACACAAGTCACCTGCCACACTCAGCTCCTCACTCATGACACTCATGACACTCATGACACTCATGACATTCATGACAAGCCCCAAGCACACAAGTCACCTGCCACACTCAGCTGACTCACACCAGCTCCTGAGTCTCTCCCAGGAAGGAGAGTGGATCCCATGCAGCTCTCTAGCCCCTGCCTCCACTCCAGAGAGCCCTTCAGAGAACAGGACCACCAGGAAATATGGGAAGAAGACAGACATCTCTAAGAGCAGCCACAAGAGAAGGACAGATCACTTGAAGACATTGTCGGGAGATCCTTTGGGAAGGAAGTTAGTTTAAAGAGACTTTGATTGAGAGTCTTTTCAGCTGGACTTATTTGAGGCCCTCATCAACAGGAAGGGCAACTCCTACAAAGGCTGCTACCTGCAAGCCATATTTCAGGCAAGGTTCTCAAACCCAGAAAGGGATCCTGGTCGCTTAAGAACAGTGTCTTCAAAACAGATTCCGTCTGTCCCCGTGTCACCATGGATACAAACAGACTGACCTGAATTAGGACAGATTGAATTGAGTCTGTTGTGTCGGACTGGGATGAGTTAGTTCACCTGGGCTGTTCTGAGTTGAACACAGTTGAGTTGGGTTGAGCTAAATTGAGTTAGGTTGAACTGGACTAACTAGATTGTGTTAAATGTAACTGAGAAGACTCAGACTGAATTTGGATGGAATGATTGTGTTGGCCTGAGTTAGGCTGAATTCAGTTTGGTTGGGTTGGTTTGGGTTGGGCTGAGTTGGGACCAGTTGTGCCATGATGGTTAAGTTGTACTGAGGAACTGATAAGTTTTGTAGGATTGGGTTGGGTTGGATTGAGTTGAGTAGAACTGTGTTCTGATGGAGATGGTGTGTGGGCTGCACGCACTGAATTCCACTGGCCCAGTTAACTCCTTATACGCTGCTCAGAACCTTCTTCTAGGTTCTACTCTTCCCTGGACTGCTTCTCCTTTCATTGGGGAGCAGCCGCTGGTCATCCAGCAAACCTGACTCCTCTGAAGACCTCTGATAGCATCTCAGCTTTCCTGGGCTCTGCTGACGGCACAGTTCCCACCCCACAGTCCAGTGCTTTGACTACAGAGCCCTGAGTGTTTATCCCTTCTCCACATTCACATCTTCCACTGAGTTGTGCAAGGGTGGCTCCTTTTGCCCTTCCTCCCTTAGCCACACAAGGGCACTCCAGGAGTCCAATCACATCTGGAGGCAATTACTTAACAACCAACCTACTAAAAATTCAAGACTTGGACCATTGAGATGGTTAAGTGGGTAAAAGTGGCTGCTCCCAAGGCTGAAGGCCTGAGTTCCATCCCCAGGATCCACATGATGGAAGGAAAAACAATTCAAAGAAGCTGTCTTCTGACCTCCACATGTGTTCTATGGCATGTGTGCAGGTACACACTCAATAAATAAATAAATGTATGTTTTTTAGGCAAAGAATTCATGACTTAGTGAAGGCCGCAGAGTGATGTCCTTCATCTGACTTTAAAACAACAATCATCGAAACTTTGTGGCCTTAAGCACACACCCAGTCACGCACACACAGGCAGCACAGATATATTCTTGAATCAAAGTAATCAGTACTGTAGAGATTAAAGAGTTAACTTTATATGGTTAAATGAGAAAGTGTACAATGAAGCACAGTGAGGGCAACCGCTGGCACTTGGTAACTCAGGGACTCCTGGCTCCCACCTGGAGTACAGCTAACTTCAGCTCAGGGACTCCTGGCTCCCGCCTGAAGTACAGCTAACTTCAGCTCACACCTTCACCTTTGGTCCATTTTAAATGGACCAGCTGTAGCCATCAAAGATAAACTCAGAAGCTTAACTAGAAGAGGAAAGATGGTGACCCACCCTTGACTCCATCAGTCATCAGAAACAAGAGAACAGATGAACCAGCAAACCAGCAGGTCACCTGGCTCACGCAATCAAAAAGCGATAAAGATCAGAGTATCTTGAGTGAATCCCAGACCACCTAGTTATGAAGTTGCGGAAGGAAACAGAGCCCCTTAACGCTCTCTGACTACTCAGCCAGTCACTCTAAAGTTGGCAGAGCTGTGGAAGGCTTGGTTCGGCTTATGTACCATGGAGAACATGTTAGGTGAAAAGCCAGATAGACCTGCTCACTCCTGCCTCGATTTATTAAAAAGCCTCACTGAGTGTCCACTGATGTCAGACCCTGTCTGAGATTCTGGGATTCAGAGGTGGACAAGACCCAGGCCTGTGTCATGGTTCCTCCTGCAGCAGAGGATGCAGGGGTTGTCAGTGGTCACCATGTACTATGGGCTCCCTGTCACTGAGAGGCACCCAAGATGCTTGGGAGGAGAGGCTGAATCCTAAGCCTCTGGATCCTAAGAATTCTCTGGGCAGAATCCTAAGGGAATATGAGAGTGTCAGCAAAAGTAGAACGGAAGTATGTTCAAACAGAGATTGGCTGGCGAGGACGGGAGGATCCCTGGGGCTTGCTGGCCAGCGAGTCTGTCCTAACCTGTGAACGCCAGGTTCTGTGGGAGACCCCATCTCCGTATTTTAAAATGAACTCCTCATCACTTTTTCAAATAGTTCATAGACAAACAAAAGTTTGACCAACTCGACTGGGGAGATGGCCCCACGGATGAAGTGTCTGTCACAAAGCATGAGGACCTGAGCTCCATCCCCAGCATCCATGAGAAAAACAGCACAGTGCACGTTTGTAACACCAGTACTGGGGAGGTGGAGGCAGGAAGATCCCTAGGGATAGCTGGACACACAGTAGACACCAGTCAGTGAACAGTGCCAGAGAGAGACCTTGTCTTCAAACACAAGGTGATAGCTCCAGAGGAACAGCCAAGGTTGCCCTCAACACACACACACACGCACAGACACCCCCACACACTCACACACATGTGACAGGAATTAATTGGACAGGAATTAAGGCTTCATTAAGATTCTAACCGCACCTGTTAGAAGTAATGACAGTAAATGCAGTCATGAGGCTGGATGCTGGCCAGGAGATGAGGATGGGGGCTCTACTTCCCGATGTGTATGTGTCTTGGGTACAAACACAGAAGAAAGCACGCCAACAGCACCTGCGTGTCTGGAGACTGTGCGCTCCTGCGACCCAACACCACACCGAGGGAAACTAGAGGAAATGTATACATGTGTGTCCTGAGAGACACATAAGGACAGTCGCACCACACTGGCAGATTCCACGGGTCCATGGCAGCCCACATGCTGTTGGAGAAAAGCGGTAAGTCACAGTAGCTATAGCCGTGGTGTGGACTATTGCATTACAGTGGAAAAAAACTATTTGCCTCATGCATGGAGCTCAAAAGAACTCGAAACAGAAAAGTACATTTTTTCATGGAAAAGGCTCAGAATCAAGGAAGACAGAGCCCGGGATGGAAGGAGGTGTGTTTACTTCAAGTTCTGTTTTTAAGCGAACGGAAGTGATGGCTATAAAATTTCAGGTGGCAATCACCCCTGAAAGGTGGGGAGCCCCCACCCCCACCAGAGCAGAGCAAAGCCCTGGGTGTTCTCTTCCCTGCTGGGCTGTACTTCAGGGCAGCACGCTTCTGAATGGAGGTGAGGTGCTAGTTCATGAGAAACCAAGAGAGCAGCCGACTTGCACACATCAACACTTATTGACAGGCCTGGTAGCACCGTGCCTGCTCCAGCAAAGGTCCTCACCCTCCGAAACAGCAGCTCTTCCAATCAAGCTAGCTTCCTTAGGAGAGAAACCCACAGGGCAATCCTGCAGACTAGCCCTGACCCTCAGAGACACAGGGGGCCATGCTGGTGATGCTTCAGGGATGTAGGAGGGGAAGGGTGGCTGCCCTCAGGATGAGGTACATGCGGGATGAGGTGTGGCCTTTCTTTCTGACTGTGAATTCAGAATCCCTTGGGAGAGATCTGGATCTGGCTCCTTTGTATCCCCAGTCTGCAGGAGGCCTGGCTGACTAGGTCTTTAATCCGTTTGCTGAACCTAAGTAAGCCGCAATCTGGAGTAAATGCCATCTTGTTTCCCATTATTCAAAGCTAGAAAGACAAGGCTGAGCAAATCTTGCCATCCCGTTTCATAGATGGGAAAATTGAGGCTCAGAAAGAGAAGTTAGTCATCTCAGTTTACAGATGAAACCTGGGTTTTCCAATACTCAAAACTGGACGGGGGAGAGGCAACTAGGAAGTTTACAAAGATCTACTTTTTAATAAATCCACTGTCCACAGATTACTATACATCTGGGCTCCAACCCTTAGGAGCTTTGCCTATGGTGACATCCAGGGACAGCACAGACAACAGAGCTTGAGACCTGGAGAAGCAGCCTGGACTGAGATCAGCCTTCAGGGGGCAGCAGTCCTCGATGGGGCTGGCAGTCTGTAAATGGCCAGCCAGGTGCAGACCCTCTGCAGGCTTCCTAGGAACCAGACCATGGGTCTCACCAGAGTCTAGAGGCCTGCGAAGTGCAGTCTTTCGTTTTTCTAAACAGCTTTGTTGAGGTCTAGTGTGCAGCTCGTGCTGAAGGCAGCCAGGTCGGCTACCACATCTGTGTGATAGCACAGCCACCACCACAGCCCAGCCTTGGATCATCCCATACAAAGTCCCCAGCTGCCCACCTTAGTGGCCCCTGCTTCTTTCCCTAGGACTAAGCCGTCATGAATGCCCTCCAGCTCTGACAACACGCAGGCTCTTATCTGGCCACGTCCACTTACCATGTTGTAGCACGGCTCTGTGCTTCCTCCCTTTTCACTGCTGAATAGTATCCCATTGAAAGGGCATACCATCATTTATTTATTTAGCAGTCAATGAGCCAGTTTGTTTCTAGGCTTTTCCATTATGTATAGTGCTTTTACAAATGGTTACATCAAAGCTTTTGAGGGGGAGTATGGTTTTCCTTCTCTTGAGTTGACATTTAACAAGTAGACTCACTAGGGAGTGGTGTAATCAATATTGAGTGCTTAAGGAGCTGCTTAACTATTGGGGACATGAAACAAGCTTAAACATTTAGCTTAGTGGTCAAGAGCATAAATTCTTCCAGCTGTACTTCTGCCAATGAAGGTCGTGTGCTCTTGGGCAAATGACTTTGCCTCAGTAGCCTCATCCGTGAAACTGCATCCGTGGAGCTGGTGTGAGCTCTGTTGACTCCCATAAAACTGCAAAGTCTTGGGGTTGCTTGAAAAATCGTCTATCTATGTAGCCCAGGCCAGCCTTGAAGCTGTGATCCCCTTGCCTTAGCATTCCAAGTGCTGGAATTACAACCTTTTTCTCTTTCTTTTCTTTTCCATTCTTTTTTCCTTTCCTTTCCTTTTTCTATTCTATTCTTTTCTTTCCCCTAATAGCCAGTTGAGCAGTGACCCTGTGGAAAGAATCTCTCCCCTACACTTGGAGGTTATCACAAATCTATCTTGGAACAAATGAGGGGCTTTAGGCAAACTGCCTGCCCCTCTGGGCCTCCAGATGGAAATGACCCTCCAGCACAGCAGGCTACAAGAGCTTTGGAGATGCACTGGGCTCCTGTCATGAGTAGGACACTCCCAGTATGCCATTCACAGGAGACTGGGGGACCTTAAGGCCAACCCTGGGAGACTCCTTTGATGATTGACAACAAAATCTCTGGAGTGAGGATACCCGAGTCAAATCCTACCCCAGACACTTGGAAAACTGACTTGGATTCAGCGTTCTCAGAATGGAAGCGCTAAGGTCCTCAGTCCCCAGCCCCTGGAATGATTACTGAGATGGGAGACTGTTCAGACCTCATCTGAGGCACGACTGGATGAGAGCTAGTCATGTAAGCTGCACACAAAATCTATAGAGCTCAGGGCTCCCAGAGTCCTCTTCAGATCCCAAAGGGGCACTGAATGTTGTGAGCTGCCCTCTGCAGTTGGCTTGGCAAAGCCCTATATCATATGGGAAATTGCAAGGTTTCCACACTGGTCATCCTGAGAGAAGCCAGAACTCTGTTCCAGCTGCCCTTTGATCTGCAAGAAATGCCAGGCTGGACGCCCTGGCAGGAAGAGCTATCATTGCAGCTGCGTCTTACTCCCTCACAGACCACAGACCGGGTGGTACCAGGCTTCTTCGAGTACCTAAGGAGTTAAACAAGGCCACCAATCCCAGCCCAGCTTCCATCAGAGGACCATGACACACTCCTGAGCCTTCATTTATTCGTCTGGGCTATGTGCTAATCCTCTAAGGGCTGAGAGGCTGCTGTTCCCAAAGCCTGGTATTGCTAAGCACATAGTGGGAAGACTGAACAGGGACCCGAACCTGCCCAGCTGAGCTTGAGTTCTGGCTTTCAGGGCTGCCTGCATTTCCTAGGTCTCCCCACCGCAGCTGCAGTACTTCCCAGCACACAAGTTCCTGCGAAGAGGAAGATATCTTCTTCTGCTCTTATTTTCTGACTGCTCAGTACTCAGAAGCATGGAAAGAACTCTTTTTCCCCCATCTGTTCGTTAGACTTCAAAATATCCATGGGAAGTAGTAAGTGAGTCTAGTTTATCCTTTTCAGATGAAGAAACTGAGGCACATGGATACGAAAAGTATTATCCATGGCCACCCAACAGAGGCGTGATTCACACCCAGACAGCCAGACTTTAACCCAAATCCACTTTAATTCGACAGTTTCTGAGTCCTGGTTGGCGACGGGGGCGGGGGGATAGAGTGAGGCACAAAGAACAGAAGGAAGGGTCACTTGCTCAGGCTTAGTTCATCATTCACCGCGCCTCTCAGGGATGGGGAAGGTGGAGGGGGACCTCTGGTAACCCGCTAAACCAAGCATGTGTGCTATTCTGTTCTGCTATGTTAGGAGAGACCAGAGAGCCAGTGTCCCTGCCGGTGACTGTGCTTTCTATAGAGCTAATAGACTTAGGATCTGCTCAACCCGAGCCCGAAGCGCCAGGAACTCGACTCGGATGCCCAACACTGTTGGTGACCCTGTCCTTTCTGGCAGTGTGGTGTCACTGTGCAGCCAAAACCCCTCTCTGCCCTCACTGGGGAGCCGCGTCCAGCTCAGACACTCTGCGTGCCCTGTCTGAAGCGATCTCCCCGGCGCCTAGAAACCCCGGGACCCGGGTGGACCCAGGGCAGAAGAGCCAGAGCGCTGCGCTAAGCAAGCACTCCCTTTTATGTCCAGGAATGAGGCGCCGCGCCACCCGGGCGCGCAACTGGCGGCTGCCGTGGCTTACCTGTCGCGGCGCGCGTCTGCAGGACTGCGGAGAGCAGCGCGGAGATGATGGAGAGCAGCCACTGCGGGCGCCGGTCCTGCGCGGTCCTCCTGAAAGAAGCGGTGGCAGAGAAGGTGAGGAGGCGGCGGGGCGGCAAAGGCCAGGGCGCCGGGGCTCGGGGCGCGGGTCCTACCTGGGTGCCATGGTTCAGTCGCCGGGCCCCAGCTCCGCTTCGCGCGCGGAACAAAGGCGGCGCTCGGTGGCGACGGCAGGATCCCGGCTGCCGCCCGCGCCTGACTCACCCGCGCACTGAAACCCGACTCCGCCGCGCCCTGCGCTCCCCCACGCGCGCTCGGTGCCCCACCTCGCCGCCGGTCCCCGCCGAGCCTCCCCACGCCCCCTTCTTCCCGCCACCCCAAGGTCTTATGTAACCCGCAAAGAAAGCCCCGCGTGCCGACACAGCCCCCCACAACCCAGGTCGGCTGGAATCGCTGGGGTTTCCTTACATGACTACTAAAGCTCAGAAAAGAGCTGCAGTGTCCCAAAGCCACTCAACTAAAGTGTTTCCCGGCTGCTGTGCCACGCCCAGTACGCCAGCCAGGGTCCCGCTTGCATGCCCAGAGTAGCTGCAGTGGGGGGATAGAAGTCGTGCACAGAGGTAGGACTTTGAAGGTGACGTTGTGTGTTCCCTGAACATTTTGGAATCTCAAAACCTTGATCAAGGGGTGCAGCCCTCAGAAACCTGATCTAGCCTCCGCCCGCCTGTCCCCAAGTTAATGATGGAGGAACTGAGGTCAGGAGGAGGCAACCGATTTACCAAGAGATCCACCCAGTGAGCGACACAGGGCTGGAGACCCAATATAGGAGGAAAGGGCAAAGTCTCAGCGTTCACCAGGTCACTTGTGTTACCTGCCTCCTGGGGAGACAATAGACCACTTAACCAACAAGGAACACAGAAGACAGGAATCGGGAGCTCAGTTCTTGGACACAGTCTCCCCAGGAATACTTGCAGTTACTAGTGCACTGCGTGAAAAGTGGAGGTGAGGACACGTCCCTGCTCAGGCCAGAGAGTCTAGACGCTAGTAAGCTACACTGAATTCTCAGAGTGGCCGGTGCAGGACAGTGATCAGCAGTGTGTCTACCCTGCTGTTGGCACTGCCCTGATCATATCCTCAGATGGCAAGGGTCAATATAGGCAGGACCATAGGCTCTTAAGGAACTAAGGCACAAGGAACCAAAGTGACCCCAGAGCCAGGAGGGCTTTGAGGAACTAACGAGGAAGATACGGTGTTTTAAGGACACTGTCCAATTTAAATGGCTTTGACAACATCCATTCACACTGACTATGGATGTGAGCCCTCTCTCTCCCAACCCACTGCAGCTTTCTGGGATGGGCATAACTGTTGTTATAAGTCGCTAACCACAGGGAATGGCTTTCTCGGGTCTGTATTTCTTGCAAAAATGCATCAGCAGGACCTGGAACCGACTTCCTGAATAGATCTTACCTGAGAAGACAGCAGCATCTATGGCGGTTCTGTTGGATAGTTAGGGCCAGCAGCAATAAACTGGTGCCCTGGGCTCTATGTGGCCCACAGATTAGTTTGGATTGGTTTGTTGGACAATAGCTTCCAAATTAAAGGGTTAATAATAACAATATTTTCTAATTATAAAATGTCCATTAAGATCCAGATGGCAGGGCTGGAGGAATGGCTCAGAGGTTAAAAAAATGCGCTTCTTTTGAAGAGGACCTAAATTCCAGGCACCCACACAGAGTATCCCACAATGACCTGGCCTGTAACTCCATCTCTCGGGGACCTATTACCTCCTCTACCCTCTGTGGGCACCTCTGCACACATGCACACACACACACACACACACACACACACATACAGAGAAAGAGAGAGTCTCACACAAATCAAAAAATAAACCTTTCTTTAGAACTCAGATTTATGGATTTTAAAATTTCAGGTAAATCTGCCTATATTCTCTAGACCAGATTTTATTGGAACTGAGTCAGTTAAGACAACACTCTCCAGTTCACCACCATTTCCTGATTCTCCCAACACCAAGACAAAAGAATCAGTTCCACTTAATACCACACTTGAAGTCTGTCTGTCTTTACTCATAAGAAAGAGTGGAGCTAGGTTGTGAGCTCATCAACCTGTTCCAAACAGGCAAGCAAAATATGTATGGAGAGAGAAGGCTGTGTTTAAAGGATGGCGGAGAAGAGCACTTATGTAGTACACAGAGAAAGTTTAATTACTCAGATAAGATGGGATTGTGCAGCAAGCCTGGCCTGCCCGAGTCCCGTGTTGTCCGCAGGATGAAGGCATACCAGCGTTTCAACTGATGGGCTTGCTATGGTTCAGTGTATCGATCCAAAGCACAAAGTGGATAATGCATCCGGTTCCTTTCCTACTCTCTCAGGGAAGTCCTGCGTGCACATTTGTTGACTCTAGGTAAGCGCCTAACATCCAACTCCTTGGCATCTGAAGACCAGGGTCCCTGCAAACCTTTCCTCACATAGGGTCAGGAAAGAGACCCTTGCCAATAGTGTTGATTTGTGTCTACTTTGTCTAAGAAGACAGACCATGTTCAGAGATGAGAAGACTATTTATTACCTTGGAATCTGGCCTGAAGATGGAAGTTATGGCCTAAAATTGATGAGGGGATGGGGGCTCTCTTAGGCCTAGGAGCTAAAGTGGGTTGTGGGCGGGGGTGGGGGGAAGGAGGGGAGGCCGGTAGCCTCAGCTATGGGTATGGGACGGATGGGGCAGGAAGCCAAGCAAGGCATTCCACCTCCTGCCAGACAGTGCTGCGAGGGCTTAAGTGATTTCCTCCCATTCAATGTCAAGTTGTAGAAATAGCCAAAAGGAAGCATCATGTCATACTCTAGCTAGTCTAAATTGTTTACCACGCTTCAGGCCAATCTGCAAGACTGGGACTGTGGAGACCAGGGATTTAACGTCCCAAGTTCTCCAGAACTGAACTAAACGAATAGGCTGTCCATTTCCCTAGAATCCAGCCAAATGTTCCAGAAGGTTCTGTCTCCAAGGGCATTCTTCAGACTATCTCCAGCAGCTGGAAGGGCACAGGAACCTGGGAGACGCATCTCAGGCCTTGTTTGGAAAGAGGTTACCAAGAATCAGTGCACGCCATTCTGAACGGGACTTTCTTCAGTACGTGGGTATGAAGTGTCTGTCTTTTGTATCTCCCAGGGTACACAAGGACAGCCCTGTGTATCTGATTAATCAGCAGAACAAGCAGACTTCACTGGCCGGCTAGAAGTGAACTTATTAAAATAGTCAGAGAAGAGGGCTGCCTCTTGGCTAACCGAGAGATAACCATGACTGTCCCACACAGCTGCCGCCCAAGGGGCTTGTATTCCGATGACCTTGACTATGTCTGCGCAGAGAAGGCTGAGAAAACTTGTTCAGCATGCCACCCAAGGATGGATGTGAAAATCTGAGAAGCCAAGAGTGAGGGGGACGAGAGAAAACAGGTAGGAAGGTGTGCCAAAGGGCTCCTAAGCACGCACCCTGGGCCCGTGCCCTGTTCACATGTCCCTCCCGCCTCCCTTTTGTCATGTATGTGCATAGCGTCCATCACTCCCCTGCCAGCACCTGAATGTTCTCTCTGGCCCTGGACCCCGTTCTGTCTACAAGCACAACAGAATTAAACGCTCCCTTCCCATTATTTTAAGCCAGTGGCTAATACGTTTTCTTTCTTCCAAGAAAGTAACTTCTTCACCTTGTTCTCACTCTTGGTCTCTGCCTCTCTCCCTCCCTCCTGGGAATACCCCCGGGGCCAGCACACAGCAGACAAGCGTTCTTCCCTGAGTTATACCTCCAGCTCCATTTTGAAGATCTTTTTTAGGCATTTTGAAATGTGGTCTCACAATACCGGGTCAGGTGCAGTTAATGCCACATATGAAAGGGCTTTTCAGCTTCCTAGCCTCATGCACCCTCTTCCACCCCTGCTCCCCTAGGATGATACTCACTATACAACAGAGGCGCCTAAGACTTGCCTCAGGTGCTATCGTCTGAGAAGCCCAGGACAGAGAAGGGAGTTCATCTCCCACATTTTCACACATTCGTGTGCCTTGGCCCAGCATCTGGAGTAGCCATACTTACTCAAGGCTGCTGATAGTATGGTGCTACCAACACAGAGGAGGGGCAAATACTGCAGAGGTGTCTTCCTGTGAGTTACCTGATAATGGATCCTGACGAGTTCATGTAGCTGTTAGGGAGGACTGTAAACTAAGTTCCCATCTTTGCCATGAGAAAGTGACTTTTGAAACTTTCTCTGGGACCCCGCTGGCCAGACCATACTGCAGCTCCCTGCCAAAGGCTGTGTTGATTTGTTTCAGCAAATCCCCTGCATCTGTCCCAGCAGCTGCTATTGATGCTACCCTCTGGCCAAGCTCAGGGAAAGCTGCTGTCGTATGCCACCGCCCATTTGGCTCTTGCAGGGGCCCAGCACACCTTTGCCTTTTAAGTCCTGGTGGTGCCTCTGACGTCCTTAGCACTTTCTGGGGTCTGGATTGCTTCTGCTCTGCTATCTCAAAGTGGGGGAAGTAGAAAGTGACCAGAGCGCCCGCTTGGCCATCCCTGCAAAAGTCAAGTTGCTAACGTAAAGGCTCAGTGTGTGTGTGTATGTATGTATGTGTGTGTGTGTGTGTGTGTGTGTGTGTGTGATGTGAAGTGTGAAGCACCCAGTGAGGTACCTGAGATTAGACCCAAAAGGCACAGAAAACACAAACTATGGGAACAGGTAGACAGACTCCCCAAGTTATTTACGGCCTTACACCAAAGCCCTTTCTTCAACTCCCATCTATGGTTTCGTGGGTTATTTCCTGCAACCAGGAAAGAAGAGGGGAGGAGAGTCAAGCTGTGTTGTAGATAATTCAGGGTACTGTGCAGGTGCTTATGGACTGTAACTCGTGGGAGGACATAGCCCAGCATCTCTTTAAAACCCTGAAGGACAAAGGTGTTGAGAACCCTCCCTCTAGGGACAGCCCAAGTCGTGCAGCTGGACTGCCTCTCTGTAGGATGGAGGAGTCATCTCAGAGACACAGAGAAGCCTGAGAAGTTGGTTCAGGTCTTGGATGATGGTCAGCAGTCTGAAAGACAAGACTGACTGATTCTGGACAGGAAGACCCAGGGAGGACCAAAGAGATGTTAGCAGCTCAAATGCCTGATGTACAAGCATGAGGATCTGAATTCAGAACCCACGTAAAAGCCCAGTGTGGTGTGAGCACCTCTAACCTCAGCACAGAGGCCAGCAGATCCTGGGGGGTTTGCTGGTCAGCCAGACTACGTGAAATGGCAAATGGGGAAATCGATGTCCACTGAGAGACCCTCTCTCTCTGAAACATTGAGTTAGAAAGTGATAGAGAAAGATGCCCAAAGTTGATCTCTGGTCTCCATAGAGGCCAGATACCCCACATATGTAGATACCCCAACCCCCACCACACACACACACAAGAGAACACATAGGGAAGGGGAATGTAGACTGGCCTACACAAGCCCAAAGCTTCTGCATCTCACGCTGCTCACTAGAGACTACCCACTGCATTGAAGGCTCTGCAGCCAGGGTCCTGT
This sequence comes from Myodes glareolus, assembly GCF_982192425.1. Lineage (NCBI taxonomy): Eukaryota > Metazoa > Chordata > Mammalia > Rodentia > Cricetidae > Myodes > Myodes glareolus. The sequence goes on from NC_142041.1 coordinate 28,135,918, forward strand.
GGAGGTCTATCAGTCTTCCTTCTTGTCCAACAGCAGGGACTCTTTCCCAGGACTAGCCACTGACCATTCTGGCCAGACTTAGTGAGCCTTCCTCGACAACACAAAACAGCCGGTGCTAGTTCCCTTCCCTGGTTGAGTGTCTTTACCAGCTCTGCCATATCCCCAAACTCACAACACTTGCCTCATCCATCTTGTGCCCACAGGGTGGGGTTCAAAGGGAAAGACCCATTTTACGACAGAAGAAGAAGGACAGACAGGATAAACGGTCATTCAAAGAACCCGTCAGTGTGAGCCTGGGCTCCAGCACCAGAACACAGCTGGCTTCTGATGCGGTAGAAAAGCCTTCGACAGGCTCGGCGAGGGCTCCCCGCTGGGCAAGACCACTTCTGCTCTCAGCATCCCTTAGGTGCTTCTTTGTCTAGGGGTGGAGTCCCATGAGATTTCTTTCTTCCATGTCAGCATGTCTGTTAGTGTTGTCCTCAATTAGGCCTTACTTTGGTAGCCATATAACCCCAACCTCTGTCATTTCTAGAAGCCACAGTAGATTTTCTGGTTTCCTGGCTCTTGCCATCTTTCTGCTCCATCTTCCATGGTGCTCTGGAGTCTCGAGTACAGAAGCTATGTTGTGGATGCATCCACTGGAGCTGGACAGCCCAGATTCCCATAGATCTTAAGCAATTCCTCGATTGCTTGCATTACTAACTTAATGTGCACAGGACACTGTGGAAGAGTAGCAAGGAATGTCTGCACACATTCAGTATAGTCAGATGTTTGGTTTTGGCCTGCATTTGGCTGAATCCCCAGATGCAGAATCCACATATATAAGAGCCAAATATGCTTGGGTCTGGAAATGAAGGAGTAGTGTTGGGATTAAGCCTTTTGTCCTTGATCGGAGAAGCACTGAAGCCTTGGGCTATCACTGCTCAGGATAGTGCTATCCAACTGAAAAGCTTTTCCAACAAAATAATAATCCCACAAAACTTGACACTGTGCTTACAAATGAGCCACTTTGAGTTTCTCATGATAGTTGGAAAACAGGCAAGAAAACAAGGGGGAGGGGAGTAGCTATAAATGAGGACAGTGAGCCTTGATGGGTACTGGGAGCCAGCGTGGCTGCTGCTGTGTATGGACCAGAGGACACAAACAGACAAGGCACAACCTAGAGTATTCCTGAGGCTTCTGGATCCCAGGATGAAGGCTACGAGGTTCAAGAGTGGTCCAAGCAAGCATGGGACCAGACTTCAATAGGATGAAGAAGTCTGGACCATCTCACCAGGCAAGCTAGCCAGAGCATCTGAAGTGTGGGCTGAGAACAAAGGAAATCTAGAATGGGTGGAGGAGGAGACCGGGGCCTCAGCTGGGGATGGAGTTTCCTTTGCTCTCTTGCTTTGCAGAGATGTCAGTTGGCTGTGATCTCACAAGGGACCCCGACTACCAGTCTTTCATCTCTTCTCTTAAAATATGCGAAGAACATCGTGTTCCCATAAAGTTGAAGGCCCCGTGTACAGCCAACCCCCTTATCCCTAGGAGACATCCCAAGACCCCCCAGTGGATGCCTGAAATTGCAGGTGGTTCTGAACCCGACAAGCACCATGATTTTTTTTTTACATATGTATGATTTTTATAAGCAGAACTCTGTAAACTAGGGACAGTAAAAGAATCACGACCATAAAGCAAAAATAAATGACAGCAGTAAAAGCCTGTGGGTGTAGCCTCTCTCCTTCTCCCCCCACCTTCTTTTTCTTTTTCTTTTTCTTTTTCTTTTTCTTTCTTTCTTTCTTTCTTTCTTTCTTTCTTTCTTTCTTTTTCTTCTTCTTCTTGTTCTTGTTCTTGTTCTTCTTCTTCTTCTTCTTCTTCTTCTTCTCCTTCTCCTCCTTCTCCTCCTCCTCCTCCTCCTCCTCCTCCTCCTCTCTGTCTCTCTGTCTCTCTGTCTCTCTCTCTCTCATATTCCATCTTTCTCTTGTGATGATGTGGAACGGTGAGAACGAGTGAGGTAGATGCTATGCACGGGGTAGCGTGCAATGGAAACTTAGGAATTATCCGCTTACGTTTCCAGACCACAGTTAACTGCAGGCACCTGAAACTGTGGGAATCAGAACCACAGAGAGCCGGGGTGTCTGTCCAGGAGTGGGGTTCTGTGGCTGTCTGGGAACAGCTCTGTGCAGCTCATGGAGTGGAGTGCACAGCCCAGAGCACCACTCTGACCACCAAAGCCTGACCACCCTCTCTTACCATTGCCTGACTCAGGGGACCATTTGCTCCTGCCATAGGACAGCCATAGCTGGTGACGTCACCTCAACATCTGCCATGGGCACAACCCGGCAGTGCCTTGACTCCAGCCACCATGCCCACATCTTCCTCCTGCTCTAGGATGTCGTTAAGCCCAGAGCACGAGATGCTGTGGGGCTCATTTGCTGTGCATGCATAAGTCCCTTGCAAAGGCACAGGAAATAATATGTGGCCGTCTTTGAACAATGGCAAGTATAAAACAATGCGTAAATAAGTGTTTTCCCCTTCCTCTCCCGCAGGAGCCCCCAAGAAGCAGCTTCTCTGAGGCATAAGGAAGACAATCCTATTTGCTTCTTTTGTCTTTCTTATTTCTGCCCTTTCATTCCAAAGAGTTCTTCCAGAACCAACAACCTGGGAACCTTGCTCAGTCTACCAAATGCTTGGGCACGTTAGGGCAGTGAGTCTCATGCCGTTGACAGAGAGATGAATTCTGTGCCCGCACACACTGAAGGCTACAGTGAACTACAAGCAGAACACTGAAGCAAGGAGACGCTTCTCTCAGGGACCATTTCTAAATCTTGTTACCAGACATTGAGGCCAGCATCAGAGGCAAACACAAGAATACTGGCCTAAACACTGAAGATGACTTTGGGCTTCTGACAGCGGCAGAATGGAGGGCGGTAGTGGTCATTTCTGGTCTACAACATCTGAGAAATATAGAGTATCCAAAATTAGACAATTGGGCTTTTAAATCCAGATATTGTCCATTATAGAACTGTGTGACCTTAGGAAAGTTACTTAACTTCTCTGCTTTTCAAATTTCATGAATTAGAAAAATAGCCATAATAATAAAAAGTGCCTGGGGCATTGAGCGAACTGATTCAAACACATCACATGTTTAACACTTCAGTAAGTATTTCATTGTCCTGGCCATATCACTTAATGTTCTGTCCACTCTAAATAAAATGTCTGGGTTCAGAGCTATAGAATAAAAGAACACTCAGAGACCTTCAAGGTCAGCTCCACTTGCGTCCAGAGGGAGGAAGGGCTTGCAGGGCATCACAGCTAACCAGAGCCCGAAGTCCTGACTCCTTCTTAGTGACCTTTTCTCTGCCTCTGGGGCTGCTTCCCAGTTCTCTCTCACGCACTGAGCCAAGACCACTGTAAACCAGGAGAACTGAGAGCCACGCTTTGTGCTTTTAGGGTGTCCTAAGGTTCTCCATGCTCTGGGAAAACGCAGCCTGAGAGGTTCTTGCTCTACCAAACAGCACTGGTCAGCCACGGTGGATTCGTTTTCTAACCTGTGGCTTGCCTTCCTCGGAACCACTTTGTGGAAGGAAGGTGAAAAGTCTAGATTCCTAGTCTTTGTGCAGTCGGAGTGGTAGCATCACGCTGGACTCGGGAGCTGGAGATCTGGGCATCTCCTGAGTCTTCCTGTGCACTGCCCCACCGCTGGTCTCTGGTACCTGGTGACTGAACCCCGTCCTAGAATCTCTTGCGTCAGAATACATTTATATTTCAAAAACGTCCCAGCAATGATGTGTTTGCTGTTTCCAGTCCAGACACACTATTAATACCTCCCTTGGATCGATTTCATCACCCATCTGCCTTGGAGAGAGCAAGAAAAAAATATGCATCCTGTTGAATGAAGGATTTTAGGACCCAGGGAAGTCAGCTGGGATTAAAAGAGGCCTCACACCTGATCTCCAGCCAATCGGAGACTCTGCTGTGCAGATTTACTTAATTTAGAGAACTTGGGTAGCTAAGGAATCTCCTGGCTGGTGTTGGACAGGAACCTGTGCAATAGGATGCAAACAGAAACCTATACCTCAGGCTGCCTACGCTCTGTTCTACCTGGCTCCATCAATGCACAGACAATGGCCACCCTTCCTTAAATACTATATCAAAGACGTGGCAAGGTGTTAGGTATTTTATAATTGGAACTGCCTCACGTCGCCTTGAGAGTAGACATGGCATAACAGCTCTCTGTCCACACTCTATCTGACACACTGCCTCTTGCCTCTGGCTATTGGAACCTGGCTCCTCTGGGTACCGCTGGGAAGAGGGAGTGGTCCCTGGGACCAGCAGCAGGCTGTGGCTTCTTCCTTCATCCCTGCAGGTTCAAAGGTTTGCAGCTGCTCATCAGTGCTCTGGGGACATTCAGAAATTGGGGAAGGGGGTGCAGAAGGGAATCTCTTTTATCACAGCAGAAGGGGATGCTATGGGCGTTTGGCAGGCTAAGTGGTGCAATACGAGAGGTTGTCTACCCAACATGAAATGTTCAAGCAAAACAATGTCAGCGGTGCCCACTGAGAGATGCCGCAGATTGTAGCTGTCAGTCTTTCTTGATGAGACCCTCAGACTCACGGTGCCATCTGCACACACAACGCAAGCAATACTTCCTGCTGCATGTGATGCCCTCAGATATCTTCCACCTTATTCCGCTCCACTTTATTAAAGGGGATCCATCAGTCGATCACAGCCCTCCCTCAAATCGTCTCCATGGTCTACAAATAGGCAACGACCCATGTGATGATTTCAAAATCTTCAGCCGGCCATTGGAAAGGGATGTTGGGCAATTCTTGAGATGAGAATCACTCTTCTGCTCTCATGCCTGACTTGTAAAAATCACAGGACTTCAGGCTGGGAAGATGGCTCGGCGCTTAAGAGCAGGCGCTGCCCTTGCAGAGGGCCAGCTTTTGACATCCACATCCAGCAGTTCACAGCCATCTGGGCTTCCAGCTCCAGGGGAACCGATGCCTCTTCTGGCTCCACGGGCACCTACGCTCATGTGTGCTTCAGCTTTGTGTGTGTGTATGTGCGTGTGTATACACACACACACACACACACACACACGGCATTTAAAATATCAATGAATAAATGAACCAGTCACCAGGAACTAGTGTGGTACACAGAGAACTTTGCCTCGTTATAATGGTATCTCCACGTCACCAGCCTTGCAAACTGTGTGCTCCCTTTGTGCTTCTGACACACGACACATCCAAGAAAGAGAGACAACTCTCTCCGGAAAAAAAAAATCCCTGTTCGCTCCTAGGATTCCCCACTTTTCCCCACCTTAACACAAGAATAACCACCCCACCCATTCATTACAGTCTCTGCCCCCTCTCACCCAGAGAGTATGGGCCTTACTCTGAGGTAAACTTGCTCCCAATTCTTTACTTTGTCTCTTCTCTAAAGTTTTTCCCCAACACTGATAAGAGCCAGGACACAGCGGGTAGAGATCTCTGTCAGCTCTTTCTGTGTCTCAGATCTCTCCAGCCTTCACCACTGACCCACTGTCTGCCATTGTGAAGGCTTCCCTCACAAACTGTCTCGTCTCTTCTCCCGCTGTTTCTGTAACAATGTCCTCAGCAACCATCCTACCTGCACTTGACTCCTAAGTGGTTTGAAAGACACCACTTTCAGAAAAAAGAGCCCCGCTCCTCATCCTGGCCGCTCCTCCCGGATCCTGGCTCACGGTTTCCTGCTTCCTCACTTTGGTGACTCAGAGTTCCTATGCACATAGGCCACTCTAAAATTCTGCCTTCCTCTATGCCTCTTCCTCTGTAGCTAGGACACACACTAGCCCCACCCTCGCTCCCACTCCTGGCCTGAGGAACCCTGCTGTAGCCAGGTGGCCCCGACTTCATGTCTTTTCTTCACCAACAAGCTAACAAGAGGAAAGCCTTGGTTCTGTTATGACCTATATTCTCAGAATGGAAATGAGATGGTGCTGGCCACAGGGCTAAGGCTTTCATGACACCCTCTACCCTTAGGTCAAAGGATAAGCAGACCGGCGAAGACAGGGCTGGACCCTCAGATTACAGATGAGGAGGCCGAGAGCACTGACTTCCCCCATGTCAGTTGAAGGGGAAGGGGCAGAGCCTTCCGGCTTCCCACACATGGTTCGTTCTTTCCATTTCTCTGGCCTCCTCCAAGAGTAATGGAACTGACTGTCTAGCATAAGACCCTGAGTTCAAGCCCCAGCGCTGGAAAATCAATCAAAATCAAATAACTTAAGCCCACCTCACTGTCCACACAGCCCAGAAAAGACAGCTTAAGAGCTTTCCTCCCAGCGTGGTAGTGCAAAGAAGCCCATAAGGGCCGTGGCTGACATGGTATCTTGTAGCTGGATTAGGGGAAGCCCCTGGGACCCCCATACTAAAATCTGCCTGTGGTCTGTGAGCACCTAGGAAAGAACAAGGCTTCTTGAACTCTCCAAAACCTCAGAAGCACATAGCGTCTCAGAAAAGACTGTCCTCGGAAACAAATAAAATAAGACGTAACCTTTTATATCTGTTTCATTGGAAAATTCAAGTTTTAATACTCAGAAAATGATCAGAATGGACTTTTGCCAAAATGCTAACAGACACGTGTGATGGGGGATTTTTTTTTTTTAATGTAAGCCAAATTTCCTCTCTCATGTTCGGGGACCTCATGAAATGGAACACCTACCTTCTTCAAAAGAGACTTTGAAGCCATAAAAATGTTCATAAGCTTTGACTCAATAATCCCCTTCTGGGAAGGTAGCCTAAGAAAATACCCTGAAATATAGCAAAAAGTCGTATGCAGAAAAATATCTATCAAAGAGCTACTCAGCTAAAAACTGGAATCAACCCACATATTCAACAAAGGGGAAGGAGGGCAGTTAAGTCTAATCCTTGAAGAAATATTCTATAGCCATTAAAAATGAAGGATATAAAATTTATGAAGGATCATAGAAAATGCTTATGATAAAATATTAGGTGGAAATGCTTGGAAAAACATTCAGATGCACACAAGCTGTAAAAGCAATAAGGAAATGTAAAAATGCAGTTGTCACTACGTCAAAATGGAAGACCTATGGATTTGTACCATTTTCAATTTTCTCTTTTGTTATTTTTCTTCCTACCTTTTCAAAACAGTTGAAATCCCTTTAAGAAAAACCAATAGGTATTATTATTGTTTTAACCAGGAAGAAACATCAATAACAAGATTAGAAGTTGGAAGGAAAACTGCCTCTTCCATCATTAATTGTCTTTAGAATGCACCCAATTTTTTTTAATGAGGCAAATACAAATATATGCAAAAAAAGAAAAGAAAAAAATTTTTAATGGAGTTTTGTTCTAGACACAAAACTACAAGATTCCATTACTGCAGAAACCATCCCGTGTTTAACCAACCTCTTATTTCTGTGTTGTTTGGTTGCTATGGACACACATACAAGGACCATCTTGTCAAGGAGCTCTGAACTGATGCTGAGTGTCTCAGAGTTCCTATTTCATCCTCAGCTCTCTCTGTGCCTGGACCAGTTGTTTGTGGGCACTGAATTTGGGAAACAGGTCCCATTTCTCATCCAGGAAATTTGGAGACAGAAGGAAATTGGATGGGAGCTTTGGAGTAGAAATTTTCTCCATAGGTGCTGTAGATCCAGTGATGAGGGCGGGAGGCAGACGTCCAGGGTCTTCCAAGTATGACAGAGTCAACGTCCTACCCCAGGACTAACAAAGCCACTTCACAAAAGAGCTGAAAAAAGAAGGACCACTAGTTGGCTCAGAAAGTAAAGGTGCTTGTGGCCAAGTCTGATAATTTGAGTTCCATACCCAGGACCCACAAGGTAGAAAGAGGAAACTGATTCTCACAAATTTTTCTCTGACCTCCACACATGTGCCACACTCAATCAATCAATCAACCAATCAATCAACTACTGTACTTTTTTAAAAGAAGGGAAACACAGGTATTTGTCCCTGCCATTGGTCACTGCATTAACTAAAGCACCCTAAAATCTCAGCGTATTAGGATACATTTGATGTGGGCCATGATATCAAGGGTCAGGAAGTTAGGCAGTATTCAGCTGAGCGGTTCTCTTGCTCTTGGTAGGGTTTGAAGACACTCAGCAGGAGACTGTGTTGGGAGAATCTGAGGCTTTTGCAGAAGCATCTTCACAGTGGCCACATCCCTGTCCTGGTGGCTGCCACCTCCAGAGTGGTTATCCCGACAGTCCAAGGCAGAAGCATCAAGGCTTCCTGTAGGAGCTCAGATATCTCAGACCATCATACACTTAGTCAAGAAGGACATTAAAGCCAGCCCAGGTTCAATGCAAAGGGATTAGAACTCCACCTCTCAAGGAGAGAAGCAACAAAGACTGGGGGATCATCTTAGGCACACCACAGAACCACTTTGCATGATCTCACTTGGGGGAAAAGTTGTAAACAGGGGTGGGTGTGGGCAGGAGACCCATCACAGGCAAGAGCATGAAGGTAGAGTTCTTGGGCAGGCTGTGGGTGCTGCAAACTGGTAGAGCATTTGTTTACTTACTTGTTCTATTATGTATTTACAGACAAATATCTCAATAGTCTAGCCCAGGGGACTGGTCTCACTCAGGACTCCCCTGCCTCAGCCTCGGAAATTCTGGGATGATAGACAGGAGCTGCCACATTTGGTGACAGACCATTTTGAGAAGTCTTCTCAATAAGATGATGATACATGACGTTACTCGTCCGTCTGCTTGGGTCCCAGTCTCCCGCACTAGGCATCCTTCTGTGATGGTAACTGTTCATGTCAACTTAAAAGTCTCTAGAATCACCCGGGAGGTAGGGCTCTGGCTGTTCCCTCCTGGGGTTATCTTGGTTGCTTTCCTTCTACAGTGTCTGGGTAAGGACCCTTAAGAGACACCTGACCACTCCCTAGTCATCATTTCCCTAACCCTGCAGTCAGTCCATGATTCCATGGATAGCAGAGCATCCCAGACCGGTCACCCTGTGGTGATGTCCTGGAGGACACGCCTCCCCCTAGTGCAAGCAATAATCTTATGGAAATGAACTTCTTATCCAGCAATATGGACTTCTCCCTGGGTCAGCTTGAGACCGGAACTGAGATAAAGATCAACCAGATCACAGCTGGCCCCAGACTGCCTAGGTCTGAAGCCCCACCCACCACCTACTGCATGTGTCAACTCCCAGAGACAGCTGAGATGCCCAGTGCCTGCCGTCCCAGACGGCTGCTTTGATGAAGCTCCTTTCCCACCCTTTCCCCACAGCTTCTATTTGCTTTCTTTGGGGTGAGTGGTCAAACCTGACACGTTGGAACACCCACAGACTGGCCTCTGATCTAGGACTCATGCTATAGAACAACCCCATCTTTGTCAAATAGGTAAGGTAACCCGCAGACCATACCCACCATATCTCCAGCTTGTGGCAGAGCCAAGTGTGCCGTTTTTATGCCCAGAACCGCTGGCTTCTTTGCAAACATGCTCTTTCTGGTGACCACTCCTGATGTTCTGTTTGTATTGAAGATTTGAGGATCTGCAGCAAATGCTCCCTCTATTTTCCTTCTTCATATCCAGATGTGGCAGGGACAGCAAGAACCAACAAGCACAGCACTGCCTAGGCCCAGTAGATCCAAGGGCCAGTGGCCCCCAAAGGCCATAAAAGGACGATGGTTCAGTTTCTGCTCTAGGCAAGTAATCTGAACAATCCTCTCCATCACCTGGACATTTTTTTTCCTTAGGAGAGAAGGCAGCACCAGGAAGCACAAGGCTAAGAACTGGTCACGGCTGGATGGGAGCGCAAAGTATTTGTTCACCAAGACCACTTGAGAGAGCGGCCTGAAGAACTCAGTTAGAACCTAGGACTGAAGGCTGAGGCTGAATAGGGGAGGGATGGAGAGGCTGCTGGGAGAGGTATGGCTGTCTGAATGAGAAGCAAGCGCCCTTAAGAGGGAAAGGGTTCCTTGTGCCTGGAGGCAGCAAGCATTATAATGAGGACAGGTTCTCAAAAAGAGAGGGGGGAGATGTACCTGGCTTCAAATTCTAGCTGGTGCCCATGGGCAAATCATTTCTCCTCTCTGCTGACTCCTCTACAAAGTCAATGCCTGATGTGGGATTCCCCCCTGTATGCTGTGATACCATTGGTTAATAAACAGTCTTGGGCCTGAGCAGGGGATAGAGGTAGGTGGGGAGAAAACAAAGTTGAATGCTGGGAGAAAGGCGGCAGAGTAAGAGAGAAGCCATGGAGCTGCAGCCAGAGACAGCCACGCTGAAACTTTGCTGGTAGGCCACGACCTCGTGGTGATGCACAGATTAATGGAGATGGGTTAAACTAAGATGTAAGAGTTAGCAAATAAGAAGCTAGAGCTAATGGGCCAAGCAGTGATTTAAATAATATGGTTTCTATGTGATTATTTTGGCTCTGAGCTGCCAGGTGGTCGGGAAACAAACTAACGGCCTCCTTACAACAAATGCCCATCTCCTAGGACTACCAGGCCTGCGAAAGCTGCTGTCCCCTGGAAGACCTCTGACAAACAGTGTTCCTTCCCATTCAGATCTGAGCCCAAGAGCGCTTGTGTCCACAGGTCTTACTCCAGGAGGGAATATGTAGCCCTGCACAAAGACCAATACGATTACCAAGAACTTGGTCTTGAAAGCAGGGGCTGCTGCACCTGGTACTTACGTTCCAGCAAGCCTGTTTCTGCCCCTCATGACTCTTCTGGGCTTGCTCTGGATTGGGCACAGTGGTCTGCATACAGAGATTGTAAAAAGCTTCCCCAAGTTCCACCAGATCCTAGCAGAGTGAGGAATCCCAACCTGGATGATTCTGGGTGAGGGTTCCAGGTAATACTGGGACTAACCCTACCCAAACCTGGAAAACAGATTCTCTCATTCTGGTCTCAAACCAGAGGGATCTGGGTCGCCTTCTAGGATTATTTTCTTGTGTCCTTAGAATCTTTGATAATCCCAGGAAAGAGCAAATGAATGGATAAAAGTTAGCTTTTCTCTAATAACACTTTGTGGTGGATACTCAGAAACAAAGGTGTGGACGGTTTATGAAAACATCAACTCCTCAAACACCCAAGTCATGTGTTTATAGCTAGAGGATTCCCCAAGCCTGGCTTCAATTCATTTTTTGCAACAAAGTGTTGAAAAGCTTTTAGAATCTCATGCACCATGCCCCTCTGATGGACATCTCAGAATGAATTAGAGACCACTTAAAACCACTGGCATAGACTTGTGGGGGGGGGGCGATATCATGTTGAGCCACAGTGATTGAGAGTCAGGCATCTTTCAGAATAAATGTCAAGCATTCTTTTTAGATGAGTTATCTTTGCAAAGGTTCCCACTGCTGGACACTCCATCCCTAATTCAAACCGCAGCTGCTGGATGATTCCGGGTGATCCTGGGACTACTCTACCCAACCCTGGGAAACGGATGCTCTCATTCCATTCACAAGCCAGACAGATCTGGCTCGCCTTCTAGGATTTTTTTCTTGGAATCTTCACGTAGCCAGTGGATGCACGGAGTCTGGAGGATGGGTGTTCTCACGGTATGTTCCCTGGACCAGCAACACCAGGACTCTGGGAACTGTTAGGAGCCCAGACTCTCCTGCCTACTGAAGCAGACGCTCAGAGGCGGGGCTAAGCCTTCCAGGTGATTCCCCTCAGGGCCCAGAGAGTGATGGTTTATCCTGACTGTCAGCTTGATTAGATTGACCACAGCCTAGAAGAACACTCTTCTGAGTGTGTCTGAGAGCTTTTCCAGAGAGGACATCCTAAGAGGAGAAGACCAACCCTAAATGTAGGCCAGCACCTCCTAACGGGTAGGGAATAAAATTGGAAAACAGGAACAAAATGGGGAGACAGGAAAAACCAGCTTATTCTCTCTCTCTCTCTCTCTCTTTCTCTCTCTCTCTCTCTCTCTCTCTCTCTCTCTCTCTCTCTCTCTCTCTCTCTCTGCTTCCTGGCTGCATAAGGTGATCTGCTCGACTCTGCCATGTCCTCCTTGCCAAACCTTGGACTCAAACCTCAGAAGCTGGGAAGAATAAACTACCCCTTCTAAATTGTTTCTCTCGAGGTTTGTCACATGGTTGAGAGGAGCACAGACAAACCAGGCATGAACACGGGTCACTTCAGAATGCCAGCAATGCCACTCACTCCTTCCTTGGACAGGTCATTTTCCACCATGCATCTCGGTTCCCTCACAACGCAGTGAGTGGAAACAGCCCCTACCCCTCTGGGGATGTTTGAGGATAAAGGGAGTGAATTCAAGGAGTCTTTATCCCCTTCTTCCTGGGACTGGGAAGGGTGTAAGACCAGGGAGGCACACAGGATCTTGGAGTGAGTGTCTCTCTAAACATGACATCAGAAGGTGCTCGCTCACCTTACCGAAGTCCTGGCCAGTCTGTGGTATTTCAGAAGTGCTCCACAAATGACTGCTACGGTTTCATGTTGTGGAGGAATCTGAATTTTCATCCATCTTCACAGCTTTGCCCAGGTAGAGCTCTGAGAGTCAAAGGCTTTGAGAGTTTGGTGTAGAAGAAAGAACAGCGGTTTTACAGTTCACCAACCGATGTCCTACGCACAAGGAAGGACACCTAGCTAAAACGGCCTCTGGTCACTGTCAGGGCTTCTTCCTCTCCTTCCTCAGAGAGAGTCAAGGCTGCTCTTGGGTTTGGATTCTCATCTGTGATCACTGCACTCTCTAAGTCGTATGAGCCTCAACAGTGTGTGGCATCCAGTCCCAGTCAAATGTCTCAGAAAGAGATGGTCAAAAGGAGAGTTTCCACCTGTCCTGAAGCTACAAGCTGGTACCTAACATCACCCTAACCCAGGACGCTGCTGTTCTCCCTGAAGGCTGGACAAGACAGACACTGGCGTCTGCTCTCTCTCTCTCTCTCTCTCTCTCTCTCTCTCTCTCTCTCTCTCTGATGCTCTGTTATCTCAGAGATTCTAGAAAGTTGCTGAAGTCTAGAGAAGTGAAAGCCATTCAGACCAGAAAAGAATCGAAATAACCTCATTTTATAGATGGTGTCATTATCCAGGGAGAAAGCCCCCTGCACCCCCACTGAGCCTGCTAGAACAACGGACCAGACTGAGGAGTTGCAGGGCACCAGCTCAATACATAAAACACGCTGTCTCCTCTTCATACCAGAAACACAAAACTTGGAAAATAAAAATTTTAAGTAATCCTTTTTTTCCCCCTAATTTTGTGAGACAGGATCTTGCTACATAGTCCAGAGCAGTCTGAAACTTGAAGTGATCCTCCTGCCTCAGCCTTCCCAGTGCAAGGATTACAGGTGTATGCCACCACATCTGACTTCTTAGAATACTATTTAAAATAGCATACAATATAAAATGCTCAGGGACAAATCTGGTTCAAAACGTGAAAAGGCTACAAAGAAAACTGCACATGTGACTGAGAGATCCAGACCTAAATAAGGCCCTGCTCAACTCAGGGTCCTAAAGACTTACAGCTGCTTTCCATGCCACGCTTTGTAACTTTGGCCTTTACATCTGTACCTTTGCGTTTTGGGGGATCAATTTCCTTATCTGTGTGAGCCAATGGTTTAACTTCACTCTGCTGCATGCAGACACATTGCCCCAAAGCCAGGGTTGAAGAGTGCCCTTCCTGAATCAAATCACCTTGCAGAAAGTCTTCCCATCAAAACTGTGAAGTCTTAGTTCTCAACTCTCAAGTTCTGACTCCGCCAGTACCACAAAGGGTCCCTTTGCGGCCGACGTGCAGTGAAATCTGTGGCTGTTAAGTAGGAGTCTTCCCAACGCATTCCTTTTCAACACTGGCTTCGAGGCTTTCATGATGGACTTTTGATGAAGATGTACAAGGAGTTTAGTGGAGAAGGCACAGACTTGTCAACACATTTGTATTTGTTACTGTTCTCTGCGGCAACAGAAGTGAGGAAGGAGTTTATTCTGGCTCACAGTTTGAGGGCGCACAGGCCATTGTGGTGGGAGGGGGGTGATGAGAGCGTGAAGTGACTGGTCACACGGTGCCTGCAGTGAGATGAATGCTAGTACTCAGCCAACATCCCCCTTTCCATAGAGTTTGAGACACCGGCCTGGATGGTACTGTTCCGGTTCAGGATAGCTCTTCCCTCGCATCAGGCATGTCTCCTAGGTGATTCCAAATCTAAGAGCAACCATCACAAACAGAACTCAGGACAAGACGGGTAACTATTTGCCTTTGAATTTCTGCTCTCCTTTGCCTGTGATTACTTTGTTTGGCTCAACTCCTGCTTCCTGAAAGCTTCTGTTCTTCTAGAAGCCATCTTCTAATTCTGTTCCAAAAACATAAAGTTGTTTAATTATGTCTATATATTCTTGACTTATGCTCCCTGTGTTCAAAGGCTGTGCCTTATCTCTCCATCCATAGATGGTTTCCTGAGCTCTGTGAGCCCGAGAAGCTTAGGGCCACAAGACTGATGAATCTAGGAAGATGTCTATAAACACCTTCTCCAAGTCCCAGACGAGTACCACGCTCTTCTGGCCGCTCTGAGGGGCCTGGGTTGCTACCACAAGGATTCAGTTATCTCCTGGATTTCAGACATGAGTAGATGGATGGAATACCTTCCCTCACATGGAAGGAAAAAGAGCTCCTCAGCCTCCGCATCCATGCCCTACCTTCTCCAGCATTACCAGGGAGCTGGGATCCCCTCAGCAACCCATTGAATCAGAAACTCTGGGCTGTGCCCAGCAATGTGTTCAGTCAGCCCAAAGGTGGCTCCAATGCACCAAGGCTTCACCAGCTTACCTGCTGAAACCAGACTACCACGATCTGACAACCTGCTTCTACCATATGAAACCCATTACTCAAAACTCTCCAGGTCTCACCTCCTTTTATAAATTTGGGATGATAATGGTACCGGCTCTCCTAAGACTTATTTGGTTAATTTTTTTTTTTTTTTTGGTCGGTGTGACAAAATTCACAGCAGAAACAACTTTATAGGGGAAAGGTTTCTCGTGGCTCTTGATTTCAAAGAGAGTTCAGTCCACCATGGCAGGAGATGGTGGCCCCAAGGCACAGGAGCAAATGGTGTGGACTCAGCACAGATGGGGATGCAGAGAGCACAGCTGTAGAACCTCCAAATGCTCTCCCCAGGTGCCCACCTACCTCCTAAAGGCTCCATTGCCTTCAAAATAACTCCACAAGCTGGGGACCAAGCTCTCAAAACATGAGCCGGCACGGGGAAAGCGTTTCATACCCAAGCCATAACAAGGCTTTTGTTCAAACGAATATGGAGAGAGACATAAATTATTCAGGGATGACTTAATTATTAGTATGCAGGTCTCTCTGGTCTCAGCTGCTTGTAAAGTCTCAATGGCATGTGTGACATTTGAATAACAGTCCTTAAATTTCAACAGAGGTACTTGGAAATGACGGGCTTGCTTATTTTCAGACCAGGCAAGGTACTTACAACCATCTTCAGCACACAGGGCGAACAGAGTTCTGAAGTTAAGGAACGATCCATCCAGGGTCATAAAGAGACTACGGATCTGGGACCTTTTCTATTTCCAAACAAAGCATCTGTGCCCTGAGCTCTCAGTGTGCGGACCTGTGGGCTCAGACAACAGTGTATGGGCCTGTGATCTTGGGTAACACGGGTTCCTGTATTGACGTACTCTGGGAAAGAAAGATGTGATTAACTCTGATAGAGTTAGTGATGTAGAAGTTCTTTGCAGGAACCAGCTTGTGCCCTGACTCATGGATGCTCCTTACTTTTCTGGTGAGGTAGAGTAGATGCTGGACTGCAGTGGGGCTGAACAGACTGAACCAGCTCCTCACCTCTGACCCCAATATTTCTTCTCTGAGTGCATAAACTTGAACGAGGTACCTCACCCTTCAGAACTGCCTTCTACTCTTCTGTAATCTCATTTTTGTCATTGGTTTTTTTCAGGCAAGGTTTTGTTAAATTGCCCAGGCTGGCCTTGAACACACTATATAGTACAGGCTAGCCTTAAACTTACCATCTTTCTGTCTCAACCGCTTGAACACTGGGATTTGGGGTAGATGACTCTGACTGTCTTTTCTCTTCTATAAAATACTATATAACCTAGCTTGCAGAACCACCCTGGGACTCAGTTTATATAATGTGGCTGTCATGGGAGCCCCACTACAAACTGTAAAGTGCAAGCACCAGCATGGTATAAGAAGGTGCTGAGGAGGCAGTGGGAGAGTTTGCTGAAGATGCACACTGCTGGTCCTGCCAACTCCCTAGGCCTCTGCGGTCTGGCAAGACTGGCTGAGGCACTGTGTAGCCAGTGGGCGGGAAGTGGGGGCTGGTGGAAAATCAGGCAGAATGTGTGGTCTGACCCTTGCCGGGGAGTGGCCTAGAGGCACGGGAACTCACAG
Source organism: Myodes glareolus (assembly GCF_982192425.1). Classification (NCBI taxonomy): domain Eukaryota; kingdom Metazoa; phylum Chordata; class Mammalia; order Rodentia; family Cricetidae; genus Myodes; species Myodes glareolus. The sequence continues at coordinate 28,152,266 of NC_142041.1, forward strand.
ACCCTGCCAGGCAGACCTGCAGGCATGTGCCATCTGCTCAACATGGTCTGCCTCTGCCCTGCTTCCTGGCTCACTGCAGGCCCTCTGGAAACAGGATCAAGGAATCGGCTTGCAGTGAGCAAGGGTGTCAATTCACGGAATGAATATGGACAAGACTCCCTGTCTGGTGTGTCCTCCCAAACAGGTGCCTGGGCCTCCGGGATCCCACCACGTTTCTATTATTCCTTCCACAGAGAGTGCATGAGTCCTAACACTTCCCTACCACCCCACTGGGCATCCAGACCCCAAACTTAGCTTCCAGGAGACTGATTTCTGATCAGGAGGACTGGAGCTGGGCTTCAGGCAGCTGGATGTGCAGCCTTAGCGTATGCGCCTTACCCTTTGAGCCTTAGTTTGTCCACCTGCAAAACTAAAATCTTCAGTGTCCAAGTCTGGGACCCAAGATCAGTGAGCCGATATTGGTGTGGGAACCTGGCTAAAAAGTGAATGAGAAGCTTTACTGTTGCCAAAGACCCCACCCTGGGAAAAATCGAGATGTCTGAGACCTTTAGAGGCCTGAGAACCTCACATGGGAGCTATCTACATTTCCTTTAGGTTTTCGGAAAAACTGGAGACCATCTGAGAATACCCCTGCCCTGGGGTGCCATTGGGGGTGGGGTGGGGAGGGAAGAAGGGTATCTTAAAGCTTCTAGTGCTGGACACTCTAGGTCCTGGGACATCTCAGCTGTGTGAAAGCCAGCCAAGCCTCTTGAAAGAAGCCTGCATGGTCAGAGGCAGCTGGGCCTGCGGTGAGTCCAAGGTAGACCCCAGGCGGGGCCACTGCAGTGAGCGAGCCCAGCGCAGAGCCAGGGCATGAAGAGAAGGCAACATCAGAGGGAAGCAGGCAGCTCCAGTTATAGTCTCCGGAACCGAACCTCAGCGTGCCTCCTGCCTCTCCAATGCTGAGCATGCCAAGAGGGCAGGAAATAGTGATTTCAAAGCCTGGGCTAGCTGTTTGGCAAAGGGTTCAGAGTCAGAGGTCCCAGCACTCGAAGGACCTGTAGAAAGCCTTGCCCATTTCTTTCTTTGCTTATCCTTTTTTCACTGGCCTGTCTGACATAGACAGACATATTTTAGAGATCAAGACCAAGGAAGAGAAACCTAGGTACCCGAGGGAGAGAAAACTAGGCTTTAGGTGGGTAGAGGGATGTGGGTGGGGTCTCCTGCAGCAAAAGACCACACTGATGGGAACGACACAGAATCCCTCGCCTTTGCCACGGCCTGTGCCTCATCCGCTTCTTCCTCTGCACACCGACACTCTCCGACACCCAGGCGAGGATTCTTACTCCCACTGCCTAGACAAAGAAACAGAGATCCAGAAAGATGGCCACACCACAATCCTCAGCTAGCTTTCACCAAGGACAAACGGATTTGCCAAGCAAGACAAGATTATCTCACGTGTCTTTCTGTACTCTGTGGAAACCATGAGAGGGCAGTTCTCGTTCTGCAGACATGATGTGGAGGTGCACAGATTCAGAGAAAGACGGTTTGGTTCCGCAGGACATCAGACTCCATTCTTGACACCCATCTGCCCAAGGATTGCCTGGCAGGACAGCGACAGGGTCAGTCTGCATCTTCTGACTCTGAGTTCAGGACCCTTTCCTGCTATCCTGCTGCCTGGATCCTAACCATAAGGCTGACTGCTCCCCTTGTGGGAAGGGCACCCCATCACTAAGAGGCACGGCAGCCCAAAGTATAAGTTCATGTGGTAGAGTGCTATGGGAGTCAGGGAGGTGAAAGGTTGCGGTGGAGGGAGGCAAGGTATCCATGAAGGTTGCTAAGCAACCCACCTAACAGTTTCTAGATCCTGCCTTTTTTTCTCTCTTCTCAAGTTGTCTCTTCTCGCTCTCCATTTTTTTTTTTTTTTGAGACACGGTCTCCTATATCCCAGGCTGGCCTCAGTGAGGATGCCCTTGACCTTCTAATCCTCCTCCATCAACTCCTGGGTGCAGGGACTATAGTCGTGTCCTGCCAGGCCTAGTTACATGATGCTTGCTGAGTCTCATATCCAGGGCTTCACATATGCTAGGCAAACACTCTGCCAACCAAGGGTGCTTTCCCAGGCCCCCCCATTCTACAGATTATTAAGGGACTTCCCTGGGCTTAATGCTAAGTTGTGCTCACGGTGGATGAGGCAGACACTGTGCCTGCCCTGATGGAGCCGGTACTCCAGCGGCCTGCGCAGCCAGGCTGGTCTGCTGAGCCTAGGCAGTCCACCTCTGGGATTGGTCTCCTCGGTGACTCTTCTTCCAACTCTTCCCAATCAGATCACACGTCACCCCACCCACAACAAGTTGCTGTATTCCCAGTGGAATGGCACCCCTCCTGCCAGACTCCTGTGACTACCGAGGAGTGCTTGTCAAGTTCCTGGGCAGTCAGTCGTATTGGTCTGGTGTGAATCTCAGCTGGGTGTAGGGCAAGGGGAATAGGATGAAGAGGTGCTAGGCCGCATGGTGTGAACATCCGAGATTGTGTCTGACTCTGGCATCGTTCACTCAACTCATTCATTCAACTCCTCGATTCAACAACTGTGTCCTGAGCCCTGACACAGAGTGTTCCAGCAATGGATCTTCAGTAGTGAACCAAGCAGGGGCGGAGCCTGGCCTGAGTGACATTTTAAGGAAAACAGCCAGATGTCTAAGTCAATGACCAAATTCCTAATGCTGATGCTCAGAACCTGGGAAAGGTGCCTGATGCCTACGTGTACCCGCGGGTCAAACTTGGTTTATCTAAACCAAGTGAGCTCCTGAAGCCGGCCCACCTTCCCCTGCACTGTGAGGGTTTCAAAGAACCGGAAGGAGATTGTGTTGGAATGACTCTTCCCTGCCTTGGGAACCCAGAGCCACTGAGGTGTCAGCCTAAGGTTTGGATTAACTAAAATAAACTAGACTTTAGAGTCACTTAAATGATTCAATTTCAGGAAACACCAGGCCCAGGGACAGCAATAACAAAAATAATCAGTACAAACATTTACACAGCACACACTGTGAGCCAGCCCCGCGAGAAGCCCCCTGCTCCCCTGACAGATGACTAGGCTGCATCGGAAGGAAGGGGAGGCTAGCAGGGGTGACCCTGATCAGAGCTGTCCCCTGGGATGGCCATTGTTCACTCAGGCTCCACTGTCCCCTGAACTACAGCCCGCTGTTGGGCTGGTTCCTTTGAAATCCCCAGGAATTTAATGGCAGAAAAGACGGGTCTTGCCAACAAAGAGAAGAATCTGACTCCCTAAACAGAAAAACTGTGCTTAGGGGAGGGATTTCCTAGAAACTTCTGAGGTGCCTTGGTACCCTGAAACGAAAGCTGGAAACACATTTATTGGGCACTTAACATATGCCAGGCACTTTGCTAGGCTTCTCTTCATGCCATCATTTGCCAGACGCTATTTCAACATAGAGCTATAACCGGGGATGGAATAGACCTCAGGGCTGGCCAGGATGTCCCCATATAGCTGTCCCGCTTGGCAGAATATGTAATCCTTTTTTTAAATTCTGTTTGTGCACCTGTGTCTCTGAACATGCAAATTCCCATCCCCTGCCCGTCTGTGATCCAGCAGCTCAGGAATTAACATTGCACACCTGGGAACCCAAAGACTCAAGGCTCAGCCAGATCCAACTGGCCCATGCCTTCTCATCGCTCTCCATCACTCCTTGTCTGGCCCCTCTGGTGGCTACTAGGCATGTGGGCACCTTGTCCAGCCCCCAACCACCCTGTGACCTCAGACCCTTTCTTCCAATTTCCCAACCCCTGCTGCCCCAAAGCCTCCTTCCTGGCTGGCCACTGCCCTCCTGGTTCACCTTGTCCTCTAAAGGTCTGAGCACTGTCTCTCTGCTGTGGCTTCTATCTTCCTTTTCTTCTTATTCACGCCCCTGAATCGCTTTCTCCAGCCTAGACTTCCAACCTGAGTTGGCCCAGGGCCACCGCCTGTTGGATGCTTCTCCTAAAGTCCTACTGTCATCTCAAACTCAAGGGTTCCCCAAATAGCTGAGGCCAGGCTCATCCCTGGGCTTCTTCCCACTTCGTTTTCTTCCCCCCTCTCCTTCTCCTGTTCCCATCTCTCGTTCACATGCATTTATGCATTCTCATTCGCATACATTTGTGTTCACATGCATCACATGCATTTATGCCATAAACACCACAGAATGTTTGTTATATGCCTTGTAGGGTGCTGGAGAAAGTTCAGGTTCCTTGGCCTGGTGTCATAGCCTGTCTGGTTCCTTTTTACTCCAAGAAGTCTGCCTGATAGGAGATGAGCTCGGAGTGGTGGGGCTGTTGGCTCTATCTGCTGACATATTCTCAGCCAGGTACACAAGCACACAAACTCCCGTGCACACCCAGAGACAGGTAAATATGTAAACTCATGGGGACATTGACACACCTGCATGCGGATCTGCCTGTCAGGTTCAGAAAATAAAAACAGACACTGGTTACATCTGCCTTTCAGGTTGTGCTTTCCTGAGTATAAGGATGGCCAATAGGAAACATTGGACATAATTACTGTTAGGTCTCAAATCTGGGACAAATGGTGGGGGTGCCTTTTTCAACATATCAAAGTTGACCTGTCCACCAGGTTCTCCCAGCATCCCTCAGTCCCTGCCTGTTACAGGGGCCTCTTGGCTGGCATACTCCACCCCCTACGCTAACTTTCTCCAACTCAGAGGTTGGGATGCCTCTCCCTATACAATCCAGCCATTTTGGTTACCTGCTCTTTTTTATCTGCCCTCCTTTCGGCCTCCCGTCTGCTGCACCTGGTTCCCCTCTCTCTTCTCACCTCCTGCCTCTCCTCACATGGCCCAGCTCAGTCAAGTCCTGTCCACTCTGGACTCTCCCAGATGTCTCTGCCTCTGACTATGCTCTCCCACACATCTGTAGCAAACTCTCTCCTCCACCACACCTAGGAGCCGCCATGTCCCTTCCTTGTTATTTCTGGTTTTCATTCATCTGGTGCCGAAACCTGGGACCAGTCATGTCATTTCCTTTTTGTTTTTTTTTCATCCACTTACAATAAAAAATAATTCATTACTCAACTGAAATTCAAATATGATTGAGCATCCTGTATTTAATCTGGTGGTCTTATAGCAGGAAAGGCTAAGCAAACATGGATCACACACAGAAAATTATATAGCTTATATGCTTGTACACATTACACCCTCACACAAGCAACTCACATGTCAATATACGCCTCACCCGATACATACCTCACACTACACAATAATGGGAATCTCAGGACCTGAGAGCAAACTGGGGCAAGCTACAATAGTGGCCAGCTGCCAGGATGCTCTGGGGATGTTTATCCATGAATAAAGATCTCATGAACCCAAAATTCTGGCCATGCAGCTCCTCAAATGCATGCCTACAAGACTCCTCAAAGTCATCCCTACAAGAGAGCTGGTTTCAGCAAGCTCCATGTCCTGGCTGGCAGGGACAACAGAGGGGAGAGGAGCTTCCAGGGTCTGAACCTCTTCTTGTCGCTTGAGTTTTCAGATTTCCAGAGCAGAATCCAGTGCCCTTGAACTCCCTTTCCAAACAGGACCTCTTTGTCCAAATCCAGTCACCCTGGGATAAAGGAAAAGCCACCGCATTTGACACCAGACAGAAAAAGGCTCCAAATCCTCACTCTGATATTTGTATGCTGTGTCCTTGGACAGGTCACTTGGCATCTGTGAATAGCGTGGACATTCTGTTAATGGCTGTGAGGATGTAGTGAGGATTACTAAGTAGAAGAGGTACGTGGAAGATGCTTTTAGAGTTTTTTATATTGCGATGGGAACTAGCTCAGATAGCAAAGTGCTTGTCTTGTCAGGATAAAGATCTAAGTTTGGTCCTCAGACACCACATGAAAATGACAGATGTGGTAGCTTGTAATCCCACATTGTGGAGGCAGAGACAAGAGGATCCTTTGGGCTTAATGGACAGTCAATGTAGTCTAATTGGTGATCTCCCAGCCAATAGGAGATGTGTTCAAAGGAAGTAGGCAGCATACCTGGGAATGAGGCCTGAGATTGTCCTTTTGACCACACATGTGCATGCACATACCTATACATATGCATACACGCACAAGTTATTATACATTTCTATGGCAAATAATCCATGTTTTCATAATTGTGAGTCCATATGAAAAAAACAAACAAATATTTATCTCAATTGGATTCAGAGATTCAATTTATTCAATTGACCTCTCTGGCTGGCAGTGAAAAGCACAGAAGAAAAGGAGGTGGAAATCATTGGGACGATTAACTGTGATCAATTAAACATAGCTGTTGTAGGCCTGGAGAGATGGCTCAGCCGTGAAGGGCAAGAACTTCTCCTGCAGAGAACCCCTGTTCAGTTCCCAGAACCCATGTCGGACACCTCACGACTGCCTCTAATTCCAGCTCAGGGCAGGGGTGGGGGGTGGGGAGGGTGGTCTGGATCTCTCTTCTGGTGTCCGAGGCCACCTACACGAAGTAGATCTGGTGCTAATCTGAGACCCAGAACCATTTAGAACTGTGTCATCAGTGCCACGCACTGTGAAAACATGCCCCAGGCACACTGGCAGCTGAGGCCCACTGAAGCAGGCTGAAGGGAGAGGCCAGGAATCGCTCCACGCAAATGTCAGGGCATCGTCTGTTTTTAAGCCATCTGGTAAACTCTTGTTGGTGAATGTCAGGGTGGAAGATTCCCAAGTTCTGTTTCCTGCAGGGTTTCAAAATCCTTCTCCCGGAGCTATTGACCCTTGGTGTGCCTGAGACTGGAGCTGCTCGTGACTTATGAGTGTTTCTGCTTCTCCGCCTGAGCCTTCGGTCTCTGCTTGGGTCGATGGAAGGAGCGGGTGCCATAGAGCGTGACCTTGCAGTTCATCCTCATCTCCCACTCTGCAGCAGTGACCAGCAACATTCTAGAAGGTGAAGCTGAGCCCCGAGCTCCTGAAGAAGGCCCACGTAGGGCTGGAGAGATGGCTCAGAGGTTAAGAGCATTGCCTGCTCTTCCAAAGATCCTGAGTTCAATTCCCAACAACCACATGGTGGCTCACAACCATCTGCAATGGGGTCTGGTGCCTTCTTCTGGCCTTCAGGCATACACACAGACAGAATATTGTATACATAATAAATAAATAAATATTTTAAAAAAGAAGGCCCATGTAAACAGAGACTTGGCAACCGCCTAGGGTGAATGCAAACTTTCAATGGATAAACCTGTCCACACCAAGGAGTGGTTAGTGCAGCAGACCCCAGTCCAACCCAACACATTGACACAGGTTAATAGATGCACTGTGGTTGTGAAGATTTTTTGAAAGTAGTTTTTCATCTTAGGAAGGAAAGGAAAGTTCTCGAAGCCAGCTGGCTAGTCAGAGGAGCCTGACGCAACTTTGCTGTAATCACACCCTGCCTTGTTGGCTTCCAAACAGAATCTGCAGCCATTTAGCGAGTTCAGCTGCATGCTGGCGAACTGAGTAGCTAAAACTTGGTGGATAACAGCGATCGACCAGGGGAAAACAGGATAAGAACGTACCTGGAAGTGTGGCAAAAATAAGATCATGGATCACTGAAGGCATTGATGGAATAGGACTGACTCTTGGTAACAAAGGCTTTGGACCGGGATGCTAGAGGGAGGAAACCAATGTTTATGCTGTCTACTGCAGCCAGATACTGTGCTGCTGGCAATGAAAATGTAGTCTATTATTCTCGCTGGAGCGCAGTGAAATAAAAACGGAGGCTTACTGAGGTCAAATAAGTTGCCCATGGTACATAACAAGGCCTTGAACCCACAGTGGCCTTGAACTTACAACCTTGCTCTCCTTGGAGCCATAAAGAGGCTAAATACTGGCTAAATCTGCCCGGGCACAGCACAGCTTCAGTTTAACTTGACAACAAGATGGCATTGGGTCCCAGTAGGTCAAACCCGAAGGAGAGACCTGAGATGGCCAGAGGGTCTGCCCTCACGCAGGGTGGCCTTGCTCGTGACTTCCTGTTCTAGACCATAAGGGTCTGAGGCCCCTTGGGAATGGCCTTGTCCCAGCATTCCAGGCCCAGATGTAGACAGCTGTGTGATCCCTTCAGCTTGTGATGATTCAGGCTGGGACAAGGAAGCTGCTTCTTTGTCCAGTTCCGTGTCCCCAAATCCTAATCTGGGGAAAACTGCCTTAATCTCCCTGAGTACAAGACACTATCTGGATGGCTGTCCCACAGGAGGGTGGAGACACCCCACTGACATCCTGGAAGCCAGGTCTATAACAAAGAAGAAATTCAGGGAAGAGGAGGCAGCTTTTTGTCTCTGGCAAGTCTCCTGCAAGCCATCTGGTGGAGGGGCTATTATTCAGACCTCTGGATCAAGCTCTGTTTGTTTTGTAGGAGTCTGCAGCTGATGGCGTTCATCAAATTCCCCGTAGCCAACTGTGCTTGCTGGACCTTTCCTTCGGCGGACCTGGGGCAGCCTGGGTGACCTCCGAGCTCGGTTCATAGGTCCCCTCGTGGGAACCAGCTGCTTCTTTCTGCCGCCATCAAGAGGCCAGACTCTTTCCTTCTGGACACCTGATTCAGCCCACCACCAGATGCTCCAAATGACGTCACCTGGGGACCCTGGGGCAAAGGATGGACACTAAGAAGACCAGGAAGTCTCTGAAGTGAGGAGACCAGTGACCTTTGTGTGACAGCTCTGCCAAGGCCAGGCTGATCCTCTGTGGAGTCCTCTGTTGTAAAGGAATAGAGCGCACAGACAACAGAGAGGACTAAATGGATTAAGATGCCATTTGGTCCCCTCCATCATATGGCAGCCAAGTCTCCATCCGCTGCTTTGGAGACTGAGGGTATGCTGCCTTATCTCAGACTGTTCTATACACACATGGAAATAGCTACACACAACCATATGCCTGAAGGCCTGAGACCGTGTCTTTGCACAACGGATTCTCAATACAGGTCATTAACTTTGCCCTTCATTTCTTCAAGCATGTAGAACAGTGGCCTTTAGCTCCCAGCTTGCAGGACAAGAGGGAGGCTAGTGTCCCTGACGACGGAAAGCAGGACTCAGGACGCGTCCTTCCACCCCAGTGTGACCCACTTCTTCCGAGTGCAGTGTAGGGGAGAGCACCCAGCATGCAGCCAGGAGACGGCTGAGCAGAGCTGGCTCCGCACAGACCAAGCGTGTGGCTCCAGACGAGGTCACTGAGCCTCAATTCCCTGATCTGAACATTGAAAATATGAGATGTTTAATGTCTCTCTCTCTCTCTCCAGCCCGACCAGCTGTTCCCCATGACTCCATCCTGCATGACTTGGTCTTGGAAGCCTGAATGGGAGCAGCAAGGAGATGAAGAAAGGGCAGACACACAGGCAGAAGAGCTGGCATTGAGCGGGTTGTGAATGCTCTGATGGAGTGGCACCCACTGCAAGGTCACCCAGAACCTCAGCACAGGGCGAAGGGTCAGCTGTCTTAGTAGGGGTCTGCACGGATGGGCAGTCCCTGACTGCAGATATCTCCAGGGAAGGAGCTGCAATTGCTAATTTTACATAGACTGCCAACATCCACACCTGGACCAGAAGAAGACTTTGCCATTTCTCTGAGCCTAACCCGGGGGGAAGATTTTGCCAGCTTCCCTTGAGTTTGAGCCATCGATGTGGCCGTGCTCTTAGCAGCAATACACTCCATCCTCTCTTCACACATTCATCCTAGGCTCCCTCCTCTCTCCCCGTACCTCATCTTGCTGCATCTAGATTCATTTCCTCCCTGCTGACTACTGAACAGATTCCTTTCACAAAGGCTGGCCACGCCACACAGGCCCTGTTCTTGGGGAGCTCACGGTCTAGTGAGTCAGGGAGATGCACTCCAGGGCAGTGTTCCGAGAGCTGTGGTAACCGTGAACAAAGACACCAGGGCCATGTGGGAAAGGAATCTCACTGGAGTTTGGGATGCTTGCTGGGGCTGTCCTGGGAGATGTTGGTGAGAGCCGAGGATTGGTGGGAAGGAGGAGTCTAGGGAGAAGAAGTAGCCGGCCGGTTCGGGAGCTCAACAATGTAAGAGAGGCTTATAGGAAGAAGGAGCATGGTTTTAATTTGGTTCAGTTAAATAATATATGCAGTGTACCCATACACGCCCACATCAGTGTATGTGTCCGTCCTTCTGTCTGTCTAAGACAAACCGTGGGAGACAGGAGGAAAAGGGAGCCTGCACAGGTGAGCAGGGTGAAACTTTACCAGTTTGACAGAGAGCAGAGAACCCACAGGACGGCTTAGAAACGGGAACAGGAAATGGTCCGATGTTCACGTTAAACAGACACCTCTCTTAGCATGAAAAGAAAATATTCGACTTTAAAAAGAAAAAGAAAACAAAGAAGGAGGCCTGGCAAGACAGCTCAGCAGCTAGAGGCGTTTTGCCGTCGGGTCTGATGAATTTAATTTAGTTTCTGAGACCTGTGAGTGGTAGAGAGAACTTACTAGTATAAGTTGTACACACACACACACACACACACACACACACACACACACACTTAATTTTCAAAAGAAAAAGGAGGGGGCCTGGAGACAGATGGTTCGTTGGTTAAGAGTACTTGCTGCTCTTGCAGAGGACCTGGGTTCAGTTCCCAGCACCCACGTGATGCCTCAAACCATCCTTAACTCCTATTTCAGGGGTCAGATGCCCTCTTCTGGTCTCCTTAGGTACCAGACAAGCATGAGGGGCACATGCATACACATGCAGGCAAAATCTACCTATAAAATAAACGTAATTAAGTCATTTTTTAAAACTTATTTTCAAAAGGAAAGAAAGGAAAAGAAACTGATGGCAATGCCAAGTAGCTATGAGAAGGCAGAGCCGCTGTGATTCCCAATCCTCAGAAACACCGTGTGGGCAGACACATTAAGTACGGCGCTTTCATGTTAAAAGCTGCTGGCAGTTTGGGTAACACCTAGTCAAACTGAGGATCTGCATACTTCTTACCCGAAGTCTTAAAAAACAGAAAATTATTTTTCATGGTTCTAGGCTAGGAAATGAAGATCGAAGTGTGAGCGGATTCCCTGTCTGCTGAGGGGAACTTCTGGGTTTGTATTCGGCACCTTCTTGCTCATCCTCACTCTTTAGAAGAGGCAAATGAGGGTCCAGTGGCCCACGTTAGAAGGGCACAAATCCTTGTTGTGGGATAACCTTTCTATATATCTACTGTGAAGATGTGCCTCTGCCAAGACACATTCTGATTAGTTTAATAAACAGCTAAATGGCCAATAGCTAGGCGGAAGAAGATAGGCAGGGCTTCTGGGCAGAGATAGGAACTCTGGGAAGAATCTGAGGCGTGCGGGATTCACCAGTTAGACTCAGAGAGAGCTGGTTGTGCAGTACAGAGGAGAAGCGGCAAACCACGTGGTGAAACAGGTTAATACAAACAGGATGATTCAAGTCCTAAGAGCTGGTTGGGAACAAGCCTAAGTTAAGACCAAACTTCCATAATTAATAAGAAGTCTCCATTTGGGACCACCTGACATTTGGGAACAGATGGTTCAAAGTAAGTCTGACTACAAATCTTATTCTTAGGACAGAGCCCCCATGGTCTAATTACCTCCTAAAGCCCCTGATTTTTAATACCACTGCCTTAGGGATTAGGTTTCCACAAATGAGTTTGCAGGGGACACAAACATTCAGAATAGAGCACATTCAAATTCCATTTGCTGGTGGCTTAGCTTGGTTCCTATTGCTGTGATAAGACATTATGGCCAAAAGCAGCTTGAGAAGGGAAGGCCTGATCAAATCTGAGAGTTCAAGTCCAGCCTGAAGGGAAGTCAGAACAGGATCTGAAGGCAGGAACTGAAGCAGAGGCCATGGAAGAGCGCTGTTCGCTGCCTTTCTCAGCCTACTTTCTTATACTCCCTAGGGTCGCCTGCCAGGGGGCTGGGCCTCTGTCAGTTAGCAATCAAGAAAACATCTCTCAAAATTGCCTACGGGAAATCTGATGCGGGTGTTTTCTCAGCTGAGGCTTCCCTACCCATTGGACTCCATCTTGTGTCAAGGTGGCAAAAATCTCACTGGACAGTTGGTTTCTACAATTTGAAACGACACACACATGTATAGAGAGATGTTTGGGGACATTTGCTAAGGGGTTGTTTGCAGTGGTGGAAAGGGAAAACGCTATTCAGGCATCCGCAGCGGAACAGAGTGTAATATTTGATTCGTTCCCATGACGGGACACTCTACAGTAGACAAGTTCAAGGGCTAGAGCTCCACACATTAAGGATAAGGCTGAAAAACCAAATGAGCAGGGAGGAGAAAAGCCAAGTTGTAAAAAACTATGAACTTGGTGGATTTGTGTGATAGCAGTTAAAACACACACAGTGTCACATGTGGACTGTGGAGGTCGCACGGCAGAAAGCCCAGTGTGGGGATAGGTCACCCTGACTCTAGCATAATGTTCACTCTGGAGACAAAGTACTCACTGATGTACAAGGGTTCAGCTGAAATTGTGGAAAAGAGAGAGAAGCATGGCCTGGTGGTGTGAGCCCGTAGTCCCAGGCACGTGGAAGACTGAGGCAGGAGGATGGCAAGCTCAAAGCCTATCTGGAACACAGTGAGGTCAAGGTCACTCGGGGAAACTGTGAGACTGAAAGAGGCTGGAGAAATGGCTCAGATTTAGGGAAAGCGGGCCAAAGGCTCATGAGGACAGAAAGAAGTTCAGAAGCCCTAACAGCCACATAAAAGCCAGACCTCGGTGCTAGGGTGGGGAGGGGAGACAGTAGACTTCTGAGACTTGCTGGTCCACCCGTTTAGCAGAAATGGTGAGCTCTAAGACCCTGTCTTATAAAATAAGATGAAAAGTGATTGACACTTGAGGTTGGTTCCTGGGCCCCCTACGTGCACACGCGCACACGTGCATACACGAGCACACAAACACACACACACACACACACACACACACACTGGTGAGCATACATGCAAAAACATTGCCCTCCCACACCACTCCACCCCACACATAAATTTATTTGTTTGTTCATTTGCTTATAAAAGAGCTGTGAAGAATCTGAAGAGATGACTCAGTGGTTAAGTGGTTAAGAGCTCTTGTTGCTTTTCCAGAGCACCCATATTTGGTTGCTAGCATGCACGCCAGGGACTCTCAGCTACCTGTAACTACAGCTCCAAGGGATTTAAAACCATCTTCTGACCTCTGGGGGTACCTCCTCACACACATATGGCAGCCACACAAACACACAACATGGTTTTTTAAAGGGATGTGGGGGGCTCCATCCCCCAAACTCCTGTCCTACAGACAGACCAACAGCTGGAGCACACGGTGTAAAATGGAGTGTCACTGACTCAAAATGGGGGACGTTTGGGTGATGCTGGCATCGTTTTGCCACACTGTTTAATAGCCGAAGGATTCCACAACTTAAATTATTGACAGTGTCAATCTGGTGACCTGGAGCAGAGGAAGACCCATTGGGGACAGAAGCAGATGGCAATGAGAAATTCTCAGTAGATAAAGTCAACACAACTCTAAGCCTGTTTTGATACCTGTCCCTTCTCTCCTCTGCAGCTGCAGGTGTCTTTCTGGAATCCCAGCTTCCCTGGGAGATGTCCCCTCGCCATCAGGTTCAGAGAGCTCTTCCCTCTCATCTCCCATAGCTGCCTATAGCCCTGGTCACACCAGGGTCATTTCTTATCAGGATGCCCATACTTGGCTGATCCCACGTCTCCTCTGCCCAGTGAAACGTCATGTCCTTGTCGGGCAGGAACTGACCCTGTGCTCCTGGTCAGTCTCCAGAAAAGTCTGTGTTACTAAGTGTATGACATCATGCCAGGTCAGGGCCTTGTATCATACGAGGCCCATGGTCAGGACATTCAAGAATGAATAAATTGATGAACAAAGTTCCAGGAGACTTGGGGAAATACAGGAAAGCAATGAGGTAGTCTGAGATGAAGCTCATTGTTGCCATTAACAAGAAGAAACCTTGGAAAAGCTACTCTGTGATGGGGAACCTCCTTCAGCCAATGGCCTTTAATAGGCTGCACCAGGTTGGGGCATGATTTTTGGGTACCCAAAAGACCACAGTCCCACCAGCTCAGCCTCTTCTTCCCGAGCTCCACACCTTGAGGTTGGACTCCAGTTCCGGTTCCGTGAGTTTTCCTTTTTAACAAAGAAAAACCTTAGAATACTCTATTCAGAGTTAGTTTGGGATTATTTGACTCGCGTTTAGCATCAATTCTGCCTCCCTGAATATTTACCGTAAGCAGAGATAATGCCTTCCTCTCAGGATTAATGTTGATGGATATTGTAATTAGCTTTGGCTATCAACCTTGACACACACCTAGAGACACCTGGGAACAGGAAACCTCAACTGAGGAATTGCTTCCATCAGATTGGCCTGTGAGCATGTCTGGGCAGGTTTTTGTTTTGTGTTTGTTTTTACTGTCAGTTGATACAGGAGAGCCCACTGTGGGCAGTACCATCCCTAGGCGTGTGGGTCAGGCTATAAAGAAACATTGTTGGGTCTTTCTACTGACCTTGCAGGAGTGGAGGTTCCCTGTAGTGGAAGTGTCTTTCTCTCTCTCCTGAACACCGAGAGCAGCAGCTCCTGATCTGGGAACCTAGAGCAGAGCAGCAAGATGATGGACTGGTATGTTGTTGTTGTTGTTGTTTTTTACACTTTACTCTTTGGGGAACCCACCACCCAGATCCCCAATAGTCACATGGAGGCTTATTCTTCCTTACGAATGACTGACCTTAGCTTGGCTTGTTTCTAGCCAGTTTTTCTTAAACTAAATTATCCCATCTACCTTTTGCCTCTGGGTTTTTCTCTCTCTCTATTCTATATGCCTTTCTTTACTTCTTACCCTGTGGCTTGCTGTACAGCTGGTGAGGTGACTGGCCCCTGATGTCTCCCTCTCCTTGTTTTCCTGATCCTCAATCTCTCATTCCAAATTTCTCCTATTTTATTTTCTCTGCCTGCCTGTCTTTTCTCCTGCCTAGTTATTGGCCCTTCAACTCTTTATTAGACCAATTAGATACTTTAGACAGGCAAAAATAACACAGCTTCACAGAGTGAAACAAAGGCAAAATAAAAGGATGCGGTACATCTTTGCATCATTAAACAAATGTTCCACAGGGTAAAAAATAAATGTAATGCATCTTCAACTAATATTCCACAACAGTGCATCATCCATAGCTAGCTGGAGCTCCTGCAGCCCAAGTACATCTGCACAGGCCACACCCACACCACCAAGTGGGAGTGGCTTGTGAACCAGCACCAGGACTCCTCTTGCTCTAACATGAGCCACTTCGACCTCCTCAACTATGTCACCATGTCTGAGAATGAGAGACGGAGAAGATGCTGCAGCCCAGCAGGCCACCTGCGAGCAAGCTGGAGGAGAACCGAGGAAAGTGCCTTCTGGTCTTCCCCATCAGCGAGCAATGGGTTGATCCTCCTTGTTCCAGCTTCTGGGTCATTCTGCATGGGGTGTCTCACCTGACCTGCTTACCTGAGGAAGATTCCAGACAAGTCATCAAGAGAATGTCCAGACCCCTAGAATTTGCAGAAGGAGCAACGTCAGAGTCACCAAGTGAGGGAGAAGATGGCCCGGGAATGACAACACATTTTGAGTCTGTTGTCCATCATTCTTGACTTTTGAAATAAAGCTTAGGCAAATCTTTGTGAGTTCAAGGCCAGCCTAGTTTATGGAGGGAATTCTAGGAGAGCCAGGGCTATGCATAGAAACCCTTTCTTAAAAAAGCAAAAAATAAATAAAATAAAGCTTAGGATTTGCCCTTTATAAAAGGAAGGAAGGAGGGAGGGAGGGAGGGAGGAAGGGAGGGAGGGAGGAAATGGAAGGAGAAGGAAGAGAAAAGAAGGAAGGAATGAAGGAAGGAAGGAAGGAAGGAAGGAAGGAAGGAAGGAAGGAAGGAAGGAAGGAAGGAAAAAGAATGTAAGCCTGGAAGCGGGTCAGTAAACAGTGCTCCTCCATGGTCTCTGCTTCAGTTCCTGCCTCCAGGTTCCTGTCCTGAACCCCACCCCCGCTGCCCTTGATGATGGAATGTAACGTGTAAGATGAAAAACCCTTTCTTCTCCAGGTTGCTTTCTATCAGGTTGTGTATCACAGCAACAGAAAGCAGGCTGAGACATACGTAGCAATTACTTTTCTTGCCATCTGTTCTAGTTTCATTTTCGCTGCTGGAATCCAACAGCCTGAGAAAACGCCACTGAGGGAAGAAAGGGTTTACACTTCCAGGTTGCAATCCACCATTGCAGGGAAGACACAGAGGCAAGAACTGGACACAGCTGGTCCCACCAAATTCACAGTCAAGAGCATAGAAGCCAAGGCACCCACACTTCTGTTTGTTTACTTGCACTTCTGCTCGGCTTTCTTCATGTTTAGACAGAGAAATTGGGCTCCCCACAGCAAACGCGGTCAAGACGAGCCTTTGACAAACAGGTAGAAGGGCCAACATGATGCAGCCAGCCCCTCAACAGTTACTCTCTTCCTGGGTGATTTTAGGTTATAGCAAACAGCATTCAAAATCAGCTCTGAGCCCGTTTCAATGCCTATCACTCCTCTCCCATACCACGCCACCAAAATACTGGAGAGAATGGCATGAGGGAGGAGGAGTCACCTTAGCTCATGGTAGTCAAAGATTTCTGTCCAATGTCACTTGACTCCACACCGTGGTGCTGGGAAGAAGAACTTCTTCGCCTCACACAGACAGAATGCAGAGTGACTGAAGGGGACAGAGACCAGCTATCCCCAAGAACCAGCCCCCGTCCCCTACTCCTTCAGCTAACATCCCATCTCCTAAAACCCGGAACCTCCCAGATAGTGCCAAGTTGTCCACACATGATGTTGTGGGGGATTGGATACTGCTTTATTCAAACAATAACATCATGCTTCCACATGCCCGTGTACGCTACATATTATGAACATGCCATCCATAACACACCTGTGACCATTGTCTCCAGCCAAATCCATACTTTATAATACTTACTTGTTCTTAGACAAGACAGTGTGCCTCTTTATATCAGGTGACTCTGTCTCTTCTGGGGATGATTAATTGATCCCTGAATGGGCCTCTGACCCTTAGGGGCTATCAACATCTTTCCTCCAGAAATCTGCACACAGGGCCCTAGTTACCCTACACCCATTCATCAGGTCTTTGGTGAGCACTCTTTCCTAGAATGTTCTAGAATTATGCTACCGTCTTTTATTTTGTATGTCCTAGCACAAACCTAGAACATGAAAACTGGCGGAGAATGGGAGAGTGGAAATAACAGATGCCATTCCTTCTCTCCACCATAGCTCCCGGGCCACTTGTGCTGGAGACCTTTATGGGTGAGCCTCCTGCCTAGCACGGCCAGGTTGGTCCACTCCTGTCCTTCTGGACATTGAGCAGGTGCCCAGGTGCCATCGGGCACCTGAATAGTGTTGGGTTTGCATACAAATGGACTTGTAGTCAGAACGAAGGAAAAAATAAGTTGGTAGGAGCAAAGAAATTCAAACCACAAGAGGCATGTGCCATGGCTTGAGTGTGGCATGTCCCTACAGCCTTGTATGTTTAAGTACTTGATCCTAGCGCTGCTTGGGGAACTTGGGGAATCTTTAGGGCAGGAGGCATGACTGGTGGAGGGATCGCTGGAGAAAGCCTCTCAGTATTACATTCTCAGCTCTCTGCTTCCTGATCATTACCATGGCATGGGCCACCATTGCCAGTTTCTGCGGCCACAGACTGACCCACTCCAGCTGCTGTGCCTTCCCTGCCATGATGGGCATTCCGTCTGAGCCAGGAACCCAAAGAAACCCCTCCTCCTTGAAGCGGCTTCTGTTCCGCTTTCTCATTGTTCCAGCAATGAGAAAAACAATACTGAATGTTTAAAACAATTAGCGGTAGCAGGCCCACTGCAGAAAAGTCTAGGGAAAGGGAGCAGCAGCAAAGGCAATCTGCCTTCTGGGGTTGTTGCTAGCACTCTGGGTCAGAGCTGCTCAGACAGGCACTGGGCTGGGTTACGAAAGCCCCTGCTGGCAGAGGTCTGAAGGAAAGATTCAGTGTGCTTCACTCTGGGGAAGATGGGCTAGATGACCTAGAAGATTCCGGGGGAAGCTGTCAGTGGATGTGCTTATTTATTCGTGTACCCTAGATGATTTGAGTCAGAGTTTTAGCTACTCACAACAGCCCTCTGGAATCTTGGCCATGTGCTCTGTAATAAATAGAGGTGCAGAGTATCCACGGATCCACTGTTAGGATTTATCACTTCAGTTTTGACTGTGCCATTTTGTTAGCCTTGGGTAGAGTTTTAAGAATACTACCCCCCACCCCGTCCTAACAATGTTAATGGGCTTCCTGTCAGCCTCAGAAGAGGAAAGGCAACCGAGAAGGAAAGTGTGTGGCTCCAGTGTCATCCTAGGAGGGGAAGGGAAGGCTAAGCTCCTCTGAGCACTTACCTTGTGCTCAGTTCACTGGAGTGTCCTGCTCTCTCCTTTCACTACTCCCCAAAGTCAGCAGGAGATCAGAATCCAGACTGGACCGGGACAGCTTCTGGAATCTGGTGGAACCTCAGTGTGAGCTCAACTGACTGAAGAGGAACAGACTAGCTCCCCGAATTGCAAATGCACCAGGATGCCTCCGGACCCCAGAGAAATCCCTCCTCTACGTTCTTTCCACTTCCTTTCTCTGGTCACCACAACATCCACTCAGCAGCAGCACAGCAGAGAGCTGCAGGGGCTCCTTGGGGACTCCACCTCATTCCTATCTTCTTGAGCCTTTGGGCATCTTAGTACAGGCTAATTAGCAAATTGACTGATGCCCAGCACTAAGCCGGAATGCAAATCTGCACGTGAGAGAAGCATCCACATGCACACATGCATGCACAGGAGTGATGAAGGACACCTGAGAAATACCTGTGTCGGTGATCCTTCACCTGGGCTACAGGAGCTTGTACAAAGAAAGCCTTAGAATCCGAAACCCAGGCACCACAAGCCCCTGCCTCTCTCCATGTTTCCCCCACCTCCTCTCTCTCTCTCTCTCTCTCTCTCTCTCTCTCTCTCTCTCTGTTTCTCTCTCTCCCCCCCCCCCCCTCTCTCTCCCCACCCATTTCGGTTTGCTTTGTTTGTAACAGTTTTGCTTCATGTGCTTCATTCTGGCCTTGACCTCCTTAGCCCAGACAGCTGTATCCCAGACAGGCTTTAAACTCTTGGTAATCTTCCTGTCTCAGTCTCCCAAGTGTTTAGATTACATATGTGAGCCACCACACCTCTTTAACTTTGTCTTTAAAGATCCACACACCTTTTATATATGTTATAACGGAGAGATTTCAAGTGTAAGTCTTGATGTCTTTGACAGAAGCACTCACTCACCTTGGTCACACTCCATCAAGACACAGGCCGCTGCCATCCTGTTAAGAAGTCCCTAGAGCCCATCTGCAGACCTCAGGGCTCTGAGCACAGCCACCCTCTGTCTTTTCCACCTTTTGCCACAGTAGAAGTGCACATAAACAGGTGACAGATGGAGTCTTTTGTGTCTGGCTTCTTCTTGCAGACTTCCCCTTCTTGTGAGGCAGTCCAGGGAGCCGCCATGCTGGGGTAGCTCATTCTTTTTTATTACATTCCAGCATGTGGACACAGGCAAGGGGCTGACCCACTCGGCAGCTGACGGACATTCTGGATGCTTCCAGCTTGTGGCGGTTCTGTATAAAGCTCTACAAACATTCCCATAAAGCCCTTGTGGGGAAGTATGTTTTATTTCTTTTGGTTACAAAGTGATTGCATGTCTGACATCTCAGGGACTCTTCAGACGTCTGCCAGACGAATTCACTTTACATCCCTTCCCATGGTGAGAGCTCCAGTTGCCCACATATGTGACACAATTTACCACTGTTCATTAATTTTCTTGCACTCTTCATTTTAAACCAGCTTTACACTTACAGAAAAGGGCAAATACAAGACAAAATCTGGTACATCCTATGCCCAGTTGCCTTCATTATCTTCTTACATTAGAGTACAGTCAGTTTGTTACCGCTGATGAATGCGATTTTAACCACAGCCCATTCTTCACTCAGATGGTTTATTTCTTAGCTCACGTCCTCTCCCTCCGCCAGAATGCCACTCCGTGATGCTATAGTCTATTTAGCTGTCATGTCTCCTTACGTTCCTCCTTGCCTTGCTCGCTTGCTTAACAAGGCGGAGGAGTGCTAACTGGCGTCATAAGACTTTCGCCAGTTGGGATTTGCCCGATGTCTCTCCTGAGATTAAACTGCCCGTGGTCTGGGGGAGGAAGGTGACATAGTGAAGCATGTTCTCACCACGGCATCCAGGGTGCACATCGGCATGACCCACCCCTCCTAAGGAGGGTTTCCACTCCTGGCTGGGAAATTGAGGAGAGAGTCCAGGAGGGTAACCCTGTATTTCCCTTCTCTATTGCACATCTTCCTTCTGCAATACCTAATGCGACCAATAGAGTGGAAATTCTTACTTCAAATATTATATTTTTAGTTCTTGGTTTTATATTGGTTCATTTTTATTCCTTCCATCTTTCTGTGAGAGTCCCTGTCTTTTGCTCATTGCCTTCACCCTTCCCTTGAAATAAATGGGCATCATGATCAAGCTATTTGAATGGCTTTACAGTCTAACGCCATCTTCTCTGTCACTTCTGTGTTTATTTTTACTTATTTCTTCTAGTTTGCTCCACATTTCCTGGGTTCTTTCTACTCCTAGCCATCTCTGTTTACACATACGGCAGAGACTATGGCGAGACTATAGCGAGGGAGGACTGTATTATTTTTCACTACAGTATTGTAGCTTCTTTGCGAGAGGAAGTCAGCTTACTCTAAAGATAATAAGTAACCACCAAGATGTCTCAACTAATAAAAGCACTTACCACCAAGCCTAATATCCAAGTTCAATGCCTGGCCCCATTTAGTATAAAGAGAGTATCAACTCCTGAAAGCTGCCCTCTGGCTTCCACTCATGTACCACTGTACACACATATGCATACATGTACATGTGCACACACAGATACCACTTTAAAAAGAAAAATAAATGTTTCAATTAATATGAGCCTTCTGAGGATTTATCTGGTTGTCCAGGTATTTGACAAGATATGATAAAAGCAACTTGCCAAAATTCCAACTACCAATCTCTTGGCATGGCCATCTTCCAGTACCTGCTTCCCGGAGCCTTGCCCTATGTATACACAATTGGCACTCCGTGAAAAATTCCAGGGTACTCCATGCAAATTTTATATCAATATTCTTTTTAAAGTTTCCAGTGTACAGCCAGGGTGGATAACTACCTAATTATCTGTTTTCAAATTGTGAAGGAGCCAGACAGGAACACTCTGATGCCCAAGAAAAC
Organism: Myodes glareolus; assembly: GCF_982192425.1. NCBI lineage: Eukaryota > Metazoa > Chordata > Mammalia > Rodentia > Cricetidae > Myodes > Myodes glareolus. The sequence continues at coordinate 28,173,587 of NC_142041.1, forward strand.
TCAGATCCCCTCTAAGTGGGCTGGTCCCACACAATCCCTCAGTGGGTATTGATCAAGAAATTTGGAACCATGTCTTATAGTTCATGCCTGTAATCCTGCAACAGGAGGGTTTCAAGCTCCCAGCCCTGCCTAGATTACAGAGTGTGTTCAAGGCATATGGAATGAGACCCGGTATCAAAATTAAAGGTAGAGAGAGCTGAGGACATGGGTTAAAGGTAAGGTACCTCCCTAGCATGTGTGAAGCCTTAGGTTCAATCTCCAGTACCACCATCACCATCACCAAAAGAAGCTTGGCATTAAAAACTTTAACTGGGAGAAACATGGGAATAAGATCCAAGACAATTAACAGAAAATCTTGTTACTGACCTTTAGAGTGATTGGCTAGTGTAGACAAGAAAATGCAACTCTCGGGGCTGGAGAGATGGTTCGCTCAGGAGTTAAGATTGTTTTCTGATCTTCCAGGGTACCTGAATTCAGTTCTCAGAATCCACTTCAGTCCGGCTCCAGAGGATCAGACACCCTCTTCCAGCCTCCTCGGGTTCTCACACAGACACATGCACATAATCAAAAAATAAATATTTTTTTTTAAAAAATATGATTCTCATCTCGGAGGACTAAGAAAGTTTATTCTGAACCCAAATATGAGTGACTATGGCCCAGGAACAGGATTTAGGTGACCCCAAATTCCATATACCAATGGCTACCATTTGGTGATGGTTTGTAATGGTCATTAATCAAGGCACTTTTTAAATACACTGGCGGAAAAATCGAGTAGGTGGGTTAGAGCAAAGCAGGGAATCTCTGCTATACACCTCGGATGCTCTCTGAGGACCCCCTTAGCCTCTTGGTCAGGGGAAGTTAGTGTTACAGTAAGAATGGAGTCCTTGGGGTGGAGATATGCCATGACACCTCTAAAAAGGGTCAGGTCAATCACCGGCTAAGGTACTGACCCTCAACAAGGTGGGAGCACCTGAAGCCATGCTAAGGAGATAGGAAGAATGCTTAGCCCTTTAGTGAGATACTGTGCTTTTCCTTCCCAGAAGGGCCTTTTGTGCCAACCCTTCAGAGTTGCCATGGAGTGCTGCTGGTCTGCCCACCTTCCTGTGTTCTGAAAGGTCAAACTTGCCCTTTCTCTTCTCGTCTTCCTTTCAGGGGCTGGTCAGCGCGTGAACGTGCCTCCCCCAGCACCTCATGCTCTTCACCCTCTGATGCTCCCCTCCTCACTGAGTGACTGTCTGCTCTGCGGCTCCCCTCCATGGCTGCTTACCTCAGAGGCGTGGCTTATTCCCCCTCCATCTTCTTCTTCCTCCAGGGAACCGCTAAGATTTACAGCTTGCCCCTGAGGGTTTTCCTCTTCAACTCCACTGAAATCACCTATTTCCTGGGTAACAGGTGGTAGCTCTGCAGGGACTCTTTCGAATTTCTGGTGAGACTGACAGCCTGTTAATACATTCCTAAAGGTTTCACGTCTTAGTCACAAGGACATTAGGTCGGACACAGAGGTGGGCAAGGGATGCTATTAAAGGGACAGACACAGCCCAAGAAAATTGTAATTAGGCTCTGGATCTGCGACATCCTAACCTCTCCACAATCCTTGATGTTTTAATCATTTAATCATCTTATCGAAGGTTCAACACGTGGTGTTGTTCCTTCCAGAAACTTCTGTTCACATTTGAGTAATGCCTGCCCTCTGTGAGTCCCACTTAAGACTTCCTTGTGATCTAAACTGAGACACTAAAGTGATACAGGGTATTTAAGAAGTCCAGATGGTCTCAAACTATTGGGGAAATTAGATCAACCCTGAGTGAATTCTTGTCAGATGTGAAGTTAAAATTCAGGTGAATAAGATGTCATCCATGCCCCCAAACTAGTTCCAACTCTTGTTCAAATTCCAAGCTACCCACAATCTATTTCAGAGGCCAAGGGGACACAGAGGTGTTCTCAACACAATCTTAGGCACACAGCTATCCACACTGTGAGTATGAAAAGCTTCCCGGGGACATCACTTTTGAGCTGGTCCCTTTAAGTTTAAGAAAGTACAGAAGAAGGTGATGGAGAAGAAGGCCAGGGCAGTCTGGATAAAGAGAGCATGGGAAAGAAAGGGCATTGAGCTAGGTGAATAAACCAATCAGCAAAGGGAGATTGGAGGTGATCAATGTGGAAAGGTAAGAAGTAAAGGCATAGATTAGACAACACCAGGAGTCAGGTAACTTCCCTCTCCCCACCCAGGGGAGAGGAGTCAAATTCAGAAAATAGTAAGGAACGAACAGGCCTTCCTGGTGTGTGATGTCATACCGTAGGGAGGCAGCAGATCTCCGACAGAACAAAGTCACAAATGGTGTAATTAGACAGGGTGAGCCCCACAGCCAGAGCAGGAGGTAGAGATGAGCAGGCGCCTGAGTCTCATTTGAGGAGTGTTATAAAACTCCAGACAGTGATGCTGACACTTGACGAGGCACACAGGTGCAGCAAGAGGGTCAGTAGGCTGGACAGCTTCATCCTGCCCTGGTGCATCTCAGAAATGCCCACAGCAAATGTAAGAAAACTCCCAGCTGCCATCTCTGCGTTCCACGTCCTAAAAGAAGTTCTGAATTCCCTGCAGCTTCAGCTTCACTGTCTACAAAATGGGCACATTCCTGCCTGCTCACCCTGTTTGACTTACCGGAGCATGGCCCGGAAAGACCCAGCTTGTGTGGAATGGCTTTGTCAAGGTCTGGAGCCGACAATGCTGTAAGGAGCTATTATTACTAATAATAAACAAGAATGCGTGACAATGGCTAGAATTTCCTGTTGAGACAACAGCTTCACCAAGCCATTAAAAAAGGTAGGATGTTTTCCAGTCCACCATGAGAGCCAGGCACTGGTATTGTTTCGAGACTCTCCGGGGAACAGAGGACCAGGCAACAATAAAGAATGAGCCAATTTGTCCTGAAGAGTCTATTTTTCTCATTGAATCATTTCCACAGGGCTTTGTGCCTTCCCAATATTTTTCTCCTGTCGTGTCTGATGAGAACTGGACATATCCAATTTATTTTTTCCCCTTAAAAGGCAGCATCTTTCTACATTCACGGGGCTTATACCACACGTATGTGGCTGCTCTCCTTTCGGGTACAATGCCTCAGAGTCGAGGTACGGCCACTTCCCGTGAAGACCTCAAAAACTGTTTTCAGATACCAAACTCTACCAGAATCTATTCCTCTCTATCTGCTCAGGGCCAGCACTTCCAAGTAGACAGCAGTTGACATTTGTGGATTTGTCAAAGCAAGGAGTGTGGACAAGCACCCTGGGGGACACATAACTGCACCAGAACTCTCACAGAAACTCTTTCTTGTTGGGCTAATGATGCCTAGAGGGGGTTGTGGTGACCTTTGGGCTGTTGTTTCCATTTCAGGCCTTCACACACAGTGGCTGACTGCCCTTGGAAACTGAGGGTGCTGGTCCTGGATAAGGGGCCAGTGTCTCTGTTGAACTTCATCTCCTTTCTCGGTTCCACTGAAAAAAGTAAACCACTCTAAAAATAAAGGGCATCTAGGCTACAGTCGGACGGGAAGGCTCCCTGTTAGTCCAGACTCTCACACACTCTGCACAATTTACAGAGCACGCATGCAGGCTCATCACATGGGAATCATGTTAGAGCACGCATGCAGGTTCATCACATGGGAATCATGTTAGAGCATGCATGCAGGCTCATCACATGGGAATCATGTTAGAACACGCATGCAGGCTCATCACATGGGACTTGTATTAGAACATGCATGCAGGCTCATCACATGGGATTCATATTAGAACATGCAAGCAGGCTCATCACATGGGACTCATGTTAGGACACGCATGCAGGTTCATCACATGGGAATCGTGTTAGAACACACATGCTGACTCTGTTTCTTTAAGAACTTCCCAAATGATATTGAGGCTGCAAGTCAACAGCCCTTGCTTCGAGGAACACGATAAGGAGTTCTCTCAGAATTGAGAAGAAAGGCTAAAAAACAAAAAAGGATGAAAGGAAAGCTGGAAAAAAGCAAAGAGTTACATGGAGGCTTTTATATAAAACAAAACAACAAATACAGAGGAGATGTGGCTCTGTCAAACTAGAAAAACCCATTTATATATTTTGTCATGTCAGTATAACAAAACGGAAGAATTAAATATGTGTGTAGTGTATATGTATATGTGTGCTGGTGCATGTTCTTACGTGTGTGCATGCTTGTGGGGGCCAGAACTTGAAATCTCATATCTCCCTCTGTCACACTCCACCGTATTGTGTATGTACATGTTCATGTGTATGAGGACACACATGTCCACTGGATTTTTCTGAGACAGGGGTTTTCATGGAAGCTGAAGCTCACAAAAGGGCTAGATTGGCCAGAAGCCCCAGGGAGCCTCTGTCTCCACCCCAGGACGGGGGCTGCAGACAACTGGCTTTTTACAAGGGCTGGGGACCCATGGTCAGATCCGCAGACTGTATAGCAGCACTTCATTGAGTGAGTTATCTCCAGCCCTCACTTTTGATGGGTGACAAAGATCATTCGAGAACATCCAACATTCCATCTCCCAGAGGAGAAAGTCAAAGAAGAGTATTTTTTGTGAATTGGCAGGTGCGTTGTATATAAATCCATCAGGACGCTAACAGTGAGATACTGGGGCCACCATGGTCCCACCTTGACCAAAAGGATGTCCACTCCCGTCACTGTTAATACCGCCCTGTAAGCTTGTCCCCAATACAAATATGAAGCTGGTTGCGGGGGCAGTGCTAATGAGGATCATGTTCAGACCACACAGCTGTGGTTTAAAACCCCATCTACTCTGGCTGTGTTAGTTAAGGCATGACCCAGGTTTTGAAGATGCCAGAGACTGGGGCTTTCTGCTCCTCCACTCAGAGATCACAGGAGTGGCACTTGTCCTCGGGATCTACAGTGACAGCTTGAGCTGACCCAAAGATGCTGTGGTTGTCACAAATCGCCCATCCATGGCCAGGCCACATATGCTCTACTAATGATGTGTGACATGTCACAAAGCCACAGGCCAAATAAAAACCCTTAAATACCACGGCAATATACCTTATATGAAAGAAACCCATCATGTTACCAAAGAAAGTGTGCTAGAATGATAGATGTTTGATAATATCTAGGTAAATGAATGGTTATCAAATTAATGAACATGAAAACTTCTCATAAAGGAACAAGAAGTTGAAGAGTCTATTAAAAGCTGGAGAAAATAGATCCATGCATGAAAGGCTAGCCCAAATTACACCTAAAAACCACTAGGATTCTGGGCATAGTGAACATGCCTACAGTCCTAACACGTGGGAAGTGGCGACAAGAGGATCAGGAAGGGGTTCAAGGTCACCCTTAGCTGTAGAGAGAGTTCAAGGTCAGCTTGGGCAACATGAGGCCCTGTGACAGAGCAATATGAAAAAGCTAGAGAGTTGAGAACTCAGTAACAACATGAGATGAAAATAAAACACAATGCCTACTTCAAACCATCCACAAATTCCAGGTGAATTAAAGCTACAAATGTATAAAACGATAGAAACATCCAACAAGAAAATCTGCATATTTATTTATTTGTATTTTAAATAGCATGAGGTATAAAGTTTCATTATGGCATTTTCAAATATAAATTATTGGGGTTTTTGTTGTTATTGCTGTTCTCGCTCCTCTTCTTCCCCCACCCTCACTTCCATGTCACATGATCCGTTATCGTTCCTACTCTTCCTCAACACCTCTTGTCCCTCTCATGGGTTCATGACCTTACTGACACTCGCACCCACAAATATACATGTAAATATTAGAGGCTACGATCAGCATGCAAGAATGAGCATGGAAGATTTGTCTTTCTGAGTCTGAGTTATATAATTACATGCATGTAACATATGCATAATATAATTCCAAGATCCATTCAATTTCCTTAAAATATCATAACTTTATTTTTCTTTAGAGCTGAATAGAATTCTGTGATCATGTTCAATATTTTTCTTACTCACTTATCACTTGATAAACATCGAGGCTGTTCCCATTTCCTGGCTATTGTCAATAGAACAGCAAAGAACACAGACATGCAAGCATCTCTATGGCATAGAGTCCTTTGGGGTGGTAGGACTCTGTCACATGGTAGTTCTATTTTTAGCTTTCTGAGAAACCTCTACACTAATTCTCACAAGGACTGTACCAGTTTACACAAGGAGGTTTGTCACACATGTGTCCAGGGCCTACGTTGGTCCCATGCAAGCTCCCCAGCTGTCAGTCCAGACTCTGTGAGCTCCTATGAGCCAAGGTTTAGTTGCAAAAGACTCTGTTGAGTAAGAGAGTAGAGAATGAACAGCCCTGTCTTAGAAACTCTTTTCTTTCTTCCATTTAATATAGTTCTGTGTTATATGGCCTTTGTTATTTGGGATACAAATTTCTAATGTCTTTAGGACTTTTATTATGGAAACACACTGGATTCTGCCAAATGCCTTTTCTGCATTTATTGTACTACATATTTGCTGTCCATAAGTATAGCTACATGGTGCATAATATTTGTTGATTTGTGTAGGTTGAATTGGCCTTGCATCCCTGGGATGAAAACAGATTAGTTCTGGTGTATGATCTTCTTAGCGTGTTACAGGGAGGATGGGGAGGGACATCAAGATAGGGTTTCACTATGTAGCTCTGGCTATCCTGGAAATCACTATGTACATCAGGCTGGCCTCAAACTTTTAATATACTATTGAATGCCATTTGTCAAAATTTCATCACAAAAGTTTGAATCTGTATTTATCAGGGAAATTGGTCTGTAGCTCTATTTTGTTGCGGCGTCTTTATCTGGTTTTTGGTATCAGTACAATACTGACTTACTTCATAGGATGAGTTTGGAGGTGTCTCTTCCTGCTCCGTTTCATCCAAGACCCACTGGTGGTAGACCTTCTCCAATCAGAGACTCATTGGTGGCAGACCTTCTCCAATCAGAGAGCCACTGGTGGTAGACCTTCTCCAATCAGAGAGCCACTGGTGGTAGACCTTCTCCAATCAGAGAGCCATTGGGGGTAGACATTCTCCAATCAGAGACTCATTGGTGGCAGACCTTCTCCAATCGGAGACCCACTGGTGGTAGATCTTCTCCAATTGGAGAGCCATTGGTGGCAGATCTTCCTTGGTAGTCTTTTAGAAGTCAGCAATGAAGTTAACCAGCACTGGGTTTTACTTCATGAGATTTTTAATTATTGCTCCAATCTCTTTGCTGTTGCGAGTCTGTTTGAATGGTTTCTGTGCTCTGGATTTAATTTGGGAGGTCACATGAGTTCCACATTCTACCCGTTTCTTTTAGGCTTTCCAACTTTTGGGAATGTAAGTGCTCAAAGTCTTTCCTAAGACCTTCTAGACTGCACTGGAGTCTGTTGTAACAAACTCCTTTTATCTATGATTTATTAATTTGGATCTTCTCTCTCTTTTTATTAGTTCATTGAATTTGACCATCTTGTTCATATTTTCAAAGAAAATAGTTGATTTTGTGCATTATTCTTTTAGTCTCTATTTCATTCATTTCTGCCCTAGTATTTATGATTTCTTGCTGTCTACGGGTTTGGCTTGGCGTCTTTGTCAAGAGCTTTGAAATATACTTGCTTCTGTTCACTCTGATTCTTTAACTTGAGAGCGTACAGTCATAAACATTCTTCTTAGGGTTTCTGTCTTAGTTTGCTCTATGCTGCTGCAATAAAACACAGGACAACGACAACCTGGGGAGGAAGGGCTTAGTTGACTTCCATGACCTGATCCCAGTCTATCAGTGAGGGAAGTCAACAAGACAGAAAGCTGGAGGCAGAAGCTGCTGCGGAGGCTGTGGGGGAGTGCTGTTTACTGGTTTGTTTCCTATGACTTGCTCAGTCTGTTTTCTTGAGCACCCCGGGCCCATCTGTCCAGGGGCAGCACTGCCCACACTGATCTGGGGCCTCTCACATCAATCATTAATCAAGAATCTGATTAATGGCCAGAAGCCAATCTATTGGAGGCATTTTCTCAACTGAAGATCCTTCTTCCCAGACGACTCTAGCTTGTGTCAAGTTGACAAACTCGAACGGGGACAACTGTTTTCACTGTATCCAGAGGGTCTGAGAGGCCGTGTATTATTTTCTTTTAATTCTAGATACTTTTACTTTCTTTTGTTTCTTTTGTGGCCTACTGTTCATTCCCTCAAAATGTGCGGTTCGGTCTCTGTTTTGGAGGGTTTTCCTTCCTGTTGATTCCTAACTTCGTTCTGCTGTGGCCTTGTGAAATACAAGAGGAATTTTCTTTTGTCTTTTAAAGATGTGTTAAATCTTGCTTTGTGGCTTACAAAATGATCAATTTTATAGAATGTGTGTTCCCTAACTGGGTGGTATATTCTGTAGCTAGCTGGTAAATACAGTCACCGATGGCACAGTGTATTTCTTAAGGTCACTTGTAGACTTTTAGATTGAGAGACAGAGCTGAATGTGAAAGTAAAGTATGGATGCCCCTCACTATTATGATGTGGACCTTTTGTGAGCTTTTGTGGCTGTTAGTGTTTGTTTTGTAGCATTAGGAGTCCCAATAACTTGATGCAGAAATATTCACAATCTTCTTGACAAATTGTTTTCTTAATCATCTTTTGACTTGAAGTCTATGTTATTACATTAAGAATCAGTATGCTGTCAGGCCTGCTGGTCATCTCAGCCCCAAGGAGGCAGAGGCAAACAGATCTCCGTGAGTTCAAGACCAGCCTGATCTACATAGTGAGTTCCAGGACATCCTGACTATGTAGAGATTCTGTCTTTTTTTAAAAAAGAGCAAAATAAACAAACAAAAAAAAAGAATCATGCTAGCTTGTTTACGACTTCTATTTTTGTAGTAGGGTAATTATTTCATTGTTTGAGTCTTGGTTCTTGGCTATCTTTGCTAGGTAAGTGTGTCCCTTTTAAAATGTATTTGTTTACTTATTTATATATGTGTATGTGTGGGTATTGTATGTGCCCTAGCATAGGTGAAGGTCAAAGGACAACTTGTAGGTGTTGATTCTCTCCTTCTACCACATGAGTCCTGGGTTCGAGCTCAAATTATCAGGTCTGTTTATCAGGTCTGTAAAGTTCCTTTACCTGTTTAGCCATCTTGCTGGCTTGGCTGGATCTTGTTTTTCAATCCAGTCAATAGGCCGGAGTCTTTTTATTGGTAGATTGAGATTATTTTCATTTAAGGTTATTACAGACTGGGTTTTCTATTTCATATTATTTTGTTAGTTGATGTTCTGGTTGGTCTAGTTGTTCCTCCTTCTCAGTCTTTGTGAGTTTAGGATGCATGATCCATTCCTGACTCTTTTATTCACCTGTTTCTTTCATGGTACGTGCTTTTCCTTTCTATGCTCTCGGAGTTGGAGTCATCTCTCTTCCTCCTCCCTATATACTGTTCATCTAAGGCTGTCTTCAGTTCAGTTTGGCTGTCATGACTTAACTTTGTATTATCTCTGCGGTGTGTGGAAAGGACAGCCAGTTCCCACAGTTCAGACATGTCAAGTCAGTGTGTCCTGATGAGAAAGACCGCTTGTCACAGATTGCTCTTGCTCTCTCTCTCTCTCTCTCTCTCTCTCTCTCTCTCTCTCTCTTTCACACACACACACACACACACACACACAGAGAGAGAGAGAGAGAGAGAGAGAGAGAGAGAGAGAGAGAGAGAGAGGATTTCTCTGTGAAACAGTCTTGGCTGTCCCATAACTCACTCTGTGGACCAGGCTGGTCTCGAACTCACAGAGATCTACCTGTCTCTGTCTTTCAAGTGCTGGGATCAAAAGCGTGCGCCACCACCGCCTGGGTTCACCCTGAATGCACCCGATCTCATTTGATCTCTAGAGCTAAGGTTGGGCCTGGTTAGTACCTGGATGGGAGACAAATTTCTTTCTACCAGAATCTCCCTGCAGAGTTTCCCTGCTTGTCCAAAGGAAGTTATAATCCTGCCCCTAGGGAGTTAAGGATGGAAGTTCCTGCTCCTCTTAGGATGCACGGATGGATCACATCAAACTCACACTGAGGGCTTTGCCTGTATGTTACTTCAGGTAGGTATAAAAGAGGGGAGGAGGCTGTTTCCTATCGCCCAAGTCTGCCTCAAACTCTCTATGTGGCTGAGTCTGGCTTTGGACTCCTGAGCCTCTGGACTCTCCCTCTGAGAATTCTGGCGTTACAGGTGTGGGCCACCACACCCAGTGACACACATGCCTTTGAATTCCGTATTGACCAACGTGCGCAAACCTTGAAAACTTCATGCTAAATGGAAGAAGCCAAGCCTACTTGGCCACATGTTCAATTATATGGAAAACATTTAGAAAAGGCAAATCCGTGGAGACAGAAGCTACATCTGTGGCTAGTGGAGGGGTTGGGGGATTGGAGCGGGATCGGCTGCTGACAGACAGAAGGTTCCTCTGGAAGTGATGGAAATATTCAGGAATTGGACGGTGATGACAAAATTTGAAAATAAAACTCATAAATCGCCTCCTTTTCTTGAGACGTGGTCTCACTGTGTAGCTCAGGCTAACTTGAAACTCACTCTTCTTTTTTTAAGATTTAGTTATTTATTTGATGTGTACTGGTGTTTTGTTTGCCGGCATGTATGTCTGTGGGAGAGTGTGGGAGTCCCCTGGGGCTGAAGGTACCCAGGCCTTCTGGAAGAGCAGCCAGCGCTTTTTACCACAGCGCAATCTCTCCAGCCTAGACTTGAACTTGTAGTGAGGCTCTTACCTCAGCCTCTCAAGGGTTGGCACTAGAGGCATGAACCACTATGCCAGGGTCATATCTCAGTTCTTTTCAAACCTGTATGCTGTAAGTCACTAGGATGAGTGAGCTTTATCTCTTCTCAGTGGAACCTGCCATTATGTACTCGAAACAAGGAGTTAGAAGAACCCCATAGGGTATCAGTAAGGGATAGGACATGAACAAGCCCACATAAGAGACATTTCCACACTGAGGGCCCGGGGAGGGGTGCCTGGGGACATGGCCTTACAATGTGGGTCAGAGACTGGCTTGTTCTGTCTAGAAGAGCCACCTATCCACCACCATGGGTTAGATCTGGTCATCATCCTCCAAGATTCAACTCTGTTTTCCCTTTACACTCTCAGCAGGATTGTGCTGAGCACCCCCATCTCCTCTCGGAGAGGGGAGGTGGATCTCACCCTGTGGTTCAGGGTTTGTCTGAGTTCCTGGTTCCTAAACCATGACCTTGAGCTCACAAGGCTGGGCCTTCTCCCAGAACGCTATCTACATCACTTTCCAGCAACTCGGCAGGCCTCCCATCAATCCGGAAAAAAAAGCTAGAGAAGTCATATCAGACCAGGAAGGAACCTTCTGGATTAATCAGCGGTCACCACAACTCCCCTCTACAATCACCATTCCTTGGATGAGGTCCAGAGGAAAGAAGGAGCCACCCCTGACTCACCCACCAAGTAAATGAGAAACTGAAAAGTCAAATCTCTGTGTCCCGGTCCCCGAAACACACGGAGCCTTACAGCCAATTATTTCTGTTGCAACATCGGCCTCAGTAACTCCACTTCCCATTAAACCATCTCCCACACAATGAAAAGCAAATGGACTGGCCCTGGGCCAGCCCCAGGACAAGGGGCTCACTCTCCCAGGACATTCCCAACCAAGTTACGATCTAAAGTCATGCTGAGAACAAGTCCCAGAGACAGGCACTTTCTCTGTGGTGGAGAAAAGTCAGCCTCACTCATGGCTATAGCTGGGAGGAGAAGGGGTTTGGCTATCTGCAAAGCAAATTTCAGGGTCTCATAAAAATATCATGGTGGAAAGGGATTCTTTCTCTCTCTCTCTCTCTCTCTCTCTCTCTCTCTCTCTCTCTCTCTCTCTCTCAGCGCAGCAATGTCCTTTGTGATGGCAGCTTTCCTGTCAGCTATCCAGTCTTACAAGTACTTGCTAAACATCTCCAGTGTACTACCCATGCTGGACACTGGGCCTGGAAGTATAATCGAGCAGAGACCCTTCCTTCAAAGACTCTCCATGTCTATGAAGGAAGCTGAGGCAGACAACTTCAACAGAACACCATGCCCACCCAACAAAGCTCTCAATTTGCTTTGGGGGTAGGCAGAGAAAACTCATGTATCCAGTGCATGGTGGTTAAGCTGCATTCTGAAGGTTTCCAGTAGTCTAGGAGATGGAATTTGATCCCCCGCCCCATTGCCACCTCTGAGCCATGTGGAGCAAAGGTGCCTGGTGTATTTGTGTGTGTTGGCGAGAGTGCTAGGGGCGCCAGGGCAGGTGTCCTGAGCCATGCCCTGTTGGGCAGTTCCTGCTGGAGTCTCATCCCTAAAATCTGGCTTTTATGGGATTGAGGCAGGGTCATAAGAGCTGTATCAGTGGCATCACTAGCATTGAAGGGATGCCCGGGTAGAGAGGCAGAAGATTATGTTTCCAAGGTCATGTGGCTAGGAGGATGCTCACCAGGGTTCAAACCAGACCACCACTGCTTGTGTGCCAACTCGTGCTTGTGTGTGTGTGCTCTGCTTCTGGTGCTGCCCCCAGGAATTCATGCCTGCAACAATCCCCGCTTCCTCCTGCAGTGGGACGAACCATGTGGGAGGAGATCTGGACCCACCAGTGTGGAGGGCCGGACCACATTCTCCATTGCTTCTAGGAACAAAGGTAGAGATTGACCTCTGTGACCCCAAGATGTGGCGGTATATGCCTTTAGTCCTGTTGCCTGGGCAGCAGAGGCAGATTGACCTCTGTGACCTCAAGGCATGGTAGTATACGCCTTTAGTCCTGATGCCTGGGAGGCAGAGACAAGCAGATCTCTGTGAGTTCAAGGTGATGTAGCACACGCCTTTAATCCCAGCGCACGTGCTTTGTAACTCTCTACCGCTGCGTCCCTGCCTACTCCCGAGGCATCATCTGGGATAATGGGCAGTGGACCGATCCAAGAGTGACACGTCAGAAGCGAGGACTGTTTCCTTTATAAGGGCTGGGTTCCCCTCATTCTGGGTCTCCGCTTTGGAAGCTGATGCTCTCCCTCTCAAGAGGCATTAAAGCTTTACTGCAAAAATATCCTAAATGCCCCGCGTCGTTCTTGCTGGCGAGACCGTAGCGCGGGACACACCAGGAAGGGCTTTGATCACCAGGCTCAGCGTCCCAGACGCAATCTAGGGAGGATGGAAGCTTCCTCAGAGGCAGCCGACATTCCTGAAGAGATGTGCCCAGGCTCCTTTCAACACAGAGCATGAAAGTGAGCTTCTCTGTGGACACGGGCTATGGCAGACATCCTGGAAGGCGGGCCCTGAAGAGTTCTCTGTTTTGCACCCATAAGGGCAAAGCTGGGCATTCACCAAGAGGGAAGAAAGGCAAAGCCACAGGGGATAATGTTTGTCAGGGTCTCAAACATCTGGCTCGCTCCAATGTTCTAAATTTGGATCAAGCAGACATCCACTTCCTCCTAATCAAGATAAGCCCACACCAGGGCTCAACACAGTCATGTTGGGTCACTTAATTGCCTTCCTCTTGGGAATCCTGAGCCAACCATAGGGAAATTTTCGGCCGAGACAAGAAGGAAAGCCAGCGCCATGCCTCACCCTAATGTCTTTTACAGATCAGGGGGCCACAGGAGAGCCAATTCCAGTCAAAGGACCTGTGGGCCTTCCTTTTCAAAGAAGAGCCAATATTTTAAGATCTTCCAGGTCATGGAAAAACAGATGCTAGGAACATGAGAATGGCAACAGTGTCCGGCAACCCGGCACTTCACTCCATTGTTGTCTAAATAAAGCCAGGCCACATTCACAAGAGGCATGGTCTTTGGCCCACCGGAAAGTGATCCTCTGCGAAGCGGTAATGGGAAAAATACCCCCTCGGGTCACTGCCCTTCTTGTGGCTGGTCACGGGCTTGGTGTTAACTGTACTTTCCGTTTCAAAACTTGCTTTTGTGCTCTTGCTGTAAAAGTAACAGGCAGTTATTGTCTGGACTTTGGAAAACAAAGAGAAAACAAAGAAATACATAACAATACAAAAATCCAATAAAACCTTCAACCGACTATTAAAATGTGACTTTTTTTCACAAAAATCAAGGTGACAGTGTACACAGAGTTTTAAGGTTTTTCCTGTTTAGTGTCATCAGTAGCATGATCCTTTACGCTCAATGCTCTTCAAATGTGTCATTGTATAAACTACAGCCGATTTCTGAGTGCAAATAGGTGGCCAGCTTGAGGACACGTCAGTAGTGTCCAGCGTTAGAGAAGCATGTCTGTCTGAATGGCTAAACGTTCCCTTGGGAATCTATAGGAAGGGCTGTGAAAGCCTGGATGCTCCTCCCTCCTGTTTAAGAAGTGTCCACTGATGAACCTATGGCGCTTGGTTCCTGACATTCGGACATGGAGTGGAGCAAAGACGCTAACATCCTGCATGAGGGAGCCATATTCTATCGATGGTACCAGGTTGTCCTCCCGCCAGCCATGGGTGAGAACGCTTGGCTCCCTCTTTCCTCTTCTTATTTGAGGGGCATCTCTTTAGTTTGGTTCCATTTTTCAAAGACAGAGTTTCAGGTAGCCTCAAAGACACCGTGAACTTGAACTCCCAATCTTTCCGTCCCTCCCTCTCGAGCGCCTGGAACCCTGGTGCTGTCATCACACCCTGCCGATAATGTCCTTTCTATAAAAATGTCTGCAGCAATTCAGTTGTCTTTTAAAGGTCCTTCCACTGTCCTTTTAATCTGCTGTTCTCTGATCTACTTTCCCAAAGATTAAGAATTGTCTGTCTGTCTGTCTGTCTGTCTCTCTCTCTCTCTCTCTGTGTGTGTGTGTGTATGTGTGTGATTTGTGTGATTTGTCTGCTCACTTTTTTTTGTTTGTTTTGTTTGAGATTGGGTTTCATTATGTAATCTTTGCTGCTGGCCTGGACTATGTAAACCAGACTGGCCTTAAATTCACAGAGATCCATTCCCCCTCAACCGCCCAAGTGCTGGAATTAAAGGCCACTTCCAAGCCATGTATTTTTTTTTTAAAAAAAAAAAACAAGTAAGATGTTTACTTATTCTTATTTGTAAAACATTTTAATAGAGTCTAGATGCTAACTCGCTGCCTGGTATATTTTTTAAGATTAATTATCTTTATTTTATGGGTATGAATGTTTTGCCTTTTTAAATGTATAAGTACCACGTGACTGCAGTGCTTATAGAGAGGCCAGAAGACACCAAGTTCCTTGAAACTGGAGTTACAGGTGGTTGTGAGCTACCTGGTTAGTGCTGGGAAATGAACCCCAGTCCTCTGCAAGAACAGCAAGTGCTTCTAACCACTGAGCCATCCCTCCAGCCCCTCCACTTGGCATATTTTACAAGGGTTTTTTCATTTGTGTTTTGAAGATCTATGGTGCTTTCTGTTTTAGTTTCTTTTTCTGTTGCTGTGACAAAATATTCTGGAAAAAAAAACACCCCGGGAGAGAAAGTGTTTGTTCAGCTCACAGTTCCAGGTGGCCATCTGTCACTGTGGGGAAACTAAGGCAGCAGGAACCCGAAGCGGCCAGTCCATCACATCCACAGTCAAGAACAAAGAGGAATAAATTAATGCACACATATCTGATCTCCCTTTCCCCTCTCTGTCTAACACAGTTCAGGATCCTCTGCCTAGAGAATGGTGCCACCGACGATGGTCAGATCTTCCTATTTCAATTAATAAAATCCGGATACTCCCTCTCAGACAAACCCGCAGGCCAACACAACCCAGACAACCCCTCACAGACGCTCTTCCTCCGTGACTCTACAGTGTGTCCAGTTCATGACTAAAAGCAAAGGATCGGATTGCACTCACCAACTTTCCCCGGTGAAGCCATCTGGAGCTTGTATGAGACCTGACAGTGCAGCGGGGGACAGAAATAGACACGGTCCCACACAGCTCCAGTGGTCACTGAGTCACTTAAGTGAGCCGTCTCTCCCAAAGGAGCCCTGAAGACTGGGAGAATGGAAGATGGGGTGTGACAAGCAGCGTGGGAAGGTCTCTCCATGACTAGCATGTGTCCTAGGTACCATTCCTGAGAAACACAGGCAGGGACAGAGAAACATCCATCCTTATGGAAAAGCCTCCAGGGAATGCGTGAGGGCAGGGGAGGGGTGGCAGAAGGAGGATGGGAAGAAGGCACAGCTGGCCTTAGATCAAAAAAGGGCCTCATTCTGCTAAAGGCCAATGTGGGGAGGGCATCTGTGAACCTGGCCGTGAGACAGGCATTGGTTAGAAGATGCTTCCGGGACTTAGGAGGTCAGGCCTCCACATTGAAGCAGACTCCCCGGCGTGGTGGCTGAGCGTGTCAGCGGCTGACACTGCTGTGACGGGACATGGGGCACCAACCACGCAGGGGACCCTAGTGATGGCAGGACACAAATGGTGGTTATCCTCAGACACGTCAGAGGGATGGGAGGCCAGAGGCTGTGCTGGGAACGGTGGCAGAATGGCGTCAGTCGACAGAGGTTTGTGTAACTTGCATATGAGGAATGGATGAGAGGGAAGGAAGTTCAGAAGACTGTCCACGTCTCTTTGGGATGCCCCAAACACACTCCCCAGAGTGACAAGTCACCTGAACAGCTCAAGCAGCTCTGAGATAATCCTGCAGTGCAGAAACTGGTCGTGACTTCAGATCCATATCTTCCCAGGAATGTAGAGATGACAAGAGCAGAGAGAAACATCACAGCCTCACAAAGAGTCATCCCCGGGTGAGATGGAGAAGCCTGGAAGTTGGTGGTCCAGAGCTGCAGACGGGTGGGTGTGCTGGCATATTCAGGGGTTTAGGAGTCACTGGTTTTCCGGGAAGACTGGCCATGGGAAATGTCAGTGATGACTCCCAGCTCTTTGATTTGGGCCTCTGACGGTGACACAGAGTTATTGTAGGAGGCTGGGGTCTGGGGTCAGATGTGAGGCTGTGGGAAGAGAACCATGCATGTGTAAGTGTGCTGCCATGCTACACTTCCTCTTTCTGTCTTTTTGTTTATTGGGATAGGGTCTCGTGAGCTCAGGCTAGCCTTGAGTTTATTGTGCAGCCAAGGAGGACCTTGGACTCCCGCTCTACTTCCTCCATCTCCCAAGCGGCAGCATTGCAGACGTGCGGCGGCACCCAGCTTCCTTCAGATTTTGATAATAAATGCCAGCAAACATGGAGCTGAGGAAGGGACCCTGGACTAAGGACTTGGATCCCCCAGTGATTCACAAGTCTGAGCTGGTTCCATCGACCTCACTGACCCTCAGTTTCCTCAGAAACAAACGGGGTTGTTAAGTTCCAGTCTAAATACCATACAACATTGACACTTTGGTCAAATAAACTGGTAGGAACCAAAGCATTCCACAATTGTAGAATGAAAGCCAGAGAATTACAGGATGTGAGGCTGTGAAAACCTGTCTGCTGGCCCTCGTGTGCCTGCTGCACTCCTGAACTCACTGAGAAGGCTGTGGAGCCCTGCAGGATATCAAGGCAATAGGCATTCCAGCATGCATGGAATGGCTTCTGGGAAGGGGGATCATTCTCCTTCAAGGGTGTAGCCACCAGTAAGTTGCCCATGTCCACTCAGTAAATAACCCCATGCCCGTGTTCACTCACTCAAGCAACCTTACAGTGGATTATTTTTAAAAAAATAAAGTAAATAAAAAGACATGAATGTAGAAGAGGGAGTATTGAGAAGAATTCCAGGAAGAGGAAGGATAAGAGAGAAGACCGGGGAGGGGATATTATCAAAGTATATTATATGCAAGCATGAAATTGTCCAACATAGAATATTTTTCCCTAGGTAATACTTGCATCCAATCAGAGCTTCTTGGAGATGCAGAATCATATAAATATACATCGTGTGTGTGTGTGTGTATGTGTGTGTGTGTGTGTGTGTGTGTGTGTGTTTCCCAAGGGACCATTCAGAGCAGACATGAGCGCAACAGACCCAGAGACACTAATTCAGGGGTTGGCTGTGCTGTAAAACTAATTGCTACCCCCACAGATGCACTTGTAAGGATTCCAACCATATTTTTTTCAGGCTGGACATTTATGTCCTTTGTCATTAATATCTCTCCATCTCCTCACCCTTAGTCAGTTGGGACAGTGACCCGGGGGCCACCCCCACCATCAGAACTGATTTTCAAGGGAAAGTTCCAGGAGAGTAGGTGGCATTTGCCCCTTTTCAGCTGAGCTCTCCCCGGTGGGGTCAGAGCCCAGGGAGTTTGCTCCAAGCAGGCTAGAAAAGCAGCAAGCCTGTCACCAAAGAATGAATGCTGAATAGTTCCCCTCCCTGCCAGACCCTTGAGACAGAAAGCAGAACAGTGAGCTCAGAGAGGAGCATGGAGAGGAGGGGGTGGGGAGCTGTTGTTTGGTAGATCCAGAACTTCGACTTTGCAAGATCAAGAGTCCGGGAGATGAAAGTCAGTGATGTTTGTACAACATAGGCACGCTGAGCGCTGCTGAGCTGTTCTTCAGAGGAGGTCAAGAAGGGACTGGAGAGATCACTCAGCCAGTGGAGTGCTTCTCTGCAGGTGTAAGGACTGAGTATCATCCCCAGAACCCACGGAAGAAAAGAAAGAAAGAAAGAAAGAAAGAAAGAAAGAAAGAAAGAAAGAAAGAAAGAAAGAAAGAAAGAAAGAAAGAAAGAGAAAATCCTACACAGGCATGCGCTTGTATCCAGTGCCGGGGAGGCAGAGAGGAGCGGATCCCTGGGCACACTGGCCAGCCAGGCAAGTCTACTTGGTGGGTTCCAGGCCAATGAGAGACTGTCAGAAAATATTGCAGATAACTCCTAAAGAATGACACCTGAGGTTGTCTCTGGCCTCCACACGTGTGTACACTCATACACGGCACCAGCACATATGAACATGCACACACAAAGGAACAGTCAAGATAGTAAATTCTTCATGCGTTTCACCATGACAGTAGAAATAACAATCACAGTCTGTACCGAGGAGGCTCAATTTAGGGGCTTTACCTTGGTGCGCTGGGAATCCCTCACGGATAGAGTCTGCTCTACACACATGTGTTCACACACTCACACACCACACAGGAACACACACGCACACACACACACACACACACACACACACACACACACACACACACACCAGCCTCCTCCATCAGTTTCACAAGGATAGCGGAGCCCTGTCATCTGGGCCAATCTGGGTTTCACCCCAGAGCTTTAACTATTCAAAAGCTTCTTTGTTTCCCTGCGCAGCCACTTCTCATTCATTTTGCCGTTACATAAGACATACTTTGGTTCTGATATATAAGAAAGAAAAAACTCTTTGCCCATTTTATTCATTTTGAATAAACTAAAAATAAGTAAAATAAGATGCTTTCCATTTCCTGCAGCCAGTAAAGAGTCTTCAGGAAGGAGAAAGGAAAGAAAAACGTGGAATATGGAAAGAGCCCTGGGCCAGACAAACAGGAGCCTGAGATCCAGCATGACCGCTCACTCTGCTCACTCCGCTGGGAGGCCTTGGGTGAGTCCCTCCCTTCTGAGGCCTCAGGCACCTCAGACAGAGAAAGAGAGAAGTATGTGACAATCCTTGGCCTTCAGAGTCCCTCCAGCCCTAACACTCTATTTCCAGTGAACAATAAGACAAAGAACTAACCATCTTATAAATGAATTGGTTTTTATTATTCAGAAACATTTTAAATTAAGTTTGTTGTGACCCTGCTTGGACAGAAACAGCTCACGTCATCTCTCCCCTTCCGGAGACGAATTCGGAAGCTCCACTAGCCTCACGGGCACTACCTCCCGGGCTCCCATTCACTCCTCTCTGGTATGGTTTATTCTCTATCTCCCAGCTTTTGAAACTGCCCAAGACTGGGTCCGACACACACCTCAGTCCTTCTCTTCCTTGGCCTCTCAAACAGTTCCACCTGGTGATCATGCTCTTTGGAGAGCACCATCTCAGCCCTGGATGTCCAGGGAGGAACCTAGGGGAAATGCCTTGGATGTCTGAGTGGACCTGAACCCATGGCTGGAGTCTCTGTGCACCACACAAGCCTTGTGGTGAGTCCTGCTATGATCCTTCTGCCACCAAATTCTAGAGCCTCCCAGGGAGGCACCCATTTAAACACTCAGCAATTATTTGTCGAGAACCAGCAAATTCTCAAACTTGGTACTTGACAATTGGAACACGGCCAAGGACAGCTTGGCCTCTGCCCTCCTCACATTTATAGCGCACTGCCAAAGTCGGGTGTCAGTCAAATGAGGGAGTACGAGATGCAGTTACAAACTCACGGAGTCAGGAGCTGGGAGAGATGAGATGGGAACCAAAGGGGTCCGCTCAGAGAGCAGCAGGGCAGGAACACTTAGGGTTGCTTAGATAGCAGAGCGGCAGGATCCAGCAAAGGCCCTTAGAGAGAGGGAGTGCTCCAGAGCCAGAGAGCTGCCCCTGGCAGAGCTGCAGGAGGGAGGACCTCTCCCACGGGGAACCTGATGATCTGACCCTCTCTGGATGGGGAACCTAGGCTAAAGCCTGTTGCCCATACCCCCACCCAGGTCAACCCCTCACCTCTGGGGTAGAAGCTTAGGATCTGGAGGGGACCAGAGAGAGTGAGGATGGCACATGAAGGGGGGCTGGCAGGACGCCACCGTGCAGAAGACATGCTAAAGCGTCACAGCAGGCAGTCACCAGTCATGCTTTAGGTAGGGTATTCTGTGGCATTCTATAGGCTCAGCTAGGGGCTGCACACAGTCACGTCACAGAGGGTAACTTCTTTGTGTTGACTTAGTTCTTAAACAAACAGATTTAACACTGTTTTGTCACTGGGATGGAAATTAGACCGTTTTCCTCAGCACTCATATTGGGGACAGTTGTCCCTGTCACCTTCATCAGGTCTGGTCCCTCATCCTCACATGAGGACATGGTAGCTAGCAAGGATCTGTCAAAGGTCATGCAGCCACCAATGGGCCCAGGGAGGACTTGCCTATGGGATTCCAGTGTTCATTGATTGCCCCTGCATCCCCTCAGAGCCCCAATGGGACTGTATTTCAGCAGATGAAGAGAGACTCAGAGAGAGGGAACCTTTCCCCAGGTCTCCGAGACAGAAACCTGCTCCCTGGATCAGCTCCATGCTGGTCCCTGAGAGTCACAGACAAGAAAGTGATCAGTGACCGCTAAACAAATGGCATAGTTGTTCAGCGGCAAACAAAATAATGACGCTAGACTGGGACCAGTGTCTCTGGACCACGTGGGGAAAGCAGCCTCCCTGGCAGGAGCAGCTGCTAGGATACTTCAACCCTTGGTTGGCCACGCCCTCCCCTAGAACAGGAACCTCAGCAGCCCTGTGCTTTGGGCAGGAGCCCGTGGGAATGAGCCTTCACTAGCTCCCTCCCCCACCGGCAGTTGATCTCCCTCCAGGGAAGCCCTTCTGAGCATCTGTATCCTGCCATGAGCTGGCACTGGGATGCTGCTGTCACCTAGGGCTCATTCTGCACAAGCCCACCAATCCTGAGATCATCACCTCTGACCTCGCTGAGACCCTCCCTCTCTGACCCTGGAAATCTGGAGTGAATTTGGGGGGAATTCAGACGGATGTTGCTCTTGCCAGTTTCCTGTGGAAATTAAGTGAAGCCAGGAAGCAACTCACTTAGGAGAGGGGCAGGAGACTTGAGGACAGCGGGGAGCATGAAGGCAGGAGGTGTTTGTTTGCAAAGCTGTTGGTCCTGCTTTACGGAGCCCCTCTCAGGAGGAAGAAGACCTCTGGCAGGGCTTGTCAAGCCAAGTTAGTCCCTGTCCAGCCAGCCTTCCATTCCTCAGCCCCACCCTGAACTCTCCCAGAGTGCCCATGGCCCTGAGCCCACAGATCTCTACACTCCGGATTTTGCAGGTTTCTGAGCCCAACACGAGTTGCTTCCTCTGCTTGGAAACTGGGGATGGATGGCTTTGACTTGCTCCTTGGCCACAGCTACTAGACAAAATGCTGCCAAAATATGCCACCCTCGCCTGACTGGTTCCTTCCTTCCTTCCCACACCTTGATGATAAAGTGCCAGCCGGGAAAGCTAAATTAACCAACCTCCTTTGCAGCTAAGGAGTCCCAGGACCCGGGACTGAGCTGGTTCATGTGACTTGTGACCCCAATACATCGGAAAGCACCTCCTCTCCCTAAGGATGGAAGTA
The DNA here is from genome assembly GCF_982192425.1 of Myodes glareolus. Classification (NCBI taxonomy): domain Eukaryota; kingdom Metazoa; phylum Chordata; class Mammalia; order Rodentia; family Cricetidae; genus Myodes; species Myodes glareolus. Next base: position 28,195,668 of record NC_142041.1, read on the forward strand.
GGTAGATGGACAGTGAAAGAGATCAAGGCCTTATGTTGACATCCTGGATACAGTTGTACTAGAATCTCTTGACTTAAGTACTTGAGGACTTAACCTGTTTGTGGTAGGCATGAACATGCGTGACTTCCTCTTACAGAAGGAGAAGAAAGCCTCCCATGTGACTTGTCCCCTGCCTCCCGTGCAACGTGTTCCCTGCCTCTTGGGTTTATGGTACTTGTAGCAGAATGCATTTCTCACTGGATAACCCAGTGACCACACAACTCAAGCCACACTTTTTGTGGGGATTACCCAGCTAGAATGTGAAGGTCACGAAAGGGACCAATGAGATTCAGAGAAGGGTAGCTCAAGAATGAAGGAAGGATGGTCACAGAAATGACAGGGAGGGGGCCTTGGGCAGGGGGGAATGCATGTGCCAGCCATGAGGAGAAAGAGCTTAAGCAGAGATGAGGGATAGACAGGGTCAAACAGAGCAAGGGGGTGGGGGAGCATGAGGAAGAAGTCTTCAAGGGCTTGAGCAAACGAAAAGCCTGTGACCTTGGCAGGAAGGCTGAGCTCAGGGTTGGGGACAGAAGCCAAACCACACAGTGTGATCAAATCCCGGCTTTGTGTAGCTCACTGAGGGATGAGTGGGGGGACACACACACTCAAGGAAGGGTGATGCAACCCAGAAATAGCTGGCTCCATGGTCAGCTGCGGCCATGCTTCCCACGCAAGCCTGCTTCTCCCAATCCCTACATGGACTTTCAGCTCATCTGGCTGCCAAGGCATGGTTCTGACGCAGGCACGGCTACCTCCTAAGTCCCATCCCCATGATTTAGAAGCTCACTGCACACCAAGCCCTTCCCTGTATATTAAGGCCTATCCACTGGTCTTTCCTGGTAGCCCAACACCACCCTGCTCTGGCAGAAGCCATACCACACCTTCCTCCAGTCACCTCTCTTGACCATGCTGTGTCCATCTGGAATCATAATTGGGGGGGGCAGAAAGTTCGGCTCCCCAGAATGGGGTCAGTGTTGGCACTTGTGTTCCCTGGTAGAACCCACGGCTCTGGAACACTTCGATTGTCAAGAGCCTTGGTGAGTTCTCGGCCTAGGAGACTGTAGGGGCCTGGACCTCTCCTGGGTTCGATCAGGCCCTTTCACTCCCAGAGTTGGCCTCAGACACTCAGGAAGGAAGCAGAGTGGCCCATAGTGCACTCCCCTCGGCTGCTCCCCGTAGGGCCTTCCCAGAGGACAGCTGCTTCCTTTTACTCATTTTAGAACCAGAAGACACGATTATGACCAAATTTAGCAAACAACCAAAAATGAAAATCCAACCCGTATTTTAAAGCGTGCTTCTGCAACTCCACCCCACAGAAGGGAAAGTCCCCATCTGAGCCATGTGGCTGAGGAAGGGACAGCTGAAGAGGCAAAGCCATGCTGTGTCATGATTCTGAGGGCAGTGGATACGGGCGTGGTCTCCTTACCAACTATAGACCGCTGGCAAGAGCAGGGCCAGGCGTGGAGCCGAGGGGCTCAGAGTCATGAAGGCATCTCTTGATCCTCACCAGAGCTAGGGAGAAAAAGGGGCTTCTAGAAGCCAGGTCAGACACATGCCATGGTGGAATGCCGCTCTTTGGTTGGGTCTATGGTGCTTGGTGAGGAGGGAAACCCGAGGCACCAAACAGTGTGACCCACCTCACACTATCATAGCAGCTGGGTATTAGCTGCAGGAATAGGCACACTGAATTAGGAGGATTGCAAACGATTGTTTCCAGGAATTCTGGCTGAGTTGAGCTGTCTCCGAGAGGTTCTTCATACGGGAAAGAAGGTGTCAGGAGCCAGAATGAACGAGACAGGGGCACCAGGCACAGGTGCAAAGGCTTGCTTCACAAACCACAGCATTTAAGAGCCGGGCCTGACAAGACTGTGTCCTCGGGTTACATTCAGAGCCAGAGTGGCCAGATTAGAGGAGGCTGCAATCCCACTGAACTCAGTTCCTGCCAGCTCAGATGGGACCCAGTCTCTCTGATACTCAGGTTCTCCCCTTCCTCCACCTAAAATTCACCGCTAGAAAAGCATCATAAGGCCAGCAAGACGGTTCTGTGAGAACAAGCTGCCAAGTCTGATGGCATGGGTTCCATCCCCAAGACCCACATGGGTGGAAATGACTCCTCCAAGCTGTCCTCTGGCCTGCACGCACACACGCATGCACGCACGCGCGCGCGCGCACACACACACACACACACACACACACACACACACACTGATGAAAGCATACATCTATCATGTAAAACTCTTGCATTGCGAGATTGTCATGAAAATTCAACAGAATCACGTGTGAAAATCCGTCAGCATGGTGTCTTATAAACAGGATATACACTAAATAGTGTTCATTATTCTAGTTGTTAGAAACTCTGGCATTTACAGTAAAGTTGAGAGTCAAGCGTGGTGACCTCAGCACTCAGAAGGTAGAGACAGGAGAATCAGAGGAATTTGTGGCCAGTCAGGGTTACAAGAGACCCTGTCTTTAAAAAAAAAAAGGAAGGAAGGAAGGAAGGAAAGGAGAGAGAGAGAGAGAGAGAGAGAGAGAGAGAGAGAGAGAGAGAGAGAATAGAAGAGTGAGAATAGAAAAAGAGTAGACCAATGAGATCAAGGCAGAGCAGAGGCATTTCTCCCGGGAGTGGGCAGTCTGGAGGTGTGGGGTGACCTATGCACCTAAGCTGTGAGTGCGCAGGACCCTAATGCTACGTCCCCAAGGGACAGTGCTGACTGCACATGAGGGCTTTGGGAGCATGGGGTTGTTTGGTTTGGTTTGGTTTGGTTTTTTTGGACAGGGTCTCTCTACATAGCTCTGGCTGTCCCAGAACTCACTATGTCGACCAGACTGGGCTTGAACTCACAGAGATCTGCCTGCCTCTGCCTCTCAAGTGCTGGGCTCACCCAGCTGAGCAGCCAAATAAAGGGACTGCGGTAAAGAAAAAAGACCGGTAGGGTCCACTCTGACCCAGGGACCCTGCACTTCAGCAGGTGTGCCTGAAAGTCTCCAAGTCTCACACCACGGAGATACTGAACAGCCATCTCTTCTGCAGCACCATTCGCTGCAGTCAAAATGGGGAACCAGTCTAGGTCGCCCCCAACAGTTACATGGCTAAGGGATTGTGGTACACAGGCAGGGTGACACTTCCGTCAGCTGTAAAGAAAAATAACATTTCATTTGCAGGAAAATGAATAAACTAGAAAGTATCACATCAGACGGAATAAACCAGACTCAGACAGAAACGTTTCTCATATGTAGAATCTAGATTATGTACATGATCTGTCTAATCTATCTGTCTGTCTGTCTGTCTGTCTGCCTGTCTATCTATCATCTATCAATCTATCTGTCTATCTCAATGTTTCTCTCATATGTAGAATCTAGATTATGTACATGATCTGTCTAATCTATCTATCTGTCTGTCTGTCTGTCTGTCTATCTATCTATCTATCTATCTATCATCTACCTGTCATCTATGAAAATGATATAAAAGTAGAAAGGCACTTCCTTGGGGTAAGAAGGAAACCATGGAGGAGAATGAGGAGACGAGACTATGAACAGGGTACTCTTTTAGTTAAGACAAATTCATTCACACACACACACACACACACACACACACACACACACACACAATGGGATGGCTTTAGCTCGGTGGCTCCTTCAGTAATGCAACAGGAACTAGAAGGACTGGAGGAAAACACTTCAGCGCTGCTGTCTCTGGACACTGAGAACTCAAATGGTTTCTTAATATGTTTTCGTAGTTTCCAAATCTTCAGCAGTGAGCTTACATTTTTACTTTTATTACTTTTATTATTAAAAACTTGGAAATAAAAACATCACACACTACAGTTAACTAGATTCAAAGATTATGCAACCTAATTATGCACTGTTAGAACTGACTTAAATTTTGTAGTGATCTGGCGAAAATAAAGTGTTACAGACACATTCTCACACATCAGGAAGCCAGCCTGATCTGAGACCCCATCCCGTGTGGATTTGGTTCACAAGCTCCCAAGCCAGAGACACCACAGCATGCATGTAACCTGACCCCCATATCAGACCTGCTCCCCTTATCCTTGGAAGAGACTATATACCCTGAATAAGAACCCACGAGGACAGTTCCAGGGTACCAGGCCCAAGGATGGTGTCACTGAGAGCCTGGGAACTCAAGCGGCATGGTGGAGAGGGGCTTGCCAACAGCAACGAGGCTCTACAGCAGGGCCAGCCTTACCATCTGCAATGGCTCTAGAGGGCCATGCCTGCATGTGGTTCTGTTAAGCTCATGTAGGCATCCACTTTAACTGGGGGTGGGGCCACTCCTTGGACAGGGCACTATGGACGGTATAAAACGGAGGAAGCCGGTTGAGGACTCATATGCATTCACCCCTCTCTGCTTCTTGGTCATGCGTGCTATTTCCGGTTCCTCAGCCTTGACTTCCCGTTACTGTGCTTTGGACTGTGAGCTCAGATAAACCCCTTTCCCTTAAGTTGTTTATGCTAGTGTTTTTAACACAGCAACAGGAAGGAACCAAAACACCAGGAGATGGCAGAGTCAAGCCTGTTCACTTTTAATCAAAGACAGCCTTGATCTGGGACAGACCCTGGGCCAGCAGCAGAAAATGAGAGCCCTGGTGCTGTGTGATACCGGGTTGGTGCCTTCCTTCTCTGGGCCTCTGCTTTTCCACCTGTAGTTGTGGAGTTGGACAGAGAGTTCTCAGTGACTTCCCAGCTTGGAGACAGCAGCTGACACCACAGACCCTTGGCCACCCTGTCTTCATGGCCCAATAGACGGAGGATGGATGCCTTTGAGCCCTATTGTTCTGGTCCTGCCTCTAATGAGGCCACATCTGGAGTGTATCTTCTCTGAGTCCTGTTGTGTGCAGTTCCTCACAGCTGGGTCCCCATAAATCACTTGGTTCTGTGGACAAGTTCCCAGAATCATCCAGAACCTGACCCAGAAAAGGCCGTTTTTATTTCCCCTCAGTTTCTGATTCCAAAAGCTATGAAATAAACTCCATCCACACTGGAACGAGCTCCCAGCCCGTCCAAACTCTAGACGAGAGGCTTTCAGAGGGGCCACATGTCTTCAGGCAGGAAGCATGAACCGGCACCTCCCAGTTCCCTTTGCGGGGTGGGAGTGGTACCTCAACTCCACAGTGAAGAGTCTGGGCAGAAATGACCCCACCAGACTTCCTATGGTTTGCATATTCTTATTTTCCCCGGAGAGATATGGTAACTACGGAGGAGAGGTGTTGAAAATGAACAGCCCTGTGGAGGGAGGGGAAGCCTGTGCTCTTTGGTTTAACCAGGTATTCTCCTTGCTGCTACTGACACCAATCTGGCCCCACTCTCTCTCCGTCTAAGACCCTGGAGTCTGTCTATGAAGGCTTTGCATCCCTCCCTCAGTGAGTGCTCCCTGAGCGCCACGGACATGGGGGTGGGGGTTGCTGTTTCCACACTAACTCCTATAATGCTCATTGCCCTCCCCCAGCCCTGACCCTATTCTTATACTTGGTGATGGGTGGCACAGCAGTGAGGTGACTTGCCCAGAGTTCAAGCAGCCAAATTGAAGGCAGCACCTACTGTAGTTAGTCTCGCCTACTGTAACTCGACACCATCTCTCCTGCTGAGCAAAGTCCCACCTTGACTGCCAGTGGAAATAAGGGTTTAGAATCAACTCCACTTGGAGGTATTCTTAAAGATAATTTTTGTTTCATTTTTGTTATGTATCCCGGCCTTGAACTTACTCTGTAGACAAAGCTTACCTCAAATTTACGACACTCTTTTTGCCTCAGCCTCCTTGTGGAGGAAGGTTGAGGCTTAGCTAGTTCTTATGTAGCCCAGGCTAGCCTCTATCTGGCTATGTGGCCAAGGATGATCTTGAACTCCGCATCCTCCTGCCTCCACCTTCCAGGTGTTGGGATTCTAGGTAGGTACCACCATGCCCAGCAGGTCTTTCTTGGGTCACACACACACACACACACACACACACACACACACACACACACATTCTGCCACCCCCTCCCCCTCGACAGCCTAGCAATGCTACTTTCATCGCTCTTGAGGCATCCGGGTTCAGCCTGGCCTGGTCAGCAGTGGAGCAGGACCAAGTCCAGACTTTCAGCTACACGTAGATTTGCTGCTACCACTTCCTTGTTTTCTCTCCCTCCTGGAAACTCAGGAAAACCACATCCCACCAGGATGGTGGAGGAAGCAAGGCTGGCTGACCTGGAGCAGGGCAGACTCTGGATGATCTCCACTCCAGAGGATTAGCCAGAGGCTAAGAGCAAACACACTGGGTGGCCTCTGTGGAGACCTAGAGCAAGAATGAAGCACCAGGGACACCCATCTCAAGGCAGCGTTACCAGGAAATGGGTGTCATGTGAGGGCTGCTGCTCACGGGCAGGGGACTGGCTAAGATTGGCTGACCACATGCTAGAGACACAGGTGGGGGACTCGTACAATGATGTGCAGGTGAGCATCTGACTTCTGCCAAGTCCCTGCGGCAGCTCCGGCAGTCGCTTGCTTTCTCTGCTCACAGCTGTCTGTGAGAACCAAGCGGTGCTCTGCAACCCAATGCCACACTAGAGCTGTACAGATGGGCACACACATCTGGTCATTCCTTCGTGGGGTGTTGAAATCTCTCCAGAGGTTCTCATGCACTCTCTCTCACTGACCCCTGCCTTGTAAGAGGTTCAGGATGAGTCACAGAAACTTAATGATTCAGCAGCTGGGGCAGAAGCCTCCATTCCATAGGGACCACGTTGAAGATGGCTGAGGGGTGGATGGAGCAATCACAGCTGATCTGGGCTCTGACTGTGGCCTCTCTGGCAGCAGGGCGCTAACAAGGCAAGATTGAAGAAATGCCTCCCCCAGTCTCTGCCATTTTAAAGAGAGAGAGGGTGGAGGGTGGCTGATCACCGATGGAATTCTATCCGATTTGTGCCCTCACCCAGAGGGCCAGTCTGGCCCCTGTGCGGCTCCTGGTCTGGGTACGTCTCCCTAAACTTGGTACTTTTCAGAAATGTGTTTGCGCAGATAGAAGTCAGTCACAAAATCCCCTGTGCTCTCCAAGTGGGGCAGACTCATTCATTCAGGCTGTAACTAACAGTGTTGTGTAAGTGGGCTAAGGGTGAGGGGATGGACCTACAGCAGGGTGTGGGAGCCGTTGGACCATCGGGGACCTGAGTCACCTCTCCTCCCCTCTGAGAAGCAAGACAGAGCAGCAGCCACTAAGCTCTGGAGTACGTCTTGGGTGCTATGTGACCGCAGATCGGTTCTCTGCCCTTCCCAGTATTTTTATCTAAAACAGTCCCAGGGTTTGTATGGACGCTGGCATCTTGGCAGGTATTTTAAGATGCTCTAGTGAGCTCATAGTAGGACAATCTTAGGATGATGCCTTCTTGACTGTGATAATTATCATCGTCGCTATCATGAGTAAAAACTACACATGGGAGGCCACAGTCCTGCCCCAACCTGCCAACCAACCTGACAAGATCAGACGATAGAATCCCAGTAGAAAGCAAGTTCCTGAAGCTATCTGTAAAGAAAGACATTGGGGCTATTGCTTACTTTTTATTTTAATTTTATTCTGTGTGTATGGGTGTTCTACCTTCCTGCATTATTTGTGTACCACCTTCATGCCTGGCTTTGAAGGGACCAGAAAAGAGAGATGGATCTCCAGGAGCTGGAGTTAGAGATGGTTGTGAGCTGCCATGTGGATTCTGGGAGTTGAGTTCAGGTCCTCTGGAAGAGCAGCCAGTGCTCTCAAGCACTGAGCCATCAGCTCTCCAGCCCACTAGGAGACAGGCCAGTGTTTCCAGTCACACTTAGCAGTTAAGTATTGCAGCTATGATGTTCCAGGGCTAGAGGGCAAAGTCCTCAAAACTTTCTCCCTGGATTGGAACTTAATACGATCTAATACAGCAAACCAGTTTGTGAAGGTGCAGTTTTTAAAAAGAGGCCCTGTTGATACTTCCAGAACTTCTGCAGAGCTGAATTCAGATGGCAATTAGCAAGCAAAACGTGAAATACTGATGAGAATTCAGCTCTCGTTTGCTGCGTCTGCAAACCACACCCTTCCTTCCCTTAACAGCCTCCGTCTCCCCCGTCAACTATATTTGGTCCTGGGTGGCCTCTGGGTGTCTCCCAGTTATCCATCCATCTCATAGATCTCAGATTTGCAGGATTGTTTTTTTAACCAATTGTCTGCTACAAAAGCACTGTCCCATTTCCAAGCTGACACCACCACCTAGTGTGTCACACAAGGAAGGCACGTCTGTGGGGACTGGCCCTAGCCTCCTTTTTGCCTCTTCCCTCTTCATGCAGGATCTTGGCACAGCCCTGACCCCTTCTCAGTCTCACCTCTTAAGGTCTCTGCTGCTGACAACGCAGTCCACAGAACAGACTGTGGCACATACCTTTCCACTCAGCACTTGAGAGACTGAGGTGACCTGGGCTCTATGGAGGATTCAAGGCCAGTCTGGGGTACATCACGAGATCCAGGAAAGAAGGAGAAAGGGAGAGACAGACAGAAACAGAGGGGGCTGCTAAATGCAAGAAGAAAGGAAAGATATGGGGGGAAGAGGGTGAGAAATGAAGAAGAGATACAGAAGGAAGAAGAAACAGGAAGTGGAAGAAACTGACAGAAGCAATGGCATCCCCTAATACTTAGTAAGGTGTGACAGCCCTCTGGACCCGCCCTAGATCTGCTGAGCATGGTGCCTGTTCTTCAAGTGGCAGGCGATTCCCTCCGCACATGAGAACAAGGGAGGAGCTGTTCTAACAGGAAGACAAAGGGGAGCTGCTAGGACAGGGCACTTCAGCTGAGCAGACCCTCAGTCCATAAGGAAACAGTACAATTACCAATAAATATAACTTATAGCTTATATTGTATGTAAATACTACATATGATTATATATAAAAATATAAACACAATAATTAGTCTTATAAGTAAAATAAGTCCCTTCTTGAGCAACAAGATATTTGTCATCTGAGGAAATATTACTCCTTACGAATTTGTAATCAGTCTACAAAGTGGAATCTTCTAGAATGGTCAGTAGGCACAACAGAGGCAGTCATCCCTGGCACCCCAATCCCTCTATGCGTACAATGTCTATGTTCCTACTAGTGGAAGAGAACCACGGATGTATCTCTGCTCCCAGACCTTCAACCTAAACTTGGCTCCTAGAAGCCATCCTGAATCCTAGCCACGCCACACCACGGCAGCTTACTTCTTCAAAGCTAGCAGTGTGCTCTCAGCAGTGATCTCCGCGAGCTTCACATGAGACTGATTTCTGCCATCAGCGAACTGGGAAGCAGAACCAAAGTCCCAGAGGAGACAGCAGGAGGTCACATCTGGATTTCACTCAGAACCCAGAGCTAAGAAAACAGTAAAGTTGAGCACAGCCTGCCCTATGACCTACAAGGGGCTGTGAGAAAATAGGTGAGTGACTGTTTCACCTGCTAACTTCTCGGTTGTAACAGGAAATACCAACTGACATCTGGAAAACACTACTGTAGCACAGACCTACACAGACCTACAGCATGGCAGGTGGGTGATATGGGATTCCCCTCTGTATGCTGTGAATTACCATTAATGAATAAAGAAAACTGGCTTGGCCTGATAGAGTAGAACAGAGCTAGGAGGGAAAAACTAAACTGAATGCTGGAAGAAAGGAGGAGGAGTCAGGGAGAAGCCATGGAGTCCCACTGAAGACAGATGCTGGAACTTTAGCCAGTAAGCCACAGCCACGTGGCGATACACAGATTAATAGAGATGGGTTAAATTAAGATGCAAGAGTTAGCCAATAAGAAGCTAGAGCTAATGGGCCAAGCAGTGATTTGAATAATATAGTTTCTGTGTGTTTATTTTGGGGCTGAGGGGCTGGGAACCAACAAGTGGCTTCCTCCAACGGGGTGGCTGGAGGGGGGGAGATTTTGAGAAACCTGACAGAGAAAACTTCTGGTTCCTTAAATAGACCTTTGGTAGAGACATAGCTGCTGGAGCTGCCGGCAGTGTAAGTACAGAAGGAAGTGAGGGCCGTGAGTGGAAACTCGAGGATGGGCATCCTTGTCACAGAAGAAAGCTCCGTGAAACTGACTTGTGTAGTTACATGGACCTCAGTCCAGGAACAAACAAGAACCTTCCAAGGATGGTCTTATACCCAGTTAAACTATCTACCTCACAGCCACAGAAGGCAGGACAGAAAACATTCCCAAACAAGTAAAAAGGGCCTGCTACAAATGGACCTACCTACTCCTAGGGGAAACATCAACATCCTTACAATGCAAACCAACAAGACATAGAGTCTCAGAAAGCAAAGAACAACGTGAGAACTGACATATAGGCCAGGAAACTAGAGGACTGTGTGAGCAAGTGTGTGCATACGCTCTTCCTTTACTGTTAAAACAGTAAGTGTGCCATTCTACCATTGGGTTCATAAGACATACCATGACCATAACAGAAAAGTGGGGAGAAACAGATTGATCCAGCTAAGTTTTACTAAAATTAATTCAACAATAAGCTGAAGACCATGAAAAGTTTAAGAAGCATATTGTGATTTCTAAGACACATGTTCAACAAGGAACTAAAGAATATAGCTAAGAGGGCTGAGGCTGGGTGGTAGGACACTTGCCTAGTGTACACAAGGTAGTGGGTTTTATCAACACTGGATGTGCACACGCGTGTGTGTGTGTGTGTGTGTGTGTGTGTGTGTGTGTGAGAGAGAGAGAGAGAGAGAGAGAGAGAGAGAGAGAGAGATCACCAGAAGACACACTTATACCACCAATAATGCAGATGGGCAATGAATCTATAGTGGATTCTAATTTTATAAGAGCCATTATCTAAGTTAGGTGATAATTTATGTACATTGTCTCAGCCTCTAGTGAGTATAGGGTTAACTCGCTCATCCCAGAGACAGGTGTGGTCACCCTGGACATTTCTTCCAGTTCTTTTCCACTTCCCAGTTCCTCAATCTGAATTATACACTCACCTTCCAGAGACCATTCTCTGAGGCTCACCTGACTAGTCTCAATGTAGACTGCAAATCTACTATGAGGACCACCTGTCTCAGTGTGACTTTATATCGAGTGTGTCAACTCGGAAACACCCTGAACCCCAGTGAGGGCTTTGGTCACCAGTGACCCCACACCACTCTTCCTTTCCACCCCCTGCGTGACTGTGCATGTCCCTGACCGCTCCCTCTTCTTGCTGGCCCCATGAGGCCTGTCACGGCTATTCTTGACTGTCAACTTGATGACATCTAAAATTAACTAAAAATATTGGTTGGGCACACCTGAGAGGTTTTCTTTTTTATCATTTAAAGTGGTAAGACCCACCCTTGATCCAGATTTTTTGAAGCGTTAAGATTCACTCTTAATCTACGCCACACCTTCTGGTGACAGTGTGTATAAAGGACATGGAGGAAGGAAGCTCACTCTCTCTGCCTGCCTGCCCTCACTCTCGCTGGCAAGCTCATTTCTTCACTAGCATTAGATCCCACTTCTTTGGGATCTAATATATACTGAAGACTAACAGAGACACCCAACCTCATGGACTGAACAGCTACTGGATTCTTGGACCTTCCATTTGTAGACAGTCACTGCTGGACTAGCGGGACCACAGCCTGTAAGGCACTCTAACAAATCCCCTTTCCCTCTATCGATAGATTCATCCCATCAGTTCTGTGTCTCCAGAGAACCCTGACTAATACAAGGCCTGGCTCACAGCTCCAGATCTGTGTGTGATACACTGTTGCTTGCTTTTCAGGTGATTTTGCTTTCCTCCCTACGGACAGCATCCTAGCTGACACCCCTAATGCTAACTTGTTTCTGCCCAGGTCAGGGCTCTCCCAGAGAACAGCGATCTTGGTATCTCGATAGGTTATATTAGACCGGAGGGAAAGAAGGGCCACAGTCATCTGCCAATAGAAACAAATTCTGTGAAAGGGGCACTTGCTCACTTGGGACTCAGGCTGTCCTCCAGGATATAGAAGTCACCCATGCAAAATATATGGTAACCATCCACCATCAAACACCCAGAGTGCCAGCAAGGCCAGCGAGGGGTGACACTCTCCCGAGAGCTCCAAAGGGGAAGAGGAAATGGAATTCTAGAACCCAAGGCAATCTGTCTCAGCACTCTGCAGACCAGCATGGCATTCACACCTGCCCATTGTCAGGGAGACGGGAATCCAAGGCCAGACTGTTGGGAGAACCACCTCACATCCATGTGGCCTTTTTTAGACCCTTCACCCATCACGGCAGGGAAAGCCTCCTCAAATACTGTAATGTGTCCAAAAATAAGATTATTTTCCGGATCTTCTCAAGCACTAAGCTCACTGCTCCTGGTGGAAGGAGTTAGTGAGCTGACTCCTCAAGCCAGGCCAGTTGGCTGCCACGCCTGTGATGTGCACAGACGCAGGTGCAGCCTCCCACACTCTGGGTGCAGTTGGGGACGCCAGCTCCATGCCTGGCCCACCCAGGCTGCTTCCCTGTGCTTGGGAAGGGGCTTCCCCCTACACCAGGCCACCTGACCCTCCACACTATAGAAGGTGGGGGTAAGCAAACAGTGGTCCCTCCCCTGACCTGCCAAGTCGCCACAGCAGGACCAGGGGAAGGTCAGGCCCACCCTGCCCTCGGCCTGAGAGCTGAGCCAAGGAGCTGCCCCACCCCACACTCCTGCCTGCTCAAGAGCGGCCTAATCCTTAAAGAGAAAACAAGTGCATTACTTTGTGTGTGCTTTCTGAACAAACACCTGCTTGCACGCATTGTGCTTCACATCTTATATGGGATGGTTCTAAGACTTTAAAGGGGTAGGACGGCCCCATGGACAGGGTGCTTGATGTGAATGAGTGAGCATTCGAGAAGGGGTTTCCAGAAAAGCCTGGCCAACGTGGAGGGCTACAGAGAACGATCGAATAAGACACGTGAAGTCAAACTGACCTCTACACACGTGCCCCAGATGTGTGAACATGCACATACACATACCATACACACACTCACTCTCAGAGTCCCTCCTACATGCCCCAAACGGCTAATCCCCTGCCTCAAACTCAGTTCATGATCTTCATCTCATTCACACGAACTGGAAGTACGGAGCAGCTAAGGTGCAAAGGTGGATCCAGGCAAAGCATATCTGTAGCTGAGGAGATATTGGCGTCACTCTAGAAGGATCTCCTCAGGGTAGAATGCGTGAGAGAAGAGCTAGAGACAGGAGGTGACACTTTTTAATGAATCGCGGATGTGACAGGGACAAAAATAAGGTCCGCAGTCTGCCTTCTCACTGAGGCTTTCTTGAGGCAGGGTCTCCCGTAGTCCAGGCTGACCTCAAACCTTCTGTGTAGCCAGTGATAACCCTGAACTTCCAATCCTCCTACCTCCACTTCCTAAGTGCTGGGATTAGGGGTGTGCCACCAAGCCTACTTTAAAAAGCATGGGGTGCCGGGGATTGAACACAGGACCTCGTGCGTGCTTAGGCAGGCACCCTACAACTGACTTACACCCTGAGCTCACTGACGGTATTTTTAATCGTTCCTATTGGCTATAACAAGTTGACGAGCTCCGGGAGCTGATCTAGGACCATCCAGACATCGGGACTTTGGGGCAATAGCCACAGCAGCCGCCTCATCACAAGCTGTCATGCTGGTTTAAATAATCAAATACTATTTTAGAAGCAACTTGAAAACTGAGTTTCGTGTAGAATGTTGCATTTCTCCTGGCGCTGCCAGGTGATAAAAATGACAAGCGACACAAACGTGTTTTAAAGTCACAATGGCTAAGCACTACTGAAAGCCACCGGCCGCCCTCCCGCCAGGCATCTGTTGGAAACACACTCTCAAGTTTGGATGATCCTGGTACGCCATATTGTTTCTCTGAAGTTTCAGACTTGGCTAGTCTGTTTGAGTCAACACGAACATGATGACTGTTTTGACTGCGACAGCAACACGTAAGCAAAAAGCATTCTTTATTATAATATAAATGTAGACCGTCTCATCTAGTTCACACCTGGAGAAATCAACGCAAGGTTCCTAGTGTCCATCTCAGCCCACTGAGAAAACGCTAACTCGACGTTTGAGGTATTATCCGTTTGTGCGACCTGGGAATCTTCATAAGTACCAAAATAAAATATTTACCTTTTGGTTAGTGAGAATAAAAGGCACCATTGTGAAAGGCACATCTTGATAGAAAAAAAAATATCATAATTAACCTTTCCAAATATCAAAGGTAACCTCTTAGGATTGCCCTTAGAAAACAGGGTATTGGGAGACACTTCAAAGTTTTCAAAGCCTGTACAAAGCTTATTCACATTCTTATGAAAACCAACATATTCACAAATGGCAACCATGTACTTCCTCCACCTCACTGGGTGCAGAGTCCACGGCCAGGATGGGCTCCTTCCTTGACAAGGCGACGCGCGATCACACGTGTTCCTTGAAGAACCATTTCTGCTTGTCTGAGTTGGTGCAGTCCCGCAAGAGTGGGGCAAAGGCTTGGTCAAGCTCCCTCTTTGCGGCTTTGACGCATTTCCCGGTCTGCTTGTGAACTAAAGTGCCGTCCTACAAATGACAACAGACGTGGCATGTTCAAGATATTTAGTGACTCCTCAGAAAGGCCTTGGCTCCTGCAAGGCAGGTTTTGAAGATCCCAGGGAGCAATTTTGAGCCTTTCAGAAATGTGTCAGCCACGCAAAACAGCGCCACCTACTGGCTACTCCAGAGGATGGGTCAGCGCTTCTAGTTTGCTCAGTGAAATCACAACCAAGATCCTTTATTTACCTCCCCTGTGTCTCTTCAACAACTAACTCCATCCTTGATGGCTTCCTTCTCCTGAGCATTTTAACAGAGTCAGGAGACCTGTTCATACTCCTCACTTGTCTGCAGCCGGGTGGGTGACCTGTTCACCTGTTCCTAGTCTAGATGAGAGGCAGTGGGTTCTCTACTGGTCCCAGCTTCACAAGGTGTGGCCATCTTTAATGGCCCTGCTTCTCTCTCCACATCCTTGCCTAGGGTATGGGGAGTCTCTCTCTTTGCTGTGTATCTTGTCCCCCCTCCTCGTTGCATAAGCTGTACCCCTGTAAGGAATTTAACAAAGGTCCTGACAGAACATATAACCTCCCAGTTCTGAGGGACAGGACCAGTCAACAGCTAAGAAGCTACTAACCCCACCCTTCCAGGATCCCCACCCAGACCCAAGTTGCCTCCTGAGGATGCTAAAAGTAAGCAACTCCCTAAAGCATCTCTCTGGCCAGCCTTCTCCACAAATTTACTTCTTAAGTGATCACAGAACTTTAAGGTAAAATTATTTGTGTGCATGTATATGTGTGCATCCGTATGTGTATGTGTGTGTGCACGTGTGTGTGCATGCGTGTATGTGTGTGCGTATATGCGTGTGTGTGCACGCATGCATGTGTGTACTCATAGGCATATGTACATGCAGAGACCAGAGGAAGACATGGTGCCACCCCCACCTTCTTTGCTTGAGACATGGTCTCTCCTGAATTTCAACTTCACCGATTTACTTAGTCAGCTTGTTCTGGGGAATCCCCTATCTCTGACTCTCAAGTGCTGCCTCCCATGTGGCTGTCACACCCCCTTGTCCTTTATGTGGGTACTGGAGATCCGAACTCCTGTCCTCTCGGTCATATGACAAATGCTTTATCTACTGAGCCATCTCTCCAGCCCTACAGTGAAATTCTTAATGCTTACTATGGATGACAAATGAAAAGAGACAAGGATAACAGACTGTGGGGTGTGAGGATCAGTCTTTCTAATATGTTTTATTTTCATTTAAAACAGGGCTTTGCTGGTCTGGAACTCAAAATCCTCCTGCCTCAGCTTCCTGAGTGCTGGGATTGGAGGAGTCGCTACTATACCCAGCTCTTATTTTCTTCTGTCAAACAGGCAACACTATAGGCCTCAACTCTCCCAGGGGGCCTGCAAACTCCACTGTTTACTATTACATACTTCGACTTTGAGTGGGATTTCAGAACAACCCACTTGGAGCAATGCAGAGCAATCTCTATCTAACCCTGAGGCCAGTCAGGAATAGATACTGAAAGATAACTCAGTTTTGTTCGGACTTATTTCCTCCAGCACTTTGTCTTACCACAAGCCTGCTGCAAATGGGTTAAGGGCCTGTGCCTTCTAGGTGTGCAATGGCATCAAACTCTCAGTCAACAGTATCTGGAAAGCCAGCTCCATCCCAGAGTGTCTGCTTGGGTTACCTCCATGAGGTAACCTCTGTAGGGCCTCAGCTTCCACAGGAAGTCCTGGGAACCCACCAAGTCCTTCCCAGAGCAGGACAGGGCTGCTATTAAGAAGCCCATTTCAGAGTGAGGGCGAAGAGGCTCAGAGAAGCAGGGTGATTCGTGCTTGGGTCTAAGCTTATGTTCCGGCACTTATACCATTATGGCATTTGTATTAACAGCGCCACCTCACTCCCATACATTTGTGACCACTCTGCTTTCTATTACAACCTGCTGTAGCTCATGTGTGAAAGACTGAAAGAGAAGAAAGCCCCACTGTCACCAGAAGCCATAGCCTGACCCTATAGTTCCCTCCAGGCGTCAGAGTGAGGTTTCCAGTGTCTGAGGCCCACTGGGACCAGGCTAGAGAGGACGCCTGGCTTCCAAGCTGTCTTACAGACCTGGAGGGATGGCAGAGGGTTGCGCACTCACTGACCTCGTGTAGGATGAACTCCTGATTCTCCGGGACGGTGTCCCTGCAGAGGTGCATGACGAGGGCATCCTTCCCTTCCTCCACAGCTATGCAGGCCTCGGGCTGGCGGGTGTTGTAGCGTATTTCTTTCTGGGATGTGTACTCGAAAAACTAACAACAGGGTGACCAACATTGTGTCAGTTTACCTTGCGATGTGGAAGAAGACGCCCTGAGCAAGACCATCTAGGACGGCAGTTCTCAACCTGCATGTCAGATGTTCACATCACGATTCACAACGTGAGCACAATTACAGTTATGAAGTAGCAACGAAAATAACAGTATGGTTGGGGTCCCAACATGAGGAACTGTACTAAATGGTCGCAGCACTAGGAAGGTTGAGAACCACTGATTTAGGGGGAGTAAGTGGGGTGGACTGGACCACCACCACCCTACCCCACCACCGCCATGACTATGTTAGGGCTCTAGGTGTCTTGGGGCACTGAGCTGGCCTCTAACCCAGTGCTTGGTTCGTAGAGTAGAGCATTCCTCTCTTGCACAACCCATTTACTGGACAGTGAAGGTGGGTTGTTAGGGGGAAAGAAAATGGACCTGTCTTAGGGGCTGTCTGCAACCTTGAGCAGCCAATTCTCCTTTGCCTCTCTCCTTCTCTGCCATTTAAATGGCTGTGAAAAAAGGCCTGGAAGATTTGGGGGAAGGGGTACAGCTCAGTGGTAGAGCATTTGATTAGTGTGGGCCAGGTCCTTGGCTTAACACCCCACCCCACACCTACCCCATAAAAGATGTCTCTCATCCCAGGCAATCTGTTTTGTACTCTGGTGTTCCTGGCAACTCTCTACAATACCTGGGAAGTATCCTGGTCCCTGGTCCCACTGCATAGTGGGAATAAGGGTTCTTTCTCTCTCACAAGGGCCCAAGAAGCTATACTTCTTAATACTTTTGACAAGGCGCCTTCCCCTGCCTCTAATACAGGTGGTTCCAAGGCAATGCTTCTCCATCCATTTCCATCCATTTCTTAAGAGCTCATCAAACAGGAGGCCAGGATTTGGAGTGAGATGGGCCTGAACTCTGAGGGCCCTAGCTTGGAGAAGCAGGATACTAAGAAGTATTGAAGAGCCCAGATAATCTAAGGCTGGGGGTGGGGCTGGAGTGATGGAAGTTTGGAAGTTCAGACCAGGAGGAGGCTTACGGTCAAATGGTCAGTAGGAGTGAGAGAAAAATGTCTCCATCTTTCCATCTCTAGGTGTCTGGGTCCCAAACCAACCCATCCTCTGCATCCCTGGTGGTGAGCCACTCTGGCACATGAACCTGCTTTCCTAGGCTTATCCCGCTCTGGTCCTCAGAAACCCTAAAACCAAGCCTCTCTGCCCAGCCTGACCCACAGCACTTCAACCAGAAGGAGCTACCCGGGCCCTACCTGAGGCAGTCTTCCCAACACTGCTTTGATATACCATGCATCAAAACCTATTTTATTTAAGAATTAACTCTGGAACTGGCTCACAGTTAAAGGTGCTTGCCACCAAGCCTGGTGACCGGAGTTCAAACCCCAGAACCCACAAAGTAAAAGGAGAGAAGCAACTCTCACAAGCTGTCCTCTGACCTTCACACTTGTTTTATGGCTTATGCATGCTCACGTACATATATGTGTACGTACACACACACACACACACACACACACACACATAATCTTTAAAAAAATTGAAAGGATCTAATTTTCTTCTTTCTGATCCAAGTTGGTGACAGAGTTACTTTCAATGACAAAAACAGAGAGGCTGACAATCAGTTAACTAGACAATAATAAAAGCATCAAATCAAAGATCAAGAGGCCACATGGAGGGATACCTCCAAAAGACATCTGACAAGATACACATAACTAAGCTGAAGCAACATGAAAGCAGCACTCTAACTACTGATAGCACATAACCCAAAGCTTTCACATCAACACAGGAGGGAAGAAAACATATATTCATCTAAGTTGTCCCTCTGAGGCCTGTCCCCTACCCCTCTCTACTTTTTGTATTATAACTCTTTGATGAATTCCTAAAGTGATACGCCGCTGACAGGTGGTGCAGAGGAAGCGGGGACTTCACGGGAGGAAGCAAGGCTTGGGTATGCCCTTGGGACCACATCTTGCCCTCCACTATCCTCCCTGTCTCTCTCCTGACCCCATGACGTGAACTGATCTCCCTACCTCACTTTTCTGTTACCACGACGTTCTGCCCAGACACACAGGGCCAAGCCACCATGAGCTGAACCCTCTGAAACCCTGAGCCCAAATAAGACTTCATGCCCTCGGGTTCTTTTTGTAACTCTGACTCCACAGTGACGAACCCCAGCGAGTCCCACACGCTAGGCTAGTGTTCTGCCTCTGAGTCGCATTCCAACAGGAAAGACAAACAAACCAAACCCAAATATTTAATTTCCTAAAGAACACACAGAGGGCTGGTGAGATGGGTCGGCTGGTAAAGGATCTGATGGCCTGAGCTCTCTCCCTGGGACCCACATGGTAGAAGCAGAGAACAGAACCCAGCATTTACACACACACACACACACACACACACTGTAGGCACGTGGACACATACATACACAAGTAAATAAGTAAATAAATATAATAAAAAAATTTTTTATACAAAGAAGAGTGGCAAAGCTTGCCCCTTGAGGCCCAGACCTACCTGGTTCTGCCCCATCCCATGGCAGAGATACAGAAGGACCTGGTGGCCATCGACTTGGTTTTCATTGGGAGGGTTATAGTCAAGGCAGTACCCTTTGAGTCCCTTGTTCTGGAGCTAAACAAGACACAAACATGGCACCTGGGTCTAGATTTCTACACACCACGTGACGTTAGTGGGGGGACCCCAGCGACCACCCCAGGGAAATGAGCCCTTCCCCCATTGTCCAGCTCTTTCTGGTCATTGTGCGCTCCCATGTAGATAACAGGTGGGAACCTGGCCCCAGTTTAAGATGACAAACCCCCGGCCTGAAAGCCCACATCTCGGGCTGGAGAGATGGCTCAGAGGTTAAGAGCATTGCCTGCTCTTCCAAAGGTCCTGAGTTCAATTCCCGGCAACCACATGGTGGCTCACAACCATCTGGAATGAGGTCTGGTGCCCTCTCCTTGGCCTGCAGCCAGATAGAATATAGGCCATACACGCAGATAGACTATATAATAAATAAATAAATATTTAAGAAAGAAAGAAAGAAAGAAAGCCCACATCTCTATTCCTCGGCCACAGCCTTATCTCTGTCCTGGCCGGAAAGTCTCCGGGTCATGACCTCACTTCCCTGGTAAGGAGAGACGGAGGAGAGCGCTGCAGCTTACAGACAGCAACACAAGGAAACCTCTCCACAGACAACCGAGCCTGGTTTTCTGTTTTGTCTGCTTTGTTTGCTCAGCACGGTAAAAGCAGTCATTGATGAGAAAATGTGGAGGTGTGACTCGGGCTAACAGATTTCTGAAGCAAGACATGACAGTCCGACCCAGTGTGGAGAGTCCCACTAGAACCTGTAGCCACCCCAAGAGCATCCTCAGAAACTGGAGAAGCGGGCATTACAATGGCAGAGCCAAGAGCAGCAAGGCTTAGTGGCTCGATGGCGGGCCGTGGTAATGGCCTAATTCCTAAGATGGGGCCATATTTACAAAGATGCACACCCAAGTGGACAGGTGTGAACGACATGACACCTGGGGTCTGACCCAAAAGACAGAAACACCAAGGGCGGGGTAAGGCAGGGTGGGGGGGAGGAAGCAGGAGGAACAGAGTCTTGAATATTCGAGAATCGCAGGGACAAGACTCATCATTCTGGGTTTTGGTACATTTGAACATTTTCATATGGAAAACAGAACACTAAAGCCTGGCTTTGCAGTTATCCAAAATGAAACCCCAGCTCTTCAGACAAGCAACAGTGGAGAAGCCCACATGAGATAGTCTACCTCCTAGCAAAAGCAAGACTCTTGTCTTAGCTCCCCTTGTTCCATAAACATTTCTTCGAGGTTTTCAGAAGTACTGGAAGTGAGACTTGTGCCTCCATGATTGCTTTTGTGGTTCCTAAGGGTTGGGAATGACTACCGAGTCAGGGCCATTAAGACTAAAAGTAATCTGAAAATACTGGCAAAAATTAAGACCTTCCCCACCCCCCACCCCCAAATAGTAATTATTAACTGGAGAGATGCTCAATGGGCACCAGCAGCTCCACACAGGTCTAATGACCTGAATTTGATCCCCGGACCTACAAAATGACAGAAGAGAAACCACTCCTGAGAGTTCTTTTGATCTCCACATGCACCACGACACCCCACTTATTAAACAACGACAAAGGGTAGCTCATCCTTGCCAATTTCCAGTCCTGACATTTGATGCTCAAGGGGAAAGGAAAGACAGCGCACCATCACACCAGAGGGCTGGGACCGGAGAGGTCTGTGGTCCCCACAGATGGGGATTTTCTCCCCCAGGATCATTGTTCAGTCCCAAGATGCAGCAGCAGCCAATGCGCCACGGCCCACCGCTTACCATCCCGAAGAAGCCAGGCCTGTCCTCTGGCACGTGAAGCTCTGGGTACACCGTCTCCAGGAACCACCGGAAGTCTTTACACTGGAGCTTGGCCCGAAGCTTCTTCCTCTCAGTCACGTCCCCAAAGGGTTCCTGAGAAAACAGAACGGTTGATTCCCTACAGGCCCCGGAGCCGTCCTGCCTGATGTCACTAAGCTGGGTGCTGGGCACAGAATGTTCAAGCAGTCATAGTGCTTGGCTTGTGAGGAGAAAATGGAACCCCACACATTGTCCTCCGAACTCCACATGCACTCCACGGCCTGTTCCCACATGCTTGCAGAGAAACAAATTACAGGGAGTTGACTTTGAAAAGAAAGACCCAGGGGATAAAAAATGTGAAGGAACCCAGCTACTTCTTGTCCTTTTGGGGGGTGGGGGATCATGAGTCAGCCTTCAACAGGACAGATAACACATTAGAACAGGGACAGTCACATAGACTGTCACACTGTCAGCACTTGCGAGCCAAACACAGAGCCTGCATCAGCATCCCGGACCATGCACCATTGTGGACTCTATGACCACGGTCCATCCTTACGCCCAGCCAGAAGAATGCCATGACCTAGGCTGTGCCCTTCTTATCATTGATGTCTGAGTATTCACCCTCAGACACAGACATGGGTCCTAGATATTATCACGAGAGATCTGCACGCCCACTACAGTGAAGTACACATGTGTGCTGAACACTTACTAGAGGGAGATCAATGCTGGGGCAAGCAAGCTTCTGGAAGTTTTACTTCACAGGCAAACCCCCTGGAAATAAAGCCTGCCACCATGAGGCACAGCAACTACCCACCCAAGAACAATAGTGAGGACTGAGATATGAATGTCCTTGCTCTAATGTGTCACCCTTTAGAAGACTGACAAGTGACACCAAGAAAGGGCAGCAAGTGTCTTCCAATTTCTACTCCCCTGTTCTTTTGGAAGCAATGTTGAATTTACTCTGTGTGAGTGTGTGTGTGCAAATGTGTGTGAGCCATAGTGTGCATGTGGAGACCAGAGGACAGTGTGCGACAGCCAGTTCTTTCCTGCCACCACGTGGATCCTGGGGATTGAACTCAGGTCTTCTGACTTGGTGGCAAGCCCCTTTATCCACTGAGCCATCTCACTGGTCCCAGAAGTCCTTTTTTTTTGAATGAGTCACTGTGCCCTAGCTTTGACCAAAGCCCATCTTCAAACACGGCCCACTAGGCACTGAGCCCACGGTGCATTCAACATTCCTCTCACGTCTCGTGTGGAGCAGGGTGCACTTTGAGAACAGCAACCTCGAGTTGCAGGATGGCTGGCAGTGAGGAACGGGTGTTTCAGTCTGCTGCACTAGACAAGACAGAGGAAGCTGAGGCAAATGACCGTGGAGTCCCTGAGGCACAGGACCATGCAGGAGACTGGACTGTTGGCTCCTGAGTTCAGTAGAGCTGAGAGAGGCACCCTGGAGCATGCAGGCCCTAGGCCTGCTGCCCCCTCCTGTAAGCTAGCAGGCCTTCAGTAGGTTCCTCCGGTTTCTCAGTCTCTCCCTTCCCTTCTTTCTCCTCCTCCCCCACCCCCTGGGCTTCAGATTTTTCATCTATCAGTGAGGACTTGGTAGCTACCCTGCAGGGCTGCTGGGAGGCCTCAGGAGAAATTTCCATCATGGGCCAGGACAGATGTCTTGGAGAAGACTTCCTTGTGTCACCAAGTGACCCTCTGGTGTGCAAAGCTGGCATCTGACTTATAGAGTTTTCTGGTATAGAGGCATGGACCCAAAGTCTTGTGGGGAGCAAAGGGCAGATCCACAGGTCCCTAAGGAAGCAGCCCCCCGAGCTATGTGCCTAAGGGGAGACGCTGGCTCACTCTCACAGCACCTCCTGTCAGTATACGGGCTCAGCTCAGCTCAATGTGTGGCTGGAGTCCATGGGGCAGCAATGCAGCTATGGAAGAATAAGCACGTGGACCCAACCATGCTGGTTACAAAGAGGGAAGCCAAGACACCTGCACCACGGCCAACAGATGGCACTACACCACCCGGACTGGCTATGCCAGCACAGTCAAGCCTGGCTATTCTCTGGTTCTGTACTTGCAAATTCACCTGCAGGCCGAGGTTGGTTTGCAAGCCTGTGCTTTCACAGTCAGAGAGACATCCATAAACAAACTTCAAGTTGTCCGACACATATGCTTCCCGGAAGGTCTAACAGGGCCATGCTCAGCCTTCCTGTTCAGCACTCACACTGTACACGTGTGTCTTTCCCGCGATCTACTGGGGTCTTGTTTTTCACCACGTGTTGCTGACTTTACCAGTCATCAACACTGAGCCCACAATCAGTGTGTCTTGCATTCCTAAATCTAAGGAAATGATGTGGGGCCAACAATATGGTTCAGCTATCAAGGGCACTTGCCACCAAGCCTGACACCATGAGTTCGATTCCTAGAACCCACCTGATAACAGAAGAGAAGCAACTCCTCAGAGCTGTCCTCTGATCTCAACATGTACTGTGGCATGCATGCACCTAAGCATAAACACAAACACACACGTGCGCACACACACATATGCACATACAAACACACACACATACACATGAACACATATGCACATGGGGACACATGTGCATATATGCATGCACACACATATCAATAAATAAAGGTAAAAGAAAAACAGAAGGCTGTGATGTGACACACAGGGAAAATGCTTGCTAGGTAACAGCTGTTCAGACACAGGTGACAGTGTGCCTGAGTCCCACGGGAACCTAACTGTGCTGGGAGCAACGGCATGGAATCACCAATTCATGGTTTGCATGGCTCTATGGACAGTAAGAATCAACTGGGTATTAGCATGAATGAAGACTAGGCTTTCCCACACTGTATCAGAACAGCCCGGTTGGCCCATTCTTAGAACCAGATCTGCTTTGCTGGAGAAGCCAGACTACGGGCCTTGGTTCCCAGGAGGCTGGTGGTGCCCACGTGGGGAGAGACTCACCAGGCGGGCCCGGGGATTGCGGTGGTAGTAGAGTTCTTTAAACTCGTCCATCCACACTTCCGCAGCTCGGACACTGTTGGCCAGGGCCTTGCTGCGCGAATAGGGAGCTTGCTTGGGGAACACGTGGCCCACATGCGAGCAGGGATGTGTTTCCAGAGTGCCACCACACTGCCAGATCTGCAAGGGAGGTGGAGGGGAGAGGCCACACGGTGAGCGAGGAATGGCTGCGGGTCCACAGGGAGTGCAGCCAGGAGGCAGCAGCCGCCAAGGTGCTCAGCCTTCACAGGGACAGAGGCCATTTGCCAGCCTGCACTTGACAAGAGAAAGAGCAAGAAAGCATGCCCAGGGCAAACAAGCCACAGGAGCCAAGAACCCCAAAGCCCAGGCAATAAAGTTCATGCACTTGACCCGGGAGGGCCTGAGAGACCTCGCCGGCGACACATTTTCTTGGCGGGTCAGACATGTCTTCATTACCTGGCACCACAGGAGAGAAGAAAGCAGCAAGGAAGAAGAGAGGTTGGAAAGGTAGAGAGGAAGCTTCTAGAAGAGGCAGGGTATCCTGACACCTAGGGAAGAGGCAGAAAATCTGTTAGAATTACACCCAAAACACAGCAGGCAGGTCATTTGGAGCCTTGGTTTCCCAGAGATAATTTGAACCAACATGTGGTGTTTATAATATAGGGTGTGCATGCTGGGGGAGGGAGGAGACCAAATTCTTCTCAGCCGTTTTCAAGAGGGCAGAACGACACAAAACATTTCTAAAATTCAGAGCTTGATTCTTAGACGCGTGAGATGCTGCTGCTGAGGGAATCGCTGAGGCACTAGGGCCCTTGTGGAAGGCTCCAGGGGGGCAGCAAGGCCTGCTGCAGACGTGCCTTGACCACACTAAGTCTATCATGTCTGACTTCCTACGGGAACCTGACCCTGCCATTCTTAGATGGCTCCCTGAAGTTATCAGGTGTGCCACACACAGAGGCTGCCTCCTAAGCAGCCGGCCAGACAGCAACTCCAGGAGGGCGCAGGACTCTGGCACCGGTATCTCAGCCCAAGCTCTGCCACCGACTCCAAGTGATCACGAACAAGTCACAGTCCCGCTCTCAGTATCAGTTTCCCTGCTCCGCAGAGTGAGAAACTAAGAGACTTGTGATGTCCTTTCCAATTCATCTTACGGAAGGGTAAAAGTACACGTCTAAAATAGTTAAA
Source organism: Myodes glareolus (assembly GCF_982192425.1). NCBI lineage: Eukaryota > Metazoa > Chordata > Mammalia > Rodentia > Cricetidae > Myodes > Myodes glareolus. The sequence continues at coordinate 28,221,050 of NC_142041.1, forward strand.
CAAAAAGCCAAGTATGTTGATGAGATATGCATGTACTGTCTTACAGAATAATGGGGGCACACCAACACTGCAGAGGGAGGCCGAGGTGAGAGACACAGAGAGAGAGAGACAGGGAGGGAGGGAGGGAGGGAGGGAGGGAAGGAGGGAGAATATGGAACACGGGATGAGGCTAAATAGAAAACAAGGCTACTTACCCTGAAGGAGAATTCGAGGTTTTCTCCTCCCCAGACTTCCATGCCTGTATCATAAGACCCCAGATACTCAAAATATCTCTTACTCACAGCAAACAGCCCCCCAGCCATTGTTGGAGACCTAGAAAAAAAGTGGCACCCATATTTCAATGGAAGAGGCACGAAGCCCTCATGGATGGCTACACTACCTCCCGACCCGAGGCCTATGCCCCGGGAAGCTGAGCCCTCTCATGCATTCATCCATCCGTAAGCACACCTGAACTCACACTTTGTGCCCCGTACCAGGCTGAGCCTGGAGGCACGGGCACACCCCGCGGTCCCTGCCTTGAAGTTCACAGACAGTTCAACTCCCCTGCGTGTGACACACTTCAGTGAAGGCCACCCAGAGCTCTGCAAGGCAGGGGCAAGGGCAGGGAGGGTAGAACAGGAAGGGAATGCGACCCTACCCTTTGACAATACGGTGGGGTGGAGGGGGAATCCCTGTGCTTTTAAAATATGAGAAGACAGAGGGAAAATGAAAATTACAGCTTATGTGTATGTCCTCCATTAAAATTTTCAATCAGCTGAAAGATATCAATATAAAATCTATTTATGTAGCAAAGATACTTAATAAGAAAAACGCTCTGGAGAAACCATAGGTAGGGACCAGAAGTCGCCAGCCGGCCAGCCCTCCCTTGGGATGCGTGCTGAGATGAGTGGCCGGGAAGGCAGACCTGATCACATCGATTGGAGACCGCATCAACTCCCGCTCTCGCTGGGGAACCACGTGCCACGTGAACACCAGTCGCCAGTCAAAGCCTCCAATCTGGGGCTCCCCTGAGTTGCCCAAGTACTCGAAGGTGTTCCAGTCAATCACGTCGATCACGGGGCACACCACTGCCGACTCCTTCTCGTGGATCCTGCAAATACCCAACACACCCGCCATCTGTCTCGGCTCCGACCGGAGGAGAGCAGCCAGGAGTTCCAGAATGAACCGTCAAACTCTTCCGGCAGAAAAGAACCAGTCCATGGTGAGAAGACTAGTCTCCCTTACTCAGGGGTCTGGGCCATGTTGGGGGCCACCACAGGGTATGTTGAGAAGGCAGAGAGGAGTTGGGATAGGAACAACCCCAAAGTGTCCATCTTCTCTCATCCTGTCCGTGGACATTCTTGGCTAAACTCAAATCCCTTTTAGAGGGTCAAGGAGTGATTTTTAAAATAAAGCATGTGTTCAACTTCTTGGGTGTTCAAGAGGTTCCATTACAAATGAAACACCTTAACATCAAGAAATATTTATCTCAGGCAAGCAAGAGGGCTCCCTGGTGTTGATAAAGTCTGATGACCAGAGATCAATCCCTGGGAGCCACATGGTAGAAGGATGTGTCCAAACTGTCCTCTGCTACATGCGTTCTCTCTCTCTCTCTCTCTCTCTCTCTCTCTCTCTCTCTCAATTGATATATTTTTTTTAATAAAGAAATTGTCTTAAGAACAGAAGATGCACCAGGCATGGTAGTACATGCCTTTAATCCCGGCACTCTGGAGACAGAGGTGGATCTCTGAGAATTTGAGGCTAGACTGGTCTACATGGTGAACTCCAGGACAGCCAGGGACACATAGAGGAACCATGTCCTTCCAATCTAAGAGTCATGCCATGAAGAACGAACAAATAGAGGAGCAGGACGGAGTCACCCATGCCCTAGACTAACGGAAGAAAGTCAGAGAGACCTCGGGTGCCACACTGAGTAAGGCCAGGTCAGACACAGACTCAAACCCAGGAGCTCACCAAAATGACGAGCCTGCAGACGCGGCATCTGCTCACACCACCTCTACAAACAAACGGAGGGATTGTTCGGGGGCGCAGCACCGGCCTGCTTGGCTGCTGGCCACTGGCAAGGCCCAAGTCCCACAGGAATTCACGACCTGCCATCCAGCTGGCAGGAACTACAGAGAGCCCAACTCCACACAAAGGGGAACTTGGGGAGTATCACGCTGATAGTTGGGTGCAGGACTCTGTCTTGGAAGTGGAGGATGTATTCGTGGAGAAGTTTCCAGAATTAATAGCCGAACCCTCAGTTTGCACAACATGGATTACTCAACATCCTTAGCCTGCAGTGTACCAAGAGTAATAGCTGCCGTGACAGCCCAGACAGCTCTGCTTCCATAGGTCCCCGGAGGGACGGGCCGTGATAAGAGTTGAGACTGCCTCGGCGCAATCTACAGGCCTATGGGTCTCACTCCAGTGTATGCCGAAGTCCTGGGAAACTCTGAAAACATCCAGAAGCCCAGAAACACCCTAAGAGTCAGATGCAAACGCCCCCCAGGGATTCCCAGCGGTCCTGCAGGGTGGACAGCTCCTCAGGGATGGTGGCCTTGCTCACAGGGAGGGGCTGCCCTGATAGTCTAGAATCTATCAGCTCAGGAGGGAGGGTGGCATCCTCAGATTTCACCCTGACCCAAGGGTGGCCATCTATGCGCACAGCAGGAAAGGGAGCGGGGGCGGGGGTCCCACTGGCCAGATTCTAGATAACACTAGACTAGTGTTACCTAGGGAAACCCCAAGCCTGTCACTGGTGACACTCCTCAGTGGCAAGGGAAAGAAGGAGTTACTGTCACACCCGCAGGAGATGAGGAGTCAGACAAGAGGAAGCAGCAGAGTCGGGGCTGTTTGGTCTCACCCAGGAATGGGGGGAGGGATCCCCAGCTCCTCCAGACAGACACTGGCAACCAAATCAGAGGCCATGTAGCCGGTTTCCCAGTAGCAGGGTTGTCTGGCCTTTGACCTTTTGTCTGCCTATAGAGGGGAACCCTCTGGGCACACTCCTGGCTTGCTTACCACCTGCCTTCTATAGTAGTCAGTTGAGAAGACATGAAGAGATCAGAGACTGGGAGAGAGAGATACAGAGAACCACAACCAGACCCACAGTGTAGACAGCAAGGTAAGAGGCTTGGGGTGACAGGGGAATGGCCTCAAAGACGTGTGTGTGTGTGTGTGTTACTAAAAAGTATACTCTACAACTAAACTAACACAAAGATGAAAATAATGCAGGCTGGGTTCATTATACTCACGCATACTTGCATTTTTAGTTCTCATTTTTAAAGAAATTAACATTTTTTAAAAAAATTGTGGTTCTAGGCATATGCCTTGCATACATAAGGCTCTTGGTTCAATGTCCATCACTATAGACAGGCGTGCGCGCGCACGCACACACACACACACACACCCTCTTTTAGGGTCTCTGAGTTTCAAGGACCCCAAGCCTTGTATTTAATGGATACTGAGTTTCTCTAATACTCATGGCTAGATGAGCCATGCTTGAAATAAATCCATCCAAATGCATGTCCCCATGAGGTTCTAGTCCACAACTGTGTAAGCCTGGGTAGACGATACTCCCTGGAAGAAGCTGGCTGTGACTGGAGCTCCCCACCAGCTGTGTATCTAGGCGTCTTCCACATGTCATTTACCATTGTGCCACCACAAAGGTCCTGCTGAAGGGCATCTGATGCAGGCCTGACATCCCTCCAGCAGCCAAGATGATTCCGTCCGTCCCTGCTCCCACCCAAGCACCCCAATCCCCTGGAGTGGTTCACACACCTCCGCAGCAAAGGCTCCAGCCACCCCTCGTGGCATTCACAGTGACAGTCTAGGAAGGTCAGCACTTCCCCCTTGGCCACAGAGGCTCCCAGCAGCCGGGCTCGCACTAGGCCCTCTCTCTTGCGGGCACGGATCAGGCGCACCTTGGGCAGCTGTGACAGTTCATTGGCCAAGCGTTCCTTCAGGTGCTCTATGGACAGAAACAGGACAGCAGTCAATGGTCCACATCCTTGGCAGGGCCCTCATCCCAGCCCCCACCATCTAGCATTTCCATGGTCCCTTTAAAGGACACACACAGAAGTCTCCTTCTCTTTGTCATCCTGGAGGCACAGAACCAAGGGCAGGCTGGAAGAGAGATGTCTGAAGGCACACTCAGTCACATGCTTTATATGAGGGAGTGTATGGTACCTGAATATGACTCAGTAAAATTCATGCTAAGAGTGTTTCATAGGGCCAGGCGGTGGTGGCGCACGCCTTTAACCCCAGCACCTGGGAGACAGAGACAGGCAGATCTCTGTGAGTCTGAGGCCTGCATGGTCTACAGAGCGAGTGCCAGGACAGGCTCCAAAGCAAAGAGAAACCCTGCCTTTTAAAAAAAATTAAAAAGAATATTTTATAGGGAACTGGAGAGAAGGTTCATTCATTAAAAATACTTGCTGCCCAGAGGACCTGAGTTGGGTTCCCAGCACCCACATCCATAACCGCCTGGAACTCCAATTCTAGAGGATCCAAAACCCTCTTCTGGCTTCCAAGGGCACTGCACACACTTGATGCACACAAATACACTCAGGCACAGAAACACATGAGCACACACACACACACACACATTTATTGACTGAATTTTAATGTTATGTGCACGGGAGTTTTGCTTACACGTATGTTCATGCACCATCTGCATGTCTGATACCTGAAGAGGTCAGAAGAGGACATCAGATCCCCTGAAACTGTAGTTGTAGACCATTGTGGGCCATTATGTAGGTGCTGGGAACAAACCCAGGTCCTCTGGTAGAAAAGTGATTGCTCTTAACCACTGAGCCCTAAGTAACCCTTTATTTAAGTCCCTTCACAAGCTGACTTGTGCACTTTTAAGAGCGACCTGAATATTGAATAGATTCAATATACCCCTTGCCTCTGTGGGCACCCTGCGATCAAAGCTTCATCGCCGGGATAGAGCTGGAGGGAGGTGGTGGGACCTTCTGGAGGAGGGGCCTATGGGAGGTCCTGAGGTGGCTCTAACAGTGCACTCCTAGTGGGACACAGGGCTCCTGTTTCTCCCTCTGCTCCTGGCTCCAGGTACAATCCCTAACTCTCACACAGCTTTCCGCCAATGCCTTCTGTGGTACCACGCCGAAGCTGAGAACTGAGCTGATATGCACCAGGCCCTCGAACTCCAAGAATTATTGGCCAAGGGAACCTCTTCTTCCTCCTAAGTGTCCTGCGTGTGGTGCTTTGTTATAGAGACAGAAAGCTAACGCATAGTTTTTATTCAGACAGTAATTCTTGCTCGATTTTCTTTTTAAGCTCTAACTGACTGCCAGTGGGCTGGTGGCAGAGATGAGGAAGTAGACTTTGCAAGCCACGCCAGGTAACCACAGTGTGGTGTGTGCATGCGGCAACACAGGTGTGGCCTGCCTACGCTCAGGTGGGTCTGCCAGCGCTGGTTTTGGGTGGGCCCGTGCTGTCGTCCCCGGCTAAGGAGACAACTCCCTCACCACCCCACCAATCATTCAGATAAGCAAAGAGGGGGCAAGCAGAGCTGCCAAAGGCATCCCAGGTCCTGTGGCTCCTCCTCTGCTCTCTAAGTAGCTGCAATGGGATGAGGGGGAGGCTTGGTCCACCCTCCCCACTGTGAAGGAGGGCACACTGTACATTACTTCTGCCTGCTCAGGAGCTAGCTAATTCCACACAGATAATGAAAGAAGCAATCTGATATTTGCTTTTTTGGTCCATATGTTGGTTAACTGGCGTTGGTGTGGCAGATAAGAGCTAAGTTACAATTCTGACAAGATTTCACACAAACAGAAGTTAGCATTTAACAAGGCTGAAGACCTGGCCCGGCATGAACACAACACACATCCCTGGCCTCATCTCATCTGATCCTCACAGCGATCCAACAATGGAAGAATTACGACTACTCCATTTGTAGAGGCTGAACTAGTGGAGGCCAGAAATCGAAGCTGTAGGGTCCCTGGGGGTAGGGGTGGGGATCCAAATGTACTTGGTGTGGCATAGGAGCAGGGTGTACATGACCGCATTTAGCTTTCACTGTAACTCCCAGACAGAGGTGTGGATAATCCCATTCATAATACAGAGGTCTGGATAAACCCTTCACAGGACAGAGATGTGGGTAATACCATTCACAGGACACAGGTCTGGATAATCCCAGTCACAGGACAGAGGTGTGGGTAATCCCATTCACAGGACACAGGTCCGGATAATCCCATTCACACGTAAGAAACTGAGGCTCAGAGAACATGAACGACTTATCTAAGGTGCCATGATGGTATTGACCAGATCACGGTGGAGCTTGCCTCAGACCCTGGGACCTTGATCTTGGACACTGGTCCTGGGCTCCCCCGGGCACCAAACTCTAGCCTGACTAGCAAGGGCACTGTTGCTTGTTCCCTAGTCTCCTCTCTGCCTGGAGACTGTAGCTGAGCTCACCGTCACCAGGATAAAGACTGTATGGAATGCCTAATTCCCCAGCGGCTGGGTCGTGGTTTTGCCACCATGTTCTTCTGCCTGATGAAGGGAGTTAGGGAACTTCAGGATAAAAGGTGTATTTCTTGCCCCCTTTTAACTTTTCTGGCAGACTAAAATGCACGAGAAGGGAGGAGTCAGCCTGGTCCAGGCAGACTGGAGCTACAGAATCCCCACAAGGTGAAGACGTGTAAGAAAGAGGTAAGTCCAGACATTGTCTTGACCTACCATACCAAACTTCTGGCATGAGAGAGAGCTCAACTTCTACTCTGGGTAAATCTCTGTAATTCGAATGTTTATGAGAATAGCCCAATATCATGCATTCAGACAGCCCAGAGCACAGCCCAGAGGCCAAGACACATAATGGCCCAAGATGATAAAATGGTTTGAAACTCTCTCTAGAAAAGAAGCTCCCAGTTATCTGTTTCTGAATTCCTTACATTTCCCCTCAGTTAATCCCAGCAGTCCTTACTTTAACCAGACACTGTAGATCCACTGGCTAAAACATTCCATGGATATACTAGCCCCGGCTAAGGCAACACTGTCCTGTGTTTGGGCATTTCCATCCTGGTCTAGCCCTGCCCTTGGCCACCCCTCACATAATACACTGAACCCTTAGACTGACTAGACCTACCTGTCCCTCTCAAGCTCTCTGGGTGGCTCCTACCAGGCTCTTGAAATCCTAACACCTTATGGGGATCCCCAAGGCCCTCCTTGACTCAGCCAAGCTCCCATACTGGAGCTCTCCCCACTGGCCAATAGCTGACCCTAGAGTATATTCCAAAGTATTGCTGGGCACAGTCTGACCCCTCCCTCCCCACCCTGTCATCCTGGCCCCGCCACAGGGCTTACCTCTGTCGCTGTAGTCATCTACCAGAATGACCTCCTCCAGTAGCACGTCAGGGGAGGTCTCGAGAACGCTGTACACCGTCCGAAGGAGGGTTGACCAGGCTTCATTATAAAAGGCTATGACAACAGACGTCTTGGGCAAATTCTCATAATCGTATTTCTCCTCTTTGCACCTGTAAATGGAGTGTAACTTTAACACGCTTTAACAAGTCAGACGCCGTTAGTGAAGGGCTGGAGAGAGGATGGGGACACGGGTCACAGTCTTTAGGCTTCTCCTGGGAAATAATCTACTAGGGGCTCTCTTACAAAGAGCCCAGAAAACACTTAGAAAAGTTATAACCCTAACAACATCCGCTTTAGGATATTGGTTTTAAACTGTAAAGCAATGTGCGGATTGGAGCAACACACAAACACATAGACAGAATCCAAGGGTGGAAGACTGTTACTCACTCAGCCCTCTTCCTCACTAACTGTCCTGTCCGTTCACCCCATTCTAGTCCAGGATTTGCTCAGACTGCTCATTCCTCTTGACTGTTCCTGCTTCTTCCTCCCTTCTCTACTTGGCAAATTTCCTGTGTCCTCCAAGAGCAGCCTGGCCCCCGATCTCCTCTAGGAAGGAAGATGTCCGTCCTGAAGAGCGGGTGGCCACACAGTGTTCCTCTAGTACCCAACCACTTCAATTTCAGCAAGTGCTGCTCACGGTATCCTGGCACCCAAGGACTGTGCCCACCTTCCCCAGCATCCAGAAGTCACTACGCCTCCAAAGGGTGGGAAGCTGAACACACAAACTAGACGTGTGGTTAGAATGTTAGGTGGCAGCCCCTGGGGGTAGAACTGAAACTGTCCAGTCCCAGGGTGGGGCCGTGATTAATGTTCATGGGAGTCAATGACCTCCCTGTTTGTTCAGGAGTTTGCTGTCACCTTGCACTGACAGCTTCCTGGTCAATACATCATTCTATCCTCCGAGGGACAAAACGGTCTCAGTGCCGTGGGACTGACCGTGGGGCCGTGCCTGGAAATTATCAGCCGGAAGTATCTGATGGTAAGATGGAAGGAGGCCAGGAGCACCAGTCTGGACACGGGGGCCTGGACACTAGCTACACAGGGAGAAGCTAAGCATTGAAAAGCAGCCTGGCTACTGGTTTCTGGCAGCCAAGGAAGGCCTCAAAAGATAGGTGAGTGGCAGACTGGAGAGACACAGAGCCACACAGCAAGAGGAGCACAATGCACACCTACTGACTGCTCCTGTGGTCCCCCTCAGTCAGTCACCAAGCATTTCCTAATTGTCTGCCATGTGCCAAATAGGTTCGGGCTGTGTGCGATCCACAGAGCTTACATTCAGGGGGCAGTAATCAGGCAAGCAAATCAGCTGTCACGAAAACGACCTAGGCTATAGATAAAGTCAAGGAGAATAGCGAAAGAACAGCAATAGAGGGGTGGGAAGGAAGTAACCACAGAACTAGGGAGGTAGAGGGCCTCTGAGGAGGTGACATTCAAGATGACGCCCAGGGCTGGGGATGCGGGTCAGAGTACGTGCCTAGCATGCACAGATCCCTGGGTTTGACCCCAGTACCAAATGATGCACGCCTATCATCTCGGGATATGAAGATAGGAGAATCAGAAGATCAGATCATCTTCATCTTTATAGTAAATTTAAGGCCCGCCTGGGTTACTTGAGACCCTGGCTCAAAACAAACAAAAACAACAACAACAAAACACAAAAACTAGACACCCAGACCCTGTGAAGCAAAGTGGGGGCACTTTGCATGGGGAACTTAACTTACTTCTGGCATTGTTTCCATGTTATGTTGCTTTGAAAATTTTCAACAGTGAATGGCAGAGAGACTCCTAAGCTTCCAGGGACTTCGCGGCAACAACAGTTGTCCACATACAGCCAGTCTCGATCCATGTTCATCCCCCTTTCCCATTGTCCCCATCTCAGAGTGTTTTAAAGACAATCCTGCCTATCATAGTAGCCACACTACTTTAAAATGTCTCTAGAGGATAAGGATTTATTTCTTAATATATAACAACCGTATATTTGTTTTGGTCAAACCTTAAAAACAGAATGACTCCTTGGGGCTATCCTAGCTCCAGTCTGTTTTAGTTCATCAAAGCTAAGCAGACTGGAGACAGAGTGTCATGAACCAGAAAGGCAAAGGCTGACAACTGAATTTTACAGAACATATCCATTTTAGAGATGTCAAATGGGGCTGGAGGGGTGGGAGGACTTGGGCCCCTTGTACATAAAATGCAATATTTGGTCATGACCTTCGAAACCACTTCTAGGCTGGAGAGACAGTTCCGTGGTTAGAGGTGATTATTGCTTTTGTAGAGAACTCAAGTTTGAGTCCCCATGCCCAAAATGGATAGCTCACAACTCCCTATAACTCCAGCTCCAGGGGGATCTAATACCTCTGGGTCTGCCAGCACATGTGTACACACATACACAACTAAAAATAAAAACATGTATCCTGTGCCAGCCTCTCTGCTCTTGTTTGAAAGATGAAGCTCAGAGAGATTGAACGGCAAGCTCAGCTCACAGCAAAGGGCTCGGAGTACACTGGGCTACGATGTTTGCGTCCCAGTGATCTTCTTGAGAGATCCCGGCTCATTCCTTGCATCTAATAGGAGGCTTAGGAGACCACCTAAATGAAGACTCTAAACAAGGATCCCTGGACAACTTATCCCTATATGGTACTCCTTCCTACCAGACTCTAAGCAAGTTCCCCTTCTCCTTCCCAGGTTCTTCGAGCAGATTCCAAGTCCCCCGTATAAACGCTACAACGGCTTCTGCAGTGAGAGATGAGGCGCCACGGCCACGGCTGGCTCTGCTATCACTGAGATGGCTTCTCCCGAGCCACAGGTGGCCTACTGAGAAGCTGTCTGGGGGAGGGGCTGCTCTTCTCAGCCACCTCCACATTCCCATCCCTACTGCATCCAGAGGCCCTGCTCAGGTACTCCAGGAAAAGTCAGCTTGGCTCACAGCGTGGACATTCCACCAGCACCGAGCCAGGCAGGAGCGACATCCTCAGACGCTGTGGGCCGTAATTCATGGACACGGCAGCACCAACATCAGGGAACTCTAGTAAGCCACACAGATTCTGGTTCATATTCAAGGGGAGAATTCAATCCAGCTCTGGAAAGAACAATATGGAAGAATCCGTGGACATATTTCAAACTACCTCACGAGAACGTCAGAAGACACGGTGGATAGCGTTTCCTCCATGCTTCCTCTGACCGTGCCATGGGGAAAGCCAGCTGCCAAGAATACTCAAGCAGCCCTATGGCTAATAAGCAAGTGTGTCATCCTGGGGGCAGAGTCTCTAGCCCTGCCGAGCACTCGGACGAAAAATAACTCACGCATCATGTTCGCTGAGATTTTCTGAAGCAGAACCGCCCATCTATGGTACTCCTAAATCCCTGACCACAGAAACAATGCGAAATAATAAATGCTTATCATTATTTAAACCATGACATTTTTGTGGCATTTCATATTTCAAAATAAATCACAAGGAAGCCCAAGCAGAGAAACCTGTTTAAACCGACATCACTGTACTCAGCAACAACGTCGGTGACCTGAGACAAAGGCTGGAGCACTGCTGCAGACTGAGGTGATGAAAGAGGCAGGACACAAAGCCCCGGGTACTGGCCTATGATCCAAACCCTGAGGAGGTAGAGGCACAGGGATCCAGAGTTCAATACCATCATCAGCTGTTGGGGGAGGGGGTCCGCTTGTTCTTTCTGGCTGCCTGGCTAGCTTACACCCAAAATAATCACACAGAAATAGTATTAATTAAAACACTGCTTAGCCCATTAGCTCTAGCTTCTTATTGGCTAACTCTTATATTAATTTAATCCATTTTTATTAATCTGTATATTGCTGTGTGGCAGTGGCTTACCAGCAAAGATTCAGCATATCTGACTCTGGCAGCTCCATGGTGTCTCTCTGACTCCGCCCTTCTTCCTCCCAGCATTCAGCTTAGTTTTTCCCAGGCCTAGTTCTGTTCTGCCCTTGCCATAGGCTCAAAGCAGTTCTGTATTCATTAATCAATAAAAGCAAGACATAGACAGAAAGGCTTCCCACACCAATCAGTCACACAAGAAGTTCCAGACCTACATAGTGAGGCCCTGACTCAAAAACCAACAAAATAAAAATAATGTACCAACCCAGGCATGGTGCCTCACACATGTGATTCCAGCACTTGAGAGACCAAGGCAGGAGGATGGTGAGTTCCAGGGCAGCCTGGGCTACACACAGAGGCAAAAACAAATGAAAAATAACAAAAGACAAAGAGTGGTGGTGTACTCCTTTAATTCCAGCACTTGGGAGGCAGGTGGATCTCTGAGGTCAGCCTGGTCTACAGAGCGAGTTCCAGGGCAGCCAAGGCTACACAGAGAAACATTGTATCAATAAAAACCAAACAACAACAAAAACAGACAAGGGCATAACAAACAGGAAGTATAAAATAAGATGGTAGAAGCAAATTCAAAGGTATTTCTGAGCACAATAAATATAAATGGATATAAACATCTACTTAAAAGTCACTGACTCTGTGTGTGTGTGTGTGTGTGCGCGCGTGCGTGCGCGCACAGACATAAGTATGCATGAGTGTGGAAGACAGAGTATGATGCTGAATGTCTACCACCCTATTTTTTGAGATGGCCTCTCAATGAACCTGCAGCTTGTGGAATCAACTAGACTGGCCAGCTAGCAAGGCCTCTGCTTCTACTTGCCTCTGCCTTGCCCAGCCCCAGCAAGAATTACAGGCTGTTATAGCATCTCTTTCCCAGGCAGATGCAAGCCAACACCCACCCCTTCCCTCTTGGGCACTAACAACAGACCAACGTGTGATTTCATCAAAGTCGAACTTAGTGAACAAGGTTTAGGGGTTTACTTACAGAACGTGGGGAGGGATGACATAAGGAGCATGGGTGACTCCATAGAGTCACACCACCAAAACGTCTCACCCCTGCATAGACAATGACTTCCCCATAACTGCACAGATGGCGTCTCCCCTCAGGTGACTCCAGCACGTCTGGAGACCATAAGGCCACGTGCTATTAGTCTGGAAGGTGTAGTGGTGTATTATTTGTGTTTTTAATAAATAAAGCATGCTTGAAGATCAGAGGGTAAAGCAGCCATACTAGTCAGCCATACAGGTCAAGGAATGGTGGCGCACACCTTTAATCCCAGAACCCTGGGGCACATGGATCTCTGTTAGTTCAAGGCCTCCTGGACTACACAAGATTGAATTGGTCCAAAAGAGAAGCAGAACTCACACAAATCCCAGCACTAGAGAGGTGGAGGCAGGAGCGACATGGTTGGGCAGTGAGAGGAATATAAAGGGGAAGAGATAGGAACTCAGTAGAGTGTAGAGTCTGAGCATTCGTGGAGACGGGATCTCGTCCCTTTGTTATAAAAATTTGGTAGAGGTAAAAGGTCTCTCTAGTAATTGGCTGCTTTGCTTTTTTGATCTTTGGGTTGAACCCCCAATATCCGTCTCTGGGTTTTTATTATTAGCACTACAGGAAGGTGCAGGAGGGAGCAGCTAGAATCTCAGATGAGGGTCCAGTGATCCTTTTTACCCCCTCCTCCTCCTTTAAGGGACCATCATCAGTTAACAGGCCTTATTGGAAGGATCTCTTGAAAGTACTCATAATTGTTCTGAAGCAGATGACGGTTGTTAGACTCAGCAGACATAGTTCTCTGCACCACAGGCATTCAGTGGTCTGAATGAGGGTGGCCCACATAGTCTCGTATACTTGAATGCTTAGCCCCCAGTTGGTGGAACTGTTTGGGCAGGATTAGGAGGTGTGGCCTTGTTGGAGGAGGTGCATCACCGAAGGTAGGCTTTGGGGTTTCAAAAGTCCATACCAGGCCCAGTCTCTCACACACACTCTCTCTGCCTCCAACTTTCAGGTAAGACGTAAGATCTCAGCTATGGCTCCAGTTGTCTGCCTGCCAGCTGCCATGCTCCACTCCAAAATGGTCACGGACTCACTCACCCTCTGAAACTGTAAGCAAGGCCCGATTAAATGCTATTTTTTACTAAGCTGCCTTGGCCATGGCATCTCTTTCACAGCAACAGAACAGTAACTAAGACACACAGGGACACCCAGCTGTTACATGGGGATTCAAACTCAGGTCCTCATCTCGTGTGGCAAGCACTTTACTGACTGAGCCACCACCTCAGCCCCATTTCTTTTTTTTTTCCTGACATATAAAATGGGCAACACGCTTTTCAATGGTATACCTAAAACACACAGATCCAGAATGAGTGAAAGAAAACTGGCAGGGAAATGGGCCCAAAACTGAAGAGGTTCTGTGGATCCGAAGGGCTGAGTAAAGAAAGGAGACCAGCGAGTCTGGCGAAGACTAAGAAAATATCCTATACTTTACCACCCTTTTTGGAAAGCAAAAGAAATCCGTCCAATGTTCACTTGATATGGGATGCTTTACAAAGGTAGATTTACAAGAACAGCTAAGTTGGGCATCTCTCCCCGCAAAAAAAGAGAAATTCCATCAGTTTCTTCCTGTTCGCTCCAGCCGGGCACTCCTGGGCCTGCGGATGATGCAATTACTCCGAGATTCTTTGACATGCCAAGCCTTATCCCTGAACTCAGACATACATGGAGCTACAGCAGTCAAAGTCAAGAAGTGAAATCAAGGTCAAGACACTGTGCTCTTTGGCCGGCAGGTGTTGGCACAGGCAGCATCCTCACAGGCAGATCTGGAGCCACCGCCACACTGTCACACTTCCCTCCTGATAACTAGGTCAGTGGGTGAGTGACAGAGGCATTACAGCAGGCATCTCATTATGGTGTTCAATGAACCCTATCTTTTTAGGTTAGCATACATCCTAACCTTGTATGCTTGTGGCATACATCCTGGCTAGTTTCACCGTATTTGATATTAACCACTTCTCACTCTGACTTCCATCTTCCCACGGCCCCTGAGCCAGCAATCCACAGTGACAAGTCAGCAGTTTGCAGCCGGGTCATACATCAGTCAGCCTGGGAGCTAGCCACAGAAACTCTGTCATTGTTCTGGGAAAGACACTGACACTTTCCAAGGGTTCCCTAGCGCTGCAGGGCCAGCTCTATGGCTCCCCAAGTTAGCCTGCTTTTGAGGAATGAAAAAGCATTCCTTCCTCCTCATTAGCATTCAATGAGGGGCAACGGAGGGACTGAGAAACCTTTATCTATGCAAGGACACCTTGTTTCTTCCTCCTCCTCCTCCTCCTCCTCCTTCTCCTCCTCCTCCTTCTTCTCCTTCTCCTCCTCCTCCTCCTCAAGCCAGCACTGAACTAACAAAGAAAAGGCACACAACTGTCAACTCTTCTACAACATCTCAAGGAAGCCAAGTCAGCTCCCGTCTCTTTACTGATCTGGCCCTGTCCAACGGCAGAGACTAGTGCCAGACCTTGCCCTTGCCAGCAAGAGCCAAAGCAGGCGTCCCTGGGCTGACCCACACTTCGTCTCTGGCAGCATGAATGTGCAAGGCAATGCAAAGACAGCAAAAACCAGTAAGCTGACGCGCACACTGTGTTCTCGGCCGCACATCTATGTGTATATTTTCCCAAGTCTGCTTCTATACTTGGAAAAAGTCTAGACAGATACACAGCAAAATGTTAATAACAGTTTTCCCGGGTTTCTAAGCTGATTTTTTTCCTTTACTTTTTGAGAGAGTCTTGCTATGCAGCTCTGGCTGGGCTGGAACCAGACGTGCACCACCATGCCAGGCTTAATGCTCTATTGTTGGCTTTTTCCCCCCAGTTTTTGCTTCTCCTACAGTAAAATTTCTGAGGCAAAAGTTCTTATAATAAAAACAAACAAGTAAATAACTTTCCCCACCACAAAATGTAAGTGCCAGACCTTCTGGGTGACCTGGGCTTAACCGGACTCCTGAGGACCCTACACTATGAACAGATAATACCATTTGAATTCTCAACCCACATATCAAGACCCTGATTAGCTCATCGCTGAGGTACAAGTTCCAGTGTCTCCTCTTATGTGTGCATTTGCTTTCTGTGGCTTTGGTTACTCAACCATATTCCAAAAATATTAAATGGAAAATTCCAGAAACAAATCATTAAGACCGTATATCTTCTCAAATTGCACAATAAAAGCTGCCATTTCTGCGATATGAATCATCCATTCCTTTGTCCAGTATACCCACAGTATAAACACTACAAGCCCACCCGTCACTCAGCAGTCACGTTGTTACCAAGAGATGGCCATGGTATCAGTGCTTAGTATACATAAGGTTTGGGATCACGTGAGAATTCAGGTGTCTACTGGGATCTGCAACCTGTTCCTTGAGAATAAGGAAGGCAGACTATTATTCCACCTGTGTGAGACTCCATGCAAGGCCCTGACACGCCTGACTACATGGATGCTGTGCCTCAATGCCTGTCCTGGCTCACTCAGCCTTTCTCTCCTGGGCTGTCAAAAACAGAGGCAAGGCCCATCCTGCTGGGTTGGATTAATTCCCAGGGTCAAAGGCACAGCAGGCTCTAGTCTCAAATCCTGATAGGACACAAGGCAGCGGCGTCACCATGGAGACAGGGTACCATAAGCCCCACAGGTCATCTAAAGTGTTTCAAAGAGATATTCATAACTCCTAACAAGAAAGGAAATTGGATCTGGAGAAGAAAAACTTCATGACCCGTCCCAGATGACCAGAAGAGAAGCCCCTAGGTATACCCAGGGCAGCAGAGGACAGGGAAATTAGGAACATGCAGTAGGCTCCCAGGTGTGAGCTGATGATGAAGGCAGAGGTTACACTCTTCCTGCCAACTTAGGGAGCGCGTACAGACTGTCCTCAGTTCCCAAGTTTGCAAATGAGGAAACGGAGGATAAATCAACTAAGACAGAACTCACTGTCTGAGATCACACAACTGGTGAGCAAGAGACCTGGGGTGGTATCTCCCAGGTCTCGCGAGTGAATCCTGAGTCTAGCCTGAAATCGCTCCCTAGACCTGGCAGAACAACTCTGGGGTTTCAAGGGGCTAAATTTGCCTTGAGGCATTCAGAAGGAGAGGAGACTTGCTGCCAATCTCAGAAAACTTTACTCGGAAAGATTAATTGTGAAAAATGGAAAGCCTCGGGCAGAAGCATAGCAGTAGGCATGAACAAATCCCGGTATGACGTGCAGTCAAGTGTACTGTTAAACTTTCCCTGAGATGGAGGGGATGGGGGGTGGTCACAGCAGCTGCTAGGAAGGTTACAATCTCTGAAGGCCAATTTCAACATTTTGCAGCGTAGTGTTACCTATGCTTTCTAAGTCCATTTCCAAACAAACAAACAAACAAACAAGGCCAAACAAAGAAAGCTCTGGGGAGCAGAAGGAGGCAGGCACCTGATGGTAACAGCTGGCCGGCCCTCTGGCTCTAACCAGGACCCCTTTCTGAGACGGTAGGCAGAGGGACCCAGGGGTCAAAGGTGGCAGCAGCTCCTGTGGCTGTTTGTTACCTGCTGAAAAGCCAGCAGCTCCAACAGGAACAAGGCTCAGACTAAGCAGGATCCGCCCTGCACCACCTACAAGCTGGGCTGGACTGCAGCCAAAAGCGCCCTTCCCACCAACCCCTCCTTCCCACCGCCCTTCACCCAAAGCCAGGAATTAAACAACCAGAGAGAGGAAGGCGGCTCCGGGCTTCGGACACAGCCATTGGGCATCGCAATGATTCGGCTCTATCTCTGGGCAGCGGCACACCCACCTCAATGAATGGAGCGGGCCCTGTGCTAGTCGCCGTCAGCTCCGGGGAGTCACAGCCACACCCGCAGTCTAACTGCACCACACTCCACCATCTACTTAACTGAGTCTCACTCTCTCGGGACAGAATGACAATTTTGAGGCGTCGGATTCATGACACCACTCAGTTATCAGCTCTTCAATTTCTGAGTCTTTCTTAGTTTCATTTTGATTTTTTTTTTAACTTTCCCGCCTCCCCGCCCCCTGGATAGCCCCTCCGGTACCGCCTCTTCCCGAGGAGGATGCGGCATCCCACGCGCCCGTGTTCCGCAACCACTCACAGAGGGTTCCAGCGCTCAGGCAGGCGTCGGTGCAGCGAGATACGGTCGCTCAGGTAGATGTTGATCTGGTGCAGCCGCACGCTCTCCTCCTGCAGACGCAGCTCCTCGCCCTGCAGCTGCAGCCTCACCGCCTCCCCCTGCGCGCCCAGGGCATTGGCGTCCAGCGGCGGTCTGGATAGCACCGGCTCGCGACGCCCGGGGCGAGGAGTGCGCGGGGGCACCGGGTCCACCGCGGTCCGGATCTCAACCGTCCCAGACCCGCTTCGAGCCCGCAGCACCGCGCCCAGCCCAGCCAGCGCCAGCAGAGCCAGCAGCGCCTCCCGGGTGCGCCGCAGCCCCCGCGGGCAGCGCCTCCGGACCGCACGCCCCAACATGCACCCACTAGCTGCGCCCGCTGAGCCCGGCGGCCTCGGGCCGAGGCCGGACCCGGATCCCGGAACCGCACTCGCCCCGCCCCGGCCCGCCCCACCTGCGCTCCGCCCCTTTCCTGGCTGCCGCCTCCAGCGCCCACCTGCCGGTACTCACGTGGGTGAGCCCTACGCGTGGCGACCCCGCGACGTGAATGTATCCTGAGCGTACCGCTCAGGGAGCTGCGCGGCCAGTTCCTTGAACTCACGTGACCCTAGCACGGTCACAGTTAGCCACCTTAGGATGTGCTCGCAGAGGCGGGGAAAGGCTGCGGCTGCCCAGTCTGGAACTCAGTGGAGACTCAACAGCAAACTTTCATTTGAGTCCCATGTTTTGTCAAACTTTTTTTTTAAGTCTTCGCTTCAGGGACACCTACACTGGTAGGCCCAAACCCTGTTCTGTCCTTTCCTGTGATATATCCTGGGTCTTAGGTAGGATTTTCTTTTAGGAGATAAAGAGGGAACCCCAGGGCCCCTGATTCCAAGCTTAAGGGACGAATTCCATCCATCCCCACAGCACATACGTTAGAAGAAGGTGATACATGGCTCTTATGCATGACCCACCATATATACATACATAAATGTAAAAATTTTTTAAATGGAGCAAAAAAGAAGAGAGAATACCACTAGGGTATTAGAAATATTTTGTTGCTGTTTTGGAGTTAGAGTCTCAAGCAAACAAGGCTGGCCTCCAAATCCTGTTCCTCCTGCCTCCACTCCTGAATGCAGGTCTGTGGCACCAGGCCTAGTGCAACTGCACCCTGCTCCCCTGCCCCGGAATTTTTCTGAAATCTGGTCTCTGTAGTCTTGCTTAACTGAACTGGCTCCATAGCTCAGGCTGGCTTCTAATTTGTGGGGATAAAATGTCCTCCGTAATTTATGCAAACTGCAACTTTTACCTTTCGCTGTGAGGGATGAGGGAGTCCAGGCTTGGCCCCTGCATGCTGCCTTTGCAAGTGCTGTCCCCTGTGCTCAAGACCGCCTGCTCCACCTGCCAAGCCCTCTTTCTGGAGCCTTCAGCTTTCGGGAGGACTTCTGGGTTTTTCTGGGTTTTTTGGTTGTTTTGTTGTTGTTGTTGTTGTTGTTGTTGTTGTTGTTTTTGTTTTGTCTTTTTGGTTTTTTGCCTCTTTTTTTGCCACTAATGATTGCTTTTCACTGGAGAAGGTTTTGTGTAACCTGGTGTGTATAGGTCTATAAGTCAACATACAAATCAAACATTTACTCATAGTGAGTCATAAGGAAACTCATTTTAAAACAATCTTTCTGAATACTTACAATTTTACTATTTATTAAAGAAGAAAGCGGTTTACATGCTTAGATCGATGGGCTTGCTTATTTTTACATAAAGGCTTAAATTATGGCTAAACATTTGATGCTACAGAACACAGCATCTTCATAATTTTTCAGTTGATTGGTATTTTCATTTTAGAATCACCAGTGATGAGTATGCCATTTTTACATCATAAATGTATGGTGCTAAGTGGCAGAGCTTTATTTTGGACCATTTTGAAATTCTGTCTCAATTCCAAGCCAAAATTGTTTTTCAAGATTTATGTTGGGGCTGGAGAAATGGCTTAGCCCTGGTTCAATTCCTAGAGGACCCGGGTTCAATTCCCAGCACCCACATGGCAGCTGGCTGCCATCTGTAACTCCAGTTCCTAGAGATCTGAAACCATCTTCTGGCTTCCTCAGGCACTGTATGCGTACACAAACGCACACACAAACACTCATACGTAAAATAGAAAAATAAAATCTCCAATTTTTTAAAAAATTTTATTTATTTTGAGTGTGTGTGTGTGTGCATGCACGCGTGTGTGCGCTCACGCGTATATGAATGTACACCACATATGTGTGAGTGTCAACAGAAGCCAGGAAAGAGCATTGGCTCCCCGGGAGCTGGAGTTGCAGGTAGTTGTGAACTGCCCAGTGAAGAGTTGCGAACCTGTAGGTGTCAAGGCAGTCAAAGACAGTTAGTTCCAGAACCATAATGACTCGATTCACAGGTTGGAGGGGGCTTTAGTAAGACAGAGTTTGGGTGGGGCCCCCTCTGGAAGGAGTCCTCCACAAAAGGAGCAAGTGCTGTAAACTACTGAGCCATCTCTCCAGTCCCCCAAGTCAAACTACTTAATGATTTTTTTTCTATGCACCAACAACGCAAAAAGCTGTTTTTTAAATCAAATGCCCTAACACAATGCAATCCACTTAACGTTTCAATGCTGAGGAATGATAACAAAATACTTGGTTTTCCGTAATCAAACCCTTATTTCTATAAGGGTGAAAACTGGATGTTCAGTTAAAAAAGAAACAAAACAAAAACAAAGCGCTGCCTTTCATATAATGTAATAGTCTCAAGCCTGAGTCGAGGTGATCCAGGCCGCAGTCCCTGGCATGACAAGTTAGGACGGCTCACACAGTGCAAAACACACATGATGTCTGCCGAGAGGAGGCTACAGGGCAGTCACTTGCTTAACAGGGGCTGCCAGAAACACCTGGGGTTCCTTAAATTTGACTTTGAATTGATTTTTGGTCTTTGCCTATTCAAAAGATTTTTACCATTATTAATTTTTTCTGGTCCCCACATTTAATTACGTCCTCCCCATAAGGGGTGCAGACCCACACTTTAAGGAGCTGAGTTTCAGGCAGCTGTATTTTCATGACAGCCTCAGCCCATTATGCCAGGGTTCTACTGGAAAAACAGAGCCAGGAAGAGAGAGACTAAGTCATTTGCTATAAGGAATGACAGAATGTGGTAGAGGCTGGTTGGTGAATCTGAAATCCATGAGGTGGGCCATCAGGAAGGGTGGACCAGACTGCTGGGCATCAGACATCGCCTTCTTCTCCAAGGCAAGCCCAGACTGGCTCAGGTTCACCCAGTGTATTGACTCAGTGTACTGTGGTATGTTATTTGTATTTTAATAAATAAGTCTTGCCTGAAGACCAGGGCAAAGCTAAGCCACTAGAGGTCAGATAGTGGTAGCACACACCTTTAATCCCAGGATTTAGGAGACAGAGGCTGAAGGATCTCTGTGAGCTCAAGGCCACCCTGGGCTACACAAGATCAATGCAGAAACAAGTCCAGGTGGTGGTGGCTCACACCTTTCATCCCAGTCCTAGGGAATCACACCCTTTATTCCATTTCTTAATCCATTTATCTCACTGAATACAGGACTTAGCTCCATTTTACTTCCTAGTGCTGTTTTTCTTCTCAAAATTTACATTTTGTAATTTATCCTGCTCAGCTTATAAGTCCATTACCACCATGGTAGGGAGTATGGTGGCATGCAAGCAGACATGGTGCTGAAGAAGGAGCTGAGAGTACTACATCTTGCAGGCAACAGGAAATTGACTGAGACACTGGGTGGTATCCTGATAGTAGGAAACCTCAGAGCCCACACTTCCTCCAACAAGGTCATTCCAACTCCAGCAAAGCCACATCACCTAATAGTGGCACTCCCCATGAGATTTTGGGGACCAATTGCATTCAAATTACCATAAAGAGACGTTTCCCCTAAAGGAGAGGAAAGTTTACTCAAAAGAGGAAAGCATCAAGCCAAAGCTTATGAAAATGTAATTCAAAGAGGAATCCCAGTTCCAGCCCAAGCTAACAGAACTTGGCAAGTATGTGGTTCTGGTTTAAGAGACAAGAAGGATACTAGAGTGAAAGGGTTATCGGATCTTTCTCTGTGGTTAAGAAAGTTACTGCTCTGATGTGTGTGGCAGGGAAGGCCCTGAATGGAGACTCAAGAGAGACCATTTCATGAAGCTTGGATTATGTTGGAGACCCAAGATGTTGGAGATGTCAGAGCCATGGGATGTTTGCCCAGGAGAGGTAAATACAGGGAGTGGAACCAGCCCAAGAGAAAGAAGTGTATAACAGTCAACAAAGTTGGAAGGAGTGGACGATCCAAAGAGCCATCTAAACCCTTTGACATCAGGCATAGAATTACAGGACTGGGGGTTTGCACTGCTGGGTCTTGGTTTTACTTTGGTCCAGTATTTTCTCACTTGTGCCCCTAGTCCTCCTGTTTGGAATGGTAATGTATGTTTTGTGCCATTACATCTCGGAAGTATGTAGTTTACTTTTTGCTTTTGATTTTACAGGAGGTTACAGTGAAGAGATTGCCTTAAGTCTCAATAGAGACTTTGGACTTTTAAGCAATCTTGAGTCTGTAAAAGACTATTGAGGCTTTTGAAATTGTTTTAACTGAAGTTTGCGTTGTGATGTGGCTATAAACCTATGGGGTACAGGGAGTGGCATGTGGTGCTCTGAATTAGAATGCCCCACAGACTCATAGACTTGAGGTATTGGTCCCTATTTGGTAGAACTGTTTTGGGAAGGATTAAGAGGTGTGATTTGTTGTAGGAGGTATGTCACTGGGTATGGACTTTGAGGTTTCAAAAGCCCACTCCAGACTTTCTTTGTTTCTGCCTCCAACTTGAAGGTAAGATGCAAGCTCTCAGCTACAGCTGCAGTGCCAGGCCTACCCGCCTGCTGCCATGCTCTGCCATGATGGTCATAGACTCACCCTTTGAAATCATAACCAAGCCTCCTATTAAATGCTTATTTACTAGCTTCCTTCCTTCTTTTTTTTTCTTATTTTTGATTTTTGTTTGTTTGTTTTTCAAGACAGGGTTTGCTGTGTAGCTCTGGCTGCCCTGGAACTCACTTTGTTGATCCAGCTGGCCTTGAACTCAAAGATCTGCCTGCCTCTGTCTCCTGAGTGCTGGGATTAAAGGAGTGCTGCTGTGAAATAATCCTTCTGTATACTGTGAAGATGTGCTGCTCTCATTATTAATAAAAAAACACTGTCCAACAGCTAGGCAGGATTTTCAGGGTAGAAAGAATTCTGAGAAGAAGAAGGGCAGAATCAAGGGGTTTCCAGGAGATGTAAAAGAACAGGAGATAAGTATGCCATACTGAGATAAGGTACCAAGTCACATGGTAGATCCTAGATAGGAATATGGGTTAATTAAAGTTGTAAGAGCTAATTAGTAACAACTCTAAGCTATCAACCTATCATTTACAATTAATATTAAGTCTCTGTGTTGTTTTTTGGGAGCTGGCTGGTGAAATATAGCTTACTGGTAGTCTCAATGAAAAAGTCCACCTTCAAATACTCCCCACATTGGGGCAACATATCTCCACATAAAACCTGAGAAAGATTTTAAAAAGGTTCCAAACACACAAAAAACAGAGCCAAACATGGCTTCCTAGCATATATCTCTGCCTTTTGGACAGAATTATAAGGGCTTTGTTCCACCTTACTTAATTCTTCTGATTTGTAACATGCCTTTCCTGATTTATTTGCATCAGTATAAAATGTACTGGCTCTAGTTATTGGTGCAACATGTACAATTCAGGGAAGAATCCAAGTAGTTCTCTTTATAAGGTTAATTCTATCATTTTTGGGATAATTATTAATTTCTCCCAAAAATTAGCACAAGCTCTTTGCCAAGGTTCATTGTCTTCCCATACTTTTTTAAATTTCATCAATAGTAAAAGGCACTATACTCTCTGCTGGGTCTATATCTGCTAGTTGACAAAGTCTCAAATTTCCTTTTATAATTAATCAGAGACTTTTTCCACATAAGTTTTTAATTTTTAATTTGGTTTATGTGGTTAAAAAAGATTCTAAGATAATATCTTCCCTCTGCATTAAAATTCCTGTAGAGAAAACTCTGAAAGGCAATATGACTAGAATAAAATTAAGATTTGATTCACCCTGTCCACTGTGCTTCCTGTAATTTCTCTTCAACAACTGTCAATTCTTTTTCTGCTTCAACTGTTAATTTCCTGGGACTATTCAAGTCTTTGTCACTATCTAAGGTTTTGTTTAAATGATCAGGTGTTATCCCAACAGCCGGTTGTAGATTAAAAATGTCTCCTAACAGTCTTTGAAAGTCATTAAGTGTTCACAACAGGTCTCTCCTAATTTTGTGCCTTTTGTGTTCTAATTTTCTATAAACCTATTTTGGAACCTAGGTAATTGACAGAATCTCCTCTCTGCATTTTTTCAGGAGCAATTTATAATCCCCATCTAGGCAAAACTTTCTATTCTTCAAACATTCTCTCCAAAGTATCCGCATCTCTGACAAAAGGTGAAAGTAGTCCGTAAGAAACTATTGTTTGTTTAATTTCCTTTAGATAACTCATACGTATTGGTTCCCATGTATACTCTTTGACTACCTTAGGGTACTTTGTGCCAGACAGTCTTTCCGAGGAAATTACCAGATATGCCATTAAAATTCTGTGTGAGTCATTTCAGGGTCCGGCACGCACTGATGAAGCTAAATCCTGTCCTTGTACCTCTGTCCCTGCTCATCAATTTCAATAAATTCTTCATTCTCTTCAATTCTTTTTACTACTGCCTTTTGTAAATTCTGAATCTCCTGTCCAGGGTTCTGTTCTAATGCCCCCACTAAGGATTCCATGGTATGAAACTTATCCAGTAAAGATAAAATTTCATCCTTGGATGTAATTTTGATGGTGTGCATATTACCTTCCTGGAGATACCTTGTCTGTTAATCTATCATAACTTTTCAACAGATTCTAATTGTTAAAGTCAACAGCACAGATTCTTTTGGGTAATTCTTCAAATTGATGCTATCCCTCTCCATAGTATTGATCTCCTCATCAATACTGTCCATTATTAGTCTGTAAAGACTGTATTATTTCTAAAAGTGCCTCATTCTTGGCCCTGTTATCAAACCATTTTAATGAGATAACATGAAAGAGAAAACTAATTCCTAGAATCAAATAAAGGAGTGTAGAAGAAAAATCACATAAGCCTTGCAGAATACCATACATAGTATATTGAACTCCTGGGTAGTTATGTTACACTACCCAGTAATTTTTGTTGTTTTTCAGATCTTACTTGTCATAAGATAATGAATTGGAGTAAGTGTAATAATCATTATCAGCCAGCAGGTGTCACAGTTGCAACCACTAGCAGCAGTGAACAACATGTGTTGCTCACTTAGGTACTGAAAAATATGCTTTGTTTAACAAAGCGATCAAATGATTCTAAGAGTTAGGACCCAGGATAAAGAGAAAACCCAAGTTTTCCATCAGTGAGAGTTGTGGATTGTGTGCACCATGGGGCAGCAGTGTATGGGTTGGTGTGTAATGCACCAAGTTGCAGCACATGGGCCATGAGCCAGGGAGTGCTGAGCAGCAGCCTGCTGTGTCTGAATGTCAGCTAGAGCCACAGGCGAGAGAGTCAGTGCCCAATGCACCACACATCTGGCAAACGGATCCAAAAAGGGTGGACTGGTCTCCAGGTTCGAGCACCAGATGATGATGGAAGTTATAAAATAATCCCACACTAGTTCAGAATTATGTATAATAATGGGTTATTTATTTAGGGGTAAACTCACAGACCACAGTCCTAGATCACAGTCAGCTTGGCTCTGTAGCCTGGAAATAGAATTCTCCAAATGGCAGTATGACTCACCATTGACAGGGCATG
This sequence comes from Myodes glareolus, assembly GCF_982192425.1. Lineage (NCBI taxonomy): Eukaryota > Metazoa > Chordata > Mammalia > Rodentia > Cricetidae > Myodes > Myodes glareolus. The sequence continues at coordinate 28,246,275 of NC_142041.1, forward strand.
CATAAAATATGCAATCTCTGAGACCTTTTTCTAGCCAGTCTTTTCTATAACCTGATTTACTGACTCCTGTCTCTTCCCTGGACTCATATTGTCCACTCGTGGAAGGGACATAAGAGAGTAGACCTCCCAAAACGTAGAGTTTCCCATCCACGATTTTTCTACATTCCCATGACCAGGTTTGGGGCTGATGGGGACTGTGTGTCCTGGGTTAGTAAACTCCAGTAAGCCTTATCTCTAAGGGGTTTAAGGTCAAAGTGACAGTTCATGTCTGAGAAACTTTCCCACCCAAGGAATGTGCCATCTACTGTGACACCAGCTACTTTGACAGCAGCTGGGGTGGTGAGGATGGCTGGGTAGTGTGCCTCCTAGACAGGTTCCAGGGTCCAGGCAGGGATCCTCTTTATCCAAACCAAGTCTCCTGAGTAGAACTGGTAGGCGGCGTCCAGAGGTAGGAGAGGCAGAATTCCCTTCCCAGTCCCGTTGATGGTCTGGTAAACATTCTGCAAAGCTCGTAAGGACTTGAGAAGATAGCAATTAGACTAGTGGTTATCAACCTGTGGGTCACAGCCCCTTTGGGGGTCAAGCAACCTTTTCACAGGGGTCACCTAAGACAATCAGAAAACACAGATATTTATATTATGGTTCATAACAGTTGTAAACAGAGACTGCTTTTTTTGTTTCCTGACCACTCAGACCACACAGAAACTACATTAATTACAGCACTGTTTGGCCACCAGCTCAGGCATATTTCTAGCTGTCAGGGCTACCAAGACTTGAGAGGCCCCACTGCTTTTAGGACCACTCCCTAGGTGACCAAATCAGCCACTTTGTTGCTTCTGCTTCTGGGAAATCACATTTTTGGTACCCTTTACAATGGACAATGACCATTCTCTTGGGTAACCAGACAACTTCCAAAAGGGCTAAAATTTCTTCTCTATTTTTGATTTATTTTCCTGTTGAGATTAGCAATCCTCTTTCCCTGTATAGAGCCCCAGGGATGTGGGCTATAATGAGAGCATGTTGGCTATCAGTGTATATGGCGGTAGCTTTTTCTTCCCCTAGCAAAATGCTTGAATCAAAGCTAGAAGTTCAGCTCACTGAATTGAGGTTCTCCTGCTCGAAGATTGTTCCCAAGTGTGTGGGATAGTGATCTGTATTCTGTCAATTATATTTTAAATAAAACACTTATTGGCCAGTAGCCAGGCAGGAAGTATAGGCAGGACAACCAGACAGAAGTAGAGGTGGATCAATGAGAACAGAAGAATTCTGGGAAGAAGGAAGTCTAAGTCTGCGGTTGTGACCCAGTCACAGAAGAAGTAAGATGTAACTGCCTCACAGAATAAGGTACTAAGCCACATGGCTAACATAGACAAGAATAATGGGCTAATATAAGTTTTAAGAGTTAATAAGAAGCCTGAGCTAATGGGCCAATCAGTTTATAACTAATGTAGACCTCTGTGTGATTTCTTTGGGATCTAGCGATTGCAAGAACTGGGCAGGACAGAAAAACTCAGAAAACACCAAAGTAGTCTTATCTTGGGTCACAATAACTGTCCTGCATGTCTGATCCATCTGTGAACAATTCCTCACCTGGTGACACCAATGGGATGTTGGTCAGGTCAGGCCTGATGGACTGGATCATGTCAGCCACCTCAGGACAGTCATGCAGGAGAGTCGTGGAGTCGTCATCTGGCAGGAGACTGGAAGGATCCAGGACTGACATCTTGTGGACTTGAATGTGGGGTTGATCCAGAAACAGTGTCTTGGGTCCTCTCGGCATGAAACATCCATTTCTTGGGTGACTTCTAAAGGGGATCGCAACAAAAAGTGGGGCTGTCAGGAACAGTTTGTGTTAATTAACAGGAAAGTTAATTTGTCAGCTTCTTTTTTTAAAAAAAATATTTATTTATTTATTATGTATACAATATTCTGTCTGTGTGTCTGCCTGCAGGCAAGAAGAGGGCATCAGATCTCATTTCAGATGGTTGTGAGCCACCATGTGGTTGCTGGGAATTGAACTCAGGACCTTTGGAAGAGCAGGCAATGCTCTTGACCTCTGAGCCATCTCTCCAGTCCCAATTTGTCAGCTTCTTTTGCCAGCAGCGTGGTGGTCTTTATACATGCTAGCCATCTGGCGTCAACCAGCTCAAGTCTTTTGACAGTTATGCCACGGGTCTTTTTCCAGGGTCCCAGGGTTTGTATGAGGACCACCTAGGCAATGCCTTTGAACTCATCCACGTACAAGTGCAATGTCTTAATAATATATGGGAAAGGCTGGGGCTGGGGCAGACGCTAGGGCCTTTTTCGAGGCTTTGGAAGCTCTCTGCTCAGCCTCAGAGTCCATTCTATAACCTGCTTCTGGACCTTGCCTGTCTTGATAAATCCCATTAACTGTAGCTGACGATATCCAGTCACACCCAGGAATCCCCACACATGTTTTCTCGATGTAGGAATGGGGATTTGTCGGATGGCCGGAACATGGTCATGAGAAGGCATCTGCTTTCTTTCCTCTAAGTCATAGTCTAGACATGTGACCCGAGGAACGTAGCTAAGCCTATGAGGATGTGACTCTGTACCCTGGGCTGGAGAACCTCCCATAGGCCTTCTGTTGCCTGTTCGCATTACCCCTCAGTGGTCAAGGCTCTGAGGAGGCAGCAGGGTGCTTTGTCAATGTTCTTGTCTACTCCAGCAGGTCTGCACCCAAGGCCCCATTAAATGATGCTTCTGGGTCTCTGAATCCCTCCTCCTGGTCTATGTCCTCCATTTTCCTCTCTAGTCTGTTTCCCCAAGGGCAACAATTACTGCTGGGGGAGTTTTCTTCCCTGTCTGTCTTCTAGTGTAGGAGGTCCTTCTGTTTATGTGTTGCTTTCATTGGTTAATGAATAAAGAAGCTGCCTTGGCCTTTTGATAGGGCAGAACTTAGGTAGGCAGAGAAAACAGAACCGAATTCTGGGAGAAAGAAAGCAGAGTCAGAGAAGCCATGGACCCTCTGCCTGAGATGGATGCTGGTTAGAATCTCTGGTAAGTCACTGCCAGGTGGTGATACACAGATTAATGGAGATGGTTTAAGCTAATATGTAAGAGTTAGTCAATAAGAAGTTAGAGATTATGGCCAAACAATGTTTTAATTAATACAGTTTCTGTGTGATTATTTCAGATGTAAGCTAACCGGGCGGCCAGGACAAACAAGTGGCCCGCTACTTGTAACAGTCTTCAGCTGACTCTGGGTTGTGGCAAACTCTTTGAACAATTACCAATTACCCAGTCTAACCTTCAGATCCCTCTAATTTCTGGAACTTTCTCTAAATGTCTGGGGCTGACTTTATGAGGAAGGACGAAGGCAATATTAGGGACTCATTGGCTTGAGGGGCACATCGGGTCTGGAGGGGGATACCTGGTATGTCTCACAGAGCTATTCTGAAGCCCAGTGGGAAGTTCATCAGGTCCTTGAGTACCCTGACCCAACTTGGATGACTCCTGCTTTTAATCCTACCAGTGTTTGGTGAAAAAGCACCCAGTGCCCTTTTCCCTTAAAACCATTTCCAACAGGCTGATAAGGGCCTGTGGCTTCTCTTTAAAAAGAGGGGGGGGGGGTCTGGGATCTTCCAATTACATTCTGGTAGGGAAGGCAATGTGAACTAATTAATAAACCATGAGCAAGGAAAGAAAGAGTTGAATTTTCACCACCACCCAGTCCTGTGACACTGAGGAAAACTACTTCCCCCTTTCCCAGGCCCTCCCAGGGTAGTCAGGGAGGGAGCAGAGAGCACACACTTAACTATATTTCCTCCTCCCTGCCACAGAGCTGGGAGAACAGGCAGAGATTTCAAGTTTCTTTGGGTGGCCTGGCCAGGTCAAAAGGATCCCCCCCCACAAATGAGGCCACAGGTCTTAAGTCAAGAAGGAAATCTCATACCAGAGAAAGCCATTTTGGTTATTACAAGGAAACTGGTAGCTACAATGCCCACCACCACCACTCGGGAGCCCCTATCACCACTGCAACAGCAGCAGCTGGCAAGTGGCTTAGCCAGTCGCTTGCCAGAGGGTGTGGGCAGGCAGCTGTGTCCTAACCAAAGGGTGCCTCTGACAGATCAAACTTACCTCGGGAGGGGTTCAGACCAGAGGTAAGAACCTTTGATTTGCATTTTCTTCGTTTGGGTAGCAGTGTCAGGACACCTCCAGAGTGCTCGGCAGCGATCCATCAGAGAGGATTTCCCAAATCCCAGAACATCTGAGATTGTGCACCTCCTAGAAGCCAGCTCCAGCTGGCACACTCTTGCCCTATCTTGAGCAGTCCTGAGGCCCCGCTAAATGTCAGGGTCCCGTCTCTGGGGACCTCACTGGGGACCTCCAAAATGTAATGGAAATAAGCATTCATCAAAGATGAGCGTTAGACACAGTTTATAGCAAACTGAGAGTCTTTATCCCAGCCAGATGGGACTACACTCAGGCATTTAGAACCCAAGTATTTAGGCTAAGATATTTTTTATTTATTTATTTGTTTGTTTGTTTATTTGTTTGTTTATTTATTTATTTGACTTTTTTTCAAGACAGGGTTTCTCTGTGCAGCCTGAGGTGTCCTGGAGCTCACTCTGTAGACCAGGCTGGCCTCGAACTCAGAGAGATCTGCCTGCTTCTGCCTCCTGAGTGCTGCAATTAAAGGCATGCGCTACCACTACCTAATTATGGGGATTTTTAAAGGCAAACCCACATCCTTGTGCCTCCCTTGGCAGCTGCAGGGGGAGCTTTTGCACAAGCAAGCAACTTAACAGAAGCTAAGATAAATTACCTGGAGCATCTTGATCTCAGGTTTCTAAAAGAGAGTTGGGTAATTTTCTACAGGATTCTCCATCAAGAAAATCAAATTCTAGTTAAACCTGAAATTGCCTCAGCAAGAATACAAGATGAGACAAGTGGTGGTGACATACTCCTTTAATTCTAGGACTCTAGGACTCGGGAGGGAGAGTCAGGAGGATCTCTGCGAGTTCAAGGTCAGCCTGGTCTACAGAACGAGTACTAGGACAGCCAAGACCACACAGAGAAACCCTGTCTCAAAAAACAACAACAAAACCAAGATGAAGGAACCACTGAACTGTCTGTCCTGTCACACTGAACCATGTGTCCTGTCACACTGAACCGTGCGTGTGTCCTGTCACGCTGAACTGTCTGTCGTGTCACACTGAACCGCACGTCCTGTCACACTGAACCCTCTGTCCTGTCACACTGAACTCTGTCCTGTCACACTGAACTGTCTGTCCTGTCACACTGAACCCTCTGTCCTGTCACACTGAACTCTGTCCTGTCACACTAAACCGTGTGTCCAGTCACACTGAACCGTGTCCTGTCACACTGAACCGTGTGTCCTGTCACACTGAACCGTGTCCTGTCACACTGAGCCGTGTGTCCTGTCACACTGAACCGTGTCCTGTCACACTGAACCGCATGTCCTGTCACACTGAACTGTGTCCTGTTACACTGAACCCTCTGTCCTGTCACACTGAACTGTCTGTCCTGTCACACTGAACTGTCTGTCCTGTCACACTGAACCCTCTGTCCTGTCACACTGAACCGTGTGTCCTGTCATGCTGAACCCTCTGTCCTGTCACACTAAACCGTGTGTCCTGTCACACTGAACTCTGTCCTGTCACACTGAACCCTCTGCCCTGTCACACTGAACCATGTCCTGTCACACTGAGCCTGTCACACCGAACTGCGTGTCCCGTCACACTGAACCGCGTGTCCTGTCACACTGAACCCTCTGTCCTGTCACACTGAACTGTGTCCTGTCACACTGAACCCTCTGTCCTGTCACACTGAACTGTCTGTCCTGTCACAGTGAACTGTGTCCTGTCACACTGAACTGTGTCCTGTCACACTGAAATGTGTCCTGTCACACTGAACTGTCTGTCCTGTCACACTGAACTGTCTGTCCTGTCACACTGAACCCTCTGTCCTGTCACACTGAACTGTGTCCTGTCACACTGAACCACGTGTCCTGTCACACTGAACTGTGTGTCCTGTCACACTGAACTGTGTCCTGTCACACTGAACTGTCTGTCCTGTCACACTGAACCCTCTGTCCTGTCACACTGAACTCTGTCCTGTCACACTGAACCACGTGTCCTGTCACACTAAACCGCGTGTCCTGTCACACTGAACCCTCTGTCCTGTCACACTGAACTGTGTCCTGTCACACTGAACTGTGTCCTGTCACACTGAACCGCGTGTCCTGTCACTGAACTGTGTCCTGTCACACTTCATTGATTTCCTTCCACATCGTGAGTCCCAGAGATGGAACTCAGGTTGTCAGGTGTCTTAGCTAAAGTTTTTATTGCTGTGGTAAAACACTATGGATGAAAGCTACTTGGAGTGGGAAGGATTTATTTGGATTTATCTTATTATATATTACATGTCTCAGTCACAGTCTATCATAAGGGCAAGCAGGGCAGGAACTGATGCACAAGCCATGCTTACCAGCTTGCTCCTCAAGGTTTGTTCAGCCTGCTTTCTGCCAGTATCCCAAACTACCTGCCCAGAGGTGATACCCACCACAGTGAGCTGTGCCTCCCCTCATTAATTCAAATCAAGAAAATGTAGTATCTGCTGGCCTATGAGAAACTCTTATGGAGGCATTTTTCTCAATTGAGACTCCCTCTTCCCAAATGTCAAGTGGGCACAAACTGACCAGCACATCCGGTTTAACTGCAAGCGCCTGTACTCACTAGCCATCCCACCAGCCTACACTCAGCTTTCACTTGGGTACTGGAGTCTGAACTCAGGCACTCATATTGGCGGAGTTAAGAGTCAGCGGCTTGACTCCAGCTGCCTCAACAAGCCAGACTTAGACCATGATGAAAAGCAGAAAAAGGAGATTTATTAAAGATGGCCACATTTAGGAAGAGGGGCAGAGAGATCTGGTGACTCCCCCAAATCTATCTTCTAACACACAGTATATATATAAATTTATACACATACATTATTTATACACATATATAATTTATTTATTTTTAATTTGTATACATTGGTGTTTTGCCTGCATGTATGTCTGTGTGAGGATGTCAGATCTTGGAGTTACAGACAACTGTGAGTTGCCATGTGTTGTGGGTGTTGGGAATTGAACCTCGGTCCTCTGGAAGAGCAGTCAGTACTCTTAACCAATGAACCATCTTTCCAACCCCTAATACAGAGTTCTTAATTGCAGTAAGAAAATCTGCTCTCAAATCTACACTATCTCGATAAAGAAAGGAACCACCCATGGGGCATCTGTATTTAAAATACGAAGTCCCTTTGCGACTCCGAGCAGTTTTCTATACTGACTCCTAAGCAGAGTTCTGCCACAGGAGAGCCCATGCCAGAAAAACACACTGCTGTGCATTTTCCACTGATCTCAATCTTCTACCAGTGACGTCATCCTAAGACAGTGGAATCAAAAATATGACATCATGGCCTCAGTTCCCAAAGTCATGCTCTTCTGAAAGGTCCCTGATACACTAAACCTACTGAGGGAGACGAATTTGTCCCCTAGCTGCCATCAGGCCTTCAGCCTTCTCCTCACCCAGCAGGAGAGTCCTGGGGAAATTCTAATTTCTTGGTCCATGTGTCGGCAGTCTGACAGCCAAAGGGGGGGACTTGAACTAGCTAATTGTGCTCACATAGGCCCCCTTCCCCCAACAAGCCATCTCCCCAGCCCCAGAAAGTCCTGTTTCTGAGGCAGAGAGACTATCCCATACTGACAGCAGGAGGAGCTAGGCCAGGCTGCTAGGCCTTGGCAGGTCAGAGCCAGGGGTGTGGGGGGTGCGGTCCAGTTGACCATTAGGTTCTAAGGCCTGTCCTGTGGGATCTTGCTGGTGCCTAATCATTATTTCCATTTGGGGGGCAGTTTTGCTTCTCATCTGAGACAGTGGCCTGCAGGAATCACTGCTCCACTGAGAGAAGTCAGGGAGAAGAAACGGAAGCAGAGGAGAAAGATGCCTTTTTCAGTTTCCCAGACGCAGAACCTGAAAGCCGGAGGAGATGGTGAATGTGAAGACTGGAAATGGTTTGTTATACAGTAGCTAATAGGAATAAAGGAAAGGCTTGAAGCGTCATTTCCACAGCCAGGAAATCTCTCTGACTGTCTGCTGTGCTCCAGGCGGCAAGCTGGGATCTAAGCACATGCTAAGAAGCAAGCGTCAGAGTCTCAGAGCGGCGCTGCAGTGGGAAGGACCTGTGTCACCACAGTGTGCCATGGCTCAGAAGGAGGGTTGGTGTGGACTGGACCTGGCTGGGGTTTGTGCAGAGGAGGCCGTGTGTTTAAAGGAAGATGAAGGAGCGGGAAGGGCTGGGCAGGACTCAGTCGGAGCACATTGCAAAGGACTGCCCCTGACTTGTGGTGTGATATGTTTGAGGGGGGGCTGGCAGTGGGACCAGGACTTATTCCTGTGCATGAACTGGCATTTTGGAGCCCATTATCTATGGTAGGATACCTTGTCCAGCCTGATTCAGGGTGGAGGGGCTTGGTCCTGCCTCAACTTTTTATCCCAGACTTTGGTGACTCCCTAAGGGAGGCCTTATCCCATCTGAAGAGTAGATAGGATGGGGGTAGGACGGGGGTGGAGGGGAGAGGGAGAAGAGAAGGGAAGGGGAACTGGGGTTGGGATATAAAATGAAAAAATGTAAATTAAATTTAAAAAATTACCTTAAGATCTCAAAAAAAAATTCAGATCCCTTGTTTCCACCAAGCCAATAGCTAAGAATGCCATTGCATAGCCTCTGAGGCCTACAGATGTGTTTTTCCTGCTTTATTCTAAACTGCCCAGCTGATGTACACACCAATCAAAACTGCTAGTGTTTTGGTTTATGGCTTTCTTTGCCATAAATCAGCAAGGAAGAGTCCAAAGCTTTTTTTTATTTATTATTTATTTATTATGTATACAACGAGTCCAAAGCTTTTATCAACTATTTTCATGGGGACCATGACACAGTCCAGAAAGGACCGACCTGTTCCAGTTTCTCATTTCCCAGTTGGGGTCTGAGACATGGCGTGAGAAGACAGTCTCCAAAAACTTGCCGACTCTGGGAGAAAGCCTGAGGAGGAAGTCTCCCCAGGACCCCCGAAGGCATAGGGCCTGGGTAAACCCTGCAAAGGACAATTTACAGGTAGCTCCACCCAGTACCCAGGGTCCCCTGCTGCCTCCAGGTGTCAAGACTTTAGCTGGGCAGGAAGGCCGGTTCTATAGGATAGCCTGGAGCCCCGCCTTTGGGCTAGTCTCCAGACAGTTAAGATCTGTGGTCAGATTAGGAAACAGACAAGGATTACAATTCCTAAAGGCTTGGACTGACTGCCAAATTGGAATGCTTCTCCGCAGAGGCTTGTGGGGGCGGAGCCCAAGTGACTGGCAGAAAGAAGCCGGTGGTTATTGGCTCCCAGCGTGGGCTGTAAAAGGTGGGGCTTGATTATTCCCATTGTTCCTCTGCGTGGTAATGGTAACCTTGTGAAGACGGAGGCTAGGAAACAGCCTCCTAGCGGTAAACCGAATGGAAAAGGAAAGGAAGGAAGAAGGGAATAGAACCAGAAGAGTCTGGAAAAGAAATAGAGAGACAGAGACAGAAATAGAGATGATGGAGAGGGAAAGAAAAATTAGGAGTAGAAGAGAAGACAGCAAACCGACTCGGCGGGTAACGGCACCCGGCTTCAGTCTTCTGGACCCAAGCTCTATCCCCAAGACCCACAGGAGTGACTGAGAAAACCCACGTCTACAAGCTGTCCTCTAACTTCCTCCCACCCGTCCACACAAGACAAGTAGATGCAATAAATTGTTTAAAGAGTAGAAGGCCAAGCATGGTGGTGAACAGCTTTTAAGCCCAGCACTTGGGAGACGGAGGCAGGCCCATCTATGTGAGTTCAAGGCCAGTCTGAACTCAGCCAGTTCTAGCTTAGCCAGGGTTACACAGTCTGAAGGGAAAAAAAGAATAGAAAAAGTGAAGAGGGGATCCAGGTCAGGGGTAGGGAAGGAGAAAAGGAGAGAAATTTAACAATAAAATTATTGAATGAAAGAACCCAGAAGCTGCTGCGGGAGTACCTTCCACTCCTTCAGCCAATAGTCGCTGAAGTACAAGCTGAGTACAGAAATGATTTATAAATTCATTAAAATGTGTATATTGGTTGAGCGGTGGTGGCACACGCCTTTAATCCCAGCACTTGGGAGGTAGAGGTAGGTAGATCTCTGTGAGCTAGAGGCCAGCCTGGTTTACAGAGAGAATTCCATGACAGCCAGGGCTACACAGAGAAACCCTGCCTTGGGAAAAAAAAAAAAAAGAAAAGAAAAAAGAAAAGGAAAAGTGTATGTATGTTGTATAAGGCTTCTAAAGTAACACAAAGTTAGACTACAAATCAGGAAAGGTTTCTTCAAGTTTCAAGTGACATTTACCCAGTATATAAATCAACAAGGAAATTCAAAGAACAAACAGAAATAAAAATGATCAATGGATTTGAATAGCCAATTCGTCCCTGCAAAGGACAGATACAGTTTAAGAAAGATGAGAAACTTAATCTCTTTGCCCAACCTACAGGCAAATTGACCTTTCTAGCACCTAATTCTTCACCTATGAGAGTGGCAGCGATTTCAAAGGTTGTTATGGTAACTCTGTTGTAGGCAAGGCTGTAAATAGGCACACCCTTGTGTGCCTGGGGAGGACAGGCGTGTAAGCTTCGGGAAGCTTTAGGCAGCATTTATTTCAAGGTTAGTGTTGCTATTCTTTGATTCTGTGAGTCCACAGCTTGGAATTTAACCACCAAAATATAAGCTAAAAAGACGTAAGGCACCGTTGTACATAAAAGCAGATAGGGCTGGAGAGACTGCTCCGTGGGTAAGAGCACTTGCCGCTCTTCTGGAGAGCTTCCAGCTGCTGCACCTGCCCAGTCTTGATGGTGTTCTCTAGTTTCCCAACAGGTCCTCAATGTGATGGGGATGCTAACTGGGACTTCTGGTCGACCTGGCTGAGTCTCCCCAGAGCTAGGCTGTGGACTGAAGCGTCTCGCCTCTCTCTCCTTTATCAGCACCGCACCTGCAGCCCCCTACCTTTCTACTCTCCCCTCACCCCTATTCCTTGGAGACATTTTCCCTGGGGGGGGGGGGGGGGGACAAACGAATAAACATTTAAACATTTGATGTTTTAGAGAACGCAAAACTACGTAGTAGGAACAATGAGAAAAACAGGGCTGAAAGACAGGTCGTAAAAAATAAATAATAAGACTGTAGAGACCCTGGCATAAGAGATGCTGGCCTTTGCCCTATGAACTTTAATAAGTGTCTGAATTACCTGGGGACCGTGTTGTTATGCAGATTCTGGTTTGGTAGAGCTGGCATGGGTCCAAGATATTGCACTGCTTGCTAGCAGGCTCCCAGCTGGTGTCTGTGCTCTGCCCCATGGACCAAATGCTGAGCAGCGAGGCACCCCATGTGGGGAGGCTGAGTGTTGGGGGGACAACACCAGCTGGCTCCTAGACTCTGGTTTCCTGTTGGGTTCTGAAGAGGAGTCCTGCATGAGCCAGCAGGGACTAGGAGACAGAAGAGAGTGAGTCTAGAGGTGTTTGTTAGCGTCTGGAGGAATCTCCTGCGGAGCTGGAGTGGACTATGGACCCTCTTAACGCCACAACTCTATCAAGTGGCTCACAGAATTTTTTTTTTTTTTGCAGAATTTTGTAACTGCCTTACCCCTCCTCCTTCAGGCCTGGGGTGGTAATTGCTCTGAGGGTTACTAGCTCTGGCATCCTGCACCATTTTAAAATGTGATCAATGCTGTTAAAAACAATTGTTTATTCACATTCACTCACTCACTCACTCACTCACTCACTCACTCACTCACTCACTCACACACTTACTGTCTGTGTACGTGTGTGACCATTGTGACCAGTAGAGGGAGCCAAAAACCATGAAACTGGAGTTGGTGGTCGTGAATGCCTACCACTTGGCCCAAATGGTGCTGGGAACCAAATCAGCATCCTTTGTTAAGTGCAATAAGTGCTTATAATTGCTGAGCCATCTCTCTGGTCACTTGTCCGGTCTTTAGTAAATGTTTCTCAGTATGTCAGCCAAGCGTGCCGTCTGTCGTCTGCAAGGGCCCTGACAGCAACCATAAATATTGCTTAATGCAAGATTTGTTGGTGGTGTTTTTGAAAAAGGATCTCACTGCATAGTCCAAGCTGGTCCCAGAACTCAAGATTCTCCTGCTTCGTCTTCGTCCTGAGTGCTAGGATTACAGGTGCACTCCACTACACCTGAATAATAAAACATTTTACATGTATATATATATATATATATATATATACACACACACATATATTATATTTCATCTAATTAAAAATTCAATACACAATTGAATTAGTACATATGATTTTATATTATATTATATGCTATGTATATTAGGATATAATTATACATGTTTATGTAATTCTATATCTGCATATAACTATACACATAATTATATATTACATATAATGTATAGATATATATTTAATATATATTAACAGAATACTAGAGACAAGCCAGCTGTGCCTCATTTAAAAAAAACGATTAAGGGCTGGAGAGATGGCTCAGCAGTTAAGAGCACTGACTGCTCTTCCAGAGGACCTGGGTTCAATTCCCAGCACCCACATGGCAGCTCACAACTGTTTGAAAATGCAGTTCCACAAGATCTGACACCTTCACACCAATGCACATAAAATAAAGTTAAATAAATCATTTTTTAAAAAAAAAGATTAAATGGCCAAGCATAGTGACTCACCATTAAATGGCAGAGGCAAGCAGCTCTCTGAGTTTGAGGTCAGCCTGATCTACAGAGTGAGTTCCAGGACAACCAGGGCTACACAAATAAACCCTGTCTTAGAAAAACAAAAACAAAAAGAATGAAACGATGTTACATTTCCTAATCTTTGGTGTCATAGGTACTGTTGGAAAGGTTGTCTCTGATCTATATTCACCTACACGGAACAGTGTCTACGACATTTGCCAAATGGAAAAATGAAACAAAAACCAGGTAAAATTCAGAATAGTCTGCACTAAGCGTAACAACTCATTAACAAAAATAAATATGGGGTGGTGCAGCTCAGTGAAAGAAAGCTTGCCTAGCATGCGCAAGGCCCTGGAGCCAATGCCCAATGCTACAAAAGAAAAAATATATATAAACCTATGTATTTAAGAGAGTAAATGCTACCCTTGTTAGGTTTGGATTGACTATGATGACAGCCTTGCTCAAAATAAACCTCTCCAGAAAGGTGGGGGCAGGGTTGGCTGCGGATGGCCCTTTGTGGCTGCCTTGCTTGCAAACAGTCTGGCTTCAGGTACTGGCAGAATAGCTCCAGTTTGACAACTGACAGCCTTCTGAGGGGGATCCCTTTTTTGCTTTAGTAAGCACCCCAGCCAATTAGCATGGCTGGACCGTGTCCTAACCTCTGACCCCCAGGGATTGAGTTGATCAAAGAAGACTCCCTGAGAAAGAGCCCGGAAGGCATAGAGTGCTGTGAACGTTTGTTAGCCAATACGCCAAAGCCTCTGAAACATTTACCATGCTGGGTGGTCCCTACCTGGTGGACCATTGGCTCCTCCCTCCATAGATGCTGAAAACTCATTCTTGGTTTTAATCGGGAATGTCCCCCACAGCCTTGTGTGTTTTGAATATTTGTGTCTCAGAACACGCCAATATTTAAGGATGATGTGGACCTTTAGATGAATACTAGCTGTAGGAAGTAGGTCACTAGGAGTCCATTCTAGTTATCTATTTATTTATCTATTCATTCATTCATTCATTCATTCATTCGCTTGTTTTATGCTGGCCACAGACTTTCTATGTAGCTAGATGACCTTGAACTTCTGATCCTCCTTCCTCTACCACTCCAGGACTGAGATTATAGGCATGTACCACCACAACCAGCTATAGAAGAGATTCTTTTTCTTTTCCTTGTGCAAGTGTGTGTGTGTGTGTGTGTGTGTGTGTGTGTGTGTGTGTGTGGTATGTACTATGTGCTGGGATTATAGGGTTATACTTAATATGTGTGTGTGTGGTATGTCAATGTTGAATGTCTTCCTCCATGGTTTTCTACTTTTTTATTTTAAGTTATAGTTATTATTATTATTTTGTTGTTTTTGAGACAGGGTCTCACTATGTAGCCTTGGCTGGCCTGGATCTTGCTATGCAGACCATGGTGGCCTCAAACTCATAGAGATTTGTAGTGGTATTTCATTTGTATTTTAATAAATAAAGCTTGCCTGAGGATCAGAAAAGTAAAACCGCCACACTGGCAGCCTTACAGACCAGGCAGCAATGAGACACACCTTTAATCCCAATAGCCACAATAACACACACCTTTAATCCCAGTAGCCACACTGGGATTTGCCATAGAAACCAGGAGGTAGTGGTACACACCCTTAAACCCAGAACTAGGGAGGATTATAAAACAGGAAGAGGGTTCTCAATATCAGTCTCAGTCTCATTCTGAGTTTACTGGAGGCTGGATAACCTTTTTCAGACTGAGGTCAAGGTAAGAGCCAGTGGCTGGCTGTTTTGCTCTTTTGACCTTCAGGTTGAACCCCAATTTCTGTCTCTGAAGTTTTATTAGTCATGCTACATTGATCTGCCTGTCTCTGCCTCCCCAGTACTGGGATTAAAGGCACACACCACTGTATCTGACATATTTATTTATTGTGTATAAATGTGTATGCGTGTGTGTGTGTGTGTGTGTGTGTGTGTGTGTACATGTGCATGCCACAGTACAAATGTGGAAGTCAGAGGACACTTTTAGCAGTTGATTCTCTCCTACTATGTAGGTTTTAGGGACTGAACTCAGGTCATCCTGCAGGCTTGGCAGCAGGTATGGTTAGTTACTGAGCTAGCTCAGCAGTCCTTACCCTTGTTTCTGGGACAGAGTCGCTCTCTGAAGCAGGAGCTCACCAGCATGCCTCTAGGTTCACGTCTCCACCGTCCAATCCTGGGATTAAAGGAGGGCGCTGCCTTCTGGGATTACAGCCGTGCTCTGCCACACTCAGCCTTTTATGTCAGTGCTGGGAGTCCAAATCCAGGTCATTTTATCGGAGTATCGAGCACTTTAAATGCGGAGCTATCTGCCTAGCTCACAGGGGCAAGTTTTTGAAGGTGACCAGCTAACCCCTGACTCCACCCTTCCTTGACCCACCGTGATTGGACAGTACACACTCCTGCCTTGACAGCAGGAGCCACTCAACCACACCTTCCTCACTGTGAGGGGCTGTGACCCTCTGGAATCATGACCCCCACATACCTCTTTCTTCCTGTTAGTCTTCTTTCTCAGGTCTGATGATTACAGTAGCATAAAACAATAAACATAAAATCTTATTGAAACAATAAAACCAGCGTGCATACTGGCAGCTGTGGTGAACAGCCCTGGGAAAATCGAGGAAGTCGGCAAAGAGCATTTTACCTCCGACCGCTCACGTTTATGTACTGTTGGAGCTGGCTATTGTTCACTTATTACTATTACTCGGTTATTTTTAAAGTTTTGTGTTTGTCGTCGTGCGGACTTATTTGTGTACTTACCTGTACCCATGGAGAGCAGAGGTGACCTTCAGTTGTCTACCTTGATCTCTCTTTTCCACCATATTTATTGAGCCAGTATCTCTCATTAAACTCAGAGCTGGCTGATTAGCCTAGATTGGCAGACTGATGAGCGTCACGGGATCTGCCTGTCTCACCAACTCTATTCCCAAGTGCCGCGGTTGCTCACACACATATGCCACCACTCCCAGCTTTGAAATGCGTGCTGGGGATCTGAACTCGGGTCCACGCACTTACAAGGCGGGCACTTTATCAACAGAGTGGTTTCGCAGCTCAATTTGTTCGCTTTTGGAGACAAGATCTCACTAAGTAACTCAGGCTGGCCTTGAACTCATGGTTTTCCTTCCTCTGTCACCCAAGTTTTGGGATAACGGGAAGGTACACCGAGTTCAGCCTTATCTTTTACTTTTATATTGCTTCTGTAATGAAGCAGCAGTTAGTGAAAACGTAGGAAAGACGAGAAAGAAAACAAGGCAGAGGTGTGATTATTCAGATCTTCAGGGAAATAAATGGTTTCCTTAGGAATTCTGAAGGTGGTTGTCTCTCACCCCACCCTACTGCCGTAACTGGGGTTGAATGTGGACAAGTCAGGATGCTCGTCTGTACAGGAGTGGCTAGCTCTCGCCTTTGACTCCTTTGCCCAAACACTTCTCAAGGCTCCTCGCTCACAGAACAAACTCCACAGTCTGCAACTGGGCACTGAAAACCTTTAAGATATTTTCTCATCCTCATCCTTTACCTAAAGGGTCTCTTCTTCCAGCTCTGATGCCCTGCCCCCACTCTCTCCGCCCTGCACCCGTGACTCATGCCCTCCCAGACCTAACGGATTTGCTGTTACCGTCATACATTGGTGGGACTTGGTGTGTCACAGTCCTGTCTGACTGTTCTGTATGTCTGGCTTCTTGCTGGGCTTTGACACCACTGCTAGCCAGTTTCTCCTTCCCATGGAAGTGTCCACGATGTAACGAACAGTGTGAACTGGCCTGTGGGCAGGCCTGCTTCTTTAGAAGGCTTCTTCCGGCCCTCTGCTTCACTGGCTCATTCCCTAAACGTCACCACGGCTTCCTTTCTTCCTTCAGGTTTTTGTGAGTGCTACATTTTCAGTGACTCCCTTGCTGGCTCAATTATCAAACAATACCCCCCTTTCTAGCCTGGGTTGCTTGGATTCATGTTCAGTTTACTGTGCCAACAGCCCTCACTTCCATCCAGCACTCCAGTTATTTCCACATCCTATCTTTACTGCCGGAATGGGCGGGTCAGCTCCTGGAAGGCAGAGATGCTATCTTGCCTTTCAAATGTTTTCAGCATGTGGAGCTGTGCCTGGCACTAGCAGGCGTCCAATAAATACTTGTTGAGCACGGAAAGAGCGCAGAACTTGATGTCAGAAGACCTGAGTCCTACCCACAGCCGCGTCTGCAGATCTGTGCAGACTACAGCAACATAACTCCTCCCTGGGTCACTCTTCTGTAGATTGAAATAATCATCTGGACTCCCAGGGTAGCTTTCAGGACTGCCCTGAAGATCAGTCAGTGGATTTTGCCTTTTGTGTACATACCAGAAGGCTTGTTAAACAAGAGTTCCTGGCCCCCACACTGAGTTTCTGACTCAGTGGGTCTGGGGTGTGACTGGGAAAAAAAAATCTCCATCTGTAGCATGTAAGTTACTGCTGCAGTTTGAGCCACACGTCAAAGACAAGGGACAGCGGCTGGTAGCCTGACACAGATGGAGAACACAGCACAGCAGGGATTCTGGGCCAACCGACAGGGCAGGAGTGATTCTGTCCCCAACTGTTCAGGAAGTGCTAGTGAAGTGGAGGGCATACTGCGGTCGGAGGAGCTGCGGTTTGCCGGCCAGGGGTGACTCTGAGGCCCGATTCCCGAGGCCCGCTAGGCCCAGAGGTCGGATTGGCACCGGGCACCAAAGCTGAGAAGTCACCACACAGTCACAGGCCCACACTCCAAGCCCGGAGGCGGGCCCTGCGCGCGCGCCCCGGCGGCGAGCGCGCACCCAGGGGGTGGGTCTACGGGCGGCGGCGGGCGCGCGCGGACGCGGGTGGGAGCGGGCAGCGGCGCGGAGCGGGTGGCCGGCGATGGGCGAGGGCGCCCTGGCCCCGGGCCTGCAACTGCTGCTCCGCGCCTGCGAGCAGGGCGACACCGACACCGCGAGACGCCTGCTGGAGCCCGGCGCGGAGCCGGCCGTGGGACTCGAAGTGGGAGCGGAGCAGACAGGGCCCGAGGCGGCCCGGACGGCCGAGGCCGGAGCACCGGTGCCGGTGGACTGCTCGGATGAGGCAGGCAACTCGGCGCTGCAGCTGGCGGCGGCCGGTGGCCACGAGCCACTCGTGCGGTTCCTGCTGCGCCGCGGAGCCTCGGTCAACAGCCGCAACCACTACGGCTGGAGCGCGCTCATGCAGGCGGCCAGGTGAGTGGGGATCGGGAGGGATAGAGTTCGGGACTCGTGGAAGTGCAAATGGCAGACTCGGAGCATTGCTTTTTTTGGGTCATCTGTTGCTGGAAATAGAAGGGCTGTTTCAGAAACACAAGATTAGAATGTTAGAAACTTTAGCTTTTGAACAGTCTGGAGGCTGCCGAGTACATCTTCCAGGCGTTCATTCATTCCGTTTAGGCATCAAGGGTCTCCTAAGAACCTGTCTGCTCACCCTGGCTTTTTGGAAGATAGATAACCGGGATCCTGTTAAGTCCCCACTTGGTGGGGGGGTAGGAGTGGGGAGGTAGATAAAGTAGTAATCTTTATCTGGAAGGTCTGACCGTAGTAGCTGACCCCGATGGGAGAACGGGGGCAATTTTTAGTAGAAATGTGTGTGTCCATGTCGAGACCCGAGGGTGTGTAAGAATTAACCACGACTCGAAAATTTATGTGTGGAAGGGGCACAGTGCGAACACATCATGATGGCCAGTAGTCAGACACCTGGGAGGATGCTGGGACCCGGAAGGAGCTGCAAGTAATGGGAGATGAGCCCACCATTGGAGAGAAGGAAGCCGGCAGGCGCCAGATATTGGGGTTGAGAAGGATGTCGGGAGCGACTTAATCAGAGTTTTGTTTTGGATAGGCTCACTCACCACATGTGAGAATGGGCGGAGAGATAGGCTAGAGTCAGGAAGGCTGGTTAGGAAGGCAGCAGCCCAGAGAGGAGACAGTAGTAGTGGCCTGGACCAGACTGAAGTTGATACTTGTGACTGAGACTCTGCGAAGGGGTCAGGAGTGAGTGAGACAGCAAAATCCATCTCTAGATTTCTGGCTGTGGGTTACAAATGTACTGAGCTGGAGAGTACAAGAGAAGAGACAATTTTTTAAAAGATTTATTTATTTCTATTTTATGTGTACGAGTGTTTGTGTGCCTGTATGCGTGTGTACCACATGGGTACCTGGTACCTGAGGGAAGCCAGGCAGGCCAGTGGATCCCTAGGAACTGGAGGTACAGACGGTTATGATGTGCTAGGAATAAACCCTATGGTCTCTTTGAGAACAGTTGGTACTCTTAACCACTGAGATATCTCTAGCCCTAGTCTTAAGAGTGGGCTTGGCTTTCAGGCACATAGGAGGTGGGTGCACCAGAGGGGAAGGCCAGAGCAGCAGAAGTGACCTTAGAATCTTCTAGCTCCCTTTCCCCTTAGTGGCAGTTCCCACTCTTCTTCCAGGCGAGCCTTCCTCTGTCTAGTACCCACCTACCCCTGTTGACTTGAGATAGCCCCGGAATCCACACCATCCTTGTCTGCAGACACCTCTGCAGAGGTCTCCCACCATATTCCTTTCCTCCAAGCATGCCGTTGCCCTTGCCTCCTTGAAGAGCTTCCAGATCTTTCTAGAACGAGTGCTTGGTTGTGCCTGTCTGCAGTGCTCCCTAGTCTCAGATTGACACTTTGTCCAGACTCTTCTGTACATCCCTTCTGGTCTCTTAAGCTCAGGCCAAGATTTCAGCCAGTCCTTCTCTGTATCACTTTGTATTTTTTTAAAAATACTCGTTTTATGTGCTTTGGTGTGCAGGTGTCAGATCCTCTGGAGCTGGAGTTACAGACAGTCATGAGCTGCCATGCAGGTGCTGGGAATTGAATCTGGGTCCTCCAGTAGAGCAGCCAGTGCTCTTAATGGTTGAGCCATCTCTCCAGCACCCACTCTGTATTTTTAAAATGCTAACACTGAGCATTTACTCTGTGCCAAGAGTATCTTCTCCACCTTACAGGTGAGAGAGATCCTGAGATTTCAATGGCAAAGCGAGCCTCCAGCATACAGCTAGTCGGTGCACATGTGGGCAGGGAGTTCCTCTGCAGAACCCTTAGCATGAGGCTTTCCTCTTCTGCCCTCAACAAAGCCCCTCCAGTCTCAAGCTTAGCTCCTTCTAGGAAGCCTTCCGTGCTTCGCCACACCAGGAAAGCCTGTCCACTTGCAGTCGGCTGCCTCCCTGTTTGTACCCCACCCTGCTATACCAGAGGCTCACTGGGATGTCCTTCCAGATGGGAATCCTAGGGTGACCTTTCTAAAGGCTGTGACTGAAGGTCTGAAGTCTGACGAGAGGGGTGGAGGGCGGGAAGAGGCATGAGAAAGAGGCTCGGAATGACTTTGTACATTTTAGAGCCCTGGTTAATTTCAGTTCCTTAATATAGGCACAAAAGAGATTCTATTACCCCAGAGGGGACAAGTGGAGGGTAGGGATGGCAGTGTGTGGGGTGCTGCCTCCGGATAGGTCAAAGGTATCTCTGCAGGAGTTTTTTTAAGGAGAAAAAAAGAAGCCTGTGCCAGGGTGAGTTGGGACGTTCTGATAGGACCTGTTAGTCAGTGTAGCCAAAGAATGACTTTTGATTGCTGGGCCTTGGTGTTTTGATTGCTGGATCTTGGTGTTTTGGTCAGGCATAAGAGAGTGGCCAAATAAAGGAATAGACTTTGGTGACTAGCTTTAGGAATGCAATCTAACGGTTTAGCAATGGAGAGGGAAGGGAGGAATGTAAGACCTGCTGGTGCCATGTTTGCCGTGCCTGGACCTGTTAGAGCCCTTCAGGTGCTATTGTAAAGCAAGCTGGGATTTGTGGTCCAAACAGTCCAACTTTGACACCTCCAAATGGAGAAGCTTTGGGCTGCCTTTTCATGCCTCAGTTTGCCACAGGCACTGTTTAATTATTTTTTTTGTGTGTATGTGTGTGTGTGCACGCACACGTGTGTGCACACCAGCCAGCCATGTGCAAGCCTGGTACTCTTGGAAGCCAGAGGAGGGCAAGAGAGCCCATAGAACTGGAATTATAGGTAGTTGTCAGGAGGCGTGTGGATGCTGGAAATTGAAGCTGGGTTCTCCGGAAGAGCAGCCAGTGCTCATAACCACTGAGCCATCTCTCTAGCTCTGACTGGTCCTGTCTTTAGAGCATTAGTGTGATCCACTCCTTACTGCTGAACAAGACCAAGGTAGAGGGTTCTCCTGTAAGAACAAGATTAGAATTCACACTTGTCTGTTACCCAGGGCCTGGGCATTTTTTCGGTGCTGTCCCTCACAAGTGACCCCGCAGCCCTGGAGTTGAGATGCACTGAGCCATCTGCTGCCAGGTCCATGCGGAGGTTCAGGGTCAGGCACTGAGGCAGGGAGACTTCCTGGAGGGTCTATTAGTCGGTCCCTCTGGTCAGGGGAGCCTGTGCTTGGTCACTCTCCGTCTCTGGACTGTGTTCCAGTCACTGTGTCTACCTAAATGAATGTGTGCTTGTTATAGAAGCCTCGGGGCAGGACTTGGAGACATCCATTTCTTATGGTTTTAGTATCAGCTGTAGTTTCCTATTTGCAAAATAATAGATTATCCCCTTTACCTCCCTCCCCAATCGTGGGGGTTGAATTTAGGGGCTTGCACCTGGCAGGCAAGCATGTTACCACTGAGTTACAACCTCAGCCCTCTTCTAAAGCAAAGTCTCACTGATTGGCCCAGGTTGTCCTTGAACTTTCCCCGTAGTCCAAGCAGGTCGGCTCTTCCTGCATCAGCCAGGCCTGTATCATCCGTCCAGCTTTCTTGAGCACCTAAAAGTCTTCAGAACCGTACTCACCACTTTAAATGAATTTGCTCCTCCAGTCCACCCCAAACCTTAGGAAGTGTGTATTACCGTTGTACCTCTTCTACAGGTAGGGAATTGGGCCAAAGGGAAGGTAGGGATCTTGCCTATAGCCACACAGCCAGTTGAGTGACAGTAAGATTCACACTTGGACTGCTGGCCCGGGAGAGCTGTGAATCCTGCAATTGACAACTCCCTGTGGGTGCTTTTCTCGTCACACATGGGTCTGTTTACCTTCCATCCGCTTCTGCCTTTCCCCAGCTCCTCTGGGTGGCCGCCAGGTGCTCTGAGTGGCAAGATCACGTATCAGCTCCTAAAGCACAGGTGTTAATTGCTGAAATTAATTGACAGTCTCAGCACCTGCTCAGAAGCCCCCAGCAGCCTCATCTCCAGTAATTACCTATTAGAAATTGAACATCCGCAAAATTATCTCGGGCTCCGTTGGATCATTTTGTATTTTCAGCCTAATTGAATGCTCTCTAGGGCTACCCGAGAGTTCAGAAAACATCCCCAAATTCAGTATTTCTGCTCGAATTCAGTCCTTCGCTTCCTCTGTAGGAACTGGGCAGGCTGGAAGAGCTGTGATTGAAAATTCTTGGGGCTGGTTTGGGTCCTGTCACTTTCCAATTGAGATTAATTTGTCTCTGCTCTAATCTTAAGCCTCCTTATCTGTGAAATGGGAGGCTGTGCTCACCTCTCGGTTTTCAAATGAGATAAGAATCTGAAAGTATCACGTACCCTGCAGTTGGGGATTACCCTAGAGGTTATTTTGTGCTCTCAAGACCTATGGGAGCTTTGAACTCTACTCTAGTGGAGGCCAACACTGCAGCCCTTGGTTGCTTTCTGTCTCTCAGACCTCCCCTTTCCTCCCTTTCCCTCCCCTTCCCTCCCTTTCCCTCTCTTTCCCTCCCCTCCCCTGTTACCCTTTCTATGCATTCATTTATTTGCTCATTGGACAGACGATTTTGAACTCTAATATGGGCCATCTCCTGTGTTGTGGGCTGGAGAAGTTGCCTAGCCCTATCCTTAGCCACAGTCAGGTAGGAGATATGGTTTTTGGAGGAGAACTCAGGTGTAGGCAGAGGAAAGCTGCACACTGTGGGTCCTCCGGAGGGAGCCCAGGAAACCACTCATTCGGAGCTGGTGAGATGGGGGCAGGAGTGAGCAGGACAGAGGCCAAGCACTTTGCTTGGCAGGACCAAATGGCAGGAAAGTGGAGTGAGACTCCACCGGAAGTGCAAGGAAGGAGGGTAGGAGGGGGTGGCGAGGGACTGGGAGGTATTAGCCATGTTGGTGGCCCTCCTGACTGGGCACTTGGGAGGGACCTTGAGGTTAGGTGTGTGGACTGCTCGGAGGATGGACAGGAGGGAGCAGGACAGGGGAGGCCTCAGCATGTGGGTGTAACTCCCTAGACTCGCCTCTCTGCCTCAGAGAAGAGGCCCCCATCCTGCTCCAGGCTGGGGCGCCAGGCCACCAAGTTCTCATTCGCATGCTGTAGGAGGCGGCCTGTTGTGTCAAGGTTCACCGCCCAGAAGGTATTTTATATTTCGCTGGAGCCTGAGACCAGAGTTCAGCCCTGGCCTTGCCTCCTTCAGTGGGAGGAAGCCCCGAGATTTAGTTGAAGGACAAAATCCACTTTCAGAAATGAGGACTGAGCATCTAGTTCAGAACCTGCCTCTGAGCCTGTGCCCTGCACTGTGGTCTTCTAACACCCCCCATTAGTCGGGAACCTTCTCTAGCTTGGACACTCTCCACTCAGAGCCCTCAGAAACGACGTCTGCCCTCCCACTGGACTCGGGGAGTTGGTGGGAGCCTGTCTGTCTTCTCTGGGCCCCAATGTACAGTTGGAATTTCTTTGATCTGGCCACGCCAGGTTCACAGCCACCTTCAGTGAACATTCCTGCCAGCAGGTGGCAGTAGGCCTCCACAGAGGTACCAGGGTCCTTCCGCCCAGCACAGCTGTCACCACTGGCATGTGGTGGGGTTGGTGGGGGCTGGGAAGAGCAGAAATGAATCACAGGGGCTTTGCCCATGAGGGAATCAGAGCGCTGGCAGAGACAGCTTAGCAGGCCATGTAGCAGGGTACAGAGAACTCAGATGTGGTGGGCAGAGTGGTGTAGGGAAGAAGTCAAGGTAGATGGATTGAGACCTCAGGGTGTCTGTGTGTGGGAGTCTATGAGTAGGTCACAGATCTACCTCAGGTGTATTTCCTTATATAAAGTCCGCCTCATGTTTTGTTCTTTAGATTTATTTCTTTTATGTGATGATGTTTGGCCTGCATGTCTGTGCCCAAGCCTCAGGACTGGGTTGTTTTGTTTTTTTCTTTCAGTTTTGGGCATCAGGGGTCTTACTGTGTAGGCAGGCTGCTTCAAACTCACGGAGATCCTCCTGCCTCTGCCTCTTGAGTGCTAGGATTAAAGGTGTGTATCACCGTTTAATAGTGTAGCACTGCCCAGGGCTGGGTGTTTTATCCCAGAGTGGTCCTTAACCAGGCAGGTGACTGTAGCAGGTTGTAGAATGGAAAAAGCATAGCAGTTATCATTGCTAACACTGAGTGCCTGCTTCCTTTGGCTAAGCATGGCTCCAGGAGCTCCCTCTATCTGCCCAGTAAGCCACAAGCAGCCCTCCATGGGGTATGGTTATAGCCCCATTTTACAGATCAGGAAATGAAGGCACAGAGAAAACAAAGTCTTCCTCAGTGTCACATGGAGGAGAGACAGAGTCCAGCCTAGCCAGGGCTTCTGTCATCAGATGAGGGTGGTTGCACAGGGCCTGGTACCCCACACCAGGCCACAGTCGTTCCGTCTGAGCAGGTACTGTACCTGCAGTAGTTGGCAGTGGTGAGGGTCACTTGTCACGTGATCTGTTTAGATTCTCATTCCCATCTTTCTGGCAGGTGTGGGCATGCGAGCGTCGCACATCTCCTTTTGGATCACGGGGCTGACGTCAATGCTCAGAATCGGCTGGGTGCCAGCGTGCTCACTGTGGCTTCTCGGGGCGGCCACCTGGGCGTGGTGAAGCTGCTGCTCGAGGCCGGCGCCATTGTGGATCATCACGGCCCGTCCAGCGAGTCACCAGCCATGGGAGGCAGCAAGGACGAGCTGCTGGGCATCACAGCCCTGATGGCTGCCACTCAGCACGGGCACGAGGCTGTGGTACGCCTCCTGATGGAGTGGGGTGCGGACCCCAACCACACAGCCCGGACTGTGGGCTGGAGCCCTCTGATGCTGGCGGCCCTCCTTGGGAAGCTCAGCGTGGCACAGCAGCTGGTTGAGAAGGGAGCCAACCCCGACCACCTCAGTGTGCTGGAGAAGACGGCCTTCGAGGTTGCCCTTGACCGCAAGCACAGGGATCTGGCTGACTACCTGGACCCGCTGACCACTGTCAGGCCGAAAACAGGTCAGGCCAAAACACCCCATTCCTGCTGTGGCCTCACAGAGGAGTGTTCAGATGGTGCGAGCCAGGGTTTGCCCAACCAAAAAAAAGTGCAGAAGTAGGAGTCTTGGCAGACAGGCCATGGGCTCTGGACTATATAACGCCTGTGGCACACAGGCCTTATACATTTCTCTGTGTGGACAGGAGCTTGCGACCTTGTAGAATGAGGTCTTTCCTCCCTAAGTGTTGACTCTGAATTAGTGTTCCTGGGATCCTTCCTGAACAGAGGGCATCAAAGTTTTCTCTGTAAAAGGCCAGATCACCCACCGGTACTCAGGCTTCCTGGGCTCGCTCAGCGCTCAGTGCTGATTCCTGGCCCTTGGGAGAGTGAAAGCAGCCACACCTGGAATGTAAATGAGTGGGTGTGGCCTTGTGCAAGCCTAGCTTTGCACTCCTGTTCAGGGATGGCTGCTGGGTGTCAAATCCCCAAGAACCCGTTCACTCAAGATTAGTACAGAGTAGCCCTTTTGAGTTTGTTTTTTTCTGGCACACATTGTGCTTCTTTGCTCTGTGCCATTTTTTAAGGCTGTTCTTAGTGACGTGGTCATGGAGCACATTGCACTTTGGAACCTCTGCTCAACAGTGTCGCACACGGCCTGAGCCCCCAGCAGCGCGGGAGACAAGTGGGGACTGCCCACCAGACCCAGCTTGAACTTCACTTTGCCCACTCAGGCTGTGTGGCCCCTGGCATGGCATCTGTGTCTCAGGGACCCTAGTGTCCTGTTGCATGAAGTACGGGTGCATTTCTCTTGTCAGGCTTTGTGACAGCTGTTCACTGAAGTGTCGGTCCCAGTTCTAGGTGTGTAGCTTCCGACAGTGGGAAGTTCGGTCCCTTTACTAGTGTTTGTGGGACGCCTGCTCAGTTCAGGCGCCCTTCAGAACAACTGACACATGCCAGTGAACAGTTGAGACCTGGATCCCTACCCTGGGGGACTGTGGCCCCTGTCTGGGAAGGCAGCTAAGAAACAGGAAAAAATGATAACAGTGTGGGAGAGACGCATCATGAGTTAGATGCAGCTGGTAAGAAAGAGATGAAGAAAAGCCAGTGTGGCAGAGCCAGGGTAATGTGAAGGGGTCTCCCAGGGACGATAACCTTGAATGGACCTCGGGGGGTCCAGCAAGTGTGCCAGCCTCAAGGAGTGGAGGCTGCGTGATCATGAGTGTCATAGCAAAAGCCCTTAAATCATCAGCTGTAGCCCCCATTCTTCCTCAGAAATGCCAAAATCCACCCCAAGACCTTGGCCTCCCTGGGCTCTTTCTCACCCCAGAGCTGCCCAGTCTCTGGGACATCCCTCTATCCTCCTGCTGTGCGGAGGTTGGGGCAGGCTTCTTCTACACGAGACATGGCAGGGTCCCTGGAACTACACTGATGTGAACAATACCACTAAAGCCCAGACCAGCACCATGGACCATCAACGCACCACAGATGCCCCAGCCTCGAGAGCCAGGCTCAACTGTTCTGTTTTCTTTTCTGGGGGCCATGGTCATGACTTCCCACGCTCAACTGCCCAGTGTCACAGAGTCTCTGACCTTGTACATAGTTCATTGTTAGATTTTGGAAGTTAAAGAAAAAAAAAGTTTTCTTTTCAAATTCTTACAGACTGGACTCTTTCTGAGACCACTGCTTTCTGATTAGCCTAGGTAAATCCATCCCAAAATCTCAGTGCCTAAATCTAATAGCTTTGTTGACTAGCAGTTAGGGCGATGGTCCATTCCTGCAGGCTTCTCAAAAGCTGGTGGTGACAGCAGAATGGAGGGCTGTCACATTGTTCACTGCCCTAGCCTCGGCCCCATGGCTCCTCATGGCCTGCCTGTTAGAAAGCTAGCCTGTGCTCTGACCTCGGCCCCATGACCTCAGCCCCATGACCTCAGCCCCATGGCTCCTCATGGCCTGCTCCATAGAAAGCTAACCTGTCTCTCTGACCCTACAAATTTGCAGTTACAATTAGACTTCTCCTCGGTTAATTCTGGAATCTCTTTTTGCCCAGATGAGGAGAAGAGTCGGCCTGACATCTTCTACGCGCTGAAGATGGGTAAGTGCCTCAGAGAGGAGCTTTGGATTGTAGGGCCCTGACCTCTGCACCTATCCATGGGCACAGGGTAAAGAGATGCAGTTTGGGGTTTTTAATTTATATATATCTTTTGTGAGATTATAATTCACTCTTTCCAGTGAGGGATTATAATTCACTCTTCCCATGCGAGCCCTGGGGGCCTGTATTTATTAGCGTGTTCTACCCACAAATTCTAGAACATTCTCCCATGTTCCCGCTATCCCACAGCTAGATGTGGGGCTGTATTTGGCTTCTCTCTCTCCTGGCCTCAGTTTTGTTATGACAGAAGGGCTCTTTACCCAGAGTTTCTATTTGTATGAGAGAAAATGTGTCACCCACATGCCGTGGCATCAGGTGGAGGTCAGAGGTCAGCTTTTAGTGTTGCCCATCTTCCACCTTTCTTCTGTCTACCATGAGAGGGGGTTTGCTGATGTTCTGCTTCATATGCCAGGCCAGGCGGGCTGCAAGCTGCTGGGACTTCTGTGTCCGTGCCTCCTACAGGAGCACTGAGATTACAGACACTCATGCTACATATGTCTGCCTTTTGTGTAAGTCGAAGATTCGAACTCGGGTCCTCATGCTTGCATGGCAACACTTTTACCCACTGGTCCATCTCCCAAGATCCAGACATCACCTCCAGGCAGCCCTCTGGGATCTCCACTCGACATCTAGACCTGTATTTTCCCTCTTCAGGCCTGTGACCCTTCCTCACTCTCGCTGCTCCCTGAGACAGGAAGTACATCTGTTTATTCACTCCCTGTGACACAGGAAGTACATCTGTTTATTCACTCCCTGTGACACAGGAAGTACTCTGTTGCTCAAGTGCTGGTCTCCATCTGTCATAGACACAGGGATCCAAGTGCCTCTCTCACCCAACTTAGTGGTCCCCATGACCACAGCAGAGGTAGATGGAGCAAATGTTTGTCCTGGGAGACAACTGGATGTGTGGGCTTGTGGTACCAGGGCCATGGGTCACCATGGGTCACCATGGGTCACATGGGTCACCATGGGTCACCGTGGGTCACCATGGGTCACCTGGGTCACCTAGGTCACCTGGACTCCTGCCGTTTGTAGGAAACTTTCAGCTGGTCAAGGAGATCGCCGATGAAGACCCTAACCATGTGAACCTGGTCAATGGGGACGGGGCGACCCCACTGATGCTGGCGGCCGTCACAGGGCAGCTGCCCCTGGTACAGCTGCTGGTGGAGAAGCACGCAGACATGGACAAGCAGGACAGCGTGCACGGCTGGACAGCCCTCATGCAGGCCACCTACCATGGGTCTGTATCTCCCACTCGCTTTGCAACGCCCTCCACGTGAGGCCAAGCAAGTGCCCTGGCTGGGGGATGAGGTTTTCTGGCCCGAGATGCAGCCTGTAGCCCAGGGCTATGAGGGTACTGCTGAGGCCGGCAGAAAAGGCAGAATAGGTGTGGATGCAGTTCAGTCAACCTCCTATTGCTGGCCTGACATGGAATTTCCCCGTGGCTGTCGAAACCCATGCAGCAGGCGCATACTAGGCAGAAGGATACATTTCTCAAGTTTGTGTTTTGCTGATCAGTGGGATTGGTTCTTTTGGAATTTTCACATGGCAGTTCAGAGACCTCCATTAAGTGTCCCCTCTGTGATATGAGCAGTGGCCACACCTGCCTTAGACACTGATAGTCACCTTTACAATGATGTGATCCTCCCAGCCAGGCAGGCTGACATCCTCCTGCAGTCCCCTCTGGGGACGTCTTGTAGCTCCCCTAAGGGGCTTTCCTCTTACCCGGTTCATCTGGCCACAGCACACTCCTGCATTGGCTATCTTATCTGATAAGCTTAAAATCGCTGACCCTGCAGAAGCTTCTGGAAGGAGGTCTCTGTAGGTCCTCCCTACAGAGAGGTAGGCATGGTAACTGAGCCCTTTAGGGCAGAGGTCCTGGTTTTTATCGGTATTAAGGAAGGGGCATTAGGACTGATACTCGGCACATTTGCCCTGGAACTGCTGAGCACTAGGCCATGATGGGCCGGGAGAACAATGGTGATTGCCCGTGCCCTGCTTAGACATCTGAGGACGGTGTGCCTGGTTCACGTTGCCAGGCTTGTTGTCTGGGAACACAGCCACACTTTTCCTGTTGCTTGGTGGGTTAGCCAATTTTGTGTCACTCTTAACAAAATGCCTGAGGCAGTTAATTTATGAAGAAAAAGGTTTATTTTGGCTCATGGTCTAGAGGTTGCTGTTCAAGTTGGAAGGGTCCCAAGGCTTCCAACCTCTGGCGAAAGTATCCACGGCATGGGCAGTGTCTTAGTTAGGGTTTCTGCTGCTATGAAGACGCACCAACTCTCTTTTTTTGAGACAGGGTCTCTGTGTAGCCTTGGTTGTCCTGGAACTCACTCTGTAGAGTAGGCTGGCCGCAAACTCACAGAGATCTGTCCACCTCTGCCTCCCAAGTGATGGGGATTAAAGTGAGCGCCACCTGACCTGACCACGGCAACTCTTACAAAGGAAAACATTTAATGGGGTGGCTTAGGTTCAGAGGTTCAGTCTGTTATCATTATGGTGGGGCATGGTGGCGGTGCAGGCAGACATGGTGCTGGAGAAGAGCTGAGAATTCTACATCTTTGATCTGCAGGCAACAGGAAGTGGTCTGAGACATTGTGCGTGGATCGAGCATAATGAGACCTCAAAGCCCACACCCCAGTGACACACTTCCTCCAACAAGGCCATCCCCACTCCAACAAACCACATCTCCTAATAGTGCCACTCCCCATGAACTGTGGAAACCAATTGCATTCACACTATCACAGGCAGGGAGCAAGTGTCCAGACAAGTGCTCAGTGCAGAGATCAGAATCCCCTTTGGGGCACATCCATGACCAGTAGGCCTCTCTAAGGCCCTACCTCTAACGGACCGCAGCACCTGCCCGTGACCAGACCTTGGCACATGAGCTGTAGGGTGATCGGGATCCACATGAGAACAGGGAGGCTGACTGCCTGCCCCTTTGCTCCCCAGAAACAAGGAAATTGTCAAGTATCTGCTAAATCAAGGGGCCGATGTTGCTCTGCGTGCCAAGAATGGGTACACGGCCTTTGACCTGGTGATGCTGCTGAATGATCCTGGTGAGTAACCCTGTAGGCAGTGCCCACCCTCCATGCCCTTCCTCGCCTGGGGACCAAACAGTGCCTCCCATAACTGTATGAGCTTATGCTCATACATTGTAGAGAAGCCAGTCTCAAGTGTCAGGGCACACCCCATCCCCTGGGACATCCTCTGCCAACCACCTCCCAGCACCAGGCGCTGTGGACTTGCTGGGAGAGAGGACAAACAAGGGCGTGTGGCTTTGTAGGCAGTTAGGACCTAGACCCATTCTGTGGTCACAACCAGAAATGCTGTGCAGGAAACACAAAGGGCCTTTGACAAAACAAAGTGGAGGAGGACCCCACTCTACTCCATGTGAGGCCAAGGTCCTGCACTTAGTGGGTCCACCTATTTTGCCTCTGGGTTGTCGATGGCCTGCTGCTCCCTTCTATGCCCCCTCCAGCCCGCTCTGACTGGCCCTCTTCTAAAGCCTGGGGCTTCCGAATAGGAGCAGGGTGTCTGGCATGTCGTTATCTTGATTCTCCTGGAGGTTCAGTCTAGAGACAGAGGAGGTCAGAGGCCTCCTGAGCCCTTGGCTTTGAACCTGAGCTGGGATCACAACCCCAAGTTGTAATAATGGAGGCTTTATTTAAAAAACTACACTTGCTTGAACATGCCATGGTGTATGTGTGGTCAGGGGATGACTGGCAGAAGCTAGTTTTCTCTTTCTGCCATGTGGGTTTTCAGGATTGTACTCAGTATGTCAGATTGGTAACAGGTGCCGTTGCCCTCTGGATCATCTTTACACCCTAGTCTCACCCCCCTTCTTTTTTCTCCTTCCAAGACAGGGTCTCACTGTTCATTCTAGGCTGGCCTTAAACTCAGCCTCCTGACTGGGCATGTGGACATGTACCATACCTATTCTTAGTGTTTGGGGGCTTTTTTAGGATTAAAAACATTTTTTTGTATGTATGATTGGTTTGCTTACATGTGTGTCTACATAGCACATATAATGCAGTGCCCATGAAGGGCAGATAGTGCATTGGATCCCCTGGAACTAGAGCTACAGCCTGATATGAACTGCCATGTGGGTGCTGGGAACTAAACCCAAGTCCTCTGCAGGGGAGTAAAAGCTCTTAACTGCTAAGCTGTTTTTCCAACCCCTGGGTTTTTAAATGAAAATTTTGTTCAAAATTTCACTCAAACACTTGTCTGTTATTGAATGCTTAGAGAGTTGGTTGGTACTTTCTCTGTCTTCCTCATTTACTGTTGCATTCTACAGGGTCTGCAAAGGATGGGCAGGTAGAAGTGGCAGGGGAGTGAGTGTGGGTGGTCCCAGCACAGGACCTCCTCCTGGGGATCTGACCCATGCGTCCCTCACTGTAGATGGATACTTTCTCTGGGCCAGGAGTGCGGGGGTGGGGGGGTGGGTGTGCTTTCTTCACGTTCTTGTCCAATGCTCTTCTAAAAATAAACAAATAAATAACCAAGTTGAGGTCACAATAGCTAAAAGTACATTTAAATTTTTTCTTAAATTTGCATTTATTTTGTGCTGAATTTTTTCTGGTGCCAAAAGGCTTTGTTTTGCAGTTTGCCCTGGGATGTGGTTGCCTCAGAGCAGCCCCCTCTTAAGGGACAGTGAGTTCCTTTTCAATGAGGTCATCTCAAGGAGGCAGGGGAGTTCACCTGGGGGTTAAAATGACCACAAGCTTAAGTTTGACGGTGCATCTTTTTTTATTATTTAATTAGCATTTTTAAAATTTATTTTACAAACTGACCACAGTTTCCCCTCCCCTGATTCCCATCCCCCCCACTCTCCATCCACTCCTCCTCCTTCATTCAGAAAGGGTCAGGCCTATGGCTTTGGACGAAGCTTGGCACTTCAAATTGAAGTAGGACCGAGCTCCTCCCACTGCATCAAGGCTGGATGAGGTAATCCAGCATGGGGAACAGGTTTCCAAAAGCCAGCTAAGTTCCAGGGATAGGTCTTGATCTCACTGCTAGGCGCCTTACAAAGAGACCAACCTATGCAACTGTCACACACATGCAGAGGGCCCTCGTCAGTCCCAGGCAGGCTCCCTGACTGTTGGTCCAGAGTCCATGAGCTCCTGTAAGCTCAGGGCAGCTGCCTCTCTGGGTTCCCCTGACTTAGGTGCTCGGCTCACCTGGAAATGTTCAGTATCCCCTCTGCATGTGCAAAGAAAAACAAATGAGCACTGTTTTGGAGGCCACCGATGCAGCGCCCAGCCTTACTGTTTGGTCTGGGCTTTCCCAACTCTCCAATTGCACTGCTTGAATGGCACACACTGATTCTTTAAAGACTTCCTCGGGGTACTTGGGGCTTTTTAGATGTGCGTACCTCTGATGGTGTGGGCAGTTTCACAGGGATCCAAGTGAACATGAAGATTTGAACCTCTTGGTTTGCATGGTTTTGTAGCTTTTCTGGGTCGACAGAATAGTGAGCCGTTTCCATAGGTTGCCGTGGGCACTTGCAGGAAGTGCCAATGTGGTGTAAAGCCCTCTTAGGTGCATCCTGCACTCCCTAGGAATCCCCTTGAAATCCTCAAGACATGTTTATGTGCTGGGGGTCAGTGCCACCTCCTTATGAACCACACAGGGGGACTATGTAATTTACCTGCCATTACCTAGGGCAGGACAGTCAGACTAGGAACTGCAGTAGTCTGGCTGAGATCTTGTGCTTTTCAACACCCAGGGTCCTGATTCTGAGAAGGGCGGGTTCCTCTGAGAACAGCAAATGGACAGGTGAGGAGGTTGAGCCGTGGCCTCAGGGGCTATGCTCCCCCTGGTGCTGCAGGACTGAGTTCTGAGTCTGAATAGGGTTGATTTGGGTCCTTCCCCAGGGCCAGGAATATCTATTCACAGGTCAAACGCTGTTTTTGTGCCCATAGACACTGAACTTGTTCGACTGCTGGCATCTGTGTGCATGCAAGTGAATAAGGACCGAGGCCGGCCCAGCCACCGGCCCCCGCTGCCCCACTCAAAGGCCAGGCAACCCTGGAGCATCCCCATGCTGCCGGATGACAAGGGAGGCCTGAAGGTTGGCCTTCCCCTTTTAAAGGGCTAGGGAAGAATTTGGCGAGCTGTGTGATATTTAAGGAAGGGTGCTGTGGTTGATTGGCAGTGCCTGCCTGGGACCTAGGAAGGGGGAGGCTGTATGGAGTAGGACCCTTGTCCCTGGGCCTGTTCTTTTGTCCCTTCAGCTCCTTCCGTCTCTTTCCTCCCACACAGTCCTGGTGGAGCCGGATGTCCAACAGGTTCCGAAAGCTGAAACTTATGCAGACCCTGCCACGTGGGCTGGCTGCCAATCAACCTTTGCCTTTCTCTGATGAGCCTGAGCTGGCACTGGACTCGACCATGCGGGCGCCCCCCCAGGACAGGACTAGCCACCCTGGGCCACTGGAAGCAGCCCATGCGACCAAGGACAATGGTGAGAAGGGCTGCACGTGGGGTAGTTGTCAACAGAGGCACCAAGGCACAGGTGCACAGGTCCCACCCCCAAACTGCTGACCCTAAGATGGTGTGGGGATGAGACACAGGAGCAGTAGCCGGTCTGGAAGACACTAGAAGCAGATAGACACCATGCAGAATGTAGTAAAGTGGGGAGCAGTAACCAGCCCTGGAGCCCCGTGTCCTGGTTCTTCACTCCCTGCTAAGGGACCAGAGGCCAGGCATTGCCTCTCTTGCCTTTGATGCTGGGTGCCTGCACAGTCCAGTGTGATTGGCTAGTGGTGCGACGTCTCTAAATACAATGAGTCCCTGCGGTGAGGTAGTGAGCTACACAGCACCGGGGCATTCAACAGACTGCACGGCCTCACCAGGTTGCTGAAGGATATTTCCACCCTGAAAAGAAAATAGATTGGATAAGATCCCTCTGGCAATCAGATTCCATCCTGGGTTGACTCCTTTGGCACCTCTGGTAGAGACAGACCATTGAGTGGGCATGTTGCTGTCTGACCCAGCATGGCAGTGGCTTCTGGAGAGGCTGAAAACATCCTCTGAGATGCCTTTAAATGCCTTCCATCTGTTAGTATATTGAACACCAATTGCTATTAAATATTTAAGCCCCCGGGAGAGCTGGATTTCCAGGATGTGGGGCCCCCAGTGCCGCTCTGCAGGCTGTGGTCATGGGGAGGGGCATTTCAGGAAGCTTCTGTTTGTTTTGCAGGTCCTGGGAGCCCGAGAAGAGAGAAGGAAGATGTGTTACTGACAACCATGGTGAGTGGGGTAAGGGAGGCAGTGTTTGGCCTGTGGTCCCTTAGTAGGGAGCGAAGAACAAGAGTGCAGGGCTCCTTTGGTGGTTACTGCTGCCCCCTCTATCAGCACTCGGCATGGTGGCTGCCAGTCCCTGGCTGGTTGATAGGAGGAGGGATGTGAGTGTTTGCCTCCAAGGTGGCCACAGGTCGATGGATGATCACAATGGGTACCAGTGAATGAAGCCTGGCTGCTAGGGGTCAGAACAGATGCCAGTCCTGAACTTTGAATGAGACCTTATGAGCGCTTGGGATCTCATGTAATCCAAGCTAGTCTCACCCTCACTGTGTGGCCAAGGGTGGCTTAACTTCAGACACCCCGCAACACACACACCCTGCACCTCTATCTCCTGAGTCCTAGGATTAGGGGAATCCATCACGCCAAGTTATTCAGTACCTGGGCCTTGTGTACTAGGGAAACCCGCTTCCAGTGGAGACACATCCTCAGATCTTGATGGCCAAATCCAAGTCCTGTCCGTGTTTTAGGGACTAGAGGGGACAGACTGATGGCCAGCATTTGTCAGGAAGACTCGCCATCCTGGTTAAATGGGTGAGCAGATGAAGGGTGTTTCTAGTCTAGGAGGGGCCTCAGTTTCCTGATCTGTAAGCTTAGATTAGGCTAAGCTAAGAGTATCAAATAGTCCCTGAGGTGATAGGGGTACAAATAAGACAACAACTTACTCCGTGGAGCTGGGAACCCAAATTCTTCTACTCCCAGTTTGCCATGCATGACCAGTCATCTGTTACCAAGGCTACCTCACGGTCCAAGACGGCTTCCAGAGCTCTGGCTGTTACAGCCTGTGTTAGACTTTCTACTGCTAAAATAGAATCTTCTCAGTACAGCTGAAAAGGAAGAAAGATTTTGAGGGCTTGTAGCTCCGGGCATTTCCATCTGTGGTCTCTCGGTTCTGTGGCCGAGGCTGTGTGGTGACTCTGAACATCACGGTAAAGGAAAACCATTCAGCTCGTGATGTGAGGAAGAGGGCGTGGATCCCGCACGGCAGAGGGGTTACGGTTTAGTCACGTGGGCACAGCACACTGCAGAAGGCTGGCCCGTGAAGTCTGTTCCAGGTGGTCAGTCCTGTTAGATGCCGGTGATGTCCTTGCTGAAGAGATGTGGAAGGTGGGTTCCTGCAGAAAGCCGCACACCGTAACTTGGGTGCTTGTCACCACAGTGGTAGCTTTTAAGTGAGATTGTCCCCCAGGAGGCTCAGCCTAGTGCTTGTCTCAGAATCAGCACCGCATGACCTTGACTGTGTTATCTCTCCAGTCTTGCTCTTGTCGGGCTGTCTGGCACTAAAAGTCTCCAGGTTAGAGCACCTTGGCACCAAGATCCCAATTCCAATTCTGGCCAGCAGGGGGAAGTATTGTCAAGGACAGACAAGCCTGAGCTACTTGCCTGCCAAGGGACAGGGTCAGAGCTGCAGAGCAGAGTGGTCCTGGCCCTTGTCCACCCTCTACCTGGCTGCCAGGTGCAGGTGTGGCACTCAGGATTATCAAGATCACACATCCAGAGTGAGTCATGGTGGCATTTTTTTTGGTTTTCATCTCTTGTGTGTTTTTCCTAGGCCGTTTTAGCATTGAAGATGGTAGAATCGTGTTATATTAATAACAGCAAATACTTCAGCACTGCCTAAATGTTCGTCTCTTTACTCAACCTTTCCAGAGCCGCACAAGACCGGTGGTATTACAATTTCCACCTAATTTATTAACAATTTACCACGATCTTTTCCACGTCATTAGAACCTTGTTTAGCCACATCATGTTTAATAGCCGCGTGACAGGACAGTCCATCACAGAATGACTTCACCCAAAGCAGACCCGTGGGAGTTGGGGGGTGGGGTGGTCTGTAGCTCTTTGTAATTCTAACAGCTCTACTGAACATCCGTGTCCTGTTATCTCCTTCCTAATTATTCCTCAGGCAAAGATTGGAAAGTCATTAGCTTCTAAAAGGGTTGCAGCAACGTCACCCAAGGAGTGGAAGTACCCATCTGTAGTGGGCTGGCTGCCCTGAGTATCTAACCCAGTTCCCCCCAGGTAGAGGCCAGAGAGGGCGACACCCGTTCACCGACTGGCAGAGAGACAGCTTAGCCAGTGAGGGAAGCCTGGGGGCCTACCTTCAGCCCTGGCATTCTTCTGCCCCACTGCTTGTGGGCACCAGAGGGGACCAGTGTGCGCGCACTTGGTGGCCCGTGGTGGGTGGCTGCTGGTCCATGACTCTGCTGGCTCCAGGGTGGATGTTTGCAGCCACTGGTGTAAAGATGCCTGCCTGCCTGCCTGCCTGGCCACCCCCAGGCCGGGCTAGCTGTGGGGTGTCTGTCCCCATAGAGGACATCTGGCGCTATGTTCAGTCTGTTCTTAATTACCGTGAGTGTGGACGTGGGTATGCTGCTGCAGATGTCCTGACGTCAGAGCTATGTGGGTTTATACCGACCCCAGCACAGGTTCACAGTGTGGAACTAAGTCACAGTTGAAAAAATGTCAGTGCTGGAAGCATGGGCTGGGTGTGGCTGGGCTTGGATCCCTCGGCCTCTGCCCCTTATACCTTCACTCCAGCCTGGCACATGCAGATTCTGCAGCCCTGCACCCTCCTCCTGCACCCCGGGCTGCAGGCTTGCCTACATCCTGTCCAGCCTATACCTGGAATGTGCTTTGCTTCCCCTCACTGCCCAGTGGCTCAGTTCTCTGCCACTGCAGAGTGGCCCCCTATCCCCTCTGCCCCCCCCCCCACTCTAGCATCTCTTCATCTCTCATGATTCTCTGTCCCCTGTCCATGCCCTCATCTTGCCACAGTGCACTGGGTTACAGAGAGGAGAGCCTATAATGCTATCTGGGCTCCTGTTTCCAGTGGAGAAGTGGGCAAAGGTGCCATCATCTACAGTCCTGGAAAACTGGATCCTTCCCCCCACCCCGGGTGTGGGAGCTTCCTGGGCCCAGCTAATCCTGGCTCGTCTTTTTCAGCTACGGAATGGAGCGCCCTTCCCCCGGCTCCCCAGTGACAAGCTGAAGGCCGTCATCCCACCCTTCCTGCCCCCATCCAGCTTTGAGCTGTGGAGCTCGGACAGGTCCCGCACGTGTCACAACGGGAAAGCAGACCCCACAAAGACCGTGCTGCCCCCAAGAGCCAGCAGGGCCCACCCTGTGGGCTGTGTGGGCACAGACACCGTAAGTGATCTAGTGCTGGGCTGTGACACTATTCACAGAGACCCAGATGTGTGGCAAGCAGAGGGGACCTCAGATTAGGGTCCTAGGTCACAGCTGTTTTGTTCTTCAAAGTGAGTCATGTCCTTTAGGTAAATCCTACCAAAGAGTTAAGCACATGGAAGGTTAAAATGTTGCAAGGGTTGTGTCTGGAACCTCTGTTCTCTCTGGGGAATGCAGTTTGAAGATCTATTCTAGCTTTCCAACCTCTCTTCCAGCTGGTGAGGGAAGGGAAGTAACTTGGGAAATGACTTTCTATCCCTGGCCTAATGGGGGTGGGTCAAAAATCAGTTGTGGCTTCTAAGGAACGCTATAGTGCTGCTCAGGGCTATGACCAAGAGCACATGCCAGAGGGCCACTGTGTGCACTCTCGGTGATTCTGTGCATGGAGACTCCTACCTCTTTGCCCACAGTGGTCTCTAGCCTGGAGTCGCCCACCGTGGCCCTTGTCAGCAGGGCCAGGGTCTCTGGCTGTGTAGACTGTCTACACTGTGGTTGCAGAAAGTGCGTCAATTGTAGATGAGGATTTAGGACAGGCCCTGCTGCTTTGGTGACTGAGTGACTGCATACACCTGGGACTTCCCCTGAATCTGTAGGACAGGACTGTCCCAGGGCTGAGCTCTCAGGTCCTAGTAGAGACAGGGATGCTGGTGTGCTGGGTGTGTGCAACAAGGTGGGACTGTCAGTCAGCACATCCCCTAAGATCTCTTCCCATTGCTACCCTTTCTGGGAAGTGCCCCCAACCCAGGAGCCTGGATATCAGCACTGATGCTGCATCCCCTCAGCATTGTGTTCACCGACTCCATGAAACATAGAACCTACAAGGGGTGTCTGCGTACCCAGAAGATGAGTGTGTGTTGTGGGGGCTGGGTGGGCAGCCAGGAAGTCCTCCAGGAGCCCCCCGGCAGAGGGAGAGCAGAGGTGAGGCCTCACTGCTCTGCTCATCTTAGGCTGGATGTTTTATCTCACAGTGCTGTGTGGGTAGGGCTGTGTCCCTGCTGACGCTTGGGGCGGGGGGAGGGCAATTCTGCCCAGTAAAGTAACACTTCTGCAGACTCTTCAGGGCATATCCTGTCTTGTGGCTGCTGTTTCTCTTCAGCCCCTGCCTCTGGGGTCTCAACTCCTTTGGTCAGAATTCCCTTTGTTACAATGAGGCCTGAGATTATACTTAGGGAGCATCTGGGTGACCCAGGAAGGTTCCTGTACTGTTCTGCTCTGATTTTGTTTATTTTTATCTTATGTTTAGGAGTGCTTCTAGTATTCCCAGGCCAGGACTGGGGACAGGCCATAGAGAGGGGCAGGTCTGAGTGGCCAGCAGGCCATTGAGGATCAACAGAGTGGATGGTTAGAGTGAGCTTGCACTCAGTTTGTGGTCAGACTCTGTGGATGTTCAGGGTGCTGGGGCAGGAGCAAGCCTTTGAGTCCAAAGGATGAGGTGTCATGATAAAGAGTGAGGGAGATGGTTGGTGGAGGGCCTGGAGGCGAAGGGACTTCCCAGCAGGCAAGGAAGTCTGTGCCACAGCGTGGAGCAGGTCCTCCTGGAGAGGGAAGTGGTCAGAACACTGGCACCTCCTGGAAGGGGGTTGGAGGATGTGTTTCAGGAGATGTTTTAGTTGTAGGGGATGTTTCAGCAGCAGAGGTAGCATGACAGAGGGAAGCTGGACCCAGGTCTTGGATATACTGTGGCTTTCAGTGAGTGGGCTCCTTCACACTTCCTGGAGGGCACTGTAGTTGAGACTGAAGTCGAGTGGCCAGTGTTGGGCTCATCCTGAGTTAATGGGTTGTTAGCAGTGGGAGCAAGCTCTTCCCATGGGGGAGGGACCCTGGTGGGCACGGCATGCGTGCATGCTCTGCTCTGCTGCTATGCAGGAAGAAAGGCCCAGCCCTAACTGGTCCCACCTTGCATTTGCAGGCTGCTGGCAGGCCAGTGAAATTCCCCAGCATCTCCCGAAGCCCCACCTCCCCTGCCAGCTCTGGGAGCTTCAACCATTCACCTCATTCCTCAGGAGGTGCCAGTGGCATTGGAGGCATGAGCAGACTGGGTGG
Organism: Myodes glareolus; assembly: GCF_982192425.1. Taxonomy (NCBI): domain Eukaryota; kingdom Metazoa; phylum Chordata; class Mammalia; order Rodentia; family Cricetidae; genus Myodes; species Myodes glareolus. Next base: position 28,285,945 of record NC_142041.1, read on the forward strand.
GGAGCTGCATAACCGCTCAGGTGAGTAGCCACAGACCACTCGGGGAGGTGGCATGGTCCCTGGCCAGGATACAGACTGGCTCTGAGCTCCGTCTACACTCAATACCAGAAATGGCTGCACTCCAGCCCGTTTCTTGGTGTGGCTGGAGAACTTTCAATGAACTAACAATTTAGGGTTGTTTTCACTCATTTTCCCAAGATGAAGCCAAATGGAGAAGGAAGAAGTCAAGTCCATAGTGGTTTTCTTACGTTTAACGTTGTGAAAACGTTATAAAAAAATGGAGAAACATGCCAAGGGCTTTCCGGGTGCAAACTTCTTGAAGGCTGAGCCTCAGGGGACTTCTGTTCTACCATCCATCAAACAGATAAGGATACCCAAGTGCCGAGTGGAAAAGAGACATACCCAGACTTACCCAGCAAGCTGGAGGCGAGGAAATGTCAAAGCAGGGGACCCAAGAGTTCTAAGCCACAGCAATACTTTCAAGTCCTCCCAAAGACCTTAAGTACTGGCCAAAGCCAGCTCTTTGACAGGGACCCATCGTGGCATGCCACTACATAAGGCATATAAGGCATACACACACACACACACACATGTATGTATGTATGTATGTATGTATCTGGCAGAGAAAAACCTCAAAGACCAGATGAGCCAAAAGACAGAAAAGCTGGGGGTAGGGAACATAAGCTCACCCCCAAGGGCTCACTCATCACCAACATTTTTGCTGTAACTTTGCAGTGTTTTATTTTGTACATATTATGAATATTTATAGCCAGAATGGTTTATTGGACACTGTGCCAGACACGATGCTGAGCCATTTAAATGGTCGCTGAACAATTCGTTTATGTTATCTTCTGCATATTACAGGTGAGGGAGCCGGGCTTCCAGTGACCCACCTGAGTCTGTATACCTCTGAGTTGAACCCAGGCTGTCTGCTGCAGAGCCCTGAGGAGTGGGAGTGTGGGTGTGGGTGTTGGGGGGTGTCTTCTGTACCACCAGTGTTTCAGGAGGATATGCATATGTCTGTTGCTGCTCTTTGGTACTCTACACCCTGCACTTGGATCTTGGTGCGGCTGCTTCTGAGTGAACTCTGTCCCATAGTCCTGCTCATGCAAATAATGCCTCCCGAAATTTAAAAAGAATTAATTTATCTTGTGGTGTGACTGTGTGTGTGCCTGTGTGTGTGCGCGCATGCGTGCGCACGTGCCATAACAGGAGAGTGGGGGTCAGAGAACAGTTTGTTCTCTCCTTCCACCCTATGGGTCTCTTCCTTTTTTTTTTTTTACCGTGAGGTTGGCAATCACTAAGTTGCTCAGGCAGGCCTTGAACTTGCAGTCCTCCTTCTCAGTCCTCCCAGTAGCTTCAGTTCCAGGCCTGCACCACTAGACCCAGCTAGTCAGTCTGCCCTATCTTCCAGTGCTGCCAGGGGCTCCTGGCAGGGAGTAACCAACACCAATGCTCCATGAGTTCCTGTTGCCAGTGGCTTCCTGGGAACAGCCCCAGGAATTAAGTGTCTCTGTGTGTCCATGTGTATGTGTGTCTATGTGTCCATCCCAACCCCTCTCCATGGAAGCTGAGAAGGAAAATGGCAATTAGGATGCCATTAGAAGCTGAGCTCTCAGAGTTCTGTGGGTTAGGGATTTATTGATGCCGGCCCTGGGACGAGCAACAGCAAGCTGGCTCTTGCACACCCTGCTTCTCACCATGACAGCAGCACCCCCCCCCCCCAGCCCATTTGAGCCCTTGTGTAGAACTCTTCGCAGCAGAGCCTTGAGCCAGCTCACAATCCACCATGAGGCAGGACGGACTCTTGCCCTGGTGCTCACTCCTGTCTTCGTCTCCTCAGGTGGCAGCGTAGACAGTGTCTTGTCCCAGATCGCTGCTCAGAGGAAAAAGGCAGCTGGATTGTCTGAGCAGAAGCCTAGCCAGCGGTCCAGTCCCGTGGGGCCAGCGCTGGGTTCCAGCCCGCCTGAGCTTCCAGCCTCCCTCGTGGGCAGTGGTGGTGGCTCTTCCAGTGGAACTTCCAGCAGCAAGGTGCTTGTTCTCCTGTGACCCACATGTGGAACCGGGGTGTGGGGTTGGAGGGAGCCTCGGGGTACTGCAGCATGGCCACTCCTAAGCTTCCTGCAGAGGTCTGTATCTGCTCGCTGCAGGCCTGTGTTCGCCTCATCTCTTCAGTGGGGATAGGGATTCACCTTGCACACACTGTTCACAGGGTAGGCACAGCCTGCTGCACTAACCCTCAACTCACCGAGCTACACCCCCAGCTGTGACTGGCTCCACAACTTTCCGTTATCCCAAGTCTCTCTCAGCAAATCCTCAACATTTAAGTTCCTTTTATAATTTGGTTCCGGAAGTTTCTCCCTAACACATGAACTTATTTCTGTTATGTTCAGAATTATTTATGTGAAGGACCTGTATAATTACGTTTATTTTAGAGTTCAGCTATAGACAGAAAAGTTCCTCCTGATATTTTGATGCATTTTCTTTATCAGACACCGAAAGTTATATAAGTAGTGTATTTCTCTTTTCACATTTTCTACTTGGCTACTCACAGCTACTCATCAAAATAAGTATCCTAGCTGAGGGCTTTTGGGATAGTTTTCTCCTTTGTTGTCTAAATGTTCTCTTCTATCCTGATGGTTTTGTTAACAGTGTTAAATGTCACTTAGCTTTGCTGTTGGAAATAGGCATGTCAGTTGTTAACTGTTACCTCACATGGCCATATCTGTCAACTCTAACAACATACAAGTCTGATGAAAAGAAATCAGCTGTCATAAGCTGTACCCCAGGAGCAGTCATCGGGAGAACGATCCAGTTCCAAGTGTCCTGACGCTCTCCGTCCTGGCCTCCTGCCCTTGACTCTCAGGGTGAGGGCTGGGGAGTCCGTCTCAGCTGGGGCTCTTAGAGACCACTGCCCCGATCGGAGGTCCCAGAAATAGTCTCCTGTTGCAAGTGAAGAGGTGAAGTGCTTTTCAGTCGCTCCCTTAGAAGAGGAGAGTTAGGCCTTAGCTCTGGAGCCCCCTAGATCTGGACTCTGTACTTTGTTTGAAGCAGGAGGCTCGCTGCTCTGGTGAGGTAGGCATGGGGCTGGCTTCTGGCTGGTTCCCTGATCTTGGCCAGGGTGAGAGGGAGTCTTCCCCTCCTCACTATAAAGCTAAGGGTCATGCTTGGAGCATCCATGATCAGTCACAGCTGAATCTGGACCTTGGTCCTGACCAATTATTAGATGCTTCCTTGGTTTTTGTTTTGTTTTAACTTTTCAGTCATCTGAGGGTTTTCTGGGAATCTCCCTATTACTGATACGTAGCTCGGCTCAACTGTACTTCTGCTCCCCTCCTGTATGCGTGCCAAGGTCTGCCTTATGCCTTGGAGTGTGATCTGTCTTGGTGAGAGTCCCATAGCTACTTAAGAAGATGTGAATTCTCTTACTGTCTCTGGGAAGGGTGACTCTGTGAATGTCCCTGGCGTGGTTGGCTGGTAGCATGGTTCATGTGCTCTGTATCCTGATTCCCTGACTCCATCGATTCCCCCAGAGGAGTGGTAACATCTGTAATTACAACAGGGAGGGGGGCAGTTATTCTCTTTTTAGATCTATTGTTTTCTGCCTCACTTACTTTAAAGCTCTACACACATTTATTTGGGACTGTTTTGTTCTTTGTTTGTTTTTGAGGCAGGAACTCACTCTGTAGACCAGAAACCAAGCACTTCCCTGATGGGGAACTAGGATGCTGTCACACCCTAGAATGCTGCCACACAGAGGGTGCCTACAGCTGACAACCTGTACCATGAGGGAAGAAAATGCGACAGAGTAGAAGGAAGAATTCAAACTTCCTCTGCCCTTAGGCAGTGTGCCCGACCATATAGGAAACTGTAAGGAATATGTGCAGATGCCCAGGGCAAATAAACCAGTTTAGCAAGCTCAGAATAGGAGGCCAAGGCTGGGCTGCAGTCCACAGAATACAAGAGTACTGCAGTTCATAGAATAAAGGGGTCATACATGAGGTCAGTTGCATCTCTTTATGCTAGTAGTATGCTAATAATAAACAATTAGAATATTACAAAAAACCCTCTTTTGTGTGTATGAGCTTTTTGTGTGCATCTGTATCTCTATACCACGTGTGTTTACAGGTACCCACGGGAATCAGAAAAGGATTTGGATGCCCTGGAACTGGAGTCTGAGCTGCCACGTGGGTGCTGGGAACTGAACCTCTGTGCAAGAGCAACAAGTGCTCTTAGCCACCGAGCCATCTCTCCAGCCCCAACAATTAGACTTTTTAATTTGACATTTTATAAGTATCATTTACATAAGATTATGTGAAAATGAAATGTTTAAATTTAGTAGAATGTGTAGAATCTGTAGGTTGAAAACTGTGGAGCACTGGTAAATCTGAGGGGCTTAACTCCATGAGAAGCTCAGTCGTGTTTAGGTACAAACCCTACCCCTCCTGGCACCCAAGCCCAGGCTTCCTGATCTTGTTGCTGCTCTGCATTCCAATCCCAGCTAGACGCACTGTTGAGTAGGTACCACTGTGTTCCAAGATACAGCATCCATTCTCATCCTCTCCAGCTACCGGTGATGGCTTCAATTCTTATTTTATGCCCTGTGCAGAAACTGGACCCCAGCAAACGACCTCCGTCTGGAACGTCTGCTGCCTCTAAAAGCACATCCCCTACCCTCACGCCCTCGCCCTCCCCCAAAGGCCAAGCTGCGGAATCCTCGGTGTCTTCCTCGTCCTCCCATCGGCAGTCCAAGAGCAGTGGGGGCTCCAGCAGTGGCACCATCACAGATGAGGGTGAGTCCCCGGAGGTCCCAGTCCACACCTGTTCCTCCACCGCGGTGACCTGGCGGCACAGGTACCGCATATGGCATATGGTACCAGCCAAGATCTTACATCTCTTCCCTTCCCCGGTTGTTAGTGCACTCAAATGGGATTTGAGTATAGGCTATTGTGCTGATGTGCACAGACACCTGTAGAAGGCCCTCCAAACCCAATTGCTCCATCTCTCTCTGCACGAGACAAGTCAGTACCCTTCAGCTGCTAGTGGGTGGGGGAGGCTCTATTCAAACCAGCTTAAGAAAAACACATTAATTGGTTCATCTGATGAAGATGTTTGGAGCAAGCTTCCGGTGAGTGTGGACCCAGGGGCTTTGGGAATGCTTTCTCCAGATCTCAGCAGACCTCAGCCGGCAGCTTGAAACTTTTTTCATCTTCACCACCCAGCTGAGGGAGCAGTAAATACTCTATCGGTGGGTCCAAGCAAAACTCCAGGGGTTCAGGTCACAGCGACCTCCCCACCCGTGAATTCTCAGCACGCAGACGCCACACTGATAGTCACTACTGAGTGAGTGAAGAAGAACCCCATCCTCCATGACCTTCTTTGAACTCATTACCTCAGGACCTTTGCACCTGCTGCTCACGCCCCCTGGATGCCACCCAATGCTCTGCCCTCAGAAATCTGCATAGCTTGTTCCTTCATTTATTGTCAGATGTCTCTGTCCCCCTCTGTCAAACAGCATCTTGTTCCTTGCCATTCATCCACCCTTTTCTCCTCCTTTCCCACCTTGGCTGTCAGCTTGTGTGTCTTCTGTCTGGTGTCTCTAGTCCAATAAGTCCCTCCGGAGCATGTCCTTGATTTCTTCTAGTCCCATACACTGCTCTGGGTCCTCTCCTTGCCCTACCTTATCTGGTGCCAACCTTCATACCCTGATTTAAGTCCTTCTGGCTCTGCCACCCCTGCTTTGGGGAGGTCATGGGCTTCATGCATGTGAGCCCCCTCCCCCCCAACTCATCTGCCGCACCTGTCTACTCTGATGCCATTCTCACACTGGCTGAGAACTCTGGCCTCAGCCACATTGAATGCACACTCTTGCACTGGCAGCTTTCATTCCCATAGCATCTGCAGCTGCCTGCAGCCCCGGGACCATCAGCCCAGGTCACCCTGGTCTCCACAGACTGACTTGGCTTTCTAGAGAGCTAGGACCTGCCCTAAAGTAGAGTACAGCTGAGCATATCTAGTCTCGGTCACCTGGGGTACAACCCCAAGATATCTTTCTGTGCTAGGACTCCTTAGGGGCTCATACTAATCCTAGAGAAGTGCAAGACCCACTCCTGCTGTGTTACCAGACTCCAAAGTGTGTGTGTGTGTGTGTGTGTGTGTGTGTGTGTGTGTGTGTGTGTGTGTGTTTAACCCCTATCTCTTTTTCACAAAGACGAACTGACTGGAATACTTAAGAAGTTATCACTAGAGAAGTACCAGCCCATCTTTGAGGAGCAAGAGGTAAGGGTGTTGTTCTTGGGTGTCAACTAAGACTTATCATTAAAACAAAGACTTTGCATGTGTGGTTCCCTCCTGTCCGCCTGCGACTATTGCATCTGAGTCCTTCCCAGTGGCACGGGGCCGGAGTCTGCCTTTGTGATAGAAGTCTGTAACCAGGCACTTTACTGTATTGAAAGCAAGTATGTTGTATGGGCTTCTCACAAGCCACATGTGAATCCGAGTTTGGGAAGTGTCTAGAAACAGTGTCAAGGGTCATCTGAGTGAGCACCTACAAGCACTCAAAAACCACATTTCAAATGGGCACGGTGACTCATGTCTGTCATCCCAGCACTCGGATCACAGAGGCAGGAGGATTGCTGCAAGTCCCAGATCATCCTGGACTAAAGAGTGAGAGTATCTGGGGGATATGAAAGAGAGAGAAAGAGAGAGGGGGAGGGGCCTAGAGAGAGATGTTGAGGCTGAATTCAGAGTGACTGCCGCTGGGTAAAGGCTTCCAGACAGGGAATGAGAATGTCCTAAAGCTGGGGTCTGGTTCAGGTGTAGACTGCTCACCTAGCATCCTGAAGTCCTAGCTTCACCTCCCAGCACTGCGCCTACCAGGTGTGGTTATGCACCCAACCCCAGCCTTCAGGAAGTGGAGGCAGGAAGTTCAAAGTCAGCCTGGGATACTTGAGGCCATTTCCCTGGAAGGATGGCCTGATGCCAGGTGTGCTAATCCAGATGCATACTTTAAGTACAGCTGTATTTGGTGAATTGTAGAGCAGGTGGGTTATAGAACCATCAGATTTTAAAGTTCACTGTATTCGCCCAATAAAACCTCCTGCAGGCCGCCAGCCCTGGGCTGTGGCCACTGGTGTAGGAGTCTGCCGGCAGCTTGGCACGTGACAGCTGTCTTGAGTACTGTCACTATGTTCCCCACCAAACCTGAGATGTGGGGAAAGCTCCAGACACAGATGTGTGTGCAGCCCTCTTCCTCGGTTTCCCTCCTGTCCTGTCCTGTCTGTCTCCTTGGCCTTTGAGACTCCCACAGAGGTTTCCTCGTTTCCAAGAACCGTCTCCTGATTCCTGGCTGCTCTGCTTTGACGTGTCCATAGACTGTCTCAGAGTGTACCTCGCTTCTGATTGATGAGGTGTGTGACCCTTACCCAGCCACCACACCCACACTCTGTATGCAGGGTCCAGTGCACGGGACTGGGTTTGTTGGGCATGGGAGCTTGTTCCTGGCTCCTGGGTTTCAGGCTGCTGTCCCACATGTGGGATTGTGGGATATCTTTACCTGGGCCCCTTTGACCATCTCTCAGCCCCATTTCCTGGAGCAGAAGTCTGTTAGCTTTTCTCCTACAGCAGGGCCATCTCCAGCACCCAGCTGGGCCGGCAAGGCGGGCAGCATATCACCTGCACAGACAAGGGGCACATGGCCCTGCTGGTATCTCTGCCTCAGTCCCTCATGGCCCTTCTCTCATCTTCTGCCCCTGCTTGTCTCTCACTCTGCCTCTCCCCAGCGTGCACCTCTCTTGTCCTGTGGAGGGGAGGGTGTGCTGACTGCTCCCATGCAGCCTGTTTGCTGTGCAGAGTCTGGTATTGCTGCATACAGCCACATGGGGATTCCCTTCCTAGTGGTAGAACGTTGAGTCCTTCAGATCCCTGTCCCCAAGATGTCCCAATCTTCCCACAATGCCTCTGTTGGAAAGCCAAGGGCTAGGGCTGTGAACGGTTGGCCGTCTTTAAGAGTCAGACCGGACCTGGAAGTAGTGAGTCATAACGGGTTCATAGAGATAAGGCTCAACAGCCCCTCCTGTGGCACATGTGCAGTAGGGGAGAGTGTCCCACAGAGTGTCCCTTCTCTCCCCAGGTGGACATGGAAGCCTTCCTCACTCTCACCGACGGCGACCTGCAGGAGCTGGGTATTAAGACGGATGGTTCCCGGCAGCAGATTCTGGCCGCCATCTCCGAGTTGAATGCAGGCAAGGTACTGTGTTCTAGCTTCCTACCCGCCTTGTTCAAATGCCGAAGACCACCAGGATCATCATGATGGTCCCTCTGTGTCTCCTCTGGTGGGTGACAGAGGCGGCCTACTTGCACACTTCTCATAACTGAGAGCCCACTACCTCCCCATGTAGCCTGTTCCCTCTGCAGATGCCTCTCCCGCAATTTACATATGTATTTCCTTATGTGGTTTCAACCATGAGGGATGGGTATTATGTTTGACAACACTGTGGACTAGAACCCTGGGATCAGACTAGCTGTGGGTGGAATCTCAGGACATGGCATTCCTTCCCTGTCTTGTCCATAGTATCAGGACTAGGGCTGTTGCATGCACTAAGGTTCCTAACAGAGCCTCCCAGCTGCCCTGCAGCGTCCCATGGTGGGACCCTACCTGCTGAGCTACTCTCCTTGCACCACTTACAGATAAGGAAACCAAGGCCCGGAGAGGCAGAGAGGCAAATGGGACAGCCGGGATTTGAACCCGGGCTATTGGGTTTTAGTTCATGTTTAATCTGTATGTGTCTGTTGCTGCTTCTCACCTGGACATTGGGGGAGGGGAGCTCTCCTAGGGCTGAGGAAACAGATACCTCTGCCTTTCCCCACATCAAAATTGGGGGCTAGGGCTTTGTTGTGAGGATCCCATTGCATTCCTGAAGTTGGGCAAGTGAGAAACTTTCCCCATGAGCCAGGTGGGACTTCCCCCCGAGTCATACCTCAGCTAGAGACAAGACCCCTGCCCTAGGGTTTCCCTTCAGCAGCCGTCATTGTGGGTGCTGGGAGCTTCTGACTGGGTCTGACTCAGCCCGGTGATTAGGTAGTCGTTTCCTTCCGGAGCAGTCAGGGTTTTCCAAGTGTGCTCTGAGCCTCGGCCACAGTCAGTCGATGAACAGCCACAGATCTAATAGGACCTCTGTGTGTGCTTCCGTTCTGTCCACAGGGGCGTGAGAGGCAGATTCTACAGGAAACCATTCACAACTTCCACTCTTCCTTTGAGAGCAGCGCCAGCAACACCAGGGCCCCGGGCAACAGTCCCTGTACGTGAGCCTCTTTGCTGTGACCTTCAGTGTGAGCACCCTGAGCATCAACACCCCTGCACACAGCCGGGGCCCAAGCTACTGCCCAAAACTGCCGCTTTACATATTGGCCCTTTCACTGGCCCCTCCACCAGAACAGCTCTGGTGATACTTGACCTATAGGTAGAGAGACTGAGGACTCCTGTGGGTGGAGACTGAGTCTCTCCCAGCATTCCATTAGTGTGCTCCTGGTTGATAGTGGGGTTCATACAGTGACTCGGAGACCCCTACTACCCCCGATGACTTACCATCCTCAGGAGTTTTAAAGTCTTTGCTTCTGGCAGACAGAAAGGGAGAATGGAAGTGACAGACCCAACGTCTTTCTAAATGCCTTTACTCATGCTTCATTGGCCCTCAGTCATCACATGGCTCTACCTGGGTGCAGTGCAGGCTGGGAAATGTAGTTCCTGCAGTGGCTTAAGCAACACTAACCACAGATAGGGGAGTGAGGTGGAAGGTAAGCCCTGACTGCTACATCTTGCTACAAAACCTCCTCCTGTAGCTGGGGATGAGGCTTAGTTGGTAGAGTGCTTGTCTAGCATGAAGACCCAGGTTCAATCCCCAGCACCACATAAATGATGTGATGATATGTGCCTATAATCTTAGCACTCATGGAGGTGAAGGCAGGAAGATCAGAAGTTCGAAGTATTCATTGGCTGCGTAGTGAATTTTTGATCAGCCTTGGACACATGAAACCATTTGTTACAGAACAACAACTTCTGACTCATTCCTGGTCATCCAGTCATGGCGTTTCTTGGTGTCCCTACATATGCACATGGTTCTTCTGCGCTGTGTACAGCACTACGCTCTCTCTTCACTGCAGCTACTGCACAGAAGCAGCAGATGTCAGGTGTCCAGGATGCCTTCCTCTGTTGGAAAGCCTGGAGACCCACTGTGTGGGTCCCTCCTCCTTTGTGGCCTTTGCCTTCCCTACCCACAGTGTAAAGAGCTAGGGAGATGAGGCTCTGGGCCCCATGATGCCCTCCAGAGCCAGGTATGACTTTCTGCACATAGCTGGAGACTGAGGCACTGTCTCAGGCTTTGGGGCTTCAATCCCAGCACTCTGGAGGCAGAGGCAGACAGATCTCTGTGAGTTCAAGGCCAGCCTGATCTACAGAACAAGTTCCAGAGCAGCAGGACTATACAGAGAAATCCTGTCTCGAAAAAACCGAGGGAGAGAGAAAGAGAGAGAGAAAGAGAGAGAACTTTGGGGGCTCAGAAGACTGTGACGTAGAAACTTTGGGGTTTCTTTTCTACTTTATTAATGCTGTGACCCTCAAAAGTTAACTGGCCTGTGTATTCTCTACTGTATCATATTAAGGGCGAGACTGGCTTTTCAAATCCACTCTTTTTATTTTATACTGGGTGCTGGGTATAAGAGAGAAGCTGGAGATGTCTGGAGAATCTTGATGGGAAAACTGTGAGCAGGGAGTCCCAGTCTCAGGAACAGCAGGAAAGGGTAGGCTCTGTGCTGTGGACTTGGGGTCAGGGCCAGGGCCGGCCACACAGCTGGCCAGGGATGTGGTGAGAGAGGCCTGTGTACCTCGAGCATTTGGTCCACAGGAGGCGCCTAGCAGACAGCGGTTCTTCTACCGCTCCTCCTGGTCCCTCCATCCTGGCTGTTAGAGGCCTTGACCACCACGTTGCCCAGAGCCTCAGTGGATCCAGTGGGTGTCTTGTTCCTCCAATCCCCTGCTCACTAAAACTGTTAGTAGATGGGAAGGCTCCTGTCTGCTAACTACCCTGTAAGGCAGTGGTTCAAAACCTTCCGAATGTGCCCCTTTAATACAGATCCATAAAATGATTTCTGTTGCTACTTCACAACTGTAATTTTCTACTGTTATAAATTGTAATAGTGTAAATATTTTTAGAGGCAGACGTTTGGCAAAGGGGCTGCAACCCCCAGGTTGGGAACCACTGCTTTAAGTAGACATGCTTGCTAAGTTCGTGTTATGTGCCCAAGCTTCTTGGCACGGTCATCTGTCCTCCACACTGGTTAATGTTACACTGCACATGAGGAAGTAGACCCAGGAGGCACATCAGTGCTGAGTGTGTCAGAGCGGGTGGCCGGCATGCCCAGGCCCTCCCCGTCCTGTCCACCTCTAGAGTTAGATGCAGTAGTGCCACTTGTCATGGGTGACCAGTGCCCTCAGAGGTGACCCCTGGCTGAGGTTCAAATCCCCAGCATTTGAGTCTGAGGCTATGGGTGTGCTGCCTGCTATTACCCCGTCTTGCATGCCTACATGATCAGCACGGCTCTCAGGTGGGCACCTGTGAGACAAGTGTGCTAGAGCTGGCTTCTATAGGACAGGCCTCCCGGACCTCATCTGAGGGCTGGACAGCGGGGTTGGTGTGAGACAGGCTCTGGGTGACGCCATTCTTACCTTTACTGCACTCAGGTGGTTCTGAGCCCCTTCCTCCCATGCAGCTGATTGGCAAGAGTCCCGGCATCCTTTCTGAGCCGTCACCGTCTCTTCTGGGGACCCTTCTCTGCTCATGGTTGTTCCTAGCCCTCCAAATAATTCCAGTAATTTCCAGAATGCACTCTGTGGAACACTAGTCTCACAAGATGTTAGGTTTTGACGGGAGGGTTAGTGGAAGTTGGGCCAGGTTTTCTATCAGGAAGGTTTGGCAAACACAAGTCAGAGCCAAAGGCATGAGATTGTCCTTGCAATGAGGCACCTCAGTACCTTCACTGTGCTGGGCCGTTTCATGGGCCACAGAGCTGGTGGCATTTCTCATGGTGGTTTTTAAGGTGTTCTTGCAAGACCAGGGTCCCTTGAACACCACTGAGAAAGCCCTGATTCATCTGGAACAGTGACAGCTGCAAGCTACTAGGAGCACTCAGTCTGAGACAGGCCGGAGTCCTCAGGAATCACCACCTCTGTTCTCAGTAGCCCTGCAGAAGTGGCCTGCTTGTCTGTGGGTCATCAGGGTAAGGGAGTTCCCTGACTCAGCTGGCAGGAACCCTGCCCAGTGGGCTTCCTGTCCACTGCACAGTGGGAGGCATTCTGCCCAGCATCCTGCTGGAATGTTCTGGCCACCTTTTTCTAACCCACACCATTCCAAGAAGGCCGGCAGAATTTGTAAGAACAAAGTTTCCTTTTTTATCCTTTCGTTCTTGGGACATTGATTGAGCATCTGCCCCACACCAGACTCACTTGGCTCTGAGACCACAGAAAGACTTACTATGGCCCTTGATCAGCTAGCCAGTGGGAGCCATGTCAGGATGTATGATAGATAACGTGTGTGGTGAGCCAAACAGTCATTAGTGAGATCTCCGGCTCCACCTGAGTGGTCCTTAGAGCGGGTGTGGACATGGCACCGTCGGGGATGGGGGAGTGGGGTAAGTGCCAGCAGCTACCCTCATTGGGTTATGTCCAGGGAATATGTCCGCTATGTCACCATCACCTGAAGTCCCTTTTTGAAGTGAGCGGAAGCACTAGAAACGCGTGGGCCTGGGCCTAGCTCAGCCACTGTTCCCTAAGCAATGCACAGGGTGCTGCTTCATCTCCCAAACCTCAGTTTTCCTTTTGACATTACCAGGGAACAGCTGTCCAAAGTTGCCAAAATCAGATGGAGGCCAGAAAGCCCCTTTTGCCCTGGAGCTGTATAGATGGTAGGAATCTTGGAAATGGTTGCATGTTTTAAATCTGTTCTTTCCTCTTCTTCCTCTTTCTACCATCTACGACAATATAAGCCATGGCCGGATGGGTAAAGCCAGAAGAAGCAGTGTCTAGCAAGAGGTAGCTGCAGCTTTGCAAGAGGTAGCTGTGGTTTTGATGGCTCTGCTGGCATCGGAGCCCTGGGATATTGAGGGTCGAGCAGAGAATCGCTGCCCTTCTCTTGCCTGGATCATCTCTTCACTGGAACTCACAGCAAGTGGACAGAAGACTGGCTGATGCAGTGTGCAAGGGCCTGGGATGCCCCTCTCTTGCTAATGCTTTGGAGAGGCTAAGATGGAGACCACATGGCTGCAGATGTAAACCCTAACCTCTACATGCAAGTAGGTGCTACCCTTCAAGGCCTGGGACCCTTCCAGGAAAGATGCTACACACATCTGAAGCCCTGCAGAAGGTGTGGTGCAGTACCCCACTGTGACTGTCCTTGTTCATTTTAAGCAATCACCAGCAGGTCCTGTTCAACATATGAGGACACATAACGCTGTCCCTAAGGAAGCTGGGGCCAGATTCTGCAGGCTGCCATGGAGAGACAGCCAAGACACTCGCGAGTGTCACACTTTCCAGGTGCTTCCAGCGGATCGGCTGGGCTCCGGCTGCTCTTTGGGAACTGCTCACCAGGAGCAGACTTGGACACACATGTGGTTGCAGCCCAGCTGAGAGCACACACGGACAGGGAGGTGAAGGTGCAGGAGGGGGCTGAGGATGAAGAGCCACACACGAGAGCACCAAGCCCACTTCACTATCTTCAGCTCCGCCAGGGCACCTCAGAGCAGGGTCCTGCTTCCCGCGGGATACTCCCCAACACCCCTCCCCCACCTCCCTTACCCCTCACTCCCCGCCCACTGCCAACAAGACCAATAGACACAGCTCCAGGCATCTTCAGGATATCCTGGTGGGCAGGGCTGGGGTGTGACTTTGTCCCAAGTCACACTAGGGTGTCTGCACCCAGTGGTCAGAGATGGAGGTGCCATTTTGTTTCAGCCCGTTTCCTTCACATCAGACATACATTATTTCCACATAAAGACTTGATTCTTGGAAAGCCTTGCCAGACTGCATATATTAAAAATGGGGAATGTGTTTCCTGTCTTCGGGCTCTTCAGGGTACAGCATGCAGCGGGGGTCCCTCCTATGCCTCTGTAGCATGCTGCAGGGTGTTTCTGTGTACAGCTTTACCCCATCTCCACAGTAACCCTTTGAGGCAGCTGGAATCTTTAATTCCTGTCAGTTTGGGGACTGTTGACACACCGATAGTAACGGCTTTGTGAAGGTCAAACCCAGCTAATGAGGGACACTCGTTTGAATGCAGGTCTCACCTCAGAGTCCGTCTTCCTGCTGTCTGGCTGCCTGTCAGCAATGAGTAACCCGGCCAGCAACCAAACAAATGATACTTTGTCATTTCCTCCTTGGAGTTTGTTTACAGTGGGGAGGGGGTACAAAGTGCTATAAATAGCTTGGAAGGCTCTCCTTGTTTCTGTAAAGAATTGTGCCTCAGCCACCTGGAGCACAGGCAAACAGAAGGTGGTGTCTAGGTGTGTGTAGACGGGGGTGGGGGGGATTGGCCTATGGACAGGCCAATTCCCCATGAGGAAGAACACTCAGATACCAGCGCTGCCAGGAGGGAGCTTCCCCCAGAGGGGCACAGAGGTTCCCTGTGTGCTGAGCTAGCTAGAGGGGGATTCAGAGTAGTGAGGAATGGACTGGCAGGTATCAGTAGCAGGTAGAAGTGACAGGAATGGGTGCCCAATTGCAGGTTACCTTGACACCAAGTCTCCAGTGGATGTGTCAGCCTTGACCCTAAGTTCCCCCTGCGCTGGAAAGAGGGTACAGTGATGGTAGCTTCAATTTTACTTCTGAAATTCACATCTCAAAAAAAAAAACCACTCTCCTGGAACCCTTTTTAGGTTTATTCCCCCACTCCATACTCCCCCCGCCCCAATAACCATGAAAAAGTAGGAAGCAGGAGAGAGCCTTCAATAAGGAAAACATAGAATGTCCACCCAGCCAGGCTGGGGTAAAGCGCAGTGGTAGAGTGCTTGCCTCTAGGTTTGCAAGACCCTGGTATGGAGCCCAGAACCGGAAGGTGTACGCACAATGTATATCTAACCCAGAAGTTCCTTCCTCAGCATATTTCCAAAGGGATTGGAAATCGTGTTCCAAAGCGACCTCGCCATCACAGAAGCGTGGATGTGGCGGTGTCCTGGTCTTGGTTTCTTCTGTTACTGCCAACAAAAGCATATTGAGGAGGAAAGGGTTCATTTGGCTCGCTGTTCCGTGTTACAGTCCACCGTGGCAAGGGAGTCCTGGAGGCTGGAGCTTGAGGGAGGTGGTTGCGTCTGTAGTCAGCAGAGCCAGGGACGTGTGCCCAGCTCTCCTTTTAGTTGTCCAAGGCCAAACTCATGAAACAGTGCCACCCGTATTCAGCGTGTGGAATACGATTAATAAAAACTCAGAGACAGATGCTGGGGTTCAACCCAAAGGTAAGAAAAGCAAAGCAGCCAGTCACTGGCTCTTAGCTCTACCTCAGTCCGAAATGATGATCCTGTCTCCAGGAAACCTCAGAGTATGACTGAGACAGAGAGCTGTCTCTTCCCATCTTATATTCCTCTGTAGCTCTGGGATTAAGGGCGTGCATCACCACTGCCTGGTTTCTATGGCAAGCTAGTGTGGCTACTGGGATTAAAGGTGTGTGTCATTGCTGCCTGGTCTGTGAAGCTGGCCAGTGTGGCTATTTTACTTTTCTGATCTTTAGGCAAGCTTTATTTGTTAAAATACAAGTGGAATACCACTACAAGTGTAGATCTTCCCACCTCAGGAACCTAAGAAAATGTCTCTCAAGCGTGCCCACAGGCCAACCTAATCTATAGGCTGTCCCTCCCCGAGACAGCTGATTGTAGAGCCTGTCAAGTCGGCAGTAACCATCACACCAGGTGGCCACCAATGTATGGCTGTGGTCTGCCTGTAGGAAGGAATGTCACTCAATTGGCACATGCCTTGACCAGGATGAACCTGAGACTGGCCCTAAGGGAAAACCCAGACAGGAGACCACAGTGTCAGATCCACAGAGATGGAAAGGGTGTGGGTGAGTCAGGCTGGAGTGGGAGTGGAGAGTGACTGCTGACAGGGAGGGTTTTCCTTAGGGGCTGTATGTGCACAGTGGCGTGGCTCTGCTGTTGCATTCTAGACCTGGCCGGGGCCGGGTGAGCTCTGCTTGCAGCTTCAGTTACCAGACATAGGAGATGGGAGGGGAGGCTGTGGGATGCTCATGACCTGTTATCTAGTGGTCTTCCACCCTTCGAATCAGTCTTGTCCACCTCTGCTCTGCCCTCTGAGACATTGGTACCTGATCTGCATTGCTTTCATAGACACGGGCCCACAGTTCAGAGGGGCCTAGATATACTGAGACTCTAAGGGCAGTGTCCCTGAAGCCCCGCACAGCAAATGCTTCAGAACGGGCTAATCAACTCCCTTCCTGAGGTGAAACTGTCCCCTGGGGCAGACTCACCACACTCTGCACCCTCTCGTTTCTCCAGTTCTCAGCTAATTGGCTTACGGCTCATTCGGCAGAGCAATTGTCTCTGCTCATCGGCAGATGGATGTGGGGCTCAGAGCTTGTCACATGCGTGGTCACCCACTCCTTCAGGATCTGCTCAGCCATTGTTCAGCCACTGAGGCCCTGCCTGAGGACTCCGTAGCCCCTCACACGCTTCTCAGTCCCCTTTGTTCCTCTTTTGCCACCCAGTCCCACTGTCCTGTCTACAAGTGTACATTCAAACGCTGGAGGCCAGTGTCTTGATTAGGGTCACTATTGTGATGAAACACCATGGCCAGAGAAACTTGGGGAGGAAAGGGTTTGTTTGGCTTACAACGTCTTCAGTCACTGAGGATGTCAGCAGGAACCTGGAGGTAGGAGCTGACGCAGGGGCCATGGAGGGGCGTTGCTTACTGGTTTGTTCCTCAAGGCTTGCTCAGCCTGCTTGCTTGCTCACCAGCCCAGGGATGGCACTGTCAATCACTAATTAAGAAAATGCCTTACAGGATCGTCTGCTTACAGCCCAGTCTTCTGGGGGCCTTTTCTCAACCGAGGTTTCCTCCTCCCAGATGACTACAGCTGTGTCAAGTTGTCATAAAGCCAGACTGCACATCCGTTTACACCAGTGTGGTCTGCCTCCTGGAACCCACGTAGAATAAGGGGGTCAGGGCTACACCGCATGGGGAACCAGTGGTAAGGGCCCACAGTTGGAGAGCTTTGTGAATGAACTACTGGGCAAGCCGACTTCACTGTGTCCTTAGGGACTGTGGGAACTGGGAAGCAAGCTCATCTGCTGAGGCCCGAGCATCATCAGAAAGGCACGGGGGAAGCCCCGGGAGCCAAGCCAAGTCCTTGCCTTGCTTGTCATCCTCTAGAATAATGACTGTCCTGGCTCAAGGGGCAGGTGTGACGCTTAACTGGCAGCCCAAGGGCTTGTCACCAGGAAAGCACTCCCAGGAACCGGAGCTCCTGGACATTATTTTTTCTGTCTGTCGTGTAGGGGTCAAGCCACATGAGCTGCTCATCAGCCACTTGGCACTGCCACGTTGACCACCACAGAGTTGGGGACAGGCAAAAGAGCTGGTTATGGGATGCACCAGCCAGACTGATTGCAAGAATGGATGGAAAATATTTGTTAATTGGATAGCAATTAACTTAACGCACATAATTCAGTTTGCAAAACCGCAGTCATACAGAATACAGGGCAAAGAAAACTGGCCGAAAGAGCAACAGCAGGTGCCGGCTGTCAGTTCCACTTCGATCCCCCTTCTGTCATGAGCTCACATGTGTCCGTTGGCATTCCTGAGGAAGGATGACTTTTAAAAAGTAATTTTTGTTTCTAAAGCTTTGGCCAAGTCATTATCAATGAGCGTAATTTTGTCATGCAAGATACGGCCTGTTGACGTCTTTCCACACTCTACTGAGTGTCCCAAGGTCAGGCACAGTTACTGCCAAAACCCCATGGGGTCCCGGGATGGGCAGGACCTAGGCAGCAGCCTCAGGAGCCCTTCTAACAATTTTATACCTGGAGGAATACTCCACACCAGCTCCTGCCCACACTCCTAAAGCCCGAAGCTTCTTGAGTTTTCTACAGATATGACTGTGCCTCTAGCACAATGAACCATTCAGAAAACTTACACAATGCTTCATAAGCTACAGTCCTGCACTTAAAGCAGGGTCTCTTCCCCAGGTTGTTCATAAGCGAAATCCCTACATCCCTCAGGGATGTGCATCGTGAGAAGTTAAGTCCTATGCTGCCCTTACCACAGCAAGCAAGCGTTGTATGCTGCTACCTCTCACAGACATGCCCAACCTGCAGCCTGCAAGCTGTGTGCATCGCATAGCTGTGTGGCCCAGCACATCTGTCGATGACAATATCATGCTGCAGTGTCAAAATGTTAGACACCCCACGGAGGGGGAAAAAAGTCAGGCGGTGGTGGCGCACGCCTTTATCCCCAGCACTCGGTAGGCAGAGGCAGGTGGAGTTTGAGGCTGACTTGGTCTACAGAGTGAGTTCCAGGACAGCCTCCAAAGCTACACAGAGAAACTCTGTTTTGAAAAACCACACACAAAAAAGGTTGAACACCTGTCAGACTTTCATGAATCAGGTTCCACAAGCAAAATAATCCACCCAGTGTCCTGTGGGTAATCAGGTTGATCTTCGATGTCCTTCAAATACAGTAGGCGTATACTGTGGCTATATATACATTTATTCATATGTAACCTCCCCACCCTTTCAGAGACATCATTATTACCATTTTGCAGATTAAGTGAGGTTCAGAGAAGTTAACTTGGTGAAGATGCCGCATCTTGATTTCAGCCCAGCTTACGAAGGACATCGACCACTTAGGAACTGAGGAACCTTAAGCACAGCAGAGGGTTTGCTAGAGGGTGCTTATCCACCAAGGGTCCAGAGACATCAGACCTGGTTGGAGTCCTGCTGACGGCAGCGAGGGTAAGCGGAGCAGGTCGCCTGTCTCTGGAGCCTGGGTTTCCCTGAACAAAGCAGAGGCACAGCAGATGCTCCGTGGCAGGGCTGCAGTGAGGAGTGAGGTCATAAACAGAGCATGGTGTCACTGTGAAGTGCAGCGCAACACACTAGCTAACGGCTTTATTCTCCTGGGCCCCTGACTATGGTGGAAGAGGAAGAAGCTTGGAGAATGAGGAAGTTGCAGTAGGTGGAACTTCAGGGTTGCCATGGGAACCAAAACTCCCAGGCTGATCAAGGCAGGAAATACCATCTGGCTTTCAACACCAAAAAAGCCTCCACTCACACCGGACTTCTTTCTGTAAACAGCAAAATTAACGGCATCCTTGGCTACCCTGTCAGCCCAGAGCGGGCAGGAGATGGCTTGTCACTTGCTGTCCGTGGTCAGATCTAGACAGAACCCCTCAGGAGATGCATATTCACCAGCTGTCACATCCAGAGACTAAGTCACTCAGTAACCCCGAGATAAAATGGGAGAAAAACCTCCAGCTCAACCCCAACCCTTTCCCAGGCTTTGCAAACCTGATGCAAGAGTAAAAGTGGTACCCAGGGTCGGCAGTGAGGAGGACAAGGGTCTCAGCAAGCCCAGCGCTGGAATAGTGTTGAGGAAGCATAGGGTGGCACCCACCTGAGATCACACAGCAGGTCAATGACAAGACAAAGTCACATTTTCAATGACTTCACTCTGACTTTTCCTTACCACGCCTGCTTTTGCTACTGCCCCAGCCTTGCAGTTTGCTCCTTGGGAAACACTAGGCTTGGAACTTCTCTGGTACCTCATGGGCTCTCCGCAGGCTCTCAGTCTACATCTCCCAGGGGTCCAGCAAGGGGAAAGTCAGTCCATCTGCTAAAATGAACCGGGATGCAGTCTTTAAACAACATGGCTCTGTCCTTAAAGGACTGACTCTAGGGGAACACGCTCTTTTATGACAACCCCACAGGCTGAGCACTTATAGGGATGGTGACTTTTATCATAGGGACCGCCAGGAGCCACGTAAGTGGAGAGAACACCTGGGAATGTGGGCTCAGGGTGGC
Organism: Myodes glareolus; assembly: GCF_982192425.1. Lineage (NCBI taxonomy): Eukaryota > Metazoa > Chordata > Mammalia > Rodentia > Cricetidae > Myodes > Myodes glareolus. Next base: position 28,306,018 of record NC_142041.1, read on the forward strand.
TGGGTGTGCTGTGCAGCCTTGCTTGCCCTCTCTGAGCCTGCTTTCTACATCACAAGACAGTACTGTGGAGTGTCTCAGGCACCTGCCTTCCAGTCTGAAGTGCTCGGATCTGAGAACCTATTGCTCCTGGAATCACCTGATTCCTTGTTCACCCAGTGACACCAACCAGAGTTTAAAAGCATCAGACCTGGGCTCTTCAGTCCCTCACTGACTGGGCTCTAGAAGTTTCCTGGGAGTGAGTCTTAGAGGAAAATGGCTTCTATGCTCTCTGAAACTAAGGGACAACCTAAGACCGGAATGCCCACGTGACTCTAGACCCTTTACACAAAGGGCGACTGTGGCTGAGCCCTTGACTGTGTTTGCCCAAAGTCACCCGCTACACACTCTGACTCCCAGCCTGTGCCTGAACACTTATCCCCAGGACCATGGGCAGCTTCATTACCACGCTCAGGGAAGGCTCCTTCTGCAGCAACACCTTCCTCACTTGTCATGGGAAGTCATGACTCCTGGGGCTTTCACTTACCTGCTCGGGAACAACAGGTCTTTCCAGCTTCTGCACCTGCTCGGAGCTATAGGAACTACCTCCCAGGAGGCTGCAAGCTTCAGCAGCCAGATGGGGGATCCCTGGGGCTGCCAGCGCTCTGAGCTCTGCCTAAGCCATGGGGGAGGAGAGACCTGGAAAATACCATGTGTGACTGCTGCTCATCTGGCTCCCAGGGCAAGAGAATGGTGGGAAGGATGGGGAGCAGCCTGAGAACACCAGGAAGACCAGGGAGAGGCGGCGAGCCCTCCAATCAAATGGCTCCGTGATTCAACTCAACCAAGAGAAAGGATGGTCACCCTACCTGATAGTGACTCCATCATTTTGGAACCTCTAAGTCTCAATAGCTTCGCCCATAAAGTGGGGAGAGTAAGTCCCTCCTGTTGTGATGATGAGGGGATTAGGTGAGAAAAGGTGTCCCTGGTACAGCCCACACAGTAGGTGCTTTACAATCTGTAAAGACCTAATGTGGTGGTGCCCTGGATGCCTGTAATCCTAGCCCTCAGGAGATGCAGGCAGGAGGACCACCATTTGGAGGCCATCCTGGATTACATAGCTACACTCTGTCTCAGGACAAAAGTCTCCTTAACTAGGCATGGCAAAACAGGCCTGTAATCCTAGCAATTGGAAAGCTGAGGCAGGAGGATCACAAGTTCATAACCAGCGTGGGCCACAACAGGTCAATCTTCAAGGGCTGGGGAGCCCGTCAGCTACACCCACATCTAAGTATCCTCAGGGAAGGTGTACACACTGCAGGTCAGGGCACAGAACACCTTATGCAAATGGGGTGCTGTGTCCAGATCCCCTTCGGCATTCTGCCACACTGGCATGTGTCTGACCCCCATACTCTGACGGCCTCTACAGCTGTGAAATGGGTCACATTCTGAACCTTTCGGCAGTTTGCAGGGTTGAAAACGAACTTGAGTTGTGCACGCCCTTGAGACCGGACACCTGAGGGGGTGGGAGCGGATGTGCCCACCCTCAGTTTTTCTTCACTTTTCTTGCGTTTCCCTGGAAAGGACCTGCTTTGGAAGCCAGCTGTGCTCCACACGTAATGCGTATCTTTTCCCCCCAATTCAGCATTGCTATTTCCAGCTGTGGTGTCGCTGGTGATGACAGTGTTTAGTATGTGCTCTGGGAAATTGATGCTGCAGAAAACCCCGTCTTCGGTGAAGAGCCTTCATCCTGGGAAACAGGCAGAAATCATCCACCTCCCAGAATGAAGGGTCCACCCAGGGCCGAGCAGGAAACCTAGAGGGACAAGGTTCCTACTCCCCACAGTTCCCTGTGGCTTAGAGAATGCAATCCAGGGCACAGGGAGGACATGGCCTGCCAAGTGGGATTGGCTGATATTTTTGTTTTGTTGTCTACTGAGGTAGAATCTCATACTGTGTAGTCTAGGCTGATCAAACTCATGATCCTCCTACCTCTGACCTCAAGTCCCCAAATTCTGGGGTTACAGGTGAATGCTACCCATCTCAGGCTCCTTGACCAGGTGCCAAAACCATCAGGAATCCCTGATAAAGTAATAATAGTGATAGACTAGGGGGGGCATGAGAGCCAAAGATAGAACTGAAGGATATAAAGTGAATGGCCCTGTTCACATCGGACAGGACCCAGAAGGGGTGAGCAGGTTGATACAAAGTGTTCAGCGCCCAGGAAGGGTGGTTGTTCTAGCAGAGCCAGGTCCACAGGGGAAGGGAAGGGAAGTCCAGCCTCAGGAGTAAAAGAGGGACATGAGCATTCTCTGTCTGCCCATTTCATACCAAAGGTTGGACAGACAGACAGGCTCAGTCCGAAGCAGATGTAGTTTGTAACAGTTGGCGCAGTCAGTTCTGCAAAACAGGCTGTTTCGTTTTTTGTTTTGTGTGTGTGTGTGTGTGTGTGTGTGTGTGTGTGTGCGTGTGTGTGTGTGTGTTTTGAGGTAGTGGCTCATGTGGCCTCAACTGAGGGTGACCTTGAACTCTGTGTGTATGTGTGTGTATGTGTGCGTGTGTGTGTTTTGAGGAAGTGTCTCATGTGGTCCATGTTGCCTTGACTGAGGGTGACCTTGAACTCCCTCTCTCTATCTCTGTGTGTGTGTGTGTGTGTGTGTGTGTGTGTTTTGAGGAAGTGTCTCATGTGGTCCAGGTTGCCTTGACTGAGGGTGACCTTGAACTCTCTCTCTCTCTCTCTCTCTCTCTCTCTCTCTCTCTCTCTCTCTCTCTCTGTGTGTGTGTGTGTTTGTGTTTTGAGGAAGTGTCTCATGTGGTTCAGGTTGGCCTCAACTGAGAGTGACCTTGAACTATGTGCGTGTGTGTGTGTGTGTGTGTGTGTGTGTGTGTGTATGTTTTGAGGCAGTGTCTCATGTGGTCCAGGTTGGCCTTGAGTGAGGGTGACCTTGAACTGTGTGTGTTTGTGTGCACGTGTGCATGCGTGCACGCACATGCATGCACTTATAGATGAGTGTGGAGGCCAGAGGTCAGTCTCGGGTGTGAGCCCCAGGGATCTTTCTGTCCCTGCCTCCCAGCACGGGGATTACAAGCACACACCGCCACGGCTGGAACTTTTCTATGGGCTCTTGGTGTCCCGCTCAGGCCCACCTGTCTGCAAGCCCTTTACCAGCTAAGCCGTCTCTCCAGCCCTGCTTTAAGCTCTTGATCTATTTGTCTTCACCCCCTGAGTGCTGGGATTACAGTTGTGTGCCTCTGGGACCATCTCGTGCAGTGCTGGGGAACGGACAGGAGCTCTGTGTAGCTCAGCTAGCACTCTAGTAACGGAGCTACATTTTAGCCCACAACTGGTGTCTTTTAGCTAGGGCTATACCGGCCTGCGGTGTTGGCTGGAACTTCTGTTCTGAGGGGTTTCTTAATTCTTCCCCCTCTACACTGTGTCACAAAGGACTGGTTCCCGAAGGTCTCATTCCCCAGTGGCTTCAGCAGGTTTCCCCTAGAGAAGTCCCCAGTACTGCACTGAGCTCTCTCGGGGGCCATGGCTTTCTTAAGGTGCAGCCAGGGCAGCTGTCCCACAAGAGAAGTAAAGCAGGGCACCGAGGAGCTGCCGGAGGACAGAGGCAGCTGGTTCTCCTCCGTGTGGGCATCAGGTTGTGTCCTCGGTGGCACCCAGGTCACCTCCAAAGGGCACTCTGAAGCCAACAGCCATCAATCCTGCTTTCTCAGTGACTTCTTGTCACTCTGCTCCCCAGCAGGGGACAGCAGTCACTTCTGCTCTTTACTGGTACCGGGGACAGCTCACCTTTCCCAAGAAGGACTCAGCCTTCTGGGCCTCCAGTCCCTAGTGTCCTGTGTTCAGCCCTCTGTGGTAAACACTGTTTTCTGCTCAGACTGATTAATACCTAGGGCCTACCAGCCCCAACCCTGGCCACAGAACCTCAGGGGAACTCTGAGTTTTGTGTTCCTAAGGACACAAAAAATGCTTGTATCCATGGAGAGCTGGAGGCAGCACAGATGCTTTTAAAAATACTTTTATTATGGTTTATTTTTATTTTATGTGCACTGGCATCTTGTCCACATGTATGCCTATGTGAGGATGTTAGAACTGGAGTTACAGACAGTTGCGAGCTGCCACGTGGGTGCTGAGAATTGAACCCAAGTCCTCTGGAAGAACAGCCAATGCTCTTAACCCCTGAGCCATCTCTCTAGACCCCTATTTTTTTAATTTTTTAAAAGCAGAGTCATACCAAGGCTGGCCTTGAATTTTCCAGGAATTACCTTCAACCTCTGAGCCCTTTGCTTCCACCTCTCAAACACTGGGATTATGGTGTGTTCCATCATGGCACTTTATGAGGAATTTGTAGACTCAAGGAAGGCAGGCCCCTCTCTCAACTGAGCTACGACCCCAGCTCAGGGAGTGATGCTCATGTAGCATGCCTTAGGCTCATTGGAGGAGTAGTCATTTTGGAGAGTGGGAGAAGAGTCAGATTTAAGAAGTGATGGTGAACACTCCTCCAACTGCAGACTGATTAATACCCCTGTTGCAGAGAGTTGAACAAAAGTGCAGGACACTCTCAAAGGATGCATGGGAAGCAGTGGGGACCAGTAATATAGAAAGGAGTAGAGGGCCGGGCTGTGGTGGCTGTGGTGGTGGTGGCGGGCAGCGGTGGCAGCACACACCTTTAATCCCAACACTCAGGAGGCAAAGGCAGGCAGATCTCTGTGAGTTTCAGGCCAGCCTGGTCTACAGAGCAAATTTCAGGACACACGGAGAAACCCTGTCTCAAAAAACAAAGCAAACAAGCAAAACTGAACAGAGGACAAGAAAAGGCATGCGCAGAACATAGCAGGAAGTAGAAGTGGCTGGAAAAGAAGCTCTTGTGACCACCTTGGGGATTGTGGATTCTGTTCTGTGGAATCACAGTAAGGCCATCTCCCCTCAGATCTGATCTGTGCAGCTTCTCATAGTATACATAGGGAAACTGAGGCTCAAGGACTGGCCGAGGGCTCTTGGTTAGGGACTGTTCTCTTTCCACTCCTCTCTGTGCTAGCTCTGGGGACACAGCCCTGCCCCTAAGGAGCCCTGCACACAGTAGAAGACAGACAGACAGACCTGGGGTGTGGTGTGGTGTGGTGTGGTGTGGTGTGGTGTGGTGTGTGTTGTTCTCCATTTGGGAGCTGGCGAGACGGCCAATGGCTAAGAGCATGTACTGTGTTCCCAGGGGACCTGAGTTGGATTCCCAAGCACCCACCTTGTGTGACTCACAACCACCTGCGACTCCAGCTCCAGAGGACTCTGGCACTGACCTCTGGCCTCTGGGGGCGTTTGCGCTCCTGTGCACGCACTGCCCCATGGATACGCAGGGACATAAAACTTAAAATAGCATTTTTAAACACCTGGTTCCTGGTTGTGGTGCTGTTATAGGAGGCTGTAGATCCTGTAGGAGATGGAGTCTATCAGGAGGAAGTGGATCAGTAGGGTTCGGTCTTAGAGGTAATAGATGGCTTTCTCTTCTGACTTGTTTTCTCCCCTCCCTCTTCTCCCCTTCCCTCCCCTCCCTACTTCCCTCTCCCCTCCCTCCCTTCCTTCCTTCCTTCTTGACTGTAGGTGTAATGTAACTATCATGTTCCCACTGTTTGGAGGCCACCATGCCTGGGCTTTAACATGAGCCAACATTATTAACCCCTATCTTAAATTCCTTTTGTCAGCCGGGTGTGGTGGCACACACCTCTTTCCCAATCCTTTGCTAGGCAGAAGCAGGCTGATCTCTGTGAGTTAGAGGCTGGCCTGGTCTATAGAGCGAGTTCCAGGACAGCCAAGGTAGAGAAACCTTATCTTGAACCCCCCACCCCACCCAAGTTGCTTTTTTTTTAAAGATTTATTTATTAATTATGTACACAGCATTCTGTCTGCATGAATGTCTGCAGGTCTGAAGAGGGCACCAGATCTCATTACAGATGGTTGTGAGCCACCATGTGGTTGCTAGGAATTGAACTCAGGACCTTTAGAAGAGCAGCCAGTGCTCTTAACCTCTGAGCCATCTCTCCAGTCCCCCCAAGTTGCTTTAATGTATATGGTCACAGGACGGGAACACTGACATGTCAGTCTCTCTGAATTCACACCTTTCGAAGCCCTCCCTGTCAATCTGACTCCATCTTTGAGATGATTGATCTCCATTGACAGTGAACTGGATTTGGAGCTACCTAGGAGACACAGCTCTGGGCATGGCTGTGAGGGCAATTCCAGAGAGATTTAACTGAAAGGGAAGATCCACTCTGAATGTGGACAGTGCCGATCCATGGACTTGGTCCCAGATGGAACAAAAAGGGGAAAGGCAGGAATCCAGCAAAGCATTGCATTCATGTCCCTGCTTCCTGACTACAGACATGGTATAACCAGCTGCCTCACATTCTGGCTGTCCTGCCTTCCCTGCCATGATGGAACAGAATAAACGTTCTGTCCTGATGCCGGTGTGTTATTTTGCCATTGCAATGAGAAAAATAACTAATGCAGCCTGTGCTTCACTTTCCAACAAGATACAATGCAGGCATCCAGGCTTCTCCGTTTGCTCTCTTGTTGCCCGGTTCTGCCATGTTAACCCTGGCTATCTTGCTGGAGAAAATGCCAAAGAGCCCACACACAGAGACCACAGAGAGTCCTGGATGTCTATACCTCTCAAGAGAGCCCAGTCTCTCACTGGCCTGTCAACAGAATACAACCGTGAGTGATCAGGAAGGCCAACAGAAGAACCACCCAGCTGAGGCCAGCCTAGGTTACAGTCCCAAGCAAACAGAGTGGCAGTGGTTCTAAGCCATGGTTTGCGATGTCAGCAGATCAGTAAACACTTCACCAAGAGAAGGCTAGAAAGAAGTTGAGTGAGATTGTGCACAGCAGCCCACGGAAGTGAGTGAATGAGACTCCAGAGGGATCTAAGTCATCACTGAAGCAAGACAAGAAAGCAGAGCTGGTCCTGGGGATCACCCATACACTTCAGTAGATCTCTACCTGGGGGCTTACCATGGCACAGCCTCTGGCTGATCAGGAGACAGGATCCAGACAGCCTGGGGATGAGCATCACTGAATCTCACAGCCAGGGCATGTGGCAGCCATGCCCAGCGCCCTGAAAGGAGGAGGTAGACGGAATGAGTGTCTTCTCGGTGGGACAACCAAGGAAAGTTTCACAGAAAATGGGAATTAATTTCAGACCACTCAAAGTAGGTTGAGTCCCAGTGTGTGGGAGGCAGGGGACTATATTTCCATGTGGAGTTTCCTGTGTGTAGAACAGCTCAGAAAGCCAGGTGTGGTGGCACATCCTTGGAATCCTAGCCCCTGGGAGAGAGCTAGGAGGATCACTAACTATAGGTTCAAAGCCCGACTTATATACATAAGAACTTCCTGGGCTAGTTAGAGTTCATGGTCAGACTGCCTTAAACAAACAAACAAATAAATAAAAACAGCAGCATAACAAAAAACCAAGACCTGGAGCTTAGCAGTTAAGAGTATGCACTGCTCTCTCAGAGGATACAAGTTTTATTCCCAGAACACGTACTAAGTTGCTTCCAACTTCCTGTAACTTCAGATCCAGGAGATCTGGCATTATTGGCTTTACTGGGCACCAGCCCTCATGTGCACATACCTGGGGACACAGACATCCACAAAATTTATAGTTTAAGGGAAGGAGTGGAGGGACCCCATAACTAAACAAACCAATGATACCCAGACCTCCAGAGACAGTGAGAAGGCAACTCTCTACGTCTCAGCTCAAACTCCTAAGCCGCACACATGCAAGACACTTCCAGGTTCCAGTTAGGCCCTCAGTTCTGCCATTTGCTGGTGGCAGATGCTAGGCACCTGGTCAGTGTTCAGTATGGTTTCTGTCAGAGCCCCCTTTGTCTTTCACTATTTTAAACAGACACTGGAGGATTGCCCAAGTATCAGCCTGCGGGAGACAGACTATATTTCCCCTGGGTGCCTTCATTCCTCTGCCCCACACCCTGTCTCCCTCCTCCTTCCTGCCGAAGGGCTTGAACTGTCACAGGTCCAAGGTGCTGAAAAGAATGACCACAAACAGAGCTGGCTCTAGCTTCCGAATGGCCTGCCTTCTAACAGCCCCCAGGCTTGCGGGCTTGTTCTGCCAAGAGTCAACCAAACTCCAAAGAAGAGCCTACACAGCAGGGAACACTGCCCAGAGAAAGGACAATGGGATGGGGTAGGGGTAAGAAAACTGGTAGTTTACTTAATCTTGAAGCTGAGACTGACTAGAAAAGACTACTTGACTTCTCAAGTCCAGAATTACAGTTCCGAATTTGTCTCTCTTCTCATTCACATGTTCATGACACAATTGTTAGATCTGAGATCCCATTTCCTGTTCTGAGGAGCGGGCACTTGAATGACTCCCAGGGTCACTGATGATCTAATGATAACTAAGTGAGGTGATGTGGGTACAAGAAGAAAGGTGAGAGAGCACACACACACACACACACACACACACACACACACACACACACCCAGGTTCTCTAGAGGGTTCCTAACTGCCCGCTCCAAGTTTTAAAGATGCTGAAAGTACATTTTTTTCTCTTGTTTCCATTAAAAGTTTAAATTTTCTGGTATCAAAATAATCAGAGCAGAGAGACAGAGAAAGAAACAAACACAAAAGAACAATAATAAACAACAAGGTGGTCGGTTGGTTTCCTTTTAATCTCCCTACTCCCTTCTCCCGACCCGAGACAGGGTTTCCCTGTGTAGCTCTGACTGTTCTGGGACTCACTCCATAGACCAGGCTGACCTGCCTCTGCCTTCTGAGTGCTGGGATAAAAGGTGTGTACTACCACACCGACTCTTTAAATCCTTTTATCTCTTTTGTTTTTGCTTTATTTTTGAATGAATGAAGTTACTCTCTGAATACAACGTGAAAACAAACAGGAGAGAAAGAACCGAAAATAATAACAAAAGTGTCAAATGCTATGGTCAGCTCTTCCTGTGTGTGAAAGCAATAATGCTCACCCAATAGAGAAAGCTAGAAGGTAAAAAAGAAAACAAAACAAAGCAAAACAATGTTCCCACCCCTTCCTGTTATCTCCGCCCCACTTCCCACTTCCCATTAGTCAGGAGCTTCATCTCTGCTATCTTCGCGTGGCCAATGATGGGATCCAGTCGTTGGATGAGCAGATAGAATTTGTAGAATTCCCAGAGGCCTCTAATTTGCTGAAGGATAACAAACATCTATGAAAGAATTAAGCACCTTCTTCAGTCCCAATGAAATAAAGATGTCAGGAAAAGAAATTCCCCAAGGGAAGTCCAGATGGCCACACAATTGAACTTTATCAAGCTCTGCAGCCTGGTGATTCTACAGTGTCCAAACATCCAGGAAAACCAGGCAACAGCAAGCAACACCAGGCTCATTCTCCAGGGAACTCACCCAGAACTGGGGACAAACTCCTATGGTAACTTTTGGTGCTGTGACAACCGGCTTCACATAAACTTAAAGAGAAGTTACTTTTGCTCATAGTTTCTGAGGTTTCAGCCCGTAGTCTTTGGTTCTGTTTCCTCTGGGATATGGTGGCAGTGAAGACGTGTGTGGCAGACGGTTCCCCTAGTGAACACGAAGCAGAGAACGAAGGAAATGTGACTAAGGACCAGGTAGGTATAAACTTCAGAGGCCTCCACATAGTAGCCCAATTCCTCTGATAGGCTCTTCCTCCTCAAGTTCCTATGCCCCTCCCCAGAATAGTGCTACCAGGTGGAGACCAAGTGTTCAGTATGTGAGTCTGAGGGGCTGCATCTCACATTCAAAACAACACATATAAACTGACACCCTGTAAGGCTGATTCAGGACACCCCGAGAACTCAGGAGCAAAGTTTCTTCCAAGCCAGCTGCGGATCATCACACGTTGTGGGGGTCTTATGCCAGATGTTACAAACAATACCAGTAAATCATGTTTCTTTTTTGTTGTGTGTGGATGTGGGTGAGTGTGTGGTGTATGTATGCATAGTGTTCATGTAAGTGTGCACATGTGAGGTGCACCTGTATGTGGACACCAGAGGTCTGTGTCAGGAGTCTTCTACAAGGGCTCTTCCTCTTATCTCTTGAGACAGATCTCTCGCTGAACCTGGAGCTCACCCATTCAGCTGTGTTGGCTGGCTAGACAGGATCTGCCTGTCTTGTGCCTCACCTCCAGCCTGGGGATTACAGATGAGTACAGGTGTGCCTGGCCCTCATGCTTGTGCAGCAGATGTTTTACTGGCTGAACCTTAGATTTCTAGGCACCACATAAAACGCACCATCCTGAGACCATTGGCTGTTGATGCTGGAATTCCAGATGTTGTGAAAAGACAACAGGACCGTGGTCTGAATGGCTCAATCTCTCCCAAGTTCACATTGAAGCTGACTTCTATTATAGTGGTGCTAAGATGAGGGGTCTTCACACAGGGATGAAGCTGTAGGGGTGCCACCTTCAGAAATGAGATGTGTGCCCTTATAAAAGGGACTTGAAGGAACCATCTCTTGGACACGGGCGCTGAAGGCACCAGCTGTGAAGACTGGCCCTTGTTAGGCATCAGATGTGCTGGTTAGTGCCTTGATCTCGGATTTCCCAGGCTCCAAAACTATGAACAATGAATTTCTGTTTGCGAACTTCCCAACCTAAAGTTTTTTGTTACAGTAGCCTAAACTGACCAGAACCAGTATGGCTGCACTTCACTAAAATTCCCATGAAACTGGAATGGTTGGCATCTTAAGAAATGGACAAAAAGTAACTAAAATAACCTAAGATCAAATGCCATCTTGCCTGTGCTTTGGCCTGGGTTATAACATAGAGTCAGGGCAGAAGCAATAGGAAAAGGTAAGTTAAAATTTGTTGTTGTTCAAAGATGGTGTCTTGGAACATGAATTGTGTCATAGGATGTGGCTGTGCCTTACCACAGTGTGCACTGAAGATAGGACTGGGAAAGACCCCAAAAAGCAAATCACATTTACTCCCTAGGAGTGACGCTGTGACTGAAACGGGCTTTGTTGATCCAGCCAAAGGTGAAGCTAATGTAACAGCCCTTCCCCCCACTTCTGCTGTCACCTGCTTCTCCAGGATGAACCATGCAGAGACCTCCCCACTCCACCCTTCCTCTGTCTCAGCAGCACATACAGAGAATGCCTGCATCAGACAGAGCACACTTCTCCATTCAACAAATGTGTATTGATTATCTTGGGTGTGCCTGTGGCCTCGTACACAGAGAAGGATCTTGAGTTGCAGACAGCTGACTCCTCAAGGCAATGTGGTGCCAAAAAGCCATTCTAGAATGTGCTGAGATAAGAATAAATGTTCTATTTTTTGACTCTTAAGATACCAGAGATTTATGTGCTATCAAGAAAGGAAAAAACAAACACAAAAGCCCCCAGATCTCCACACTTCCAACTCTAAGGTACCATTGAGGACATAGTACATCCTGGTCCCAGAAATGAGCAGGAATACCTGTCTCAGGATAGCAAAATGTGATAATTAACTTCTAAACAGGTGATAAGTGTTATCTCTCAGCACGAAGGGAGCCTTAGCCTGGGAGCTGAGAAAGGGAGCAATTATTCTAGGAGGGACTGGAGGAGGCATTGCAGGGGAGGTGACACCTGAGTTGGGTCTTGACAGTTTTGCCAGTGGGAGAAAGGGTGGGGAGAGCATTCTGGGCTGAAGAAATACACTATTAGGCAGTGGAGTAAGAAAAGAGCAGGCGCACTCTGGACCTAATGCAGTGTGAGATGGACCACTTGATACAGTATGAGATGGACCGTCTGATACAGTGTAAGATGGACCGTCTGGTGCAGTGTGAAATGGACCATCTGATGCAGTGTAAGATGGATCACATGGTGAAGTGTGAGATGGACCGTCTGATACAGTGTAAGATGGACCTTCTGGTGCAGTGTGAGATGGACCACCTGGTGCAGTGTGAGATGGACCACCTGGTGCAGTGCGAGATGGACCACCTGATGAAGTGCGAGATGAACCTCCTGATGCAGTGCGAGATGGACCTCCTGGTGCAGTGCAAGATGGACCACCTGGTGAAGTATGAGATGGACCGCCTAATGAAGTGCGAGATGGATCTCCTGATGCAGTGCGAGATGGACCACCTGGTACAGTGCAAGATGGACCACCTGGTACAGTGTGAGATGAATCACATGGTGCAGTGTGAGATGGACCATCTGATGCAGTGTAAGACGGATCACATGGTGCAGTGTGAGATGGACCGTCTGATGCAGTGTAAGATGAACTGTCTGGTGCAGTGTAAGATGGACCGCCTGATGCAGTGCGAGATGGACCGTCTGGTGCAGTGCGAGATGGACCACCTGGTGCAGTGTGAGATGGACCGCCTGATGAAGTGCGAGATGGACCTCCTGATGCAGTGCGAGATGGCCCACCTGGTGCAGTGCGAGATGGACCACCTGGTGCAGTGCGAGATGGACCACCTGGTGCAGTGTGAGATGGACCACCTGGTGCAGTGTGAGATAGACCACCTGGTGCAGTGTGAGATGGACCACCTGGTGCAGTGTAAGGAGCTGGAATCTGGACAGTGCAGGGAGAGAAGCTGGTTGTATTGTCTAATCCTGGAAGCTTTGAAGCCACACTGTAAATAACTTATAGTGAGCCAGGGAGTGTGTGCCCTGCAGTAACTGTGAACCCAGGAGTTTTTGAGCTGGGAATGACACTGGTCTGCTTGTTAGGACCACGAAGGTCAGGCTACAACAGAGCTAGAGCAGAGGCTGGCATTATAAGTTAGACTGTGACAAGCAGCCAGGCCCCAGAGTGGATGGCAACCTCACATGTGGATCAGTGTGCTGGAGGTAGGTTGTGAAAAGCCAAGGCCACCACACGGCTGTGAAAACAGATCTGTTAACATACATGACCTCGTGGATGAACCTTACAGGGTATTACTGACTCAGGAGAGACAATGATACCATTTAGCTAAGGTCCAAGAAGAGGCCCACCCAATCTCTGGTGTTGACGCTCAACTCAATGCACTGGCTTCCTCCAGAGAGAGGAGGCCACCAGGGGGCTGTAGGTCCCTGATGCTCCTCTGGCTCTTTCTGCGGGTTCTGTGGGTGTGTCTGGTTTGTGGTAACCCACTGGACCACATGTTTAACAGTTGTGTGGTTTTCAGTACACACATTTACCATCTCACCATTTACCATGAGATGCCCCGAGAGGAGGAGTCTAGGATGGAGATACAGCTGCGCTGCTGGCACTCAGTCCCAGAACAAGTAGAGGCTTTGAGAAGGTTTGCAGACAGTAGCGGAGTGGCGCACAGAGCAAGCAAGGTGGGTGAACAGAAGGCAGGACTTGCCAATCGCTAGGCCTGCGACAGAGACACGGCAGAGATTGCCGGAGAAATTGACCAGTGGGTGGGAAACTGGAGTCTGTGTGATCAAAAGGAAAATGGAGACAACTTTCCTAGGGGAGCTACATGCTTCTACTGAGCCCATACGGAGGTACCAGCCAGAGAAACACAGAGAGCACAAGGAACCCTGGAAGGGAGAGGCAGCAAGGCTGGCAGTGGAGCTGTAGCTGGGTTCCAGTTTCTCTAAGACCCTTCACAGGTGTTCTCAGCAATAGGGGATTCAGGTGCCAGCCTTGCAGCCTTCCAGAACAGCTGACAGCAGAATTTCCCAGGAGTCAACATGTGTTGGCCGAGACCCAGACAGTTGTGGTCACCTGGATTCATGGCCTTGGTGGTGTGGCAGGTCTGGGAAGCCCTGAGAGCATGAATGAGAGTTTTGGCCCAGTGTGTCAAGAATGAGCATGTTCTGGTGTGGAAGGTGGGGACATGCAGGCTGTAGGATGTGGAAGTGGAGCTGCCACGAGATTTAATCCTAGTAAAAGACAAAACCCGGCGTAGGCAGACCTGGAACTGTGGGTTTTGCTCTCTCCTTACCATTCCGGTAAATGTTTAAGGACTGGAAAGACAGTCGGGTTGCCTAATAACAGTTCACTAACTGGAAGAGGTGTCAGGTATGAACAATGAGAGGCCCGCCATGCAGGACACCTTCAGCAGGCCGGGACAGTAGAGGGGGTCACTGGAGAAGCAATGCACTTCAGGGTGGGGGTTTCCAAATAAAACCGCTGGTAAGTGGGATAGGAAAAGTCTGGCTATTTGGAAACAGCAGCAGTGGCAGCTTCATAGAAAGCAAGCCTAGGCTTTTACAGTGTGTTTCCTAGGAGCCCGAGGGTGATGTAGTCACTAGCAAAATATGAGTGACTAGACAGCAGTCCCGTGACTGCTCTGGGGCCTGGCCCTACTCCACTGTGTGCTTCTTGGCCTATTTGGAGAGTTTGCGGTCAGCTCTGACTTTACCATGGAAGAGAAGCCTGAAATGATGACTGGTGGCCAAAGGAGGCCAAAGGATTCAGGGTCATTCCTGCCGAGGAAGAAAGTCTGGAGAGATGCCTGTAGCTATTGTTGGTTAAATGCTGCCACGAGAAAAACTAGGAGTACCACAGAAGCCTGTGACAGATTCGGGTGCCCGTAGGGAGAGAGCTATAGGGTATCTGACTTTGGTGGACCCGAGGAGAACATACATATAAAAATGGTGGACGGTGGTGGTGGACACCTTTAATCCCAGTACTTGGGAGGCAGAGACAGGTGGATCTCTGAGTTCAAGGCCAGCTTCATCTACAGAGCAAGTTCTAGGACAGGCTCTAAAAGCCACTGAGAAACCCTGTCTCAAAAAAACCAAGAAAGAAAGGAAGAAAGAAAGAAAGAAAGAAAGAAAGAAAGAAAGAAAGCAAGCAAGCAATGTCAATCAAGTAGCAGAGTAGGACCCTCAGCAGGCATGGGTCTTGCCATCTTTGGTGGCCTTATTATTCCTGATTTCTTTCCTAATAAGTGCTTAGGGCTCTGTTAAGGACTACAGTTGCATTGTCACACTTGAGGGAATTCAATACAGCAGCCAACGTGTCTGGGATCAGAGTAACAACTGTTGTTACTGTTTAATCCTCATGGTGACCCTGTAGAGAAGGAACTGTTCTCATTCTGGCTCCACAGAGTACAAACTAAAAGGCAGGAGGTTATGTGGTTGACCTGGAGTTGCAGCATGCACTAAGGTTGAAAGACAGGGACCCCAGAGTGTCTTACTCCAAAGTTCCCATGGCCCCCTAAAGGTAATGAGGGACTCAGACTTGGACAGGTGGTCACACCAAAGGCTTTCTCAGTGTCTTCCCACCTGAGGCTCTGTGGAAAAAGCATACCTCTTGTCTATTCTTGGTTCCTCCTGTGTGTTTTTTTTTCAAGACAGGGTTTCTCTGTGCATCCTTGGCTGTCCTGAAACTTGTTCTGTAGATCAGGCTGGCCTCGAATTCAGAGATCCCCCTGTCTCTGCCTCCCAAGTGCTGGGATTAAAGGATTTTACCACCACTGCCCAGCTGTCAACGATCTTAAGATTTTTGGAATTTCTAAAAGAGAGGGATGTTGAGATCTTGCCAATCTGTGCCCTCTGGAAACCGTCTGATTAGGAATTACTGTATATGTTAGAAATGCAGTCACCAATGTTGGATCTGATGAGAGATCCAGCCACAAGGACACTACTCTCCCAAAGCATTAGT
Source organism: Myodes glareolus (assembly GCF_982192425.1). Taxonomy (NCBI): domain Eukaryota; kingdom Metazoa; phylum Chordata; class Mammalia; order Rodentia; family Cricetidae; genus Myodes; species Myodes glareolus. The sequence goes on from NC_142041.1 coordinate 28,321,570, forward strand.
GGGGTCATTATCATCATAGAGCCTTCTTGGGTAGGTCAGGAGGCCCAGACCCATCCTTCATTCAGTAGAGTCCCCTGGCCAGCTCTTCTTCCTACTTGTCAGTGCTGGTTTCAGCTCTTCTGTGAATATATACATATGTGTTTGGAAGACCAGGGTTTGATGTCATGTGTCTTCCTCCTTTTCTCTCTACCTTCCCTTTTAAAACAAGCTCTCTCTCTAGTTCTGGAGATCACTGATTTAGCTAAATAAGCTAGCCAATGAGCCCCGCTGATTATCTTGCTAAAACTAAGATGGGCATTACCATGCCTCGTTTTTATTTTATTCATTAAGATTTATTCAATTTATTTTCATATATGTAGGTGTTTTGCCTGCATGTATGTTTGTTTACCAAATGTATGTAGGAGTCCCTGGAAGCCAGAACAGGGCACTGGAGCCCCTGGAACTAGAGGAACAGATCAGCCACCATATAGGTGCTGGGGATCAGACCCTGGTCCTCTGGAATATCAGCCAGCATTCTTAACAGGTGAGCCATCTCTCTAACCCTTTTAATATGGGCACTGGGGTTTCAAACTTTGGTCCCCATACTTGTGCAGCAAGCGCTTTATCAACTGAACCATCTCCTAGGCCTTCAACGGTGTTCTTAGCCTCTTTAGAATGTTGCTGATCAGCTATAGACATGTGTCCTCAGAGACAGGCGAGTGTCAGAGAGGCAAGCACAGGAGCAGGGATGTATGGGTGACTTGTGTCTGTCACTGTCTCCGCCCTTAGGACACCGCCGAGTCAAGAGAGACCCTCGTCCCTCTATTCACAGATGAAGATGCTAACACCCATTTTCCAGGCTGCCATGAAGACTCAGATGATGCATCTCAAGGTGTCTGGCACAGAGCAGGTGGGTGGTTAATGTAAGTGGCAGCTATTATTATTACTCGAAGATGTCACTAGACCACATTTGATGCCTGAAACCCAATTTTTCAGTTTAAAAAACATGCCTTGGGAAAAAAAGGAACGAGCTCTCGAGAGTCATTCAGGGAATCTTTTCCAGAGCCATCACTCACGGCTTCTCCATTAAAAAAAAAAAGAAGAAGAAGAAATGTAAAACAACACACTTTCTAAAAAACAGCTGAATTGCTTGATGGAAAGAAATATCCAAGTGTAAACACAGATCCATGGAAGATGTTTGCAAGGGTGGCTTGTCAATATTCTTAAAGAAAAGGAGTGAGAGGTGGGCGAGTGAGATGGCTCAGTGGCTTGTCACTGAACCTAATGGCCTGCGTTCATTTCCCTAGGACCCATACGGTGGAAGGAGAGAGCTGGTTCCTCAAGCTGTCCTCTGACCGCCACAGGTGCGCCATAGTACACACTTGTGCACATCTGTGCATGCATCCTTGTGTTTACACAACAAAAAATTTAAATCTAAATGAAAATGTAAAAAGTGTTTAAAAAGAGTGACAGGGGCCTTACTGATTTTGGGAATAAGTAGAGGCAGGCTTGGATCGCTGGCGGGAAGGGGAAGCAGGCGGGGAGGTTTAGATCCAGGTCTTAGAGGAAGGCTGTGCTGGGCAGCCTTCAACTCCCCCAACCAAGGTGGCAAAAGATTCCCAGACTAATAGAGGCAAAAATAGACAGTGTGTGGGGGGGGAGGTGGAGGGTGGTTGTTTTCCTGGGTCAGAATCCTGCTCAGAAGGGTATTCCACCCCCTGATAGCCTATGGACCACAGAGTTCACAAGTCCCCACAAAGCCAGCGAGGGACTATCCCAGCATAGCCCGACACCTGGTCTGGGATTTGGAGACAAATGTCTATTTGTAGGGGAGGGTGGGAATGAGAGGATTGCTGAGAAGCAGGTGTGGGAAGACCCCGAGACTTTAAGCATTGCAGACCCAGTTGATACTGACACCCATCTGGTTCTGGAGGGGTACCCTGAGGCATGTGACTTACTGAGTCTCTATTGAGTTTCTTGTAAGGAGAAGACTACAGTCAAGAGTTTCCACAGCCCTGGGACTTGGCCAGCGCATTTGATCCCCATTAATCCTAAGAACAATTATGACTCCACTCATTTTCGCCTCCTTTGCTTCTACCCTGATTCTTGCCATGCCACTGAATATAATAGCTGCTGTGCCTACCTCTGCCCTTTCCTCTGCCTAATGGATCTTCACTCTGCTGCCAGAGTAGCCTGGTCACATAGCTCAGATCATGGCCTGGTTCCTGTAATTCTCCATTTTGCCAAGTGCAGCCAGTGTCCTCACAGCGCCGAGGCCCCGAATGATCTCCCCCATTTTTGACCTTGGCTCATTCCACTCTTGGCCTTGTTCACCCTGTGCCAGCTACCCTGGCTCCTGACTGTCCTCAAACATGCCAAGCTCCCTTCTGCCCCCCTATTCTGTGTCCTTACCTCTCATGGGACACTGTCCATCTGTCTTACTTCCCTCAAGTCTCTGTTTAAGGAGTCACTGTAGTGAGCACTTCCCTGAACTCTCTATTTTGGACCTTAGCCTGACCTTACCTGTCTCAATCCTCTTTCCTGCTGTTTTATTGCCACCCAGTGGGTTTCCCCTCAAACCTGCACCCTGAAATGTTTTCTTATTCCTAGATACTGTCTCTCTTTCTCAACCAGAGCACCAACTCAGCAAGGACAGTGACTGGGGTTTCTTTCTTCACTCTGTGTCATCCTGCCAAGCATGGAAGAGGGTTCCCAGTTGGAATGTAGTAGAAGGGAGAAATGGCTATTAACTGAAAGCAGGCCAGCTCTACCTCTACAAGAACTTGGATGCTGGGCTGCTGACTGAACCAGGAACTCAGAACCAGGGAGAATACCAAGGACCCAGTTATCCGCAGTGGTATGAACTGAGAGCCAGAGGGATGCACAGACAATCAAAGTGCGACATGAGGTCACAACCTGGCCTGGAGCCAGACAGTAAGGCAAGTAGATAGATCTCTTCCCGTCAGTAAGACACCTGATGGAGTGTCTGGGGTGCGGTATGAACTATTTTTTAGGGGGGGCTGGGAGATTGGGGTGCTTGGATCTACTGTGCTCTTGCACAAACCTCCAGCCCAGAAGGAGGAAACAGACACCTAGAAAGAGATAGGGCTGGGCTGACTTGGCCTCACTTTCGCTGGAGCTGTCCAAGGTCCTGCCCATCCTCTTAGCTCAGGCTGGGCTCTACTTCTTGACACTCCAGGCTTCAGTGTGCACGCCTCGCTCAAGGTAAGCATTTAGATAAACCCTTACCAAATGTGTGGAGGAATCGGACCCAGAGCTGCCGAGAGCACGGTGCCCTCCTTCCGGAGGGACTTTCCAACTACAGGGTGCAGAAGAGTGCTCTGTGGCTACTAACTCCACCGGTGCATTCTCCTGTAAAGTAGGGATGCGAGACTCAGTTTATTGTTTATAGGGCTGTTCTGAGGACTGCATTATACACTTGGTGAGAGCACTTGCTGAAGGTTAAACTCCCACCCTTGTTACAAGGTCGTACATATGGTCCAGAGTTTGGATGGGCTGTTTTGTTACATGACATATCCTCTCATTAATCAGACGCTGGAATTTGCAGGTTAGTGTGCACAGCTGTCATGGTTCATGGGCACACGGGGGTCACTCAGGTTCACCTGGCCCAGAACTGCTTTGCCTGAGGTTAGCCAGTGTGCCTATGCCAACTGACAGAGAAAGCGAGCCAGGTCCAGGGGTGTGCAGTGCTTCTTGGGCCTGAAGACAGAGTTCCCACCCAGGGGAGAATTTTAAGGCGGGGCCCTCTGGGATTGGGGACACTGGGAGGTCAAATGCCTGGAGGGGGCGGTAGTATACGTAGGACTCGGATCTCAGCCCTGGCCTGGGTTTGGCAAAGGACTCCAGGCTGGATCAAGAGCCCCAAGTGCGGCGGCGGCAGTAAGCACAGGAGAGCGCAGGCTGCAGGTGCCCCTAGGACACCTTTGTGGAACATTCGTTCCCTCGACTCGCCCGCCTAGACCTGGGAAAAGCAGTACCCAACCACCTTGCAGGTGCTACAGGAAGCGCAGGGCGAGGCGGCCGCGGCCCCGCGCGAGGCAGCTCCGGGTCGCGATTCCCGAAACCGCGGTGCTCCGGAGCTCAGGTTACCGGTGGGGTCAGCCGGCCTCGGCAGCCGGCGCGGCACAGCGCCCCGGGTGCGAGTGTGCGTGTGCCGGGAGCACGGCCCTCCCCGCGGCCGCCGCAGCGCCGGCGCCTCCCCCTCCCCCGGCGCACACGGCCCGTCCCTGTCCCCGGAGGCGGCCCGAGCCGCCGCTCAGCAGCCTCGCCTTCGCCTTGCGCGTCTCCCGCCGCCCTCCCTCCCCCGGCTGGACTCCAGGGTCCGCCGGCCCGCAGCTCGGGGCAGGAAAGTGCTGCGATCGCGCACGGGGGCGGGAGGAGGCGGCCGGGTGCGGGGCGGCCGCGCTGGAGAGAGGCGCGCGGAGACTCGGCCCCCTCGGCGCTCGCTCGCTGGCTCCCCGCCTCCCGCACTCCGCTGGCTCCCACCCCTTCCCGGCGTGATTGATCCGTCACGGGCGCCGCCGCCGCCGCGGCCGTTCTAAGCGAGCAGGAGCCGGAGCCGAGCCGGGGCCCGTGCCGGCGCCATTGCGCGGGAGCCGCGGGCAGAGCTCGGCGCCGGGCGGCGGGCCGGGCCAGGCCATGCGGGCCGAGTGAGCTGGCGCCCGCAGCCCGCGGCGCGGCATGGCTTCCCCGCCAAGCTCCGGGCAGCCCCGGCCGCCGCCACCGCCGCCGCCCGCGCGCCTGCTGCTGCCCCTGCTGCTGTCACTGCTGCTGTCGTTGGCGTCCGGGGCCTGGGGCTGGGCGCGGGGCGCCCCCCGGCCGCCGCCCAGCAGCCCGCCGCTCTCCATCATGGGCCTCATGCCGCTCACCAAGGAGGTGGCCAAGGGCAGCATCGGGCGCGGCGTGCTTCCAGCCGTGGAGCTAGCCATCGAGCAGATCCGCAACGAGTCACTCCTGCGCCCCTACTTCCTGGACCTACGACTCTATGACACCGAGGTGAGTGTCGGATGCTTGTGCCGTCGGGGCTGGGGGCGACGAGGAAGGGGCGAAGCTGCGATTGTCCGATCCTCGCTAGCTGAGGGCACCGCGAACTGTGCCCACCAGGGTCCCACTGGGCTTGGCTGGTGCAGATGGGACCCTGATCTTTGAGAACCTTCCACCTCTGGGAGTGTGTGTGGGTGGGTGCAGAATGGGGTCTCCTTTGACCAGAGAAGTAGAGACGGTATGGCTGGACTCCCAAAGGCCTGAGGTGGTTGTCCCCGTCCAGGTGCAGCTCCTAGGGTCGTGGGGTGCCAAGTGGGAAGAACAGGCGCATTGACTATAAACTGGGCCAGCCACAACTGGACCGGCTTTGGGGCCCGTTGCCAGACCCCAAGAAAACCAAGACGCTCTTTAAGGTCCAAGGGGTTCCGGGACCCTAAGGGCCTGAGCTCCGGGCAAGACTGGTCTTGTGGTGCGTGTATACAGCTCAGACCTCGCGCTCCACGGGCAGTCTTGGGGCCGAAGGCTCTGCAGCGCTGCTGCCGGAATCTACCCAGCGCTAGCCATAGCTCCAGCGGTTTGGGGAGACTCCCCTTCCCCCCTCCCTGCCTAAGGTTAGTTGCTCATAGAGTGGCCTGACAGGTCTTGCCTGGGACTTGTGGTGGTGTCCGGCTGCGCTGCCACTTTTGTTCGGCAGCTGCAAGCACAGCAGAGCAGGTGTACACTTGAGGCGTCTGAGTCGTGCAAGTCTTGACTTGGAGTGTAGCAAAGGGTTCCCCTCTGGTCTCCTCTGAGCAGAGCTAGAGAACCAAAACCTTTCCATCCCAAGGCCCCGTCTCACTTCCTCTGTCTAGGTTTCCAAAAAGCCTCAGCTCAGACCTTGACAGCCCACCCTGAGGCTAGGGCACAGAGAGGGCCTGGAGGAGTGATCAGTAGTGAGCGCAAGGTCGGGTTTGCGAGTTTTTCAGGACCCAAGGAGCCCCTTCTCTTTGGTCACAGCCTCGGGAGATGCGGCCTGAAGGGGGCAGTGATTTCCTTTACCTTGAGCTCTGTTTGCGCCTCTTGCTTCGCCCAGCACTGCCAAGGTGCAGCTCTTGGCTCTGGCTTCCCGGGCTCCTCTCAGGTTAGCCTCTGCTGGAGCCCCGGGACAGACCCCTCAAGGAAGGAGCATCCCGCTACATGGTGTAACCTGGGTAGGGCTTCCTCCCCTGCCTGACCCCTCTTTTTTATAACCCCGGAAAAAGAGCAGAATGTAGATTGTATCTCATTCCCCGCCTCCCCCGCTTCACTGATGAAGCAGCCTGCTGTTCTGCTCTGTAAATAAAAGGTGAAGGATTCGGTGGCATTTGGTGGCGGTGAGCGCAGGTTGCTGCCGGCGGAGAGGCGTCCTCTGCCTCAGGAAGAAGCACGCTGGGTGGCTGTGCAGGGCTAACCGTGTGTGAAATCACTTTCGAATGACGTTCCTGGCGCTCTCATATTTTACCTGAGCGTTTCAAGTTCTTTCGGGGTACTGGTCTGGCACACTTAAATAGAGAGTGCTGTTCACTTATATAGAGGCATATCTTGGCACCCTTTCCTGTGGCTCCCACACATAATTCTGGAAGGGACAAGGAAAGGCCGGTTCTTTGGAGACAAAAACATTTGGGGACAGGGGCAGCCCTGCTTGAATCCTGACTATGTCCTGTAGAATGTTTCAAAAGACTCCCTGAGAAGTTTCTTATGAATCCACTCGTGGTAGCAGAGGGATGGGTGCTTGGTTGCAGGGTGTGGGCCAAAGCTGCTTTCTTCTTCTTCTTCTTCTTCTTCTTCTTCTTCTTCTTCTTCTTCTTCTTCTTCTTCTTCTTCTTCTTCTTCTTCTTTTTTCAAGTACATTTTGGTGACTTTCTAAGTGAGATGGCCCAAAGTCAAGAGGATGCGGCAGAGGCACTTCAGTTGGTTGGGAACATTTAGGTGACAACAGGAGAGGAGCATGTGCCAGCCTAGTGCCAACTGAGCCTGACTTGGGGGCTTTGGGGTTGAACCCCTACCCTGCCCACCCATGACCTTGAACCAGGCACCTAATCTCTAATCTTGATAAATGCAGGTGTCCATAGCTCAACAGTGGAGTGGTTAGACACCCTCTGTCAGGTGGCGTCCGGGGACTGACAGAGAGATGTCGGCAGGCTCCATTCACTGCCAGTGCTCTGTCTGGCACACCGTAAGCACTCGATACACGAGTCTGCCTCCCTTCCTGCACTTTCATTTGGTGTGGATCCACCAGTGAGACGCTGTGGCTTTAGGGGGGATAACTCAGTCACTGCTAACATATTAAGAATGCTTCTTTCTCCTGCTTGGTTTTACAATCTCTAAGAGAGTCAGGGAGGCTACCACTAGGAAAGGGAATTCTGGCTGACAGTCAATGTATCATCTCTTGCAGGAGGTATCACATTTGGGAGAGTGCCCAGGGGCTATAATTACTTCCCCTGCCCCATGTAAGCTCGTCTTTAACATTTTTTTTTTCTGAGCCAGAGTGAAGGAAAAATCAGTGTATGAGAGAGCTTGCAGTGGATCCAGGGCAATCTGAACCGTGTTCATCATTTCAGAGTGAGGGATGGCTGTGTTTGTGGACTGTGAGAGCTGCCTTCACACTCGCCGGCTGGTCCCTTTTGTCAGAAGATGGCTGTAGTGGGCTAATCTTGCCTGGCTTTGTTGACATGTGATGTTAGTAAATGGCCTCAATGGTCAATGACTAAAGGAAGCCAGGATGGACTCAGTCCCCACCACCTGTAGAAAAGATGAAAGGTACAGTCAGTATGTTATCTGACCTCACAGGCCAGCCTGCCTCCTGTGTGTGTTGATGTTAGTTGAGCCTCTCCTGTGATGAGCAAAACAGAACTTCTGCTTTCTGTTTTGCAATACTGTAGCCAAAGGCTTTACCATTGAGCTATATCCCCAGCTCTCTTTCTACATTTTCATTTTGAGATAGAGCTTCCACAAGCTGCCCAAGCTGGTCTTGAATTCTCTCAGTAGCTCAGGCAGGCCTTGAACTTGTACCAGCATCTCTGGTACCTGGTATTCCAAGTTCAGCCTAGAACTTTCAAGGCCTCTGTCAATGCCGTGGTCATAACAGTGAGGCATCACAACAGATCATATGACTGTCGGGCTTTTTCTTCTTTGGTGTGGCATTGGGTCACTTCAATAAACACTTGTTTATGGATTCCAGGAGAACATGCATAATAAAAACATAATCAAGGCACTGAAAGGGTAGACAAGAGGAAGTACCAGAAGCTATGTAGAGGCTTTGAAGATCCCACCTTCAGATAAAGCTGGATGTAGCATTTGGAGTCTCAGATTCTTTGCTCTGAAAGCAGTCCAGATACAAAAGTGAGCTCAGTGGATTGCACTGCTTATGTTTATGATGAAAAGGAGCTGAGTTCTCTGGTAGTCACATTAGTAAAAGAAAATAATCATCAAGGAATATGCTTAAAAGTAATGATTGTGGGTCCGATCTAATTAGTGCCTATTTATAGATATAGAAAAGCAGAAAGAAAATAATTGCCCATAATCTACCTTTACAAAAATTATTGCATCTAATAAGTAGGATTATTTATTCCATTTGCCAATGTTTACTGTGCTATGCACCTGAGATTCTACTGCATGTGCATTTTAATATTTTCTTTTTTTCAGCGGACATTAGCTCATGCGCATTTCCCGTGTCTTCAAATCTATTTGTAAATATGATTTTTAGTGATTGTATGCTATTCTGTCCCTTGCACACAAATTCATCATTTCTCCGCTGTTGAATTTCTGTGTTCTCACTTGTTACTATCAAAAAAAAAAAACCCAAACTGTAATAGAACAAAATCAAGTTCTGGAAACAAAGGCACAGAAGCCAAGTGTGCAGTTAGCGCTCAGGAAGTTCACTCTGATGGTGCAGGGATCCAACTTAAAGGCCGGCACGTGCAAATGATTGACGAGTGTGCCTTCTTATACACCCTGATTGGCCAGCATGCCCCCACCTTGCCCTACATGCCCCCGCCTTGAACGGGTTTGCTGACTACCTCCTCTCTGTGCGCTGTACTTTTTTTTTATGTGCAAGACGTCAGAGGACAACTTAAGGGAACCATTTGTGTCCTTCTATTGTGTAGATCCTGGAGATTGAGCTCAGGTCACCAGGCTTTGCGACAAGTGTCCTTTCCTCTAAGCCATCTCGCTGGTCCCGCGTAATGTTGTATGAGGGACTCAGAGGGTTGTAAGCTGTCTATGAACAGCAGAGAAAGGGCAGGGTGAGAGAACCCCCGTCATCCTCAGCTCAGGCTAGAACACGAGAGTGGAGGCAGCTGTACAACCGAGGGACGCACTGCACATTCTGGAATCACGCTTCCAGAAGGTGAGCGCTAACAGTATGTGAATTCTACCAATGCAGCCATTAATAAAAATAAAAACAGATAGATCTGAGCCTGGTGGCACAGGCTGCCATCCCAGCTACTCAGGAGGATGTGGCAGGAAGAGCATACGTTTAAGGCCTGCTTGGGATCCAGAGTGAATTCCAGAACAGTCTAGACAACTTAGTGTGACCTTGTCTCAAAATAAGTGTTTGCCCAGAATGTGTTAGGCTCCAGGTTCAATTCTTCTGGGGTGGGGTGGGGGAAGGATGAACTGAGCCGTTTTAGGTTTGGCTTACATTGAGCGGTTATACTCTCATTGTGCAGCTTTTAGTAGGTTCCAGGCTTCGGGCTCCTCTTGTAGAAACCCAGACTCTCGTAGTTCATACTACTGAACAAAACCTGGAGTGAGCTGTGTTCGGGTATGTCTGCATCCAGAGGCACAGCGAGATTTTTAAAAATGCCTTCCTCTCTGGGTCTTGGCTCTGGTCCCTTGCTAGTTCGCAGTGAGGCATGCTGTCCCGAGTGGTGGCAGATGGCCTCACACAACTGCAGCTTTGCACACTCTCAGGAAATCCAGCATGAATAATGGTGTCTCCCAAATGCTCCAGCAGAGGTTCTAGACTTATAGCATTGGCACAAACTGGGTCATGAGTTCATCTGCTAGGCAATCACACAGCATTGATGTGCCAGGCCAGTGCCACGTACCAGCCTGTCATGAAGAGAGAGAGAGAGAGAGAGAGAGAGAGAGAGAGAGAGAGAGGAGGTTATCGACACCCAGTCTCAGGAATACAGAGTCGAGAGGAATTTGGACCTACTAGGAACTCAGAGCTGGATAAAGGGGTGTGGTGTCAGGAGGGTCAGATGATGCTCTTCATACATGCTCTTAGCAGCTCTGTCCCTGACAGAGGGATGGAACAGAGGTCAGGTACCTCCCTGTACCTGCAGGCTCATGGGAAATGCAAAACTGACAGCAGAGACAACAGACTTGAGGACATTGAGAAAAAGCAATCATGGCTGTGCTCGGGGAGACTTCTGGAGGAGGTCTTGGATACGGTGAATGGAACACAGCACAGAGAGCAGAGGAGGCATAGGGGAAGTGGGGGTTGGGCCCTGGGAAGATTCTCAGGGTTAAAGCATGGAGGCAGCAAGGTGTGAGATATGGCATTGTAGGACAAGCCTTATGGGAAGAAAGGGCGCCCAGGATGGGCGTGGCTACCTTAAAGAAGGGTGGGATGTGAGGAGCCAGACTTTAGTGATCTGGTAGGAAAGCAGAGGCTGACTGTGGATAGAGGAAGCCTGGAGACCCAGAAACTGTTGTATAGTTGACCCAAGGGAGAAAGGCTGGGGTCTCAACACGGGTGGAGAGGCAGAGGCAGAAGGAGGAGAGAGGGAAAGTGTGGCATGGAGACCTGGCTGGACAGGAGAGGTACAGAAAGGGACTCAGAGGAGCGTGTGTTCTTGACAGCTCTGTCCCTGGTAGAAGAGAGGCAAGGATGGGACAGGGGTAAGGTCGGTGACCTCTCTCTGCCTTTGCACCTTGGGCTCTTACTTGATACCTGTTGAGTGAGGCTAGGCTCATGGTCAGGAGATTGGGGTTTGCGTGCTGCTTACCTGTGTGGAGATCTTGGAAGCCCACTTGGCCACTGGAGGCAGTGGGAGGACAGCTCTTCAGTGGCATCTATGCTCAGGATGTAGTGAGCGCTAGCAATCTGTTGTTGCATATTGTCACTGTGATTTTGGTACCGTGTGAGGATTCTTAGGCTGACCACAGAGGGCCACTATGAGGAAGGAGAAAGACACATATGGAAGCTTCAAACATGACGTCAACACAGACACATATGGAAGCTTCAAACATGACGTCAACACAAGGCGCTGTTTTCCGACTCCATTGTGGAGAAGGGTGTTGGGGACAAAGGATGCGGACACTGAGGACTTCATTGGGTTCCCTTTTCATCCCAGCTCTTGTTCTCTCTCATGTGACAGCCACATCCAACACACGTCCTACCTCTCAGGGCTGTAGCTGCTTGCAGGCAGGGCCAGTCTGATTCTTGGGGGCTGGCAGAGCTGGGCATGCCATGGGCCTGAGTGAATGGTTGCACAGTTGAACTGTGCCTGGATGAGCTGGGATTTTGTGGGATGGTTTCCCTGGACCACCACCCTGGGGCCTTTATCTTCTCATGTCAGGGTGTAAGTGACTTTAGGAACCAGAATGGTCTTTGCTGCCAAGTTGGTACTATATTCTGAAGCTCCCACCACTACCAGTTCCTGAGCCCCCATTCCCCAAATGGACCAAGATCTTTATTATACCCATTCCTCACCAATTCCTCAGCCTGGACAGGCACCCACAGACACACCTTCTTTGTCTCCAAAATCCTTTAGAAAAGAGATGGGAGAGATTGATAAACCTGTTCAGTGCAAGTTTGATGTTGGGGTAGATTTTCATGGGCCTTTGCCTTTAAAGGGGCCTTTTCATGCGTTTGGCCCGCCCTATTTACAGGCATAGAGAACACATTATCCCACACTGAAGCCTGAGATCCTAGCAGGGAACTTAAGAGATGGTTGTTCAAAATGACCAATGAGAACATTCCTGCTGAGCGAATACATACTCGGGAAGTATATCTTCCGCTAGGGAGGACTGGGTGATGCTGCAGTAACAAACGAGTCCTGGAATCACCGCTGCATATTTAGCTCAAAGTCCTGTGTGTCAGAGACCCTTCTTGTTGACGCTCATCCAAGAAGCAACATAAGGGATACAGGCTGTTTTCGCGCTGTGTCAAGGAAAACCCTCAGGAAGGCACTGTGTGCGCTGGCGTCTTATATATGGATTGGGTTTTGGTTGTCTTCACTTGCAAGTAACATGTATGATTTCTGGTCCTTTACCTTTGACCAGACCAGAAACAGTTATTCCCTCTCCCCAATTCAAAGGAGTCTAGGAAATACGGAGGAGCACAGGGTCGTGGACATTTGCCATTGGGGTCCTTCAGGAAGGTGCCAAGGGGTAATTTATAGATGCCAGAGATCTCAGGTTATACCTGTGAGAGATGAAAGAAGAGGCTTTGGGATGAGGGTAGAATAGCGAGGGCACAGATGGGGAGCCTGGCCGAAGTACAGGCTGTGCCTGAATTTTAAGATGTCCTTAGAAACACATCGCTCTGCACACTGAATATATACTAATAACAAAATTGAAGGCTCAGACCATGGTACTGTTCTCATACCTATGGAAAGCGGAGGCATGGGAGGACAATTGAGTGGGAGCAGTTACTCAGGAGCCACTCTCAGAAGTCTTGGGTAGAGAGTCAAGACTGTCCGCTTCAGATGGGGGTTCCATGCTGGGCCTGAAGAGTGGCCCTAGAATCTTCCCAGGAGGTTGCATGCTGACCTTGGGTTCCTACAAAGGTGTCAATCAGCGCACCTCATTGGCACCACAACAAGGTCTGTTCCTGCCTTGGGGCCTTGATACCACACCCACCTGACGGGGAGAACCTTGCACCAGGCTCTGTGATGTAATCCTCAATGAGAAGCAGGTACTGCCCTCGGGAACTTGCTGTGTCCCAGGCCTAAGTCACAGTCACATGTGGTGTGGTTCACCCATAACAACCCACTGAGGCTACAGCAGAACACCTTCCCCTGCTTGGCCATTCCCAGCGTATCTGAGCAGAACCTGACTTCTCACCTCTCAGTGCTTTGATTCCAAGAAGGTGAGAGCAGGAACAGGCAGAGTTGCCCAAGAAGCACAAGCCTTGCACCTGCTGCTCTGTTTACTTCTTCCTTGTGGTTATTTACCAACAGGCCCAGCTGGGAGGCTGGTGAAACGCCTTCCCCTGGTTACCTGACGGTCTAGGGATGCACAGGTGTGCCAGTCTGAGAAGATGGGAGGAGGAGTCCCAGACAGGGCCAGTGAGCTGGATCCTGCTGGACCATCAGTGGCTGACCTTGTTGACAAGTCCTCTCTGCTATCTGTGACCAGCAGCTTGGACTGAGCCTCTCTGAACTATCTTAGCACCGAAAACTCCACATTCCCTGCCCTGGTACCATCTCAGGTCTGGATCTATAGAACAGGAGTTCCAAAAATATCCATGAAACAAGCAAACAGGTCTATAAACCTGGTTCCAGCTCCCTGGTTCTGGGATTCACGAATGCCAGTGTAATAAGTTGGTGGTAAACTTTGGGTGCCATACATTGGGGAGAGCTTGCTGATCAGTCTACATATTCTTCAGGGGTCGTGGGGAGAGGAAAGGGCATGTGTTGGATGTTCCAACAGGGAATGACAGGCCAAATTAATGTCATCTTCCTTTCCCCTGAACAACACATGTAGCGTCCTTTAATGCCCAGCCCAACCTGGGGCAGGTAAATCTGCCTGGATTGTAGAAAGGTTCTCTGGTCTCGGTTTATTAGAGCAATACTTCAAAGAAGACTTAGGAGCTGGGTTCTGATATCCTGAGCACACTTCCAGAGACCACACTGCGCCAATGGAGGTGGGGCTGGGCTCTGGTCCCAGGAAACATTGTAGGAATGAAGCCAAATCATCAGTCTGGGTGAGTCAGGTGGTCTTGTGCCAAGCCTGGGCACCCCCTGAATAGCAAGACTTCTTCCAGGTGCCAAGCCTCTGCTCCGTGCCTCTGTGTGGTCAGTACTGACTCAGAAACCGAGGGAGCAGGGTTAGGAAGCCATCATCTCCCTGGTGCTGGTGATGGATCTAGATGCCATTAAATAAGCAAATCTGTTAGGACCATGTACAAACAAAAGTCAGTTATGAGATGGTTTTGAATCAGAGCATTCTTATCTAAGTAAAAGGTGTGGCCGTTGTGATGCTGTTTGGACAGACTGGGGGTTGTTTGGCCGGTTTTTACTTTCCTGCTGTCTTGGAATGTACTGTGCCGCTGAAGGATGAGGCGTCACTGTTGTCTGGAAAATTAGTAGACCCAAGGTGGAGACCAAGTGGAGTGATCCATCTTCGTAGGTGCCTAGGGGTGCCAGTTGCTGGCTAAGGCAAGACCCCTTCTCCCACCACTTAGCAAGCATCTCTTGGGTCAGGATTCTGATGGAATCTAGCCAGCAGCGGCTCTGGGGAGTCCCGCATTACTGCTGTTCCTGGGCAGTGGGGTCAGGAAGGGCACAGAGAAAACGATATTGTCACACTCTGCTCAAGGTCTGCTTGAATAGGTTCAGAGGGAGCTGATTCTGAAAGCAGGAGCCACACTTACAATAATCATCATTGTGTTCTCCAAAGAAATCCCGCCTGCTTCTGGAGCTAGCCATTCCCCGAAACTTCTATGCGAAGGCCCAGAGTGGCTTCCAGGACCTGATGTCTCACTCTACGGCAGGTGACCAGAGCCCACGATGGTGGCCCCTTTAGCCAAGACTGGAGGATGCCTTGACTTGGGTGGGAGAGCCGGTCCCCATCTCCCTGCTGTAAACTGGGGCCTAGTGGACCCTTCTAGATCCTTGAAGGACTCTGGGAATTTAGGAAGGTTAGGAAACTGTCACGGAGCTTCTACCGTCACTGTCATCGACCAAGGACAAGGAAGTGGGGCGATGTAGTAGCAGGTGGGTAGATGAGGGCAAGAAGGACACCCCTTTTCCTTGTACCTTCTCGCCTGTTTGGTACCATGGGGAGTGCTGCATCTGTCACTCACTGAGCTGCCAGTCTCTCGAGGAGAAGGCTATTCCTGCTCACATCTCGCAGATGAGAAGAGCAAGGTGAAGAGATTTATTTCATGTGGCTAGCCAAAAAGGAGCTGAGATTTGAGCCGCGCACAGATGTCCACATTCATCTTCCCGTGCCATTGCGCTCCCCCCATCCAACCAGATCCGTTTTCTTGTTTTGTTTTATTTTGTTTTTCTTCAGATGATAGGTTGTTTTCCCTGGTGAATTTCACCCCCAACTGCTTGTTCTCCCTCTAGTTCATCTCCATCTTCCCCGCCCCCAAGCCAGCCCACTCAGCCACACACTCCCAGCTCCGCACTCTCGGCTCACTGAGTCTATCTATCTACACACCTGGTTCACACACATTCTCTCTCTGTTCCCTTGCACCTGGAGAGCTTACCTCTTGGGAGAACTTGTCACCTCCCGTTGTGTTTACTTTCGTGCCAGGATTTTGGCCCCCTGTTAGACTCAGATCATCTCCTGGGCGACAGTTGTGCCTCCTGTATGTATCTGGGATCACCCTCCTAAGCACAGCTAGGACCAAGGCCTGGGTGAGGATGGGGATGCCTAGATGGCCCAGAAGCAGCTGGTCCTTAGAAGGCGCATGGAGAAGGAAGTGGACCAGGAATGGCTCCCTTGTGCACGAGCAGCAGGATGGCACAGGGGTTGCCCTTACTGGCCTCTTCACTCAGCATCAGCACCACTGCTTACTGAGTTTTCCTGTGCTATACCCTGAAGGGATGCCCTATTGTTCTGGGACTGGCAACCGAACTCCCCCATGACCTTGGAGGCCCTCCAGGGTCAGCTCTATCAACTCCCAGAGCCAGTGCAGACCACCGTTCCCGTCTTCCTCTGGGCCCAGCCATGCGGTCCTTTCTGCCTCCTGGATGAGCATGCTCATTCTTGCACAGGGCCTTTGCACAAGCTGCCGTTGTCGGCAATGCCCCAGCCACCTTTCTTCCTCCGTTGGGGCCTAGCTTGAGCATTTCCCGAGCCCTCTAAGAACTGTGGCTGTTCCCTACTAGTGCGTGTACAGTTGTTGCTTGCCACTTGTTGGATTAGCCAATCAATGTTGGTCTGTTTTCGTTCTTCCAGAGGGTGAGAACCGGTCTGTTTCAGCTCCCTTCAGTGTCCAGCGTAGTTTCTCGCACACAAAAGATACTCAGGAAATGCTTGCAAAATGAATGAGGGCCAGCTAAAGGCTTGAAGGGAGGCTGATTAAGAAGTTTATGATGGCTTGCTAGAGTGTGGGCTGCAGGGAGATAGTCGGCCAGTGTGGGGAGTTATTCAGAGTCAGGCTACCTGTGTAGTATGCCCTGCTTGGTCCCTGTGCCTCTGTGTTCTGTCTGTGAAATGGGGGTGAAACGTGCAGGGCCATTGTGAGGATTGACAGGGACCCTTCGTTGAAGCATTGAGCATGAGGGGCCCTCATCCCGGCGTCAGCCACTAACTTTCAGTGTGAGCATCGAAAATGTAAACTGCTGTTGCAAAACACTTCCTTCTCCTTCAGTGAGGCTGTGTTAGAGACTGTAGGGGGTCTGTGACCTGGGTCTGAACTTTATGGTTGGAGGTATTTCTAGGTGAAATTGCTGGAGAGACTCTGGAAGCTCAGTGGTGTCTCCCACCTTGGCGTGGAGTCTATCATCTCCAGCAAGGTCCCTACATTTCTGTCTTGTGGAGGCTTGTGACTGTCTCTTACTCCCCTTTCCCTTAGCTGAGAGCTTGCCCAGCCGTTGAAGGCAGGCCTGGCACCTGTTCCACCCGAGGGATTCCAGCACCCAGGTTCGAGCCTGCAGGTGGCCAGGAACATTTGCATGTGACTGAAGCCTCTGCCTGGGCACCTAGCGTGGCCCTTGGCATGCTGCTGCTGCTAAGCAAATGTGTTCTGTGTGAGTGGTGTTAAGTACATTGCTAAAGCAACACTTGAGGATAAACTCACAACTGAGCCTGCTAATGGAGAAAGGTGTTAGGAGGCGTTCACAGAGAGCAGATTGCTGGGTCTGAGGCTAGGGATAGGTGATCTGCTGTCCTGGCTGGGGGAAGACACATTTTTTTAGCATCCAGAGGCAAATTGTTTAGGTCAGAAGCAGGGTAGTTCAGTGGATGGTGCCCTGGATGTACCGAGAGTCACCTGACCCATTGTTCTCTGGTGATGGTCTTGACCTAGTAGCTGCACTTCTCTATGCTTTGAGTTCATGTGCAAAGGGAAATATTGTGCTGTCCCTAATTCTTTATAGAGTTACTGTAGCGGGGAGGGAGTGCTGGGGACAAAGGCCATCACACCTGTAATCCGAGTTCCGAGCAGGTTGAGGCAGGAGGATATCAGGAGTTTGAAGTCAATGTGGGCTACAGAGTGAGACTCTGTTTCTATCAAAACAGTGGAAAACAAACAAACAAATAAAAAAAAAACAAGCAAGCAAGCGAGGCTTCCAGGCTGGAGAGATGGCTCAGTGACTGCTTTTGCAAAGGACTCAGGTTTGTTTCCTGGTCCTCAATGATAGCTCACAACCAACTCCAGTTTCCATGGATACGATGCCCTCATGATGTGGTACACATGTGTACATGTAGGCAAAACACCCACACACATATTAAGTAAAAACAACAAATAATTTTATTTATTTATTTATTTTGAGATAGGGTTTCCTAGTGTAATCCTAGTTGTCCTGGAACTCATTCCGTAGCCAGGCTGCTGCCTGCCTCTGTCTCTCAAGTGCTGGGATGTGGCCCTCCAGGCCTGGTGGAATCATTTTTTAAAAAGGAAAAGTTTCAGAGAGTCATGAGAAGTCACAGCTGTAAGATGCACCTGAGTTATCTACAAAGACTGACTGACTTAGCCCTCTCTAAGAGTCTCAGGGTGTTTGAAACATCTTTTTGTTTTGGTCTAGTTGAGACAGAGTCTAGCTGTATAGCCCTGAACAATCTGTAACTTCCTATGTAGACCAGGCTAGCCTGAAGCTTGCAGCAATCCTCCTGCCTCTGTCTTCTGAGTGCTCGAGCTGCAGGTACGCACCACTATGCTCAGCTCCCGAGAACATCTTCATAAGAGACACAGGGTTGCCGTGGCCACCCAAGCTGGATGTGTTGTTAGCTTCAATGCTGCCTCGGTATGGAGCTAGGAGCCTCTACCGTAACACAAGGAGAGGGAGACAAGGTTAGGGGAATATTTTCTTTGAAGGGACTGTGCATGAAGGAGAGGTGACTCACAGCAGGTGACCTGTGAGTTGGCTTTGAAGGAGAGAGAGAGCAGGAAGAGACCTATTGGAGGAAAGAGCTAGCGGGCCAAGGTCAGGAGGAAGGACTTCAGGGGACTCGTGTGAGGGCCATTCAGGCGTGGTTGCACCTAGTGATAAGCTGCAGGAAAGACCTAGAAGGCCATTATCCTTGGACCATGGGCCTCGAAAGCACTTGTTTAACCAGGCAGGGCTCACCTAGGGCTTCCTCAGTGTCCTAGTTTAGTGTTGGCAGCAAAGAGGCTTCTTGCTGGAACACACACCCTCGTCACCTGGAAGCTGAGCAAGTAACCTTCGGGAACATTACAAAGCTTAGGGCGCAGGGGAAGAAGGATGGGCTAGACAGACTTGGGATTTGGCTCAGGCTCTATCTGCCATGTTTGTGAACGGGCCCTGTGACTTGCAAACTCTGGAACTTACTCATCCTGCTTCTCTATCTAACAGCAGGGGGATGAATAGTTATTAAGAGGCTAGGAGAGATGGATCCAGGCACAACCAGTCATGCCTGGGAAATATTGAATGGGTGCAGGACCAGCCTTATTTGATTCAGAGAGAGTCTGCCGGGGAACATTCTAATTTCAACAATGGAAAAATGACTCAAGGCCTGAAGAGGGCCCAGGAGTGAAGTTAAGCTTACTCGAAGTCGGGTCTGTAGGTGGACAGAACGGAGGCAATGAGCTTCAAACTTCTTTTAATGGCTTTCTTGATGAAGGAAGCAGGGGAGCATGGCCCAGGCTAGAGTAAATGTGGACAAAAGCCGCAAGAAGACAGGTTGCCAGGCCTGCCTGTGAGTCTGAAGGCAGAGGCTGGCATCGACTTCCGGGACTGTTCCTCCTGTCGGGCTGGTGGGCGGCCAGGCTGGCATCGCAGGAGGCCTCCCTCTGAGATGAGGGGTGAGGGGAACAATCCCCAGCGCCTGTCTCTGTTAACACGGGTGTGGTGGGAGATGTGTGCAGGACCTCCCACTCCCATGACCCCTCTGTGGGAGCAGAGCCTGGGTTTAGAGACAGCAGAGCCGCTGGGGCCCGCTGTCATTTTGGATTCTTGTGATTAATCAGCCCGCCTGGGAAGGATGGAGTCCTGGCTCCCCAGCTGGGGCGACGGATGGTTTTGCTTTTGAGAACTGCCAGGTTCCAGCCCTGCTGCAGCCTGCCTCAGATTGCTTCTTCTCCGGGCAGAGAATGATGAGCCATTTGGAAAATGCATTTGGAAGGAAGAGATTCTGAGCCGCGCAATACAGTGGTTCTCACACAGCTCTGATAAAGAAGTTGATGGATAAAGACTAAATTGGATTTTTACCAAAAAAGACTCAGTGCTGGGTGTTTGGTGAAAGAGAGTTATAATGGCTTAGGGGAGCTGTGGGCAAGGGAGGGCTGCATTCAGAATCCAGGCCTGGGGCTGGGAGCACTTGGTCCCGTGCTCTAGTTTTGGTGGGGTTTTGCCTCAGTTTCCATAGCCGTGAAAGGGAAAGGCAGTTTCTAAATGATTCGTTTTCCCAGAATTGGGGATGGACCCTAGATCTCATTTATGGGAGGCAGATAGCTTACCACTAGGCTATAGCCTCCTCTGACTTTAAACACAAACAAGCAATAAAGCTTTTAAAATTTTGAAATATGTCTAAGTCGTGCAAACTGGCCACAAATTTGTGATCCTCCTGTCTTATGGTTCCAAGTAGCTGGGATTTCAGGCCCGCACTGCTGTGCCTGGCTCTAGGTTATCTTCTGCTTGACTGAGGTAGCAACCCCAAAAGCCTTTCATGACAAAAGCCAGGCCACAGCATTGCTGTGAGGGCCCCACCGTGCAGCACCCACCTCTGTGAGAGGCAGGGACCCTGCAAGTCGCAGGGGAAACGGCACAGTGGAGATAATAGGGCCTAAGTAGGTCTCATTTCAGTTTTAAGAAGAAATAGGGCAGGAGATGTCAAGATTGCGCCATCTATTCTTGTTTTTAAGTCGGAATTTACCTTTTAGGGAAGAAAATGGGCAGTTGGAGTCTTTTATCCTGGAAAAGGCAGAAGTCAGGAGTCAGCATAGATTTAAGGTCAACAGAACAAACAAATGCTTCATCCCAGGAAGGTTTTTGTGGGTGGCTCAGATGTAAGAGAAGGCGGTTTAAAAGGGGCGGTGGTGCAAGCCTGTGATCCTGCCACTTAGGAGGCTGAGCCCAGAGGCTGCTGAGTTCAAGGCCAGCCTGGTCTGTTTCGAGAAAACTTGTCTCAACACAACAAGCAAGGAAGCCAACAAGGAAGTTTTGAGGCCTTTGGTGACTGACTCTAATTGCATAGTGGAAGCTGAGTGGTACCTGAAAGCCTAGCATCTTGAGTCTCGGAGATAAGCTATCTGGGATCGCGAGACTGAGAGAAGTGGTCCTGCCCCTGCGTAGGTGCGGCGATGGCTGTCTCTGGTGCAGGTCTTCTTGCTTGAAGCAAACACTGTCCTCCAAAAACTTGGGATATGGCCATCCTGGCAACTGTGACCCAGCACAGGAGCGGGCAGACCCTTGCCTGTGTGAAGTGATGACACTCCGGCTGTCCCCTCCCCAGTCGTTCCAGTCATCTGAGCCTTCAATCTTAGCCCCTGCTCCACCCGCGACAAGCAGGAAATAGACTATTCCCACCCCTCTCTCTGAAATTGGGACAACATCAGCATCCAGCCCGCACTGGCCTCCTTCCCACCATGCTTAGCACACCCCATAAGCACCAATGCTCTTAGTGTTTGGTCACATAGCCAGACAATGTGTTTCTCTGGTACGTCATTCCCTGCTGTCTGTAGAGGGTTGGCCATGCTCCCACAGGTTGTTAGGAAACTTGATCATTTATGAGTCCCACGCACGCATGCTCAGGGTGGGGATGGGACCTTCAAATGTGAAAGTGAGAATCCTTGGACTTCCTCTGAGTTCACAAAGAACAAGGTGTATAGAGCTGGCCTTGCTGCATTGAACAAAAGGCTAAACTGGGTAGGAAGGCGAGTTGGGACCTAGGGACTGTATAGATTCTGTAAAGGTTACTTTGCAAAAATCTCCGTGACTCCTCAACAAGATAGAGAAGATGGACCATTTAGGGACGCTTGCTGATTCTTGGACTCTTCAGGTCAGAAGATATTAAACTGCAAGTGTTCAGTAGAGATTGTCCATAAGGACTCTGAGTTTTGCCTGAACCTTTCAGGTGTGTGTGTGTGTGTGTGTGTGTGTGTGTATCTTGTGTGTGTGTATGTGTGTGTGTGTGTGTGTCTCGTGTGTCTGTGTGTAGCCAGATTTTGCTACTAATGCTAAACTAGCAGGATTATCATTGCAGATGTCAGAGCTAGAAAACAAATTTCCTTTTCTTCCATTTGCCTCATTTCTCAAGATTCTTTTCTTATGGCGTGATATATTATCTACTGCTTGGCCCCAGAAGCCAACTGTGTGAGGACAAGAAGAAGTCAATGAGCTCTAGGGGACTGAGAAGAGTTCCAGCCCCTTGTGACCCAGGAGGCATTCTAAGAGAACCTCTTCCACTGACCTTGAACTCCTTGAAGGCCCTCCCCCTCCCCTTCTGCAATGACTGAGAGACCACTGTGGACCAGCACTAGCTGATGCTGGTGGCATCAGGCCCAGTCTTCATCCCTGGAGTGTATGGGCCAGTTTCTCCTGTACCATTCATAGATGACAAGTGTCCAGGATCTATGGGACAGAGTCTCAGGATGTCCAGTTACCCTGAGGTGGGCAGCTGTGGGGTCAGGAGCTGAAGGGTTGTGTGTGAATCTTGAGCACTGTGCTGAGAAGTGAGAGAGTGCAGACAGTATCCAATCATCCGACAGTCAGCTCTTCAGCCTTGACCTCTGCCCAAGAGTCTGCTAAGTCAGTGTGTGGAGGAGTCCCACCGTTCATAACGAGTCAGGTTCTTCCACACCTCCCCAATGTGTTGCTCATATCTGTAATTTCAGCTCACTGGAAGCAGAGGGAAGAGAATCAGAAGTTCAAGGTCGCCCTAGGTGGAGTTTAGACCCTGTATCAGAGGGGTGGGGAGATGAAGGAGGAGGAGGAGGAGAAAGGACGTGGAAAGAGAAGCATAGAGTCAGGTAGTAGCCAAACATGGGAGAAATAGCTCAGACTGAGGATCGTGGCCATCAGAGGAGAGAGGCCTCTGTGCAGAACTGGACTCAGTTTGAATGGATCAAGGTCATAGCCACAGAGCAGGGTGGGAGTTGAGAGATGGGAAATCATGAAGAAGAAATATCAGGAGTGGGGGATTCTTGACCTTCTTGCCTCTACTTCCAGAGTGCCTGGATCACAGATGTGTGGCACCGTGCCCAGATTATATAATGCTGGGGACTAGACTCAGGGCTTCATACATCTAGGTTAGCACTCTCCTGAGTACACCCTCAGCCCCCGTGCTCTTCTTTAGCAGCTGGCAGTGAAACATCGTGTAGGACAGGAGGGAAGGAAACCATGCCAACCACGGAGAAGGGACAAAGTTAGACGTGAATTAGAAGGACCATTTCTCTTCTTTAGAAGCTGTGAACCACCCAAGAATGCAATCTACGCTCAGAGTTGTGAAGGTGGCAGACAGTAGGACAGCTAAGAGCTTCAGGTCTGTGGGGACCCTTCACCCATGAATCTGGGAGCCCCAGAGGAGAGGCAGTGGCTGTTAAAGAAATTTAGGGCTGAGTAGTAACTAAAAGTAAGACAAAAGCACTTCTGACTTATGGTCTATGGCTACAGAGGCAAAGATACCTCAGTATAGAACCAGGCTCTGTCCAGGACATGGACAGAGACTCCAGTGGGAGCCAGTGGGGATTCATAGGCAAGGAACTGGCTGAGGGTCTGGAGTTGGCAAGTTACTAAGAGGGAGCATCCATGGGGCTGTGACTGAGCCGGCCAGTTAGGATGCTAACGAGGCATCCCAGGTGAGCAGACATTGTGTAGGGATGGCACAGGAAGAGGGATGGACAGAAGGTGATGGGAAGCTTTCTCAGAATATTGGCAATTGATTACAGTAAACCTAGGAAATGCAATGACAGACTTCAAAGCCCAAAGGCCCAGCGGAGAAGAATACTCAGATGAGGATGACTTGAATATGGCCAAGGAGGCCTTTTGCCTGGCCAGATGGGAGAATCTAAGTGGAATTTTTGCCTTGCCCATAAAGACCTAAGAGGCAGTTTAGAGACAGGGTGGTGCTGCAGTTCCTGGCCTGGAGGAGGACACTGACTTTGGTCTTTGAGGCAGGGAATTCAAGCAGAGACCACCATGGAGACAAAACAGAGCCACCAAAAGATATTTTGCCCTGGGCAGGTGGACTCTACCAGAAACCCGAGTTATTGGAGAAAATCACACACATGTTTTGGTTCGATCTTTGAAGGCAGACCTGCATGCCCTTGGAACCATGAGTCCCTTTCCAGAAAGAAGAACATAGGCACATAAGAATGGAAGGGTGGCCTCAAGACCCAGTAATACCACTTTTGGGTATATACCCAAAGGATGCTCAATTGTACCACAAGGACGTGTGCTCAACTATGTTCATAGCAGCTTTGTTTGTCATAGCCAGAACTTGGAAATAACCTAAATGCCCCTTGACTGAGGAATAGATAAGGAGAATGTGGTACATTTACACAATGGAGTTCTACACGGCAGAAAAAAACAATGACATCTTTAAATTTGTGGGCAAATGGATAGATCTAGAAAACATCATATTGAGTGAGGTAATTCAGACCCAGAAAGACAAATATCATATGTACTCACTCATAAGTGGCTTTTAGACATAAAGCAAAGAAAACCAGCCTACAAATCACAATCCTAGAGAACCTAGACAACAGTGAGGACCCTAAGAGAGACACACATGGATCTAAGCTACATGAGAAGTAGAAAAAGACAAGATCTCCTGAGTAAATTGGGAGCATGGGGACCATGGGAGAGGGTTGAAGGGGAGGGTAGAGGATGGAAGGGGAGCAAAGAAAAATATATAGCTCAATAAAAACAATAAAAAAGAATGGTAGGGTGTCATTAAGTGTCATGATAGTGGCTCTCTGGAGACATTTGCCAAGGCAATACTATGGGTCATTGTGTATCTACTTTGGACATTTCCTAGTCAGAAAAGGAAGCACACTTGTATGACATCATTTGTATATTTGCAAAGCCATCTGGGCTGGAGAGATGGCTCAAGGATAAAGTACCTGCTATGTGAAATGAGTTTTCCCAGAACCCATGTAATAACAGATTTGGTAGCACTTCTGTAATCCCAACATCATACAGGAGGATGAGCAGGGAAGACAGGAGGACCAGCTAGCCTGGCATATATGGTGGTGAACATGAGACCACGTTTGTAGAATGATGATACTGAGCACCAGTATCCGAGGTGGCCATCTGACCCGTGTCCCTGGGCTCAGGCATATATGCCCTCACTCATGCACATGAACATAGAGGTGCCTGGACACTCCCACCCCCACCTCAACACAGACAGACAAAAAGAAAAACAAGATCCCGATACTAAGTGAGCTGTGCTGGTTTGTTTCTGTCAGCTTGACACAAACTGAGTCACCTGGGAAAAGGGAACAACAATTAAGGAATTCTCTCCATTAGATTGGTCTGCGGGGCATTTTCTTGACTTGATTAATGATTGGTGTGGAGGGCCCAGGCCACTGTGAGTGGTGCCACCCCTGGGCAGGTAGTCCTGGCTCGTATAAGAAAGCTGGCTGAGCAGGCCTTTAGCAGTGTTCCTTCGTGGTCTCTGCTTCAGTTCCTGCTTCCAGGTTCCCGCCTTGAGCTGCTGCCTTGGGTTCCCTCAGCGATGGACAGGGACGGGGAATGATAAGTCAAGTAAATTCTGCCCTTCCCTGTACTGTTTTTTGTCTGATGTTTTGTTATAGCAACAGAAAAGCTAGCCAGGACACTTATGGTTTCACACTTGGAGAATTTGCATTTAGAAAGCTAATTGATGATTTCTCCTTATAGAAGTAGCCTGTGTTTATTATAGAGAATTAGGAAGATGTACATAAAAATAAGAAAACACAAATCACCCATAACCCCACCCTCTCATGCATGCCTGCTCATGTCACATTGCTATCATCGAACATCTAGAAACGTAAATCCCGCTCATCTGCTGCCCGCTGCATCCTAATCTCCCCCACTTTGTTTTTTTTTGGGGGGCTGTTTTCTGTTTTTAAACACGGCAAAATATGTTCTCACCCCCACACTTTAATTCTTTATCAAGAGCCTTCTAGGCCTTTTAGGAGTCCTTTGTACATAGTGTACAAAGACTTCCCACTATTCCACTAGGTTGTTGTTTTATTTGAATAATCAATTGTTGATTATGTGAGTGATTTGTAGTTGTGGAAGTGTGTGTTGTATGAGTGTGTGTGTGTCTGTGTGTCTGTGTGCATGCACACATGGTCTTAAATGGTGCTGCAGTACACAGCCTTCAAAGTATATGTGCTTCCCAGAGATTGGTTTCTCTCTTCTTCAATCTTAAAAAAGATTATTTGTGTCTTTATTTAATTTTATCTGCATATGAGCCTGCATGTATGTGTGTGCACCATGTGTGTGCAGGTGTCAGTGGGGGTCAGAAGAGAGTGTCAGATCCCCTGAAGCTGGAGTTGTGAGCTACCCACATGTGAGTGCTGGGAACCAAATCTTGGTCCTTTGCAAGAGCAGCAAGTGCTCTTAACCGATGAGCCATCTTTTCCACCTCTAATATTTGTTTCTTAGGATTTAGTCTTGGATGGAACAAAGAGGACGGGAGACTGATGCTTTTTGATGCATCCCTATCTCTGGCATTATGGCTTGATATGCATCATTCCCTGTAATAGTTTTTATTCCTCTTTCAAGATAAAATTGTGGGACTTGGGAAGTGCTGACAATTACCTCAAGCCTCAGAACTGGGAGGTGACAGGAGGGAGGAAGCCCACACACGGAGCCACCTGCAGGTCCCTGCAGTGGTATCCTGCCCTAGATGTCCTGTCTGAGTGGATAGGCAATGATAAGTGGGGGGACCCTTTGCTGGAGCCCCTGACTGGGAATTAGCACTAAATAAAAATTAAATCAAATTCCTTGCCCATTGGATCGTTAATAAATTTTGATTTGCATTTCTTTGTTAGTAAGGTTGGGCTAGGAATATGACTTAGCCGTGGAACATTTGCTGAACATGCATGAGGCCCTTGGGTTCCATTCTCGGCACTGAAAAATAAAAGTTGAATGTATTTAGATGCTTAATGAGCCCTTCCGTTTTTGTGAATGGTCTTGTCATAGCTCTTGCCTATTTTTATGAATATGCGGTACTTTCTGCTACTGATTTGTGAACTGCATTAGATGCACGTGGCTTCTGTCCCATGCTGGTGGTAAATGTGCTTCCAGTTTTTATTCCTGCCTTTTAGTTTTCTGCTCCTTTCAACATAGGAGATTCTTAAATTTCATACAAGATTCGCATCTTCATGTTTCCTGCCCCTGGACTCCTGCCTAGGAATCCCTGCAGCACTCCATGGCTTTATAATTAACCCTTTTTTTTGTTTCTTATTTTTTTTGTTCCTATTTTTTGGTTTCTTAATGGTTTCACTTTAATATTTAACTTTAGCACATGTAGAATTCTGTATGCATGCGTGATATGTGTGTAGGGGGAGGGGAGAAGTTGTATGCACATGCATGCGGTGGCCAGAGAGGGGATGTTGGTGTCTTCCTCAACCATTCTTGTATTAGCCGCCTTATAGTGTTTGAGTCAAAATCCCTCACTGAAGCTAGATCTCACTGATGCACCCAAGTTGGCCATGAAGCTCCAGGGACCCGCCTGCATTGGGTTTGCAGGCATTCACCCAGGTGTTATGTAGATTCTAGGAGTCCCAACTCAGCTCCTCCCTCTTGAGCAGCAATCACTTTACCCACCAGCTCCCAGAGCTTTTAATAGAATGAATGTCTTTTGGTAACCGTCTTTATGAACAGGTAAACCAAGGCCCCAGTACCATTTGCTGAATGACTTCCTTCTCCACTTACCTTACAGTCGACCAGGCTGACACTTTCGGATTCTTGCCTTGGTAGTGAAATTGCCCTGACCTCATAATGCATTTTAGTATCTTGTACAGGAATTCCCTCCATGTTCATACAACAGGCATCAAGAAAGCTCTTGACTAAAGGCACTAACTCTTTACAGTACAGTACAATAAAACTTGGCATCTACCTTCATTTTGCATCTGTGGCTTTTCCATAAAGCTTTGAGGATACGGATGTAACTCAGTGGTCCAAGCATTTGTGTAGCACAGGCAAGTCTCTGGATTTTTATCGTCATCACGTTTATGGGAGAGGGCACTTTGGGTCAGATCATACTCTGGCTCACACCTTCAGGTGGATATCTTAGACATTTAAATGTATCTGTCAAAGTTTGCAGGGTCATAAACTGTCATCTTTTACAGTGCTGATGTCCTAGGAAGTTTCCAATCCCTGCTCCAAATCCACAGTTGCCTTCGATTCTAGACAGTGGCATCATAACCATGAAAGCAGCATTAGGATGCTCACGGCGACATAGTGATCCAAATCACGTGTGCTGATTGTGATAGCAGCATCATGATCATGACAGTGGCATGCAATCATGACAGTGGTTGAAAGAGATCATGACAATGGCATGGTGGTCATAGTTGCAACAACCGACGCCATAGTGATCGAGATCGTGGCCTAGCAATCACGACAGTAGCATCCTAATCAAGACAGTGGCATTAGTGAGGCTCCTGAATTTGTCACCATAATAATGACAAAGCAGACCATGTGTTCAGAGCCACACTTCATGAGACCTTGCCTTGAGGTAAAAACAGGGAAAGGCTGGGATGTAGCTAGAGCTAGAATAGAATTCAGGAAGCCAGGCTTCAAGTCTCAGTGCTGCAACCATAAAACATTGTGGAGGGCATTCCAAAGACCTGCACTTGGCAATTTGAGACTCTCTGCATTTACTTGAAAGAGCACTGAATTTTACTGGAATTGATTTTTTTGTTTGTTTGATATTTGAAACTGTTTTTTTGCTCTGTAGTCCAGGCAGGCTTTGAAGTCAGGATAATTCTGCCTTGGCCCCCCAAATGCTGGAACTACGTGTATGAGCTACCATGTCCAGTTTAAAATCAGTTTTTGAGACTGAAGATTCTTTGAGGCTGAACGCCATCAGCCAGTGTTGCTGGAGTGCCTCTAGCCCTGAGAGTCCTTTCCACATGCATCCAATTGAGAGAGTTTGCTGCGTTAATTAGTCAGTAGTATTTCCTCCTCGCTGCAGCGTAGACGATCTGCTGCCGGAGTCACTCCTCGTCCCCAGGGGTAGTTTCTCACTCACCGTTTCTATGTACAGAAAGCCTTACTCTGTGAACGTACTACTCTCAGAACCAGAGGCCCAACCGCACATCCCCCCCCCCATTCAATTAGTTTCCCACGAGGTTCTTTGAGTTTCCCATGTAGACAGACAGATGATACACAGCTCTCCATGCCCCTTCCTCCTTATTGCCGTGAGTTTGTCAGCCTCTTTTGCCCATGGATTAAATCTTTCCGATTCACTTTGAGGATGGGACTAAGCAGCTTTCTCAACTGCATTCTGAGTTTGAACATGGATGATGGCTGTTTCGTGCCTGTGTGGACGCTGGCTGTTCTTTGTGACGGCTGTGGTTGTGTCCCAGAGGTGTCCCCTGGGTCATTTGTTGAGAGGGTTTCGTCCTAGGTCAGAAATGAGCAGTGAGGTTTCCATGACACTTCCTTTTCATTCTGAAGAGTTAGTTCAGCAAACAGGTGGGCTTCCTCTCCTCGGGTAGACCAGTAGGCCAGACGTCGCTTAGCACCTTGGATGGATGGGGCTGGTCATGAAGATCAAGGACATCCATTCTCAACTGTCTGGAGGGGTGAGGAGCCATGGAGGCGTCTACCTGAAGCTTTGCCCTCATCGTCTTCAATTTGCCCCTTGTCTGCAAGAATTCAGATGGTGTGTGCTCCCCAGTCCTTGGTACCGGTGTCAGGAATGGTGAAGAAAAATGGTGGAAATTTGGAGGTGGAGTGGCAGAGAAACGTCGTGTCCCACGTGCCCTCGTTAGGAGGACAGGGTTGTGAGGAGGCGTCTCATCTAGTTTTCTAGATGAGGTTAGTAGCATGTTCACCCCAAGGAGGAACTGAATTACACCACCACAGACATTTCAATTGCGGGCCATAAAGAGCTTGTCAAGCGCTAATTGCAGGCTTGCCGAGCCGCACATTACAAACCTCGTGATTATGCCAGCTGCCGCCTGCCTGGCAGCGCCATGTGCTTTGCAGGAAAGGTGTGCCTGGCTGGGGTGGATGGGTTCCGTTTGTTTATTTGGAAATCAGACCTGGGTTCTAGGTGGGTGCGTGGAGAGGAGGGCAGTGTGGGAGAGCCGAGGATGGAGGTGACCCTGGGAGGGCAGCAGGTGTGCTGGAAACAGGTTGTCTGCCACAGTTTAACCGAAAGCTGTGTATTCAAGGTGAGGATGAGTTGCCGAGGGATGAGCTGTCAAAAAAAAAAAAATGAAAATAAAATTGAGTGGTCTCTATCACCATATTCCCATTGCTGATGTCACCACACTGTTGACTGAACAAATATTCCCCATCTACCTCCCTGTGCGCCAGGGACTGGTGTAAGCAGTAAGGGGTCTCGGGTGGGCCTATGGGAATGAGACATGGAACTCAACCACAAAGGGTTTTCATGGTGGTCAAGGGACAATCAATGCATAAATTGATGTCATCTTAACCTAGCTAGAGCTAGCCAGAAAACATGGCACACCCCTTTGGGGTGTGGACTCTCTACTTAACATGTTATGAAATACCCTGTGGGAACCCAAGTCTGAACATGAGATTCATCTGTGCTTTCTATACCCCCATATGTATATGCTAAAGATAATTTTACTCAATATTTTAAGTAATTTTGTCTATGAAATGACGTTTTGACCACCAAACCATTGGGAAACAAGTGTCTTTGTCACTGCGGGACAGTCTGTGGTTGTGTGACATCAGTCCAGGTTCTGAATTTTCAGATTCTGGATTATTTGGGATTTGGGATGTTTGGATTATGGATGCTCAACCTGAACCAGAAAAAGAAGTAAAGGAGAGTCGTGTGTGTGTGTGTGTGTGTGTGTTTGTGTTTGTGTGTGCATGGTGTGGGGTAGGAGTGTTCTCTCTGGACTGCTCCAGCAGCCTCTATGGTGGTGCTCGGGGAGGCTGTCAAGAGGAAACGAGAGCTTTGCTAGGGTTGAGGACAGTAGAAAGCCTGTGGACTGGAGGAGAGTGGGGTCAAGTTAGAGGGTGGGGGACGGCCCCTCGGGATTCTATGGTAGAGGACTTTGGAGGATTTGGAGCAGGGAAATAATGTGATGGCCCTGTGACACATTCCAGTGTGCCTTTAGGTGGTTTTGGATTCATTTTTCATATATCTATGTATCAGGCATAATTGGCTGAAAATAAGAGATACCAAAAATGATAGAGAATATAACTAACTACCACTAGGAAAAAAACCAACAACATAGAAAAAAAATGTTGAAACATTGGAAGCCTGTTTAAGTCCCCATAAGACCCAGGGAGCCTGTCTAAGGGGTCCTTAAGTTGTTAAAAGCACAAAACCAATGGGCAAGAAGATTTGTCTTCCACAGCTGTTGTCTGGGTCAAGGCTGAAGCTGTCTGGGGCTGGCCAGCACCATTTTCTCTGGTCAAGAGCCTGGGTCTGGAAGCAGGCATGAGGCCAGCTCATCTTGAGCTACCGTAGATGGGAGACCTGGGGGACCTGGGTGATCTGCACACTGAGAACTGAAGGAGCTCTCGTCTTTGTGGCCACGTGGGAAGACCGTTCCCTTGGTGATGGATGTCTGCTGTTTTATGGGCGTAGGAGGCAAGGAGGATGGTACTAAGGACAGACGGTGTGAATGGCCTCTCTGTCAATTTCGAATTCTTCCCCTGTGTCAGGGGAGGCTGTGCTTCCAGGGTGCCTGGCCATGCATTCATCCCGATAGAGTGTGAACATTTGTGTCTGGACACATTTGTCCAGATAAATTCAGCCTTGGGTATGCGGGCTTGTGAATGCATTCATGTGTTTACACACACATGTGTGCACATGCACACGGAGGCCAGAGGTCAATGTTCTCCATCTTATTGCTTTGAGACACGGTCTCTTACTGAGTCTGGAGATCACAGATTTGGCTAGACTGGCTGGTCACAAGCCCAAAGGCTCGCCCTTCCCCTCACCCAGCAATAAGATCTGCTGGTACACAGCTTCAAGTTCAGCTGGGGATCAAAGCTAGGTCCTCATGGTTGTACAGTGTACATATATTACAGCCTTGGGGATCTACACACACACACACACACACACACACACACACACACACAATGGACCTTCTGTCAGTAGTATGTTTGCACTACAGGTAAGCTGCCATGATAGCTGCTATGACTGTGGCTAAAATAAATTGAAAATGTGTTTCTTGGTGGAGACAGATAGGTCCCTAGTGTCTATCCAGCATAGCCTGATCAACTTGCCCTAGGTCCCAGCGAGAGAGCTTGTCTCCAATAAACAAGGTGAGTAACTCCTAAGGAACAACACCTATGGTTTACCTCTGGCATACACATGTAAATGCACACATGTGTACACCCATATGAATCCCCCCCACACACACACTCATCACAAACACATTTATCCCTCAGGTAATATTCTGACTGGTCCTGGCTAGTGAGCCAGCAGTCTCTACTCCAGAGTCATTCAAGGACCCAAGTTCCCCATCCCTCGTGCTATAGAGCTTTATCCTCATAGGCATGGGTAGAATGGTGTTTTTGCATATCTGTCCTGTTGTCCCCCAGAAATGGAAGATGGAGAAAAGAAAGTGCAGAAATTAAGAACGAGTTGCTTGTATTAAAGCTGAAGCCGGCCTAAGGAGTTGCACACACTAATGCTGCTCAAATACATTGTCAGAGACTAGTTACATAGTTTCACATAGCTACAAGGGATGCTGGTTAAATTTAATCTCTTTATAGATGGTTTCACTTTAAAATGAGTGTCATGCAATGTTTGTTTACTAGTGCTACTGTAACAAATAACCATGAGTTTGGGGCTTAAAATCACACAAATGTATCACTTTTCTTTTCTGGAGGTCAGGAGTCCAAAATGGTCTAATTGAGCCCCAGTCAATATGCTGACGGGGCTGGTTGCTTCCAGAGGCTCTTCAAGGAAGTCCCTCAGCAACTTATCCAGGTCACTTGTATTCCTTGGTTCATAAACCCTCTCTGCTCACTTGAAGGTTTTGATCCCACCCTTGCCTCTGTGTCTTCAGTATCCCAATGTTCTCTTCTAGATTTTCTCTCTGCTCATGGAGTTGCTTTGGCCTGTATTAGGGAGGATGAGGGAATGTTGTCTTTTAGCCTCTCATTTGTGTGTGTATGTGTATACAGTGTTTGATGGTGTATACATGTGTATGTGCATATATGTGCTTGCATGAGTGCATGTTGTACACGTGTGTGTACGTGTGTGTGTGTGTGTGTGTGTGTGTGTGTGTGTATGTGTGTGTTGGGGGAAAGAACATTTGCTATCTTCAGTGACTCTCCATTTTAGTTTCTGAGACAGGAACTCATCGAGTCTGGAACTCTCTGATTCAACTACATTGACTGGTAAACAAGTCTCAGGGATTCTCTTGTCTCTGCTTCCCCAGAACTGGGATTACAGACCTGCATATACTTCCCTGCCTAGTGTTAAGTCTGGAGCGTAGCCTCCAGCCCCTGGCATCCATCCCAGCCAACCTGGCCTGGGGATTGCATTGCTCTGGACTCCACATCCCAGCATGCCAGGTCCTGACCACTCCCTGCGGGGCGGGGTGGGGGGCATCAGGACCACTCCCACAGGGTATTTAAGTGGGCTACCAGAGGAGAAACACATGGTTTCAAGTTTGCATAGGCTCCCCGCTGTCCTGTCTCCCCGCCATGCGCTCTGCCACCCGAGAGCATCTTACTTAATAAAACGATGGACATTTTGATTTGGTTTAATTTGCCCTAATTGGATTTCTTGCACCGGTGGAGCTGCCCTTTCTTATTATTTTTTACTTAACACCTAGCTCTTTACATGGGATCTGAACTCAGGCCCTTATGCTTGCATACCAAACACTATACTGCAGAGCTCTTGCCTCACCCTCTCTTCCGATCTAATCTGCAGAGGTGACTCCGTATCTACCTGTCACAACCAATGATGAGCCCTGTCCACCGCTGGCCACACACAGGGTGCTGCTGCTGGGTCATTCTTAGATTGGATATGGCTTCAGGGGTTTCCTGTTAACCCACTCCTGGTCCTTCTAATCTACACTCATTCACCCACCAGGCACCAGCCCCAGGGCCTCCCAAACAGGAGCTAGCAACAAGCATGGAAATGAGCAAGGAGAAGGTCCCACATGTTCTTGTGGGCTCTCTTGGAGGAATGGCCTCTGACCACGTGGGTAGGTTTAACCAATGTATAACAGGAGGCAACTTGGCAGACTCAGGGCTCAGGATGGGCATCAGCTTTCTATGTACTGTGTGCCCACTTTGTGCTCCGGACTCCTAGGTATCCTGAGACTTAAGGGAAGAATTGAAAAGAGAAGTTAACAAACTCTTCTGGTTCTTCCCTGGAGGATGGCAGAGAAGGAAGAAACCCAACAGTCCAAGTGGCTGCAAGACTGGAGGAGCAGGCGCTCCCTTGTTAAATAAAGTTTATAAACCTCTGCTCCCTCCCTGGAAGATTGATGTGGGCTGCAGGGATGGGGCGTGCAGTGACTGATGGGCCCCAGCCAAGGCTTCATCCTTAAAAAAGCCATTACCATTTATCTCACCCTCAACAGGGCTTCTTGTGACCTTCAGAGATAGCACCCACAGCATCAGACCGGGGCTGCCCGCCCGATACTTTATAGCAAACTCGAGGCGGCAGCCATTCCGCCAGGGTTTTATGCTCACTTTGCCCCGCTTAACTCAGGCTCTTCCGGCAGGCTTTGCATTGTGCTGCTTATTTCTGTTGAACGAAGGTTTCTGCATGTCAGTGTCAAAAGTGTTTTCTTTTCAGAGATGAGGCATTTTGTATTGCTTTTTAGAATATTTTTCTTCTTGGGTTTTTGTTTGTTTGTTTTCGGTGAGTGTGTGAATGCATGTACCTGAGGGAGCAGGAGGACCACCTTAGGTGTCTGTTCTTCAGGCCCTGCCAATCCCTCCTCCCTCCATCCCCTCTCTCCATCCCCTCCACTCCTCTTTTCCTCCCTCCATCCCTCCTCTCCTCCCTCCCTCCCTCCTTTCTGAGCCAGAGTCTCCCACTGTCCTGGTTGGCCAGTCAGCCCCAGCAATCTTGCTGTCTCTGCCTCCTGCCTCCCCAGTGGTGGGATGGGAAGAGCGTTTTCACACCTGAAAGCAAACACTTTACTGACACAGCCATCTCTCCAGCTGCGCTTCTGTTGTGCTAAAGTGTGAAGTCTTTTTCATCTACGAGTCTGCTGCACGGAAGAGAAACAGGAAGCGGCTTACAAACAGCAAAAGCCCTCCCTCCCTCCACCTGCTGCCTTGGGAGGTCACAGGCCTAGCATCCCACCTTCTAAGAGAGGAGACTTTTAATTAATGACTCATCGATGCTTCAAGTTCTTCGTCTCCAGGCTGGGGAGATGGCCCACTGGGTGAAGCAAATGAGGACAGGAGCTCAGACCTCCGGCACTTACTAAAGCCAGACTCCAGAAAGCACACATCTGTGATTCTGGTGTTCCTATGGCGATGTGAGGGAGGGGCAGAGACATGACCCCCCCCCCCCAAAAAAACCTCTTGAACCAGCCAACCTGTTATACACACTGATGGACAAGAGACTGTCTCAATCAAGGGAGAAGGTAAAGACTCCTTTGATTGTCCGAGAAAGAGAGAGAGAGAGAGAAAGAGAGAGAGAGAGAGAGAGAGAGAGAGAGAGAGAGAGAGAGAATAACATAAAGCTCTTCAGCTCGTTCACGAGCTGTCCTTTCTGACCATGTGGGACTTTTGGCTGCTGCCCCGTGACCAGAGTATGGGAAGTGCTTGTGTGGCTGCCATCTCTTTATCTTGGTTTCTTATTGTCCTGGTTCCTGTTGGCACTGTTAGGAATATTTTCTAACATGAGCTCTCTGCCGACGCAAAATAATCCCAATCAAATCAAATCGGACCAAATTAAAAGATATTCAGGCTTAATTGGACTCCTGCGCTCTTGGGTGGCCCCAAGGGCAACTGGAAAACCGCCCACGCAACCACTGGGGGAAAAGAGGGAAGACCACGTGTTTATTTTTTGGGGAGAAGTTTAAATAGCCTGGCGGAGTGGTCTTGACCTTTTCTAGTGATAAGTCAAGGTTTGGCAGGCTACCTTGACCCTGGGGAGGGTTCAAGGTTCAACGGGCACAGGGGTGGGCCCTCCAAAAAATGGTGGCCCGAGACCAGGATTTACGGAGCCTGCCACCAGTGTGCATAAGTCCCTTTGCTCTCAGCAGACATCATACCTTCCCTATCCTAAGACATGTGTCTCCCCTCAGCCTCTCAACACTTCAATGCTTCTGAAACCATCTTGCTAGGGCTCAAAGGAGAGCTTCACAGTGAAGCTAGTCCTCTCTCGTGCATAGGCCGGGTTTCGTCTTTCGTCCACCCATTGCTGTGGGCATTTATTTTATGGGCAAACTCACACTCACTTGAATTTTAACAAACATTCAGACACCTAAATTATTACTTATGATGTGTTCTGAAAGATTACCCTGTAATGAAGTAATAAAATCATCGCGAATGTTTGAGATGGCCTGTCACGAGCCTGGCAGGATGATTAAAAGTGGTAGAAATTGCCAGATCTTTGGGACTGGATCACAGAATGCTCAGAAGTTAGGGCAGTGCTCATGACCAACTTTTGTGGCATAAAGAAATACCAAGCTTTATTAAGAGCCTCAGAATGATTTTTAAGATAAACCATTTAGTTTCGGCCCATGCATAATTCAAGAGCAAATGACCCTGCAGATAGCCAAACAGGAAATTCAAGCTTCGGCCCCTTTTCTCCCAGCACCACCACACCTATCTCCGGACAGACAGCTCAGTGGTACGAAGCACGTATCCACGAATCTCCACGATCCGTCTCCAGAGCTTAAGCACTTCAAATAGCAGCTCCACTCTAGACCCTGAAGACACGGCCACTTTCTCCCTCCATGGTTTTATTAAAAATAAAAAATTAAAGAGCCCACATGAGTAGAATCCTATAGTGCCTGTCTTTTTTAGGACAGGCTCAGTAAACCTAACCGAACATCCTGAAGGTTCGTTCATGTTGGGGCAAGTCTCAGAACTGCCTTCATTTTCAAGGCTGAATGGTACTCCTTTTGTGTGGGCAACATCCATCTGTTGGCGGGTGCTGTGTTGCTCCCACCCTCTCTAGCTATTGTGAATCAGGCTGCAGAAAGCATGGATGGACGGATGCTTCCTGAGACCTTGCCTTCACATCTTTAGGGGCTTCTACACCGACAGAGTCACTGCTGGGTTTGATGATAATTCTCTGCCTGTGTTTCTACAGAACTGCACATTGTTTTCTGCAGTGGCTGCTCCGTTCTCATTCCCACCAGCCATGGCTCTCTCCTTCCACCTTGTTGAGGCAGGTCCCCCTTCCACCACACTGTGAACTCTCAGCTACCTGGCCTGTGAGTTCTGGGAATCTCTTGTCTTGCCTCCCATCTCACTATAGGAGTGCTGGGATTGCAGATCCGGGTCCTGGGGAACAAACTTGGGTCATCAGGATTGTATACCAAGTGCGTTTATCTGCTGAGTCCTCTTGCTGGAGTGTTCTCTAGGACATCTTTTGGGGAGAGAGACAGGCTGAGTGGGCAGGACGACAATGTGAAGGGGAGGGGCACGAAGCGCACAGTGGCATCAGAAGCTTCTGTAGATGCCATGGGGCGCTGCCACCAGGAGATCCCTTCAGATATGGGGGTGTGGCACTGTCCACTGATGGTTCACTGACTTCAGTCCATTGTACATGGGCTCATCCCTGAGCTGACCCCTCATCTGTGCCTATAAAAGGCTGTGGCAGGACCAGCAGGTCCTCTGGCATAGTCACTATTAGTTACTCTGATTTGAGGTGGTGGCATACAGCATCATGTATGTGTATCGTCATGTATGTATCATCATGTATGTAGCATCATGTCAGTGGTCGAGTCTTCCGTAAGGATGGTGCTGGCAAGGGCCTTACTGCAAGATGATAGGTCAGCCTGA
Source organism: Myodes glareolus (assembly GCF_982192425.1). NCBI lineage: Eukaryota > Metazoa > Chordata > Mammalia > Rodentia > Cricetidae > Myodes > Myodes glareolus. The sequence goes on from NC_142041.1 coordinate 28,358,967, forward strand.
ACCCACAGCATGTTTTTATTACTGTCAAGATCAGCCGCTCACCTTCTGAAGTTGGAGGTTGCCTACAGAATCAGCTCATCCCTGGGAGGCTTGCTGGGCTCTGCGAGGCTCCATGCCATATGGGACGGAGCTTTGGCCTCCTCTCCTAGCAGGCTGGATGCTCAGTGATGGGAGATGGTCGACGAGCCCCACTGAGTGGGAGGCCACATGCCATCACCGCCAGGGTTCAGTAGCACATTAAGTGCTCCATTCGGATGCTCCGTTCCCTGCTGCAGATGGTATGGCCTTGCTCCAGAACCCTGGGGTCTGTGTTTTGATTTTCCTTGTCTGGCTTGACACACACTCCACACGGAATTTCTCCCCCTCAAGCTCCTGCTAAGACTTGGGGGTCTGCTGCGTCATATGGTTGCACTTGCTGCAGACCTTCCCTGCCCTGGGACTCACCAGCAGCATCCCATCAGCCATTAAGTAATGGCTCAGTCAAAGCAGGACTCTCAAGTGTGAACCACAATGCTTTGGAAACCAGAAGAGCCCTCTTAGTGTTGGGAGGGGCAAGTTACAAAATGAGTGCTATGCATAACAGGAACCATCTTGCTCTGTCTCCCCTCCTCCCCCAACACTTCTGTCTCTTTGGGGACTCTGTCTAACTCCCTCTGAAGGATAGGTGTCACTGGGATGTATTTGCCCCCTCTTGCCCTTACCACGCTAGTCTAACTAATACTGTGTCCCTGAGGTCAAACACCAGGGTGGTACTTGCACTGTCAGGTCCTTGCAGACCGTTGCTAAGGCAGAGAGCATCAACACAGACCACAGATATGTATTCCCGTGTTCCATTTGTGTGCAAACAGCCTTTGTCCCCTCCTCCTTCTAGGACTGCCAGGATGATTCACCAGTCCCTGAAGGACACCCCTCTGGTCCTGGTTGCAGCAGCTGACTGTCACTCATCGGTGTCTGTCTGGTTATTGAAGGAGAAAGACTGAGGAGTGAAGTGGGACTTGGTTGGGGACCACTTACCCTTTATTCTTGGGTTCTTCCACCGTTCTCTTTCTGTCCCTTCCCAGGCTGCCGTATGGCTCTTGACTTACTCTCTTGGCAAGCTTTTGCATGGCTTTGCTCATGATGGTAACCCTCCTTCTCCAGGCCAGAAAACCAATGTGGACCTCGTTTCTGGGAGTTGTCTGTCTAGGGAACTCAAAGTTGGAGGTGATGAGCGTCCTTAAGGTGTTTCCTTACAGCCCTGACATTGAGTGAAAGGAGAACATAGAACCCCAGGCCAGCAGCACAGGAAGGAATCACAGGGCTCCAAGGTGGGTGCCCTGCAGGCAGCAGGGAGCTGTGTGAGGTGGGCGCAGAAGGGGCCCCAGAGAGCAGTAAGATGCCATCTGTCTGGCTGGTGAAAATAAACAACAGTCCCCATTACTGGGGACGGTTAAGAAGTGTTTGTCTCCTGCAGAGGGTTATTGGCTGAGTCTACACAGCTCCCTAGAGGGCGACCTGGGATATCACTGACGGACTTTTAGCTGTGTATCTTCTGGTCTATAAAATCCCTTTTTAGGACTTCATCCTACTGTGGTAGTTGGAGCATTATTTATAACAGTGGAAACCAGGAAATGGCCTAACTGTTGATAGAGAAAGGATTGATACAGCTATGTTGAGTTCATAGAATACTTCCTTTAAGTTTCATTTGTGTGCGTGCGCACACATACGTGTTCTCGCACAGGCCAGAGGAGGGTGTCACATCCCTGGAACTTGAGTCACAGGTAGCTGTGAGCCACCCAGCATGGGTCCTCTGGAAGTAAGGCAGGTGCTTCTAAATGATGAGTCATCGCTCCAGCCCCCCCCCCCCTCTCTCTCTCTAAATATATATATGTAAAATTATTGGTGAATAATTAAATTAAAAAAGTCACAAAACTGCATGTATAATAGAATCTAAATATTATCCAAAATAGGCATATCAAAATGTCTTGGAAAATATATTCCATAACTTTCGTAGTGGTTATTTCTGGTAAGTTTCAGTTTAATATGATTTTCAATCTTTACCACATAGCAGCAAACGATAGCACCTGTTCTTTTTTTTTTTTTTTTTTTTTTGCCTGAAAGCTGAGAATGGTTTTAAAACAAGTTTTAAAAGGATAGTCAAAAAAAAAAAAAAAAGGAATATGTGCTGGGGACCATATGTTCTGCAAAGGATAAAATATTATGATCTGGGCCCTTACAGAAAAAGAGTTTGCTGACCCAAATTTTTTTTAGTAACTAAAACAATGTGAGCTTGTAAACCAAACAAAGGGAATATTATAAACATTTCCATAGGACAGTGCTTCTGATGAACAGGTCAGCCGGAGGGCTATGAAATGTGGGAACAGAGGAGTGGAATAGGTATGGAGACATGTATTCAGAGCGTAGCGTGAATCTAATTAGTCGTGATCAATAAAAGCCTGGAGTCGGATATTAGTGTGAAAGTTGAAAGATCAGAGAAGCAGAGCAACCAGCCACTAGTTCTTACCTCTACGAAATCCTCAGACCGAATAGCGTATCCTGTCTCCGTAAGTCCCCAGATGGAATGACTTGAGCTCCTGTCTCCTCCCACCTTAGATTCCTGTCTCCGTACAACCATATCCCTTCTTGTCTCCATCTCCCTAGTGTTGGGATTAAAGGCAGGGGACTCCCAAATACTGGGATTAAAGGTGTGAGCCACCACCACCTGGCTCTGTTTCTCTTTGAGACTGGATCAATCTAGCATAGTCCAGGGTAGCCTTGAACTCACAGAGATCCATCTGCCTCTGCCTTCCGAGTGCTGGGGTTAAAGGTGTGTGCCACCATTGCCTGGCCTCTATGGCTAACTAGTGGCTTGTCCCACACTCCGATCTTCTGGCAAGCTTCATTTGTTAGAACACAATCAAAATTTCACCACACAGAAGGCCTTAATGAGTTGCTAAAGAGCAAATCAGAAACTTGACCCTGAGCATCTAGCGATCAAGGTAGGAACAGATCACCATCGATTTCACCCAGCTTCCTAGAGGCTAGAACAACTTTCTTAGTTGAGATAGTATTACTCAATTCTAAGGTTGACCAAATGAATTTTTCATGTAACCTTGAAGAATTTTGCCAGAAGAGGGCAAGCAGACTTTGAGTGTGTCTAATAGCTGTCATGAGCAGGGACTTAGGAGCCACCTGCTGCCCAGAATCCTACTTCCGCTTTGTTTCTTGCTTGGTTTCGATCTGGTCTCCTGGGTCGGTGAGTTAATTGGGTCCTGAGATTTGTGGTGATGTGACTCATGATCAAATGAACACCAACTGTTGCTCCAAGACCTGGATGAGGTTCCATGGCCCCCTCAGTCCTCTGATTCAGTGTTGTCTCCCTTACTAAAAGCTAGAGCAAAGCCCTCTACACATCGGCTCTCGGGAGAAGGCCCGCCTCTGAAGGATGGACTTTAAGGTGAGCCATCGTTGAGGCTGCCATACTGACTAAGGTCTGCTTTTTTTTGTGCGGCAGATGGCGTGGCCTTTGGAGGGTTGCCTGAGTGAACGGCTAGAGAAACTTTTGTCTATGGGGGCAGGTGCCTCTCCTCAGAGGCTGTGAGAATGCAGTACCCCAGGGAGCTTTTTTTTAAAACAAAACAAAACAAAGACTCCAGGACTTACCCAGTTGGAGTCTTCAGGGACCATGACCAGATATGTCTCTAATTATCTTCTTGATTGTTATATGCATCTCTGGTAGAAACCACTATGGGTGTGCGCTTGGAGTCCTGGCTTTTGCACCCCCACTTTCTATGGGGCGAATGACTGCAGTCTGAGCCTCAGATCTGTGAGATGTGTGTGCAAAGCATTTGGCTTGCGACTTGGTCACAGTCCACACAGTCAAGGTTGTTCGTGACTGTTACTGTCGGAGCTGGTCCTGTTCGTTCTGCCCAGCTGTCCTCGTCCTGGAACCTGTTTCCAGTTCCAAAAAGTGGTCCTTAGTTGTGACTACGTCTCATTCTTATCCCTCATCCCTGCACTGGGCCCTCTCCTTGTGTTGGACCCGGGGCTGACTGAGTACCTTGAGATCCTGCTGCACCCAGGGCATCTGGGGAGGCAGGGCCAGGCGGATCGTATGTGGGCCTGCTGAGAGCTGGCCTGGACTTTATGTGGGACACCAGTTGAAGACAGTTTTAATGCTGTATGGAATTTGCTCGATTTCTCTTAGAGATACAGATCTTGATTTGGGTGTTACTTTTCTCCTCTGGAGACATGGGCAGAGAGAAATATTTCTTCGCCATAGGAAAAGCAAACCTTCATTGGCTTCAGCGGCCCAAATCAGATGGTGCTGAGCTGATGGACTATAGAGCTGGAGGCGTGAGACGTGGGGGGTGGGGGAGACAAACCTTCCCACCACAAACGGACCCTGGTGGCTCAGCTGACCACAGTGAGAGGCAACCCACCTGACTAGAGCCGCTGAAGCCAGGATCTTGTGTTTTTAATGCTGGTTTAGTTGAAAGAAAAAAAAAAATCTCTGTGTGTATCAAATGAAATATATTGTAAGGTTGAATCTGTGGCCTCTGGTTGCCATTTAAGGACTTGGCTCTTGCCTGCCTGCTCCCACAGCTGCCAGCTCACACAGACTGTGTTCTCCTCATCTGAACTGTCATCCTGTCACCATTACAGGGTGACACTCCTGCCTCACCCCCTGCTCTGTTCCTAAACAGCTAGCAGAGTGGTCCTGTTCCTGGGCTTAGAATTAGGTGGGACGAGGGAGGCACCGCTGGTAACTGGCTCACAGCGCCCTGGCAGTGAAAAAAAAAGATTCTTTGCCAGTAACTTCTCTCAATACTTTTTCAGGCAAAAGCAACATACGGGATGATTATTTTTAGATCAGAAATAATTCGGGTGTTATAATGCCAGTGTACATAAACCTGGTAAAATTATAGAGAGGTTTTAAAATGAGTTTTGAAACTACTGACATACAAATTAAATGTTGAAGCACTTGCCCATTTATTACTCAAAATATCAACTCAACTGCCCCCCCCCACTTTATAATAAGACGGCACACCAGGCTGGGCTTAGCCCTCAGCGACACCGTTTGGGTGTGGCTCCTGTGGTTTGAGCTCTGTTCCAGGTCCTACACTTGCTTCAGGACTCCCCCTCTTAGCTGGTGTTCCTGTCACCTCATGCATTTTTGCAAGCTAGAGACCTAGAGGTCAAACACCACCTCTGTGCCTGTCTGCTGCCATACCTACCCTTGTCCCTCCTGAATCTGAGTCTTTCTGGCCTCCACCCTCAGCCTGGCTGGTCCACCATCATATCACCCAGTCAGCCTTCTGGATCTGCCCCAGTTTCCCAGGGTCCCTGTACCCAGTCCCACTCCTCTGTCCCCTCCTGGGCTGGATTTGTGCTCTCTCTGTGCTCAGGACCCCGTGGCTTCCTACTGTCCTCAGAACACAGATCCAAGTCGTATGCTCCAGCGTGCTTAGATGTCACTGTCACCTCTTCCTGCCAGCCCCTGTTCTCCAGGCTCTTGCCTCTGGATCTCCCTCCCTGTTTAAAATTCGTTTTCGTGCAGAAGTTACTCACTCACAGAAACACTGAGAGGGGGCCACGTGCCTCTTCATGCTTCTGCGTCTTTAACATCAGGACCAGAGAAGTTTATTAGTAACAGTGAGGACCCTCCTTTGACACTTCCTTTATCCCAATGCCCATAGTTAGAGATCAAGGTCAGTCTCCCACTCTGCATTCCGTGGCTTGGACAAACGCACCGGGATATCTGTTTGCTGTCACAGCATCACACTTGAGAGCTTCCCTGCTCCCAAATGCCCCTGCACCCCCCTCTTTATCCCCCCACATCTGGAAGCCACTGGTCCTCCACTGAATCCAGAGTTTGGCCTCTTCCATGAAGTAGCGTGGCTGGAATCCTGTGTAGGTGGCTTCAGCCTGGCTCCCTTCACCTTGTAGGGGGCATGTGATGCTTTCTGTGTTTGCCTGTGACTCATGGCTTATGTGTCATTAATTATTATTGTCATTTGCAGGGCTGGGGATTTAACCCAGGACCTTCCTCATGTTAGGCAAACGCTTTACTACCAAGCTATCACTGCATGGCCAGAACCCTGCAATTTTAGAACAGGGTCTAGCTAAATTGTCCAGGCTGACTAGTCTTGTGCCTGTTCCGTAGCCCAGGCAGGGCTCGAAATTGTGATCTTCCTGCTTCCGCTTCCTGAGTACCCAGCATCACAGGACTGCACCATCATGTCTATCTTCTTTTTAAAAACTAACATATATTAGTTATATAGTACAATGGGTTTTATTGTGACATCATCACACACCTATATGCTATACGTCAGTCATATTCTTCCTGTTACCCTCTGTCACCCCCCAACATCTTGCCGCTGCTCCCTTCTTCTTCCCGCATAGTCTTTCCTCTACCTTCATATCTTACTTATTAAAACATCTAGAATTCACAGTGAGAGGAAAATGTACACTTGTCTTTTAGGCTGTTGAACCTACAGCTTTTTTTATTTTAGATTTTCTTATAGGTATATATTATGTGCTGGTCATATACCCTCTCCCCTTCCATGAGTCCTTGTTCCCTAGAGAGTTTCACACGAATCTTCATGTCAAATGTGTATACGAAGCATGATCAATAAAAACTCAGAGAGAGAAACTGGGGTTCAACCTGAAGATCCAAAAAGGAAGGCAGACAACTGCTGGCTCTTACCTCAACCTCAGACCAAAAAAAAAAAAAAAAAAAAAAAAAAAAAAAAAAAAAAAAAAGACAATCCTGCCTCCAGGAATCTCAGAATGAGACTGTGTAGAGCTGTCTCCTTCCATTTTATAATCCTCTCTAGTTCTGGGATTAAAGACTTGCATCATCCGGTTTCTACGGCAACTAGTGTGGCTACTGGGATTAAAGGTGTGTGTTACCACTGCCTGGTAGTAAGGCTGACCAGTGTGGCTGTTGTACTCTCCTGATCCCCAGGCAAACTTTATTTATTAAAACACAATTGAAATTCCACTATGTGTGTGTGTGTGTGTGTGTGTGTGTGTGTGAATATATATGATTTTATGTGACCATACAAAATCTAGGGATCACAAACGAGAGGAATATACAATGTTTGTCTTTCTGAGACTGACCTAATTGCTTGTATGATGACCTCCAGTTATACCCATTTCCCCACAAATAGCATGACTTTTTTCTTATGGCTGAAAAACAGGCCAGGGTGTGTATACACCACATTTCCAGCATTCCTTCCTCTGCTGACGGACGCCTGGGCTGGTTCCGTAACACAGCTTTGTGAACACGCTGCAGTGAACACAGTTGTGCAAGTGTGTAATGTGTTGACTTGGAGCCTTGGGGTGAACAATCGCCTAGGAGTGGTAGATTTGGGTCACATGGTAGGTCTAGATCTAGTTTCTTGAGGAACATCCTTAGTGATTTCCACAGAGGTTGGAAAATCTGCATTCCCACAAACAGGGTAGAAGGTTCCCCTTTTGTCTACATCCTCACCAGAATTTGCTTTGTTTTTGTTCTGAATGGCTTCCATTCTAACTGGGATGTCATAGAATCTCAAAGTAGTTTTAATTTGCATTTCTCAAGTAACTAATAACGTCGAGACTTATATTTCATCTTTAACTGCCTGCTCATTTAATTATCAATTTATTGATTGGCTTGATTGTTTGATACCTATATTCTCTAGGTATCAGTCCTATATTAGATGTACAGCCAGCAAATATTAGATTGTAGGCGGTTTCTGCACTTCATTGTTTCCTTTGCTGTACTGACACTTTGTAATTTCACAAACTTCCATTTGTTGGCTGCTGGTTTCATTTCCTGAATGGCTGGGGCTCTGTGCAGGAGGTCCTTGATTATGCCAAAATCTTGAAGTATTCATATTTTTTCCTCTAATGGTTTCAGAGTTCTGGGTCTTATAATAAAGTCTTGGAACAGTGTGGAGTTGGGTTTTATGCAGGGTGAGAGACAAGAATTAGTTTTATTTTGCTATGCTCATTTACCTAGGTTTCGTGGCACCTTGTGTTGAAGAAGCTGTCCTTTTTGTAATGCATACTGTTAGCATCTTTGTAAAAAGTCAGGTGTCTGGGGATACATGGGTTTAGATCTGGCTCTTCTGTTTGGTCCATTGACCTACATGTCTGTCTTGAGCCAGCTTCATCCTTTATTCCCAGACCCCTAGCCTAACTTGAAATCAGCTGCAGTGACACCTCTGGCATCATCATCATCGTCACCACCGCCACTAGGGACTACTTTGTCTATTCAAGGTCTTTTGTGCTTCTGTATGAACTTTAAGATTATTTTCTCATTTGCCAGAAGAATGACATAGAAATTTTGATGGGATTGCCTTGAATCTATAGATTGCTTTTGGTAAGATAGTCATTTTCACAATTAATTCTTCTATCCATAATCATGGGAAGTCTTTAATCTTCTAGTGTCTGCTAATTCTTTTCTTGTTATTTTATTTTATTTTTTTTTTACCCCCTACTATATACTATGTATCCCTGGCTGGTTTGGAGTTCACTATACATGGACCAGGATGGTCTCAAACTCATAGATGTCCTTCTGCCTCCCAAATACTGGGATTGAAGATGTGCATCACCAGACTCAGTCTTCCTTGGATACTTGAAAGTTTTAATTGCTCAGGTCTTTTACTTCCTTGGCTAGATTTATTCGCAAGTATTCTGTTTTATTATTATGTTTCTGAAGCAATTATGCATGGGATCGTGTCCCTGATTTCTTTCTCAGTATGTTTGTCAGTGTTGTTTCTGAAGGATCCTCATTTGTATGTTAATTTTGTTCCCAGCCACTTCGCTGGAACTGTTCATCACCAGCCCTAAGAGTTTGCTGGTGGAGTCTGCAGGGTCTCTTGTGTATAGAATCATCATCTGCAAATAAGGATGCCTTGGCTCTTCCCTTTTCTACCTGCATCCCTTTTATCTGCATCTCTTGACTTAGTGCTTGGCAAAGACTTCCTGCCAGCACCGGATTGAATAAGAGAGCAGAGAGTGGACACCTGTGTCTTGTTGGTGAGTTTAATGGAAATACTTTCAGTTTCCCCACACGGAGCATCATGTTAGTTATTGTTGTATGCAACTTTTTATCATGTTGAGCTATGTCTCTCTGCTCCTAATTTTGTCAGGGCCTTCATCGCAAAAGGATGCTGGGTTTGCCAACAGCCTTTTCTGTAACTGTGGAGAGGATCACGTGGTATCGTTCCTTGAGTTCATCTATGTGATGTATCACATTTATTGATTTGCATATGTTGAGCCATTTATGCATCTCTGGAATAAAGCCAGTTGGATCGTTATGAATGATCTTTTGATGTATTCTTGAATTCAGTTTATAATTATGTTATTGGGAACTTCTGCATCTATGTATCGGGGAGATTGGTCCATAATTGTCTTTGCTGCATCCTCACCTGTGTGGGGGACTGAGCTGACTCTGGCCCCATGAGAAGAGCTTGGTGTGTTCTTTCCTTTCCTGGTACAGAATAGTGAGAGAAGTGCTGATGTGTTTTCTTTAAGGGCCTGGTAGAATCCCACAGAATATCCATCTGGACTTGGACTTTTCCACTTCTTTGGTTCTTTCAGTTTGGTGGGATATTTTAAGGCATATTCTAATAATTTACTGAATTTCATTGGCATCCTGCAATGGTCACTTTTTCATCTCTAATTTTTTAATTTGTGTTCCCCCTCTCTTCCCTCTTAGTTAATTTGGCTGAGTTTGTCTATCTTATCCTTTTAAAGAACCAACCTTTGTTTTGTTGATTGTTTGTAACATTTTTAGTTTCATTTCATTAACTTCTGCCCTGATCTTGATTATTTATTTTTCTTACTGATTTGGGGTTTGGCTCGCTCTTCCTTCCTTCCTTCCTTCCTTCCTTCCTTCCTTCCTTCCTTCCTTCCTTCCTTCCTTCCTTCTTTCCTCCCTTCCTTTCTTTTTCTTCCTATTCTTCTTGATTTCGTTTTCATTTTTTCTTTATTTCTTTCCTTCCTCCTCTCTCTCTCTCTCTCTCTCTCTCTCTCTCTCTCTCTCTCTTATCCGCGAATCAATCCCACACCAGTTATGTTTTAAGGGGTTATTTATTTTGGGGGGTAAAACTTACATACACCATAAACCGTTAGGAAGGGAGCCTAGTCGCTGGAGCAGGAGCCGGGAGCAGGAGCCAGGAGCAGGAGCCGGGACCAAGCGCCGGAACCAAGAGGGCCTGATCCGGATCTGTGTCTCTTTTTAAAAGAGGAATATACCACACCCCAGTGGGTTGGTATTTCAGTGGCTATTGGCTGACGGAGCGGAAGTCGCTCCCCGCTGCACTGTGGACTCGTGCTTCAGCGACTATTGGCTGAGGTAGCGGAAGATATATATCTCTCATATATATAGTGTGTAGTATATATGTATACATACCATATATACATGTATGGATATTTATATGATATATGTATATATATTCCATATACATATTCCATTTTCTTATCTTATTTATCTCTTTGGGGACAAAAGCTGATTCCCTAACTTGCAGACTGTGAGCAGTGCCACATTAAACACGGATGTGCAGGTATCTGTCTCTGCAGTATGCTGTCTTAGATTCCTTCTGGTAGACGCTCTGGAGTTGTAAAGATGGTATCATGGTATGGAAATTTTATGATCAAACTTCCATACTGATTTCTTTACAGTTCATCCCCTTTTAAAAGATTTATTTTTATTTTATGTATAGATAGTTTGCCCTCCTGATAATGTGCCCCATATGTGTGCAGTGCCCATGAAGGCCAGAAGAGGGCATCAGGTCCCTTGGAACTGGAGTTGCAGATGGTTATGAGCCACCTTGTAGGTGTTGGGAATTGAACCCAGGTCCTCTGGAAGTTCTCTTAATCACTGAGCCATCTCTCTGGCCCCTAGTTTATTTCTTTCAAACAGCAACTAATATTCTACCATCTGGATGTGCCATGGTTATTAATTTACTTATTTATCTATGAAAGGCATCCTGAATGTGAGTCTTACTCTCTCCTCAGCTGCACAGGTTGGGTGGACGGTCCTCTCTCAGCCCCAGAGATCAAAAGAGCAGCCACTATTTGACCTTTACAGTATAGCCAGGTCTGGGCTTACCTCTGTGCTTCCCAGGAGCTGAGTTTCCCTAGCCTAGGTGCCTTCAGAAGCCATCAGGGCAGGGCCCAGGGATGCTGACTCGGGTGAACTGGGGCAGCTGCTGCATGGACTGCTGCTGAATTCCTCAGCGTCTTCTAAAGTGTACCAGGCACCTGGAACTTGTTTTTTAAATGCATAGCTGAGAGCAATGGACATTGTTACTAATACAGCACATCAACAGAACCCACCTTGCACACTGGTTGAAAAGACAAATTCAATGAGAAAGCAAGGTCTACAGAAATGTAAGTTCCCAAGTTCCCAGGCCAGCCTCTCTGCATAGCAAGTTCCAAGCCAGGTAGGGCTACATTGTGAGACTCTGTCTTGCGGATGGGGAGAGCTTGGCATAAAAATAGAGAGGTCTCTAATTTCCCCTGTTCATACATTTCCCCCAACATACAGTTGAAACACAACCTCTCTCTGACATACCAAAGAGACTCCCTAGAGGCTTTCAGTATGGAGGCAGAAATTTATACATGTTTATATGAGCACATGAGTGTGAGCACACACACATGTACTTCAAGTCTCTCTGTATCTTCTCACAGCATGGCAGAAGCCATAGGACACAAGAATTACCAGCATCATGAATAGCTAACGGCATCTTTCTAGCAAATGAGAAGGGAAGGCAATAAGCACACAGCACTATCCTTTAGTACTCGGAGAAACTGAGGCCAGTCCCTGTACTCAGGTGACATGTCAGACACTGTCTGCATAATTCCTCTGCTTTATCCCCCCACCCTCCAATGGGGTGTGTCTCCTGTTATTCCCGTTTCATCGGTGAGTGACCCGAGGCACCTAGGGAGAAAGTGGCTTGCTCAGGTCACATAGAACCCTGGGGACTCAACGGGGATTTATAATCTGGTTTGCAGTGTCCTTCTGACTAATGCCCACTTCCCTTGCACAGTCTCTCAGGATGGGTGTGGATGCTCCTGAGGAATGCAGACCAACAGTGCATGTGTGTGTGTGTGTGGGGGGGTAACATGCATGAATATCCACAAGCAGCTGGTGCCCATTCTTACCAGGTACTGTGGTGGGCCTGATAGAAACAAACAGCCAGGTACCATGTAAAGTGTCCTTGTCCTGGATTCCTCTGCACCTGGTACATGCCTGTGTCACATTCCCTCCAGGTCTGCCTCCAGAGGAGGGAGAGGAGAACTCTACCCACAGGTCCACAGGTTCATGAGGGAAGTCCCGGTCTATTGCAGACTGCTTTCCTATTGCTCAGGCATTGGAGCAGACTGCCTCACCCTTACAGTGAATGTCTCGGCAGTCTGCTCCAATGCCTGAGCAATAGGAAAGCAGTCTGCACTGGATGCAGGAGTGTGGAGAGAGATGAGAGGGAAGGGAGGGGAACAGAACAGGCTGAGCTGAGAAGCAGCCAGCAGCGTTTGTCAGCATCTGCCCTCGGCCGCAGAGCACAGATACTATACATATCCTTTAACAGCCTTTTCTGCAATAGTTACAGTCTGACTTTATTTTGTTAGAGAAACTCACAAGCAATAGAATAGCAGAAGGACCCTCTAGGTGCTCATGAGCCGGTTGCAACATCAATTCCTGGTTAATCTTGTGTCTCCTGCTTCCTGCACACCCTTTTTATTCTGAAGTCAGTGTCACACTCGATACGGTTTTGTCTGTGGATATTTCCATTTGTATCCCCAGAAGATACGGGCCTCTTAAAAACCACCATGACATCTTGCAGAAAAATCCACACTGGTCTTTACTATGATAAAATGGCCAGTCAAGTCGAATTTCCCGTTGTCTCAAACAGGACACACTTTCTTAAGTTTGCTTCTTGACTCAGATCCATACCTTGTGGGGTAGTTGATAGATGTTTTAAGCATCTTTTCAAAAATTAAGGTAAAATTCTTAGACATAAAATTTACTATTTTAATCACTCTAGTGAGTTCCATTAACGATGGCCATTAAGTCCATTCATATTAGTGTGCCACCGTCACTGTCACCGCTCTCTAGAACGTGCATCATTTCAGTCTGAAACCCTGTACTCTCTGTGCGCTAACTTCCCATGCTTCACTCCCCACAGCACCAGGACTAACTCCCCATTCTTCACCCCACCTGCCCCCTTCCGCAGCAGGGCAGTCCCCATTCCACTTGACCATTTCAACACTTTCTGTAAACCAAGACCTCCTTAACATAGCAAGGTCGTGCCACATGGTGGTGATGCGTGTCTTTAGTTCCAGCAATTGGGAGGCAGAAGCAGGAGAATCTCTATGACTTCGAAACCTGATCTACGAAGTGAGTTCTCAGAACATCAGAGCCGTTATGCAGAGAAACCCTGTCTCGAGAAAACAGAAAGAAAACAAAACAAGCAAGCAGACAGCAACAAATGCAATAAGGCCGTCAGGTTTAGCCGCTGTGATGTGTTTCAGAATTCCCTCCTCTTGGGGCAGGATAACGGCTCAGTGGGTAAAGCACCCGCTACACGTGCCTGAGGATTTGAGTTCCCACAGAAAAGGCGGCTGTGGTGGTAGTGTGTGCCGATAATCCCAGTGCTGGCACAGAGGATCCCAGGGGCTTGCTGGCCAGTCGGGCTTGCCAAAATGCAAGATTAATGTTCAGTACGAGACCCTGTGTCAAAAAATAAGGTGGAGTCTTTGGCCTCTGGCTCCCACATGAGCACACAGGGGTGAACACACACATGTACCGTGCAAACATACACAGTCCTCTCTTTTAAAGAGTCGACGGTATTCCGTGGTGTGTATGCATCACCTCCCGCACCCCCTCTCATCTGTCGACAGGCACTTCTGTCGTTTCTCCCTCTTGGCTTTTGTGAATAACATCTCTGTGAGCACAGAGCACACACTTCTCTTAAGCACCTCTAGTCTAAAGGTTCCCTCCTCACCTCCTTCTTCCTTCTCTCTCTCTTTTTCTTCCTTCTTGTAGTTTATTTGTTGATGAAACTGGGTCATCTGTCTTGTAGTGTTCCTCTCTCTCTGGGATTTTATTGGTGACCTCATTAACTTCCAGGCTAACAATGGTATTTTAAAATTTGTCAATTATATTGTGCTCATTTGGCGCTAGGTACGATTCTAAGCTCTTAAAAAACCAGAAACCGGGTTAACCCTGTGAGGTGGGGACTCTCCTATGAATCTCTACTTAAGGCAGAAGGCAGGTTCACAGAAAAGAGTCTCAGCAGCCCAACAAGAAGATGGTAGAAGCAAAACCCTTCCCACGCAGCCTGGGGTCATAGTTCTACACTGTTCCTCCAGCTGAGTGCTTGCTCTTCAAGAAAAATGTAGTGGTTGTGATTCAAGGGGAGGCAGAACTCATGCGTGTGAAAACCAGAAAGTGAGCAAATGCGTGAAAAAAATGAAGCTGGAAACCCCCTCCACCATCACTGGGTTTAGGGGTTCCATTTTGTCATTCAGCTATTTAGGGGCCTGAGGCAGGAAGATTCAAAGTTTGAAGCCAGCCTGGGCTACTTAGTGAGCCCTTGCTTCAAAACAGAAGTTCTGAGAAAGAGCTAGGGATGGAACTCAGTGGTAGGACACTTTTCTGGCATTCATAAGGCCCCAGGTTCGATCCTTACTACCGGAAAAAGGAAAAGAAAAAAAAATGAAAAGAAATGAGACTCTACTGAAAGAGGTGATGCTATGGGGCCACACCTGTGGGCTTCCAGGGGCCCCCAGAGTGCTTGATGACGTCAATAAAAATACAGATGTGTGTGAATTCCTCTCACGATTGTACTTTTGTTAATGTGTCCCAGACGCTCATTGTTAGAAAGCCGGTAGCAGATATTTAGCAGAAACAGAGCAAGGAGAATGACTGCCCTGTCTTTTTGTTCAACCTCAACATGACCTTTGCCGAGGGCTTTGCGCATTCTTTTGGTTGTAAAGTTCGTACATGCTTTTGAAATACCTTTTAACACAGGTATTAAAAAGGTATTTCACAGTACCTTTTAACAAAGCAGAGCTGGAGGCTAGGAATCCAGACTCTCTGTTTGTGACTCTGTTTGTGTTTCTTTTTGTACCTTTAGGCTGAGAGTCTTATGGCCAAGTAAAGGGAACCCCATTCGTGGGCTGGGGACCTTGAGTTACCTGTTTCCATCTTTCTGTGCTGTCTGTGTGTCCCAGGTGCTCTTGGGTAATAGGACAATGAGGTGTTGTCCACGGTTCTGCTGGAGCTGTGGGATTCTAGGAAGGACAGGATGAAGCAGTTGGGTGGGGTAAGAAAGACCATCTTGGGGTCTGGAGGAGGTGTCTCCTGCCTACCAACCCTCTCAGGGTGACCTCAGAAGGTCACTTGCTGCCTCTGGGGGGCCTGATCGTGGAGCATTAGATGATCGCTGAGGCTTTCAGCTTTGAATTTTCAGGATGCTTGAATTCTAATAAAAAATCACCTTCTTTTCCTTTTACAACAACAAAAAGAGCTACATTTGACTCTGAGCTATAAAGGAGGCTTTAAGGTTATATTTCTGGAAAAAGAACACATCTTTTGTTGAAGAAAAATTGGTCAAATTGAGTCCTCCTGACTGATGAGCTAAGTCGCGGAGATTTCAATGAAACCCTCCCAGCCCTGCCCTCTCCTCACCGCGAGATGAATCAGGAGAAATCTGCCTTTGAAATTGACCTGGATTCTGAGACATCCATCACTTTTCCTGGACCCTTGCAGGTGGAGGTGGACTTTGCTTTGCTCTTCCAGCCCTCCCTCTGCTGATGCATGTGAGCAGATAGGGCTATGGGACCCGTTTGAAAAGACCCACATTGACGAAAACAGAAAAGAACCGAGGGCCTGAAGGTTGGGGAGTGATGTAGATGTCCATTGGCTGAGGGCCATCCTCCAGAAGTAGAACAGCAGCTCTCGAAAGAGCTTAGAGCTGGTCTGAACCTGCTGGTCTGGATACCAGATGAAGTCTAGTGGGGAGAGTGGTCTTGCTAAACTCAGACTTCAAGGCCCTGCTCCCAACGGCACCATGCTGCAGGCTGGTGTCTTAGTTAGGATCACTATTGCTGCGATGAAACACAGTGACTGAAATGTAAGCTGGGGAGGAAAGGGTTTATTGGACTCACTCTTCCGTATCACTGTTAACCATCTAAAGGAAGTCAGGACAGGAGCTCTTACAGGGCAGGGACCTGGAGGCAGGGGCTGATGCAGAGGCCACGGGAAGGTGCTCTTTACCAGCCTGCTCTACATAGCTTAATTAACCTGCTTTCTTATAGAACCCAGGGCCACCAGCCCAGGGATGGTTCCACCCACTATGGACTGGGCCCTCCCCCATCAATCACTAATTAAGAAAATGCCTTGTAGCTGGGTCTTAGGGAGGCGTTTTCTCAATTCAGGTTCCTTCCTTTCAGATGACTTCAGTCTGTGCTGAGGTGACGTAAGACTAGCCAGCACAGTTTGGGTGAAGTCTGGGAATCTGGGGATTGAAAAACATACCCTCGATAATGATGCTGACTAATCCAGGGTTAACTCCTGATGACCTCCATACTGCTTACAGAGGAGGAGACTGAGATCCAGACAGGGGGCGGAGGAGGGTCACCTGGGTCAGGAGACGTCACCATTGTCACCCTTCCCTGCAGCAGCAACCATGAGGGCAATGTGGACACCAACAGATGCATCTCTCAACTCAGCTAAGTGTTGGAATGGCATCCTGCAGGACAGAAACGGCTTGGGAGGCCTCAGAAAAGAGTCTTGGATTTGGGTGTCCAACTGTTGGAAGTGGTGTTTTCCATTGCTCTGAATTTGCTTGAGGAAAAAAAAAACCAAAAACCCCAACATTCAATAATGAAGGTTCCCATTGATATGTAAAAATGATTTTTATTCTTGCCTAAGCGGAGCGGTGCCTGAGTAGCTGGGCCTTTTTGGTGACTAAGCACCACACATTCAAGGTAAGGAGGTCAAATATCTTCCCATCTCTTGGGCAATAGCTTTTACATTTATTTAACTTGTGAACAAAAGATGTGACCAGAGACCTTATTACCCTCTTGTACTTCTTGCCGGTGTAATTAACCTCGTTCTCCCTCCTGTTGGTGGAAAGTAGGTGGCCCTATTCATAACTGGTACAGTCAGCCCTCAGCATCCAGGGCGTAGGGCACAACCCACTGCGCCAGGCTAGGGACAGATGCAGATTCAGGTCGTCTCCAGACCCCTGAAATTCACACCTGAGAACGGCGGGCTCACAGAACTCACCAGAAACCAAGAGCTAGTGAATAGCACTGAGATCAGGACCGAGGCCATCTGTTTCCAGAGCCATTAAATCCTCCTGGGATGTGCTTTCTCTGAAGAACGATCGAGCTGTGAGGGAAGTTGGGGAAGGATAGAGCTGGAGGATGTTTGCCTGGTGGGGTCAGGTTCCTGGCAGGTGCTGGAAGGCAGGGGTGCCCAGCAGGAAACTGGCCTGCCTGCTAAGCATTTCCAGGATGCTCAGTTTGGTCCCTAAGCCCTCTCTCTTAGGTGTAGGCACCACAGGATAGGGACAGTACCTGATTCTTACTTATAACTAAGCCTCTGGCCTGTGTTTATACCCGGCCACAGGAGGTTTTTTATATCTCCTCAGACTCTAGTATCTGGGATAGGTCAATGGTGAGTTCCGGAAGTGATGTCAAGTGACGTAGGCCAACCAGCCCGAATCTCAGTTTCCCTATGAGTAAACACAGCACCGCAGGTCTGGCTGGTGGAGGAGGGGCTGCTTCTGCTGCCTGTGACTGGAGGGGTATGAGAGAACCCTCCTAAAGGCGGTTCCCCAGGAACCCCGTTGGTCCTTGACTCCTGACCCAACCCAGTGCTAGGCTTCAAAGTACCACTTCAAGGTACATTGCCATACCAGAGAGGTCATTTTACATAACCTGTGGGCAAGAATCTGAGGAAAATGTCATCTCAGGGCCAGCTGAATGAGGAGGCACGTACCTATAATCCCAGATACTCAAGGACCAAAGTAGAATTACTGGTTCAAGGACATCTAAGGAAATTTAGAGAGCCCTGCCTCAATGAAGATTGACAGAGAGCTGGAGATACAGTTTGGTTCCTACACATAGACAAACACACACACACACACACACACACACACACACAGAGAGAGAGAGAGAGAGAGAGAGAGAGAGAGAGAGAGAGTTTCACATGTCAGCTCTAGGATATCTGGGGATATGTCAAGGTCCCCAAGGCCATGTCCAGGTTTCATATTTTCCCAGGGGGACTCAGAGATCAGCATCTGCTTGTGTTTTGCATTTGCAGCGCATGACAGGCAAAAGGTACAGAGGAAGATCAGTCATGGGGACAGACTTGTGGCCGAATCCAGAGGAGGCCAGGTGCAAGGCCTCTCCTGGAGGAATCACACAGGACACATGCAGTTCTCCTAGCAACATACCATGACAGAACATGTCCCACGTGTCCTCCCGGGAAAGCTCATTAGAGGTCCAGGATCCTGGGTGTCTGCCAGGGCTGGTCACCAAGGCGCTCTCTGCCTAGCCTGCCGCAATAGTCTACCTGAGCAGAAGGAAGGAGGTGCTTAGGTTAAACCGTGCTGTCTGGATTATAGGGAGCAATAGGAATCTTAAATCCAGGTTCTGGGGTTGAAGCCTTTCCCACAGGCCTTCCTGTGGATACAGCTTACAACTTCAGACATGCCGTGTTAACCCTTTCCTGCCCAGGGGAACTATTGCAGTCATTAATTCACCAGACTGAATCTACTCATTTGAGGGGGGAAGATATGTTGTTGTTGTTGTTGTTTATTTGAGAAAGGCTCATGTGTCCTAGGGCCAGCCTTGAGCTCTCTGAGTAGTCAAGGTTAGTCCCAACCTCTTGACCTTACTGTTTCCACCTCCAAAATGTGGGGGTTGCAGACATGCACACTGCACACGGCTTGAGTTCTTGACTCTTCTGTTGCTGTTCTTCATCTGTAAACCAAGGGTGATAATGGTGTCCACCTCCCAGATCTAGTCTGTAGAAGGATTGGGGGGCGGGGGCTGAGGTTTTGGCTCTTCTGACAGCTCTTCCCTCCTCAGGATGCCGTATTCCAGCACATTCTACAATTACTTTTGAGAAAAGGATCAAGGAAGAGGGCAGAACTGGGTCAGCCAATGCTACCTGGAGAACCATCCTGCATGTGGGTCCCTTTCTGGAGCTGAAACTGGGTTAATACGCTGTCATGTTCTGAGGTCCCTATGTTCAAGCCTGGGATTCCTTTTAGACTGACCCAGTCAGTGCTGACCTGGCTCCTGGCCTCTTTTCTCAGCCTCGGACCCTCTGTTGCTCTGTCACCACACTGTGTGGACATCTCTGCTTTAGAGTCTGGAGGTCCATTATCAGGACAGAATTGGTGACACTGTGTCTATGCCAGGAATGGAAGTGTCCTGGAAAATATGTTGGGTGGAATGTGTTGAGAGCCAGGCAACACAGAGGGTTCATGCACCCTCCATGGACAGCACAGAACTGGGCAACCACTAGGGATTCTGGGACGTGAGCCCGAAATTGGGGCCAAGCTAACTTCAGAAGGGGAAAAAAAAAAGGCCTGTCTCACAACAGGTTCGTTTTGGGGCTGGGGAACAATTGGCCCAAGGTTCAGGCAGCTTGGACCCTTACCAGGGCTTCATCCCTTCCCTTTTCCCTTCTGTGCTGACTGTTCTCTGACATTTTCTTCTCTCGGTGGCCAGCGGAGAGCCAGCAGCTCTCAACAATGCCAGCAAGGAAGCACGAGTCTTCAGGTTGAATTTCAGTGGGTCACTTTGCTCTAATAGTTGTGGTCTCAGGGATGCTGCTAGTGCCTGCAGACGGAGGGCAGAGGAAGGGCTGTTTCCCACGGGAAAGTATGAGATCCAGTTCTAGGAAGGAAAAAATATGGCTAGTGAGCTGATTGGTCTTTCCCTTGAGGAGACCCTGCTTAATGGTGGAAGTGGCCACCTCCTTACCCTTGGGCACACTCTATGCTTTCAGCCTGTCCTGAACCTTTCCAACTATAAAATCTCCCCCAGTGCCTGATGGGAGTCTATAGACAAAGGAGCCCAGAGGGACTGAACTCCCGCAAGCCTTCCCAGCTCATACCTGGGCCAGCTCTCCTCATTTCCTTGCCCTCACTCATACTCTATGGGGTCAGTTCCTAAGTTACCTTCCTCGCAAGGTCTGCTTCGGGAAGGGCAGGCAGGACAGGCTTGGAGAATATGGGTGTCTGAATGGACAGTGGCAGCTGGCAGGAGGGGCAAGTCACAAGGGCAGAAAGTGTGTGGGGGTGGGGGGGAGGTGGATCTGTGAACAAAGAACAGGAACAATGAACTTGGTGGGCCCAAACTTCCATCTGAACCTTTCCGATTGGGATCCCTGCTAATGCTAGTATGTGCCTTTCAAAATGTGACACAGTATATTCACACGACAGACAGACAGACAGACAGACAGACAGACAGACAGACAGACAGACACACACACACACACACACACATGACAGAATTTCCATGAAGTGAACAGTTTCTATGTACACAGCACTGCTGTTTCATTAAAAAACAAACAATTCCTGTTCCGCTTGCTGCATTAATTTTACGTGCCTCCAGCAGGGCGGGATCTGCAGTTTGGAGACCTCTGGGTTAGCAGGAAGAAAGAGCATTGGAAGCAGAGAGGTGGAAGAACAGGAGGAGGATGCCGGGCTTAGTCCAGACCTCAGGGGAGCTTGGCTGTGGGGCTGCTGTTTTTACACTTTGCATTTGACCCCGGAGCCGTGGGAGCCATTTCAGATCTGAGTAAGCATCTGACATGGTCCTAACTGAGCTTCCAGGAGACTCTTGGGCCCAAGCAGGAAAGTGGGAGGCGGAAGCCGGCTGGAGGAGGCGTGGAGACCCGGAGGAATCAGTTGTCCGGTCCTGCTGAGAAGCTACAGGGTCTATTTAGGTGTCAGAGAAGGGGCTGGAGGAGTAGTCAGGTGAGGTGAGGGGTGGGGGCGCTGGGCCTCCCTGGCTAGGTGGCTGATTGGAGCAGGGAAAGAAGCCGGAAGCTTGAAGATCCAGATTGGAGCTAAAAGGAACCCTGACCATCACCCTCTTGGTTCATGATGAACGACTTCTCCGGGCATGAAATTTTCATTAATATTATTCCGGTGTGAGAGTTGGGAAGCTGCATAAAGGACTTGTTGAGTGGTCAAGCGGCTGGTACTTAACACGCCCAGGAAGCCGAACTGTTCCCAGGGCTGCCGTGAGTGCCAAGCGGCTGTGCCGAGGAGTCCTGCTTCTTGATGGATTTCATCCTCACGACTCCTCCGAACGCCCTGGTCCTCCCTTGGGCGAGGCTGTTCTGGGTTCCCCCAGCTCATCGACCTACTTACTGCAGCCGTCTGGGCAGCGTATGCAGTGGCCCTGTCTTCTCATGGACACCTCCCTAAAGAGGTTCCAACTTCAAAGGCAAAACACATTCGCAGAACTATCAGCAGCAACTCTATCAGATATGCGTTCGTTTCTTTATGCCCATTGGATCACATTTACTGAAACTGCCATTGCATTCATGGGTCTGTAGACCCCCCCACTACCACCGCTTTGATGAGCATGGCCTCTGTGTGTGACCATGGAGTGATGGTGTTTATTAAGGCAGTGTCGGGTCCTGTCTTCAACTCGGGCTGTAATGTTTGTACAGGGAGGAATAGAGAGGAAAGCTGAGCCGAGCTTATCATCCCCATTTTGCAGATGAGCCAACTGAGGACATCTAGAAACTCCACCCAGCTCAGTCTGTTCACGTCTAACTCCAAATCCTGCCCACCAGACTCCTGATCTGCCAGTATTTCCTCAGGCACCCTGCTGACTTCCTCCGCATCTCTGAGCTTCCACAGGGCTTCTTCCTTCCACCGCGCTCAGCCCGACTGAGCTTCGCCTAGACAATCTGCTGTACAGCCTCTTCTGTGCTTCTGCCTCTCGAGGCTCTCTCCCCCGTAGCCTAGAATGACTCTTGTCTATCTGTGGGACTTTCTGATTCTCGCTCTGTAAGCCCAGTATCTGGCCTTTGCTGGGTCACTTGATATTACTCAAGAGTGGCGGGTCCTGCTAGACAGGAAGTAGACACTGATGGTCTCCTGCAGAAGGGAGAGAAAGCAATGGTCACACACCCCTTGAGGCTGGCAGCAGCTTCTCCCTGTGCTCCCATAGCTCACAGCCCTGCGTGGAACGCGGTGCAAGTCAGTAGCACTCACAGTTTGAGATGGAGTTCAGCTCAGCGGCAATTATTTCTCCATCTACAGTGTGCACGGGGGCAGTGGGCTCAACAGTGAATATGCCCCTCCCTTAACAAGGGCACTTCTAGCCGTTTTGAGGACATTACTATCCGACTGTTTAAGTCAGAGTTAGATAGATGATAGATGGATGGATAGATAGATGGATAGATATGATAGATGACGGGTGGATAGATAGGTAGATAGATAGATGATAGATGGAGAGATGGATGGATGGATAGATATGATTAATGATAAATGAATAGATAGATAGATAGATATGATAGATGATGGATGAATAGATGGATGGATGGATAGATAGATAGATGGATGGATAGATCAATCAATCGATATATATGATAGATGGATGGGTAGATAGATGGATAGATGGATAGATGAATCAATAGATAGATATGATAGATGAATGGATAGATAGATAGATAGATAGATAGATAGATAGATAGATGAATCAATCGATAGATATGATGCATAGATAGATAGATAGATAGATAGATAGATAGATAGATAGATAGATAGATAGATAGATAGATAGACAGATGAATCAATTGATAGATATGATAGATGGATGGGTAGATAGATGGATAGATGATGGATAGATGAATCAATAGATAGATATGATAGATGAATAGATAGATAGATAGATAGATAGATAGATAGATAGATAGATAGATAGATAGATAGATAGATATAGAAGCTTTTCAGAGGTTCCAGTTTAAAAATGGAAGTCATTTCTTCTTAGCACTGAAGCTTGAACTCTGGGCCTTATGATATTAGGCAAGTGCTCTACCACCGAGCCCCATCCCTAACCATATTTTTGCTTTTTATTCCAGGCAGAGTCTGGCTAAGCTGCCTAGGTCGGCCTTAGACTTAGACCCCCTGTCTTGGTCCCCTGAATAGTTGGGATTCCTCAGCTGAGCACCAGGTCTGGTGGTCTTAAAGGGCTGAAGGAGTGGAATTCAGCCAAGGATCACCTTTAAATGCAGACAAGGTGATCCCCAGGGAAGAGGCAGAGCCATTCCAATGATGGAGGACACCTGGCCAGCTGCCATCCTGGTGGCTCTTTCTGACCAAGAGAGAGAAACTGAGTGATAGAAAGTCTCTGATGTGTCCTCAGGCTGAGCAGGACAGGACCTGAAGCCTTTAAGTCCAGTCTGGTTGGAAGGGACCACAGGGACCCTGGGATCTGGCGGTGGTCCTGCAGAAGATGTATCTCTAGGAACGCTCTAGGGGGAGGGGCAAGCCTGTGTGGAAAGCCGGGGTTCCTTCTTGCTTTTGTAAATAAGCAGAATTTAAAATACTCTCTTACATTGTGCTTATTTGGTTTTGGTGTGTAGGGTTGTTGTCCGTGGGTTAGATTGTCTCCTTCCTCTATGGATCTTAGATCATTGGGCTTGGCGCCAAGTGCCTTTACCAGCTAAGCTATCTTGAGAGCCCAGAAGCCAGGATTTCTTGATTCCTCCTATGCGGGTCTTCTGTTTGGATTCTTTTCTCTTCATATACATGTGTGCGAGCAGCGATAAAATCTGAGGCTGAAATATATGCCAGGCTAATTAAGTTGTGCTCGTAGGAAAGTGTGTTGCTCTAAGTGTGCTCTTCCTCTGGGGAAGGGGTTGGGCTGGGTCCCTAAGTCTACTTCCAGGCCAGTGCCAGCCTCCTAGAATTGTTAAGTAAGACCTTTAGGGGTCAGAGCCTTGGCCCTAGCATCCCTAACAGCCTAGGCTTGGCTGCCTGTCCTCAATAAAAGAGATAAGGAATATGAAAGGGCAGAGAACGGAGAATTTTTCACGGTGGCCCCATTGGGAAGAGGGCCAGGTAAAGGGATCCAGGGACCACCCCCTTCAAATCATCTTCCTAAAAGGCACTGACATGAAGTTTAGGTTTAAACGGAGGACAAAAGGTATGCAGAACTTGCCAGTCCTGCTCAGGGTGTAGCCCTGCTTGTCAGTGACCCATTGTTTCCTCCAACCTCCCAAATAAAGCCTGATAAGTGGTCAGACTGTTTGAAATCTCTTTCACCCTGGACAAATTCCACTTTTGGCTGTCACTGAACTTCAACCTCTTCCTTCTCCCAGAAGGAGATCCCTAGGTGAGTCCTGTGCCTTGGGACCTATGACGGAGAGGGTGTCTTTCTCTAGATTTTCTTTGCACCTGCCAGGATACCTGCAGCAGCATCTTCATGTGACTTGCTTACGGCCTTGAGTAGAGTAGGAATGAGAGGCCAGGCGGAGGGGCACTGTTTTGAGACCTCCCCTTGTACAGGGCTTCCAACTCGCTCTCTCAGTCACTGCCCGGGCTGCAGTAGTGACTCATACATTTTAGCTGCTTAGGAGTTGAAATCAGTTCTTCCAGAAAGAAAACTACAATACAGAGATAGCTACAGAGGAACAAGAGTCTGCCTTAGTGATGGTGTGTGCGCGTATGTGCACGCTCATGCATGTGCACGTGTGTGTGTGTGTGTGTGTGTGTAACTCCTGATCTTTCTGCCTATACCTCCTGAGTGTTGGGATTTCGGGTATGCACCACTGTCTTTTATTAATGCAGTGCTGGGCATTGAACCCAGGACTTCACACATGCTAGGACCAGAACTCCAGCAACTCAGCCACATTTCTAGCCCTAGAATTTATTTCCTTCTAAAAATTCATGCTTGCTTCTTTAATCGCCCTCTCAACCCTTGTAGCTCCTTTGGGAAGGAGCTGTAAAGGCGGGACTCTGTACCCAGTAAGGTCTCAGGGCTGAAACCGGTGGAGACCCTGAAATCATTGAGGGCCTTTTTCTTTGTAAAGTGTGGGCAGGCTCTGAGGGTCAGTGAGAAGCAGGGCACTCCCAGAAGTCACTGCTCCACCCATGCAGGTAATTGCTGAGAAATCCTTGGCCTTTCATTTTCACCAATCACACCGATAGAGACTTGAAATTGATTTTCTTTCCCAGGTGCACCCTCCCAATGAACTTAAATTGCCAGTATTTCTGGCATAACCTAATGTGTTGTCTGCCTCCCACACTATTTTCCATAATGGAGAAAGGCGAGAAGTGAAATTGTTTCCCAGGTGAGGTTTATGCGGTGCTGGGATTGAACTCCCGACTTCAAACATTGCAGGAACGATCTCAGGAACATGTTGCGGAGGCAAAAACCTGCTCTCTGCTCATTGACCCATGAATCATAATGGGGGAGGATGTGCTGAAAATCTGGACCACAGGGTGCTGGGGCGGCGATGCTAAGTGCTGAATGCTAAGCAGACTCCTGGTCACTTCCCAATGCCCATGGAAGTCCGAGAACCACTGTAAGCACAATTCAATAAGGAAATGGCAAAGAGAGAGACCTGCCATCTTGTATTCCTCTTCTGACGGGCACATTCCCTTTGTCCCTAGACACATCATCTTGTCCTCAAGCCTTGGCTTGGCTGGCGTAGCTCATCCTCATACTCCTTGAACCTCCTTCTGGAAGCCTGCCCTGATTGCTCGGCAGGAGGCTTTCTTTCTGCTTGTGTCTTCCTTTGTTTAAGCCACAGTGTGGCAGTTTTAATTGAGTCATGCTGAGCCCTAGGTGACATTTCTGGCTCTGGCGCTCTCACTGTTGTTCTGGGAGTCCCTTGATGGCAATTACTGTCATCCTTCTCTGGTGGCTGCTTCTGCCCTGCCCTTATCTTGACATCATCCCAACCCACCCCCATGGCCAGCCTGACTTCTTGAGTCTAGGGGTTACTCCCGAGCCGTCTGTATTACCAAGGGACCTCTCTTCCTGGGCCTTGGGTCTCCCACGTCCGCTCAGACTTAGTGGCTGTCCCTAAATGCTCTATGGTTGCTAGAAGCTCTGGGTGTGCCAGTTCTGTGAATCCCAGATGAAAATAGTCAGAGCAGTATGCTAATCAGGGGAAGATTGTCTTTATGGAGTACAGCTGATAAGATGATTTGCATATTCCGTTTCATTGTTGGATTTCGAGTAAGTTACATTATTCCTTAAAGGAACTGGGGCCAAGTGGCTTACGGGAAGATCTAGCACAAGATGGGCCGTCAAAGAGCAGGCCAGGACCCAGAGAATAAAGCCGGAAGCTGATACTTTAGGTCAGCATGGGAAGGCCTGGGCTTTCTCAGCTACCTGGAACAGCCCCCATTTCCCACGGAGGTGGTAAGCTGCCCAGAAGTGGTGGCATGCGAGCGGAAACCAAATGCGCTCACAGCGAGCTCCCACCTGGAGGCATGTTAGGAAGGCAGCAGAATCTCCTGTGGTCCCATTCCAGAGCCACCCCACTCTTGCTCGCTTGGGTAGCGTTTTCCTCCTGCTGGCCCCGCCTACACTTTCGATGGATATAGTATAATCTATTAGTCCATTAGCTTTCATGTCTGCTGGGACAAATCACTACGCTCTAGGTGGTCTGAGTGACGGAAATGTGTTGCCTCGTGGTCTGGAAGCTTGAAGTCTGAAATGAGGGGACTTGAAGGATTTTTCTTCCTCTGAAACCTCCAAAGAGAATCCTTCCTGATTCTTTAGCTTCCAGAGGCTGCTGGTCTGCTTGGCGCATGACTCTACCACTATGGCCTCTGTCCAGACTTCACATCTTCACATGACCTGCCTATAAGTCCATGCTTTATTCTATTCTTTTTTGGGGGGTGGGGTGGGGGAGTTTCAAGACAGGATTTCTCTGTAGCTTTGGAGCCTGTCCTGGAACTAGCTCTTGTAGACCAGGCTGGCCTCGAACTGACAGCAAACACTCTATTTCTAAATAAAATCCTGTTCTGAGGTTTCCATGGACATGGATTCTAGGGGGACACTCTCTAGCCCACTATAGATAGGCATAAGAATTTCACCAAGGCAGTGGGTTCCTAGTCTAACACTGTGCCCTGGGAAGTTCCAGATTCTCCTTTGACCGTGGCTCCTCATGCGCTGAGAGGAAGTGTTCCAGAGAATGTTCTCGTGGAAGGCACAGATGAGGGGTTGCATCTGTTGTTTTTTTCTTTGCTGTGACAAAGAGCCCCAAAGAAGCAGCATAAGAGAAAAAAGACTTGGTTTTGCTCATGGTTTCAGTCCATCACAGTGGAGAAGGCAAGGCAGAGTTTGTGCTAGCAGGAGCTTCTAGCCTGGTTCCTGACATGGTGGCCAGACCAAGAAACCCCACGAAGGGAGCTACCAGCTTGGTGCCAAGTGCTCAGAACAAGAGCCTATGAGGATCCCTCTACACCGAAACCCTAACAGAGTTGAACTGAGCCTTCTACCTCCGTGTATGCCCTAGGCTCCCCTGGGCATTGAATACAGCTTCTGTACCGTGGGTGTCCCCACTCAAGTGTCTTCTGCTAGGTCCCTGCCTCTTGGCCAGCCCTGCCATATTAGTGACCAAAGAAGTCTGTCACCTCTGAGCTCTCAGTGGACAGCTCCCATCTAGTACTGAGCAGAACTGGACACGAAGTCAGGACTGTTCCCGGGTGTGTAGGAAATCATCTAAAGGAAGACTCCCATTTACCTAGCCGAGCACCCGGGAGCTACACTACCCCCTCCCGATCTGACTGTAGCTGCCCTCTCCACCATGGTGCTCATAGGCTCATGGCATCTTTTGTTCTGCTAATACCATCCTTATCTCATGCTCGCTGCTGCTTCTGTTCCTACTTTCTCTGCTGTGACCTAAGGTCATCCCCATGCCTTCAAGCTTGCTCTGCTTGTAGGGGAGCCCAAACACACACAGCAAAGAGCCTTTTCAGAGGCACTGTGGATGCCCTCTTAAAGTGACATGACTCTAATTAGAATATGAGTCATAAAAATGCAGACCCAGACATAGGGCGCAACCTCAAGCTCCAGATGGGACACTGTTGACTCCAGGGGGATGTAGGTTATCTTCCAGGGCGAGGAGTTGCGCCAATTTAACTCTTTCAGTCCTTTCTCCTATATCATCAATTGCCCTCTTGTTTCTTCCTTTATTTGGTGTAGGGTGCTGCTTCCACTCAGCCCTCCCTCCTTCTCCCCTCTTCCATTCAACTCTCCCTCCTCCCCTTCCACTCAACCCTCCCTCCTCCCCCCTCTCCCATTCAGCTCTCCCTCCTCCTCCCCTCTTCCACTCAGCACTCCCTCCTCCTCCCCTCTTCCATTCAGCCCTCCCTCCTCCTCCCCTTTTCCATTCAGCTCTCCCTCCTCCCCTTCCACTCAGCCCTCCCTCCTCCCCCTCTTCCACTCAGCCCTCCCTCCTCCTCCCCTTCCACTCAGCCCTCCCTCCTCCTCATCTCAGCATCACCTAATCAAGCTTGCCTCCCATCTCACTCCCGTCCAACCCAAGCCTGAGGCAGTTATTTCTCTTACTGCATTCTTACTTAGGGTAAACTTGAACCTCCTCCATCCAAGGTGGTCTGGGATGGGCTCGGCCCGTACCACATCATCAGCTCCTACTGTCTCCCTACAGTTTCCTACAAACTGTACCTGTTCTCACTCAAAATAACTTCACTTTTGTTCTTCCAGATTACTGGAGGCTTAGGGTAATTCTAGCTTCATGGTGCAACAAGGGTATGTGTTGTTTGTTGATGTCCCCCTTTTTTTGAGAATATTATTGGGAGTTTGGGGCTTCAATAGTTCCCATTACCCTGCCCACTCAGACCTGCTCACAGTGCCTCTTTCTTAGAGAGTTTCACACTAGAATGTAGTCTTCTGTGAAATTTTGGTGCCAGCTCATACTGGCTCCTGAGAGCCAGGCTAACTTCTCGGGGTTCAAGCTGGCTCACCTCGCATGGGGAGACTGAAGCTGCCAGTGCCTAGAGTACTGATGGCCCGGGTAGGAGAACACAACAAGCTGGGCCCGTCCTGGCCCCATAGACACACTGCTGTTTACAGCCTTGTGTTGGCATGGGTATAATAAACAGGAGGGAGCATCCTGGGGCTTCCTTGTACTCCGTTAGTTTGTTCAAAGAAGGTCCTGGAATGTAGAAGGAATGAATGGCACCTGCTGAGTGTTCCACGTACTGACTGTATGTAACAAGCCATCCTTTTGTTATGCCCAGAGCTCCTTGGATTGGAGTTCCAGTCAGATCCTAGGCAGAATAGGCTGGGGACTCAAGGCTGAGCTTAGCGAAGACCTACCATTGAGCTTGGCCAATGGACCTGTAATGACCTCTCTTGTCAAAGAGCAAAGCCATGAAGGGTTTATGTCCCATTTGAAACCCACCACATCAAATAAGTAAGCCAAGAAGCCACATTTATTGAGCACTTCCTGTGGACAAGATATTTGACGTACATTATCTCAACTTCTTCCTGGCTATCTTGAAGGTACTGCGGCCATGCTCGCTGTGCAGATAAAGAAACACAGAGGCTAAGAAATGTCCCTAAAACCCCAAGCACTCATTTATTGTGATTCTCCTACCAGGACTTATGTAGAGGACACTGTGGCTTTTGTTGGTTCGAGGGGAGACATGGCTAAGGCAATACGCTCAAGCTGGCCCATGCCTAGCCCTGGTGCACCCTAGAGCTAGGCATCTGGGCTAGACTAGCCTTCTTGTCTCTGTTCCTAAAAGTCAGTCAAGGCAGTTGGGGCTGCAAGCGCTGAGTCACTGCTCTGGTCCAGGCTAATTCTGCTTCATAACCTCGAGTCTGAAGCCAGTAGTGCAGAGTACTTTAAATTAGCAATACAATTTCAACCCAATTGCTAAACTGCCTAAATTATCAAGTTTGCTCATTGCAACTTGAATGCATGCATAATTAATTTTTCCAAAGTCTGGACTAAAAGCTGCTGAAATCAGATCTTTCTTCTTGAATTAGATTCAAATGTCATAGGACGGCTTTGGTGTGATGATGTAACCCAGCCCTGCACAACAGCTTCAAGAGCTGCTACTGAGATCATCTTTGCAAGGAAGTTAGATGAGCTGGGGGAGTCAATATTGTTAAGTTGAAATAGGTTTTTACTAGCCAAAAGATGGCCAGACCCTCTGTTGATGGAAACTATGATTTGTAGTGTTGTCCTGTCGGTGGGTAGTATTGTCAGTGTTTATAGCTTTGTTAGCTAAAATCCCTTAGAAGGTGAGTTTCCTGAAGACAGGGACAGCTGTCTGTTCCCAGACTGCTTTCGTCTCACTATGGGGAGCAAATGACGGGCAGCACATAGTGAGTGCTCAGCCAGTATCCATTGAATGTCTTCATTAGCAAATGCAATTGTAAGAGCAACCTCACAGGATGGACCATTCAACCTTATCTGGGAGGTAAGGACGTTAAATTGAGGGATGCCAGTTGTCCGTCCAAGTGGTCCACAGTCCAGACGTGTGACAGTCAGGGCCTGAGTCCATATTAACAAAAAACATTACTTTTAAGTCACGTTGGGTGTGTTGGGTGGTGGTATGCGCGTGTGAGTGCATGTCCCTGCCAAGGCCAGAGACATCAGAGCCCCCTGGAGCTGGAGTCAGAGATGGTTGTGAGCCACTCATTATGGGTTCTCGGAACTGAACTCAGGTCTCCTGGAAGAGCAGCAACTTCATAACTGCTTAGCCATCTCTGTAACCCACAAATATAAAAAACTAAGCGTGTGTGTGTGTGTGTGTGTGTGTAGTGTGTGTATGAGTGTGACACGCATGTGGAGTTAGGACCTCAGGTGTTGATCCTCGCCGTTCTGCCTTGCTTGAGACAATCTCTTTGCTGTCTGCCACTGCATGTGCCCAGCTACCCTACCCAGATCTGCTCCTGCCTCCTATGAGTCTGGGGATCCAAACTCACGTCCTCACGTGAGGCAAGAACTTTACCCATCATGCCATCTCCCCAGCCTACACCCAGATCTCAAGACCCTGCTCTGTGACTTTCCTTTGGTCTGTAGACTCAACACGAAAGCTCAGAGGTGATAATGAGCTGAGAATCCACACAGTCTGACCTGATGGGGATAGTGATAGTTTTGAGAGTAAGATATCTAAATTAAGTTGAAGAGGACCAGGTCCGCTCACCCTGCAGTAGCTCTGTATAGGGAGGCAGCCTGGGGAGGGAACTGTCCCTCACTAAGTGCTAAGATGGCATTGCATTAGCCTTGTGTGGCTGGCAAGGACTTGAGAAAGGCATAGTGCAACCCAGAAAGTGTGTTTTTTTGTTTAACCAATTGAATTCATCTTGGTATAGATAGCAGCTGGTGGCCTCTTGCTGGACATGGCAGTTCCATGGCTTAAAGAGATTAAGCAAGACACTGACCCTTAAAAATCACTTTTACTCAGTCTTTAAAGACAATTCTTTTTATTTTTACAAAAACTTCATACCCAAGAGGGGAAAAAAAACTTCCCAGGGGCCAGACTAATGGCTCCTAGGCTTGGGCTAGGACCAGGGCCTGCTTCTCATTCTCTCTCTCTCTCTCTCTCTCTCTCTCTCTCTCTCTCTCTCTCTCTCTCTCTCTCTCATCTTTGTGACATTTGTTGCCCTATTCTCCAGCTCCCAACAGCCTACCAACTGAAGCACATTTCTTTTTTCACATTTGACCATGCCTGCATCATCTCTTTGACCTTGCTGCTGAACCAAAGAAAGAAAGCTCAAGAAGGAAGTCAGGTTAAGTGTGTCCTGCTCTGGTGGCCCGGGCACCAACACTTCAGCTCTCGTACCACCACACTTGGCCGTTGCTAGGGACCCACACTGTGCCTCTACGTTGCCAAGCAAGCTGACTGACCTTAGCAGGCACCGTTGAGTAATAAGCTCCCTCCCTGCCCGGCACGGCTCACATGAAGCCATCTTGTCTGTGAAGTGATGCTGTCTCCACTCACATGCCACAGTGCCGACCTAGAAGGATCCGTCTGGAGGGGATGAAAGCTGAAGTCTGACTGAATGCACGTCTGGGCCCATTTGCCTTCTGTGGAGGCTGCTCTTGGGTGGCTATTGCTCCTGACGGGACTGAAGGCCCCACCTGTCGGTCACAGGAATGCCTGTCTCAGAGCAGCAGAAACCATCGGCTTTGTGGCTCGCAAGGAGAAGTCCTGAAGAAGGACGGGAGCCAGGCCAACATGGGGCCTACCTGTCCAAGGGCCACAAAAATGTTTTAATACATTTTAAAATAAGAAGATCTTGTAGGTTGAAAATATTTTGACATATAATATTAATATATTAATCTTTATACCAATGCAGTACTAATTATAATTTTATATTTATATTAATAAATACATTTATATATGCAATTTATTCTGTGTGTATGTGTGTACACGTGTGTGCGTGTGTGTGTGTTTGTGTCTGTCTGTCTGTCTGTCTGTCTGTCTGGATGAGGGCCCCAGGAAGGCAAAATGTCTTGAACCACTTGTCATAATATGACCTCTTTAAGCAGTTCCATTTGTAGAGTTCATTGGCCCAAATTTTCTAAGTATGAGTGTTTCAGGAATTGTGTATCATCATTGGCTTATTTTAAAACCAATCACAGTTAAGGAAAATAGACTGACACATGATTGGCTGGCATAATGCACCCATCTCCCAGGTATCCAGTGGGTGATATGATCAGCTACTGTTGTTTTAAATTTTATTTAAGCACTTGCCTTCGGGACACTTGGGGTAGTAACAAAACCCCATGGGGGCAGCAGGTTTAAAGTCAGCTCAGCTTTACAAGTTTCCTGCCATTTACCCCCTTTGTTTATACAACAAGGCTAAAATGAAGACACTTTCTTGTTGGATCTGCGGTGAGGGATACTTGGACGCCTTGCAGTTCGTCAAGGAATTCTGTCCTGGTTGCTGCTTGCTCTGGGTTTAAGGGAAAGCTACTGTCTTCTTATGGGCTCACCACCCATCTCTTTCTGACGAAAAGCCATTTGCTTTGGATCCGAGGAGAGGGCTCCCAGTGAGAAAGCACCTGCTCTGGCCGAACTCAGTCTGGATTCTTAGCACCTAAGTAAACGCTGGGCTGAGTGTGTGGCTAGAACCCCAGTTCCAGAAGGCAGAGACAGGAGGACTCCTGGAGCTCATTGGCCAGCCTAGCTGAGTTGATTAGTGTTGGTTTTAGGGAGAGTCACTATCTTGCCAGCGAGGGCAGGCAAAATGGCTGAGTGGGTAGAGGTGCTTGCTGCAGAAGCCCAGGGCTAGAGTTTGATCCGCATAAAGATGGGATAGAGCCAACTCCACAACATTGTTCTCAAGCTTCACACATCCATATCTCTCTCTCTCTCTCTCTCTCTCTCTCTCTCTCTCTCACACACACACACACACACACACACACACACACACACAAGGCATTTGTTTGGCTACTCTTAGAGACAGTGTCTTGACACAGGATGCTTTCAGCTGCAAGTTTGGCCATCAGCGTCCGACTTCAGGCCCCATTGAACACAGCAGCTGAAGACTCCCGGGCTCTTCCTTGAATAGATGTCTGGCCTTGGGCAAGTGAAGTTATCATCTGTGAAATCTATTTTTTCCTCGGTAAAATAGGAGGCTGGCCTGGGGAGCTTGATAGAGCCTTGGGTTAAGAGGACAATAAAAGCACGGAAAATGGCCGTGGACTCCATCCATCACCAGGCTGGGACTGAACCTCCACTGGATCCCTTGGTGATGTTTTGCGCATCTGCCCTATGTAGATGTCTTTGAATGATAGTGCAGACACAGCCTCCCTAGACCTCTCTGTCCAGCCATTCATGGCGGTCAGGTGTCACTGATGAGGCTGACAGACCAGCAAGTGGGTACAGGCCCCTGAAATGCAGTACTTCTCATGGTTGGCCCAGGTAATTCCTGACTAATCAGGATGGCTTAGAATGAGTCCCAACCCTTCCAACCTCACTGATAGCCCCGGTCCCTAAAGGTGGTACCATTTTCTTGGGTGCACAGGACTGCTATCTCAGCCTCTTGCCTCTGAGTTTGGAAGGAACCTCTGCTGAGTCAGATTGCCTTCCTTGGGGTGGGAAAGGCAGGCTCTCAGCCAATGCCTGGCCTCTATCTCTGTAGTTTACCCAGGGAAGAAGCCAGGGAGTCAGGCTGAGCTCAGAATACAATGTGGGCATCTGGAATTGGGCTTTCCCCGCCCTGCCTCAGTGGTCATGATTACCTATTCAGAACCATGCCATGCAAGCTTTCAGCCATAATACCTCAGTTTGTTCAGTGAAGTGACTCTCAGGGATCATAGACAGAAGTATGTGAGAAAGGCCAGACATTCTCACCATCTCTACTCAAGAGAGGAGCCTGTGCACTGATAGGTGAGTGTAGTGGGCCCTTGAGATACCCTCTCTCCAGAAAGCAGTGTGAGAAAACCTGTCCTCCGCATAGGGAGCACTTATGTCCCTACACAGTGAGTTATGGGTGCAGCTACATATGGGTAACAGGGAGATGGGGCCAGAAGCTGAGCAGTTGGTGTTTTTCACTCAGAAAGAGCAGCGCTTACGAAGTTTCCATTGACCGAGACTTTGAGCATAGGCATCTGTATCATGCAACTCCAGCTAAGTCTGGGATCCCCTAATGTGTAGATAGGGAAACTGAGGCTCAGAGTTATGCAACATGCCCCCACATTGCACAGATAGAAACTAGTAGAAGATTTGAATTACGCAGACAGAAACAAGTAGACGATTTGAACCCAGGCTTTTAGCTACTGAAACTCCACCTTTAAGGAACCTGGAAATCAAATCTTTATTTTGTCAAAACAGTCCTTTGGGTTATAATTCACTTACTCTCTTTTTCCCCTCTTCCATTTTGGAGATGATGTCTCTCTGTGTGGCCCTGGCTAGCCCAGAATTCTTTATGTGATTCGTGTGGTCATCCTCCTGCCTCTGGCTCCCAAGAGTTGACACACACCATCACACCCAGCAAAATTCACTTGCTTCAAGAGTATGAACTAATGGATGTAGTAATTCACTGATCAGGGCAACCGTCACCATCATCGTCAGCTTACATTTCCATCATCCTCTCTCTCTCTCTCTCTCTCTCTCTCTCTCTCTCTCTCTCTCTCTCTCTCTCACACACACACACACACACACACACACACGCACATGCACACGCACATGCACACGCACATGCATGGCCATTTACAGTGCCTCTGTGCTCCTCCAATCATGGCAGCTGTCAACAGTCACTATGTAGTCCCGTGACCACTCCAGCCCTGACATCCACCGCTCTCCATTCTGGGTCTGCCCATTCTTGATAATTCCTATAGACAGAGCGAGGCAATACAGTCCCCCTGTGACCGGCTTCCTCCCCTCATTGAGTCTTCAAGGTTCATTCATGGATCTGGATCCATGCTCTTGCCCTTTGTCTGCACTGTCCCTTCAACTGGGTTTGCAGTGAGTACCCCCCACCCCAGCCGTTCTCCCACAGGCCTAGTTTCTGGGCTCCAGCTTTCCTGTGTCAGGCCAACCCACTGCTCAGGTTTTGGGACTCCTGATGCAATCCAAGCCACTATATGTTGTGTGTCCTTCCATAAGCCTGTGGCTCCTTCAACCCACAGATTTGTATTCTGTGAAACTGGCCCAGCCCCTGCTTCTTGATGTGAATCTGAGGACTAGCGGAAAGGGCTGGAGAATGTCCCTCCAGCCTGTGTCTGGCCCGTGGGCTCAAAAGATGGTGGATTTGGTTCATCTTATCCTGGCCTCAATTTCCAAAGGAGTTTCTTAGCCCAGCATTGTAAGTCACTAGCAAGGAGAGGCTCTTGGAAGGAGGCCTTCCTGCTACTCACTTCAGGATGAATGATGGCAGAAGGATGTTCCTCCCAATGCATGGGGAACTGAGTTCCAGAGAGAGAGAAGCTGACTGGACTGCCTGTCTTCCTGAGGGACACCTCCCCCGGACTGCAATTTATTCTCTGCCCAGCCTCCCTGCCCTGTGGTTTCTGCCTCTCTCCCTTGCATTGCCTCCTCTTCCTCCCTGTTCCCAGCGCCTCCCTTCCTGCCTGCCCTGCCTCCCACCCCAACTCTCTGTCTGTGTTACAACCGCCCGCCTACCTTGTGTTTAACATCTCATTTCTTTTCTACTAGAAGACAGTATTTGAACAATTAGGATAATTGCAGTTTTTCTCTCCCACAATTCTGGCCAAAATATACCAACCTTTGCTGGAACTGGAGCAGAACACACCGAACACCCGCATCCCAGAAGAAGCCAAGTTCTCGTGGGTCAGGTGTCTTTGCTCAGCCCCCCATCTTCACATTTCACGTGGTTTGAGACTGGCAGGACTGGGCCTGGCCCGCAGCTGGCTGTCCCGTGCATGCCACCTGAAATACTCTGAGGCGAGACCAGACCTGGTGATCTCAGGACTCTGAGATCAAGTCCACCTCCCCCCACTGAGCCTCCTATCTCCATCCCCTCCCCTCAGATCTTGCTATTTCCCCATCTTCTTTAGTTCTGCAGCCAGATGGAACAGCTCACACATCACCACATTTTCTATGTCTCTCACTCACACAGTGAAGATGGACTTGGCCTCCAAGACTCAGTGTATCTCTGAATTCTGGTCATCTGTTTCCTTGTCGGGCCTGGAAACTTAGACCCCACGGTGCCTCAGGTTTCTCATCTGACAAATGGAGAAGGGGACTGTTTCAGACAGAATAATGGGCCCTAGAGATAGTTCCATCCTGATTCCAGATCTGTGACTCTGTTATCTCCCACAGGAAAAGGACTATATGGGGGCAATAGAGTTAGGGACCTGGATTGGGTGAGCTCCATGAAGTCCAGGCTCCTGGGCACGGAGATGGGAGGGTTGAGCCCAGGAGCCAGTATGGAGGACCACTGTGCTGTGTTCTGTGAAAGGGGATGGAGGGGCTGCCTGCAAGGCAAGGCTTACCTGTAGCTTCTAGAAGTTGGGAAACTCAGGGAACTGAATCTCTCCAGAGCTAGCACTTTGCCAACACCTGTGTTTTAGCCAATGAGGCCAGCATGGGACTTCAGACACGCAGAACCGTAAGATAGTCATAGGCTCTGTCTATAAAAAGACCTTAATCACAGAGGCTCGTTTAGAGCAGCTTTTGATTCACAGCAGAATCAAGAGGAAGGAAGCATGCGCCACCCCACCCCCGTCAGCAGCATCCTCTGCCTTTGCATCCACGGCAAGCAATGATCCTGTGTCCACACGGTCCCTGAAGTCTGAAGTTCCCATGGGGTTCACTCATGGGTCGGGTGTTCTATGGATTTGAACAAAGGCATGTATGTGGCATGGCCCAGCACACCAGCATCACACAAAGTACTGTCCTTCCCCTGTAGGTTCTCTGTAAGTCACTTTGCTTTATTCTAGGTCACTGAGTTGGGATGGTTTATGACAGGGTTGTTATTATTAGGATACTGATAGAAGTCCCACATCCCAGGTGATTGCAAGGATTCAGTGTGTTACAACAGTTGCTTGGGGAGCGGCTTCTGCATGTTTGCTCAAGGAAACACTAAAAGTCATCCTCAGTATCACCATCATCATCATCATCACCATCACTACCACAACCATCCCTTATCACCATCACCACCATCACCATCACCATCACCACCACTACCACACCCCATCACCATCATTGCCACCACCACCATCACCATCACCACCACTATCACCATCACCATCACCATCACCATCACTACCATCTCCATCACCACCATCTCCATTACCATCACCACCACTACCACACCCCATCACCATCATCACCACCACCTCCATCACCACCACTATCACCATCACCATCATCATCACCATCACCATCACTACCATCTCCATCACCACCATCTCCATTACCATCACCACCACTACCACACCCCATCACCATCATCACCACCACCATCATCACCATCACCACCACAACCACCCCCATCACCACCACAACCACCCCCATCACCACCATCATCATCACCATCACCACCACTACGACACCCCATCACCATCACCACCACAACCACCCCCATCACCACCATCATCATCACCATCACCACCACTACGACACCCCATCACCATCACCACCACAACCACCCCCATCACCATCATCATCATTATCATCACCACCATTACCATCATCACCATCACCACCACAACCACCCCATCACCATCACCATCATCATCACTATCACCACCATTACCATCATCACCACCATTACCATCATCACCATCACCACCACAACCACTCCCATCACCACCACAACCACCCCCATCACCATCACCACCATTACATTACCATCATCACCATCACCATTACCATCATCATCACTATTACCACCATCACCATCATCATCTTCATTACCACCATCATCACTATCATCTATTGGATTTAGAATCTCCCATCTGAAACCCACACCTCAGCTCTTACCCTTTATACCCGCATCCCTGGGACGACCTGCTCTCTTGCTGACACTGCAGGTACCCTTCCCCCTCCCCACACTCAAATGATTTTTCCAGAAGTCTGTGTATACCTATGTGTGTTGCTTTGCCTCCTGACCTTGTCCTGTTCCGACGCTGGGTCCTACATTCACCCCACAAGAAGCTCCTCAGTGTTTACAGCCTGTTTAAACCAGTTCTTAGCACAGGAGATGAATCTTACAAGACAAGCAGAAATCTCTGAACTCATGAAGAGTCTGTTCTTCTGTTCTAGCAAGGGAGGCAGACAAGCAAATAAATGGGTAAATTACAGTCAGTTAAGGGAGAGGTAATAAAGAAAAGTGAGAAGTAGGCTATAGGCAGGGAGCGTCCAGCGGGAAGTTTTTGTCTGGTGGAGGAGAATGAAGAAGACCTCCCCAACGAGGCTATAATGTGCAATGACCTAGAGGTGATAAAGAAGTGAGCCATTGCAGACGCTTAGAGGAAGAGCACAAGAGGCCCAGAAAAAGGCACATGCACATGACCTAAGGCTCTAGGTTTACTGTAGACTGAGCAACAGCCTCTAAAAAGATACCCAAGCATGTGGTACTTCTTTGGAGACAGAGTCCTCAGACCTCCACTTAGTTAAGGGGAGGGGCATGGAGCAGAGGAACCCTTGCTACAGTGTGGCTCTTGTTCCTCCGAAGGGGAGAGGAGGCACAGAGGCAGAGACCCACTGGGTATAGCACTGTAACCACAGAATCTGAGACTGAAGCCAAGGGACACCCAGAACTGCCAGAAGTCACCGGATGCCAAAGAAAGACCTGACCACTCAACCCTATTGCCTCAGAGAGGGCAGGGCCTGCCCACATCTGGATCTTGGTCTAGCTTCCAGAACGGCGAGAAAAGACATTTCCACTGCTAAACACCTCTGTCAAGGTCAA
The DNA here is from genome assembly GCF_982192425.1 of Myodes glareolus. Lineage (NCBI taxonomy): Eukaryota > Metazoa > Chordata > Mammalia > Rodentia > Cricetidae > Myodes > Myodes glareolus. The sequence continues at coordinate 28,398,321 of NC_142041.1, forward strand.
GGAGAGACAGTAGGAGGAGCTCTCCCAGGGCAGGCACCTCCTGGGGCCTTGGGGAAGAGTTGAGACCTGCGTGGGTTGGCAGTGGCCTGACCCACACATCTTGAGGACAGGAATAATATTGACCTTCCTGGTTCCCAGGACAGTTTGTCTAGATCGTGGCCCGTGGCTAGCCCAGAGTTCACAGGTCCTACCTTCCTACTTCCCCGCATGGCTGTGGACGATATTGGCAGCTTGAAATACAAGAGCAGTCGGGAAGACAAGGGAGGAGTGACTGGGCCTAGAACACTGTGTTCAGGGCTGTTAAACAAGCACGTTGGACTGGCAAGAAGGCCTCCTGAGTAAAGGTGCTGCCAAGCCTGACAACCTGAGTTTGACTCCTTGGACCCGTGTAAAGGAAGGAGAGAACCAGCTCCAGCTCCCACAGGCTGTCTTCTGACCGCCACCCACATGCTGTGGTGTGACCCCCCACTAAATAAAAAATTATAAAAAAAAATAAAAGAATACAATCTTGGGGGCTAGAGAGGTAGCCCAAATGGTGAAGTGCCTGCTGTGCCAGCCTGAGTTCAGAGCCCAGTCCTCATGTAAACGCCAGGTGTGGCAGTCCACATTCGGAACCTTGGAGCTAATGCAGAGAGACAAGAGGATCTTGCAAGCACACTGGCCAGCCTAGCGAAATCAGTGAGCATTAGGTCCAGTGAGAGACCTTGTTTCCAATGGAGAGTGACTGAGAACACGTACATGTACAAATACATATATTCACATGCTCAGTCAAACACATGCAAACACACACATACACACAGAAAATGTGGGAGAAAGGAGAAACACACACACAGAGAGACAGAGAGAACACATTCTTTATTTGGGATAAATACAAACTTTTCCTTTGTGTATGTGGCAAGATGCTTTACGCCTTAAAACTTTTTTTGTTTTGTTTTTCGAGACAGGGCTTCTTTGTGTAGCCTTAGCTGTACTAGAACTAACTATGTAGAGCAGGCTGGCCTCATACTGACAGCGATTCACCTGCCTCTGCCTCCAGGGTTAAAGTCTTGCACCAACACTGGGTATTTTAAAACTTCTGAGTTGTTTTGCTTTTGAACATTAGTATGGTGCATTTTCCTCGCAAGCCCATGGGACACCGACTTTCCCATTCTCAGCGTGGCCGATGCAGCATCCACGAGGCTCTCAGTGCAGTATGTCCGTGGGCACGTGCTTACGGAGCAGCATGGGTTTCGCTGAGCATCATAAGCCTTCTGCTTGAGGAAGTGAAAATCCTGACAAACAGAAAACCATTTTCACACTGACTTTGCCGTGTGCTTTCAAAAGTGAGTCCTAGGAAATGTGACCCTAATTTTCAGTGACTCCTTTGGCTCCATCTGACAGGGCAGTTTGTGCTGAAGGGGCCCTCAGCAGCACGGAGAGGGGTCCAGTGATGGACCCTTGCAGTTCTCGCCTGCATGGTTTGCAGTATTATTGCCCCACCAGCAGGAGGGCCCGTGTGTCATTGAAATGTGGGGATCAAGTTCCCGACACTGTCTCTTTCCCACACTCACACTGGACCCAGAACTGCCCAGAGTTGGCTGGACACTCAATGGACTGAAACAATTCAAGATGAGTATCATCAAGGACGGGATGGATGAAGAGCCACGCTACAAGATGCCATGGCAACAGGGCGGGAGCTGGAAACTTCTGCTAGTCAGCCGGTAACCTCAGTCAACCTGCCCAGCCTTTCTGAGCCTTAGGGTCTCCTCTCTCAAGTGGGGATAATTGTCCCACGTGGCCCACCTCCTGGGACTGCTGTGTCTTCCCCAGGAGATAATGGAGAAAGCACTTCATTGACTGTGAAGGGCTCTCCATACGCTTGGGATAATTACTGTGCGGATGAGGGCTGCCATTGGAGGCTGCAGTTTCTCCCAGTAACAACAAGGGCTTTTGTCTGTCATTCCTGTGTGCTTACTGTTGGGCGTCAGCTTTCCCACTTACCTCTAATTGTAGCCCTAGGAGTTAAGTGCTCATTTCACACACCCATTTTGCAGACATAGAAGCTGAGGCCCAGAGAGGTCAGGTTGTTGGCGGAAGGTCAGATCCGGAGCAATTCAACCTGGGTGCTGTATGACTTCAGAAGTCGACAGGCCCGACTCAGCTCTCTCTACCATGGTCACAATGCAAGCTCTCCATGGAAGATGTGGAAACATCTGGAGGAAAGGGGAATGAGGCCCAGAACCCAATCCCCAGGGCTCCTTTCCCTCTGAGGTTACCAGGTTCTTTCCAGCTTGCCCTGGAGGAATGTCCTCTCCCCCAAACCATTCAAAACTTCAGGCTCAGGTTGGCTGCTCAATAGAATGTGGGGTTTTATTTATAATCTGAGATTAAACAACAAGCATAAAATATATGCATCAAAAATTGGGAAAATTTAAATATAGGTTTATTTTGAATAGTGTTTTGGTAATATTGCTGCCTTAAAGCATGTGAAGGAATGTGTACGCAGAGGAGGATGTCGCAGATTCAGAGACAATGCTCAGTATTAGAGGGAACATGGTCCCATGCTGCTACATTCAATGTGGGGGCGGGAGGAGGCAAGCATGGGGGCATATTAATAATTGCTGAGTACATAATAGGTATAAGACGGATTTAAAATTATATCTTATTGTTTTATTCGTGTATGTGTGTGTGTGTTTGTGGTATGTGGTATATGTGAACATTTGTGTGTGAGCGTGTACCCGTCCATGCGTGCACACAGAAGCCAGAGGCGTATATGGGGTGTCCTGCTCAATGGCTTCCTACCTCGTTCACTTACTCACTTAAGGCAGAGTCTCTCATAGAGCATAGAGCTAAGCTGGTGGCCAGCAAGCCCTCGTGATCCAGCACAATGCTGGAGTTACAGACACCCAAGGGCACGCCTGGCTTTTTACTTGAGTACTGGGGATTTGAACTCTGATCTCCATGCTTACAGAGCAAGCATTCTTCACTGCTGTCTCTCCAGGCCTGAGAAATGAATCTTTTGTTTGTTTTGTTTTGGGAGGTTTTTTTGAGACATGGTTTCTCTGTGTAGCCTTGGCTGTCTTAGAACTCATTCTGTAGACCAGGCTGGTCTCAAACTCAGAGATCTTCCTGCTTCTGCCTCCTGAGTGCTGGGATTAAAGGTGTGTGCCTCTACTGCCAGCCTGATGTATGAGTTTTAATTGTGTTATTCTTTATACTTTTCTGTGACTTGAAATGTTCTCTATAAAATTCAAACTGCAAAGTGGCACCAGATCAGGGGTCTGGGGAGAGACTGACATTGGCAGTCACCACTGTGAACCAGGCTCTGGGCCAGGCTGCTCACGTACCCTTGTTCCTCGTAACCTGCCTTTATGTAGATGTTGTCCCCATTTTACACATGGACCCAGCAACGTGGAGAAATAAGTGGCTCATGAAGGTCACACAGCACTTGGACTTGAGCTGGGGTTACTGTGCAGCTCTGCTCCTGACTTGGGGAACTCTCAGCTACATCCCAGTGAACCTTCTTCTAAAGCACAATTAATAAAAACTCAGAGGCAGAAATTAGGGTTCAACCTGAAGGTCAGAAAAGCAAAAAGGCCAGCCCCTGGCTCTAATCTCTACCTCAGTCTGAAATGGTGATCCTACCTCCAAGAATCTCAGAATGAGACTGAGATTGAGAGCTGTCTCCTCCCGTTTTATAATCCTCTCCAGGGCTGGGATTAAAGGTGTGCACCACTGGGATTAAACGCATGCACACCCAGTTTCTATGGCAACTAGTGTGGCTGGGATTAAAGGTGTGTGTCACACTACCTGGTCTGTGAGGCTGACCAAAGGGGCTGTTTTACTCTCTGATCTTCAGGCAAACTTTATTTATTAAAACACAGTGAAATGCCACTGCAGTCTTCCTTTACCTACATGGCGACCCTTCATCTCCGGAAGTTCTCATACAGAGGATGCATACAAAAATCTTGTTTGTAATCCAACAGGAATTCTAAAGACCCAGAGATACACATTTCACGTTCAAAATCGAGCCCTCAAACAGAAACAAGCAAAACTAGGAACCCCAAGACCTAACGCTACATTGTAGGGTGACCCAGAGACCCCAACAGAAAGGAAAGTTCTAAAACACTAAGTGTTGACATTTGACACCCAGGAGCAGTCCGTGTGGAAAGGCACTTCCAACCAAAATTAACTCCACAAAAATCAATATTGAAGAGTCAGACTTGGATTCCAATGAAATATCAGTTTGATGTTTATTGACTTGGGCAAATGTTGGCATTTTCCAGCCCAGCATTCAAATAACACAATTTCTGAGCTCGCTGGGGCCTCCGTGATCACCACGTTTCCTGCTGACGTCTCTGTTGGGCTCTGCTTTACTGGACATCATGTCTGTTGTGTTCCATGAGGCCTTCTTCAAGAGGTCAGGTTTGTGAGTCTCTCGCACATCTTGTCTCTGTGGCACAACATCTAGCTAATGTCTTCCTTTAAAGAGTCAGAATCTTTGTTTATAAGCTAGGAAAGTGGTATAAATAGAAGAGGTCAGAGTTGAGGACCCCGGGTACCACACTTTTTTCTTCTGCTCTTCCTCTTCGATTCAAGTTCAAGTTCAAGTTCAAGAAACAAAATGCAGAAGACAAGGCTTGCCCACCCACCGTAGTGGTAAGGTGGGGCTGAGTTCAACAGACTTCAGGAATTGGGGGAAAAGATCTCCCCTCAGAAGGAAGAGTCTTTCACTGTGCGCTGGGGCTTCAGGAGGCCATGTTTTTTCTGAAAAGTGCTTTTGTCTGCTTAATTAAATACTGTACACAGCCCCAATGACTGTGATATATCTCCCCAGAGTCATGACTGCAGTAGAAAGGGAGCAAACCCAGTAATTACCCACCAAGTAGCTCCTGTTCTGAGGCCTCTGTTATTAAGACATTTGGAGGGATATTGGGTGATAAAGGTAGGGCCCTTTGTAATGTCTGAGCTCAGAGTGTAGTAATTAGCCAAGGTGACTCCTTGGGGACACAGGCCTCTGACAGGCATAGGCAAAGCCGTGTGTGTGTGTGTGTGTGTGTGTGTGTGTGTGTGTGTGTGTGTGTGTGTACATGCATATACATATATATAATCTAATGGTAGGGACCTAAGTAGCAGCTGCTCTTTTGAGCACTTGTTCATGCTGACCAGGCTACTCTTGAAAATGTTTCTTTTACTTTCAGTAGAGCCCAATTGAATGGATAGTGTTCTACTTTTTAGACACGGAAACAGAGGGTCTGGTTGGTAAGGGAATGACTGTGTGCATCCAAGGTCACACAGTCAAACTTCACGTCCAGCTCTCTGATGTACCTCCACCGCTATACCCAGTCCCTGTCCCCACCCCTGCTAGCATTGGTTTGGTACCTGTACCTGGTCCTTGAACTCCCCCATCTTTGCCAAGGCTGATCTTCGGCCAGAAGACTAGTTGGGCCCTCCTCATTGAGTAGCCTCATTCAGGTCTAGACAGGATCCAGACCCACCCCCCCCCACCCCCAAACATCCCTGAGTTCTCTGTGAGCCTCTATCTGGTCCATGGTACCACCAGTTCTCCTAAGCTGTATTGGGGTCCCCCTCCTCTGGGAACCCTCAACCCTTTGGTCCTCCTCTCTGAGCCACACCGCACCTTGCTCTTGAGGCTTGGCCTCTCCTTCGGAACAGCAGCTGCCCTTCTGAGTCCCTGTGGGTCCATATGCGCACTCTCACTGATATGATCCGGGTTTGTAGCACAGTTTAAGTATTCAAACATGCATGTGTCTGACAGAAGCTCGTGGGCATCTCTCATGAAGGGCATTTGTGCTGGGGACCTGTTTAAATGCCCTGCTGTGAGTGGCTATGGAGGGCCCGAGGAGTAGGTTTAGGATGGACTCAAACTGTCCGCGGGGCTGTTGATACCCAGCTCTGCATCCTGCTAGTGGGGAGATTGGAAAACAAATGCCTACATCCTTGAGAAACACTAAGCACGATGTCAGAGTTCGAAGGCATGATAAGGCCACACTGTGGCCCTCACTTATCCAGCCCCTCCACTCCCCAGAGCCTGGCTGGGAATGTACAGACCTCTGAACAGATGAAGTGGAAGCTATCACTGGGCTCCAGCTGTGAGACACGGCTCTGCCTAGTGTCCCCTCTGTGCCCAGGTGCTGGTTTAGGGTTATGAGTCTCTGTTGCGAGCCAGCCCTGTTATATCTGGTTCCCCTTCTACGGCACTGGGAAGGGTGGGAAGAAGGAGCAGGGCCAGAGAGGAAGATGACAGAGAATAAAGGGTCTAAGAACTCTGAAGGCCCTTGAGGAAATGAGGACCGAGGGGCACCCCAGAGCACCCCATTCCTTGTCATCCTTCACTTTCTGTCTCTGTGACAGAAATCCTGAGGTCATTCAGTGAACAGGAAGAAGGCTGGACGTGGTGAATGCTCAGCCAGTACTTACCTTGCTCATGAGGATCCGAGTTCGATTCCCAGAACGCATGTTTAAAAAGTGGAGGGTTTCTGGGCAGATGGCTAAGTGGAGACAGTGCTGGAAGCACAAGCGTGGGGATTTGAGTTTGGATTCAGACAGTCTGTATTAAAGTCAGACACATCAGCGTGCCTGCAAGATCAGGGCTGGACAGAGACAGGTGGATCCAGGAGGTTGCTGGTCCGCCAGTCAGCTGAAACAGCGGGCTCCAGGTTCAGCGATGGACCCCAACTCAAAACCATGAAGAGGAAGGGTAATCAAAGAAAGACATCCTGATGTCAGTCTTCAGCCACATGCACACATGCACACACACACACACACACACACATGCACACACATGTGTGCATGCACACATAATTCACTTGTACATGCATATAACACACATACACACTTTTAACAACGAGCTGAGCATGGCGCTGTACACTTTCTCCACTGTTGGAGACACTGAGGTGGGAGCCAGGCACATCCCTGGGGCTTGCTGGCCAGTCAGACCACCCAACTTGGAGGGTTCCAGATCAGTGAGAGAACCTGACTCAAAAAACAAGATGGGAGCTAGACAGCACTTGAGCAACAGCAGTCAATGTTGGTTGACCTTTGGCCTCCACATGGACATGCACAGATAAAGAGAGAGAGAGAGAGAGAGAGAGAGAGAGAGAGAGAGAGAGAGAGAGAGAGAGAGAGCGCACCATGGTTTCTTGCATGCTTGGCTTTATTGCTTCAGGGCCAGGGTGACACAGTGTGGGAGCATGTGGTGACCTGGAAGCATAAATAATAAACAAACAAACAAACAAACAAATAAATAAGTGTGAATAAAGAGTCAGGCCTACCTTTTCCTTCAAGGACACATGCGTGAACTCATTTCTCCCCATGAAGCCCCACCTCCTGAAGGTTCTACCACTCTCCAGGAGCACTGAGGTTGGGGGCCAGGCCTTGACCATGTAGAACATTCCAGATGTCCATGGCTTCCCTTTCATAGCCGTCTGCTGGACTCGAGAATCACTTGCCCCCGAGAGCCCCGCCTTTGTGTGGAAATAGACCATGCCTGTCTTAGGTTTTCACGTATCAGGTGCTGTCCTGGCTCTTTGCACACTCTATCACTCAGCATCTGCTGTGAAGGAAGCACTAGCTCTGAACACCAAGAAGCTGGGGCGGAGCCGTGTGCAAACCTGCCTGAGGTCACCATGGTGAATGGCCCTGCTAGTTCAAGGCGCTGCAGACTGGTCCCGGGGCACCTCCTCCACATTCGCCCTTCTACTGGGATCGTACCGATCCTTCTCATATAGAACACTTTGCATGGGTAAATTAAATGCATGGTTCTGGGCATGCCCAAGTGCCGTGTGACTGGAATGACAAGGTCTGGGCTGTGGTCAGAACCCCTAAAGCTAGAAGACGAGTAGGAATAAGGGAGCTTCATTGTCTTCTTCATACATTGCTAGGATATTGGGTTTTTCTACAAACACATTAGCAATTCCCAACATATTTTTGGGTTGAATGACTGTGATCCTAGCACTGGGAAGGCTGAAGTAGGACTGTGAGTTCAAGGCCAGGCTGCGCTAAATGATGAAAGCCTGTCCCAAGACCTCAGTAACAATAATAACCATCACAGCAATAATAACAACAATAAAAAATGTTCTTGGGAAAAACAAACAATTGTAAACAACATGGGCAAAATCTGCGGACAGCATAAATGCATACTGCTTGTTTTTCTATTTTCCCCCACCACCCCTCACTATATATTGCTTTTTAGAAGGAGCCTAGGAAAGCTCCCTGTGTAGCTGCATTTAAACCTGCACGCTTTAATGACTATATGCTTCACTTCAGTTAGCGCCAGGTCACAGGCCCCACTCTGAACATGGCCGACTGTGCAGAGATGGGGGTGTGTCTGTCTTCGTTCTGGTGCCTCTTGCTCTAGGAGTGACTCTCTATGCCCCTGAGGAGTGGATGGATCATCCAGTTCTCCCGTGTGAACTGTAAGCTCCTAGCAAAATATGCCACATGCATCTTAAAAGCTCCACAGATTAGTCTGCTGTTGCGGAGCTGGAATGTCGCAGAACCAGAGCCAAGCGATCTGAGGCTAGTTTTTCCCCTTCACGCCCTGAATAACTAACGTCGGTGTCTGACTTAATGCCCCCGTGACTTTCTTGTGAAACCCTAACCCTGAAGCTGAAAGTGTCACGAGAAAGCACCTGAGACCGATCAGTGGGATTTCCCCGCTCTAACCCGTTCTATTTGATGTTCCACTGATGTCTCTAAAAAAGTGACTTGATTTATTACTTTCTTCTGTTCTGTAACTATAAAAGCTTCGTGAAGCCATTTCTACATTGAAACATGTTATTCGGGGCAATCTGAAGCTGGGCTCCTGGGCTGCGGTCACTCATACTTGACTCCAGAATAAACGGCCTCTCGCTCCCTTTGAGGTGAGAGCTGTTTTTCACCAACACCTGCCCAGATGCCTGTAGTTCCCTGTTGCGGACTGGAGATCAGTGAGGACAAGGACAGAATCCCTAGGAGTCACCAGACGAGACAGCAGATGTGGCTGCCCACCTGGACCTGGTTTGAGGGATAAGCCTGGCGGAAGCACAGGTGATCTTGCTGGAAGCACCGAGCAAGGTCTGTCAGCCAAGCCCAAATGCGGAGAAGGCTGTGACAGAAAAGGTTGCAAGATAGAGCTGAGCCGCACTGAGAGAGCTATGTGGGCAGGGAGAAGGCCTGTGTCCCAAGAATATATAGCTACAGAGACCTGGAGTAAAAGGAACCAGTCTTTGGATGGACTTTGTGTTCTATCCCCGTTCTGGTCCAGATCTATCTGATTGGGCTTCACATGCACCCGCCTTCTTGGTGCTGCTCCTCCCCACTTCTTCCCTCTCTCATCCATGGTTTCCAGGATTTGTTTTTAGCAGACATAATATTACTCAGAAATCATCGACATGAAACAGGTTCTTACAGTTCCCTGAAAGTGAGAGGCTTCCCCAGGCAAGGCCATTGCAGGCAGGACCTGTGGGAAAGCAGCAGGGACTGCTGGTGAGGGGGCCCAGAGAGTGAAGCAGGGAGTGGGCAGGAAGCTGTGGCTTCTCCAGGCAAGGATGAAACTTGCTGGGCTGGGATAGCGTAATTGGGAAAGTACCTGCCCCAAGAGCGTGAAGACCAGAGTTCAGATCCCCAGCACCGCGCTAGGTACATGGTGGTATGTGCCCATACTCCCAGCTGGGAGGCAGGTCAGGGAGTAACCTCATCATGTAAGGAGCTCCAGGTTCAAAGGAGAAGGTGGAGGGACCGGAGGGGGAGGGTCACTGGCCATGAGTGTGCTCTATTCTTATAGAACTTCCATTCAATTCTCAAAACCCATGTGAAGCCTGTAACTCCAACTCCAAGGCATCTGATATCCTCATCTGGCCTCCTGGGAGGGTATATGCTCTCTCTTTCACACACACACACACACACACACACACACACACACACACACACACACTGGAATAGGCTGGGCCAACAGGAGGTTAGAAGCAGTTAGTTTAAAAACCTCAACAGCTGATCTTGGGCATTGCTTTAAGTAGCCTTAGTTTGTGATTAAGGCAGGTAAATGGTGACTGTGTCAACTTAATGAGCTCTCCAATCACCTTGGACCTCTCGGCGTGTCTTTGGGGGATTATCTTGACTGGGTTAATTGAGATGAAAGGACCTGCCCACCGTGGGCAGCATCATTCCCTGAGCTTAGATCTTAGACCATAGGAAAGGAAAAAGCAAACTGAGCACCTACTACTTCTGACTGTGGGCACAGTATGGCCCTTACACTCCCGCTTCCATGACTTTCTAACCATAACGGACCGTATCCTCCAACTGTGAGCTGAGATAAACCCCGTGTTCCTTAAGTTGCTTGGGTTGTGGTATTTTTATCTTCATGTTAGAAAAGGAGCTGAGGCAGGTGTGTGGACGGTGACCTGGAGAATAGGCCCAGTAAATGAGGCAACTCCTGGCCTGGGCTCTGGGTCAGTTCTTTGGCAGATAAACATCTCACAGAAAAGTTGTTGGCTGTCTCAAAAATTAGTCCCATTCTAGGAAGGGTTGTTCCAGGGTCAGTAAGTCCCCAAGATGTCAAAACAGCAGAGTAGATCCCTCCGCCCTTGTGCCGGCTTCATAGTTTATGCCAATGCAACACCAGCTAAAATTCTTTTAGAAGAGGCAACCTCAGTTGAGGCAAAGCCCCCAGATTGGTCTGTAGGCAAGCCTGTGGTGAATTTTGATTTATGATTGATGTGGGAGGGCCCAGATCACTGTGGACAATGCCACCCCTTGGGAAGGTGAGCCTGAGTCGTGTAAGAAAACAGGCTGAACAAGTCATGGAGAGAAAGTCAATAGGCAATGTTTATCCATGACCTCTGCTCCAGTTCCTGCCTCCAGATTCCTGCCCTGCTTGAGTTCCCTGCCCTGACTTCTCTCATTGATGGACTGTTACCGGGAAGTATAAGCTGAAATAAACCCTTTTCCTCCTCAGGTTGCTTTTGGCCATGGTCCTTCTCGCAGGAGAAACCCTAACTAAGAGTCCTTTTGTGCCTTCCAGGTGTTTTTCCATTCTTCCTTCCAAACGACATACCGTGATAAGGCATTTACAACACTCTGTCCCCCTCAAGACTCATTATAGATCGAACACTGCTTAAAGCCACAGTTGAATTTGAAGAATGGGAATACTTCCCCTCCAGATCTTTTTCAAGGAACTATTTTGCGGAGAAGGAAGAGCCGCCTTTCTTCTCTCTCATCCGGCGATGCATTTTCTCTGCAGTCACCGCACTAGCTGGATGTTGCCACATTTTCCTGTCTCTATTTTTATATCTCACAACAGATGCCCGTGCCCATAAACAATACACTGCACATTTTAAGTAGTAAACAAATGCCATACTCTATCTGCAACCGGCGTGTTTGTCTCATTTGAGCCGACCATGCCATAGATGGCTTTCATTGGTTTATACTTACCGCAGTTGCTGACAAAATTCTACCACCTCGTTTTAGGCATCCCCCTGCCTTTTTTCTTTTTCTGCCCTGCTGATGTGGTTACATCCTTAACCTTTCAATGGACATCCTAAATTTTATCTTGTTTCCATAAGATCTTTATATATCTGGTATCTTTTACATTTACTGGCATGTAGGTATTGTAATCACGTTCAGTGAGGCTCGGCATTTGCTCTATATTTCTTATTGTGTCCTAGAACTTGGGTTCCAAACTTTCTGGTTGTTATTATTTTTATTTTGCTGCCAGTAGTTAATTAAAGTTGCCAACAGATTTTCTTGGTACCTTCGTTCACCGTTTTTGTGCCCCATTCCTTTCTCAGCATTGACTCTTTCTCTTGCCAAGTTCATTCTTAGTTTATACTCATAGGAATACCAAGGGTCAAGGGTGGCCAACTCTCGGTATTTGGATGGCTTACACTGTCTCTGTTTACTTTTTTCCCTGGAGTGATAGTTTAGCAGGGTATAGTACTCCAGGAAAATGTTGTTTTCCTTCTGACATCATTATTTGAACTTCTGATGGATCCCAAGAGTCTGCCTGTGGTTCTCCTTCTCCCTCGGGGGTCGTCGGCCACTGGTCTGCAATGGGGATGGGAGAAGAATCAAGTGAGCAGGGTCAGATGACTTGTGGGGTGATGGAGATCGCTCTTCTGGGGACAGTTTCAGTGAGTCAGTTCAACTGTATTCCAGAGCATAGGGAACATATAGGATTGGGGATGGTTACTGGGGACTCACCTAATTTGCATTAAAGAGCACGCTCCTATCATAAAACTCCTAGTACAAGTCTGAGTTATCATGTGTAGAAGCATGGTCCTATTGTGAATCTCCTAGCACGGTGCCTAACTTATGGGCAGCAGGGGCAGAGTTCAAGCAGGGAGCTGTGCCAAGGGTCACACTAGCGATAAGCCAATCGGGCATCCGGGCTTGGGGACAGCCTTCAGATAAGGGCAGCCTCTGGGAAAGCAGGCAGTCTCCCTGGAGAGAGAGTACTCCATGGGAGAGCTGCCAGGCCATGGTGGACTGCGACCTCTGACCAGCAGCGCCCCCCAACATCCGCTATCTACCCAGTTCTTGGCTGCTTATGAACCCCTGCACGTTGCCTTGGAGTCTCCTAAGACCTGACCTGGGGAAAATCTTTCACCTCTGTCTCATCTTTTTAGCCAGATCAAGCCAGCACCCAGCTCAGATTCAGGATGATGGGAAAAGTCACCAAATCACATGACCAGGACCACAGGGCATCCTCCTGTAGGAAGCAGGACTAGGTTAGGACTGCTTTGCATTCTCCTAGTGTTGTTTGGCACGGACTGTGGCCCTGCCTTTACTAGGGTATCACGGCTGTCTTTATCCCCTAGAATCTAGGCCCAAACATCAATGTTTCACCCAAAGCCCATTGGACCCACAGCCTCATTAACATTTCCATTTCAGAGATTTCTTCCTGTCGAATTGAATTCTATTTTTAAAAACGTTTTGTTTCTATTATTTTTACAATTGTGTGAATTCGTGTGTACTGTGTGGGGGTTTGTGCCTCCGATTGCAGGTGTCCGTTGGAGGCCAGAGATTTGGGATCCTCCTAGAGCTGCGAGCCACCTGGTGTGGGTGAAGGGATTCAAACTCGGGTCCCCTGTACTCTTAACTGCTGAGCCATCTCTCGAGCTCCTCGGCTCCTATTTTTGAACAAAGTTGTCTTTCGCCTTCCTGGTTCTGTGCCTCGTCTATCATTCTTGTGTATTCAGTGTGGCAGGGAGGAAGAGGCTGAGGAATGTGAGCTGAATTTGAGCCACACTCTGCCTGGGAATCTTTTGTTTACAACAAACAGTGCTTGTCACATTCTGCAAGAAATAAATGGGGGTGTAACAGCATGTTAGGATGTAGAGCACTGTGATTCTGAGAACAAAGGTTCAGGCTTGCAGGGTGAGAGGGCCTTCCTGCACAGCTGTCTCTCGGGAGCCCACATGTGGCATCCTGGGCTTGGACACCTCCAGTGAACACTTGTCCCTAGCTTGTTCCTCTTCATCTTGTCTTGTATTTCTCTGCTGAATAGAAAGGGGTGGCTCCCGCCAGACAGCTGATGTCTGCCTCTCTGAAGTTTCTAGTTCGTAAGAGGGATAGTGGCTGGAGCCAGGGTGAGCATGGCACAAGGTGAGCAGACGAGGTGGCAGTGCCAACCCATGCCGGCTGGTAAGGCCACAGGAGGAGTTGATTTTGATCCCAGACTCCAACCTGGACAGGCTAGGGGCAGGGTACTTTTCTGGGATGGCTGGTGCCAGGAAAGGAACTAACAGACTCCAGATGCTGGAGAGAAACAATGGGACTTGAGAAACCCCCAAGAAAGGAATGGAAAGGGGAGAGGGTAATGCCAAGAAGGCCCCATACATTGCTGCAACTCCCAAACTTGGAAAGTTGCAAGCAGCACCCATGTCCTCTCCTCCTTCTGGAAGACAGAAGTCAAGGTGTGGCTACTCCTGCTTCCTCTGAAAGGTCTAGAAAATCTACCCCTGCCTCTTCCAGCTTTGGGGATATTGAACCTTCCTTGACTCGTGCCTACAAAGCTACCTGTGGTCAAACAGTCCCCCCCCAACCTGTCATTGCTCTCTCTCTCTCTCTCTCTCTCTCTCTCTCTCTCTCTCTCTCTCTCTCAGGAGTTGCAGCCCCTCAGTGAATTAGCACCTGGTTGTAATTTCAGGGGTCCCATTCAACACTGTTGCTGATGACTGGGAACCAGCCTTGAACGGTGCCAACTGTGGGCCAAACTCTGTGGTTTCTGACTCACAAAATCCTCAGGGCACCTTAGGAACCAGGAACCAGTGTGGCCCACTAGTGACAGATGAGAAAACCGAAGCTTGGAGGGGCACACCCCACTGTTACAACACCAGGGATTCACAGAGCTGAGTTTTAGACATAAATGGTCTGGTTTCCTGCTCCTCCTTCTAACTGCCTCCGTGCCAGCAAGAGGGAGATACAGAGCCCTCCTAAAGAAAAGTGGCCCCCAGAGGTACAGGGGTGAAGAGGGGAGGGGAGAGGCACAGGGATGAAGAGGGAGGGGAGTAGGGTTCTGATGAGCTGCAGATTCTTTTTCCCCCTTCAAGGTCAAGGCAGTTGCAAGTCAGCGTCTCCCACCCAGCTCACAGCTCTCCTCCTCTGCCCTGTTAGTGTGGGGGAAAAAAACAACCACTCTCAGACTGCGTAGGACCCTCAATGCCCGCAGGCTTCTGAGAGATTACCATCAGGACTTTGAGAGGGTAAGGGTCTGCCTGAGCCACCCAGGGAGCCTGGAGCTCAGCAATGCCCCAGGCTACGCTCCTTCCTGAGGGGAACCAGAAAGTCAGTGAGGTCAGTTTCTCTCTCTCTCTCTCTCTCTCTCTCTCTCTCTCTCTCTTTTTCTCTCTCTCACACACACACACACACATACACACACACACACACACACACACACACACACACACACACCTCTCCCTAGGTTTCTGCTCACTGCCAGACACCCATCTGTAAGCCTTGCCTCATCTATTTCTTCCTGGCCAGGGTCTTAGGACTCAGCTCACCAGGCTGGGTTTCGGCTGGAAGAGATAAGGTGCCCTGTGGTGTATGAAAATGACTCCATTGTGTGTCAGGAAACTCATTCCTGCCCTCCTTCACGCTCACCTGAAACATGGGCAAGTTTCGGATGGTATGGGCTGGGGAGAAGGAATGTTTGGTGAGCAAAACGAAGGCACGTCCATGGGAAAAGATGCAGTCTGCCTGACAGGGTTGGAAGGTGGATGCCTGAATTGAGAGGAGGAGGGGCTGGAAGGAGAAAGGGACCAGATTCCCAGGCTGGAAGTGGGGGAGCATGTTTTTTTTTTTTTTTTTCCTGAGGCACAATTATCTTTCAGTTGCAGAAGTTCTCTGCTGATACAGATATTTGCACCTTTAAAAAAAAAAAAGAATGTGGTAATTAAAAAAAAATGATAGTAGACACCCTAGTGTTTGAAGATGTACCAGGCACGGGTCCAAGTTTATCCATATTTGCTCATTTCAGCTGATCCTCCCACCAACTGCAGGGAGAAGGTCCCATTATTCCCTCTTGTGGGAGAAGAAAGAAAGGGGCGCGAGGTTGGGTGACGAGCCCACATCTCATGGCTAGTCTGCAAATGTCACGTGGCTTGAAGCTTAAGTTAAAGGAAGTTCGAACGTGACAGAGCACTTAGAGTCCCTCCTTGCCCCAGCTTCAATGGCACCAGCAGTGCCTAGGAATCACAGCGGTGACTGACCCTAAAGCGGGGTTTTCGAGCTGTGCCAGGAAATGGTGGCAGCCATTGGAGCATCTCTGTGAGGCCTGGGAGGGAAGGGAAGGAGGTCCATATGGATGGAGGTTCAGAGTGTCACCCTAGCAAGTGGGTGGCAGCTTGTTCCACTTTTTTTTTTTTAAATCGTCTCTCTACCCCTTTCTCAGGAACAGCTCTGCTTCCTGGGTCTCTGGCACTTTCAAGGAAGGTGCCATAGGCTGTCTGCTCGCCCACTGCATTGCACATCCTTGTGGCACACCAGCCCTTGTGGCAGAAGGGGGCACGTGGCCGCCCACGCTGTGCCCCGTCGGCACACGTTGCCCTGCTGTGTTACTGTCTGCAGCTTTTCCAAGCATATGCCTCATCTCCTGTTAACAATGGCTACGACTTGGTTTGGGGCAGTGACGCTGGGAGGAGACCAGGAGGACAGCCACCCCATCAGCCTTGGCTCTTCCATCCCCAGCTCCAGGGTGATGACTGATTATGTAGTCAGCGCTTAAAGCATGGTCAAGGTCCTGGGAGTCGGGAGCTCTGACCTGAAGCACTAAGTCTTCAGCTGACCAACTATATGTCCATTAAAAAAGCCGTTTAACCTCTGTAAGCCATATTGCCCCTTCATAAAGTGGGTAGAATAGGGCTCGTTCTAACTTATAGATGTAGATGATAGCAAGGGTCCAAAGAAGAATGTGACGTATTTTTATAAAATGGGAGAGCCGAGCTCGCAGCATTGTTATCATATTGCTTTATTATAACTACTGTTGTTGGTGCTAGCTGGGGGAATTTATAGCCTTTGGGGAATCTTACTTATCTCTCTGAAACAGGCCACTCCTTGGCTCATGAACTGAGGTGCCTGCAAAAGACAGGGTCCAGGAGAGTGGAGGCATTTACTGAAAGAACCTTCCGCTGGGACTGGCATCCGGATGGCATTCAAGCGGTGCACATCTAAGGGATAATCTTCCAGCACGTAGTTGCAACTCATGAAGACATGGGTCAACAAGCAGTCTGCAGGGGTCTCTCCTCTGCTTGGTGAAAGAGAGGGCAGAGCAAGAAACTCTGACCTCCTGGAGAAACAGCAAGTCAAAATGGGGGGCAGGGGAGATTGGTTGCCAGTTCAGCTGGGTTGAGGGGGCAGCTAGAGTATAGACCAGGACCCCGAGGACTTAGGCAGGTTCACCATCTGTGACCCCATGAATGAGCTGCCTGAATAAGCTACATGGGAAGTGGGGAGCTGGATGGGGAACCAGGCTAGGCAAAGCCTGTTAGTATAGCAATGAGCTCTCCCTGTGAGCAGGAGTACACCTGGTCGTCAGGTGCTTATTCAATAGGGAGCAGTGAAGGGATTTCAGTGTGGTAAGTCTGGAATACAGTTTAAGAAGTCACATTTTAAAGAGCTGTCTCCAATGAAGAGGGCCACACCTTTGGAGAGGGCCACCCTGTGTCCTGTGTGGGTCTTTTCGACCTAGCTTCTAGTTCCTAAGACCTATCCTGATCGCCTGTAAACATGCACAAAGCCCAGCGTTCTCTCTCTGCTTACCTATCCCAGACACCATTTTAAAGGCTCTTATACTTTTAGAGGGGTGAATTGTATGTTATGAGAACCGTGTCTCAGTAAAGCTGTTTTTAAAACACTCACAGAACACAATGCCAATCTGAATTCTCAGTGCTATTTTCCACGGAACAGGACCATTGAAGGAAGGTTCTTGTGGTTTGTGAACTGGGGCTAAGGCTGTTTCTCCTCGCTGTTCTAATTATGGTCCCCCAAAGCTCTCAGTGGGAAGCAAAACCCAGAATATTCTTTCTGAAGATCTTGTGTGCTACCCTGGAAGGTCTGTTTTTGCAAAATTAATCAGCTTTGGGCCAGTTTCTCCTCCTGAACCGGCTGGGATTTCTGAGCTATGCTGGAGCTGGCATGCTCAGGGAAAATCATTTCTTCTTCTTATGTTAGTTGGCCGTGCATCTGCTTCAGCCAGCCGACGTGCCAGGCCCGGGAGTGGGGTGCAAACTGCAGAGATGCAATTCTTGCCTTGAGGGAGGACCCAAAAAAAAGAAGAAAAAATAAAAATAGCCAATATATATCTCCAATATGAAGGAGTAGAGATATTGCAAGGCCCACTGAGGGTCTCGAGAGAAAAACACCAACCGGGGGGAAACTGGACGAAAATCAATTGCAATCCTTTTTCTAGGCACAAACTGCTCCCTAAAAAGTAATTAGAAATATTAAATTCCTCCTCTCGCCAGCACCAGAGAATGGTGTCCATTGAGGGAACACAGTGGAAAGATTCCAGATCAAATCCATCGCTCCAAAACAGCCGCTCAGATCTTGGGTGCAGCAAACAGGGAGGTGCCGCTAGGAGGACTGCTCCCAGCCTTTGGGATCCTGTTTATCTCTCTGAAACAGGGGGTGGCTGGGAAAGCAAAATGGAGTGCGCTGCAGGAGACAGGACCCAGAGACCGCAATGTTCATTCACAGTTTTCTTCCTTAACCCAAACTCACTGGGCATCGGGTCCAACTTGCTGAGCGCCACGTGAAGACCCCAAGGGCCACCCAGAAAGGCAGAGCCCCTTGCCAAGTGCCACCCACCTGTGCCTAGGCTGTGCCCACTTTTGTCTGCCGAGTCTCAAACTCTCTGCCGCAGGTGTGGCTCCCCACTTTGTGGCAGGTGCAAGGAGTTGCTCTCTGGTACACATTTGCTTGATTGTTATTTCTGTTATTTAATTTGTTTGTTTATTCATTTATTTATTTTTTTGTCTTTTTGAGACGGTGTTTCTCTGTGTCGCCATGGCTGTCCTGGAACTCACTTTGTAGACCAGGCTGGACTCAAACTCAGATCCGCCTGCCTCTGCCTTCCAAGTGCTGGGATTAAAAGTATGTGCTCCCACCACCTGGCTATTTTTGTTATTTTTATTGGATGTGTTTCCTGAGTAATCCAAGTAGCTTTTTCCAAAATACACTTGGCAGCTCAGCCCCAGCTTTCCTGGTAGCTGAGTGACTTATATTGGACTTGGTGAGATCCCCTGCTCAGGCGAGTGGTTACCAGAAATCCCCGGCGTTGTGGGTTATGCACACAGGTCTAGCTTTGCCGACAGCACTCACCATTAGATCATGCCCAGCTTACTGCAGGACACTCAACAGCCTAGGGGACATTGACAATGATCAGCGCTCATCCCACAGTGTCCTTGACTTCCATGGCAGCATGAGATAAATGGAGAGACTTCCCTTAGAGCCAATGTGATTGCTTCAAAGGTCTCTTCTCTGTGTAATGGTGTCCTTCCTTCCCATGCTGGCCCTTCCTGTCCTCTGAAGATTAAATCGAGGTGATAGATAATGTTGGGGTTTCCTCAATTGCTGTTGAAAGCTGATATCAACCTTCATTAAATTTAAGAACTTTGTTCATCAAAATATAGTATCTAAAAAAAGAAAGAAAAGAATGTCAGAGTGTGAGATGAAACCTAAGAGTTTTGTTCACTTAAAAAAAAATGAATAGGCAGCCTGGCAGTGGTGGCGCACGCCTTTAATCCCAGCACGCAGGAGGCAGAGGCAGGTGGATCTCTGTGAGTTTGAGGCCAGCCCGGTCTACAAGAACTAGTTCCAGGACAGTGTCCAAAGATACACAGAGAAACCTTGTCTCAAAAAAACAAAAAATAATAAAATAAAAAAAATAAAAAATAAAAAATGAATAGGCAAAGACTGGGCGTGACGGTGTATTCCTTTCGTTTCAGCACTAGGGAGACAAGAGGCAGGGGGATCTCTGTGAGTTCAAAGCCAGCATGATCTATATAGTGACTCCTAGGGCTACATAGTGAGACCCTGTCTCAAATAAAAAAATAATAAGGGTATGTGTGTGTGTGTGTGTGTGAACTCATTAATTATACTGAAATAACCTTAATAATAGATAAGGAAAAGGAAAAGTCCAGTTTTACAGGGTTGCACAGACATTTTTATGTAAAAGTATATTCCTCTTACAGATAATGGAAGGATATCCAAGTGCCCAGATACAAATACTACCCACTCCAGCATCAACATTTATCACAGAAATGCAAAGGGTTTGTTTCTTGGAGCAACCGTTACCCAGATGCCAGAGTGCCTATGAATGGAGTGAGGGCTTTTGAGAATGTGGTGCAGCTGGGATGCTGGTTTCCTAATGACCTCACTTGGGGAAAAACGACAAGCATCCTTGTGTCTTAATCCTCTGCTGTTGAAGGTGAGCATTTTCCAACAGCCTGGAATCTGGCCTGGGCTATGGTGCACCGTGTGGATGTGGGCAGGGTGGACGAGGCCTGTCGTGATCAGAGAGGATTTGGAGCAGAAAGTAGTACCCAGGCTGTGTGCAGGAAGGTGACAGGAGAGGTCCTCACTAGAGAACAAGAGTGCGGATCAGTTTTTCATGCTCGGGAGATCACAATGGACAGAAGCAGGACAGCAGAGGGGAGGGGCGGCCTGGAAGCAGAGACACCTGTCTCTGCCCTGGGTACATGATGAGGACAGACCCAGCGGGAACAGGAAGGCTGAGGAGGCCAAGAGGCTCTGTAGAGGACCCATGACTCTACTGGGCATGAGTGGTCCAGCCACTCATGCAAGGCTGCCCCCCAATTTTCTAGCTTGGCAACTTGTGGAGGGGTGTGTTCATACTGATGCTCCTTCAAACCAGGAGGATGACAGCGGAGCCTGATGGGGTTCCAGGGCATTTGCTGAGAGTCTTTCCTGTGAGGAAGGCGAGTACGGAGAGAGCTGCTCCACACTTGAGTCTGGAGCCCCTCTTTGCGTGCCGTCCTGCCGTCTCACCTTCTGCGACACTGGCTAGGATCCAGGTTTGGACCAGTGGTACTCTGTGACCTAGAGCTGGGAGAAGGCATCTGGGATAGCTTCTGGAGATGCTGACCTGTGGACGTGGCTGCTGCTGAGGAGGGTGGAGTGGCCTAGAGATACTGCCAGTGGAGGGCAGGAGGAGAGAGGTGGAAGCTGCCCTGCCTGATGGAGCTTTTAGAACATGCCTGGCCCTTCTTTTGTTCTTTCTGTTTATTCACTCTTGAGATTTTGCTTAAGGCAAAAAGCCAATTTTTTCCTCTTTTGGTGCAGTGGAAGAGTGGGATAAGCTGCCTCAGCCAGCCCCCTGCCAGTTCTGGCAAACCACACCAGCATGCTCCTTTCTTGGTTGGCCTCCGTACATAAAACCTCCTACATGTAGGCGCCCTCTTCCGTTCTAAGGGATCTCCCCACAGATCCTTCTATCTGCTTTGGCTCCATGGGCCTGGAGCATCTTTGGCCTCCTGCCCCAACCTTTTGTATCCTTGCCTTATCTTCCAATCCCGAACACCATCCTTCCTTCCTCACTTGGAAAAATGTTCCTGGTGACTCATGCCTAGGGTCCCAGGTCTGGTGTGTGTCCTGGATTTACACTGAACCTCTGAGTAGCACATCTACGTTCCCTGATGGCACTATTGCTGGCTGTGGGGTAGGGGCATAGAGATCACTTTCTCTGTGGTACCCAGAGACCCCTGAGCCTGACATTCAAGTCTCTTTGCAATTTAATTTGAGTTGACTTAAGAGAGACCTCTAGGGCCAGTGAAATGTCTCTATGGGTAAAGGCGCTTGTTGAAGAGCCTGATACCTTGAAGTTTGATCCCTGGGACCCACATGGTAGAAGGAGAGAGCTGGCACTCAGGGACAGGTTGTCCTCTGACCTCTACTCACTCACTGTGGCACACACACACACACACACACACACACACACACACACACACCAAATAAAAACAAGGTGGGATGCATTTCAAGAAGAGAGAGAGAAAACCCTGGTCCCTTATGACTGCTTGCTTGTTTCCCGACTGCTCAAACCCGAATAATCACACAGAAATTGTATTAACTATAGCTCTGCTTGGCCTATTAGCTCAGGATTCTTATTAACTAACTCTTACATCTTAAATTAATCCATTTCTATTCATCTGGGTATCGGCATGAGGCTGTGGCTTACTGGTGAGGATCTGGCATCTGTCTCCTTGGCAGCTACATGGTGGCACTCTGACTCTGCCCTCTCTCTCTCTCTCTCTCTCTCTCTCTCTCTCTCTCCTTCCCTCCCTCCATCTATCTATCTATCTATCTATCTATCTATCTATCTATCTATCTATCTATCTATCTATCTTCCAGCCTGGCTATATTCTGCCCTGCTATAGGCCAAAGTATCTTTTTTATTAACCAATGGTAACAAAACATATTTACAGCATACAGAAGGGAATCCCACATCAGTGAGCTGAGACTTGGAGGGTGTACTGGTGTCCAGGAGGTTTTGTGGGGGAAGGGTCCATGTTTACTAAGTTGATTGATGGTTAGTTCTACAAACTCGCCAGTATTGAAAAGCCTGCTCTGCCCAGAATTAGGAGCAGAGAGGACCCAAGGCCCTGTAGCAAGCCACAGATGCCATGGAGGATTATACCAGGCTGCTCTTACCTTCAAGTATCCACTGTTGTGCTCGGCAGCATTTTCTGGAAGCCTGCATTGTTTACTTGTCTCGCTGCTGTGACAAAATATCTAAAAGCAACTTAAGGAAGGACAGGTTTGTGTTGGCACAAAGTTTGAAGGTACTGCCCATCATGGCGGGGGACCCACAGCAGCAGGAGCTTGAGGCAGCTGCTCACGGGTCCACAGTCAGGAAGGAGACAGAGAGGAATGCTGGGGCTCAGGTCACTTTCCCTTTTAATTCAGCCCAGAATCCCAGCCAGCATAGTGGTGCCTCTGCTACTCAGGAGCATTTAGGTCAAATCCTCCCACTTTAGTTAACTTAATCTGGATAATGCCTTATAGGCTTGCCCAGAGGCTGATCTCTTCTGTCATTCTAGATCCTGTGGCACTAACAATTAACACTAACTTCCCAAAAGCCTGCACATAAAGTCAGCAGAAAGGACTTGTGTGGATAGATGGTGGTGGTGACCCTAAGTCCGCCCTGCAGACTCAGACTAAATCTGCTTTCAGAGGTTCCCTGGGAACTAGAATGCTTACCTTCTCGGTTACTAGCGACCCCACCCAGGAATGAGACCCTCCTTATCTCTCCCTACTGGCACAGCAATGGGTGGATGCCTTCTTTGTTTCTGGTGTAGTTTGGAAAGATGACACAGAGCCCAAGGTCAGTGTCAGGCCTAGGAGAGCTGGTACTGCATGTGTCCCACCCCCAGGTGAGCTCACTCTGGGGCACGGGGCAGAAAGGGAGCCAACAATATAAACAGACCTGGTAACGAAGGGCAGAGTCCACCCACATGGAGGCCCCTGCGTTCATCCACATGGCCTATGGTGGGCTCAGGACTGTCCTATGGGTGACTACACTCTTGATTACTGGGTGGCCTTCTAAGAGATCCTCATTCTGCCAACCCTGCAGAAATACATCCACGCCCTGCTGCCTATGGCCGGGCCTGCCCAAACTCGGAAAGTGGTCCCAGTCAGCTCCGTTACACACAAGCTGATCTTGTACAACTTTGAAGATTTTCTTCTCCTTTCCTATGCAAAGTTTAGGTTTTCCAGTAAATAGTAATTAAAACCAACATACACAGAGACAACAATGCCACATTTTAATTTATTTATTGCGGCTGACTGCATCGCCAGCCTCCTATCGAAATCCCTTTGTTTCCTCGTGTAACGCTCCGCATCAGTGATCTGGCTTGTTGTGTGGCTTTGTGTTTCCTCTGCTTCTGGAGAAGGTGGGTGATGGCGTGTGGGTGTAGGGTCACAATTCCGTACCGTACCGTGCTTAATGTTTTGGCTCAGGACGGTGGGGCGGTCCTGTTCTCCCTCCTATTGAAAAGCTATCACCTCCCACTTCTTTCTTCCCTCTTCTTCCTCTGTCTCCTCCTCATCCCTCCCCTTTCTCCACGAAGCCTCTCTGACCTCCAGTCCACTTCAGAGGTGACTGCCGCCATGGCCTGGCTCTGTGACATCCTCACACCCTCCGATGTTACCAGCAGCACATGCTGGGCCCTGCTGTCCTCTGCCACACACCCCAGATTGTGGTTCTTCCTCCTCAGGGAGGATTTCTGGAGTCTTCCTTGTCTGCATCATCACCCAGGTGGCTTTAGAGACCAAAGATGATTAGGATGCTTGTTGCTACTTCATTCTTGATACTCTGTCCCTAGACTCCCGGGCACGAGTAAGCGTGTGGATAGCGGCTCCACGCTGTCTCCTCCTCGGCACGCCTCGTGATGCTGAGCAGATGATGTGCGTTCTAGACCTTGTATCTCTGAATCTGTAGAGTGTATTCATGGGAAATGGCGTGATATGCGGGCATGAGTCGGGCTTGGCACACTACCCAGCAAGCCTCAGTAATGGAGAGCTGTCATGGTCTGTGAGCGTGTCCTCTGTGCCCTAGTAGACACTCAGTCCTTGCGTATTGTCCCCAGCCTGTCATTTGTCACCACCAAGTTCCCGGTTTAAGAATTGGGTTTAATGCTCCATTAATGTATGTGGAACCAAGTACCTCTGTAAGTGTGTGTTTTACAGCTTATGAGGGTGCTGGGGTGGACTGTCCTGAATCCTGGTCCCACAGAATTGTCGTGTGGGCTCAGACTAGCTAGACTCCTTGGGTTTCCTGGCAGAACATTGCACCATTTGGCCCAGTTGGCTCCATGATCCCTTCTTGACTGAACTGACATTTCCTTGGATGTGGGTCATAGTGAAAGGGCACCCATGGGGGTGGCCACAGTAGCTATGGTTGAGACGGCAAATCAGCACTGAGCAGCGTAGAATTCCCCTACCTTCCTGTGGAGGACTTGCACACGCCTGCTTGAGAAGAAGAGCTATAGATTCCCCACCCGTATCTTGATCAGGATGCCAAGGCGGACGTCCCACCTGCTGTCTCCTGAGGGAAGCAGATCTCAGCAGAACCCATGAAAACAAACCTCCCACCATGGAGGCCAGGGCCTTGCAAAATGCACGCAAGGATGGAGACTGATGGTGGCAGGGTTGGCAAGTCTGGTTGTCATGCCAACGGATTGTCCTGAAATAGCAAGCAAGAGCAAGGGGCGGGTCCCCATATGGTCCTGTCGTGTCCACACTGCCCTTTCCTTCGGTGCTGCTTCCGAAACTGGTCCAGGCTTACACAGGAATGAAGTGGGAGGTGGAGGTGCCTAGGGCGACCCCTCTCACCTGTCTTGATTGGCACTGTACAATTGTGAGCGGGGAGGGTGCATTGAATCACACCCCAAGGCCTAGTGGTGACTCCTCCTTTCTCCCATGGGGCTGTGCAATAAACACTGACTTACCATCCAGGGTTCCAGGACCAGGAGGTCCTGAGACAATCACTGGAAGAGCCTGCCATGTTGAGGCACTCCTAGAGTATAACTCGCCCCCAAGCATTGAATGAATGAACTCTTTTAACCTCAATCAACCATATGAGGTCCTTATTTACAGTCCTTGAGGTGGTCAGGCACTGAAGCAGGGAGCCTCAAAAGTCTGCCACGGTTGTTCAGCTGGGGGATTTGAACTTAGAGATTTGCCTTCAGAGCCTGGTTCTTCCCTCATGGAATGTGAGACAGATAGAGACTATCGTTCTGTATCCTCGGGGTCCCCCTTCAGGATTGTTCTGGGCCAACCATGGGGAGGACATCCCACTCAGAAAGACTAGAGAAAGAGCAAACACAGAGTCAACCAGTTGCCATAGCAGAAGCCATATGCTTTCTTAGGAGTTTCGGGATCTGGGACTGAGTGAAGCAGGTATGGAGCCTAGGGGCAGTCCACGGGTGTCAGGAAACTGGGGTGTACCCCCATGGCCTGCTGTGTGGTCTCTGGGTATCTCTTCCTTCTCTGCAGCTCTTCATCACTAGCTCAGGCGTCCAGGCTCCCTGTTCAGGTTCAGTACACAAAGAGCAATCCACTCCGCGCGCCTGTGTAATAGTGAGTTGGTTCTAGTTCCGATTTTCCTTACTCTTGTGCCGAAGTCTGGTTTGACAACTGTGTTCCCCACCTGGAGGAGTCACAGACTGTCCCTGCGCTCCCAGCCCCAGAGGACACGGGAGGAACTAATGGCTCCCCATCCTTCACGTGGTGAAACCGGCCCCACGGCTTGTGTTTGAGAGACTGTGGTAAATATATACAGAACTTAGCATCTTAGCTATTTTTGAGTACAAATTCAGTGGCACTCCAGCACACCCTGTGTCACGGCCATCACCATCTGTCCTCTCAACTCTGCCATCTTCCCACCAGAAACTCCACTCTTGCAGGTTTCCCAACTTGGAAGGCCTGGGTGCGAGTGGACTCCTGCAGGTCTTCCCTCTTGTGTTTGTCCTATTGCACTTCTGCCCGTTTTTCTTTCTTTCTTCCCGTCCCCTCCCCCATTAAGTTGTAAGAATTAACAATTTTTTTTTCCCAAAACTCAGCAATGGATCTGTTGAACCTAAGAAAACCAAGCAACAGTTTCAGAGTGAAGCTGATACTCAGGGAAACACCGTTATTTTCTGTAAGAAGGTGAAGAAATCCTGGTGTAGCTGCCTATTCCCTTGGAGAGTTTATGAAGGCATGACTTCTTTTTTCTTTTTTTCTTTGCTTTCTTTTGTTTCTCTGTAGCTTTGGAGCCTGTCCTGGAACTAGCTCTTGTAGACCAGGCTGGTCTCAAACTCGCAGAGGTTCGCCTGCCTCTGCCTCCCGAGTGCTGGGATTAAAGGCGTGCGCCACCACTGCCCGGCAAAGGTATGGTTTCTTTGCCTTCAGAGGTGGCGAAGGCCCAGGAGGTTATGGTGGGTGTTTATGGAGTAGAGTTCCGGGTAAGAGGACCAGTGGCAGTACACACAGCGTTACTTCTCCCCTGAGTCTGAGCCCCTCAGGATGAGACCTAAGACCCAGTTTTGAAAGAGGTTCTGGTAGAATCATTCTACCGCATTCATGGAATCTTCCAGAATCCTTGGAGCTCAGAGAACACCAGAGGCTACCTGAGACAAGGATCCTGAGACTCAGCGATGTGAAACACTTACCCCAACATCACAACAAATGACAGATTGGTCCCCCAACAGCCCCTGGCTTTACGTCAGGCAACAGCCACCTTCAATGTCTAGATCCTCTTGGGTCATGAAAGTTCTTATAAATTCACCAAATCGACGGTCTGCATCTGAGGAAGAGACATTTCTGAGACTTTCTGTCGCACGCTCATGAGGGGTACATCCTATCTAGGAGGAGTCATTAGGTCGGGGTTGGCGTGCTGCCCCTCCCAGGCTCAGACGAGGCCACAGTTCTGGTGCCAGGGGCTCGTTATGAAGGCTCCAAGACCTCTCCACCCCACTGGCCCTCCTGTCTGAGTTCACACCTGAGTTCATATTCAAGTTTACGTATGAATGCACACCTGAGTCCTCGTGTGAGCACACACCTGACTCTCACTTGACCTCTTGCATGACCTTATGCCTGCGGCCTGTTGTACTGTTCTGCACCAGGTAGGTCACACTGGCTCAGGGAGGAGCCACCTGAGAGGGTCTCCAGCCTCCAGAGTGGGCGGTTCTGAGCGACTGTTTCATGGGCCTACTTCTGGCCCATCAGACACCTCCATTAGGAGCCAGCTCTCCCCAGATCATCAGGGTCTGTAAAGTTGCTTTGACTAGGGATGGCAGTCATGGTGGTGGTTTAATAGTAACCGACTGTTATCACTCATTCACCAGAGTGCTCCCAAGCCCTTCTCCCCAGAGCTGCCTTCCTTTCCATTCCCTCGCACACGGGTCTTACAGAGGCCCCAGCCACTCACCACCCCATCTGGCCTGAGAAAGAATGTCAGAAAGTGAGCCTGGGCACCAGTTCCGCTGGCTTCTTGCCCTCCCTTCAGTTTACTTTGTCTTCTTGCTCCCCACTCTGTTACACCCACGTCACTCGCTCCTCTATAATCTACCACCCACTCACTCTTTACTGTCCTGCTCATTGAGCTCCCTCCCCTACTGGAATGACCGACCACTCCTCAAGGGCAGGGGTTTTGTTCCCTGCAGTGTCCCAGGTACTGAGAACGGTGCCTGTAGGAAGAGCTAAACTATAAATTCTTGCAGCGTGAACAAAGGAGAGAATGAACGTCTTTCTTACTGTGGGCTCTCCTTCCCGCCTTCCCATCTGGATGACCTTTTGAGCATCCAAACCCAGCATAAGCAGCAGCACCTTTGGCTGCACGAAGTCCTCCCTCACTCCTAGCTCTGGCCCAGGAACCTCCTCAAGGCCCCACATTTGCCCATTCATGATGTGCCTTTCTTATCAGCTATCATACTGATGTATGTGGTCCCCCCAAAAAAGTATCCCTTGAGATTTTCACCCCCAAGACAATGGCCTTAGAACATAGTGCCTCAGGGAGGTGATTAGATCATAAGGGAAGAGTCCTCATGATGGAATCTGTATCCTTACAAAATAGGCT
The DNA here is from genome assembly GCF_982192425.1 of Myodes glareolus. Lineage (NCBI taxonomy): Eukaryota > Metazoa > Chordata > Mammalia > Rodentia > Cricetidae > Myodes > Myodes glareolus. Next base: position 28,426,378 of record NC_142041.1, read on the forward strand.
TAAGGGAACTTGCTCTCACCACATGAGTCTGTGACAAGAAGCCACTGTCTTTGAATCCGGAGCTGGAGCCTTCAGGAAACAATGGATTTCTTTTATCTTGGACTCTGTAGACTCAGAACTGGGAAGGGAGTGTCTGTTGTCCAGATGTTGCCCCGTCCGTGGTATTTTGTCCCAGAGCCTAAATGAACAAAGACGGTACATTATGCTGTGGCTGCCCCTTGGCTCCTCTTTGGCCCATGCACTTGTGAAGACAGGCGCTGACTTCTTCCCTCTGTTTGCCCAAATCCTGGCAGAGCTTGCTGGAAGGAGCTCCTTTGTTGATTCCTAATTCATCAAACTGAGTAAACACAGCACTCATGGCTGGCTGAGGCTACCAGGCTGGCTCCATATGTCCCTCCGATGGGTTGGCCTTCTGCACCAATCGACTTCCCATTGATGTGACAAAATGCCGGACGTGGGCTACTTATAAACTCGAGAAGTGTTTCTAGCACATGGTTTTGGAGACTCAAAGTACAAGTTAATTCAAGAGCTGGTTTGGCCTCTGGGGAAAGTGGAAGATGGCAGGACACTGAAATGAGTGTATGTAGAAGCCAAGGGTCCCACTTCAGCCCTGAGCAGAGAGCAGGGATGGGTTCAAATCCAGGTTTCTTACCAATCCTTGCTCTAGTTACTTTCTCCACTGCTGTGGCCAAATACCTGTTGAGAGCAATTTAAAGGAGTTTGGGCTTAGTTTGGTTTGCTGTTTGAGGGGATGCAATCAATCATGGTTGGAGGAAGGGTCGCAGTGGCAAGGGTGTGAGGCACCCACAGTCAGTGTGCTGGTTTGTTTTTTGAAAACTTGTCACAAATCTAGGTATATCTGGGGAGAGAGAATCTCAGTCGAAGCCTTGCTTTCATCAGATTGGCTTATAGACTGATGGCATAATAGTGATGCCCAAAGATTAATGGTTGATGGTCACAGGGAAATGTAGCACTCACCCAGCCCTAGTCCATGAAGCTGGGGAGTGGCTGCTGTCCCCAGCTGGAAGACAAGTGAGACACATAAAGAACTGTCTCTGGGACTAGGGACGCTTGGTTGCATGCAGGAGTGGCAGTCTACCTCCCATAGCAACCACCCTTCGTCTTCAAGCAGGTGCCTAGCGAATGTTCGAGTAGGAATCCTCGGCTTCTGGGTAAACCACAGGACAGCTCCCTATGAACTACCAGTGATGGTTGGGCTTGAAGATGTAGCTTCCCAAGGTGGTGGGCAGAGTTGTGGGCCAGTCTAACCCACTTGCAACAAACGCTGAGCTTTGTGATATCCCCAGGGCCCTAAGTACCCTCTTCTTCAATTCCCAATGATCCAGAACTCACAGATTCCACTGGAGAGGTTGGAATTTCTCCCTCTCTCTGAGTCTCCCTTCCTGTCTCTCCCCTCAGCCGTCTGCTTTGGACTCTGCACCTCCTGCCTAGACAGACGCGCTCATCTCCTGCCGGTGTCTCACCTGCCTCTCCTCCTTCATCATGGCCTTCACACATCTGCCTGGGTCCTCTTCCCTGCCCTCAACTCTGGTGACGTCACTGCCAGAGTGGAGCAATTTAAGAACCTCCAGAGCTTAATAGACAGAGAGATTTTTCTGTTTGAGATGATGGAGAGTTCTGGAAATAGATAGTGGCCGTGGTTGCACAACATTGAGTGCACTTAATGCCACAGAACCGGCCACTTATAATGATTAAAATGCTAAGAACAAGGCCTGGAGAAAAAGGGGAGCCCCTGGCCTGTCTCACAAGCCTTCCAAGTGTGGCTCAGCCTATCCCTTTCCATTTACCCAGTAAGTGCCCCAACACAGGCCCATCACACCGCTCTAGCCTTACCTCCACGGTTCCCGTCTCTGCCTCTCCTCACAGCTTCTCAGGATTAGAAATCTGGCTAGAATACACTTCCATGCCCTGCTCCCACAGAGCTCCCCCATTCTCTCACTGTACCCCATCTGGGGCAGTTTTAAATACTCGTTTGTTCCAAAGAGCTTATGGTTTAGAGTATGATGGCCTATTCTGAATACAGACTTCATGACTCTCCCTCCTTGTGACCTTGAGCTTGTCAGCAAAACTCCCTGAACCTCTATTTCCTCCTCTGTTAAGTGAGGGCTAAAAGGGTCATTGCAAATATTGAACAAGATACATTATGAATAGCAAATGAGATAATGCATGGGAAGACTTCGGCATGGCGCCTGGCACGCAGGTCAATGCTAAGTAAGAACTGTGTATGAATTGAGTCAAAACTCAGCTGTGAACAGAAACCAAACTGGGAAGGCTGAAGGGGCCTGAGGAAGGAGCAGGACCCTCATCTGTGGGCTTGTGACACCTGCTTCTCCGTTCCCTATGACTGGGGCTTAAGGTGCTCTCTATCCCCTGCACTTGGGTGTGGCTGTACATCTCACCATCCTATCTGGTCAGAGGGTCGCGTTCAAGGGCTTGCTGAGCCCCTGCATGCTCGTCACCTTCTCCTTTGGCAACCAGCAGGGTGCAGGATGGTGTCTGTTTCATCAGATGGACAGAGTATCTACGATGTGTCAAGCCTCTTTGATGAGGAAGAAATCAACTTCTCTGAGAAGACTCATTTAGGTGGTGGTGGTGGTGGTGGTGGTGGTGGTGGTGGTGGTGGTGGTGGTGTGTGTGTGTGTGTGTGTGTTGGAGGGGAAGGAGTTTGTTGCCACAATGTAGCCCAGCTTTCTTCACTGACATATTCACTACCTCCTATTAAAGTGAAGGGCAGACGAGGCAGGTCACAGAGGGAAGCAGGGTAGGTCCAGAACCCGGTGCTGATGTAGTTTGGCTTACTCTTTTCTTGTGCCTTCATCTTTTACCTTCCCATCCCTGGGCTCCTGCGTGTTTTAATGCATTTCATGGATAGCACGAGCCACTCAAACCCACAGCGTCTGGTAGTGCCCAGGTTCCCTGATGATACGTGTCTCTTCCAAGGTGCTGGGCCATATTCTCACCAAGCCATTGGCCAGCTCCTCTCTCCTAGACTACCATTCCCAGCTGACTTCTTTCCTCCCCAGTACCACTCCACTGAGTGCCAGCTGCCATTAGTGCCTAGGTGAGGCAAGCATGGCTCCCCTCAGCCCCCTCCAATTCTTCTTCTCCACTGGTCTGTTCCTTCCTAAAAGAAGGAGCAGTACCCGCTTGCAGTTCACTGGCTAGGTGCTGGTTCAAGCCTGCCTCATCCCAGCCGCCCTATTTCATGCAACACCCATTCCTTCCCTCTTCCATGTTCCTGCAGGCCCTGCCCCTTTCCACTGCCAGGCCTTTGATCTTGTGCGTAACCTGGCTTGGTGTTCCTTCCTACCATACCACCCTTTTCCTATTTTCAAGCCTCAGCTGAGATGCCACCTTCTCCAAGAAATAAATCCCAGCAGATTCTTCCAGTGAATGCCCCTTATATCTCTGCGATCTTTCCAACGCCATCCTGCCTCATATGCGGGCTTTTGTTTGAATGTGTCCTCCCTTGCTAGCCAGAGCTGTAGTAATATTTTCTGCATCCCCCAAACCTGGTTCAGTCTGGGAAGAAACATAAGAATGTTCTATAAGTCCTTATTGAAATCTCCATTATGTTACTTATCACAGTTCCCTCAAATATGTCCATACCTTTCACTCCCTATAGATTACAAGCACCCTGATGGCAGGGCCATGTCCTTCTTAGCTCCTCCCTCAGCACTCTGCTCAGGTCCCCCTGTGCCCCTCAGCGCTGGAGGCAATCCGGTGGCACACAGCAGGAATTTGGTCCCTCTTTTGCAGGTGACCTGAGGGCCCCCCCCAATCCCTAGGGAAAGGGCTGAAAATGCCTGATATTTGCACAGACCTGCAGGAAAGAACAGCCCCTCCTGATAGGCAGCCCAGGCAAGCTCCGCGTTTGTGACCCTGACTTTTTAAAAATGTCACACCTGCATATGCAGCGAGATTTATCGACAGCTAATTAGGAAACGCAGTTTGTATCTACCAAGCTCTGAAAAACATTTTGTAAACCAGGTAATTGGCTTTCCCAGTGCCGAGGAGAGCTGGGCGATGGGGCTCCATCCTTCTCATGTAACTTCGTCTGCAGCTGGCCAAGAATTCAGAGTGACAGCTTCGGGGGAGAATACAGAAACGCCAGTGGCGCAGTCTTCCAGGTGGACAGCTGGTCAGGGGACTCTGCTCAGCGGCTGGGTGAGCCTCTCCTGCTCTTCCTTGGCAACCAGTGGCATCCAAGATGGTGGCCGTTCCTTCTTGACTGAGAAGCAGATGGCCCGTCCATCACCCCGAGGACGGGGTGTGAAAAACTCAAGCTGGCTGCAGTTAATAAGCTCTTGGGACAGAGCTCTGGAGGCGACTACTTTTATTTCAGGGTGTTCACACCAACGGAGATGGAATCAATTTCACAGCAACGGCCCTGTTCATCCAGCGTGCCTGAGACTCCTGGGCAGGACCAGGTCCTTCCTAGATGAAGGGAGAATGAGATGGTACACTCCAGCTCACAACAGGCTCCCTTAATACTGTTCTTTAGCCTCGTGCTGATGTCAGCATCCTGAATGATAGTGAATGTTTGCTTTCCAAGAGCAAGGCAAACTTTCTGACTTCCTGCCATTTCCCCAAATCCTCCTTTGTCTATACATAATGTCTTTTCGCTTTCTCTAATACGTTATCGGATGCGTTGAATTTCTTTAAAGTGATATGGCAGGCCCTTAAGGAAGCGTACTCTTGGTCCATGTGATCTGATTGGCTGACCACACCCTATGCTCCAGATAATCTGTTGGTTTTCAGGTCCTTTCTTATTTGTGCCACAGCCAAGTGCAGGAAAATAAAACAGTGAGAAATAGAGTCGTCTGGGGGCGGGGGATGTTCAGCCAGAGTCAGGGGTTCTGGAGAGAATGCCTGTGGTGGGAGGAGGAGAGCAGGAACAGGCAGGTGAGGAGGGCCAGACCTCCAGGACTAGAAACCCTGAAGATGGGGACTAGAAAGAGAACCTTGGACTGCAGTACCGCCCCTGAGGAAGTCCCAGATAGAGCAGCAAAGCTCAAATACTGCCCACGAGAGACTCCTGCACTGGCCAGACATGTGGGGGTCTGTGTTCTGTTATGATGCCTACTCCATGTACTGGGTGCTCTCAGAAAGAGTGGCCTCATTCCCAAAGTTAAAGAGGACTCTTAAGGCACAGTCCCTGAAGGTTGTCAGGGCTCCCTTCCTCCCATCCACGGTCTTTCTATGACTCCATCCCAGTAACATCTCTTCTTCTGAGTCCTTGGATTCTTCCTCGCTCACACCTTGGCTCACTCCGGCATGGTGCACTTCTTGCCTTTGTTCGCGTTCCGTGACCAAAATTCACACTCAGTACACCAGGGGACCTGGGGACTGTGGCCTTCCTTTGTGCTTTAGATGAAGAGGGTAAGAACACTGACACCATGAAGCATGTGTTCAGGAATGCCACCCCTTAGGCAGCTGACCGGCTTCCCTGATGCTCGGTTTTCTCGTCTATAAGAATAATGATACTAACAGGATGCAATCGTATGGCCGGTTGCGAGGTGTCAGTGAGACCGTATATGAAGCATAGCTAGGCACCAATAAATGCTATGTAAAGGCTGCTCGTGATGTGATTTATTATTGTTCTTTGTTTCGAATGTAACACGCCAGTAACCCTTTACTGAGTATCTATTCCGCTCAAGGGTGCGTGAGCTCGCTCTTTCCTAGACAGCTCCTGGTCTTTAGTGGATGGCCAGAAAGTGTTTGAATGAATTACTTGCAATCGCAAGTCAATACAGCGTGTGCTCTGCTCAGCTGCCCATGACGCTGCTCTAATTTTTAACGTCACTTAGCAATGATAAGGATGAAGTCCTGTTCTCGGGTTCGAAAGCCAACGGAAAACCAGGAAAGAGACGGGAGTGGCTGAGAAAGCTCCTAGTTTGGAAATGTCTTTCTTGGGGCTGGGGACGTAACCCAGTACAGAGAATGATTGTCTAGCATTCATAAGGCATTGGGCTAGATCCCCCAGTAGGGCATAAACCAGGTGTGGTAGTGCAAGCTTGCAGTCCTAGCACTGGGGAGGCAGAAGCAGGAGGATCAGAAGTGCAGGGGTTTCCTTAGCCAGCCCCATGGGCTACATACGACCCTGTCTCAAAGTGGGGGAACTTTCAGTCTCTATAAAAGTCATAGGTGCTTTAAAAAAAGTTCAAGTGAAACAAACAAATACCAAGGGGAAAGATAAAACAAAAGTCACCCCAAATCTCACTGTATTCAGCATCACCTGACTGCCGTTCTTGACATCTCTCTATGTATTAAAGTAGAGAGGGAGGCATGAAGAATTTAGGACATGAGGTCTTTACTGTAGCCTGCTACACTAGGGTTACTGCTTCTGCATCCGCCTGTCATAGAGGAAGAATGCAAAGTAAGAGGAACTGCATTAAGCAATTTTGCCAGCACCACTGTGAACATTTGTTCCTGGCTTTGCTCTCGGAGAGTAGCAGAAGATTCTGGAAAGCGGTGAGGTTAGACTCTAGGCTTTTCAACTCAAGTGTTCGTTTTTAGATGGTATCGATTAAAGGCCACCTATGACAGAAGGGGAAATTAACCAGCTTCCAATTCCATTCCTGTCTCTGCCTTCTCAAGTTCACTTTCCGAGTGTCCTCCCTCCATGTTAAGTGGGTTCAGCTCAGCGTCACTACCTTATCACAAGCCGCATCCCTCAAGTTTACTTTTTCATTTCTCTTCTGATTGTCTGGACTTTGTCTGGGAGTTTCCCTGTCCCCTGCCACCGTGAAGGTGTATGCAACCTTTCCTGACTGTGAGTCCTGCGTGACACAGCACAGGGCTGCAGTCCGCAGCTTAAAGGAAGTCAATCGCAGGATGCAGGAGGTGATGTTTCATTCAGCTTGGCAATGTGGCTGGAAGGGCTCTGAATAAATCAATAGGGGAAAGACAAACAACCCAATAAAAATCTGGGCAAAGTCACCCGCGTGGAAGAGGAAGCTCAGACAGCCCATAAACACAGGAAAGGATGCCTTAGCTGCCCAGTAATCAGGAACGCACGCACTGAAGTGAGACAGGAGATACCCACAGACTGGCAAAATTGGAAGCTGGCACGGGTGTAGCTGTGAGGTGTCTTGGCGACTGCTCTGGGGAGTATCAATGGCTCACTGAGAGAGTGGGACATGCCCTATGAGTCAACAGTTCCATTTCCAGGTTTGTACCATGGAGAACGCTGCATCTTTGCCAGGATCTATGCATGGGAAGTCTAGCTGTCCTGCCTGGAACAACCAAGGCACTGGGAACACCTCACGTGTCATAGTTAGCTTCACCTGTGAACTTGACACAAACCAGAGTCACCTGGGAAGAGAAAACCTCCACGGAGGAATCGTCTAGATTAGATTGGCCTAGAGCCAAGTCCAATGAAGCATTTGTTTAAAAAATTGCTAATTGATGGAAGAGTGCCAAGCCCTCTGTGGGCGGTGCCGTCCCTCAGTGGGCTAAGGCTGTATAAGTAATCCGTATTCTCCATGGCGTTTACTTCAAGCTCCTGTATTGTCTTCCCTGGATGCTGTTGTTAACCTGCTAGTGAAAAGTGATTCTTTATCCTCCCCAGATTGCTGTGGTCAGTGTTTGTCACAGCAACAGAGAAAGCACACTGGGACAGACACCAAGTATCCTTGGACAGAGGAGTTAACAGAGATGGTGGTGTATTCAGAAGACCTTAGCCGGCCACACTGCTACAAAATGAAAAAACCTGAACTGTGTCCCGCAACACACACGTTGCAAAAACGTAACGTAGAGCCAGAAGGGCCTGCTTGGGGAGTAACACAGAGTGATCCCACTTACACAGTTAAACTAAATGGTGCGGAGCTGGGGGAAGCTATACACATGAAATCCTTAAAGACAAGCTAGGACAGGTACATGCCAAGTGCCCCAAGGGCCCCCTTGGGTGAGGAAGGGTGTATGCAAGAGTGACACAGGACTCGGCTTGAATTGGATATTAGATGCAGTGCATTCTATAACTAGGAATTACTTTTCATTTTCATATCTTACTTATTAGCGTGTGTGTTAAGAGCATTGGTGTCTGTGTGTGTGGCTCACACGTGGCGGTCGGAGGGCAGCTGTGAGGGGTGAGTTCTCTCTGCTTCCTGTACGTTCCAGGGATTGAACACAGGCTGTCCGACTTGCACATCGAGTGGCTTTAGCTGCTGAACCATATTGCTGGCCCAGGAAGCTTTTTTTCTATTTTTTTACATTCCGACCCCAGTTCTCCCTCCCTCCTTTCCTCCCGTCCCTCGCGCTCCTCCCCCTTTCCCCCACCCCACTCCTCATCCTCTCCTCAGAGAGGTTAAGGCCTCCCCTGGGAGGTCAACTAAGTCTGTTCCATCACCTGTAGAAGCAGGACCAAGGCCCTCCTCGCCATGCCTAGGCTGAGCAAGGTAGCTCTCCATAGAGAATGGGCTCCACAGAGTCAGTTCATGCATCAGAGTTGGATCCTGTCCCACGGCCAGTGGCCCCATGTATTGCCCAAGCCACACCATTGTCACCTGTATTCAGGTGGTCCAGGAATTTTTATTTAAAACAAAAGTGTTCTGAAATCACATTGCTAGAATTGAATTCTTGGCATTTATGTGACCTTGAATAAATTACTTAACCTTTGGGAGCCTCAGCTTCTCCACCTGTAAAATGGGAAAGAAAACAGAACTGACATTAGCAATACTGTAAGGCATAAAATCACCTACAATTCTTAATACTGAGCCTAACACACACAGTCAGGGTGCAATACACGGTAGCTAACATTCTTTTCTGTTTTGCTTTGCTTTGGAGTTTTAGATAGAGTCTTTGTATGTAGCTCAAGTGTAGGATGCTGGGATTACAGGCATGAACCATCATAACCGCATCTAGCATTGTTTTCTGTCAGGCAGATGGAGGTATTTGGAAGACCACTGTAGGCTCCACAACTCCCAAACACTTGTGCTCCCAAGCCTGCCCAGGGACTAACACAGACAGAAGCATCATCTGTAAGGGGTGATTAGCGGAGTCAAGGGTGATTTCGCCTAAAGGCATCTCTGAGAAACACAGGCTGAGTTGAAGTATCTGGGGGGCTCTCCTGAGGTGGAGGACCGTGCTTGTTCAATGAGGCTACAGAGCTGGGGTGAGCAAAATGTGGCTCCAGGGCCATATCCAGCTGCTGCAGCTTTTAAAAAGAAAGTTTGATTGGCTCGCAGCCCCCGTTCCTTCATGTATTATCTGCCACTGTTCACACTACAGTGGCAGGGATGAGTGGCTGCTCAGGCCCATTGAAGATGAAGATGCTCGCCATCTGGTCTTTTATGGGACTCTGGGACAGAAGATGCAAAAGAAACAGTGGTTTCCAGGCCAACCTAAGGGAGAACTCTGTCAGAAGAGCCCCTGGCCCTGGAGGGATGTTAGCCGACACGGCTGCTCTGGAGAGCAGGTTGGACACATTTGCTTTTAAGGTCTCCTTCCAGTCTAACATTCTGTGGGGGAATAATTCCCAGTTTCCAATGGGTTGTTATTAATTCTGACACTTTCTTGGCATTTTTTAAAAGGAAAAAAAAATTTCACTCCCAGCATCATTTTCTTTGAAAGTCTCAAGTCAAAGAAATATTTTAATCCTTTAAAAATGAGATTTAAATGAAAATGGAACTCATTCTGGGGTCTTAACTTTTTCATTAGAGGGAGAGAGAGAGAGAGAGAGAGAGAGAGAGAGAGAGAGAGAGAGAGATTTTCATGACTGTTGGATCTATTCCCGTCTATAAGTGCTAAATTTTAAGAGCCCGTGTGTGCTGGGGATTTCTCCGAGGCAGGTTCTCAGAGGCATAGAGAAGTTGCTGGGGCTCAGACGGTGCATTGGAATGCGGGTGGCAATCATTCGCAGGACTGTGGTTCTGTTCCCAGCTGTGTGTGGCAGCGTGAGCTATGAGTAATCAGTGGGGCTACTTCCCATATGCTGGGCAGGTAGTGACCATGCCAGCACTCAGAATTCCCTCTTGAAGCGCATGAAGGACGGTCTAGTGGGGGCTTGCAGGGCAAAGAGGCATCCAACTCTTCCAGGACATGAAGCTCTCTTCTAGAGGTCTGAGTGCAATGTTTTAAAAGTCAAATGGCTGAAAGACACCTTCCACAAAGCGTCTCAAAATCATTGGTTCAGTGAACGGCTCTTTAAAAGGGTCAGGCTGATGCCATAAACGGGATATCAAAAAGCTTCCAGCATTTTGCTGACTTCTGCAGGGTCAGTCCCTAAGAGCGATGATAATCAAGAGAGCTTTGGGGACCTTCTCCAAGTGCCGGCTTTAGGAAGGAGGAAAATGTGCACTCCATGTGAAGCTGACTTCCACCTGAGCTGAAAGGACAAATCTGGGCCATGTGTCTGGGGAAGTGTCCCCGAGGCTTCCCTCGGGAGTTGCTTGGAGAAATTCCTCATGTTTCAGTGAACTGGCCATTGAGCAAATTGATACTCAGCAGGTGACCTGTCCGTAAGTCACTCTGGTGTGCACCAGCCACCTTGTCCACGACAGAGTCATGAGGCCACACAGGACAGCTACACCTTGGGAAGGACCTCTGGGATTCTCTCTTTCCTTGGCTTCAAACATCAATTGCTTTCAGCACGTGAGTTTCTGGAGGCTCGGGCAATGTGTAGCACAGACTCGGATGCTATCTCAGAATGCAGAGGGAATTCAGAACCCATTCTACCCCAAGACAGCTCTGTTGTGTGTGGAACAAACAGGGGGAGATACTGGCCGCAGGGAAAGGAGGGAGCCCACAGCAGCTTCTAAATCAGTGCAGTTCTGCTGGGCGCAGGTCCCTGCTGGGATGAGGTCGAAGCCCCAAGCTGATCCAGCTGTGGTCAGCTGGAAAGTCCACCTTCTTGGGATCCTAAATGTCAGCTAAGAAGATTCAGAATCAAAACTTAAGATTAGGGAAAGTAGCTTTAAAGTAGGACAGAAGGCAGCTGAGCCCGGGGGCACAAGCCTGTAATTTCCGCATGTGGGAGAATCAAGGTGAAGCCAGCCTGGTACACATCTGGAATTCCATGCCAGCCTGTGCTATGTAGTGAGACACTTACTCAAGAAAGAAAAAAGAAGGCCGCTAAGATGGCTTGATGGGTAAAGGTGCTTACCACCAAGCCCGAAGAGCTGAGTTCAATTCCCAAAACCCACATAAAACTGGGTGAATAGAACTGACTCTACAAATCACTCTCTGTTCTCCAGATACGTGCCACAACATGCTATATTCCTCCACCCCCAATAGAAAAAGAAATTGAAGAGGAAAAAAATAGAGGCTGGGAGGTTGCTCAGTTGGAAAAGTACCTGTTATGCACGCCTGAGGCCTGAGTTCAGATCCCCAGCACCCACTCACACAGAAGTCTGCCACAGTGGCATGTGTCCAGAACTGAGAGCGAGGGCTGGGCAGAGACAGGTGGATCTCTAGAGCTCACTGTCTAGCCAGGATAGCTAACTCTTAGCTCCCGGTTTAATGAGAGGCTCTATTTAAAAATATAATTAGAGTATATCCTAGCTATTTTCCTGCTTCTGTGATATACACCATGATCAAAAGCAGCTTGGGGAGAAAGGGGTTAATCTGGCTTCCAGGTCATTATAGTTCCTCATCCACAGAAGGGAGGCAGAAACTGCCGCAGTTATGGAGGAACACTGCTTTCTGGCTGGCTCTGAGGCTTACAATCATCTACATTCCTCACACAACCCAGGACCACCTGCTCAGAGTTGGCACTGCCCACAGTGGACCAGACTCTCCTCGTCAAAAGCAGTCAGGAAAATGCCCCTGCAGACGTGCGTACAAGCCAATCTGACAGAGGCAGTTCCTAACTGAGCATGCCCCTTCCCAGATATCTCTAGCTTGTGTCAAGTTGACAGAAACTAACTCGCCCAGAGAAAAAGAGAGCAAAGACAGATGTCAATATCTAGCCCACACACATACACATACACATACACACACACACACACACATTGCGTGCGTGCGTGTATTCACATGCATGCACACATGCACATGCACACACGTGTATTCACATGCATACACACGCGTGCGCACGCACACGCTTTCATGTACACAAATTAGCTACACTATGCACACAGGATGTGGAGGAAAAGGTGCGAGGAAGGCAATGATTCCTTTGGGTGACTTTAGTACTCTTGTCGGGAGGAAGGGTCTTAGTCTCCAGTAGGTGAGTTCTCCCGCCTTAGGCCAAGAGCTCTGACACAGAGGAGGTCCCGGCTTACAGCACTGTCTAGAGGAAATGGTCTTTTTTGAACACTTAGCTTTAACCTTCTCTTCACTTGCTGAGTTCACTAATTATTAGAAACCTCTAAACTGGGAATCAGAAGTCCCCTCCTAACCCTGGCGAGATGGAGGACAGATCCTCCTCTTTGGTCCTCAGCTTCCCCTACAACAGGAGAAGTGCGGGGGGCGGGGGGTAGATTACATCACCTAGATTCACACATGAAGAAAATGGACTGGGGACAAAAGGCTAAGGAGGGCACAGGGATATTTATTTTGCCACATCAGCACATTTGAAACAAGACCTCCCACTACCAATTACTTTATAGAGAAAACAGCTTTGGCACCGTGTAGACCGGGAAGGACCTGGCCTATGCACACAGCGCCAGTTCTTTAAACGCACTATACCAACCTTGTTTTGCTCATTCTGCCTGAAGGCATTAGCTTCTTTTCTGGCTGCAACAGAACACTACGACCATGGTGGTTTAAACCCCACTCATCTGCTAGCTCACAGATCTGTGCCAGGCCTGCAGGCATAGCTCTGTGGAGCCCTGTACTTGGAGCTTCCTATGACATCATCAGGCAGCGCCTTTATTTTTGTATGTTTATTTATTTTGGTTATACTAGGAGTTGAACTCAACACCTTGCAGAAGCTAAGAAAGTACTCTGTGCGCGGACTAAATCCTCAGCCCTTTACAATCTGTTTGGCTAGTTTGAGACAGGCTAAGTTGTCCAAACAGGCTGCTTCCACCTCCCTAGTGACTGTGACTCCCCACGCGGTGCCAGATGCAGGGCTGGCTCTGAATACAATAGTTGGAGAAGGGTCTGCTTCAATATCAGCTTCAGTTCCTGGCAGAATCCAGAATCTTTAAGCATGTTTTTTTTTTAATTTTCTGTGTATGTGTGAGTTCCTATATGTATGTATGTATGTGTATGTATGTGTATGCATGTGTATGTATGTGTATGTATGTGTATGCATGTGTATGCATGTGTATGTATGTGTATGTATGTATGTGCACTGTGTACATGTCTTGTGTTCATGGAGGCCAGAAGAGGGCACCGTGAACCACCCAATGTGGTGTTGGAAACTGAACCTGGGTCCTCTGAAGAGCAGCAAGCTCTCTTAACGGCTGACCCATCTTTCCAGCCCGAGACTGAGGTTCTTGCCGTTGCAGAACCAAGCCCTACTCTCCTTGACGCCTGGCCCCTCTTCACCTCTAAACCGCAAGGCCGCAAAGATCCTGTCAGGCTTCCAATCTCTAATTTCCCTGTTGCTCTCAGCCAACCATCTCTGCTGTTAAGGGCTTGTGGGACTACGGCTAGTTCACGTGGATCTTAATTTAAGGTCAGCTAATTAGTACCTCAATTACATGAGCAAAATCCCTTCTGCCAGAAAATGATATTCCTGGGAGTAACACTCCAGAGTGAAGACCTTTGGAGCCAAAACCCTATCTGCCATTTCCTAGTCTGGCGAAAATTGAGGCAGGCAAAACATTCGGTGACCTTGGGAGAGTCTTCCAGCTGCAGTAAGGGAAGGGGTTGTCAGATGTGCCGAAATTTGTGAGCTGACCAAGCCAGGAGCTGTGTGTCTGGGAGCAGCCAGCCCTGTTGCTAATGCAGCGTCTTGGGCAGATGGGTGATGTTGCTAAGCAAACAAGTATGAAAAGCTCTTTGTCCTTAATATTGTTTTCACGCAGCTCTGACGATAGATCTTGTGGCTCTGCATTGTAATTGTCATTAGATGAGAACACAAGAAAATCCCTTTCAGATATGTATTCAAACCAGAAACGGCTTGGGAAATCAGGGCAGATAAATGAACCCTGAGCTGCTGTGTCTACACACTTCTGCTCTGCGGAGGGTGGGGCGCCCTCGGCGGCCGAGTGGAGTCAGCTAGTTAGCTCAGGACCCCGAGAAACACAAAGGGGGAGATTTCCTCTCTATCGTTGCCTGACTTCTTCCCTTTCCCTCCCCTCTTCTTTCTTGATTACTCCCCCCCCCAGATTGGTCCACTTGTTTATTGTTTGTTTGTTTATATACCTGGGTGTCTGGGACCCCGGACTGGCCTTAAACTCACTGTGTAGCGAGTCCCCAACCAAGCTCAGGATTTCAGAGGAGCAGCACCCCAGCCGGTTATGCAGTGGCGAGGCTTGAACCAAGACCTCTCACATGTCAGGCAAGGACTCTACCAACTAAGTTACATTTCCAGCTCCAAAATCAAATGAAGATGTGAAAGTCGAATTCTCTAAGTTATCTACAGGCTGCAGTCCGAACTCCCCAAGGGGGCAGTGAGGGTCCTCCCTCCCCCTTCTCCAGGGCTCGAGTCCTCTTCAGTCAGTGTATGTGTGCATGCATGCATACGCACATGCGTGCACAGGGCTGGATTGTTTCTCTTTCCTGATTCTCTTCTTGCGGATTTTCTGACCCTGCACCATATGCTGCCTTCTCTCAGAGCATCCCCGTGGCTCTCCTTGAGTCTGTGGACTGATCTGCCCCTAAGTGCTATCCACCGCACAAAGTGGACACCACGTAGCCCAACTCACAGCCTCTGAGGTCTGAGGCCAGAGTTTCTGGATGGGGTTATCCTCTGTGCTGACACCTGCTCTACCCCTATAATGGCCACTTACGGGGACCGTGGGAATAAGCGAGAAGAAAGGAGACAAAGAACAGTGGACAGACAGAGAGACACAGGGTGGGTGTGGTGGTTCAGGGCCCATCATCTCAGCTTCTCTTTTCAGGAGGCTGAAGCAGGAGAACCAGCCCGGGCAACTTAGGGAGACTCAGGCACAGAACGAAGCCTAAAGAGGGCCGTGGTGTAGTTCAGTGGTGCAGCACTGGCCTAGTGTGTGCAAAGCTAGCATGGGGACAATCCCTGAGAGTGCAAAAAGGCAAAGGAGACAGGTGTGCAAACAGAAAGCACTGGGGATAGTCCGGGGCTCTCCACACTTACTCTCTCCTCACGGAATCCAGATTGAAGCCCTGAGCAGACCACGGTGAAGCCCATGCCCTACGGTCTGCATCCAGACAGACAAACAAAATATAGGATGATTATCGAAAAAAAAATATATATCATATATATGTGTGTGTGTGTGTGTGTGTGTGTGTGTGTGTGTGTGTGTGTGTGTGTGTGTGATTGTTAGAGGCCAACCTTTGGTACAGCAACATGGTATCATCCAAAAGTTCGCACTGCAGAAACCCCCCCAAAGAATCACAAAGAAATCTCATAATGTTCTAAGTAAACCTTTGACTTGATGTTGGATTTGATTCATAGCTATCATGGGCTGGGTGGGGCCTCAGAGTCACTGGTTGGACATAACTGTTTAGACAGTGGTGGGGGTTGGGTACCATTGGTCAGGAGGCCCGATTGGTGAGAGGTCAGCTGGAAATGTGTTTCTGGCAAAGGAAGCAACAGGTGCAGTAACCCAGAGCCCAGAAAGAGATGCCTTTGACTTCAGGGATCTGGAGGAGGCTGGGGAGGCCTGGCCGGGCGAGCAGAAGGGAGAGGGGAGTATGGCATCCTGAGAAGCAGAGCTCTCGCTGTGATGAGAATCCCGAATGTTCTCCCAGCCCTGTGAACAGCACAGAGCCGTGACTCTGTGGTTCTTCCCACAAGTACCCGAGTGTTTTCTAACTGCCCTGCTGGAGGGTCGTCTGGCTGGAGGGATGGATGCCTGCCGGTTGTCTGGGGCCCAGATCTTTACAGGTTCCAACAGCTAGTACCATACACTGGTTTTCAAAGATTTTTTTGATCTATAAGTGTGCTAGTTTTCTTTTAATCTGTAAAAACTATTTTATGTTTATAGGTGTTTTGTTTGCGTGTATATCTGAGCACCATGTGCCTGTGGAAGCCAGAAGACAGTGTTGGATTCCCTGAAACTAGAGTTAGACAGCTGTGAGCTGCCATGTGGGTGCTGGGAATTGAACCCTGGTCCTCTGAAAGAACAACCAGTGCTCTTAAGTGGTGTGCGTTAGGCTCCATTGTCACGGGGAGAGGGGTTATTCTCCTTTTGAGACTTGCACTCTGGTAGACCTCTCACCTTTAAGAGCAGGGAAGGCAGTGGGGTGAGAAGGAGGAATTCATGTTTCTCAGAGCACAGTGATGCTGAGCTCCAGGCTGGGAGGCATCCTCTGTTGACAGGGAGCTGCCCACTAGCTGAGAGGGAGAGCTGGAAGGGAAGAGGGGGCCATAAGGATTGCTGCCAGGTTTTTCCTCTTGCCTTTTCTTCCTTGGGGTGCCCTGGTATATGTCCTGGGTCAGGTTTTCTTTCTAGTCCTGAGCAGAGCTGGGCCCTTAGCAACCAGCTCCAGACTGAGTACAGAACGGCAAGGTTGCGCTGCTGAATTCTCTTCTCGAGATGCACAGCATCTTTCCTCTCCAGCCCCCGCCCCCGCCTGCCTGCGTGGTGTGACAAGTGCACACCACATCGAGTTACCGTTTTGAACATTGTTCTAGTGTCTTGCGACATTCAGTGCATTCACATTGTCACAGCATTCGTCCCCAGACCTTTGCCAGAGTCCCACACTCAAGCCCTTGGCCTATTGAGCAGTGATCCCCACTCCTACCTCCGAAACCACAACTGTATTTCGTGCTTCTATGAATTTGTCCACTTGTGGTACTTCAAGTGAGTAGAATCATTCAGTAACCGGCCTGTCAAAAATGAAGGTCTTTTAAAAGAGACACTTTTTTTGTTCCTCAATCTGACTATCAGACTATTGAAATAATGGAGCCCAAAGTAATGGGGCTCCCCCAGGAATCTCACGCCAGGAGGAGGAGGAGATTGAGCGCTTGCTGGCAGTTAGAAGAGGAGCTTGTCTCAAAAAAGAGACGTCACAGTTCTAGCAACTTGTGAGACCACCTTGCAGGGTGGGGTGGAAGCCCAGACAACTGTAGATGGGTGGCGGGTGGGGACCACACCATGAGCAAGCTGCTTCGATGCGCCCATCCCCAGTCCCCTAGTTAACCTTCAGTCTCAGTTCAGGACTCTAAAGATGAGCTGGGGGGGGGGGGTCACTGACTCCCTTTCTCCTCCTTTCCAGTGTGGCCACATCAGATACATCTCCTTTTTTTGCCATTAATTTAGCTGTATCGTGCGTCCGAATGTCTTCCCTCTTTAAGGCTGAATGATATTCCACAGGGGGCATGTACCACAGTCTGTTTGTTCCTGCGTTTGTTGATGGACTTTGTGATGCTTCTGCCTTTGGGCTGTTGTGGGACTGGTCCTGCTCTGAACACGGGGTACAGATATCTTTGAGTCCTTCCTCTCAGTTCTTTAGGGTTCCCATCTAGAAATAGAGTTACTGTACCGTATGGTAATTCTTCTTTGACTTTTGGGGGTAGACATACTGTTTTCCTCGGTGTAACTGTTTCATGTCATCACCGCTAGTGTACGGAGCTTGCGGTTTCTTCACGTCCTGTCAACACTTGTTCTCGGCTGTTTTCACAATAGCCAGAGTGTGGCCTCATCTTTTAAAATGTGGAAAGGCCACTGTGGAGGGAGTGGTTTTCCTCTGTGTGTAAAGGAGATGGCTGGGGGCTGGGTTTTAAGGGAGCTTAGAGAAGATCTGGGATGTGGTACCCAACACCTCCCTATTCTCAGGTTGACGGTCTGACCCCACTATGGGGCTTTTGGTTTAGAACCTGTGTCTAATTTGGGCCTTGCTCTTTCTTTGTTTCTCCCCAGTGTGACAATGCAAAGGGCCTGAAAGCCTTCTACGATGCAATAAAGTATGGGCCGAACCACTTGATGGTGTTTGGAGGCGTCTGTCCATCTGTCACATCTATCATCGCCGAGTCCCTCCAAGGCTGGAATCTGGTGCAGGTAAGGCTGGAACCCCCTACCCCACTCACAGGGGAATTGTCTTTGTGGGCTGCAAGACTTAGCAGGAATGGGCCTTGCCTAATGTGGTTCCTAAGCTGCACAGCCACTCACTGCCCTGACCCCTGCCTGACCTGTCCATCCATTGAACATACTAAGGGTCCTTAAACTGTGTGTACCAGCTCATGTGTCTGAAGCCGCGGTGCTGCTGACTCCCTGGCCAGACATTCGGGTCCCTAAAATTCTATAAATTTGCCTATGCAGATGATTCTCTCCCTGCTCTTGCCACTTACTCCACAGTGCTGCTCTTAGACAGCACCATGCCTCAGGTAGCACTGGGGCAGTACCACCCCCAGACAGTCCCACCCCCATCAGGTAGCACTGGGACAGTACCACCCCCAGACAGCCCTGCCCCCATCAGGTAGCACTGGGGCAGTACCACCCCCAGACAGCCCCGCCCCCATCAGGTAGCACCATTACCATCCTCCAGACAACAACAACCCCACATGAACCCAGGGCTGCCTCTGAGTCCACCCGCTGGACCATATGTCAGATGTCTGCAGCCTTTCCTTACCGAACATTGAAGTTCTCCTTTGACCAGTGAGACTGCCCCTTTCTTCATTCAACCATTCATAGGCTCCTGGCCAGGTGTTGGTTTTTTATTTACGACGGCTTAATTTTACACCATTGAATGTTTCAGTGGGTGTATAGTTGGTTGTAGATGAGGCTCAACAGTGAGAGCTGTTACTTGGAAAAGGAAAGAAAAAGTAGAGAAAGATATGACCATGAGGATGAGTGGTGGTGACCTATGTGCATTCCATCCATCCATCCATCCATCCATCCATCCATCCATCCATGCATCCATCCATCTATTCATCCATCCATCCATCCATCCATCCATCCATGCATCCATCCATCTATTCATTCATCCATCCATCTATCCATCCATTCATCCATCCATCTATCCATCCATTCATTCATCCATCTATTAATCCATCAATTCATCCTTCCACCCATCCATTCATCCATCCATCTATCTACCCATCCATTCATTCATCCATCTATTCATCCATCCATCCATCTATCCATCCATCCATCCATCCATTATCTATTTATCCCTCTATCAGTTCATCCATCATTTATTCACCCCTCCATCAATCCATGTATCCATCATCCATCCAGCTTCCCATCTATCCAGCTACCCATCTACTCATCTCTCCATCTACCCATCCATTTATCATCTATCTTCCTTCATTTCAAACAACCAAGTTGTTTGGGGCAACTTCCTTTCTGCTTAGAATTCTGGTAGGCACTGGGGATGTAGAACTGAGGGGCGGAAATGGTCCTTATGTCAGAGCTGCTTGCATACTAAGAAGAGGCCAAGCAATAAGCAAGGAAGTAACAGTAATTCTAAGTGTTGTCTCTGCAGCCTGCCATGCACCAGACACTGTTCTGAGCCATAATGTGCATTAATTCAGTCTTCATTACTGGTCTATTATCATCCCCATTTTATATACATGAAAACTGAGACACACGGGGGCTACTGAGCTTGCCTGAGGATTCACAGTTAATGAGTGGTAAGGCCAAAATTAAATTCAACTAGGCCGGCCATTGAAATAAAATTGTAAGAAGACAGAGCTGTGCTCAAAGTAAGCAGGGGTTAAATAGTGACTATGTGGGCCCTCGGCAAAGGCCTCTGGGAGACAGAAACACTGAATCTGTGATCTGAAGGATTGGAAAGGGCTGCTGGGACAAGTACATCGCTGTCCTTGAGTGGGATGGCAAATTCAGACAGGCAGCCAGTAAGGAGGAAGAGTCTCCATGTCTGAGAACAGAAGTCAGGGCTCAGGGGCTGCAGAGCTGGAGCTGAGCAGTCAAGACAGTGACAGAGCACCAATGGGAATCTTCCCTGAGTCCCCGAGGTCTGCCTGCCTTGGGCACTTTAGACAGAGTCCAAGCTTTCGAGAGAGGAGATGAGGTAGGAACCATGGCAGAGGCGTGGTGCGGTACTGGTGGCCCGCTGAGCCGGGCTCACATGAGCTTTCCTGGCAGGTGACAGAGTTACTGCGGAGACCAGAGAACATGACAACAGATGGTGATACAGAGGCAAGCACTGCTGGGGGGATACAATATCAGGAGGTGGGAATGTGGGTGGGCTTGGGTAGCTATGCTCCTTCATGCGGCTAAGTGTGGGCCTCTGCAACAGGAGCGGAGGCTAGACACACCAAACTTCATAGCATCCAGGGAGCGAGAACAGGGCAGGGTGTGTGAGAGCCTGCCTTTAAGCCCCAGGGTGTCCCCAGCTGTTAGAAAACCTTAGCCCAGTCCCTTGCCTTTTCTGAACTTCGCTCTTGATCGCGGGAGGCTCCATAAACACGGAGCTAAGGACAGAGGACAGCTAGGCTGAAGAACACAAAGCCTCCATAGAGAGCCCATGGTAACTGCGGCCTTGGCTATAGGACCACTAGGCGTGCAAGCCTGCCAGCTCTGTCTCCCCCACCCTGTTTCGAATTTGCTGTACATCTGTGACCAGCTTCTTGGATGGCACTCAAATGCAACCCACCACTTTCCAGGTCCGAGGACCAGGTTCAAGGGTTCTGGTGAGATGCAGAAGTGAAAGGACCCGGACACCTGGGAAGTGGGCCGTGCTGGACAGATCTGTGTGCTTCAGTGATTTGGGAGGCAGAATGGTAAACTGAGCCCAAGGGAGTCATTCTTCTCTCGCCTTGTGGAGTCTCAGTGTGGGAAGGAAGGCAGATCTAGATCCTGGTGGGAGTGGCCTGGTAGCCTGGAAATCTTCCTCTCTCCTTCACTCGCAGGAACTGAACACCCATTTGTCAGGATCCAAACTATGAGTTTCCCAAGCTGCCTCTGCCCTTTCCGGAGGCTGAGCTCACCCGCAAAGGGTGGGTGGGCCTGCAGCTGCTGAAGAATTTGAATGCTTTGAGTCATTTCAGGACTGGGCTCTGGGGAGTGGGCTGCACAAGGAGCTCTGAGTGCCCTTGAGGGTGTGGGACACGATCTGGACAGAGACCCGCTGGAATGGGAATAAACCGCTTCCATTTCTTGGGCCACAAAAAAATAGGGATTCACACATCACTGGGGCGAAAACCCATGCTGGTGCTGAAACAGGTTAATTTTAACTTTTGCCTTCCGCTGCGTCTCTAGATTCAGGCCTGCCGTGAGGGAAGCTCATACTGTGTTTGTCCTGTTCTGAGTCACTCAGTCACTAGGAACCTAAATTTCCACACCTCAACGTGAGGACCAGGGAAGGGTAACTTGATTCCACTTCCATCCCAGGCAGGCCCTGGACATAACACAGGGCTCTAATCTGGGCATCACAAAGGGTGAGACCAACTAGGGTATAAGCAGGAAGGAGCTAGCTGGACATCAAAGAAGGGAGCATGTTGGGACTGCAGAGGAGGCTAGGGTTTGGGTCTCTGGAGCTGCATGGCCGTCCGGGAGTTTGCCTGGTGATCTGAGGTACAGGTGTGAGAGGAAGGAGACACGGTGGAAGATAGAGGGGATCAGGTTTTCAGCACCTGCAGGCGATCCGTGGTTATGACGTCATAGGGTTGCTAGCATTCCTTCCCTGGGAGACATGTGAACTAGATCTACTCTTCCTATAGTTCTGGTGACCAACCAAAGTACGGTTCCACCGCAGCTTACCCCAGGGAACCAATGAGTCTATTGAACCATTTACATAGCATGTGTGGGAGGAGTTACCAGCCCCAAAGCAGCCTCGTTGTTAGGTCTTCACTCAGCAAGGATGATGGTTTTGTTGTAGCCACATAGACGGAAGCCTTTCGTTCCTTCATCTTCTCCGGCTCATATATGACGGATAGGACCATCTCTTGGCCATGAGGACACAGCAATTAGAGCAGACCTACGTATAAATGGCTCTGAGGAGGGGCTGGATACTCAGGTGAGGCGCCAATGACTCCCCTGACCCCCTAGTCCTAGGAGGGAATGTCAACACTCCATATGCCCAATCATGACGGTCCCTTGCTAAGTAGGCACGGACGGCAGTTGCGCTTTGAGAATAATGCTGTACCACACTCTCATAGCTGAAGGTGCCCTGAGCGGTGTGGTGTCAGTCAGGTCTGCTCTGGGAAGACTGAACCTGGAGCAGAGAGATCAGACTGTCAGCTTGCAGCCCCTGTGAGAGGCGGGTGATATGCTTGCTTCAAGGAAGAAACGCTGGGGCTCAACTCTCTACAGGGCTAGGTTAGAAGATTCATCGACTCCCTCAATGACCCACTCGTCACCCTGGACCAGCCCAGTGCCAGCAGCTCGGGTGACTGCTATGTACTCTGCTCTTGGAGACTAGGTGGCCAGGTGCTCACTAGGACCACTCATCTCTAGGGATCCTTAGTAAACGCTGCTGCCCAGCTGTGGGAAGGAGGGCACAGGGCAATTGTAAAAGACCGCGGCTGGGGCACATTAGCCCGTGTCACCAAGGCAAAGCCCCACTGTGTGGTGGGGCAAGGACATTTCCTCAACCTGCCTTCTGCTTCTTCATGCTGCTGGCCTTAGTCCATGCTGTTCCCTCAGCCGCTGTGGTCCTTTGACCCAGCAGGAGCCTGTTCATCCTTCATGGGACGTATTCCCACTTCTCAGGAGCAGGCCAAGGGATGCTTTGGCTTATACCGCCACCATGGTAAAGACAAAAATAAGGCCAGGCTCCTGTCAGGCTAAAGGGTGACTCGTGAGAAAGGCAAACACTAGATGCCTAAGAGCTGCATCCCACGGAGCTTGTCCTTTTAAAGGCTTCATGATAGATTATTAACTGCTAAATGCCTGTCTCCAAACATCCCCAAGATGCCCCTGCAGCCCTTCCTGCCTCCTGGCCCTAAGGAGCTTAAGCAGGAAAGCTCTGACCCCCCCCCCCCAATAGGAGCTGTCTCTCCTTGAATAAGCTCTCTGCGAGGTTGGACTGGGTGGAGGTCCTGGGGCCATTCCAAAGGAGAAGGCAGATTCTGTAGACTCATTGCCGGCTAAGTTCCAGTACATTCAGGACTCTGTTTCCCCAAAGTGGAAATCTTGCTTGGTTTTGACATTAAAAAGAAAACAAAAATCTTCATAAATCCCTGAACCCGGTCCTTTGCTGTCTGACGAATTCCGGTGTCTCCCTGAACTGCCAGTCGGTGCCTTTTCTTCCTAGGAACAGAAATTTTGTGATTTGATTTGATGTTCTCGCATGATTATTTTATTAAACTGTAGGTTGCCTGAGAAATCAAACACTTCCTACTGAGCTGTGGGTTGTAGGATTTGAGGTGGGTTTCCAGGATGGCAGGGCTGGGAGGGGCTTAGGCGCCACTGGATTTGTAGGAAGGAGCATGGCCTCACCCATCTTCTCCCCGTTCGAGTACCACCCCTCGGCTTGCTAGAGAACGCCGTCTTGTCTCTCAGACTCCCTTTTCCTCAAAATGGGAACTGCAAGTCTGACGTGCGTTCCTTGCAGGTGTAGTAAGAGTGAACGAGGGCCTCTCTCTCTTGCCAAGTGAAAGGATTTTTATGAATGATGAAACAGGATCTGCTCTTCCCATGACCGTGTCTCTTCTAGTCGGAACAGACATCTGAGGGGAGTTTTGAAATTGCTCTCTGCTCTGCATAGGCTGCAAGGCTTGCTTCCCCTGGCCTTGCAGATCTCTAGGGCAGAAGGGTTGAGGGTGGGTGGGGACTCTGCCGCTGGACTCTCAAATTTCTCACTTCTGCCTCTCCAACCCCCCAGGAGTCAAAGTCTACCAGGCCAGCATCCTGCCACAGCCCAATTCCAA
Organism: Myodes glareolus; assembly: GCF_982192425.1. NCBI lineage: Eukaryota > Metazoa > Chordata > Mammalia > Rodentia > Cricetidae > Myodes > Myodes glareolus. The sequence continues at coordinate 28,450,211 of NC_142041.1, forward strand.
TGGCTGCCATGCCCTTGCCATGGAGGGCGCAGCGAACTGGAAAGCATTTAGGGTGGCAGTATGATTAGGCACCGAAGCGTTCCTCCTGCTGTGATTGCTGCTGTCTAAGAAATAGAACAGTAGCCAATGATCCAGGGCGATTGGAGCCTTTCTTGGCACTGGTCTCTAGAGGGGCCATTTAGAACATTAATAATCTATGAGATGCTTCTACCTTCTGGAGTCATCAAAAACAAAGGAAGGGAAGGAAAGGAATGAGCAATATTAACATGCTCTGTGGGCCAAGCAGAGGGAAGGTGTGGGAGAGATCCCAGGAACATGGGGACTTCAGAAAGTCGTCACTGGCCAGATCATAGGAGGCCAGGTCCAATACAGACCCGTTGTCTGAGCCTGCTAGACAGAATTCCATGCCTAGGGCAAGGGAAAGGCCAGCCACTTTTGGTTTGGGTGCTCTTGATAGGTGGGAGGAGGAGTCCTCGGTGGATTTTCATGGTAAAGAAATGGGAGCTGTCTCCAGGCGGGACCAATCCCGGCGGCTGTGCTAACTGTGAGCCGCTGTGGACACGGGACTGAGGAACTTCAAGGCTGAGAGGTGAAGGGCACAGCACTCCATGGGGCCTGCCCCTCCTTCCCTTTCGCCCTTTAAGGTGGACTACCCAGAAGGTCTTGGCCTTTCTCAGCTGCCCACTCAGGCAGCCCTCCCTCTCCTTTTCCTTGTAAAGCATGCCTTTAAATTGGGTTCCTTCCATGGAACCTTTCCTGGTTTCTCTGGAGTTTGCAGGTGAATTACCCCCATCCCCCAGCTTCAGTGTTCCCTCCCCTCCCCAGGCCTAGCTACACAGGGGCATGTCATCACAGTGCCCAGTTCTGTATCCCCCATGATACTGTGGCACCCCATGGACATGGCTACGACTCGTCGGTCTCTTCCTGCCTAGAGGTCATTCTATGTCCAGCCTAGAGCTGAACAGGGTCCCAGTCACGTGTGTGAGGTTAGAGCAGAGTTCATGCCACATCTGTGCGTGGACCTTTGGGATGCACAGCCCTTTAGGATCTAAACTGCCATGTATTTGGCGGAAGGGTTGAAGAGTTGGAGGGACTTCACCTCTTACTGGTTCACTCACTAACTCATTCATTCATTCATTCATTCATTCTCACTCATTCATTCATTGGCTCATGCCGAGTCATTTGTTTAGCCTGTCACTCACTAGACACAGTACCTGCAGTGTGCCCTTGCAGGCTTTCCCAGACCAGCTTATCATAAGAAATCCCAAGAGAGGGACGCTTGCGGACACCTGGCAGTCTGGTGCAGTAGTTAGAACAGAGGCCTGAGGTTGAGGATGACTGAGCCTCTAACTACGCTCACTAGCAGGGTGGCAGATGCGGGTCCCCCAGAGCCTCACTGAGCTTCTCTGTGAAATGGGGCAAAAACACCTGCCCTTCATCGGAGGCCATGGCAAAGGACTCAAGGACAGGGGAGGTGTACCATGCGGGAGCCCTCTACAGATGTGAATCCCCACAATGCCCTATTGATGCACTTGTGATCTGAGATGCCAGCCAGGCCCTTGTTGGGAGGGGTAATTCTTGAGGATTTATAGGTCTCCACTAGTCTCTAGATTCAAAGTTGTGTGCAGAAATGAACTATCAGAAACCATGAAGGTGACTCAGAACAATACAGTCGGAGCAGAGAACCTGCCAGGAAGGGGGGGCAAGCCCACAGCTGTGGTTGGGCTTTCTCCAGCAGCAGCAGCAGAAGCTGGCTGAGGAAGGAACGGGATGCTTTCAAGTGCGTGGCTGATCCCAATCTATTCTTGCCACAGACCCAGCCCGTATCTTCCCTGTCAATCTGATTGAAGATTCAATTCAAGGTTCTGACCCCCATTTTTAATTCAAGACCACGGCATCGAACGTAACAGCAGCTCCCAGTGTGTAACTCCAGTGGCCTCGCTGCTGATGTGCCTTTCCCCATCAGCCACTTCCACTGCTTTCTGGAAGTCTGAAGGGTGTAAATAATTCATTTAAGATAAATAAATCACTCGAAGTACTTATGGTACAAGAGTGGCGGCTGGCTGTTGCTGCAGCTGTGGCATGTTCTGGGTGGAGACAGGAGGAGGAAAGGAGCCCCCCGCTGGGGTACAAGCACATGGGACCCCAGGATATTAGGTACAGTGCTTCCCAAGGTCAGACAGTGCTTCCCAAGGTCAGACAAATGAGGTGCAAACAGAACTAGATGCTGGCGTTTGTGATAGTGATGTGGGTCTGCTGCTTAGCCTGTTCCAGCCTAGGTGGCTAGTTACAAAGCCCACATACTTCCATCATCACCATGGCCTTGGCTCAGGCCATGCTCCTAACACCACGTGAGCTCCTTTCTCCTCCTCGTGTGCCAAACCTATGAAGTAGACAGTTGCTCTCCTCACGTCACAGAGGAGGAAACTGAGGCACAGAGAGGCTAAACGAGCTCCCAGAGGAGTCCCAAATGACTCTTGAATCACTGCTGGCACCGCCAGGCTACTGTCCATCACACAATCTCAGGAACACTCACAGGGCTCTGGAGGCAGGAGAGGGGATGCAGATTGTCCCAGGTAGGCGGTTTCCGGGGGAAGATGAAAGGACGGTGCAAAGAGGCCACACAGCCCTGCACTGCTGTGACTGTCCCTGAGCTCTCAGAGGTCATAGACACTCTAGACCCCGTTTCTTTGCAGCCTGCATGGGTAGAGGCCCATCCATAGAGGATCAAGGTTAGCCCAGGGCTCTTCATATGGAAAGGGTTCTCATTGGAAGTTATTCTTGATCTGTGTGTAGACAGAGCACACACACACACACACACACACACACACAGGGGTTGGGGGGACAGAATTGTTTTGGTGGTGATGATCCTGTTGTTATATAAGAGAAAGCAACTATTCTTCGGGGATTCCTGCTACTGTATTGCTGTGTTGGGGTGAAACATTGCATGCAGGCACACATACAGAGACACATAGGCACCCACACAAACAGGCACATATATATACACAAGGATATACACATGGGGACACACAAGCACACCTACAGAGGCACGCATATAGATAAAAGCATACAAGGACATACGAACATATATTCAGGGACATATGCACGCATATACAGGCACACAGAAACAAACGTAAGGCACAGATAAAAATACACAGAGGGGTACACACAGAGATGTACACACACAGGGACATACAAGCACATCCACCCAGACATAAACAGGCAGACATAGACACACAGGCACATGCAAATATGCACACAGGTGTATGTGTACACACACACTAAGGCACAAACACATGTGTACACACCCCACTTAAACTTATTTCCCATCCAATAAGTGGTTGTGTATAAAAATAGATGATCCTTTTGGGTCCAAGGCTGGATGGGCTAGCTGCTGGTGAATGGGCACCTGCCAAGCCTTCCAAGCATACACTCCTAGCTCCACTCCGGAGGTCCTATAGTAAATGCCCTGGTTGTTTTAGTAGCACGTAGCTTGTATTACTTGTGAATTATACAGAAGGCTTTTGCTTTGAATCAGTTTACAAAGAATCTTAAATTATTTAGTATCTCCATGATGAGGACCTGAACCTCATGCAGCAGCCAGGGTTCCGCTTGAGAAAAACAGTCCTTGGTTAGGTAGTTAGACATCATGCCTAAAAGGGAATGAGACACCAATTTCTCTGCTTCCCCCAAGTTCTCAGACAGGGTGTTCCACCCCACGGTTTGAAAAGATGGCATGTTAGCCTAGTATGTATTGGGGGTGGGGCTCCCATCAGTGATTCTGAACCACGCAGCTGTCCTCACAGTAATAGGCGGGAGGGCTTTTAGCACAGCAGCATGGCCCAAGCCTTCATTCATATCTACAGAAAAAGGTACACCCCCATTTACAGCTGAAGACTTTCCACAGCTTCTAACAAACACATCTGTACCCTGCCCCACCCCCGCCACTGCCGCCAGCATCTTCCTAGTTCAAGCCACTGCAGTGTTCATCCTACTTGGTGACATCAGCTCCCTCTGCAAAGCCAGGCGCCCAGTGTCTGGCTGTAAACCATGAGGCCTTCAGGAGACTCTGTATTTCGATTAGGATTCTTTGGTAGCCTCTCTCTCTTTTGTGTAAGTAGCACCCGGAGCTCATGGTGTATCAGAAGTGTGGTGATTGTTTACACTTTGTCTGTGGTAGACATTTTCACTTTAGAACATGAGTGTTTTCTTACTTATATTTCTCCTGAATCCTCTCTCCCTAAAGTACACTGAATATCGAATACCCTTTGCCCTACTCCCCAACTGTTTTCACTTGCCAATCTTGCTCCACCTGCCTTTATCCCTTTCACCTGTATCATGTGTGCTGCACGCACTCAAGCGTGTGCGCGTGCGCGCACCCACAAACACACACACACACCAGCTCCCCATCTCATTCTCATCCAAATACAACCACTTATTTTTTGAGGATGCACTGGACAGCAGTTTGAAGACATAATGTTTCACCCCGATACCGTAGCAGGAATCCCCTAAGAGTGGTTGTATCCTCTTACATAATAATAATAGGCTCATCACGACCAAAACAATCCAGTGCCACAGTCACATTACATAATAGATGGTCTGTATTCTGATTTTCCTCTTGTCCCCAAAATGTCTGCATTGCATTTATTTATAGGTGAAGAGGATAATCAAGGATCCACTCCAAGAGCCAGAGCCCTGTTTTGACACTTGAGTCTCCTTTAGGCTGCAACAGCTTCCCCGCCTTTCTTCTTCCTGCATGTGTGCAAGCCTGTGTGTGTGTGTGTGTGTGTGTGTGTGTGTGAGAGAGAGAGAGAGAGAGAGACAGAGACAGAGACAGAGACAGAGACAGAAACAGAGAAACAAGGACAGAGAGGGACAGAAAAAGACAGTGTGTGTGTGTGTGTGTGTGTGTGTGTGTGCATACATGTGTGGGTGTATACGTGTGTGGGTGTGAGAGACAGAGACAGAAACAGAGACAAGGACAGAGAGAGACAAAAAGAAACAGACTCTGTGTGTATGTGTGTGGGTGTGAGAGAGAGAGAAACAGAGAGGCACACAGAGAGGCAGAGACAGAAACAGAGACAAGGACAGAGAGAGACAGACTGTGTGTATGTGTGTGTATACAAGAGACAGAAAGACAGAGACAGAAAGAGAGACAGGGACAAAGAGACAGACTGTGTGTATGTGTGTGTGTGTGTGTACGAGAGACAGGGAGACAGAGACAGAAAGAGAGACAGGGACAGAGAGGCAGACTGTGTGTGTGTGTGTGTGTGTGTGTGTGTGTGTGTGTGTGTGTGTACGAGAGACGGGGAGACAGAGACAGAAAGAGAGACAGGGACAGAGAGACAGACTTTGAGAGAGACAGACAGACAGACAGACAGACAGTCAGAGACAGAGAGACAAGGACAGAGAGAGAGACAGAGAAGAGAGTGAGAGAGAGCACCCAGGGCCTTGAGAAGCAAGCGCTCTTGCCACACTTCCCAATAGATGTCTTGCAGTTCTGTAATTTAAAAAAAAAAACTTCATTTCTTCAAACAGTCCTGATTCTTCCTAGTGGAAGCTATTTTAGAGCCAATTCCTGAGGCCTGGGCTGGCTCCCCCTTGCTGTACTGGGACTCACTACTCCTAAGGGTTTTTCCAGGGAACTGAGCTTGAAGAGAGAACTTTACAATATAATAAAAATGTCTAAACTGAGCACGAGAGACTTGCTGCTAGTCGCCCAGCCTGTATTCGTCAAAGCAATCGATTTCATGGAAAACAACAGAATCCATGAAAAGGCAGGAGAATGTTCTAGACAGAAGGGGAAAAAAAGACTCAAGTAAGCACGCAAAATGCCACACAGCGTGAGTGCAGCTCAGATCCTGGATTCTGAATATGAGAAGGGAATTTTGAGGGAATTACAGACATGTTCGATGATAACAAATTTAACAATCCTTTTCACACATGTGGTAAAGACACCACAGTGGTCTCAGAGAATATTGCTCTGTACTCCAGGAGTAAGGTATTCTGATGTATGTAAGCTAATTTAGAGCCAAGAGGTGGCATGTGTACACACGTGTGCACGTATGAGCATGTGAGACCATGGAGATGGAGACTTGGGATCATGCCAGCCCTCCTCCACATGGCTTTGCTGTGCCTTCAGATTCCAGGGGTTGATCAAATTCTTCCAGTTGAACGGTTTTACTTTTTCAAATACATACAACTTTTGTCTGATTCCAGAGGCAAGAATCACACAGGAAGGTGCCGTGCAGAGCTCCTGTCCCTGACCGGGGTCCGTCCATGCTATCTGTGTTCTCCTTATAGCTGATCTTTTATTTATACTTTTAAAAAGATTACTATTTATCTCTCAAGTGTTTCCCAAGGGCAGATGTGTGTTCCATCCCTTTCTCTTCCTTCTTTCACGAGAGGGCATGTTCTCCGACAGCTTGCTGCCCCGACTCTGGTTTTCCCCTTTCACCGAGTTCCACCAACCTCACGGTTTCCTCACTGTAGAGTGGCATCCCCTATTCTTTCCATAGATGCATAGCACTTCTCGGTGTGGCTGCACCAGAGCCCACACAGCCAACCCTGCGCATGTATGCCTAGATCAGCTCCAGGCATCAGGTATAACGCTGGCCATATGTACACATAGGCCAATGTACTGCTGAGAAGTGGGATTTTGGGGTCAAAGAAAGCACATCTATAGTTGCACTAAAATATAAAGCTTCGTTGAGTGGATGAGAAAACTAATGAATGCACTTGATTAAGAAGAGCAGAGAGTAAAAGGCTAATATCTAAATGGGGATATAAAACAATTAGGGTAAATAAATGTCTTTGTGAGCGAGCTGGTGGAAGGCCCTTCTGGCACTGCCGGCTCTTATCCAGCCATTTTCATTTTCTCGCCTAAAGAAAGAGTTTTTCTTTGCTTTGTAAATTAAACACAGAGTTAATTATAAAATCATGAAGGCTTGGATCTGAAATTAAAACCACCCCGTGCGGGCTCCTCGTTTGAACAATAAGGAAACCAGGAGCCAGAATGAGGGAGGAACAAACAGAAAGATTAAGAAAACAATCAAATCCAGTTCAGTTCTGTTCATTTCAACGGACACTGACTCAAATGCTTGCTTTGCACTGTGGCATGGCTCTTGTTTTTCTTCTCCATCAGCAGCCAAGAGCCCCGGTCACGGTGCCTGCCTCTGGTCCCTGAGAGGTGACCGTCACAGTGACATCTTCTACAGTCTTTCTGCGAGTGGGTTTTGTTTCTTCCTTGGCACCCCAGGACATTCACATGTAGTCACCAGGATGAACTGGATGTGGGGGGGGAGGGCTCAGCCTGGCTGTGCGTCCTCTGCCCGATGCGGTGGGCAATCGTGCTTGACAAGGATTATCTGAAATTACATAATCTGTCATGGGTAGCCTTCTGCTTTGGTTTTTAGCAGGCCACATGGAGATGAATATAGAGTTAGCCCAGCCCAGCCATGAACTTGGGGGTGAACCTGGGCAAGCCCTTCTTTCTGGTCCTGAGAATATAAAATGAAGATTAGGACAAGCCCCAAATGCCACGTAGATGAATGGGCCTATGACATCGTTTTCTCTTTCTGTGTCAATGCAGACATAACTAGTTGATGTTGGCACACTCGCTCCTTACTTCCTTAATCTCTTTCCTTCAGCAGACAAGCAGCCCACTGCTGATACTACCTAAGTTCAAGCTGATTTACTATACTTGGTGTGAAGAATTATTTAGTGTTAGCATAGAGAACAGAAGGCTCCCAGTTAGATTTTTATTGAGATAAGGGGTTTACTTAGCACAAGAATGTCCACATATTGCGGAAACCTGCAGCCCTATTCCTTAGGTCACTTCTGTTATCTTTCTGTGCCATTGCCCTTCCCTGGAAAGATCCACTCACTCTTCTAATCATTCTATAGTACCCATTTCTGGTGCACAGATAAAAGTCAGGCTCCTTCTATAATCATTTATTTTCACATTAAGACTTGATGGGTAGAGGGTTTTCACTCTTGGGGTCCCCATGTTCCAGTCACATTCCTCCATGAGACTCAAACCCTGGGTTTCCCAGGCTTTGCCACCAGTCATTTCTCAACTTTGCCAAAATCTGTATTATTAACTTGTGTATTATTTTCAATTAAGCTAATTCATTATTTTATTTCAGTCCTTTAATGAGAAAACTGGTATCATTTACCTACATGAGAATGTAAATGTAATGAAATGGGAACCGCCCATAAATTTGCAAAGCCAAACCGAAGTTCATCTGGAATTGTGGGGTGCCTGATCATTGGTATATCTACAATATAACCAACTAGTTCTACTTTCCTGTGGATTTGGGGGCTCCCTCTCCCACCTGGGAAGTTGGTTCCTGATCATCTTCTTGAATGCCTTCCATAACAGGGAAGCTATTCAGTACTTGGTGAAATTTTGATTTGTTCTTGAATCTTTTATTGTTGAAAGTTACTTCTTCACACTGATTTGAATGATCCCCTATGAAAAGGTTATTTATTGATTCTAGCTTTGGCTCTGGGATACACACACACACACACACACACACACACACACACTCACACAAACACACCCAAAAAGTTTGCTTCCTCTGAATTCACTTTGGTAACAAGTGTTTGAGGACTAATCATTGTTGGAAAAGAATATTCTTGGTGTCGCACAAAGAAACACACAAGCAAAGTGAAAATAACCCAGCAAGGCAATTTCCTTTTGCAAAAACATTATGCCATGACCCAAGCCAGGCTAGCAAGACACTGGATAAGGGAGTTCACATGGTTTTTATTTTAACCCAGGTAGTGACTGGGTCTCATCCAATTGGTAGGAGTGATAACTCATAATCTAATGTGATTGGTTAATTCCTAATCTGCACAAAAAGGAAGGGTGTGACACCAAGTCAAGTCAGGAGTGCCCTGGGTTGGGTAAACAGGCGCACACACGGGAGTTTCACAGATGAGTGAAGTCTGTATAATATTGGCTCTTAGCGGGAGAGCCGCCTTGGATAGGGAAATACTTGTTTCTTACTTCATGACGTGTGTGTTTGTCCCATTCTGCAGTCTTTCAAAGGTAGAAAGGGCGCACTGTGCTGTCACGTGGTGAAGCCACTTGATGGGTTGTAGTTGGGGGCACCCTTGGCCTGACAATTATTCTGGAAGCTTCTTTCTGGGGATTGAGCACCTCATCTCCTTTGGGAAGTAGAAGAAGCCCATGACAGGACAAGAGAAGAGGCCTGACAGAGGATGGGGTGAAGGCGCAAGGTAGAAGCAGACAGACAGGGGCTTGCGGCTTGTGGGCCTCCAAGCCCTCACCCTTTTTCTCCCTGGAAGATCCCTGCCCACCCAGCCTCCACCTTGATCTCAGCCCTGATTAGGGCAGTGCCTGTTCTTTGAAGTCGCACTGTGGAAGCTGAGGCCCAGTAGGTGCTGGTGGGCTGCAGGCTGGCACACAGCTTCACAGTAGGGCTCAGAGCCTCTTGCAGCCTCTCCAGGTCTCCAGTCCCGGCCCCACAAAGATGACCTCCCCATTCACGGACAGTGTCTTTGAGTCTTTTCCCTTGATTCCACCACCCTCTCTCCAAAGTGAAAGAAGCAAGCCTCTGTGACCTGAAGTTTTTCATAGAGACTCTATTTCTGGCCTGTGGGAGAGGCTGGGCTCACAGGGCTGAATTAGATCCTAGATGGTAACCTCTTTGGGAGCCTAAGTGTTACTGGGACCTGGACTGTAAAGTTCCTGATGACCCCTAGCCTCTGACCTCTGACCTATAGTCCTTCTAAGACCTCTGGATTAGTGTGTCTCATCCTCTTCAGAACTCTTCCTCCAGGCCCAGTCCCCTCTCAGCCCCTTTCCTTGCTTCTTGGCTCTCTTCCGTGTGAGTTTCTGTCCAGTGGAAGGTACAGGGGTGTTTTCCCTCCCTCGCCTCTCCTCCACTGGAAGCTCTCAAAGAGCCCACAGGGTATGAGAAATGGGGGCCTGGCTGCCCGCCACTGCTCCCACAGCACTTACGGCAAGGGCAAGAGCAGCACTGGGAAAGCAGAGAGGACTTCCTGGAGGAGGTGTCTGTGAGTGGGCCTCCTCAGATGTGTAGGAGCTTGTCTAACGAGCTGGGAGGGGCCTGGCGACACTGCATCCTCTCCTTGCGCGCCAGACTGGAGCTCGGGCCCCAATGCCTCTTCTCTCGCGGGTGTGATTTCAACCGAGTGACTGATTAGAGGTGCTGAGGTGACACTAGGAGACATGATTTCCGCAGTGTGGCAATTAAAAGGTATTGGCTTCCCAGCTGTGATTGTGCAAGCATTCAGTTACCCCTAAAGACATCGGCGGAGAGCAAAGTGCGGAGGAGCTGAGAGCGCTGAGAGGCTTTGGATGCAGTTTGTTAATTTCCTGAGTTTGTCACCTGCACAGCTGTGAGGGGAAATAGAACATTTTACCAGAAGTGTAAGGGAAAATTAGAGACATACATCCTAATTGTACACAATTGGAAGAGCCATATAATCATTATTATTTTTGTAATTAAACAGCCTTTTATCCATCATGAGGGTAGGGTTTAGAAAGGCTGACTAAGAATGATGTCTCTGCCTGGTGAGGAAGGCCGGGGAAGGTCAGTGCTCAGACCTTCGAGTCTAGAAGCTGGGATTTACTGAGTAGTCTGCAGTTGAAGCCCCTGTTGCTGCAATCCCCACCATAGCCCTGCAACAGCAGTGTGCTACCCTGTCCTAAGAGGCTCCCAAAAGGGAGGTCTCTTGCCCCACGCCACAAGTGACAGAGAAGGCAGCACCCAGGCAGCTGTGTTTACTTTATGATCTTAGATCTTATTTACATAAAACAAAGGTGAAGAAAATGGAGGAATTTCTAGGATTCACAGCGTGTTACATAGCAGGACAGTTCTTAAAGAGCAAGGATTAAATTACTTTGCTATTTACTGTCTATAAAAAAATTAAAACTATTTCTTAAAGCTGGTGATAGGCAATTGGTTTTATTATTGTTATTATTAGAATATTGTATGCACTCTGTATACAGTTTCTATTTGACAACCAAGTCTCTGTGTGTGTGGGGGGGGGGGGGGTGGCGCGGGGGGGGTGAATGTATGTGGCGTGCACTCAAATCTGTGTGTTGGTGCCTATAGAGGCCAGAGATCGATAACAGATGTCTTCCTCAATCTCTCTCTACTTTATGTTTGGAGACAGGGCCTCTCACTGGCCCTGCAGCTCATCAATTGACTAGGCTGTCTGGGCAAGAGCTCCAGTCTCTACGACCCCGTGTCCTGGGTACTGCTGTGTGTGACATGCCTGCCTTCTGCATAGTTCCTGGGGGTCCCAGCTCAGGTCCTCAGGCCTACATGGCAAACACTTTACCCGCTTGGGCATCTCCCCAGTCCACCAGTAAAAGGCCTTTTTTAAAAAAGTATTTATAATGTTCAGGAATGGTAGTGCACACCTTGAATTCCAGAACGCAGGAGACAAAGGCAGGTGGATCTGTGAGTTAGAGGCCAGCCTGGTCTACAGAACAAGTTCCAGGACAGTCAGGGTTATATAAGAGAGACCTTGTCTAATAAAACCAAATATGTGTGTGTATACACACATATGTACATATACATGCATATATGTACATATTTATTATATATAAGGTACAATATTTTCTGATTACAGTTTCCCTACCCCCAACTTCTCCAATTCCCTTCACACCCAAATCTGTATCCTTTATTTCTCTCTCTCATCAGAATACAAGCAGGCAGCTAAAAACAGCAATAAAATAAAATAAGATGGAAAATTTTAAAATGGGACTAGAAAGAAACAAACTAACAGAAGAATAAAACCTGAAAAGGAAAATAAATTAATTAATTTAAAAAATGCCCACACAACACACTGTGAGATAAGGAACCTCAAAAAGATGCCACTGAGTTCATTTTGTGTTAGCCATCCGCTGCTGGTCCGTCTGTAAGATTTGTCCATGTACCTTGTGAGACTCCATTGGCGAACACTAATGTAGCCTCTGCTGTGGTTATCAGTTGAAGATAGGTTCTGGGTTAGGGATGGGGCGTGTGTCCAAATCCCTCCTTAGCACTGGAACTGCATCCGGTCCAGACCTGTGCAAACACTGCGCGTGCGGCCTCGGTCTCTGTGAGCTCAAGTGTGCACCGGTCCTGCTGTGTCTGGAAGTTCTTGTTTCCTAGAAGCCCTCCACCCCCTCTTGCTCCAACAGTTTTCCTGCCTCTTCTCCCACAAGGTCCCCTGAGCCCTGAGGGGACGGATTTGCTAGAGACATCCTCTTTAGAACTGAGTGTCCCAAGTCTCTCGCTCAACACGTTGTCTGTCTGTGGGTAGCGTCTACTAATAACGGTGCTTCTCTAGTGATGACTGAGTCAGACACAGTTCTGGGAGCACAGGAGAATGTTGCCAGGAGTCATTTTATTGCTGCCTTTTATTGAGTAGTATTTAGATTTCCCCCAGGACCCTGGCCTTTCTAGTCTCAGGTTCTAGGTCACTCAAGCAATACCGAAGATGGATTCCTTCTCCTGAAGTGGGCTTTAAAGTCAATCAGATATTGGGTGGTTACTTCTATAAGCCTTGTACCCTATTGCACCAGTGTGTCGTATAGGCAGATCACCATTGTCAATCACCAGTGTGTCGTATAGGCAGATCACCATTGTCAATCAAAGGGTGTGTGACTGGATTGATGGTTACCTTGAGAGTACTCTTCAGTCCCGTGAACACTAATCAGTAGGGGTGACGACTCTAAGCAGGCACCAGCTTGACTCCTCTGTGTTCAATGAGTTACATAAGTGTCTTCAGCAATAGCGCCTTACCAACAGTTTGAGGAGAACATCTAATAACCTTAGCAATAGCCGAGTGAGAGACTTGGGGCCTCTTTAGCTAACAACTCAAAGAATCTTTTCTTTAAAAAAAAACAAAACTGCAGAGCTGGAGAGATAGTTCCGTGGTAGGAGTAGTTGCCTAATAACTATGAGACAATTAATTCTCAGCACTGAAAAAAAGGGATATAATTTTTATTTTCTGTCATTGAATTGGATCATCCAAGGGATTCAAACATGCACAAAGCATTGATGCTGTACCATATTTTCTAAGGAAATCTTATTCCTTTCTTTAATCTGCCCAGTGAGTCCTCATTTCCCACGCAAAGCATCCTGGTACACTGGAGGAAAAGCCTTGTTCTAAGAACAGAAGTACGGAGTCCTGCCCCTGCCCCTGTCCCTGCCCCTGTTGATATGTGCCTTTGACCACATCAGTTAACTCTCTGAGCTTCTATTTGGCCATCTATAAAGCCAGAGTATCCAAGTCAATTTCCCCTAGACCATAAAATTTGTGAAAATCAAAATTCGACTAAAGAGAGTATGGGAAGACCATTCAGTCAGTTAAGAGCTTGCCACGCAAAAAAAATGAGGGCCTGAGTTCAATCCCCTGCATCCGTATGAAAGTCATGCCAAACCTGTGCCTGTGACCCCCAGGGCCAGAGTCGGCCATGGAGGAAGACAGCCTCCTGGGGGTTTGCTGGCCAACCAGTCCAACCTAAACCGTGAGCTCCAGGTTCAGTGAGAGACCCTGTCTCAAAAAATGAGGAAAGTAATTGGGAAAGATGTTGATATTAGCCTCCGACCTCCACACGATCAGGCACATGTATACACACCCCCATGCATGTGTACACACACACATACACACACACACACACACACACGAACACACAACAATTATGAAAAATCTAATGTTTGAGGGAGGGTGCTGGGTTCTAGGAAGTAGCATGGCAGTCTGAGACGGGACTGGATGGGGAATGAAGTCCCTCTCCATGGTTTGCTGGCTGTTTGTTGCATGGCCATGTGCAAATAACTTAACCTCTGTGCACCTCAGTTGCCTCAAAAACTGCAGCGTATACTGGTAGCTACCTCAGAGGGTTGCTCTGGACTTCCAACAAGTAAGCATGTCCAGACTTTCCGGCATGCTTGCTCCCCCACCCGGGTTCTTCACACAGTGACTCTGAGGAGTCAAAGCATGGAAACACAATGCCAAGCTTTACTGTGGTCCCCAGGCAAGCTACTGCCCCTCCTCCAGCCTCAGTTTCTCCAAGAGGAAACAAAGACAACAGTGCCTCTCCTGGTTCCCTTTCAAATTGTTTCAAATTGTTTCGAGTTCCCACAGGGCCGGGAAGGGGGGGGGGAGTGAAGGCATGGCGAAAAATGGCTGTGAGGGTGAGGAGCATATGTTGAATGGCTGGGCATGTCTTAGCGATGAAAACGCAACTCCATTAGCAGGCAGGCAGAATGTGACTCCCCAGGTGGCTGCAGCCCAGACCCCTCTGACTCGGATTTAATACCTGTGCAGAGCACCCCAAAGGCCTCTGTGGGAACCTGGCTTCGAGCAGAATTCACCAGCATGCCAGACATTCATTCTCCCTCATGAAATTGGGGACACTTTGCAGCCACTCTGCACCACACGAATCTCACGACATTGATGTTGAAGCACATAGTGTCCAAACAGGCTTGCCCCTGGGCTTGGGAGCAACCGTGACCTGGCACAGCCCCTAAGTGGCCCTGAGTTACCAGTGCACACGCCCGGTGTTTTTGTATGTGTCCTGGCACCGGTCACAAACACTGTTTTGTCAGAAGCTTCCTGAGAAAGTTGTGTTGCATTCAGTTGGGCTGAAAGGGACCCACGATGACAAATACCTCCCTCATTTAATTACAGGCACAGTCGGCAAACCCACTGCAAAAGATTAAACCTAGTGAAGAAAAGAGCAAGCCTCCCTCATCCCTTCTCCCCTCCCACATGGCACAAGTTGCCTCCCAAGCTCTTAGCAACTGTGGCCACCCCTGCTGACCCCATCCCCTAGAGAGGGTTCATCTCTGCAGAAGAACTCGGTTCAGGAGCCCCAGACCAGGTTTTTTAAAAAAGGGGGGCGGGGAATTGCATTCAGACAAGAATTCCTCGGTGGCTTGGAATCTAATAAAGATGGTGAGGTTGGGAGATGTGTTTATCCGCAGAGAAGTGAGGTACAAGGCAATTGTCTAACTAAATCAGATCAAAAAACCACCCACTCCCTCAAAACCACAAGCCCCATCGTTCTCTTAAGCTGTCAGGTAGGGGATAGCACAACTCTATGGCTGCCGGGAACCTTTGAAATCTCTGGTCCAACCCATCATTTCAGAGATGAGAAGGGCAGCAGCTTCACGGGCCCGACGATTCACCCTTCCCTCCTCTCGGGGACCGGGAAACCGGTCTTTGATTTCTTGTGTGTCCTTGAGGTTTCTTCATTATCCACTTGTGTCTCCATTTGGGGCTTCACTGCTAAAGCCATGGGCCGCTCCACATACAGATCCTAAACTCTCGCAAAATTCCCACTGCCTCACAGCTCCTGTCGCAGAGAACACTCCCCACATCTTCCTGGGCCACTCTGCTGGTTACCGGAACAATCCACACCCACCATGAAAACGCCTATGTTTGAGAGATAAACTCCCCTCCGAGTAGCCCTAGAACATCCCGTCTCCTCCAAGTTCCACCAGATCTCCAGGATGGAGCAAGCCCTAGGTCATGGCTAGCCTCTGCTCGAGGCTCAAGGCTCTGTACTGGACTGCAGAAGGAGATGCAAAAAAGGCATCTGAAGATCAGCTCCACATCTCCCTCCCTGACCTTGTGCCATTTATGTCACATGGGTTACAGCATCACCATTTGGAAAATACCTGCTACCTTGGGTGATGCATCTCAACTTACTGACTCCAGGTCTGCCATGAAGATGCCTTAGACGGCTCCCATCACGACTAGCCACCCGAGTGGGTGCATCTCCATCCACCCGCTAGGCAATCCATTCACTGCCTGACGAGTTTTGCTCTTGAGCACATTAGAGAATGGATTTGTCTGTGGGTGTATGGAGTGGGAGGATCAAAGCCGTTCTGCACAGAGATTGCCCAGCCTCCCCTCCCCCACCCAGTGCTGACAGACTCACCCCAAGCTCCACCTCACTCCTCCCAACCACCCAGGGGGACAGTGGGCCTCTGTACCTGCACAGCTTTGCTGCAGCACGTCCGCTCCACGATGGATTAGACTCCCGGGGACTGGAAGGCAGCAGGATGACTCAGTAGGTAAAGGTGCGTGCCAGCAGCCTGACCTGAGTTCAACCCCAGAGACTTAAGATTTGACTTTTGACCTCTGTACTCATGCCATGATACCTCCCCACATACATAATAAGATGAAAGAAAGAAAGGAAGGAAGGAAGGAAGAAAGAAAGAAAAAAAGAAAGGAAGAAAGAAAGAAGTTACAATAAACCCTTCCTTAAGTTGCTTTAGTCAAATATTTGTTGTTTTTTGTTTGTTTGTTTGTTTTGTTTTTGTTTTTTGATCAAGTAACCAAGAAGTCAAGTAACTAACACAGGCCCCACACTTCTGCATACAACTTTCATAACCATGGTCAGGTTTTTTTTTCTTTATTTATTGTGTTAAAATATACATTGCATAAACTTACTATATTAATAGTTCAAAGAGAATGCAATGTCATTAAGTACATTCAATACTATTGAGTCAACACCACTCTCTAATGCTAGAGCATTCTAATCTCTTCCAAAGCATGCCCTCCACCCTGAGCAGGGGCTCCCTAGTCTATCTTCACCCTATCCCCTCACTGCTGATGACCTCTGATCTGCTTCTTGGCAAATTCTGAGCCTCTAACTCCATTTCCCAGCCTATGAGAGTAGAGAAACACATATACATACATACACAAATATATGCATATACAGATACATACATATACACACAGACGTACATACACACATATATAAATACATACAGGCTAGCATATAAATACATACAAAAATACATACATATATGCTCACAGTCACAGATACAGACAGACACACATACACACATGGACAAATACATACATATACACATACAAATACACACACATACATGAACACACCAGACTTCGGACTTGTCATTTCGGACATTAGAACGCATCACTAAACTTTGCTCAGTAACAATTGTCTGAGAGATCATCAGATGTTTCCTCTATTCCCTATAATCTGAGTTAGAGACCCCTTGCTTACATGGTCAGGGAATTGGAAAATGGTGTCTCCACCTCCAGCTACCTATCACCAGGGCAACCAGAAGGCCTTTTCCCTTCAATCTCACATGTCCTTCTACATTCAAAAGGATAACAAATTCCTAGAAAAGTGCTGGAGAGAGGGAGCCAGAGTGCAATGCATTCTGGAAAATGAGTTTTTATGGTCAGAAAAGAAGCGGCACTGCAGCAGTGCATGATGGGAACTTAACATCCTATGTTGATCCAGAGTAATAGAAAATCAGGTATGGAGGGCAGGCAATGATGTCACCTTGCTACTATAGACCAGCATAAGGTGAGCACCTATTAGACATCAAAATTTGCTTAAATCCTTACCCTTCAGGTTCATATTCCCAGGTGAAATGTAAATAGGCAGCAAATAGCCAGGGACTCCAGTGTCTGTCTCTCCCAACAAGCCGAATGTGGAAAGCATGGTTTTGCTTTAGGGTGGATACCAAAAACACTTCTGAAAAAGCATCAGAGAGAGCCATAGCAAGCAGAGAAGAGTCCACTTCTGAAAACAACCGACTACAGGGTAAAGAAGAAAACTTTAGAACGCCTCTTGCTATTCTCAACCATACTCAAAGCACACAGAGAATTCTCATACCCACCCAGCACAGTCTTCCAGAAATAGGAAGCTTGAGATGAGAGTGGAGAGCGAGGGGATATGACCATAAAACACTGATAGGAAACTAGAAATATCAATACTAATAAAAATGTGTTGGTCAATAAAGCTCCAAGCTGAAGTCCTGGGTGGCAGCAGGGGCTGCGTAGCTGTCAGTCACAGCACAGCCAGAGAGCTGCAGCATCCAACAGTGTCTCCGAAATACTAAGACAAACAAGGAACTCAGATAATGCCAGGTACTGGCTGGGTTGTGTCAAGGAGTCCATGTGCCCCACTGTGAGGGCTGTGGATATTACAGCCACATTACCAGAAAACGGCAGAAGTTAATATGCCCAGACCCTGAAATAAGACCATAGGATAAGCCAGTTGGCACTCGGGAGGCCAGGGCCAGAGGATCAGGAGTTAAAGGCTAGTTTCTCCCTGTCTCACAGACAAACAAAATATAGGAAGGATAAAAAGAAATGTTCTTCTACCACTCTGAGGACAAGGACCAAGAACTGAAATCACAAGAGAAAATAGAGCAGATTAGGATTTAGAAAATAAAAAGATGATGCAGGGGACCAGGTATTCCAGAGAAGAGACAAGGATGTGGATGGATATTATATAAGAGGCAGACATAATTTGACGCATACACTATTTTATATATATATATACATACATAATAAAATGTACAAAAATCTCAGTATATAAATAATAAATATATTATATACAATGCAAAGTATTTAAAATACAGTATATTCTATTCACACGTTCTGAGTTAGAAGACTAAAATGCACAAATCGGAGGGTTTCTTATATCCCAGACCAAGCTGAGAAGGCCACACCCAGCTCTATATTGGCAAGTTTTTTTTAATTCCAAGAACAAAGAAAGACAATCTTTCAGGCACACACAGGCACAGAAAACTTGGTACCTACAAGTAAAGACAGATCAGGCTTGCCCCGCTTCCTTCTCTGCCTCATGCTGTACTTCCAAAGAGAAGGGATAGCCCAGGAATTTTATACCCAGCTGTTTGTCCTTGTGTCGAGGCGACAGAGGGTCAGGTCAGCTCAGGGTATCAAGGTCAGGATATCAAAAGGTGTTCCTTCAGGCTGACACTGGGATAAGGTGAATTCATACTACCAGAACAGCAATAAAAACATAGCTATGCTCTAAAGGGAACATGGGAAGCATAAAGAGAGCAAGAGAGCCGATGAGACAAGACATGGAAGATCAAGTGCTTATTACAGTAATAAGTATTTATGTCTAAACATCTAGGCACTTGGTACTGCCCAGAAGCATCTATCTATTTATCTGTCTGTCTGTATGTATGTGATATGCATAGATGAATATAATAATCTTGATAGAGCATAAATAGAAGGAGGCTCAAAGCTGTGATAGGCAACTATGAGCAATAAGTTAATAGGGGCAATGCTATAACAACTATCAAGCAAGATACAGCACAAGAAGCAGTAAATGACAGAGGCTTCTTTTGCCTTCATAAATATTTCAGCTCTTGGTGCAGCCCATGAATATCTATTAAGTACCTGCTGTTCACACTAGGCAAGGATATGCATGGCTGAAAAATAAAGATACATTTGTGATGAACGTTTATGCTCAAAACAACATAGAATCAAAGGCAACAAAAGCCAGACCTGTTGAGATGCAAGGAGGTGGTGGGAGACAATGGAGAGGAACGGACCAAGCCTCTCAGCTTTGATAGATCAAGTAAACAAACACGCGAACCATACAATAGTAACATAATTAGGCTGGTTGTATCTATTATTCATTAGTAGTCTAATAAAGAATTCTGTAGCTTCCACCCAGAGATTGAATCATTTTTCCTAGCCTCTGTGGAACTTTTACCAAAGTTGATTCTATAAAAGGCCACCGAACCAGATTTCAACACATTCCCAAAGCAGGTTCTGTATGGGCCAAAGTCTCAAAACAATTGCAGGGAAACTAGATGAAGTAATCTATGAATTAAAATTTAAAATCCTCTCTTTGGTAAGTCTGTGGTTTGGGATTATCTGGAAACTTCCATCACAGTCTGTTCAGAAACTAATTTGGTTGAGAGAAATAAGGCCGAAGGACCAAAAATATAGGCCTTCAAGTTAGGACGCTGATGCTAGAAGTCCCGGCGTTGCCAGAGGGTGGGGAATGCCTGGGGATCACCCAGGAGCAGATGGGCAGTGTCAAGCCAAGAGTGAGCAGTGCTGTTGAGTGTTCTTTAGACCCGAGTTCAAATTCTGCTTCCATCTTTCCTTGGCTTTGATGGATGTCTCAGTTTGCACCACCTTTGACTAGCTGTCTGCTTATTCCGGACCATGTCCCTGAGCCTATCAGGGCTTCTCAGCCCTCTCTGGGCATACTCTTCCCTGAACTGTTTTATTTTAAGATTCCTTCTATTTTATGAGTACCGGTGTGTTGCCAGCGCATATGTATGTGCGCCGTGTGTGTGCAGCATACATGGAGGTAAGAAGAGGGTGTCAGATCTCAGGAACTGGAGTTACAGATAGTTGTGAACTGCCATGTGGCTGCTGGGAACCCAATCTTAGGGTAAAGGCAACAAATGATCTTAACCTTTGAGCTGTCTCTTCAGCAGCATCTACCCTCTAAAAAGAAAAAGAAAAAAAAAGCCCAGCGTGTTTTTAAATACTACTACGACTTGGCCTTTCTGTCCAGAGGGTCTGATTTACTTGGTTTGAACCAAGTTGCTCAGTGCATGGCTAAGATAAAGAACCCCATACATGGTTTCTAGTTTCTGAAATTCTGTGGTACTATGAGACCCCCCTACAGCCTTCCCATGGAAGAAAGTTTTAGGACACTAAAGCCCATGAAACAGTAATGCAATCCAATCAAAGTGTGTATTATCTCAAATGGTGCAGAAAATGCCAGCTCCAGTTAATATTTTGCACCCAACATGATTTAGACCTGGGGCATACATTGTACTCCAAGACCATTGTAAACACAATGGACCATTTATTCACTGAACAGTAACCACTGTAATTACCTACAGGGCAAACATATGAGGTTATTCGAGCAACAATTAATTGTGGGCCTGGAACTAATGGGACACTAACAGTAAAGCATCAACCAGAGCACAAACCAGAGATCACATCAGAAGACTAATATTTCCCAACGTGTATCAGACAAGTGTCTTGAGGGATGTGGTGGGCATGCGTGATGTCCCAGGTCCTGAGGTAGTCACCCCCAGATTTTTTTCTGATAGCTTCTTCACTGGTGAGAGCAGAAGACTTACCACAGCCTTCTAATCTTAAGAGGAAAGCTGTGAATACTACATTGAACGAGACTGGACGCAGCTGCTGTTTCTTGTGTTCCCTGTGGGACCCATGTGTCAATGTGTCACCTGCAAGAAGGTGTACAGACCGTGTTTGGGTTGTAGGGAGTTCTTTGTGAATCTGATAAAAGTCATGGGGTCATGGGGTGTTTTTTTGAAAAAAAAAAAAAAACCCTGTGTGTATCTGTATGTACTGAAATGCCCACGCAAGTCTTTCCTGCAGTGTGTGGAAGGGTTCACAGACAATGGTTCTCTCTGTTCTCACCGCATAGCTCAGCCTCTGTGTGTACCTCCCAATATGGCGTCTCATTTCTTCTTATGCCAGGCTTTCTGGTGTGGGGAGCCCGAGGAATAAAGATGTTTCCGTGTGTCTAGCTGGAATTCCACTCCATGGAGAGTCTTCCCTCTGGTCCTGAGTTTCTCTACAATTTTTTAAATAGCCATACTTCTTTATCCTTACCGATCTTGGAATATCTTTTCAGCCTTAGGGCTTCTATTGATGTGAAGAGACACCATAACCATGACAACTCTTATAAAGGAAAGCACTTAATTGGGGCTGGCTTACAGTTCCGAGGTTTAATCCCTTGTCATCAAGGCAGGAAGCATGGTGGCGCATAGGGAGACATGGTGTGGAAAAGTAGTGAGAGTTCTACATCTGGATCCTCAGGCAGCAGGAAGAGGCAGACAGGGGCCCTGGCTTGAGCTTCTGAACCCTCAAAGCCCACCCCCAGTGCTACACCTGCTCCAACAAGACCACCTCTCCTAGTAGTGACACTGGCTGGTGACCAAGCATTCAAATCTATGAGCCTATAGGGGCCATTCCTCTTTAACCACTGCAGAGACCTTAGAAGTTGGTTTTCTAGGTGTTGTCTAACCCCATATGGAGGTCATTAGGTTCTTGCACGGTCAGCTCCAATGGGTAGGGTCTGTGGGGGCTGCAGAGTGGATGTAGGACTTCCAGGGACCTTAGGGAGTAGCTATATGCTCTCTGATCCAGACCAAGGAGAAGGACAGAGCTTCACCATCTTCCCTGGAGCCCTGGGGAGAATTGGTAAAAGCCGCAGTAAAGACATTCCATCCGCAGCTCAAGGGACCTGGATGTCGTCCCTTGGCTGCTGAACCGCGGCTCACATATATCAGAATTAGCGCTACTGCTGGGACACACGAAGGCTCAGAGGAAGCTCTCAGCAGCAAGCAAGCTTGCTCCAGCCGTCCGTTCGGTATCAAAGATTAAATGAAACAAAAAGAGGAAGGAAGAAGGAACAGAGCAGCCATGGAGGAATTCTTTCAGAACCCCAGAGTAGGAGAGACCTTTCTAAATATCACGCAAAGTCTAACAAAGCAAATGAGAATAAAGAGAATTTCAACCATGGATCAAATTTTTTTTTCTTTAAATATTTTTAGTGCATTTGAGTGGGGGAGCATTCGTGTGTGTGTGTGTGTGTGTGCGCGCACACACACACACACAAGCACATGCAGATACATGTATGTGAAAGCCTGATTCTCTTCTTCTACCATGCGATCCTAGGGAATCCAACTTTGTCAAGCTTGGTGGGAAGCGCCTTTACTCACTGAGCCATCTCCCTGGCCCCCAAAACCATTTCTATGTGGAAAAGACTATGAATGACAGCAAAAGACAAAGTACAAACTATTAGTAAATGGAAAAATAGGGACCTCTATCACTTCTTTAATATGAAAGATCACTTTTTTTTTTTTAACAGACAGACAAGGAAGGGTAAGAGTCAAATTGGAAAAGGGACAAAGGATAAGAGTCCTTTCCATCCAGAGAGGAACTACAAATTGCTCTCAGACCTTGGAGGAGACTCAACCTCCGTCCCCGGGAGCTAAATGCAAATGAGAAGGGCACCCAGATGCAGCCCTCCTACCTTCTCACTGCCAGGATCAAAAGGGTTGATGCCACCCTCCATGAATGAGGCTGGGGAGGAGAGCAGAGATCAGAGGGAGCGTTAGGAAGCGATGACATTTAAGCTGGACAGATAATTAAAATCCAATTTAACAACTTACTGGCACTTAAAAGAAAGCGAGAAAATGATAAAGGGAAGGGTGGACAGATCTGACTACCGGGTGTAAATTAAAATACCATGTAAGGACAAACAACATGAGGTTTGCGGCAGCCACGGCAGGCCAAGTCTGAAGGCTATACACTTTTAACATCTTCTCTAAATTCAATTATAAAGCACCGGAGCCCCACTCAGAGAGGAAGGTATGCAAAAGTACTTCCTAAAATAGGACCCACCTCCTGGGAACCACCCATAAGGGCTCAACAGTGTATGTAACCGTGACTGTAACCGGAACCCATTTCTGTGATAGCTCATTATACAACCGCATGGAAAAATGGTGTGCATTCCCTGTTGACAAGAACGTAGTGACTCTGGACCTTTAATTATCTCTGACTAGCCGATATGCAAAACAGACGGAATATTTTCAGATTATTTAAATATGAAGATATTGAAGGTTTGCGGCCTTATTTGTTTATTTCATTATTTTATTTTTGAAACAGAACCTCATGCAGCCCAGGCTGGCCTCAGAGTCATTATGTGGCAGAGGGTAATCTCAAATTTCTGACCCTCCACCTCCTGAGTGCTGGGATTGCAGGCATGCTGCCATTAATACATCACTGGGGATAGAGCCCACGGCTTCATGCGCGCTAGCTAGTCAAGCACGCTACCAACTGCGCCCCATGCCCAGGTCTCTTTACCTGAAAGCATTTACATCACAGACTATCTTATGGAAATACCCTGAAATACACATGAAAGGCTATGCACGAAGACACCCCCGTGACAATGATGACAGATTCAAAGACTATTCAAAAAACTGGTGTGTTCACATGCCAGACAATGATGGTGAAAATAAAACGCTGAGAGATTATCAGGCTGGATGTCCCCTTGCTTAAATGGAAACTGTTCATTTGTGTATAGAGAATAACCTAACAAGAGTCGTGCAAACCAAAAGCACCGTTCAGAGAAAGTTCTGGAATGAAATAGGTCACAGTATTAATGGTTCCATTTCTTTGAGGAGGTGTAGCTCGCTGGTCCATCCAACCCCTTTCTCCTTACCTTACATTCTTACATCTTCTAGTCAGGACTGCTCTTCCAAAGGACCAGAGTTTGGTTTCCAGTTCACATTTGCCTGTAACTCTAGCTCCAGGGCATCTGACGCCCTCTTCTGGCAATCTCAGGCACCTGCACCTATACAAAGATTCACACCATGCACACAATTAAAGGAAACATCTTGTCCCAAGTGAGAAATAGCTGCCAGGAAGGACTGGGTGCAAAGCCCCAATAAAAGTGTCCTTTTTCATTTTCTCAGCTTTCCTTTGCCGCCACCACGCCTGTTCTTGCGGACAAGAAGAAGTACCCATATTTCTTCCGGACGGTGCCCTCTGACAACGCAGTGAACCCGGCCATCCTGAAGCTGCTGAAGCACTTCCGATGGCGGCGCGTGGGCACACTCACGCAGGACGTGCAGCGCTTCTCCGAGGTACTTCCGACCCACATTTTAAGAGGATTTCACTATGACATTTCCATACATAAGTGTCATTGTATCTAGCTCCAGTAACCTACCTGTCCCTCCTTCCTCTCCCAAACTGTCCCCGTAGTTTCTCACACCATTACCCTCCCTTGTTCCCTCTCCCGTTTTCCATCACATTCTCTGCCCCCTTTATTCCTAACTCCCATTCCTAACTTTCTCACCCTCGTTCCTTTTATTTAGTATTCATCCATCTAGAACTCTTCTCAACATACACCGTTAAGCCCAAATGACTTCAGACCATATATGAATAATGTTGTTTTTCGTTTGCTCTGTAATGGGTCCTGGAGACCTTGATTGAACTCCTGTTTAATAGGGTGGTGTGTACACTCAGATGGGTGCATTGTAGCTCGTGGAATCAGACCGCTGGGGGTGTTCACAGCCTTGTACCTCACAGTCACCTCAGGCCTACGTGTACATGTTAACAGTGTTTTTCTAAAAGTAGAGTTATGGGCTATTAAAACTGAGAGGAACTGACTTCCAGGACGTCTGGTCCGCTTTCAGGACGGTTTGAAGACTGTCATCTGTGCCCCTCCTTATCAGTAGTGGGCGATGGCCCTCCGTGCAGTGTGGAGGTCTGCCCCTTTCTCTTTCTATCATCTCCTCTGCCTCCTTCTAGTCTCCTTCCGATCAAGTCATCGGGGAGGCTTAGAAACCCCAGAGAAGCATCCTGTGGACCATGAGTCCCCGAAGGTTACACTCCTGAGTCAGGGACTAGCGGAGCTTAAAAAGGGGCGTGACTAGGAGTCACAAGCTCGGCTTCAGCAGATTCCACAAAACCCTCTCCGAAGCTCTATCCCGATCCAGCAGTCACTCGATGGTTGCCTGTGAGAGCCCCCTCGCCGCCGCTATGAGATGTGTTTCCAGCCCCGCCCCCAGCAAATAAGGACAACAACCCCCACCCGGATGCCTCCCTGTGTGTGAACTGGCACTGAGATCTGTAAAATCCCGGCACAGAAAGGAGCTGGAAGTGCTTGGGAATGGAAGCGTTAGGCGGTGATCCAAGCCAGGCGTGCGTTCCCAGGCGAGCCCCTCAGTGGGGACCAAAGGGATGTTGACCTCCAGTGGGAACCACTCCCTGCCAATCCCTGAAGAGGCTGTTGCTGGCAGAGTCCTTTGTGGCACAGAGACAGGGCTCTCAGTGAGTGAGAAGCCCCGAAGTGATTCAGGGGTGCCTGCTCAAATCGCATCTTTGGCTGTGCGAGTCTAAGAAGTCCTTAGAGATGCCTCTTCTAATCTCTTTATTATGCAAAAGGGAAACTGAGGCCCACAGCAGGGAAGGCCAGTGTTCAAAGTTTCTAAGTAACTCCAAAGCCACAAAAGATTGTTCAAAGACCAACCAGGATGGGATAAAGGAATGTGCTCAGGTTGCCTAGCATGCAGCATGCCTGAAGCCCTCAATTCCTCTCCCTGAACCACATAAACTAGGCAATACACACCAGTAATCTCAGCACCAGGAAGGTAGAGGGAAAGCCACCAGCAATTTACAGAGCAAAATCAAGGTGTGCCTGGGATACATGAGACTCTCTAAAAAAAAAAAAAGAAGGAGAAGAAGAAGAAGAAGAAGGAGGAGGAGGAGGAGGAGGAGGAGGAGGAGGAGGAGGAGGAGGAGGAGGAAGGGAAGGAGAAAGGGAGGGAGAAGTTAAAGAGAGAAAAGGGACTGAATTTCTAAGTTTTGACCCCCTAGTTTAGACACCATTTCTTCTGCAGCCATAACTTCTGAAGTCAGTGGGAACAGCCAGTAGAGAGCCTCCAAGGTCTGAAACTCTTGGGCCTTGCTCAAGAGTGCTAATGACCAGCCTGGCTGTCCCACTGAGTGTTGTGATGATCCCTAAGCTCTCTCCAGGCCGCTGCCTTCCAATGCTATCATCACATCACTGACTCTCTCGCCTCCCTCCTAAGAAGCCTGCCCTGTATGGGGAGGTGGTGATGGTTCCCCTGTTTCAGATGAGAAAACTGAGGCTGGCAGGGGGCAGATGGCTTTGCCTGGTGTTCCAGCTGCTGGTCATTGTTTTTTCTATGATCCTGTCCTCCTTAGTGACACTGCCCTCCCTGGGATCAGGTGATGGCTGTCAGGGTCTCGGCATCTCAGTGGGAAGACCCTTTCTGGAGCACACAGGCTGTGACTTGGTGACATTGCTGGCAAGGACCCTTCTTGATTTAAACTCTCGGCCCAGCTGACTCCTCTCTGCCTGAGAACCTTGGCATCCTCACCAGGTGTCTGGACTGCACCTCTGGAGCACAGCTGCTGGACCCTGGCCAGGAGCTAACAGCTTCTCAGGAGTACAGAGGAAACTGGATTCTTTTTTTATGGAACCAGTCGATTGACAGCATCAAGTACTTTTGTTCCAGACAGTGCACTGGAAGGGACCTAAAGGGAAAAACAGCCTGAGGTTGGAGGGGTGAATCCCATAATTCATCACTGTGGCACTGGTACTATGGACCAGGTAGAGTCTGAGGGCCATCCCAGCCATGGCACAAACTGCTACTGCAAGCCGATGCTCCCTATTGTATGGCAATACAAACATCTACTTACCCCAGATGGGAAACCAATGACAGAGTGAGGATACTGCCAGAGCCCAGGTGATGAACCAAGGAGTGTATCTGGTTTGCTTAAAAGGTTATAGATAAGGGGTTACCTACCAGAGCAGAAACACTCAAAGGCAGCTACAATCACCAAAGTCCACCAGAGTGTGGGTGACAGCTAATGAGGGCTGGAAACTTGGAGCACACCGCGGCTTAACAGGTCAGAGTATCTTCTCCAGGTAGCTCAGTTGGCCAGAGCCTCTTCTAGGCAGGTCTGCTGGTCATTCCTCAGCAGTCCTTGTTTTTTATATATGCCTGGGGAGGGGAGGTGCTAGTGAGTCTGTTCAGTTTTAGGAACTTCCTGAAGGCTTTGAGTTGTTAGCTTTCATCCATGCGGGATGAAATATTCTGTCTCGCCTTAGGATATCCTGCGTCTTAAGGAGCTTTCCTCCAAGATGGACTGTTGCATCTCAGAGGAAATAGCTACACAGCAGTCCCCATGAGTCAAGGCTGGTGCCCAATTGCTCTGAGGCAGCTCTGGATCTCTCTCAGACAAGTGAATCTCTAGGTCCGGCTTTACAGGCTGAGTCCTCAGACGGTGCCCTTTTGAGGTTTCTCTCATGTGTGTCAGACTGAGAAACGTAGCAGAGACGACAAAAGATTTGTGGCTAGAAAGACTAAGTGTGCTGCAGCCATGCCCTCTCTAGGTTAGAAGCTGTAAAACTAAGAAAGGAATGACTCAATACCAGGCCAACTCGTCTGTAAGCCAGGCTTTGTGGGCAACACTGCGGCTCCACATGCTTGCTTCCACTTACAGATGCAGAGATTTCCTGGTGTAAAAGCAGATACCGCTCTGGAAGACAGAGGTACAGACTGCAAAAGAAACTTGAAAGGCCCCCATATAGGTGATGCTCACCCACTGCCCCAGGAATTCAGGAAGCAAGCTCTGGGGACTTATGCCTATTCAAAGAATGACAATGTGGTCACACTGTCTGCCAGACCCCGTTGCTCATGGGCATAACCCCAAGGTTATCAGCTGCAGTGGCTTCTTAGTTCTTGTTGCTCATTGCAATCTCCAGGAGAATTCTTCTTCTCCTGTGTCCCTCCCATGTATGTGTGTTATGTGTCCGTGTGTGGACGTGTGTGCATGCGGAAGCCAGCCGTCTATGCCAGGTGTCTCCCTCAACCACTCTTCACCTTGCTTTTGAAGCAGGGGCTGTCACTGAACCCAGAGCTTACAGACTCAGCTGGGTTGGCTGGCAGCAAGCGCAGGGATCCACTTGTCCCCATCTCCCTGCAGAGGGGTCGCAAGCACGAGTCACTGCGCCTGACATTCTGCGTGGGTGCCAAGATCTGAAATCAGGTCCTGATGCTTGCACAGACAGTACTTGACTGACTTAGCCATCTTCCCACCCCTGTTTTGTTTGGGGTGGTTGGTTGGGTTGGGTTTTAGACATAGGATCACACTGTGCAGCTTTGGCCTCTATCCTCCGAGAGCTGGAATTATAGACACACATTTTTTAAAGTTTAGCCTAAATTTTAGATTCCCTAAATTGGATTTTCCGCTCTCAGCAGCTTTCTTGGGATGTAACTTTCCAGCCAGACAACCTCCAATGCTAGTGCCTGTGTCAGTGACTTTAACACACTTACACCATTCTGCACCCTTCACTCACTTGTAATTAGCCCCACCCCCAGCCTCTTGTGACTGCTAAGACATCCTCTCCACATGACACAGAAGACCAGCAAGCTACCTCAGACAAGTCACTCGGGCTGTCTGTGTCTGTCCACTTTTGTGAGACAAATGAGCTGGGACAGTTGACTGGGAAGCGCCTCTAGCTCGGAGTAATTAACGGGTGAAGAGCTGTCCATGGACCCTGACGCTGCTGTTCCCAGGGACACAGTCATGAAGCTTCACCTTCACCTGCCACACTTCATTTCGTTTGGGTGTTGGGTTTTTTTAAAGGTTTTATTATTTTGCAGCAGTTTCGAGTTCTCGAGAGACAGAAAGTAACACCCAAAGATGACCTGTATGTCTCCATCCCACACGCTTGCTCAGCCTCCACCGTCACCCACTGCCCCCTCCACGGAGCGATATTGCTACATCTGATGATTTGATCTTGATTCATCATTTAATGCGGTGGTGCACATTCTGCATTTAGGCAGACCTGCATCGGGATACAGCTTTGGTATCACCTGAGTCCTGTTTTCCTGGCAGTGCTGGGCATTGAACCCAGGGCCTGGTTCATGCTAAGCACACACAAAATATTTTCCCTGCTCTAAAACATTATGTCACTGTGTTAGCATGCAATCAACTCTCCCATGTCTTTCCTTGGTTTGATTGCCCCTTTCTGTTTAGTACTAATATCCCATTGTCTGGATGTGCCACTCATTGCTGAAGGATATCTTGGTTGCTTCCAAGTTTGGGCAATTAGGAGAAATTCAGCCATAAACACCCATATGTAGATTTTTATGTGGTTATAACGTTTTCTATGCCTTTGAGTAAAGACCAAGGAGTTGACTGATGGATCACCCGGTAGGGTTGTGTTCAGTTCTATAAGACACTGCCCTCCAGTGTGACTGTGACGCTGTGCATTCCGACAGCGAAAAGCAGCCTTGCTCCGACTCCACATCGCCACTGGCATTTGGTGGTGCCGGTTCTCCGGGTTGGCCTTTCTGAGAGGTGCATGGGTTGGCCTTTCTGAGAGGTGCACGGGTTGGCCTTTCTGAGAGGTGCGTGGTGACATCTCACCATTTCACTTGGTGTCTCGCTGTTGAAGCAGGAAGTGGAGCAACTCCTTGCCTCTGCGTTCTCCAACTTGGTTTGGGGATGTGGCTGTACTGACAGTGCTTCTTTCTCTCTGGAGCACTGGGGTGAATAAGCACCTTAGGAGAGTTCCAACACGAGAAAAAAATGCCTCACTAGGCAGATGCAGCCTGCAAGTAGAAGCTGTTGTTTTCAACATCCTCTGGAATCCAGCTCCTCACCCAGGGCTGGGTCCTCTGTCATCAACACAGCATGATTCCCTGTAAACAGATTCCAAGACTTCCAAACCTGGCCCTTGGTGATCTAGAAGGTCCTGGGGGTGACCTTTCCACACCAAATATCTCCTTCAAGTGGTAGGACCCACCATGGCTCTTGATCTGCCCATGACCAGAACGTAGCCATCTGTGAAGTTTGTTCTTCAAAGCCCCTGCCCTTCGGGGCCCTCCTGAACCTTTTAAAATGTTCCCCAGGTCCAAGTGGCCATCTGCTCCACCACAGGGGTGGTGAGCCCCTCTGAAGTGCTGCTTGCTCTTCTGGAGAGCATCCTGGCATCAAGCCTGTGGCAGAAGACAGGAGGACCCCACGCACCGAAGCCACAGGGCATCTTTGTGAGAATCCCAACCCTTCCTTTCTCTTTAAGCAGGAACTTGACCTATAGCATGGGTAGCATAGCCCAAAAGACTCTCTGAGGAGGTCCCTCAGAGAGCCCGCTGCCCTGGAAGAAGCACCCTCCCCCACCTATCCACATTCCCTCTCCTGTAGAATTTATATGCTCAGGCCTCTGAGATCATTCTTCCCTGTATGGGCTGTTAGCATGGTGCAGAATAAGATACTACCTGCCCACCTCAGCCACTCCATCTCTATGGCTCATCCCTGTATGTGCTCCCTGGCTTGGGTAGATTCAATGAGCGGCCCCCTTGAGGATTTCTGGTTAGTCCACTAGATTTGAAAGGGCTAACGCTTCCTTCTGCCCGCGCCAGGAATGGTGAGATGAGGATGGGAGATGCAGAGAAATGCCAGCACCACCCTCCATGTGTGTACCAGCCCCGCCTCCTGCCCAAGCCCCCAGAAATCCTGAGAAACTGTGAGAAGCCAGTAACTCGAATCCCCAAAGAACTCAACCAAGGCATCGATGGCTTTTGGAAATACGAAATTTTTTACTAACGGGAACCCTTCTAGACATCTCAGCAAAAATACTGAGCCAGCCACTGGAACTATCAGCAACACAGACAGAGTTTGCCATGTGGTGCTTGATGTTGGTTGATGTTGGTATTAAGCATTGAGAAACTATGTAGTCAGTGCCGAGTGATTGACATTTGAGTCCTCTACCTTCAGGATGGTGCAGTCCTATCCCCTACTGCAGAGATTCCTCAAGTGTGGTACCAGGATCGGAAGAATCAGTACCATCCCAGGACTTTACATCAGAACCAATGAGTCACACATAAGGCACAGCGACAGATCTGAACTAGGACTCGATTTTCACTATATTGGAGAAGTTGGCAGCCTTTGGATGGCCATGGGCGCAAAGTAGGCCAGGAGCACTGAAAACCTCTGATCTCTGTCCCTAGCCCACTCCACCCCTTAATGGTTTGCCAGTACATCAGCAGATCTGTCATTTGGAGACAGGACAGGATGTGGGATGGGGTCAGATTCTAGTCCTAACGATCGAGTGCCCTACCCCTCACACTAACTCTCAGCGGAAGAACTGATACTTTTGACAGGCTTGGCTGCAACCCAAGCATGCATCTACTCTGTTTCCCCAACTCTGCCTCTGGGTACAACTAAGCCTGTAAGGCAGCTACCAGGATCAACTCTACAGCCTGCCCATACCAAGGTGGCTGTTTGCCTCTTTGGCATGCAGGAGGACAGAGGTCCGCTGCTCTCCAAAGCGTGGTCTGAATCCAGGCTGTGACTTTTGCAGCTTCGTGGTGTTCTATTCACATTCCATAAACAGAAAACATGAAATCATTGCCAGCTCCTGCACTGCATTCCTGGAGGCGGCTTAGGGTGGGATCCTCATGGAGAAGTGGGGCCAGTGGAGGGTGGAGGAAAATACTGCTGGGCATGCGCACACCTGGTGAGATGGTGATGGTGGGTTGGGAACCTAGCTGGGCATGCGCACACCTGGTGAGATGGTGGTGGAGGGTTGGGAACCTAGCTGGGCATGCGCACACCTGGTGAGAAGGTGATGGAGGGTTGGGAACCTAGCTGGGCATGCGCACACCTGGTGAGATGGTGGTGGAGGGTTGGGAACCTAGCTGGGCATGCGCACACCTGGTGAGAAGGTGATGGAGGGTTGGGAACCTAGGGCAACTGAAGCAGGGGAGGGGTCTGTCAATGGCTTTTCCTGAAGCCTAACTTAGAGAAGTTATCCAGTGGAAGGGACCTTAGATTGTTGTGCCCAGTTCGTGGGGACCTCAAAAGACCACTAGGGAGACCAACTTACCGAAATGCAAAAGCAAGGGTTATTATCATGCACGAGTACAAGCCAGCAGGGACCTCCTCAGCACAGCAGCAAGAGGAGGTACCCCACCCTTCTAGAGAGCACTATTTAAAGGCAAAAACCAGGAAAGCTACATTAGCAGGGTTTGGGGCGACGGGTTCAATCCTGATTGGCTGACATTTGTCTAGGGGTGTCCTGGGTGAAAAGGGATAGGTGTAGGCTGTCGGATGATCCTATCTACAATGGTTGGAACATTAGGAATTTCCTTTGGATGGTCTGTTCCTGGGTGGTGCCTGGGTAGTCTGAGTTTGTGATCTTTCTAGCATCCAGGTATTGCCTTACGGAAAACTACTGAGGCTCAGGTCTCTATTAATGGTATCATGGCTGGGTAATACAAGGTCTTCATATCTGCTATGACCCCATTGGGTCAGACCCTGGACTTCATATGGCATTTGTTCCTTCTTGTAAATGTATTCCATGCATGGGACTCTCCAGTAGGTTCTCTGTGACATCCTTCCCTGCACAGTGGGGGACCACCACAGCTAGAGAGAACCATTGTCCCCGAGAGTCTCCAGGGCCCAGTACCTGTCACTTTGGTGGCAGTACATCCTGGGACTTTTGGAGAGAAGGCAGAGCTCCATGTTGGATGCCTTGGTCTGACTCAGAGCACCTGTCCAGGCACAGCTGGTGTGTGGCTGTCCTCCTCCCCAGGACAGGGAGAACATGGCTGACAGCCTTGGTGATGAAAGCCCTTAGGCCTGGCAGATGGTCCTCCCTGACACTCCAGCAGGACCTCAAGCCCTCTGCTCCAAACTGGAAAGAAAGGTCCCACTAGTCCCCTCTCACAGAGGCTGGGGTAGCCGTGTGAGGGTCACTCAACAAAGGGCCACAAAGATTCCAGAACACAGGTGTGATGGGAGGGGTTTGCCTTCTTTGCGAGTCTCTGGGCAGTCCTTACTGCCTTCAAAGCTCTCTCAGGGACACTTCCTGTACCCCCTTCACCCCAGCCAGTTCCTAGGATGCTACCCTAGGAACTGGGAAGCAGCTACTGCCTCAGGCCCTGTGGAAACAGAAGCATTACCTTGTCAACTTCGGCCACCTTCTGAGTACCTACTGTGTGCAAGCGATTCCACTTTATCACCCAAAATGATAATATGTTTTAGAAAAGACTTACGAAGTGAGAGCTTGCTGGGGTGTGACAGGCAAGACATATCAGGTATACATGTGATCTGCAGGCTACACCTGCTCCTAGGCAGAGAAGAGCCTGGGAGCCTTGGGCAAGCATCCTTGACTCCTTCTTATCCCCAGAAGCAAGCAGGTAGCTGTGTAGGCTGAGCAGCCCGTCTCTTGGGGACTTCCTCACAGACCCTTAGAACTCTTGCCACGGCATTTTGCATGCCATTTTAATATTCCCCAGTTCCCAAATCTTGGAGACCGGCACTCCCCTCCACACCTGCTCACACCGTACTCCCAGGGCGTCTTACTTCAGACAGGCCTCTGGGCTGACAGGCAGCCCTGTGTAGGTTCTCCACAGCTATTCCGGTGCATTCTGACTGCGAGTGTTCTCCCCCAAGGCCCATCTGCCAGGCTTCAGGAGCATCAGGGCCGCATGAGAAAAGGGGTGAAATGGGGAGATTGCGCAGAATCTAGAACCGCAGGAAAGAGCACGTAGTTTGTTGGGAGATCCAGCTGCAAGGAAGCTAAGCTTCCTGTCAGCCAAAGGGAGCCACAGGACATTCTCTAAAGGAGCGTGGGGTGGTCCAGTCCTGAGTGGAGATTGGGGCAAGGAGACCCAAAGCCAAGAAACCAGCCCAGAGTTCCCTTCAGTCATGAAGAAAAAAAGTTATAAAGCTGAGGTTACTCTTAGCATGTGAATGTCAAGTTTTCTTTTTAAAATATTGATTATTATATTCTAAGCTGTAATGTTGAAAAATTCTTAAGGCGGGAGCCTGGGAAAAGAGCAGAAAAAAAGAGGAAAATTTGAAATCAATCATAACCCAATATGTTAGCCCATTTTCCTATTGCTTATTATAAAGCACCGGTGACTGGGTGTACACTCTAGCTATATAAAGTGAAACTATATAAAAAAGAAAATGTTTACGCAGTTCATCATTCTGGAGCTTTGGTGCATGGCACTAGCATCGGCGGAACTCCGTCAGAGCCTCACCGTGGATCCAAGGGTATGAGAAGGAGGAAGGACACGGCTACCCAACCCTCTCTTCTGAAAGAAACCCTTGCGGCAACCTAGTTACTTCTGACCAGGTTAACACCTCGAAGTCTGCACCTCCCTCCGCTGCCAACAGAGGAGGACAAGTCCCCTACACAGAGACCTCAGGAGGGTGAAGCCCACAAACCACGCTTAGCATCAGGCTCCTGTCATGATGGTTTTCCTGCCACCGTGAAGAGGCCCATGGACATGAGCGATGTCCCCTTCCTGTGTACCCAACCTGGCGGAAGCATCCTCCCAGGTCAGCAAGTGTCCCCCACCACCCTGACTCAGCACTGGGAGAGCACTGTGGTGACCCGGGCTGCCCAGCCCTCTGGACCGAGTTTCAGGTGCTTTATCCTGGTCATACCTACTCGACCATCTGCCCTTTCCTTCCCTCAATTCCAGACATTCTGCGAATGCTCTGCTTGCTGCTGGCCTTCCAGAAGGATTGGCGCTTCTGCTTTTCTTCAAAACTTTTGTCATTTTGAGATATTTTGGAACGAGGAAAGAGGCAGATCTGTCACCTCCATCCAATCTCTGTTCAAAACTCCTGCCATGTGCACGCTATCATTTCCTCAAGCAAGGCACCGTTGCAGAACACGGCGGTAACTGCCAGTTTTCACTGATTATGCGCACAGATACAATGGACTCATGTTGGAACGTCCGTCTGCGCATCTCTGATTGTTTTCCAAGGATGGTTCCTAGAAATAGCACTCGTGCGTTTTGAACCTTTTGTGTGTATTGCCAAATTGTCCTCTGAAAAGATCACACCAATGAGTTCCAGCTCTCCGCCGCGTATTCTCTCATCCTTGGCAAGGGCTGTTTTAATTTGCATTTCTTTGATTACTATTGAGATTGAATCTCTTTCCTAAGGATCCTCTTGTTTCTAATTTTCCCTTTTGTGAGTTTGGCAGCTCTTGTGATTGGCACTTTTTCTGACTGCCCTTCCCTCACAGGTTTGTGAGCCTGTTTTATATAAGACTACTGGTCCTTTTCACGTTTGTGGTAGGTATTTTAATGTTTTATATATCCTTGAGCCGTGGCTTTGATGTTACATGACATGTGGAGAATCCCGATATTTTATGTAGTTGGATTTATTTGAGCCACGTTTCCCACCTTTGATGCTGTGCTGAGCTCCCTCCTCACAGGGATTCTTGTAACTATGTCTCTGTTTTCTTCTAGCGCTTCTATTGCTGCGTTTCAGCTTAGCTGAAATTTCAGTACAGAAAGTCTGAAACATCACATCTTTCTTCTCCTGCCCCCAGATGCTCAATTACTCTCTTGTCATTTAATGGCTGTATCTATTCCAGGCTCATTTAAATGCCTGTGCTAGAGTTGACCTTTAGCGTCAACACACATTTCTATATGCTTTTGACCAGTTTTGATGGACAAGTCACAGATGAGATTTTTAAATTTTTTTGTGGTTACGTTTAAAATGTTAAAAATAAATAGGTAAAATTACCTTTAATAATGCATGTCCTGGGCTGCAATATGTCCAAAATATTATCATTTCAGCACATGTCACTAACCTCGATGAGTGCCCAGGAACGCAGTGGCACCAAGTCGGGCTGCCCCAGCTTCATCCTCTGTTCCTGCATTTAAACTTGTCCTGTTTCTCTACCCACCAATGTGAACCCTGTGTTTTAAGGGGCACTCGGCTATAATATAGCGAAAGCACAATTCTCCCTTCTTTGCTCACAAGTCTTATTTTCACCGAGTTAATGGGGTAAGACTCCCAGAATGCTTTGATACTTTTGCCTGAATTCTGGCCACCCTCTGATTGCTCTGTTGAAGACGTGACAGATGTGACAGACGTGACATTGTTGTAGCCCTTGGTGCACATTCACAAGCATGGCATGCGTGGCTCTTTGGTTCTTGGTAAAGTAACCTCACTTTCTTTATGTAGGTCCTTTCCCCTTGACTGCTGGGGTTATATCTGTGTCCTGCATTGAGGACTGATTTGGGGGATGGGATCTACTTTCCAGGATATTTTTAAAGTGGTTACTACTGCCATATAGGAAAGCCATTGATCCCTATGCACCTCTTAGGGCTGGTATGTTGAATGCATTGCTACCAGAAGTTTATCCTCTCTTAATTCCCACGAGTTTTCTAGGCATTCAATAGCAACATTCTCTCTTTCGGTTTCGAACATCACAACATCTTTATCTGCTTGGTTTCTTACTGTGCTGCCCTGCACAGTTGCTCAGAGCAAACAGACAGGTTTCTGGCTGGTTTCAAACAGTGTTCTAACTCTAGCTGAGCTCCACAGGGGCTGAATGACTTTGGGGACATCATTGAATTTTCCCACGACTCTGAAAGCGGGGGCAGGCTCAGATTACCTCTCAGGGATTGAGAGTATTAAAATAACTCATATGCCTAAGTACTCAAGGATTTGAACAGTACCCAGGGGGCACCCACTGTCATTTGCCCTTGCTGTTCATCCTGTTTTGTTCACTAGGCATTAGAGTGATGTCTTCAAATAATGATAATTCTGAATAGTCCCATCTCACGCTTGCCTTCAATGAGAGTGTCACTGGCAAGATGTGATGCCAGGTGTGGATTCCTCCCCATCTTGAGAGATGTTCTGCTCTCATTGGCTCCACAGAGGCATCTAGATCTTCCACCTACAAAACGGCGCCTGCTGAGACTCTAAATTGGCAGCTACCACGTTGTCATGCCTTCAGTGTGAGAAATGGCGGTCATTGGTCTTCTTGACTTAGCCTCATAACACACTCACATGACACATCTTCATGACGTGTATCCAGCTCCAGTAACATGAACCCAGCAGAGAATGGAATGCTCCCTACCCACAGGGATTCTGCATCCTTGTGCCAGGAAGCATACAAGAAGAGAAGCAAGCTAGAGACTCTTAGGGGAGGTGATAGCAAGTACCCAGGAGATTAGTCAGGACGGCTCAGGGGTTCCATTGGGCGGTGCAGAGTGTGGTGAGGTGAGGAGAGGCTCCAGGATGCCTCACAGTCAGCATGTCAGGAATAGGAGAGCTCCAGAAGGAACAGCCCATGGGGGTGCTGGCATGGAGGGGTCTGGTGTGAAAAGAAATGCCATCAGAAGCCATCATGGCTGGGGCAGACTGAGGAGGAGAGTGTAGTGAGTGTCCAGGTTCTGGGAGCGATTTGTGGACCTTCTAAGAGCATGGCTGACTGTGAATCATCAGACTCTAATAGAGAGCACTTTGGTTCTTTATTTACTTTGAAAAAGAAATTTAAAAATGAAAGAGTATCCTAAAGTATTCCATTAAACTTTCCATGGTATATGCCCTACCCCATCTAGAACATGTCTTTGTTCTGGAAGAAATTCCAAGCCCGTGTCATCAGCCTTCACTTCCCCATCTTAGCCCCTGAGAACATCCAATCTTTTGTCTCAATGGATTTGCCTCTAATAGACTTGCATATAAATGGAATCATAAAATATATTGCCCTTTGGGTTTAACTTATTTCATTTAGCATAATGTTCTCAAGATTCATCCATACAGCAACATCTATCACCACTTTGCTCTTTTTATGGCCAAATAATATTCCATCATGAGGCTGTAACACATTTTTTAATCTAGCCTCAAACATCTGTTCCTATTGTCCCCATTTTCCAAGTACTGGGAGTATTATAGGCCTAGCCCCAGCTAGTCTGGAATTTGAATTTGTAGCTCAAAATGGTTTCAGACATGAAATTATCTTCCTGAGTGCTGGGGTTCCAGGTATGTGCCACCATGGCCTTTGCTTATCACCTTGTTTTTGAGAGAGTCTTTGTATCTCAGGCTCTGATGCAGTGACTCAGAGGTAGAGATGCTTGCTGGGCAAGCTCGATGACTTGAGTTCCTGTTTTTCCTTCCCAAGACAGGGTTCCTCTGTAACTTTGGAGCCTGTCCCGGAACTTGCTCTGTAGACTAGACTGGCCTTGAACTCACTGAGACCCCCCTGCCTCTGCCTTCTGTGTGCTGGGATTAAAGGCACGCGCCACTACTGGCTGTTGATAACTTGAGTTCTATCCCCAGAACCACATAAAGGTGAAAAGAGAGAACAAACTCCATAAAGTTGTTCTCTGACCTCCAAGCGTGGGCTCCGGCATGTGCAGCACTCCTCACTGCCAGATTGTATGTCTCAGACATATACAATAATAATTTAAATAATCTTACAAAAAAAAAGTGATCTTATAACCAGGTTGACTGATGCTCTGCCTTTACCTCCCAATGCTGGACTCCATTGTATGCCGAGGTCAAGCCCAGAACTCCTGCTGCACACTAGGCCAGTACTCCTCCAACTGAGCGCACCCCCACCCCCCACTTCATTTTCATTCTGATAAGAAACAAGACTGTAGGGGTTCTAGGTAGGGCATTCTCATCCACAAGCCACAAGGGTCTCTGGGCTCTGAGTCCAGGTCACTGTATTTATGCTAGTTACACGTTTTGTGACAAGTGCCAAGCCTTATAGTAACGTCTCCTGTCCCTAGCTGTCCTTGGTGCTACATAATGTCTCTTGTCTAGGAATAGCCCTGCCCTAGTCCACGCCCCAAACATCTTTTCCTTCCCAGACTATAGTCTTTCTTGCTGGTTCCTGAAATGGTGGAGACATTAGGGACAAAGGTCAGGCTCTGGGGTAAGGAGCTGGGGCCTGGCAGCAAGTTAAGGTAGGGCTAGGAGCTTGGGGACAGTAGGCCCTGAGGGTCAGCCTAGGAGCTGGGGTGCGGGGACAGTAGGCCCTGAGGGTCAGCCTAGGAGCTGGGGTGCGGGGACAGTAGGCCCTGAGGGTCAGCCTAGGTTTTTGAGGAGGAGTGGAGGAAGCAGAGGTTACACTTCCCCACAAGGTCGTAGTTTCTCAGGGTTTGGTCCTCTATATAATCAGCCTGGACCCTAAGGCAGGTGCCCCCTCTCTCTGAGCAGCATCAGGAGGGTGGTTGGCAAGTTGTCCCAAGCAGACCTAGGTGGAAATAGTGGCGATGGCCCACAGTAACAGGTGAGAAGGATGCTCAGTCTCCTGAGATTGCTGGGGTTCCTCTCCCGAGGCTTCTCTTCCCCAGCTCCATGTTCTGGGGAAGCTCAGGTGGGGACAAAGGGCGGCTTAAGTACATGAAAACCAGAGGTGTGGAAGAGCAGGCGTGGCCTGGATCCCTGGGTAGGGTGAGCCGTCTTGCAGCAGAGGTGCCAGCATGGAGGTGGGGAGGGACATCTGCCTCCCCGGCTTCTGACTTTCCTGTGTAAGTAGAGGGCTACTGATAGAGCGGGCAGGAGACTTGGATGAGGCCTTCTAGGACAGGACACCAGTCACAGGAGTAAGCAGCACTTTGTCGCGCTTGCCCAAGGGGTTCTTGGAAATGGTTCTGTGTGGACATTAGGAAGCCATGGAGCCAGCCGCCAGGTCAGACATGGTGATATATATTTTGCTTGTTTCTGCCTTGCTCTGCTGTGAATAATATACTGTGATAAATGCTTGTATGTAATCTTTTTGGGGTGTACATATGTCTGATTCTTTTGCATATGCACTCATCCAAGGACTGGACCCACTGAGCCATATGGTGACTCTGTGTTTACATAAACATTTGGAGAAATAGTTGAATCCCCTCTTGTTTGCACCAACATCCAGTGCATCTTCGCATTCCCGCCAGTGAAACTTGAGGGTTCCAACTTCTCCTTGTCCTTGTCAACACTTGTTATTTTCCATTTAAAAAATGACAGTCACCCCAGTAGATGACAAGGGGTGTCTCATTGTGGGTTTGATGGTATTTCCCCTCAGATCTGCAAAGATGCTGAAAATCTTTATATGTTCGTCTCGGCTTTTGTATACCCTCTTTCAAGATATGCCCATTTGGATTTTCCATTTAATTTTTAATTGGGTTGTCTCTTTTGATATTGGGTTGTAAGAATTCTTCTTCTGTCTCGGATATTAGATTCCTATCAGGCACTTGTACCTCCTGACTCGAAACTTAAAATGGAGCCATCCTGTTGAACTTATAGGCTGAAATTGTAAGAGCTAGATAGAGCAGATGGAGCATGCATTTAAGCATACCTAAGCTGGCGAGCACTGTGGCTTAGCCTGCACTGTCTCCCAAGTGCTGACACTTACACTAGCCTACACGTGTACAAAACGGTCTACACAGAGGATAATTTAGAATAAAATGTTAGGCTGGAGGTGTAGCTGAGTGATTAGAGTGCTTGCCTAACACGCAGGAATCCCTGGTTCAGGCCCCAGCACCACGTAAAACTGAGCATAGCCAGGCAGGCAGAGCATGCCTTTAATCCCAGCACTTGGGAGGCAGAGGCAGGCAGATCTGTGAGTTCGAGGCCAGCCTGGTCTACAGAGTGAGTTCCAGGACAGCTAGGGCTATGTGAAGAGTCTCTGTCTCAAACCAAAAACAATCCACAGCTGAGCATGGCGGTACCCACCTAACTCTCGCACTGGAGGCAGGAGGCTCAAAAGTTCATGGTCATCTTTGGATATATAGGAAGTTCTGGGCTACATTAAACCCTGCTTCAAAAATCAACCGGCCAATTAATTAATTAGAAGCAAAGTATTAAGCAATGCAGTTTATTGAATGTACGTAACCAAGAAGCATCGGTAACACGGGCTGCTGTGGAGAATGGGATTTTCATGCTCAGACATGTGTGGCTGAGTGGGACTGTGGCTCAGTGCCGTTCACCATCGTCGAGCGTACATCCCGCGTATCACTAGCTTAAGAGGGAAGTATCAAAATTCAAAATCTGAAATCTCATTTTTATTGAGCGTGTGTCACTTTCGCACCATTGTGAATTCCAACGCCCAGAAGTGGTCGTTCACAGGCTGAGGACTGTCCTGATAAGATCCGAAGAGTTTCCTTGAGTGCTGGGGATGTTTTCCACTTTCTTCATGAAGCCCTGTGTGAGCACGCTTTTTATTCTGCTGAAGCCAAAGTTGTCCTTTGAAGCCAGGCGCTGGTGGCTCTGGTCTGCCCGGATGCAGCTCTGCACCTGGTTCCCTGAGCACACTTCCCTGCACCTTCAGCTCCTCCTGTGGCTCTAAAATCTTTCTTGACCTCCCCTCCCCGCCCCTCCTCTCCTCTGCCCCTCTTCTCCACTTCCTCCCCCCTCCTCCACATTCTGAAGATCCAGAAAGCATCTCTCTTAGGCTCCTTCTATTTCTCCATTTTCCGACCCCAGACTTCATGCACCTACTTTATAAAACAGTCATCCTGATTGGAGGAAGCAAAGCTAAATTTTTGGAAAAGCATCATTATCTTGTCCTGTAAAGAAAAGGGCAAACTCAGACCCTTATGGGGTCTTGTTCTATTTTACCACTTCCTGGTTTACTTTCTTTTGCTTTTCTCTTTAATAATATTTTCTCTATGTTGTCCTTCTTTTTCTTCTCCTCATTGGGTTTGCACAGTTGTTCTTTACTCTTATCTCAGTTGCTATGAAATACATTTTCAGAGTTAAATTTGTATTTGATTATGGCTTTAACCAATGCTATACTTTCAGACAAAGGCCTTTTCCTAACCATTTTAATGAAGTGTTTTGAAGTTTTGTGTAAATTTAAAATATTCGGCTTCTACTTATCTATTTTCCCGTGTAGAAATGCAGGAATGTCTGTGGCAAGCTCCAGAAGTTATGATGCCTTCAACCCCTGTCCTCATCACCTCTGACTTTGGGTTTTTATTCAATTTTACTTCTTACATGATAGATATTCCTTGTCAATTGTAGTCTGACATACTGATTTTATTTTGAAACTGCATGACAGGAACCGTGATCTCACACTAAAATCTTCACTTAACCAACTAGTGTCTCCTGACATGTCTTCCAATTGCTCTGTCTCCCTAGCACAGTGCATATTTTACTGGAATTTTGAATATACACCATTTTATTATTTTTTGAGAATTTCATACATGTATGCAATGTTTTTTTTGAGCCTATCTGGTCCCTATTTTTCCCCTTACTCCTCCCAGATCTATCCCAGTTCCTCTCGATTTCACATTCTCTTTTGGTTGATGCTTTTTTAAAATAACCCATTGAGTCCCATTTGTGCTGCCCACATGAACATAGGTACGGCATCTTCTGGAGAGAAAGCATACAAATATCAGATGTGCAGCCAAGATAGTAAAGCAAACCAGGAAGTGGTAAATGAAAGCAGACTCAGTGAAAGTCTAAGATTTCCTACCAGAGGTTACATCCTAAACAAAGTTTCCCTGGCCTAGCAGCCATTAACTGCCAAGAGCACCTCAGATAGGGGTAGGAGCTCCTGACCTCTTGCCCTCCCCATGCTGGGATACTGGCTGGTTTGATCTATGCAGGTCATGTGCAGGCAGCCACAACTGCTGCTAGCTCATGAGGGCAGTGGCCCTGTCACTTCTAAAGACACCGTTTGGGTCTGGTCCTCTCTGACCTTGACTCTCACTGCCCCTCTCCTTGATGGCCCCTGAGCCCTTGAGTGTGATGGAGATGTCTCATTTGTGACCGAGCATACGGGCATCTTTAAGTCATGGGTGTCAGGATAGTCACATGACTTTTCTGTCTAGCAGGACCTTATATACGTCATAGCTTCTCGGTTGTCTCCTTCGAATGATGAGGTATCCACCTGTCTTCTTCAAACCTCTCCAGGTGTTGCATCAAGGTTTAGTGACTCCAATTCAGTTGTTTTGTTGATAACAGCCCTGCCTTGTAATAGCTGCTTACAGAATTCTTCATCTTTGAAATGAAGAAAGAAAATACCACACATCTGGTATTTGAATGCTTATTCTAAAACATGAGTACGGCTTTTTTTTTTTTAGTAATTTAGTCTTTCAAAAAATTTTATTAGAACTCTCTTACAAAGAACTTGCAAATAAAAAAGATCACACCGTGAAGTTAACCAGACCCCAGGGCTGTCATCTCGGCGAACTCCTGAACAGTCAGAACAGCCATTCTGGAACTGTGGGTTCACACAATTCTACAACTTTGTTATCAAATATATTTTATGTACTTGTCCACCACACATACACACGTGCACACACACACACACACACACACACACACACACACACATAAACGCACGTGCACACATCCCATGACATAGCTCAAACTAGAAAAAGCGCTTCACAACCTCTTTTGTGAAGTGTCTGATATCCGCATCAGTTCTTCCTCCTCATCTGGTACCCTCTGCTCCCCACTCTGCACGTTCCCCTGGACTCATGTGCACATTGGTTTTCCACATGGAAGGGAGAACGTGTGATTTCCTCTTTCTGAGAGTGTGTGCCCTGGCTGAACATGCATTCTAAGTTCGTTCATTTTCATGGGTGTATTGTGCTTTCATTTTTCCTTAGAGCTGAATGGTGTTTCATTGTATGTGTATCGGATTTTCACTGTCCATTTGTTAGGCAGATAAGTAGGTGACATCTCCTTGCTATAATGAGTAAAGCTGCAGCAAACATGAATGATAAACTTACCTGATATTTGTATTTCTTTTCTAAAGCATGACTGAAGCTTTTGTTTGAAGACTTCAGTCTTCCTATGGTGAAAGTTTTCTTCTATTAGATCTGTAGTTATTTCTCTTTTGTTCCAGGACCTTGAGAGCATTCATCTTCAGTGTCAACCTGGGTAGATTTAGAACCACCTAAGAAACCTGCTTATGGGCATGTCTTTAACTGGGGAGGAAAGATCCATGAAAACATGGCTGGGGTCCAGTCCGTAGGTCGCGTTCCTGCACTAATTAATAAGGACGAAGTGAGCTAAGCACCGACTACAGATCAGTGGGACCAGCTGCCTTATGCCCCACTGCCCTGCCTCCCCTGCTACACGAACCAACCGGATCCTGTACTCCTTACACTCTCCCTTCCTTCCAGTT
Source organism: Myodes glareolus (assembly GCF_982192425.1). NCBI lineage: Eukaryota > Metazoa > Chordata > Mammalia > Rodentia > Cricetidae > Myodes > Myodes glareolus. The sequence continues at coordinate 28,494,450 of NC_142041.1, forward strand.
GACTTTGTCAAGTATCATCACAGCCACAGGAAAAGCATCCCCACCGCCATCCTTCTAGAAATACTTCCAGTTCCAGAGTGAGTCTCTGCAGCTACCCTTCTGTTGCTCCTTCCTCTCAGCATCTTTATCTCCGCCCTTGCTGACCATATCCAGGAGATGTCCCCTCCCAGCGACCTCAGGTTATCCTAAACAAGTGTTCATGACTAAATGTTGCTTCTAACTGCTTCCAATGCGTCTTAACTCTCATCTTTGATCACCTAATTCATCTCCTGCTATTGTTTTTAGGCTCTACCAGGGTCCTCTGAATTCTGGTTTCTTTTATCATATCTAGCATTTTCAGCATTTCAGAGTTCTGGTTTTCTTTCCACTCTGAAATACAAAACGGATGTCACAGTTTCCTTTTATTTCCAGTAGCAAATCTGTTTGTTGATGAAGTCCTTCCTCTGCTCATGTCCTTCCCTGCCTGTTTCCTTAACTGTTCACAGTCTCTGCAGATTCCGAGTGCATCGTGGGCCTTTCTTAACCAGGGTCTGCCTTGTGTCAGTAGTGAACTCGCCCTGGGTCTCCCCTGAGTCTGAGATAACACAAAACTACACAGCCAGGGACAGGCCGCTGAGCGGGCCAGGGATAGGCAACTGAGCGGTAAGGAGTTGCGTGGCACAGAACTATTTCAGCTGTCCGTGGTTTCTCCTAGGAGGCAAGGAACAGCTGCTCCAGGTGTTCAGGGTCACTGCTGGCCTCTGCCCTGATCCCTTACCTGCAGTGTCTGGGAGGCACCTTGACTGCCCATGGGGAAACTGGATCTGGATGGCTCTGCTTACTTACATCAGACAGCATGGCCGAGCCACGCCTGAAGGAGGGTGGGCTGCATGGCGAGAAGGGGGCTCCCCTGAGTGGGCTCCAAACCTCTCCTGTGACCCAGCCTCCCCGCCCCCAGCGCTAAGCCATCCATCTTAGGCTCTGTGGTCAGTCCCCAGGCACAGTCTCCCTCCCCACAGCACAGTGCCCCCTTCACGGGAAGCAGGGCCATGAGTCAGCCTTCAATCTGCTCTCCTTGGCATGGTACCTCGCTGAAATTCCTCAAAATTTCTGGCATGGTGATGCCTCCCACTCCTCTTTTTCCAACACCGAGGCAGATTCTCCTATTTTTGTATCCCTTGCAAGGTCCTTTCTGTCACGTGCAGAAGAAGGTGGCTTAGGTGGGAGGCGGACATCTGTGCTCCGCTTTCCTGTCTACAGTCAAGATGGCCTCTCTCTCTCTGCACTTTGGTGTGCCGGCCAGGAGTCCCATCACCGAAGAGGAGTCTTGGCTGTTTCCTGTTCCATGAACCCTCTCTTAAGTTCTTCTCTAGGCTGGCCCTCTCATCACCTGGTTCATCGTTTTGGTTTCTGCTTTTGCTTTCCTGGACACATTCCCTCTCCCTCGCAAATTTCAAGTTAGCATGCCCTCTGATGAGAAATTCTCCCGCCAAACACGGCTTGCCAGGCTCGGGCAGCGCCTGCTGCCATCGCCAGGGACTCATTGTCTGGCAACCTTCAGCCATACTGACGGAGCTTTCCCACATCCTCCCTGCCCTGCCAAGGTGACGACCTTCAGATGGAAACAGCAGAAGCTGCTCCCCTGGCTCCTGGGCCCCATGTGTCCCTTCCAGAAGCGGTGTGTTTCACTAGAGAGCCATTTTGGATCCTTCTGGCACATTCCTGCCCTGCCGGTGAGTCAGCAGCAGGGCAGCAGGCGGTGGAGGGGTGGGGTGCAGAGGCACCCCAGCTCGGCTTGGCAGCCTGCCCCGGAACATAGCGCATCACACAATTTGCCGTCTCCAGCCTGTGAACAGCTGCCTCTGGTCCTCTGTGGGGAGTTACCAAGCTGGCACAGCTGCCCCTTCCGGGGAAGAGTGAAAAGATCTCTCCCACCAGGGGCATCTGTGCATCCCTTTGGGGTTTCGTGGGATGCAGGTTAGCTTGCTCCTGTGGAAACCACACACCTCTTGAGTTTAGTTCAATGGTATTACCGTCACTTGCTCCCCAGATCCTGAACCCCGAGCATGTTTTCTCACCCTCTCTTTGATTAGCTGTCCCTGATATGACCACTGCCCCCTCACATCTAAAGTGGATGATGTTATTTTTAACTTTACAAGCCCCGGGGCAAGCTGTGGAGGTACTCACAGCTTACCTTTTCGGAACACGAAGGGATTCCAGGGTTCTCTTGTTCCCCAGAGTAGTCAGGAAGGAGGGTTACAGCAAGCAGAGCCATGGGAATACAGATCTGTGTAGTTTCCTCTTTCACACAGTGACCTGCAGCGAGCCCGGAACCATGGGCTCAAGGCCACGCGCATTGCTTTACACGTTGCTTATGGCTTCTTTCGCTATATAACAGCAGAACTCCGTTGGGCCAGAGCCCGGAAGGCCAGCAACGCCTAAACCAGTTACACTCTGGCTCCTTGCGGGAAAAGATGGCTGCTTCCTTGCTGTGGACTAGAAATAAGACTGAAGTAAAGCCCTGGGTTGAGTGTGTTCTGGGTGAACTGTGTGACCTTAGGCATCTTCACACAGCTGAGGGACAAGGCATCTGAATGGCACTGGGAAAGGGGAGCCACACTGTTGTTCCCACCTTTCCCATTAGAGACGTGTTGCCTTCTCCAGCCTGTCTTTTCTACCTCCCTCTGGAGTGTTCTGGCATTTCTACCTAAGCCGTCCTCTTATTACCTGGAGCAAAGGTGACATATAGGCTCCTCTCTAGCCTCCCCTTAGCCGGCACCAAGCACTCAGTAGTACGGCCCCCAGACTCTCTCACTGGGTGGGTTAACATGTCATGACGACAGCTATGCTTTCAGAATTGCACCCCAGTTGGAAAATTCCACTTGGGGCTTGCAGAGTAGATTCGATCCCCAGCTCCTAGAGAAGTCGCGCTGTCCAAACTGCTGAGCTCAGCACAGTCCGGGCCCTGCTGCCACTGCTGCCTGCTCAGCACCCTGGGGCGGCGTCCACCCAAGACGCACACTCAGCACCTGCACGGGATGAGGACTGGCTCCAGGCTCGCGGCCAGGGATGGACAGGTTGTCATTGCTAACCTTGAGGGAGCTGAGACAGCTCTGTCAGAAGCAGTGGGGAGCCTGGATCTGAGAGGACCTTATGTGAGAGTCCCCGTGATTCTCGGGTGACCCGAGGAACTTCCTGGTTACAGGAAACGAGGTTGGAGGAGTGGGGGAGGAGGGTACTGGTGGGGAGAACAGCAGGAGGGGCATCGGAGGGCCAGAGCTGAGCCTGGAACCCCCTAGAGGACTTCATGGGAAGGAATTGTTTACGTGGAGCAGCGAGGGTGAGCAGAGCCCAGGAACTCAGGGGACTCAAGCAAGTGTGGTGTAAAAGAACTGTACAGTTCATGACAAGATGCGAATAGAGGCATCAGGCTGTCCTTTGGTAACCTGCACCCGCAAAAGCAGGCAGGGGCGTCCATCCATTAGGGGCCCTGCGGGAAACGTGACACGTGGGGGCGGGGTCAGCAGGAGCGTTCTATCCATTAGGGACCCTGTAGGAAACGTGACATGGGGGGGGGGTACTGGAGGTCAGAAAAAAAGCAAACTTCACATAAGTGTTTTGGGCAAGGACAAGGGAACCAATCAGGCTAACGAGGCCCCGAGGAGAGACAGCAGTGGGGTTCAGGACCACCACCGCGCACTCTTGAGGGTAAGAGGACGGGCCAAGCTTACCAGCGCTGGAGAACAGAGCAGAGCAACAAAGAAAGATCCTGAACTTTCAGCTTTCTCCTCCTTGCCCTCTGACTCCTGCTGAGGCCTCTTTGGGCCTTGTGGTGCCTTTTCACACCTGCTGGTCTCCTGGGCCTCTGATGCCTTCTGGAGTCCTTTTGGCCCTCTGTCTCCTGCTGAGCTCCCATTGGCTCGCTGAACCCCGCAGGGCTCCTATTGGCCCTTAGACCCCTGCTGGCATCTTATTGGCTCTCTGACTCCTACTGGGCCAGCCATTAGCCCTTACACCCTTGGAGCCCATTGTTTTTCTGATACCTGTTGAGACACCACCACCCGACCAGCGGCCTCCCACTGGACCAACCTAACTGGGAGTCTCAGAGATGCATCTCATTAAAGTCAAATTCCAGAGAGAGCAGGACCGGGCTGCTGGGAGGTGTGAGTGAGGACAAGTGTTGGGTACCAGCAAGAGAGACTGCCTAGTTAGTGTTCTGGGCATACGGCTCCAGGGCTCTATACCCGAGTCAAGCCTAGCAGGTTCGTCCAGTCGTTTGGGGTGCTGTCTTGGAGAAGGGGCATGATCCGCGTTGACCAGAGATGGGAATAAGAAGGTTCTAGCCGTGGTGTCCATGGCAGTGCCCAGGAGAGGATTTTAAACTGGAAAGCCAGCCTGCAGTACCCTAAAAGGGTGTCGTTCAATTTGTAAGAATGGGAGGGGCCGCAGGATCCATCCAGGGTTATATATATTGAAGGGCCTGTCTTAGAGAGACTAGGGCAGGGGCTTAGCATGGAGCTCCGAGAGAGAGAGAGAGAGAGAGAGAGAGAGAGAGAGAGAGAGGGAACTGCTACAGGAGGGACTGGGACATAGACATGGAGCCGTGGGCCACCCTGGGGAGTCATTTCACTGTTCCCCCATTGACACTGACTCCATGGAGTTCTCCCACTCTGTCTTCAGCCCCCGGAAAACAAGTATGAAGGGATTTGGTGCCCGTTGGGCATCCTTCCATCCTTTGCTCGCCCCTCATAGGCTTCCTGTGTGCCATACTACGCAGGACCCCACTTTCCTCCAGGGTCTGAGGAGCTTGTGCGGAAAGGAACGTGGACCAACTCCACCAGGGTCAGCTCCTTACAAGCCAGCCTGAAATCCAAGCACACCCTTTACAGACCCCAGCAAGGTGCCCCGAAGTCCAACTCATGTTTGCCTACTCCCCTATCTATGTTCCTGTCCTCAGTAACAGAAGAAATAAGACACCCTGGGACAGACAGGGAGAGAAAAAGCAGGTTCCCCTCAGAAAGCCCAGGCGTGAGGGTCTAGACTGAGTAGGACATCGGTGGGAACCTCGCTTGGATCCATGAACAGCAGGTTTCTGGAGGCCCCATTTGTTCGCTTCCTTGATGGCCGAATGAAATCAGAACAAACTGGAGGTGAAAGCAACAGGAATTTTTTTCCCCGCCAAGTCTGGAGTTCACAGGCTCTCAGTCAAGGTGTCAGCGAACTGTACCTGTCCTCACTGCTTCTGGCTTCTGGTAGCTGCAGACATGGCTTCACACAGCCACCTCCCTTCACACACCTTCCTCCCTCATGTCTCTACTCTCACTGGGCCTTACTCTAAAGGAAAACCCAGCACTGGGCTGTGGCAGCCACTCTCCTCTCTAGATCCTTATCTGCATCATAAAGACCCCTTTCCCAGGGAAGGTCGGGGCTCTCGGATTCAAAATTAAGACTTTGACCTATCTTGAGATCACCACCCAGGACACTGACTCTACTCAGTGAGGGATGTTAGTGCAAGCCAATGATGCTAGTGCAAGTCAGTGATACTAGTGCACAGCGAGGGATGCCAGTGCACAGCAAGGGATGCTAGTGCACAGCGAGGGATGCTAGTGCACAGCGAAGGATGCTAGTGCACAGCGAGGGATGCTAGTGCACAGCGAGGGATGCTAGTGCACAGTGAGGGATGCTAGTGTACAATGAGGGATGCTAGTGCACAGTGAGGGATGCTAGTGCACAGTGAGGGATGCTAGTGTACAGTGAGGGATGCTAGTGCACAGTGAGGGATGCCAGTGTACAGCGAGGGATGCCAATGCACAGTGAGGGATACCAGTACACAGTGATGGATGCCAGTGCACAGGGAGGGATGCCAGTGCACAGGGAGGGGTGCTAGTGCACAGTGAGGGATGCTAGTGTACAGCGAGGGATGCCAGTGCACAGGGAGGGATGCCAGTGCACAGGGAGGGATGCCAGTGCACAGCGAGGGGTGCCAGTGCACAGTGAGGGATGCTAGTGCACAGCGAGGGGTGCTAGTGCACAGTGAGGGATGCTAGTGTACAATGAGGGATGCTAGTGCACAGCGAGGGATGCTAGTGCACAGTGAGGGATGCTAGTGCACAGTGAGGGATGCCAGTGCACAGTGAGGGATGCTAGTGTACAATGAGGGATGCTAGTGCACAGCTGTGTGTGCCCTCCCACATGGCTTGCACACAAAGTGTCTAATGCACTTTTCTGTAGAGTGCTGTCCTCTGACTGTAACATAACTATTGTCCTCTTGAACTCTCTGCACTTGTGATTAACCACATGACACACATGCACAAAGTGGGGTCTATTGATGGTCCACTGTGGCAGAGGGGTGGGACTCGTGAGACCCCCCCCATCTCCACCCCTGAAGATACGTAAGTGGTTAGTAGTTGATGGAGGAGACAGTGCCTTCAGAGCAGTGGTTCTCAACGTGGGGTCACGACCTTTGTGGGAGTTGAATGACCTTTTCGTAGAGGTCACCTAAGACCATCAGAAAACATAGATATTTACATTATGATTCATAACAGTAGCAAAATTACAGTTGTGAAATAGCAACAAAAATATGGTTGGGGGTCACCATGAGGAACTGCATTAAAAGTTCGCAACATCAGGAAGGTTGAGAACCGCTGCTTTAGAGACACATGCTCCTCAGGTTCCTAAAAGTAACGCTGATTAGAAGCCATGTGGGGCTGAAGAGATGGCTCAGTGGGTAAAGTGCCTGTCACACAAGCATGAAGTAGCACGACACACCTGGAGTCCTAGCACTGGGTGTGAAGACAGGAGAACCCCAGGCTGGTCTAGTCAGTCAGCGAACTCTGGAGACCTGTTCGGTGGGAGACCCTGCCTCAGAAAATATGGTGAAGAGGGACTGGAGAAAGGTGTCTGATGTTACACATGAATACACACAAAGACACACATGAGTGTGTGCATACATGCACACACGCACACACATGCACGCACTCATGCACGCAGCTCTAAATAAATGAACAAGCTTATTGGCCCACCGGGCTAGACTCTAGTGTTTCTGTTGTTTCTTTGATGTTTGTTGTTACCCTCTCTAGGGTGAATAGACATTTGTTCATTGCCCAGAATAAGTTCCCAGTGTGCATTAAGGCTCTCTAGAGAAATGGAACCGACAGGATGGGTCTGTATTACACAGGGGTTATTAGATTGGCATGCACAGTGCAGGCTGGGTAGTCCAGCAATGGCTGTCTGCATGCTGAAGAGGCCAAGAGCTTATTGGATGCTCAGTCCACCAGGCTGGATGCCTCAGTGGTCCCAGTCTGGCTTTGCAGGCCTGGGAGATTCCTGCAGAGCTGCTCACCTTCAGTCCCATGAGAAGGTTGAAGAAGCTGAGTTCAGACGTCTCTGAAGGATGGCGGCAGCAGCGGCAGCAGTAGCAGCAATGAAGTAGATGCACTGGCCAGCAGGGAGCAAAGGCATACAGCCGAAGCAGCACTGCTTTTCCTTTGGCCCCCTTTACCCCCTGCCGGCCCCTGGGGGAAAGGTTCTGCCCATCTTTGGTTGGGTCTTCCCACCTCAGTTAATCCTCCCAGGAAACTCACAAACCCACACAGATCCAATCAAGTTCACAGCCAAGATCAACCACCACACACCCCATCTTCACTTGCACACTTGCCCTTAATTTTACTCATGTAGCTTCAACTCCAGCTACACAGTTTTAAGCACGGACTTACCTGAAAGTAGGTGGATCTCTGCTCCCACAGGAGTGCCTTTCCGCCACAGAGAGAAACTTCTAAAAGAATTGAGGTGCATGGGCCAGACCCTAGGGGGGAGGGTAAGCAAAAAAGACCCCCCCACACACACACACAGCTACTCAGAGGTGCTTCAGCAACTTTAACATTCAAAAAGAATAGCGAATGGGGTAAGCATAATGTAGAAAAATCACAGACATTGGTGGTAAAGGGGAAGCCTCTGCTTAGCGTCCAGCTCCTGCTTGCATGCCTCTGGGGTTGGGGAGCTCACTACCACTTTTCCCTTCACTGGAGTGTTTTCTTCTTCATCGTCTTCACCTTCTACGTCATTATTCTCATTTTCTGCCCTCCACTTCTTCCTCCTTCTGGTTTGGAGCCAGAATCTACCTTCCCGGACCTTCTGACTGTTGACTCACTGACTGCTACAGGGTGTCCACAGCCAGGTGTCCCCTTTCCCGTGACAGCTCTTCCATTTTGAAGTCAGCCATCTCTTCCTGCCTTGATCTTCTCTGTGCTAATTTTCTAATTAGTTTAAATTAACGGTAGTTCCTGGGGAGCTGAAGCCCCAGTAAAAGTGACCTGAATTATTCAAACGTTAGGACATTTCAAAGCCTATTTAGCCTAATTAGCATCTTAACTCTGTCGGCACCCTCAGCATTGAAGGAGCCATATTTGAACACGCTCCGCGTGTTAATGGATTTTTCTTGAATGAACTGTTTAATCAAGTGAAGACACATTTCATGAATGAATAGCAGTAAATCTATAATTATACGTTTTAGTCAGGTAAGAGGAGTGACATTTCAGCACAATCTGTCGCTATATATAGCGGGTGCGTTTGAATGACAAAGTAGGTTACCTCGGCTTCCGTAGGAGAGCCGGGACGCGTTTTGCTCTGAGTTCATTTCTAACCTAATTAGAACGTTCAGACTTATAAGTGCAGATAGATCTGTCGTCACTTCCACCTGGAGCTCTGTCTTTCTGGATGATTCCTCGGCTGGGGCAGTGGCCTCCAGGGGAGCAGTGTCCTGGGAATGGCTGGCCATCAGAGCGAGGTGTCTTGGGGTCTTAGGTGCTCCCACAGTCTCCTGTCCTTGGCTGCCCACTTCACTGGCTCTGAACCTGCCCTGCTTGAGACCTGTGGTCTGGCCATGGATGCTCAGTCAGTACTTTCAAGACAAAGTAAAAGTCTTTGATGAGATGAGAGAGGGTAGGAAAAGAACCCCAGCAGGGAGGAAAGATGGGACCCTGAACCTCTTCCTTGGTCTGCAGCTGGGAACCCCCCCCTCCCCGCCAAACTCAGAGCGAGAAATTTGAGCAGCTCACTGGACTCAGGTTGGGAGATACCCAGGCATCCTCGGGTCTCCCCGAGGCACGGCAGTCTTCCAAATGACAGGCCAGTGCTGTCTTGTCTGCAGTGTCATAAAAAGACCCTGGCCAGGGAAACCATACTGCCATGCCCTGGTTCTCCATCCTGGGAATGAGGGAGATCATGTGTGCTTATTGTTTGAAGTTGCCAGTATAATTTGCTCCACAGCAATAGAAGACAAATACACATTATCAGTTACCCTCAATGCTTCTGTAACTCGTGGCTTCTGGCAGCCTCCCATTCTCCCCTGGTCAGCCTTTGGAATCTCTCACCTGGATCTCTCTCTCTCTCTCTCTCTCTCTCTCTCTCTCTCTCTCTCTCGCGCGCGCGCGCGCGCGCACACACACACACACACACACACACACACGCCTCATGCCTCACTCACCATTGACCCCACAGCTACCTGAGTTATCACCACAAACACAGCTCCACTCAGGCCGGCTCCCCTCTGGACTCCTCACAATGACTTTCCATAGCATGGAAATCACGGGATCTTTAATATAAATTGTAAGACTCACATGCTCCAGTCCCGCCCACCCCTCCTTTCTTGCTTGCTTCATTCCAACACTGTCCCCCAACCACTCATTCTTTTAGTCTCCTCTTCAGTTCCAGGTTCACTAGTCTCTAGTTTCTGTACTATCATCCTCCAGCCCAGGACCTTTCCACAAGCTGCTGCCCAGGCTGGACGCTTCCTGCTCCTCTTCTTGGCCCGGGTCTGACTCCGTTGCCCTAAACTCGAGAGCCTCAGCAGGTACTCCTCATGCGTTCACCAGAGCCGTCATCTGAGGGATGCCTCCCACACCCACTAGACAGAGAGCGGTGCAGGGCAGTGAGTAGGTCAGCTCCGTCACTGGCCACCTTCGTGCCTGCCAGAGGAGATGTCAGTGTCACACATGAACAAGCATGAAACAGGCACATGAGATTGGAGGGACAGACAGCTCTCATCCCAGAAAACCCAGGGCCCTGTTCATAAAAGCGTGAAGTCCCCAAGTCAGTTAGTGGTTGGACACGATGTGTGATTTCAGCCCCGCAGGAGTGTTGACTAAGAACAGTGAGGTCCGTAAATGTCCCTCCCCAGATGCTTGGGCTTCATCCTAGGACTTCTGAACTTGAATTTGATATTGCCTTGCTGGAGGTCAGGCATCTGAGGCTGCCCCAGAGGATCAGTCGGGACAAAAGGGACCTCATTGGTCCTGTGTGTGAGCAGCAGAACATGGGGACAAGGGTCTGGCAGGACAAGCCATCACAGGACCCAAACAGTGTAGGGTAGACAGTGAGATTACTGGGAGATTTCCACATTGGCTCACATGGCCCACCCAACACAAGGTTGTACGCTTACTTAAAACATGAGGTCATGTTTGTGACTTAATTGCATGGTTATCCGGCGTGCGTCTCCTAGACACAAGGTCCTGGCACAGCACTCCTAGAAGGAATTTTCAACTTTACCATGATACAAACATGATTCCCATTTGACAGCCTGGGATCTGGGGTTTTGATCTTTTTTTGTTGCGATATTTGGTAGAATACCCTCGCACTGTGCAGGGAGCGGCAACCATGTGATCCCAGGCACAGCTGAGCTTCCAGTGTCCTGGGCCGCTAAGATATATGCTCTGCCAGTCCGTGGTTTTCCAGTTCTCAGTTTTGAACTCACCCACCCCATCATACATCAATCAGCATCTTCGTTTTATCTTCCCGGGAATGAAGGGCTCTTACTTTCCCAGAAGAGCATGTTCTTGCTTTTATTAAATAGAAGCAAAAAGGATCATAGATTCAGAGACTCGCAGACTAGAGCAAACAGCTCAGACACTGGCCCCATTACCCCAGAAAACCTGCAGGTTCAGGGCAAACCTGGGCGTCTGGGGGTTAAGCAGTGCGTCTTCCAGTCCCCACGTGAGGGTGGGGCGGTTCCTTACACCCTTCTTTCCTGTACTTTGTTGCTTTGAAAATGCCCTTTAGTGTGGACTTCCTTTGCTTGCCCCCCTCAAATGTCCATCGGAATAAATATCCGAGCTGAGTGCAAACACCAAAGAGCTGAAGCCATGGCTCATGGCTAGCAGTGAGAACCAGGCACTTGGGCCAGCTCCGAAGCAGCAGGCAGGAGTGTGGAAAGATCACCAGACCGGGAGTCTCCCCTCAGTTGCTCATGGATGAAATTGGAGGCAGGAAAAGACTACCTTTAGGGTGGATTCGTTTGTTTATTAAGCAAAATACGATACAAGTTCTCACACCTGCCCTGACATACTCACGGACACCTCAACCACCGGATCCTTTCTTGCGTTTAAGCAGGGTACAGAACTCCACAGTCTGCAAAGCCGTTCCACGGCTCCAAGATGAGCCTGGAACCCAGGCAGTGAGCCATGTGCCGGTTGTCTCCGTTTTCAGGAGAGAAGACAGAGGTTCAAAGGAAGTTGGGCCACCTCTCCAAATGTGAGTGACACACAGAGAACTGGGTCTTGGTAGTGCCCGTCCCTGGGTGAGCCCACTGATTTGCACTGCCAGCCAGCTGGTGGCCACCCCCCCCACCAATGCAGGCAGACAACACAGAGATGGGACCCACTTGTGGAAGAAGCAGAGTGCTTCTCCCTTTTACAAAATGTCTCAAGCATCCAGAAAACCATAGAATAAAATAAACACCCAGGACCGTCGAGTGGAACTCAAAAATAACCATCTACATCCCTCTCTCAAGGAAATAAAGCCTGGTGGCTCCCACTGGCATGCCTGCTCCCCTTCTTTGTGGTGGTTTCCTGACGGCCAGTGACATGCAGGGTCAGATTATTTTTTTAAAAAAAAATGATGTTTGCTTTAGCTACATCTTCTGACTGTTGACATAAGATCTATTGTGTCTGTTTTTATTTTGTTTTTTAGAGGCAGGGTTTCTCTGTGTAACAGCCCTGGCTGTCCTAGAGCTGTCTATAGACCAGGCTGGACTCCGACTCACAAATAACTAAATAACTACCTCTGCTTCTAAAGTGCTGGGATTGAAGGCATTCACCACCACTGCTCAGCTAAGGTCTGTTTTTATTGGGGTAAAGTATAAAGAACACCTTGGCCATCTGTAAGTGCACAGCATTGACAAGGGACTTCACAAGTTGTGTAACTGCCATGTTATACATCCCATGAACCTTTGCACCACCCGAAACTGAGGCTCTGAGCCCATTAAGCACCAAATCCTGTTCTATCTGCCTGCTCCCAGTGACTGTTCCACTCCTGTCTCTAGGAATTTACCTATTCCGAGTACTTTGTATAATTGCCTTTTTGTTTCTGCCTTCCTTTAGATTAATTCATAATGATAGTTTGGTTGTAATTGACCCCTATAAACTCTTAGGGAGTGGCACTATTAGGAGGCGTGGCTTTGTTGGAGTAGATGTGACCTTGTTGGAGTAAGTTTGTCATTGCGGGGATGCACTCTGAAGTCTCCTACGATCAAGCTACGCTCAGTGTAGAGACAGTTCACTTCCTGTTTCCTGCAGATCAAAATGTAGAGCTTTCGTCTCCTTCTCCAACACCATATCTGCCTACACACCACCATGTCTCACTGTGATGACAATGGACTAAGCCTCTGAAACTATAAGCAACCCCTGTTAAATGTTTTCCTTTATAAGAATTGCTGTAGTCGTGGCATCTCTACACAGCAATAGAAATTCTAAGACAGCCATGTTGCAACATACACAGAATCTCAATCTTTTTTGAAAGTTGACTAGTATATCACTCTGTGTGTGCACACCATGTGTTTATGGTGTCCATCCAGCAATAGGCTCTTGGGTTGCTTCTATTTTGGGGCTATTGTGAATAATGTCCTGTGAACAAGGATGTTACGGTTGGAAGGTAAAATCTCCCCCATTGGCTCTTGTGTTTGACTACTTGGTCCCCTATTTACGGTGCCATTTAGGAGAGTTGTGGAACCTTTAGGAGATGGAGCCTCGCTGGAGGAAGTGGGTCACTGGGGGCCAGGCCCTGAGGGTTGTAACCTGGCTCCAGTTCTGACCTGAGTTCTCCTAGTTTGTTGAGATGTGAGAATTCCCTACTGCACACACCATCACCATGAACTCCTTTATCATTTTCTGCCACGATGGACTGTGCCCTCTCAGACTGTGAGCCAAAACAAACCCTTCCTCGGGGCTGCAGAGATGAACCAATGGTTAAGATTGCTTGCCATACTTCTAGAGAACCTGAGTTCATTTCTCGGGACCCATGTTTGACAGCTCACAACCATCTGTAACTCTAACTCCAGAATATCTCTACGGGTAACCACACACATGTGGCATGCATTCACATGCATACCACACACACACACACACACACACACACACACACACACACACACACAACATACATGATAGATAGATAGATAGATAGATAGATAGATAGATAGATAGATAGATAGAAATATTAAAAATAAGATAAAAATCCTCCCTCATTTCAGCTGCTCTGTTGGTACTTTGACATGGTGCTAAAAAAGCAGTTGACAGAATGAAGGGACATGACAGGTCCCAGCGTCCCTGCTGTCATTTCTTGTGGGAACGATTCCCAGGAGTGGGGTTGCTGGAGCAGGTGGTAATCGGTGTCTGCTTTTCTGAGCCACTGCCATTCTGCTTCCCAGAATCTTGAACCACCGCACATTCCCAGACATGGTTCCCAAGGGTCCCAGGTGCTCTCTCATCCTCGCAAACACTTGTTGCTGTCAGTTCTGATAGTGGCCATCCCAGCGGGGTGAGCAAGACACGCTCTTCAGAATCTCCTCCTCCTAGTCTCAGAGAGAAGAAGGTCACACCCAGGGGACAGGGTCACAAACAAACCAGAAACATTAAGACACAAGTTGGGTCCCAGCCACTCATCTATTCCTTCTTAATAGCCTTATAGTATTGGGTTCATTGTTGCACATCAGGGGCACCCAGCTATGGTTTCCAGCTAGATTCACTCTCCATCTTTGTTCCATTCAATTCAAACTTTAAACAAAGATCAACACCAGAAATATAGGGGATTTTATATAGGAAAAGTCTAGATTTCTGATTTCTTCCCCCAAAGTGTCCTGAGCCCATTTCCAGCATGGCAGTGGTACAGCAGTGGTTGTCCTTAGAAGGCCATGTGATCTCAAGGGTGCTTCAGTCCCCCTGAAAATCCTGGTGTCTTTCCTCACTGGCTAACCATGATGACATGACAGTTGGCAGCCCCCTGCCTTGTAGGCACATGCACAACTCAGAGGTCAGAACCTCATGGTCAGGTACCACCGTTTCCTTCCCCACTCTGTCCTGTATTGTCTCTCTGAGAGTCTTGGCTATGTCTACACTGCAACAGAAAGCCATACTGGAGCTTATGCTGCAAAACATAAACAGATAGCCTGACCCGGGGTAGGCAACATGGGGTGCTGGCCACGCCATCTCTTCATCTTGCCTCTTGTGGGAACTCTGAGAGCAGGCTGCGCAGTCCAGCCTGGAGTCATGTTCTAGTATTACAGGGTGGTGTTCCCTTCTTTCTTTTAGTGGACTGGGGAAAATCGCTCCCCAGTTTGGCCAATCCTGATGAATGGGTCCTTCCTGACAACAGCCTGCCTGAGCTCTTGATTTGTCTCTGTCCACAGGTGAGGAATGACCTGACCGGGGTTCTGTATGGGGAGGACATCGAGATCTCAGACACAGAGAGCTTCTCCAACGATCCCTGCACCAGCGTCAAAAAGCTCAAGGTAGGTGCCGCCTGTCACTAGGGACAATGATGCCCCCGGGGGTCCACATGCTCTGTCCCAGCCCTGAATTCAGTGTAGGCCTCAGGGCCAACTCTCCCTCTGACCTCTCAGAGCTCAGGAGTCAGCCTCCTTGAGCTTACCCACGGCTTATTAGCTCACTGATAGCCAGGTTCTGTGCCCATGGAACTTGTGTGGCTATTTCAGCCATGTTTGAATGGCAAGTAGGGCACCCACCCATGTCTTGTCTCTTGCAAAGGGGTGGGAGTCAGGAACTATCTGGCCCATCACAAAGCATTGCTGTTGGGACTGAGAGCCCATCTCCTGATCCCACCCAGAGTCAGTCACTCTAGGGATGGAGGGAGACAACTTGAGGTTGTCAATATGTCTTCCTTTCACTGTCTCCTGCAAACTGCAACCCCTACAAGATGCTGGTCCCTCTCCTGGGCCTCCAGATATTATCGCACCCACCCCTGTTCTCAGGTCAGTCACAACATGGCCAGGAAGAAGGTCCACTCTCAAAGGAAATGAGGGACCTAGGGCAAAGGAGGGGGAAGTGACTCCTGCCACCACGGGAAGGGATCAGCTCTGGCTCCGAGGAGGAGAGTGCTGGGCAGAGGCCCAACAGGATCCCAGGCTGCAGGCTGCAGGGAAGGAGAGCTGCAGGGCCAAGGTAGCAGGCACACTCTGCTAGGGGAGCATCAGAGTTCCACAGAGCATGAGGCATCGGGAGCAGGAGTACCAGGGTGATGCCGAGGCTGGAAACAGTTTCAGGCCAGTTCCCAACAGCCGAGTACTCAGCTAAGAGACTCAGGGTCTCCTGGGTATGGAGGGAAGCAGCTGGCGCTCAGAGCCATGGACTTCTTTCCCTCCCATTCCCCCGTGGCCACCGGTAAAGTTGACGGCGTGAAGATCTCATATGCCGACTGCTGGCGTCTTTTCTGACTCAAACGTATTCAAGGTTTGCTTTGACACAGCAGATGGCGGTTATGAACCATAGGTCATAGGACTGTTCACTTCCCTGATAGGGATCCAGAGCTCAGAGCTGGGGAGCCAGGGGATCCAGAAGAACCACACATCTCCTGGTCTCCTCCAGAATAGACAGAGCCTATGGGTCACACTTTGATCCTGGGAGTCTCTGCAAATGAGGAATAGCCCCTGGGGACAACCCAGGTTGCTACTGCCCAAGCTTTCCCTCCATGTTGTCAAGGACTATGCTGTTGCAGAGTCTAGATGGGCCCTGTGGAGCCTGGAGGACACGGGCCAGTGGGGAAGGGGGCTCTGTTGTGCCAGTCTTGTCCTGTCACATGCAGAATGTCTCCCCAGAGCAGGCTCTTGAAATAGCTTCTGGCCTCTAAGGCCCAGCTGAGTTCTGAGGGAAAGGCCGCATGTGCAGAGCTGAGGTGTCCGAATCCAGGGCGGAGCAGGACGCTCTGCTCATCGACCAAGTTCAAAAAAGACGTAATGGAAACAGTGCCGAAAGCAGCAACCTAAATACCCTCCCTTTCCAGCCTCCAGCCCCTGACTAGTCACCAACAGAGGGCTGGCCACCAACCCAGGGCTGACCACAAACACAGGGATGACCACTGACCCAAGGCTCGACCCTCTGCCCATCATTTCTTCTTTCAAGCTTCCCAAAGTCCTCTGGCAAAGAGGTTTTGAGATCGATCGATTTCACTGAGCGTCAAAGTGGTTGGGTAACCTCTCGGTCCCAAAAGGGAAGTGAAGGGCTGGAATTCCACCTGGAGTCTGGTGCTACATCTGCCCCGCTGCCCCCAGCTCCCTGTACAGCCAAGGTTAGGAGAAGAGATCTTAGCAGTGCATAGCTCAGACGCTAGGGCCAGGGCCAGAGACACTGCCCTTTCTCCTGGCCATCTCCAGCTCACAAACCCACATCCATGTTCGTTTCCTAGGGCTGCTTTCACTGTGCTGCAGCACGGTGCGACTTAGCAGTAGCAGTGTGTACTCTCTGGCCTGGTTCTAGAGGTTGGGGTGGGGGCAGAGGTTGGGGTGCGGGTGGCACCTTGAGCTCTCCAGGCTTACCTTTCCATCAGCCTCTGGTGTCCACAGTCCTGGGAGCTCCTGGCCTGTGGCTGCCAAGTTCTAGCTCCACCTCTGGTGGTCCTACTTCCCTTTTCCACACTGGCCTCTTCAAGCTGAACTAAGAGTCAACCCCATTCCATTATAGCTGAATCCTGGTTAAAAGAACACCCTCTGCTGCTGGCTCTGTTTCCCCATGGGATCCCATTCCAGGGTGCTAGGCTTTCAGCGTATCTTCTGGGGTGGGGCATGGCCCACGACATTAGACAGACTATCCACCTTCTCCTTCTAATGCCCACTCCTCCCATTAAAAGGAAAGCTTCCAGAAGCATTTCTCATCACTTGCAACCAAACCTAACTGCTCAGTAAGCTGTTTGTGAGTGTCTAAACAGTAAAGACCACTGAGACAAGAGGGATAAAATACTCAGAAGAGAGAACAGGCAGGAAGTTCTGGGGAGCCTGGAAGAAAGGCAGCCTCTGCTTTAGTGTGGGCTAAGTGAGGCAGGGACGGAACACAGAGGACTGGGAAGAAGCTGCGCATCAGATAATGGGACAGGAATCTGCAGCAGAGGCAGCAGAGAGTGGAGCCAGGGCCAAGATGGGGGAAAAAAATCAATGGAGTGGAGGATGCACTTGAGACACTCTTCCAGAATTCAGAGGAAATGGTTGGCAGGATCAATCCAGTGAGAGGAAAGATGCCGGCGGCGTGAGATGGGAGAAGAGAGCTAAGAGGACACCAGGACAGGAGGCAGAGCCAAAACAGATGCCCCAGTAGCAGCAGCTTCTGGGTACATTCCACAGTATCTGGCAGAATACCAGAATCTGGCTTCTGGTACATTCCACAGTAAGGGGATAGGGACAACTGAGGAAAGGGGAACTGGAAAGACTGATAAAGTACAAGCAAAGGACAGCGGTCCATCTCCAGAAACCCACATAAAAGTCCAGGCATGGTGGTGTGCACTTGTAACCCCAATGCTGGGGGCAAGGAGAGAGACCAGTGGGTCCCTGGGGCTCACTAGTCAGCTGCTCGGTCTAATGGGATTAGTTCCAGGGTTCCACAGGAGGAACAATGTCTAAGATTGACCTCTGGCCTCAACATTCATGTGCACACATATGAATGCTCACTCATACACAAACACACGCACATCCAAACACACACACACACACACACACACACATACACACACACACACACACACACACACACACACACACACACACACACACTATAGGGAGCAAACCAGAACACATTAAGTTGCCAGCATTCAACCATTGTTGAACTACAAAACCCACATTTAGCTCAGCAGCGTAAAACTCTAAGCACTGGCTATCAGGTCTCTGCTTCCCAGCCACTTTGGCATAGGAAAGGACACCTAGACATATTTTAGCAAATGTTTTGATGGGCAAACATTAAGGATAAATCTTGCAAATATCTAGGCAGGGGTGTGGGGGATGGGGTGAGGGGAGTCAAACTTCCCACAAGGCTCTCAAATCCAGGCTGCCCTCTACCCTTTCTGCACCATGAAACCCCAGGGTTAATGGAACAACTGGGACATATTTACTGTGTGAGGCTCACGTGATGTGCCAAGTGGGAAACCTTCTGGAAGTTGATCCTGAGAGCCAGCTGGGAGCAACAGCACACTTTACAACTGAGGTCAAGACAGAAACAGCCAAGTGGGGAACATAGAACCCGGGGAAAGAGAGATACGTCTAAATAACTGCTGTAAATGGAGATACGCCGGGGAAAGAGCATGCGGCTTCCCACAGGATGCAGAAACACGTGCAACAATACCAGGGACGTGAAATCCAGATTGCGCCCTCAGAGCCTGGGAAATGGGAAATGTAAGAAAACGTGCACCAAACTCTTCATCTCCATAAGAGAAGGAGCAGTTTTAATTAAACAAGGCAGTTTCCCAGCCAAGCCTCACAGCCAAGGAGGCTGAGGTGACCTGAGCAGCCGATCACTCGCCTTGCGAGTGCGAGGCCCTGAAAATGCTCTCTGTCGCCACCTAGAACCTAAAATTGTAGACAGATAACAAGCCTGTAACCAGAACACTCCAAACAGGCCTTTGCAGACCAGACAGAAGTTCTGACCAGAAATTTGAGCCAGTCTGCTTTACCATGAAAACACCAGTGGCCCCAGATTGTGCTTTTTGCATGTTTCTATTGGGGTGTGTAGGGAGGGTTGTTTGTTTGTTTGCTGTTTTTGAGATAAGATCTATGTGGCCCAGCCTGGTCTTGAAGGAGTGGTCATCCTGCCTCTGCCTCTTGAGTTTCTCAAGTATGGAACACACCGTGGTGTCCTCTCCTCACACTTTGGAACAAAGTGATGCAGATGCCAAGTGTCCAAGGCCGAGCAGAAGTTTACCACAGTGTGTCCAGAATCATGCCAGAGGGCGGTCAAGAAACGGGCCCTGGGCAGGCCTGCTACAGATGAGGGGACAGCACTGAGATGTCCTGGCTGCAGGTGGCAGACTGATGAAATGCAGAGTCACCTGCAGGACTCCAAAGGAGACAGGCAGGAACACAGAGCCTTCTTTTTTAGTTACCTACATAGGTGACACTTGAGTTTTAATGCTGATTTAAGTGCGCTCTCCTCACCTACCATAGCCCTCCCGTGGTACACATTGGAGGCTGCTTTTCGGACACCAACCTCACCACAGCCTGTTCTCTCTGGCCCGTGCTTCTGCTTTGATACCCAGGACAGACACTGTCCAGTACTTGCTTTGTTCTCACAGATTTATTCATTCTTTTAATCCTCCCAGTTATTAAACAGTAGCAGCCAACAAATGATGACCAATGGGCCAAATCTGGCCCTCCATTTGGTTTTATAAATAAAGTTTTATTGTAACACATTTATTTAGAACACTGTTTTTGGCTGCTTTTGTGCTACAGTCATAAGACAGAGTAATTGCCACAGAGAGTAATTGCCCATGAAACCTAGACCATTTACTACCTGGTCCTTTATAGGAAATGTTATTATCTCCATTTTAAGTTGAACTCAAGTTAACACATACCAGAGGCCATGCAGCAGGCGCTGATGGAGGTTGCAACACAGGAGTGAGGCCGCAGGAGGGCTTGTAGCCACCACCACAACTTTATGTTCATGTACTCTTCAGTGGCTAGAAGATTCTTCTGTAGTCTCTGAACGTTCTGGAAAGTGCCTGTATACTGAGTGAAAGGCAACCTCATGAGCCTTCTCAGCAATAAAGCAGGAAGGCAGTGGCTTTGTGGCTTCCACCCAGGGAAGGGAGGAGAGACCAAGGACAACAGAGTCAACAGGCTCAGGCTGGGCAGAAAGTTCTAGTTCTCGACTTTAAATACCTGTGAAAGGCTGGGTTCCAGCAATGCATCATGGGAACTCTACCTGCGTTCCACAGGCTGCATGCAACCCAGGACAGCTGTGAGTGAGGACTGACAAAATCGTAGACTTTTTAGAATGTGCTGAGATTTTTTTTGCAGTTTCTTTTTGTAACTAGGTTGTGCAGTTCTCAAGGATGCGCGTTGTAGATGACATCACCGAGTCTCACTGTCAAAAGGCTCGGTACACCTGCTGGAGCCAGGTTTCTGACTCTAAAAAGAGGAACCTATTTTTGAGTGAATCACAAAAATAGCCCAACATGGGTAAGCGTTTCTGTGGTTCACGGAGCACAGAGGGGGAACTAGCAGAGGCCAGAAAAGCTACCAGTAGGTCAGCAGTGGCCAAGAGATCTCTGGGCCCACCAAAGAGTAGAGGACGGTAGAGCCCTTCTGAGCTTAGCACTCACAGGTCACAGGGAGGGGCATTCATTCTCTATGGCTGGTGGGACAAAGCTACTAGACTACAAATCATACAGATGTGTCTTTCTGGCCTCAAGGCTAGAAGCCAAGCATGTGTCTTGGTGGGCAAAGATGGAGTTGTCCCCAGGGATGATTCATCCTGGATCTTAGAGAAGAGGGCATCGTCTCTGGGCCCTGACTAGTGACCTCCTCCTCTGTCCTCAGAGTCACCTATTGTCACTCAGGCTGCATCCCCATTTGTAAGCACCTTGTAATAATACTGTACCTGCCCAGATCATCCAAGACACCTCCCCATTTCAGATCAGCAGGCTGAGCACCTCCTGAAGCTCGAATCTCATGCCATGGGGCATTACATCTCCAGAGACTCGGGGACTGGGATGTGTGTGTCTGCGGGAGGCCTCTACTTTAAGCTAAGACAGCCTGAAGGTGCACCCTTCCACCCTTTGCTCCATGGGAGAACCGTAACCAGGATTGGTTACCCATTTTCCTGACTGTCCAGGAAAGTCTTGGTGGGAACTGTCTCCCTTTTCCTGAACCAACCACCCCCACATCTGTACAGGCAGAAAACCTGGGCCAACCTCTGGAAATAGATTTGCCTGAGCCCTAGGGGTGCACAACCAAAGAGTAACCATGCTGCCTTGGCCCCCAAGGCCAATTTTGCTCAGAGACATAGAGAAGAAAGAGCAGTATTTTTATCTGAAGCCAGATATATTATTGGAAAGCTAAATATACACGAGTTAAAGAAATGTCACACATTGC
Organism: Myodes glareolus; assembly: GCF_982192425.1. Taxonomy (NCBI): domain Eukaryota; kingdom Metazoa; phylum Chordata; class Mammalia; order Rodentia; family Cricetidae; genus Myodes; species Myodes glareolus. The sequence continues at coordinate 28,515,784 of NC_142041.1, forward strand.
CGGTAGGCTGCTGTGGGCTGTCCCCTTTCCATACTCTTCCTGGATGTGAGGACATGTTTCCTGCTTTTGTGCCTTCAGGGGTTTGTCTGGTGGAGGGGAGGGGAGGAAAGGTCCAAGGCAAATTCTGGTTAAATAAGAGAGTATTTATCCTGGAGGGGATCAGCCTGTCTGAGCCAGGACTTTAGAGACAGTCTCGGCTGGTCCTTCCAGCCCATGCCAGATAAGCTTCTAGTAGCTTGGTGGCTCATGTCACCGCATCCTCTCACAGTACGGTGCGTGGTATTGTAGGGATTTTGAAAGCCCCATGGTTAAGGAAGGGGGCCTACAGGAGGCTCCAGATGACCTAGAAGTCAGTGTCAGGTAACCCTGACCTTCCTTGCAGGACTCTACACTTCAGTGGCAAGAAGGCCGTCGAGCTGTGCTGGGCCCGCAGGGTGCTCATGTCCAGTCTGTCTTTCTCATGACTCACGATGGCATGTGTCACTCATGGCCTTGCCTCTCATCTGCTTGGCTTTTCCAAGAGTGGTTCTGTAGACTTGATGCTGAGCGCTGCAGCCCAGGCCAGTTGGGGCGGGGGCTGTTGTCTCACTCGGCCTGGGCGCTCTAGGCAGGATGTGCGGCCAGCCCTGAGGTTCTGGGACCACACTTAGCTGGCCTCGAAACATATGCCACTTCTTCCTATCTGTGTGCTTTGGAATCCAGAGCTGAAGTCCCCCGGAGCTGAGCCTGAGGTGTACCACTGGCTGGTTTTGTATGTCAACTTAACACAAACTAGAGTCATCAGAGAGGAAGGAGCCTCAGCGGAGGAAAAGCCTCCATGAGATCCAGCTCTAAGGCTTTTTCTCAATTAGTGACCAATGGTGGGAGGGCCCAGCCCACTGTGGTGATATATCCCTGGGCTGGTGGTCCTGGGTTCTGTAAGAGTGGGCTGAGTAAGCCATGACAAATAAGCCAGTAAGCAGCTCCCCTCCATGGCCTCTGCATCAGCTCCTTGTTTGATCCTGCCCTGTTTGAGTTCCTGTCCTGACTTCCTTCACTGATGAACAGTAATGCTAAGTGTAGGCCACCTAAACCCTTCCCTCCCCAACTTGTGTTTTGGTCACAAAGTCTCACTGCAGCAATAGAAACCCTAACTAAGAGACTGGGATTGTGTGAAAGAGGCTGATGGAGTGTATATACTTAGGAGACGGCTAGAACAGGTAGAGGCCGTAAGGGGGTTAGCCCAGAACGCCAGCACACACCCCGGAGATCTGGTATCTATACACGGACATGTTTTCTCCCTTTTGCCGTTGATGGCTGCTGTTGCCAGTGCGGTGTGTGCAGTGTGGTCTTCCCCACTCAGTCGCAGGCGCTTTCCAGAGAAGGGACAAAGTGGGGAACTGTGGATGTCCATGCTCATTGCAGCTTAGGGTCCAGGGTGACCCCAGCATCCACTGCTGAATCCTTTGAGCCTTAGTCGCTCAAAGTGGCCATGGCAATGGTGTCTCTCTCACCATTGAGGTGCCACTTGCCAGCCAGATGGAGCTTGAGGGCTCTTGCTGTGTTAGGACCCTCACAAACCGGAGTTAAAATCAGTCAATGGATTGGGTGGTCATTCAGAAGTGTGTGATTTTTAGGTCCCTTAAGGATCCTGGGAACAAGGCAGTCTGGACAGTGGATAACAGAGGACCAAGAAAGCAGAAAGGCCGTGTATCCTGGGCTAGGGCGTGTCCTGTGTGTTTATGAGGATTCTGGGAGTTGGGAGCCTGAGACAGGTGAGGAGCTGAGAGGACCCGGGCAGTGCTCCTCTCTTCCAACCTGCATTCATGGCTGCTTCATTCAAAATGCCCTTCCCGGAACAGTGGTCTCCTAGGGTGTGAATGCAGTTCTCTATGTAAGCATTTGACCTGGAACCATGGATCGTGGAAACTGTCATGTGTCCCCACATATCCATATCCACCTTCACTCCAGGAGGCCCCAGAAGCATCGGGTCATGAAAGCTCGGGATTTTCCAGTCGATGCCCTCAGTCATGGTCTTGTTCTCTAGAGTTCATAGCTCTACTCTGCCAGTCCAGGGTGAGAGAACACCACTCTCCACACCCCCTCAGATGCAACCTAAACTCCAGATGGATGGGTGCCATCCAACACGTGAGCCAACACTTCACCTGCTCTCAAGGCAGCATCTCCCTAAGGACCAGGTTTCCTCTCACTCCCTTGGCCCAGGCTCCTCCCTGCTCTCCTAGCCTGGGAACAGCCCTCCTGCTCTTCAGAAGCATAGGAGACAGAAATAGCTTGCTGCCTCAGGGGCTTCCTGGTTCCCAACAGTGCCTGTCTTCCAGGCCCTCTGAGGGTCCTGAGAACCAGAGTGAGAGTCCAACTCTGGGTGCTACACAGCTGGGGAGAGCCACTGGCCTCTTTAGGAAGGGGCTTCTGGGATCTGTGATTCCTCAGACCCATCTAAACCTGACAGCTTGAGAGCCTATAGCCGAGTGGTCCTTGCATCACAGTTGTCATGGCAACAGAGACACTAACTGGACTAAATGGAATGGCAGAGCTGGGTGTTTATCCGTCAGCAGGTGGTGAGTTGGTCACCATGAAGAAATGGTTTCTTTAGTCCATTTGAGAAATGGACGTGTAAACCCAGTCAGTACCAGGCCCTAGGACTAGCAGGGCGTCAGTACCGTGACAATCGTGCCTTCTGGACTTGCAGAAGGTCAAGCTGCTGAGCAGCCAAGGGCCCACCATGGAGTCCAGTTCTGTGTCAGCGTCCTCTCCCTACATCAGGCCACACGCATGCTTATTGCTCCATACATCATGCCCTATGCTGACTCAGGGGCCAGAGGGTCAGGAGAAGATTTAAAAAAAAAAAAAAAAAAAAGTGAATTTGGGTCATGGTGGAAGGAAGTGCAGATGCCCTCAGCCCGGAGGGGAATGGCTGCTGGGTTTGATGGTCGGTGACATCACAAGTAAGGGAGCCTGAGCTAAGATGAGGGCTGAGCAGCTGTGATGCAGGAGAGTACAGGGAGCGAGCAGGACACTCGGGATGTACAGCTTGTACTAAAAGGGGACAGAGCGAGGGAGAATGGATGGATGGATGGATGGATGGGTGGGTGGTGAGTGGATGAATGGATGGATGGATGGATGGATGGGTAGGTGGATGGATGGATGGATGGATGGATGGATGGGTGGATAGGTGGATAGATGGATGGGTGGGTGGGTGGATAGTTTAGTGGGTGTATGAATGGATGGACAGATGGATGGATGAAGTGGTGGGTGGATGAATGGATGGGTAGATTGGTAGATGGATGGATGGGTGAACTGGTAGACAGATGGGTGGGTGGATGAATGGCAAACAGGTGGATCTGTGGAACTTCAAGTAGTTCTTTATTACTCCAGAGAAAAATAGGGAAATGTGACGCAGGAGGCAGTTGGCGAAGAGCCTCAATCAAGAGACTGAGATGGGTGTCTGATCTACCTTGGGAAGCCATGTCAGATTTTTTTCGGTCAGATCTGGAGTTTGCTGTGATTCTCCCTCTTCTGTAGAGGCCACTGGACAGGGTAGGATGAAGGTAGGGGTCCAGCTATTCTCTACAGGAAGAGAAGTGGTGACCAAGCCCAGAGCACAGGGCTGCAGGGACAGGCTGACTCTGGAGCTGGTGAACAGGTGGAACCAGCAAGCTGAGGGGCTGGGACGTAGGAGGGGAAGGAGAGCAGCAAGTGGAAGATGATTCCAGTCTCCAGCTTGGCGAGTGGGAAGCTGTGGTACCACTCCCAGGGAGGGAAACAGGAGGAGGAAGGGGCTTGCTAGAGAAAGATGAGGGTTCAGCTTGGGACATGTTGGGTTGCAGGAGCCAGGAGACACCAATTGAGGTGTTCTGTAGAAAGCAGTGATGAGTCCATGCTGGTGACACAGGCTGGATGACTGCAGTCAGGATGCAGCGAAAGCTGAGGGCAGAATGGGATACCAGGGTCTGAATCTGAGGAGGGCAAACAGAAGGGACAAGATGCCAGCGGGGGCATCCTGAAGACCAGAAGGCATTTTGTGTTGTAATGGGTTACCTGTACCACAAAGCAGGGCAGGGAGGACAGTGCATGTTTCATGACAAGATGCAGGCTTAGCAGACTAAGTCCCAGGCATGGAGCCAGGATCAGAACCCAGTTTCTCTGGCTCCGAAACCCAATAGGCTGTTTCTCTGTACCGTGTTTAGCAAGTGGGGTTAGCAATCCAGATGCCCAATAAACCCGGAAGATGGACGAATAAACAATGAATGGGTGGAGACAGATAGATGGACAGATGGCCACTGTTAGCAACAAACAATGTAAAAAGATTTCAACCAATAATGAGGAGGCTGGTGTGTGCCTGGGAGTCCTTCCACAGACAGGAAACAGCCTGAAACTTTTCATAGTGTTGCAGACTGCCGAGACAAAGGCTCACCTTCTTCCAGCCTCTGCAAACGACCCTTTAAAGTATGGGGTTTTGTGTCTCCCTCCTCCCCCCATTCTTTCCATTCTTTCTTGTGAGCGAAGGCCAGTTTTAGCACAGGGCTTTCTCTATTTTGCTAACACACATGATGAATAAGATGGCCTCTCAGTCAGCATTTTCCAGTTTTAAAAGATGCTAAAAACTGATCTTCGAAGTCACGCTTCCTGCCCACCATCATCACAGGGTCTGGGGTGTCTGGAGAGGCCGGCAAGGAGGTGGTGCCCCCTGCAAAGCTGGGTCCTGCAAAGCAGGAAGCCACAGGACAGGAGCAAGTGCCAGCCTGTACCCAGCTGGCCTCCTGATGGCAGGGTCCAGGCTGAATCACCGAGTCCAGAAAGTGGCCAAGAGTCTCTGGCAGGTGTTGGGTAAATGCTTGGTAGGTGAGTGAGTCTTGTGGGCTCTTCTCTGCAATGCACATCTGTTAGTCACACTGAGAAAAGCAGTGCATTCCAAGGTAGAGCTTGCAAGCAAAAGTAAAGACAGCCTGGGGGAGTTACAGGCACAGGGCTAGCTGGCATACGCTGGGTGCCTGGGTGAGTTACGGGCACAGGGCTAGCTGGCATACGCTGGGTGCCTGTTGTGCAGCAGGCACTGTGTTAAGCACCTCTTGAAGCATGCTTCTCTGAGTCCTCTCAGAACTCATACAAGGGAGTTGCTACCACTATCCTCATATCACAGAGGAGTAAAGTAAAGGTGAGATGAGAAAGGGAGACGCCTGAAGCCACCCGAGGCTTGTTGACGGCACTGAGGTCTTAATACAATTCCAAAACTCCCCGAAAACTATGAACGGGGGAGCTCTGTGAGCTCAGAAGGTATCTACGGGGACTGACTGTCAAGGGACTAGAAAAGTCCAAGACATTATGGAGGGTGTGGCTGACTTGAATCCTGCCTCTGTCACCTTCCTCTGGCCTCAGTTTCCCTGGAGGTAAAATGAGAAAGGAGATTCAAGATAGCCCAGTTCCTTGGTAGAGGAAACAGGGAGACTGTGGTGTGCTGCTTTGCCTCAGAGTCACCCGTGAAACCGGAGAGGGTGGTTACAGATGAGCCAAGAGTGGCACAGCAAGTCTCTGGGGGTGCACAGCACAGGGGAACTTGGCCTCCCTCCCTGTTGGCAGAGCACTTGGCTGCAAAGCTGGCCACCGAAGGGTCCCCTGGTGCTGGCACTGGCAACGCCATTACTCACCTTCACATCCTCTTCTGCCCACAGGGGAATGACGTGCGGATCATCCTTGGCCAGTTTGACCAGAACATGGCAGCAAAAGTCTTCTGTTGTGTAAGTGAGACTCTACCTGGGTTCACCAAGCCTCTCCAGCCTGGAATCCCTCCTGGGATCAGAAGCTATGCTCAGAGCGGGATGGTCCCAGGGGTGCTGGGGGTGTTGCAGCAGCTGCAGGGCTTTTCCGAGTCAGCACGGGACACTCCAGACACCCCAAGGGGCTCAGGCCCCTCTCTGCCCTGCAGATAGAGTTCAGAACTGGCAGAGGACACACTGTCTACTCTGAGAATGGATATAAGGAGTGAGTGACCGAGTGCTTTTATACCTTGTCCAGCTTACCCTGCTCAGTAGCCATGTGAGGTAAGGGGGCTTCTCTAGTGTCCTCAGCCACCTCGTGAGTGGAGCCCTGAGTCCTGGTGCAATCCAGTCGTGACATCGTGACATACATGGTTGCACCCAGGAGCCATGCCTGTTTCCATGGCTGTGCTGCGCTCCCCTTGCTCCCCTCGGGCCAGGAGGGAAGTTCACCAAGTGACAACCCAGTTACCTGAGTCAGCATCTATCTACCCCTGGCCTTTCTGTATAAGGTCATCCTTGGTGTGGTCTCTAGTAAGGGGCCACGGTTCTCCGTTCTCTTGCCCTTCCTGAGGTATGAGCAGCAGGCCTGTAGGGAAGAGCAGAGGAGGTTGAGGATAGACCTAGAAGGTGAGGCTAAATGAGGAGACAGAGGATCCCAGCAGGTCCAGGAGGGACAGAAGAGAAGTGTCTAGAAGCCAAGGACACACAGGTTACCCTAGCCCACCAGCTTGGCAGCGAAGAAAGGAAGTTGAGGCATCCCAGGAGGAGGCTGATGAGGTAATGAAGAGAGGGGTTGCTGGAGTCTGGTGACCACTGAGGCTCCATGCTGACACACTAGCATTGGACCCCTACAGCTTCAGCGCACTTCTGAGAGAGTGGTCACCCCATCTCACTAGCTCACGGAGGACATTAACTGCCGCAACACTCTCTCAGGAAACCTGAGACCCAGCCCCAAGGTCCCCTGAAGGCAGACCTCCTGTCTGAAGGCAGACATGATGAAAGGTGACTGTGGCAGGGGTCCCAGGGGGTCTGAGCACCAGGACCCTGAGGAGCATTGAGATGCTGCAGGGTCCAAACCTGAGGAAGAGGCTCAGAGGAGGCCAGCGCTGACTCAACACTATTTCCAGATTCAGAAAAGCCTTCCCTTCCTCAGGAGAGCCCAGAAATGGATTCCCTGAGTATCATGCAAACTCCTGCATGGAGGGACTCTGGAAAGAGGCTGGACTTAACCCCCACCCCCACCAATTTCCCTAGACCTTTGAAAGCCTTAGTGTCCAGGCTAAGCCAGACAGGAATCAAAGGACTCTGGGAGAAAATGATGAATGTAAGAGCCGGGCCAATGGCCCAGTTCCTGTGTGCTGTGAACACACACCGCGGCCTTGTGGCCTGGCTCCAACTCAAAGCCCTCATTTGTGCTGGCCAGAGAGAAGTGGTTCCAGGAGCACTGGCGTCTGCTTTGGGTCCTCCAGCTCGGCCGCAGGCCACAGGCCCAGGCTGGGCTCTCTCCTACCTCCTCTCCCACCTCCCGTCCTGCCTGTGCTCTGGAGAAATCTCCGTGCTAACAGTGAGAATTTTCTGCTATGGCTGGATGCTCACCCACGGGAGGAGGCTCTTGGAGCTTTGGGTTGGACTCTTGGATGGGCCCTACGCTCGAGGACATCCACAGTCTGTGTCTCTCAGGGAATGCATGGAAGCAGAGAGACCGCTCGCTCTGTCAGTGCCGCACCGTCACTGCTGAGCACGGTTCATCATCAATGAACTCAGGGCAAGAACTCAAACAAGGCTGGAAACTCGAGGCAGAAACCGATGCAGATGCTGTGGCGCGGGGCTGATTACGGCTCGTTCTTCATGGCTTGCTCAGCCTGCTTTCTTACAGAACCCAGGACCACCAGCCCAGGGATGGCACCACCCATGATGGGCTGGGCCCTCCCCCATCAATCACTAATTAAGAAAATGCCCTGCAGGCTTGCCTGCAGCCCAATGTTATGGAAGCTTTTTCCTAATTAAGGTTCTGTATCTCAGATCACTTTAGCTTGTGTCAAGTTGACATAAACTATCCAGCACTGTATACTGACCCCGACTTAGCTCTGGAGGTCCCAGAGAAGCAGGTCCCTGGAGGTCCACAGCCCTACCCTCCATCTGACAAAGGACACAGACCAGTGTCCCAATCCCAAGAAGCCTTCTATATCCCACACAGGGACTCTTCACTCAGGGAACAACACAGAAGCCGGACACATGGCCACTCCCACCTGATAGTGGACTGAGCCAGGCCATACCCTTCCTGTGAGCCTGTCCACGGGTGCTTCTTCTGTGGTCCTGCCCTGCACGTGTGCCTCAAGGCTCCCCACAGGAAAAAAGCAAGGGACTTTGGGGACAGGCGATAAGGAGCGGAGATGAGCAGGACTTTTGTACATTGATAAGGACCTCATGACCCCTGGCTGCCCTGAGGAGGAAGGATGGCAGAGGAGGCAGGAGGACCAAGGGGCTGGGAGCTGGTAGAAAGTGATAGAAAGAGCTTCAGACCGTTAACACCTGTGCTGCCTTCCCCACGGACCAGGCTTCGGTCTTCTGGAAAAGTCCCTCAGGGAGCAGCCTGGAGGGACCATGAGGGTCTGCTCACACAGCTACCCCGATCCTGCTGCCTCCTGAACCCTGCGCAGTCCACAGCCCTGGTGCTGGTCACAGCCGCGCGTGTCGGGACTGGGCCTCACGCTGCTCCCTTCTTCCTGGTGCCTACTAAGTAATATGCCTCTCCTGTAGACAGGAGGGCCTTTAAGATTAAAGAAGCTTCCAGAAAGAGGTTTTGTTTTTCTAAGAGAAGGTGGCCCTAGAATCCTTTTCTCGGTAGCTTCGTTTAGGGAAATTCCTCACCTCAAGTTGGGCAGTCTTCATCTATACAGAGAGAGATAACAGCCTACTCCCCTAGGCTAGCCAGGCCCTGGTCAGACTGTGTGTGTGGGTCCCCCACAGGTGACAGACGAGGGGCTGGACTCTCACAGGACCTGCCCCTGAAGAAGTGACCAAGGATTTGGAGACTTCCTCCTGTTCCTAAGGCTAGTCCTTCCCAGAATGAGAGTATCATTTGTCATCCCTGCTGTACTCTGGGGTCATAAGTTCAAGACCAGCCCAGGCTACACAGCTAGACTATCTCAAAAAGAAAACAAAACACCCAAGTCTTGTTCCCGGTCAGAACCCTGCATTATCCTCCTGTAAACAGTGTTTCTGAAGCTGAACCCTGTTCATCAGAGGCCCCAGCTGCTGCCTGCTTTTGTCCAGCTGTGAATTTGTAATGCGTGTGAAAGATGAGTTCTCTGTGCCCATCCCCGAAACTCTGGCTGGGGCACAATTAGAGTGTAGTCGCTAGGGAAAAAAATGAGCTGTTTCATCATTAGAAGGATGGTGTCTAGGAGAGGGGCGTTGTGAGTCCGAAAGCATCAAAGAACTCCATAAAGGAGGCAGCTGAAGGACCCTCTAGTCTCCCAGCCTCCAGCAGCTTTGAGAACTCTGTTGTAGAGAGGGTGTTGGTGCACACCCGTGGCTCTGATAGCTTCCTCAGTGGAAGTCACGACCAGGAATGCGCGCTTCTTGTTCCTCAGGGGTGATGAGAGCTTTATGGAAACCTGCTGCCCTTTGCCCTCGGGTCACCAGGAAGTTCATGGTGAAGCACACTGCTCTGAGGTGCAGTGCCAGAACCTTCCATCTGCTTCTCCACAACAGTTCCCTTTCCCTCCATCAAGCAGAATCCTCAGTTTCTCCAGGTTTTAGGCCTGTTTATTTGAATCTGTTCTGTTTTATTCTGCCTGATGTGCAGCTACCTGAGGTCCTAAGAGTGATGGGGAAAGAGGGCCGGCAGAAGTCTGTCCACCCTCTGGGAGGAGGAAGCGTGGCTCTCCCACCCTCTCCTGACACCCCAAGCCCCGCTGATCCCGAGTCTCTGCCCATCTCCCACAGGCCTTCGAGGAGAGCATGTTCGGCAGCAAGTACCAGTGGATCATCCCAGGCTGGTACGAACCGGCGTGGTGGGATCAGGTGCATGTGGAGGCCAACTCCTCCCGCTGCCTGCGCAGGAGCCTCCTGGCCGCCATGGAGGGCTACATCGGAGTGGACTTCGAGCCCCTGAGCTCCAAACAAATCAAGACCATCTCAGGGAAGGTCAGTGGTGAAGTTTACCCCTTCTGGCCAACCTGGCTTGTCCTGTTGGTAAACGTTGACAATGTGTCTCAGAGTGACTGTGTGCTTCAAGCAAGTCACTTGACCTCCCTAAGCAGCAACACTTGGAAATGGGAATAGGTGGCTGACTCTTTATCCAGACAACATGAGGACCCAGTGAGGTGAGGGGGTCGGGTCAGCAGCACGTGACACAGGGTAGACAGTGTGGGTGCTTGCACCTAAGGAGTAGAGCTTCAACTTGTGGGACACCAACCATGACCAGCGTCACTTCCTGGGCTCCTCTCTCTCTCCTGATAACCAGCTCATTGATGCTTCCCTAGGTTAGGTTGTTCTCACACACTTGAGGTGACACGTTGCAGGCCAGCCAGCTGGGGCCGGGCCAACTGTGCTTCACCACTGAACAAGCCTCTGCCCTCCTGGGCTTGCAAGCTTGATGGTGGGCAACACAGTGCAGCTGGCATCCTGGTGTTGGAAGCAGGACTTTGCTCAAGGGATGGAAGCTCCACCACGAGGGTCATGTTCCTGCCTCAGTGCCTCATAGGGCTGGCAATATGTAAACTCCTTCTGCCCCTTTCAGAATGAGAGAGATGGTCATAGCTGACCCTCCTGTCACAGACCTGTGATCCTGGCCTCAGGAGTGCTAGGCCAATCTCAGCTATATAGGAGTTTCAGGCCAGCCTAGGCTGCATTAATAAGATCCTGTCTCAAAAAAAAAAAAAAAAGAAAGAAAGAAAATAAGGAAGGAAGGAAGGAAAAAGAAAGAAGGAAGGAAGAGAAAGAAAGAAAGAAAGAAAGAAAGAAAGAAAGAAAGAAAGAGAGAAAGAAAGAAAGAAAGAAAGAAAGAATTATCAAAAGCAAGAGGCCACAACCCAGATGACCTTGAGGTCCACCATCCCACCTATGACCCGCGACAAATTCCCTACGGTGTGATGTGAGCCTCACACACCCCTCTGAGCTCAGAGCTTGGTTTTTTGTTTGTTTGTTTGTTTGTTTGTTTTTGCTTGTCTCTTTTTAAGACAGAGTTTTACTGTGTAGCCCTGGCTGGCCTGGAATTCACTGTGTAGACCAGGCTGGCTCTTAAACTCACAGAGATTCATTCACCCGCCTCTGTTCTCAAGTTCTGAGATTAAAGGTGTGCACCACCGTGGCCCCTGTGTTCCAAGAATTTCCTCCTCATTCAACCGCAGGCTCTTATAGACCTAGTCCATTTCCCAGGGAAGCTTCATAACCAAGTGTAGATAAATGTTTTTATTCATTATTTAATCCCAATCAGAGCCACCTTTCCACCAGTGATTTATTGGTTTGTCAAAAAACTAGCAAATCATTAGGACGGATTTTGTAAACAGCTCCTTAGATCATGTTGGCACCTGGCTAGAAAATGCTGGAAGAAATATTTTCCTATCAAAATCAATGTGCACAGGAAAAAAATAAGCAAGACGTTGAGGAATGTACGGAAATAACTCTCATTTGGGTAAATGTTATTTTTATGGGTGTCAAAGTTTGCAAGTTATTAAGAGTCTTGGATCCAGAGTACACTACATTTTAATTTAAAAATAGTGAAGTTTGAGAAAAATTCAAAAACTAAGGGAAAAAAAATCCCAGAGGCAGACAGGATATTAACCAAACTAAGCCTTAGGCAATGAAAGCCATAATGGTCCACAAGAGCCCTGTGAAGCTAAGTGGGGTGGCTGGTGCCCCAGAAGGCTCTTGATGGCCATCTGAAAGTATGATGTCACCCAGGGCAGGAGCCTGGAGGCAGGAACTGAAGCAGAAGCCCTGAAGAGTGCTGCTGACTGGCTTGCTTCCCCTGTCCCCTGGCTTCCTTTATACAACCAAGGACCACTTGCCAGGGGTGGCACCGCCTACAGTAGACTGCCTGCCCCCAACACACACACACACACACACACCAATCATCAACCAAGAAAATGCACCACGGCCTCATCTACAGGTTAATCTGATGGAGGCATTTCTCAACTGAAGCTCCCTCTTTCCACACGGCCTGAGCTTAGATCAAGTCGCCAAAAGCCAACCAGGACACCTAGGGAGAGGCCCCTGTGCCCAGTGGGATTGAAGGGACAGTCACCAAGGGAACAGAGGCAGCAAGTCCTCAGCCACAGGCAGGGGCCTTTTAAAACTGACATGTCTCATTGCCACAGAGATGGGAAGAGATGGCAGGGCTGGGAGGTTTCGGGGGGGTCACTGTGGCCACTCTGTGCTCTGAAATGGAGGCAGGGAAGGACATGGAAAGGCAGGAGGACCCGAGGATCAGCCTCACAGTGCTGATGCCCCACCCCCTACAGTTTCTAGATGACCCCTTTAATGGGAGGCAGTGCAGGGAAAGGGGGCAGGCTTAGGAGGAAGAGCTTGGCGGTCTATGGAGACACACTGGCTAGATGTGAATCCTTGCTGGACAGGGGCTGTGTCCATGGCAACATTCTTATCTCTCCTCCTCCCAGTACCCAGCAACAGCACTCTGACTTTAAGCAGGTAGATGGCCACCCTTTGAAAAATGGGCATTCCCCAGCTTCCCAAGCTAGCTGTGGCCAGGGTTCTAGCACAGCCAATGAGATGAGTGTTCTTCTCAGTACCAGAAAGCCCTCCAGGGAGTGATTCTGCCTTCTGTGTTGGAACTTGTATTGGAGCTCGCTGGCACTCTGGCAGCCACCTTGGTGCACAGCACAAAATGGAAACTCCATTCTAGACATTGAGATTAGAGTTGGGAGCCAGGCCTCTGATCCCAACGTGAAGCTGTCCCGGAAGCCCACAGGTGACATTTGCAGGACACAGACCTGAGCCATCTCCGTGGAAGACACAGATAGCTTGCTTGCTGTTCCATGGTGAGCCATGATGGACAGAGAGTACGTCATTTAACTGCCCCTCTTCTCTTTCCTGTGGTACTGATGACAATGCTTCCTCCATAGCTTAGTGAGACTATAAGGGATAGCACAGTGGGAATATCTTAGTCTGCAGGCAACACACAGAAGATGCTCATTAACATTCAGACTGAGCACTGGGGCCAGAGGTTCATGGGGAGGAGCTCACAGCCACAATCTTGGGGTGGGAGCCGTGAGACTGCTATAGACGGCTCTAGATTTTCCAGACAATTCGAACCAGGGAACAGAAGCTGACCAGGAGTTATCTTTGTGTCCTGCCCAGCCAACACCGCTACCAGCTGCAGCCACTCTCCGACTCTGCCCTACAGATGGCTGCCCTTGGCTCTGAATGTGTAGTCTTGTGGGCCTTCCCTCTTTCCTGTAACACTTATGAGTGATACCGAAGGTGTTCTGTGTGCAGTATCGCATAGTATTCTGTGATGTGATGCGCCGCATCCTCTCATCCTACCTTGAGCAGACCTCTGGGTCATGTGGTATGGCAGTCTTATCAGCGGGCATCTCTGAGGGGATGTGTGGTTTTGCTGTCCCTCACCTGTAGCAAGTGCTCTTAAATTTCTGTGTGGTCTGACCACATCATCTGTTTGCATACCCTGCACGCAGGCCTATTCTGCTTGTTATTGGGATTGTACTGGCTACAAATCAAAGTCTGGGAAACGGGCACGTTAGTCATATAGTTGTTCAGTCTAGGAATCCTGTGATTTTTCATTTTTCTCTCATTTCTGAGAACTGCTTTGTGCGTCTCGGGGTGGGGCTCTTACACTCATTTTTCTGATTTGCTCCTGCCTGTCTGCCTTGTTGTGATGGATGTCTGTTCACCCAGATCTTGGGCATGGAGTCTGGTGGAACTTCTGAGTCACAGAATGGGCATCTGTTGGCTCTCACAGACACTGCCAAGCAGCTTTCTAAAGTGGGTCCACTAGCTTACACACCCACCGGCAGTGAGGGGGACTTCCACTCCGGGCACAGGTTTGTCGGCACTTGGTGCTGTCAGCTTTTTAATTTTAACCAGGCTAGTGGGTGGGACGTGGCGTTCCATTTTAGTTTCACTTTGCACATCCCTGACTGCTGATGAAATTGGACATGACAAAATTTCTCATCTTTTTTATATGTGTGTGCACGCGTGTGTGTGAGGGGGTGCATGTGGAGGCAAGGGGACAACTCCAGAATGTCACCCACCTTCTTTGAGACATGGATTCACAGAATAGGGTAATCTCCCTGACCAGCTGCCTGTCTCTGCCTCCCCAGAGCTAAGATGACACACGGGCATCACCGCACCTGGAGTTTTATGTAGGTCCTGGGGATCAGACTCAGGCCCTTGCGACTGCACAGCCAGAGCCCTTACCAAACTCTTATTGCCTCCCACTCCTGTATTTTGGTTGGTTTTGAGCCTATTTTGTAATTGTCTTTCATCCACTTTTCTACTGGAGTCCCTGCCTGGTTGTTATTGACTTGATTTTTTGTTTTTAGGATTTTTTGTTTTTTTCTTGCTCACTGGTGGCCCAGAGAGAGAAATCCCCTCTGTGTTCTACCTGAGGAGCCTTTGGGAAGTCTATGTGGGGCTTCTCTCTTTCCCCACTCTGTGACTTGCCTCCCACTCTCTTGGTGGCTTTGATCGATAGAAATTCTCCATTTTGACGCCGTCCAGCTCATTAGGTGTTCCCTGCTGTGCCTTGTCTAAGCGCTTTGCCCTCCCTCACCCAGGGAGGCCCCTATGCCTTCTGCCTTATCCTTTAGTTTAGTTCTGCATCATGTTAAATAGCGGGTGTGCATGAAAGTGATTTTATGCATGTCTAAGATAAAAATCAATATTTGTTTTGTTTTCCATATGACAAGTAATTGATCGGGACCGTTTATTGAAAGGGCCATTGCTGCCCTCCTCCCAGGCTGCATGACTTTGGGGCATGAGTCCTGCACAGTATGGCCCGTCTCTGCGCTGCTCGCGGTGTGCTGTGGCTCGTCTGTCGTTACGGCACCGCCATGCCATCTTGACCACTAACGTCATAAAACACAGTCTGGTATCATCGGGTGTGAGTCTGAGATCTCTGATCTTCATTAGGATCTTCTTTTTTTTAAATATTTATTTATTATGTATACAATATTCTGTCTGCGTGTATGTCTGCAGGCCAGAAGAGGGCACCAGACCCCATTACGGATGGTTGTGAACCACCATGTGGTTGCCGGGAATTGAACTCAATACCTTTGGAAGAGCAGGCAATGCTCTTAACCACTGAGCCATCTCTCCAGCCCCTAGGATCTTCTTGGCCAGATGTTGGCTTTCACTCGTGGGTACTCTCCTGTCTCCTGTGTACAAGTCCTTGCAGCATTTCTGTTTTGTGTAGGGCCATTCTCTTTCTTCCTGAAGACTCTTCCCGGATCCTTCCTTAGCTACCATCCCCAGACATGGTCTCCCTGCTCCTAGCTGTGTTAGTGTCCTTTGTTTCACCTTTAATTCCAAGTGCGTTCTTAGCAAGGGGTTCCTCCAGCTCGTTTGCTGTTTCCCTCCAGCTTTATGATGCCCCTGTCTCCTGGATTCCATTATTCCTGTTAGACCAGCCAGCCACCACACATTGGTCTTTCAACAGGGCTGTGTCTGTTCTATCTAGCTACTTTGTTTTGGAGCCAGGCGGTGGTGGCGCACACCTTTACTCTCATCCCTCTGGAGGCAAAGGCAGGCAGATCTCTGTGAGTTTGAGGCCAGCCTGATCTACAGAGTTAGGTCCATGACAGATAGGACTACACAAAGAAACAAAAAGAGATTTTGTCTTGACTTTGATCTTTAACTTTTGTTGTTGTTGATTAGGTGGTGTGTGCATATGCACATACATGTATGTATGTATGTGCACTCATGTGTGTGTGCGCATGTACATGGGTGCATGTGTTCATGTGTGATTTTCTTTATTAGACTCCATGGAACTTCAGGGACTTCATGGCTCCATGAGTTGGTCTCTACACTTAATGCTTCCCTTCACTTTTCCTTACCTTTCAATACAATGATTATAGCCATGATACGCATTTCCAGTGTATTCCAGGCATTTCTCGTGCTTCTTATTTTCTGTCTCTTCCTTGCAAGGTCCCCGAAAAGTCACTAGTCCGTGTTGTCTCATCTGTGCTTTCTGCTGGTCAAACCCATTGCTGCCTGTAACATGAGGGCCGGCCTGTTGGGATTTCTGTCCCTCCTGGTACCCCAACAGCCGGCAAGCAACAAAGAAAATCACACACAGGACTCCATAAGGTTATAAACTGATTGGCCCATTTGGTCAGGCTACTTATTAGTTCTTATGACTTATCTTAACCCATTATTCTGATCTATGTTAGCCACACGGGCTCAGTACCTTTTTCAGCTGTCAGCTTACATGTTGCCTCTTCGGTGGTCTGTGCAGGAATGGCAGAGGAACCTCCTTGCTTCCCAGAATTCTCCTGTTCTCATTGCATCACCTCTACTTCCTGTCTGGTTTTCCCACCTATACTGCCTGCCTGGCCAATCAGCGTTTTATTAAAATATGATTGACAGAATACAGACAATTCTCCCACATCAGTTGCCACCACCCGTCAAGTCTTTTAACTTTGGAGGTTGCATTTTTGTCTTTTTCCATTTCCTTCTGTTTACTTTTCTTCTTTTGTAGATTTCAGCTCCCTGGTGACATTTTTATTTATTTAATTTTCTCACCTATCTACTTGAATACAGCAGCCTTGCTAGTATTAAAGTCCAATCTCATAACTTCCGGATTTGGGTTTCTTGTGGAATTATTTCTAACACCCTTTCTTCCTTTTCTACGATACTTCTTGTAACTGGTGGACTTTGATGACACAGGAAGTTTGTGAGAGATTGCAGTAGATGTGGACACTGCCATCTTTCTCTTCAGTGGGAAAAAAAAACTTTATTTTTTAACACAGTTGTGGTGAAGATGGTTTCAATATTGGCTATGACTTTGCAAGGCCTGGTCTGTGTTAACTTATTCTTATTCCCAGTGGTCAGCCCTTCCGCATTCTCATCGGAAACCCTAAGGTGTTGACTGACCCTAGATTCTATAAAGGTTCCATCCCTTCTCCTGGTGCTTTTTGCCTTGTTTTGTGGACCCTTGCTTCATGCAGCTTAGCTATAAAATATTTCAAATGAAAATATCTCTTGTCATGTCAGCTTCATGATTCACATCCTGCTGCCTGGGCAGCCCTGAAATGCAGCCTGGCTTCCATAGGGGATTACCAAAAGGTCTTGCCCAATGCTTCCTGCTCGAGCCTTAGCTGGACAACTTCCTGCTGACAAACTTGCCAGTGCCTCAGCAAGGAGTCTGTGACCATCTCAGAGCATCTCTCAATGGAACATGATCCCTACCATCCCTGCTAGCCTGATTGCTTGCCTTTTCTTTTCTTTCTTTGTATTGTTTTGTTTTTTTGTTTTTTGAGGCAGAGTTTCTCTGTGTAATAGTCCTGGCTATCCTGGAACTCACTTTGTAGACCAGACTGGCTTTGAACTCACTGCCTCTGCCTCCCGAGCGCTGGGATTAAAGGCACACACCACCATTGCCTGGCATTTGCCTTTTCTTTCTTTCTTTCTTTCTTTCTTTCTTTCTTTCTTTCTTTCTTTCTTTCCTCCTTTCTTCCTTCCTTCCTTCTTTCCTTCCTTTCTTCCTTTCTTCTTTTTCTGAGATAGTCTTGGCTGTGCTGCCCAGACTAACCTTGAACTCATGACTTTCCTGCCTCAGCCTTCTGCATGCTGGGATCCCAGGGCTGTACCACCACCCCAAACCCTGCTTGCTTTCTGGTATCTGAACAGAAGCTGCTCTTTGTTTTAGGAAGCTCTGCTTGAATCGGATGTCGTTCTCAATTCCTTGCGTGCTCTTTCGTTGGCTCTTCGGTCTGACAGGAGTTTTTCAGCACAGCCACGAAAGTCCAAACTGAAACTAATTAGCTTGGCAGGAGAATACCTCCGGGGGAAGGAGTGTCCCTGTCCTTTGCTCTGTGAGGAGCTCCATGGTGTGAAAAGGAGCAGATGTGTCTCCAGTGACTCTTCAGGGTCGTGCAGCTCGCTGAAGAAGAGTTACGGGGAGACAGATGCCACCTCAGCTAGGAAGGGACTCAGAAAATAACAGGACCTTTCTATTGAGAGGTCCCAGTGACAGTTGTAGGAGGGCCGTCATAGTTCGTGTGTGTTCTAAAACTGAGGTTTTAAAAACTGCACACACCTAACTGGACTCCCTCGCTGACATGGAAACATAGGCAGCCCTGGGATTCACATTTAACAAACCACCCCAGGGGCCAGCTTCGCTGGAATGCAGGAACCAGTGTAGGAGCTACATCAATGGAACCCTGTGAACATAACTTCTCTCAGGGGAGATAGGCAGCAGGGCAGAAAAGAGGGTGTGCCGGGGTGTGTGCCTGTCCCCTCCCTTCTGTTCACAACACTTGATTCCCCCAGGAAGCCATAAGTGACAAAACACAACTCAAGGAAGGAAGAAGAGGAAGGTTTGTGAGGCTCACCGTGTGGGTCAGTCCATCACAGCCCGGAAGTCATGGTAACAGGAGTTTACATCTGCATCCAGGAAGCAGAGCAAGATAACACTAGCACTCAGCTCACTTCCTCCTTTTTATTCCGTCCAGGACCCCAGCCACGCCATGGTGCCGCTCACTTCCCACCTCAGCTCGCCCCATGTAGACACTCCCTTATCCATATGGGTGAGCCTGCATCCTGTCAGGCAGATGATCCATATTAACCGCACCAGCATGGTTGTGCTGGGATCACAAGCGCACAGCGCTGAACCACCAGTTAGCTTTGCAAGCCCCTGCAGGCTGGGAGCTCCACCGCTCTCTAGAACACGTTTTCAGAGGGAAAATACATTCCACGTCCTAAACCCTGCCTCTCAGAACAGTGAAATCCAGCCTGTGATTAAGGGGAACCACCTATGTAAAGTTATTTCCAGAAACTTCTAGCACCTGTGATAAACATAACCTCTAGAAGAACAATTGTCAGGACTCCCTGTCAGTTTAGCAACAGAGGCCAGCCTTAGGGCGGCTATACCTTGTCTCTGGCAGTCATGAAAGCTTCTCCTCCGGATGGCTCGGAATCACCTGGGAGGAATGGTAAATGGATCAGGATATGATACAAGAGGAAAAGCAGCAAGGCCTATACCCAGTCCTATCTCAAGCCATTACTCACAGAAACCCGGTGGACAGCCAGATCCTTTGTCTCCATGGCCACGCTCCTGTTTCTCATCCCCCAGAACAACAACCAAAGTAGAAAAGTAAAGTAGAAAAAAAAGAGAGATTTGTAAGCGACTGATATAAAAGCAGACATAGAGGTCTGTGTTGGTCCCAAGGCCAAATCAAATAACCTGTATGATGTTGATCCTTTTATGGTCCTTACATACAGGTGCACAGACAAACGTGCATAAACACCACACACACACACACACACACACAGAGAGAGAGAGAGAGAGAGAGAGAGAGAGAGAGAGAGACTCATTATGCCAAGAAAGTTAAAATATGCAGTCAATGACCTCCTGTGGAGGCCATCCTGGGTCTGTCCACCTCGGGCCTCCATCCTGTCCACCGTCCTGCAGTAGCCACTGTCTCGTTGTTATGACTCCACACCTGAGAAGAAGCACCTTAAGGCAGGGAGATCTACCTTGTCTGACAGCCGGAGGGGATGCAGTCCATCATGGTGGGGAAGGCATGGCAGCCAGAGTGGCTTGCGGCTGTGGTAGGTGGAACCTGTGGTCTTGCTTGTTCACATCTTGGCTGCCCACCAGGAAACACAGAGAGAGGCTTAGATTAGAAGTGGGCAAAGCTGTAACCCACAAAGCCCACCTCACAGCCTTTCTCTTCCTCCAGAAAAGCCCCACCTCCCACAGTCTCCACAGACTCCCAGAACAGAGCTGCCATCTGGAGACCAAGTGTCAAAGTACACGAACAAGTGGGGAACATTGTCTGTCTGAACCTAACAGCCCCTGACTTTCAGAGGGTCCCAGACAGCCTAGGGTACTGTCTAAAATATCATCTGACTGAACCATTGGGTAGAGTAAATTAAATTCTAGGTGGATGCCGCCATAGTCTAAACACATGTCCCCAAAGGCCATGTGTCAAAGGCGTGGTCTCCAGGAGGGCACTATCAGGACATCATAGAACCTTTGAGAGTTGGGGCTTGGTGGGAAATCGTTAGGTCACTGGAGACCTGCCTTGGGAAGGAACTGTAGGACTCAGTTCTCTCTGCTCCCTGGTTCTTGAGGTTAGTGGGTTCATTGACCACACCCCCTACCTGATGAGCGGCCTCACCACAGAACAAAAGCGGGGCCTGCCAATCACCAACTGAAACTCCCAAACTCAACCAAAAGAAACCTTTTCCCTCCTGACGGTTATGAACTCGGATATCATGTTACAGTTGCAGAAAGCTGACCAACACGGGTACTCCCCCTTCTGGTGCCATTGTGTGCCTCAGAGAACACATGTAGGGAGGGAAATCCAAGACGATGGGAGTCAGAGGGTCTCATTCCTCTTATGCTTGCAAGTTCCAGGACAGCCAGGGCTATACAGAGAAACCCTGCCTCAAGAAACAAAAGAAGGGCTGGAGGGATGGCTCAGAGGTTAAGAGCACTGATTGTTCTTCCAGAGATCCTGAGTTCAATTCCCAGCAACCACACAGTGGCTCACAACCATCTGTAATGAAATCTGTTGCCCTCTTCTGGCCTGCAGGCATACATGCAGACAGAACACTGTATATATACTAAATAAATCTTTTTTAAAAAAGAAAGAAACAAAATAATAACAGTAATAATGCTAATAGAGGAATGCACTTCTAGGTAGCTTTTACGTACTTTTAAACTATCCAAGAGCTAAGTTAACAATCAGAAATAGACACTCTTAGTTTCTCTCTCAGTTACCATGACAAAACATCCTGACAAAGCCATTCAGAGGAAAAGGGTGCACTTCGGCTCCCAGGTCCAGGTCACAGGTCCATCACAGCGGGTGGAGACGTCACAGCAGCAGGGGCTGGAACCAGCTGCCCATCACACTGCAGTCAGGAGAAGAGAGCGATGAACGCATGCTCAGCTCCACCTCTCCATTTGATACAGTCCAGGATGCCAGCCCAGGGAGTGCTCCCACCCCAGCTAAAATGGAAGGGCTGCCCACACCCTCACAAGCACGCCCAGAGGCCCATCTCCCAGGTGATTCTAGATTTTGTCAAGTTGAAAATTAACACCGACCATCACTTAGCTCCAAGTCACATTTAAAATTTAAAAATCTGTGTGTTATAGTCCAAGCCTGTAGCCCCAGTTACTTGGGAGGATGAGGTAGGAGGCTTGCAAACTCAAGGCCTGAGAGTCTGGAGGGATGGAGTGAGGGGGGCGAATCTCTGGGGTAGCATGCCTGCCGTTCCGTGCCTGAAGATCAATACTCAGCCAGCAAGCCTGCAGTACAGGCATGCGTGCACATACTCACACACTCACTCACACACACACACACAGAGAGAGAGAGAGAGAGAGAGAGAGAGAGAGAGAGAGAGAGAGAGAGAACCAAGCAATAGAAACTGGAAAAAAGCAAGATGACTTACCATTGACAGAGATGCGGCCATCATCGCAGCAATGTGGCGTAAAGAAGAAATTTACCTCAGAAGTAATAACAACTTTTAGTCAATATTTGAAAGGAGCTCATTCTACTAGAAAGAAAATGCAAATTAAGAGAATATAATACTTTTTCTTGGCAAACTGACGATTTTTTTTTTAAATTAAAGCACCTGTTATTGAAGATGCTGGGAAGCGGGTGCCTTCACACACAGGGGCCTGGCACACTTCAGTATCAGGGAATACTTCTCTCCGTGGTGTGTGGATAGGCACGTCCCTGAATTTATTCCCATGGTGTGTGCACAGGCACGTCCTACATTTGGCCCTGTGGTGTATACAGAGATGTGTCCTTGCATTTATTCCCGTGGTATGTGCGTAGGCATGTCCCTGCATTTAGCTCTGTGGTGTGTTTATAAGCGTGTCTTGCCTTTAGCCCTGTGCTGTGTACATAGGTGTGTTCCTGCATTGAGCCCTGTGACATGTGCACAGGTATGTCCCTGCATTTAGCAGACAGCGCAGCTGAGTCCTATGTGTGTGTCATGTGATTCTGAGATCCCCTCGGTGACTGAAGCATGCTGTGTTCTGACCCTGTGGCACCAGTGCTAGCATTCAAAAACAGAGGCCACACAGGAATGACAGATGCTAGAAAGAATAGAGACTCCCAAGTCAGGAGGGCTGTTCCGGGGCCATGATGTCATGGCTGTGGAGCTTTCCAAGTCAGGGGAGTTTTCCAATGGGCACAACCAGTGTAAAAACCCTGGGGTACAGGGAACCTACCTCCATGTGATATAGAAACCTGGGAAGCTAGAAGAGAGAGAGCACCTCATGCTGGAGAGCTTCCCTGGAGGAGTGAACTTGGCCAGGGAAGGTGCTGACACTTTGTAGTCACGCCTGGATAGAAGTCAGCACACACCGGAATGTAAGGTGATTCGCTGTATAAGGTGTGGATGCTGAAGCTAGGCTGGCCAAGGACCTGGTCTCCCAGGAGCTGAAGTCAGTTCTACTTAGATCTGGGGAGCCAAATAGAGAATTGGTGACTAGGGATGAGTGACAGGTGGGGACAGCCTGGGCTTCCAGAAGAGCCTGAGACTAGAGGGAGGACCATGGACTCAATGCTGGACATGTTCCACTTGAACAATCAGAGTCCTGCAGGGCCACAACTGGAGGTACCTGGACTGAAGTCCTGGACACCTGTCTGGTTGACTCTACCAGAGACCCTGCTTCTTGGCATGATGGGCTCCACACATGTAAAACCCCTTGACCTTTGTGCAGATCCACCTTCCCTGCCGTCTGGCCAGGGACAGTTGTGCAATCTTACAATGAGCAAGAATGACCTCATGGCCAGCAAACAGCTACAGAGTGGGGACCCACACAAGCTCACACACTTGTACAAACCTCTGCAACTCTCGGTCCCTCAGGCTGTTCTGGGAGGGGGTGACCATCTCTAAGGGCATATTCTGAGTGTAAACTGACCAGGAACCCACAGTTTCTGTGTGATTTGACCTCTCAGAGGGTTTTCCTAGACGGCTGTGATAACGTGTCCCACTGAGGAGGTCAGAAGGAATTTGAGAAAGGTTCATGGACAGGCTGAGGTCAAGAGTTCCCCGGGTGACATCGTACAGAAGGACAAACCCGGGCACTGGAGTAAAAAGCAATTTCAGAACTCTGTGGCCAATCACGATGTTAGTATCACCAGTGGATTCTTTATTAAATTCAGCGAGGAGTAGGGCGTCCCCTACTCCTGTGGTTTGGTGTCAAACTATTCACAGACCCTGTGGAGCTTTGAAGGGACAAGTAGAAGGCACAGATTGCCCTCGCTTGGATCTACTTCAGGGCCTATGCTCCTAGTGGGCCTTACAGAGTCTGCGGGGGCTCAGAATCCACAGGGCTATGAATACAGAACTAGAAGGCTTCTAGAATCTCAACCCAGCATATCCATGCAGCCAAGGACAGTCATGAATGCAGCCCAACATAGAATCAGTCAGAAGCTTAAAACATTGAGGGGTTGTGCAATATGTTTTGTGTCCTGACCACATGGTTCTGGACTGTGAACTTCATGGATGGCAGTATCATACCAAAGGTAAAATGTTGGACACATCGTTTAGACCGTGTTCTGAGTCCCTTGCCCATTTCCAGAGTTCTGAGTCTTAGAGCCACTTCCAGAGCCTGCGAACCTGTAGCCTTGCCCAGCTCCAGTTCTTAAAGATGACCACCTCATGGGTGGTTCAGAGGCCCCCGAAGCTGAGGACAAAGACAGAGAGAACCCATGAGCTGCTGGCTGAAGGCAGTGGGAAGGGAGGGGGCTGGAGAGGAAGGACTGCCCAGCGATGCTGGCTTTCCCCATGCACGGTCTGGCCTGAAGCTCTGAGGAGCCTTCAGAGCTGAATTCAAACCCTGACTTTATTTGGATGGGAAATTGAAAATATTTCAATGACTATTTTGCTGACTTGTATATAGCTTCAGTTTCGAGGCTTAGTAAGTGGGCTTCCAGGAGTTCTCCAGACCCAGGCCCTGTAAATATAGTGGGGGGAGGTTCCATGGTTAGCGTATATTACACCCTCGGTTTAGTCTTCCAGGGAGGCAGGGCTTGATCAGCCCTGTTGCTCAGGAACTCTCAATGTCCACATCTGTAAAATGGGGACAATAATGGCTGCCACCTTTGGAAATCACCATAGAATTAAATGGCAGGATAGACAGTGAGCCTAGATTCGCATTGTGATGGGCACACAGTCGATTCCAAAGAGTCCCTGCTGTAACTTGATGTCCCCCACCCCGTTGCTCTTCCAGACCCCACAGCAATATGAAAGAGAGTACAACAGCAAGCGCTCAGGTGTGGGGCCCAGCAAGTTCCATGGGTACGCCTATGATGGCATCTGGGTCATCGCCAAGACACTGCAGAGAGCCATGGAGACCCTGCATGCCAGCAGCAGGCACCAGCGGATCCAGGACTTCAACTACACGGACCACACGCTGGGCAGGATCATCCTCAATGCCATGAACGAAACCAACTTCTTCGGGGTCACGGTCAGTTCCCAAGCCTCATGGGCTGCTTGCCTACTGCCCTCTGGGGTCGTGCAAGGTCAAAAGACGGGCTGCTAAGCACCTGCCGGTGTGTGTTTTCTTCTCTGGGTAAATGAAGGAACTCCCTGGGAATATTGGAAGGAGGTGTGGGGTGGGTAGGCTCTTTCACTGGGGAAATAACCTCCATGACTCACCAAGAAGAAAGGATAGGTGTCTGCAAGGGTGGGCGTGCTCTACCACCCTGTGGATGGGGTGGGCCAAATTCAGGTTCAAATCCTGCGTCTTCTCTTACGAGTGGGGTGACTTTCTTTGAGCTACAGACTTTCCATTCACAAAATGGGACCAATGCTTCTCTTTACAAAGTAGTTAAAGATTAGTCCTTGTGTTGGGCCTGGAGGTGTAGCCCTATAATCCTAGCTACTTGAGAGGCTGAGGTAAGAAGTTCTCAAGTTCAAGACCTGCCT
The DNA here is from genome assembly GCF_982192425.1 of Myodes glareolus. NCBI lineage: Eukaryota > Metazoa > Chordata > Mammalia > Rodentia > Cricetidae > Myodes > Myodes glareolus. The sequence continues at coordinate 28,540,644 of NC_142041.1, forward strand.
GCTTTACAGAGTAAATTCAAGGCCAGTCTGACCAAGTCAGTGAGACTATTGCAAAATTGAAAGCAAGAAGAGGCCTGGGGACTTGGCTCTAGGGTTGAATGCTTGCCCAACATTCCCAGGACCCTTGGTTCCCAGGAGTACAAGAGAATAAAAGTTCTTTGTGTGGCAACTGCTAATATTGATTGGGAAGATTGCCCGATCTGAGCTTCAGGTATTTCTCTGGGGAAATGCAAATGGTAATACATGCCTTATGCACATTGGAAGATTAACACTGGTAGTACTCAATAGTCCCCGAACACTCACCCAGGTGCTCCATGCCATCCCTGAACCCTGGGCATTGCATAGCTTCTACGTCATCATGTATGTCTAGTGCCAGCTCTTGCCACTGTCCCGAAAGGTCCTGTTATGTCTTTATGTCCCATGAGAGCAGGTGCTGTTATACCTATTAAAACAAGCAACCCTGAGCTTTGACGGGGACAGCTAACCAAAGGCCGAGCTGGGATGTAAGTGTGGGTGTAGCTCTTTGGGGCTGCATGGCACTGCCTTCTGGAGGTGGACATGATTGTGGGCATTTCTCAGTGCTCTGTCTGCCTCTCATCATCCTGGTAAATACAGAAACTTTGCCTGATAGGGGGTGGAGGGTGTGGTGGGTGAAAGTGCTGTTCTGTGTTCTGTTGAACTCAGATAGTGATCAGTTCACCATGGGGTAGAACAAAGAGAGGAAGAGATTGGTGCGTTTCTTTAATGTTGTAAGAGGCTGCTAGTTAGTTCCCGACTGCTTAGCCCCAAAATAATCACACAGAAACCATATTATTTGCAATACTGTTTGGCCAATAGCTTAAGTGTATTTCTGGCTAACTCATATCCTAAACTGACCCATCTCTATTAATCTGTATATCTACATGTTGCTGTGGCTTACTGGGTAAAGTTCTGTCCGGTGTCTGTCTCTGGTGGGGACTACATGGCTTTTCCTCACTTCTCCTTCTTTTTCCCAGCATTCAGTTTAGTTTTCCCTGCCTACCTAAATTCTACCCTATCAACCAGGCCAGAGCAGTTTCTTTATTCATCAATGGTATTTACAGAATACAGAGGGAAATCCCACAGCACTTTAACATTGGGTTTGGAAGATGTTTTCAGGCAGGTAGGTCTTGTAGCATGTGTGCAGCAGTTTAGATATAGGGCTGGGATCTGAACAACGCTGGCACAGAAAAGTTAAAAGCATTTGGCACGGGGGAGAACTTCCCCAGCCTACAAGGATGTCTTTGGCCTTTGTGGAAAATTCAGGGAAGGCTTCTCAGAAGAGGCAGCCTTTGAGTCTGGCCTCAAGTAGTGTACAAGTACTAGGCACTCTAGGCTGGCTAACCAGATGGAAGCTGAGTAAGAGGGCAGGTGGAGCTTCGCTAGGGGAGGGGATGGTCTCTGAGACAGAACCTTGAGTGGGGGCAATGGTCGGGCTATGGAGGTAAGGAGGAACTCAGCTCTAGAGTTGATAAGCAAAGGACTCCCACAAACCAGCCATTCTCAGAGTGTGGTCCACACCACCTGAGTGTTGGTTAGATTCACTAACTGGAACTCTAGATACTAGGTCCTTAACCGATCCTCCAGGTGATTCTACTGATGGCTATTGCTCAACAGCCTCTTCTGGCTGGAGAAGAGGCCCTGAGTTTGCTGAAGGGAAGTTAGTTTCCAAAATCCATAGGTAGAGGGATCTAAACGCGGACATCCCCTCCCACGTTCAGATGGGAAGGCTCAGTATAGATGTTGACCAAGTACATTTTTGCAGCACAGCCTAGATTCAGGCTTGGAAACTGTAACCATGTCCCTCAAACTGTGGCTTAATGAGATGCCTTTATCCTCAGAACTCCTTGTAAAATCACACTCAGAGCCCATTACGTAAAACTTACTAAAATCCAGGCATGGCGGCACACGTCTGTAACCCAGGCACTTGGGAGGTGGTGGTAGGAGGAGACCAGCCTCAGCTACATAGTGAGGGCCTTAAACACATTGGAAAAAAAGAGAAGCTAGGGGCGTGACTCAGTTGGTACAGTGTTCGCTCAGTGTGAATAAAGCCCTCAGTTCAATCCTCGGCATCACGTCTATCACACATTGTGGCACAGGCCTGTAATTACAACACTCAGGAGTTAGCGTTAGAAGGACCAGAAGTTCAAGGTCATGCATGGCTACAGAACAAGTTCAGGGCTAGCCTGGGCTATATGGGCTTCTGGATTAGCAGAGGAACCTCTCCCCATAGCCTCTCTTCCCATTGCAAACAGCCAGGTCCACTCCCCTCACTGGGCACATTCTCTGCTCACCCTTGAAGAGGAAGAATGGGCAGGGCTGCCTCACCTACCCTCCACTTAGATTCTCGCTGGTAGAATGAGTTCATGACACCCAATGCCGCCTGGCTGATGGAGCACCGCTTAAGCCCAGAAGCCTTTTTGCTGTGTCTCTAAGCCCAGAGGCCAGCCCTTTGGCGCCTGGCTCCTGGCGCCTGGCGCGGCTTCGCGGGAGCTCATTTATAACCCCTGCAAAGTGTACCCTGTCATCTAAGCCAAATAATCACTACTTGATGAGCAATTAGCTAAGACGGGCTCAAATGCTTTCCAGGGCTCGAAGATGAATTTCTTACTAATGGGAAATTCCTTGACACCTGCACCAGTCTGAGTCATAATTCAGCAAATGGCAGACCTTCACACACCCTTAAAACTCTGCAGAGCCAACACACTCATGTTATCAATGACACTGATCTGGGGTGGGGGGGAGATATGGCTCCCTCGTGGCCCCCAGCACCAAAGCTTGGCAGACCCCCCAATTGCAGGCAGACCCACCATGCCTCCAACAACTCCTCCCCCTGTCCTTGCTGTCCTCCTAAGTCCTTTTCAGGTGAGAAAGGCTGCAAATTGACTCCCATTTGGCCTTTGCTCTGTCTTCCCCTTGTCCCTTTGTTGCATATTAAGGGGCACCTGACTCTGGCTTGCAGACAGGTCTCATTAAAATTATCATCGGATTGCTGGGAATACAATATCCTTTGATGCAGTAGAAAGTACCTTTGTGGCCCAGGGAGACGGCAGAAGGCTGAGTTCAGCCGTCAGTGAGGGGTCGGGAGGAGGAAGCAAGTGGGAAGAGATTGACGCGCTCTGCGCTTGCCCAAGCGTTTTTGTGCCTCTCACCGTCTCCATTTCTCAGGCAGTCACATTCTTTGGGGTCACCCTCATTCAGCATGTTTACTATACAGAAAATCATTTAAATGCGTTAAATTAATTATATCCATGACTCAATTGATTGATCATGTGCAGTCTGCTGGGAGCTGGGCCTGGGTGCCTAGCTGGCATGTTGGAGAAGAAATTCCTTCTCCAAATGTCATCATCAAGATCCAGCTTCGCCTGGGGCCAAGCTCCGTTTCTCCTGTGTGGGAACCAGAGGCCCCAGAAATGGACATCTATGACCCCGCCGCATGTGAACGACGGAGGCATGCTGCATACCTCTGGCTTCTGGAGACACAGTGCCGTATTCAGGCCTGTGAGGACCCCATAGTCAGGAGCCCCAGGATTCTTCCTCCCTTAGAACCTCCTCTGCCAAGCACCTAGGGGGTGAATCCCAGGCTGGAGTCCCCTGTGTAGGTCTCAGAAGCTCACAGAGTGCCCCCCCCAGACATTTTTCTGAAAGTGGGAGTTTCTTCGAGCACGATTTCCACCCAAACTGGAGGCTCTACCAGGAGCTGTGTGAAAATTCACAGTCTGAGCAAGGATACCACCAACAAATACGCCAGTGTGGATGAGGAGGGGTGACTTATGAGGTCTCAGCCCTACACAAAAAGCTATAGACAACTGAGGAATGCTGGCAGTGGGAGACACAGTGTTCCCCCAGGGAAGAGCAACCCAGTTGGTTACTGAGGTGGTTTGGTAAGCATGACCTCCACAGGCTCACATATTCGAACCCTTGGTCCCCAGTTAGTGGAATGGTTTGGGAAGGATTAGGAGGTGTGGCCTTGTTGGAGGTGTGTTATTATGGATGGCCTTTCAGGTCTCAAAAGCCCAGGGCACTTCTAGTTAGTGCCCCCACCCCCACTCTGTCTCATGCTCATGGCTCAGATGTAAGCACTCAACTACTGCTCCAGTACCTTGCCTGCCTGCCTGTCATGCTCCCCACCATGACTCTCGTGGACTAATCCTCTGAAATCATGATCTCCAAATCAAATACTTTCTTTTATAAGTTTCATTGGCTGCGGTGTTCTGTCATGGTCATAGAAAAGCTTAAGATAGTTATCCAATACCAAATGGCTGTGGCATGGGCAGGGCCTGTGGAACCTGGGAGGGCAGTAAGGGCCTGGCAGAGCCAAGAGGTTGTTTGTTGTGCAGGCAAGAGTGACCAGACTAGGTCAGGGTGTTGGGTGTGGAACCTGGGCTAGATCTGGAGGGTTGGGGAGGGAGTATGGAGGGGATGATCTGGCAGACTGACAGGCCAAATCCTGGATAAGAATGTGTAGTGTCTGACTGGGTAGACAGATGGATGTGGTATGAGCGGGGTCTGGTGGTGGTGGGGGAGGCTGACTTAGCTCCAAATACACCCATAAAGCAACCTTATACAAACTGAGCAGGTTGTAGTTATATTTGGGATTATATATATGGATATCTATGTCATTTCAATTAAAGAAAAAAGAGGCCACAAAAAGAAATTCAAGTGCCAAGCAATGCAATGCCCAGAACTTCTCATTCACTGATTTCTTAGTAAGGGCCCATGTCTTAGTTACTGTTTTATTGCTGTGAAGAGACACCATGGCCAAGGCAACAATTATACAAGAAAGTATTTAATTGAGGGCTCACATTCAGTTTCTGAGGGTTAGTCCATTATCATCATAGTAGGGAGCATGGTAGCATGCAGGCAGGCATAGCCCTGGAGCTGAGAGCTTTATAACCTGTTAGAGAGGTAGAGAGAGAGAAAGAGAGAGAGAGAAAGAGAGAGAGAGAACCTGGGACTGGCATGGGCGTTTGAAACCTCAAAGCCCATCCCCACTAACACACTTCCTCCAAGTTCACGCCTCTAATCCTTCTAATCCTTCCAAACTGTTCCACTCCCTGGTTGCTACACCTTCAAATATATGAGCCTATGGGGCCATGCTCACTCAAACACGTTCCACCCATAGGGCTGTCTTAGTAGGGGTTACTATTGCTGTGATGAAAAGGATCTTTCAGATTAATCTTTGTGTGGGTGTCGGTAGAGGCACGTGTTTGTCTAGATGTAGATGTATGGGTGCACACACATGTATGGAGACCAGAGATCAACCCCAGGTGTCATGACTTAGGATCTTTCTTCCTTGTTTTTTGAGATAAGGTCTTTCATTGGCCTGAAGAGTCCTGATCAGGCAAGTCTGGGCCATTAAGCCCCAGAGTTCTGCCTGTCCCCGATTCCCTAGTGCTGGGACTGTAAGTGTGTGTCACTATATCCGACTTTTTACATGGGTGCTGGTGATTGAACATAGGTCCTATGCTTCCATGGCAGGAGCCTTTCCAATTGAGCCTTCTCCCTGGACTCTTCTCTGGTTATTCTTTAAAACTCTTCATATTTAATAAGTGGTACCTATGACATGCAGTAGTCCAAGTACAAGTTGGGGAATGCATCAGATTACCCCTGGACAGCGTGCAGAGTGAGCTCAAACTGCGTGATGTCTCATGCCACTGTGGCCCGGACCAGCTGTCATCCTCAAGTTGAGTTTACTTTCTATCCAGAAATCTTCATGCATACACGCACACACACACACACACACACACACACACACACACACACCACTCAATACACACATTTGGACATATACACAAGTCCACACTGACACACCCACCCCTTGTGCATGTAGATAGGTTCCCATGTATATGCACACATGCACACACATCTAAACAGCATCTCTGTGAGTTAGCCCGTCTCTCCTACCTGTGTGATCCTGTGGGTGGCTTGTTTCATTTCCAATACAGAACCAACATGTCTGTGTCCTGTATCTGATGCCCTCATTCAGTCCAGAGGCATGGGTTTGTTTGTGTCTTAACACATTTGACTGAGACAAGAAACCACCTCAGGAACTCCATCCAGGAGTGGACAGTATCTGCCACCTAAGATTTGATGGTTTGACTTGATGGTTTGGGGACTGTCATTCAGCCAGTCCCGACTCTGTCCTGGCACTGTATGATCCGGTTCAGATCATATAGTCTCGGACTTCCACTCCAGACCTTGTCTGGATGAGTCTACTGTGGAGCCTAGAAAATTAACCTTGTCCCAGGGACCTGGCCCACTCCCAAGCCGCTCATAGTGTTCCATCCTAGGGTCCCACTCAGGAGCCTCCTTGGCCAACAGTGAGGAGCAATAAAAATCCCTTCCAGAACTTCCCCTGCCCAGCACTGGTCCCTGGCATCCTGAACTATATTGTCACAGTAGAAGAGGGACTCACACACACTTAATGGAGGAGGCGACCTGGGATCCAGTCTCCCCTGTTCGTGCTATGGAACCAGCTACCCTCTAACACAAGAAACTGCCTAGGACAGCCCCTGCAGTCTGGAACTGGAATTGTAGCCATGGAGTCAGACTAAGAGACTAGTGCAGTGTGTGAGTGCCTGGTAGAGCTAGGTGACCTGGGAAGAAATGCATCCTCATCTGCAGAATGGAAATGGGTCCTACTTGAGTGATGTTCTCATGTGAAATCACGTGAGTGTCCGGTGCCCCCTGATAGCAGTTTTTGTTATGTATGGGTGCTGTTCCGAGGAGGACGCCGTGTGTCACTGTGTACTTATGGGCTGTGCACTTCACATACACACAATCCTCTCAATGTCAAGCTGAGCGATTAGCCCCTCTTAAGGTTATAGTGATCAGTCTCAAAACAAAGTCTGCCTGTGACTTTGAGCTTTCCGTTGCTTGCTCATTCTAGGAATTTGAGCTGAGGTGGGAAGGCGTCTGTCACCTACCTGCCTCTTGTCTGGCTCTATGTCACTTGGCTCCAGCTGCCCTGAGAATTATCACTTAGCTTTATGCGCAAGCCTAATCACACAGGTGCTCTTGGCACCCCCACCCAGGTCCCCTGGAATCCCTTTGAAGGGTTTGTTTGGCTTAACCCATCCCCAAGATGCCGCAGGTGCCTGGCTAATAGCTCCCACCTGGGAGCCTCGGGGCTCAGTGCCTGGAAGTCCCTTCCTTCCTGGAGATGCAGGGATGGCTGACTTGGTCCAGGGTTAGGTGGGAGCCCACCCCCACCACCCTCACACCACTTCTGAGGTGGTGTCCTTCTGAGAGCATGTCCGTAGTGTGTCACTTCCTTAAGCTTCTGGGGGACCCAGCCTAAGATCGCCAGGTGTTTCTACAGGAAAATCAAGCATTTCCTAGAAAGAAGGTTAACTGTCACTTAATTGCTTTTTTGAATTAAATTGCTAAATCTTGAATTTAGCACCAATCTTCTCCATGGCTTTCCCCCAACCCCCGAGATGGGAACTCAGGAAGGCTCCCTCCTACCCAGTCTGCCCATCTCACTTGCCTGGTACCCCCAGCCTCAGCTGAGTCTCATTTGTCTCCTCTGATGAATCAGCATCTGTCATCTCTGGGGTGCTCAGGCACCAGGACGCTTTGTGTCCATGTCCCCAAGCAGTGTGGACTGCACATCTAGGTAAGCCCAGCCGTCGGTGTTTCCTCCAATCACTTTGTTAATTGAGAAATCTAACAATACTTCCTCACCCGTGCTTTCTGGGCCTCTGGGCATAAAGAGTCATTTTCAACCCAGTTGCTAACCAGAGCTGACAGTAGACAGGTCGCTGGGACTTGAAGTTCATTGGCATTCATGGATCCATCAACAATGATTCCCCAAGTCTGGCTCTGACAGTATCAGGAATTTACCCAAGTTGTGAGGCCTCCCCTTCCCCAGTCTCTCATTGCTCCCCTGGGTGTCTTCCTGGGGCTCAGATCCCAGGCCCGATCTGGATGAGATGTGCTCCTGTGGCCTTGCAAGTTCATACCAGCAACAACGTTTTCCAGGCAGTAACTGCCAACGAGAGACGGTGTGATAATAACTGTGCTTTCCGAGTCACCGTCGCCCTTCCTCTAACGCAGCCACACTGTCTAGGAGCTGACCCCCACTGCAGCTGGGCAGCACCCCAGTTCTGGATGCAGCACACAAGAAGATGAGAGGCTGAGATCAGACCCACACAGGGTAGACTCATCCCAAGAGTCTAGCATACTGTGCTGGTGACCTGGCCTCCCTTTTATGCCCTGTGTCCCTACCCTCTCTCCCATCACCTTTCTAGCCAGGACTTTCCTGATACCATATATGGAGTTGCTGTTCCCTCCCCCATCTACTCACTGCCCCAAACCTGTCCTTGTCCCTAGTGGTTCCCGTCTGACATACAACATGGCTCAGTTAGTTATTGCCTGGGTTTTCTACAATATCTTAGACACAGACATGGGAGATGTCTGCTAAATAGTATCTGAGTGAATGAGGGAGGGAGTGAACGCTCCTGTTATAGACGATAAAAAGAGGCCCAGCACATTTAAGTGGCATACCAAGACTGCACAGGTGGTGAGGAGAGGTTAGTCCAGGCTACCCATCGGGCTGACGCAGATAATAGTCCCAGCTCCCCTTACAAGCTGACTTTGGCCAAGTGGGGCAGAGGCTGGAGGGGAAATAGGGTTTGCCTACAAGATACCTGGGCTGAGCAACCAGATAAGATACCTGAGAGTTAGAGAACACCACCATCCTATATAAATGCTGGGGGGCAATATGGTGCCAGCTCACATGGTTAGGATGTAAGCCTGCCTCCTCCCTCGGACAGCCAGCCAATGACAATCATGTAGGTATAGTTGTTGTGACTTTGAGTGGGACCTGGCTCTTAGTCTATGAAATGAATACTCGTTGATGGAATAAATAATCACAGTGCAGTAGTCTGGTAAACCCAGCTTAGAACCTCATTCCAGGCTTCTCATTCCAAAACTAGAGGTCTTGGGCGGGGTCGGGAGCTCAGTGAATAAAGTATCCAGCAAGCACGGAGATCTGAGTTTGAATCCCCAAGAACCCACGTGAAGCCAGACACAGGAGGACATGTCTGCAATCCCAGGACTCCTACGGTGATACAGGAGGCAGAGGTGGGGGTGTCACTAGCTCGTGGACGAGCTAGCCTGGCCTGTTGAACAAGAGACCCTGCCTCCAACAATGTGGAAAGAAGACCAATGCCTGGGGTTACCCTCTGCCCTCCACATATGCATGGTGGCATGGACGCATGCTCACACACACAAATGATTTTTGAGAAAATAGGAAGACCAGAGATCTCAAAACCCTGCGTCTGAGACGTTGATGCAAACGCAATTACACTTGAGTGCAGACAACACACCGCTCAGACATCCACCTCCACCCACTCCCGCTGTCAGATGCATCCGAGAGATCCAAACAGTGCGGCTTAGCAATTTGTGTGAATTGATACCTACCCGCCAAAGCTTTCAGGTTTTACTTCCTCAAGGCAGGGGAGAAAGCTACCTATTTTTTAAACAAAAAGAACAGCATGGGGGAGTGTATCGTTTAGAACGTTAGTGGCCGCTCTGAGCACAAGCGGTTGGTCGCAGAGAGAAGCAGGCCATGAGCCCTGGAAGGAGCCGCGAACATGGCCGTCACCATAGCACTTACTGTAACAACAGGTGGAAGATGATAGGAAGGCTGAGCGCTTGCCCTGGGCTGGGACTGTGCTGAGCTCCCCACTGTTGTTTCCCATGTAGCTCTCACAATCAGCCCTACTGTGGTTTGAGCAGCTTCCCCCGACCCCGGATTTGTATGTTGGATTCCTAACCCCAAGAACCTTGGAATGTTACAGGTACAGTTGGCCGTGGTCACACTGGAGCAGGATAATGACACAATAGTGTCCTTATAAAACGGGGAGTTGAGACAGGCACACAGGCAGGGATAAGGCCCGGGACAGAAGAAGGCAGAGGAACTTCTCATAATCATGAGACACCAAAGACCGCCAACAAGCCAACGAAGGTCAGGAGGCAGGCACTTCATCCTCCCTCCCTGTTCCTGGAAGCAATCGGCCTACCCACAACAACCTTTGACCTCCAGGAATGGGGTACCATGTGCTGTTGTCCTGTGAACCTCCCAATTCTGGGATCTTTGTTTGAAACTAGTAAGGTCCCACAAAGAAGAAATTAGCAACACTTTGTGGGAAAACCAGGAGGTTAATTAATTTCCCTAAAGTCGCAGAGCTGGTAAGTGGAGAAGCTGGGATTTGAACCTAAGCTGTCTACCTTTCAACCTCCACTTTTAACTTGCGTTCTACATCTCTATAAACTCTCTTCCTTTAGGGGTCAAAAAAAAAAAGAAAGAAAGAAAAGAAAAGGGCTGGAGAGATGGCTCAGCGGTTAAGAGCATTACCTGCTCTTCCAAAGGTCCTGAGTTCAATTCCCGGCAACCACATGGTGGCTCACAACCTCTGTAATGAGGTCTGGTGCCCTCTTCTGGCCTGCAGGCATACACGCTGACAGAATATTGTATACATAGTAAGTAAACAAATAAATATTTAAAAGAAAAGAAAAGTCACGCTCAAAAAATGAAATAAACCAGTGAGTCCTCCCACCAGCCAGCTTTCCAGGTGGGAAAACCGTGGTCCCTGGGGATTCAGCATGGCTGAAGCCAGGAGGGGCTCTGCCTTTGTTTTTTTAATAGCAGCCACTTCTCTGAACACCCTTAATCCCCGCCCCCTCTTTTTAGAAAAGGTTTGTTGTGTTCCAGGCTGGTCTATCACTATGGAACCAAAGACGACTGAACCTCTGATGCCCCTGCCCCAGCTTTCCCCAGTGTGGGGATCACAGGTACATGCCGTGCTGGTGTTCATTTGGGGATCACAGGTACACGCCTTGCTGGTGTTCATTTGGGGATCACAGGTACACACCGTGCTGGTGTTCATTTGGGGATCAGACCCAGGGTGTGCGGCTTTGCACTGTGCTCTTACCCTGCCCCTCTACAACCCCAATCTGGGCTTCTTATTTCTTTGTGTCCTTAAGAATAACACCCATGGATCTCTTCTGCACAGGGAGTAGGTTCCTTGCAAAGGTTGGGGAAAGTCCAGACCAGTATCAAGATGACCTCAAAGCCAGCCTGACACCATTACTCACTGGACACAATTCTCTTCTGTCCCTTCGCTGTTTGCTTTCACCTATCAAATCATGATCACAGCGTCCTTTTAATTCTCACTTCAGTGTGACAGCATAAACTCGCTGTGTGTGCCTTCGGCTCAGCCCGTACCGTTCAATGGCATGCGAGCTGCCACCACCAACCTCCAGAACTCGCCCAGCATCATGACTAGAAGCAGGTGCCACAGACACACAGGCTCCCTGTTAGGAAGGATCACTCTAAGTGTTTTGTCTTGTGACGCTAGGGACCAAACCTTATATGTTAGCCAAGCATCCCATCACTAAGCTACACCCCTAGCCCTGGGCAGAGCCCAGTTTGCAGTTATTCGGGTGTATGAGGGATTTTGCTTGTTTTTATGGGCAAAATGATTGTACTTAGCTGTATGTTTATTTTAACAGTATCTTAAAGATCCCATAAGTGATTTGTTAACTAACTTTAGAGAGACATTATGGTCCTTGTGATCTAACCCCAGCAAACACAAAGTGCCCTCCAATAGTCCAGAGGCCTTTGCAGAGGCACCTAGAATGTATGCAGACTTTGGTTGTTTTGTTTTGTTTCTGAGACAGGGCTTTGCATATCCTGGGATGGCTTCCAACCCGCTATGTAACCCAAGGATGATGGTGTGTACCACCACCACCCAATTTATGGGGTGCTAAGAAGAAAATCCAGGATTTTGTGCCTGTGAGAAACACTCCAACTGAGCTACATCTCAAACCTCTAAAATGTATGGGGTTTTGCCTTGGTTTGTTTGTATTTTAAAGACAGGGTTTCTCTGGAGCTTTAGGGCCTGTCCTGGAACTCATTCTCTAGACCAGGCTGGCCTCAAACTCACAGAGATCCACCTGCCTCTGCCCTCTGAGTGCTGGGATTAAAGGTGTGCACCAACCACTGCCCTGTAGTGAGGAGCTGCGGGCAGGCCTGCTTTTCATCCCGCCCGGCTCCTGCATGGCTAGCTTAGTCCCAAAAATAACAACACATAAGTTGTATTCATTTAAATACTGCCTGGCCCATTATCTCTAGAGAATTAGTTACTGGCTAACTCTCATATCTTGATTAACCCATTTTTAATAATCTGTATCACACCACGAGGTGTGGCTTACCGGGAAAGATTCAGCATGTCTGACCTGGTGGCTGGCTCCATGGAGTCTGCCTCATAGCCCTCTTCCCAGCATTCTGTTCTGTTTTCTCCGCCTACCTAATTTTCTGTCCTATCAATGGGCCAAGGCAGTCTCTTTATTGACCAATGAAAATAACACAATAGACAGATAACCCTCCTCCATCACTGCCCGACTAAAATGTATGATTTAAAAGAGTGGAAATACGAGGCTGGAGGGATGGCTAGGCAGCCAAGACCACTTCATGCTTCTCCAGATAGTTCGAGTTTAGTTCCAAGCACCCATGTTGAGTAGCTGACAACTGCCTGTAACTCCAGCTCCTAAGGATCTGATGCCCTCTTCTGGCCATCATGAGTACCCGTACCCATGCTGCTCACGCACACATGCACACACACACACACACACACACACACACACACACACACACACAAGATAAATATTTTTTTAGAAAAGTAAAGCCAAGTGTGGCGGAACATGCTTTTAATCCCATTATACTTAGTAGGTAGAGACAGGTGGAACTCTTGTGAGTTCAAATGCATCCTGGTCTATGTAGCATGTTCCAGGTCAGCCACAGCCATGCCTATATAATAAGCCCCCCCCTTCTCTCTCTCTCTCTCTCTCTCTCTCTCTCTCTCTCTCTCTCTCACACACACACACACACACACACACACACACACACACACACACACATGAAAATATCATCTTTGCACAATTTTTAAGCAAAAATAATGAAGCATCATTAATGGCCCACAGCCCTGCTGTGGAAAACACTCAGGAAAAATCCTGAGTGAAAACAACTCAGAGAAGTGCCACACCCACCCAGCACATTTCTTTAATTGAGGCAAGGACAACCCCTTGGTGCACATGTCAAAGTAAGCTAGCCCAGGATGCTGAGCAGGACGGTAGTCTCCTGGGCCCTGAGGAAGACAGCTGCCATAAATTACAGCCAACATTATGTGTGGCACTGAGCTCTGATACATGTTGCCGGCCTGGGTGTGCTCGTGCAGAGGTGACTTGCACACTGTCCGTGTGACACTCTACGCTGAGCCCTGCCTGGCTCCTGCCAGCCCCTGTGACAGTCGTGAAAGTGACTCCAGAGACCCATTCACTCATAGCGTTGTGAATCCCATTCTTACTCCCCAGCACCCACCTACATCTTCTTTCTTAACAGAATTGAAGCCTCCCACAGTCCTTGCTCCAGCCTGTCAAGACCTAGAATCTAGTGGGGCATAAAACACTGTGGAAGAGCAAGAGACACCACAATGAGGGTGCAGAGGATGCCTGCCCGTGTCTCCCCTTTAAGACATGCCAGGTATTAAAAGCAGCCACTACCCCAAAGGCAAGTTATTGCCTGATTGTTGAATAAACCTAGACAAGAACTCAGTTTTCCAATTCCCCTTTGAGGCTCCCCGACCCGTGGTACGCAGGTGATGAGACACACACTCCCTTTGTGTGACTCTGAGACTGAACTCAAGAGATACACCTGTAAGGAGGAGTGTGGGGACCACAGAGCCACCACTACTGAGTCTGTAGTATCTGTAGGGAACCCTGGAGCTGGGCTGGGCAAAACCTGGGCCTCCAGGCCCTCTATAAGCCTGCCAGACCCTGGCTGACCCTGGGAATGGTTGTATCCTTGGACAAGGCTGTACCTCAGAGTGGAAGGTAATTCCCAGCCAGGGACTTCGCTGAGACTCATTGGCCTCTACTCTTAGGAGCTAGGGGTGGCACTTGGCCCCAAAGAGGGGAACTGGACATGGCCTAGAGCTCCTATAGGGGACCACAGTGCCTAGCTTAAAGGGTCGTTTGTTTTAAACAGGATTTTGCTATGCAGCCCAGTCTGGCCTGACTTATCATTGTCCTTCCTCTACATCACGAGGGCAGGGATGCATTCAGCCACAAAAGCCAGTTTTTAGTTATGGCCTCAGTACCCTCAGCATCTTTAGTAATTCGCGGACTCACATTCATTTGTACAGAAACAAAAACTCTGACACTTGGGATGTAAGGGATTCATGGTCATCGTAAATGAAGGTACTTATCAATGCATTCCAGTGGCTTCCAAACATCTTCCAAAAGGAATTTTCCACAGAAGCCCAAAGTCACTGGCCCATATAACATTTAAATTAACATTGACTTTACATTTAACATTGCCGCTGCTTCTTCGTCTTCTCCTTTTTTTCAAATCTGCTCCTAGGAAAAGTCTTTTTTTTTTTTATCATCCCTTTAAATTTAAAAATGAGAATGCACATGTGTATGGTACCAAAGGGGAAGCCATGCCTTAATGAATGGCCAGGATCCGAGTCCTTGGGCAGCCCACCGGCTCAGGCTCCAAGAGCCCATTAGTTGTGCCGCGTTCCCTGTCTATGTCCCAGATTCAGAAGAGAGGACACTGAGACCCAGACCACAGTCTGTGTTTACTTTAATGTGTGATCTAAAACCATAACGTCCCTGCAAGGCAGCAAGACGAGGCTTCTTTTTCCGCGTTCCTAGGAGGCAGGCTCTCAGGAAAAGCAAGCACAGATGGTATGTGGATGTGTGAAATCACGAATGAGTTGGTGTGTGGGGGAGGTGTGGGAAACGGTGACCTCTTTTGAGCTTTCTCTTGAAAGCCACTGTGGTCATCCCGTAAAAGGTTAAGGCATGAATCACAGAGGAGCGGCAAAGACGGTGAGCGCGCGATCCATCGGCAGGCGAGCATCGAGCACCTTGGCCAGCTTGCAGCAAGGAAGATGGCCGCCGTGAGGCGCTTTCACCTGTGCGGTTTTTGTGGGACCGTTAATAGTCTTTTTGTTTAATACCCTTTCACCTCATTCCCCTGCTTTTTGTTCTTAAAAATTGCTGCTGAGGTCAGGAGTAGAAGTCCTCGGATTCATTTCCCATTGGCAATCATAGTGACACCATGCATGCCACTGGAGTTTTACAGAAGAAACTTCTACTACCAAGCCCTGCAGGGAGGCTCTTTCTGAGGCTTACTCCTCTGTGGTCAGTGGCTAGCATATGGTCTGACGTACATCTGCATCTCAGCCGATCAAAAATGAACAGGAGTGTCGAAGTTAGCTTCTCGCCATCCGTGCCCCTGCCTCTCAGGATCTCCCCAGGGCTTCCCATGGAGGTGACATATGGGACAGACTGTGGGGTGGGGGCAAGGAAGACTGGATAGACACATAGAGGGATGAATGAATGGATGTAGATGAGTGGGTGGCTATATGAATAGGTGGATGGATGAGTGGTTGGATGGATAAACAGATGGGTATATAAGTGGATAGATAGATAGACGGGTGGGTAAGTAGATGAGAGATTGGCGGTGGGTGGCGGATCAGTAAGCAGGTGAGCGGCTGGAGAGAGGATGAAGAGGTGGGTGATTTGGTGGGTGGGTAAGTGGGTGGCTGGAAGCGTGCGGTACTGAGCAGCAGCCACAGAAGACGTCTCCGCTTTCTGCTTCATTTTAATCTCAGAAGTGATTGGCCCCCAAGTCGTGGCTCCTTTTCTGCGCAAGTCCTGACCTCTTGACAGCTCTTACTGCATTTCCTGATGTGAGGCCCCCATCTTTTCATCTGACTCAGAGAGCCCCGTTTCATCTCAGGCCTTTCTTCTTCACTCAACTTCACCCTTGCAGGGTTTGGGCCTCATTAAAATCTCTCCTCTGCCCAGTCCCTCTTTGAGGAAGTTCCTTGTTAGGGCGTTTCTGCTGTGAAATGGATCACACCAGCCCACGTGGGCGCCCAGCCTGAATGCTAAAGACTGTTATTAACAGATGTAGCCTCGAGATGTTTCGGGGTTGTCAGTTCTGATGTTCACAGGATTATATTTTCAAACATCATCACGCATCCTCTGTGACAGACTTGATTACGGTGATGAACTAGTTTTCTTCCTTTGAGAGATGTTCTAGTTGCAAAAATGATGCTGAAAGCATTTCAGAAAAGTACTGGGCAAAACTGAAGTGACATTTTTCTTCGTTTGGGTGGCTCCATTAGCTTGCTGGGAGAGGCAGCTTGCGATGACAGGAAGATGACCACACTAGGATCGCTAAAGTCCTTGATGTTTGCATTGTCTTCTGCAAAGTGAGACCAATGACCCGGGGCCCCTGTGTAAGACCCTCAGAAGATGAACTGAGAAAGGCACATAGCACGCGCGTGCACACACACACACACACACGCTCACACGCATACACGAGGAGAGCAGCCTGGTCACCACAGGCTCTGTTCAGGAGTACTTGACACATGACTGGGCCCAAAGCGTAAACTCGGGGCTGGATGTCAGACTCCGTACACACGTTAAAATGTCTAAGCCAGTGTGCACACCGGTAACCCCCACTGCTCAGGAAGCCAAGACAAGAAAGTCATGAATTGAAGCCCAACCATTGCTGCATGTTGAGATCCTGTCACAGAAGGAGGCAAACAGATGATATGGCTCAGCAAGGACAGGTTTTTGCTGCCAGGTCTGATACCCCTGAGTCAAATCCCCAGGACCCACATGGTGGAGGGAGAGATTCACCTCCACTGGTTGTCCTCTGACCCCCCACGTGTGTACTATGACATGCATGTCACACACACAAACAAAATAAATAAACATTAAAAACTAAATAAAAGTGTAACATATCTTAGTTTTTACTTTGTTTTCAATTGAAATGCTATTATTTTGGGTGTTCTAAGTTTGATAAAATTTGCTAACCACATGGGCTGAAGAAGTGGCTCAGCGGGGAAGAGCATTTGTTGTGTTTCCAGAAGACCCAGGTTCAGTTCCCAGTGCCCACACCAGACAACTCACAAGAGCTGCAAACTCCGACTCCAATGGTTCTGATCCCTCTTCTGGCCTCCTCAGGCGCCGTCATACATGCAAGGCACATACACAGGCATGTAAATAAATACTTTTAATTTAGCATCAACATTAATTTTCCTTGTGCTTTCCATCGTTTTGTGTGGGAGGCAGTGCAGTGCTGGGGGACAGCCTGAAGTCTGTCAGGCAAGCACTGCCACTGGCCATATCTTCTCTTCATTCATCTTTTAAATGTGACTGTTGATCAGGTAGCTCATTCTCTCTCTCTCTCTCTCTCTCTCTCTCTCTCTCTCTCTCTCTCTCTCTTCCTCCCTACTCTCTTCCCCTTCCTCCCTTCCTCACCCCCAATTCCTTTTGGTCTTCTGGCAATAAGATATATAGCCTAGGGTGGCCTTGAACTCAAAGCAATTCTGCCTTGGACTCCTGAGTACCAGCATTACAAGTGTATGTTTTTATGACCCGCTTCACTTTCTCTCTGCAACAGTGACTTAAATTCTGATGGTGCCTCCAGCCCCCAGCAGTGGCCTCACAGTCAGTCAGTGGGCTAGATGTCAGAGACAGGCAGCATTCAGAAGAGCAGAGATGCTGGGGGAGGTGGGCAGGGAATTTCCCCCAGCTAAGGACTGGGAGTCCCTGGGTATCCTGGGAGAGGAGTTGCATCTTCTCTGGCCTGGAACCTGTAGGTGGGAAGCTGGCCTTCAGGAGCAGCTGTGGCATAAGATGGGCAGGCAGCGTTCATGACAATCTGGCTTCTCATGACGGGCAGAGGAAAAACTGGAGGGCGCTGGCTAGATAGATTCTGATGTGCCCGGACTGTGGGATTGTTCGCATCCATTAAGAACAATTGTTCTGAAAAGATATTTAATAGCATAGAACTAGATCATTAATAATACATAGTTTTGCAAAAGCCAGCATAGTCACGTTAGAAAATGGTTGCAAGACAAGGTCTCACATTCAATTTTAAAAGGTATTTTAATTGATTTTGTGCTGTGGAGGAGGGAGGTGCATGCACCGTGGTACACGTGTGTCAGGGCTCAGAGGAAAACCTGTGGAAGTCAGCCCGCCCCTCTACGTTGTGGGTCACAGTGACTGAACTCAGACCCACAGGCCTGGCAGCTAATGTCCTCACCTACTCAGCTGTCTCTCTGCCAGCCCTGATGAAAATTTTAAATACATGAAAACAGAAGAATGTATTCCTAAACGTTAGTAGTGTTTCCTCTAGGTGGATTTCTTTCTTCCTTCCTTCCTTCCTTCTTCCCTCCCTCCCTCCCTCCCTCCCTTCCTTTCTTCCTTCCTTCTTTCCTCTTTCCTTCCCTCCCTCCTTCCTTCCTTTTGCCTTTATCCCTTCATATTTTCTATAATGAACACAGTTTCCTTAGGTCTCAGCTTAAGAAAGGGGGTGGTAAAGCCAGGCAGTGGTGACATATGCCTTTAATCCAAGCACTCTGGAGGCAGAGACAGACAGATCTCTGTGAGTTTGAGGCTAACCTGGTGTAGAAACCAAATTCCTGGATAGACAAGGCTACACAGAGAAACCCTGTCTCAGAAAACAAGGAAGGAAGGAAGGAAGGAAGGAAGGAAGGAAGGAAGGAAGGAAGGAAGGAAGGAAGGAAGGAAGGAAGGAAGGGAAAGGAAAGGGAAGGGGGTTGGGGAGAGATACAGAGAACCAAAAGTTAAACACTAGTTGCAAAAGACTTTAACATTCATCCAATTTGGCTGTTTCTAGTCAGGGGATTTAGTTAACCGTCAGCCTCCTTCTGTACAATGGTTATAGTATCACTTGCTTCATTGGGTACCATGAACACAAACAGTGTTTGTGTTCCCTGCCTGATACAGTTCCTGTTATCACCAGACACTCAGCCAATATGAATGATCTTCCCTTGTCCTAGCTTGCTTTCTATTACTGTGATAAAACACCATAACCATCTTAGTTAGGGTTTCTATTGCTGTGAAGAGGTACTATGACCATGGCAACTCTAATAGAGAAAAACATTTAGTTGATGTTGGCTTCACAGTTTCAGAGGTTTAGTTTATTATCATCGAGGCAGGACATGGCAATGTGCAGGCAGACATGGTGCTGGAGAAGGAGCTGAGAGCCCTGCATTTTGATCTGCAGGTAGCAGAAGGAGAGTTGTTACGAATTAGGTTGGTACGATAAATAACCAGGCAAGCTCAAGAATAACGATTGTATTTTAATGGTTATAAGGGGAAAAACTCACACTACAAGAGTGGGAGGTCCGACTTCCTATATGTCTGGTGGGCACCAAGCAGAGAGAGAGCATGCACCTGGGTCCTCCCAGTTTTTCTCCCTGGGGTCCAGGTCACCACGCCTTAATTAGATGTGATTGGTTGACAGAGTTTCCCCATTATCACCCCTTTTGTCTAAATAAGATTGATCCAAATCCAATACAACTATATACAATAGGAACAGATACCAAATATAAAATTACAAACAATAAACAATATTAAGCAAGGAACACATAACAAAAGTTTGACTAAACATTCTATTTTAAGGAGTCTAAATAATGTATTGAAAATAAGCTTGTCTAAATAATGAGGAAGGTAACTACAATTATCCAATCGTTAACTCCATCAAAGATCTGAGAAGGGAAACGATATTACTTGAGCAAACAGGATGTTCAATCAAGAAACTTCCAAATTGTACAACAAATGATAGAGACAACTGACTACCTGGGCAATCACCCAAAGTCTCATTTGCAATGTTGAAGCAACCAACTTTGGCTAAGGCCTAACATAACTGACATATCATTTTTAAAGGCAAGAAATATTTTAAAACTATCTTACCCTGTCTTTGCAGGATATGACAGTTCTGTTTTATCCATTTACAAATACTCTGTATCTCTGTCAGTGGTTGAGGTATGGGCATTTCTTTGCCCAAAGGTCTATTCTGCCAAGAAGAAAGGCTCCAGGTGGAGTGTCTTTGGTGCTCAACATTCTCTCGGGAATAGATCGGTGTTATCAGGAGCGATTATGTCTCACTACCACGGAACTCTGAGTTAGATTAAAGGCCATTTTCTACAGCTCTTTGAAGAGGTTGAAGATTATCTATCTATACTGAATTTAATCTCTGTGTATCTAAAGAACCTGATTAGCCTAATTATAAATATGACAAACATAGATGACTATTGATCTGTAATTCTCAATACCTATCTAACTTAAAGACTAGGACAATAAACACAAACAACTGTGCAATAAATGAGAACAATGACCTTCAAATGTAAACAATGTATAAGTATCTTGATCAGAGGTAGTAGTATACACTGCAATATGGTAAATATATATGTCAATACATAAACAATGTTTCAAACAGAGGTAGAAGCATACATGCATACAATATTCAATATAGTTTAACTTTGTATCAATATACAAGAATCTATACCAATATAATTGTCTAAAAACAATAACTCACAAATACCAATCTATTATCCCATCATTCAATTATCCCTCTTTTTTTTTTTTTCGAAAAGATCCTTGAGCCTATACAATTTCTCCCCCATCCCTCAACCATATACCAATTATAATCAACCCCTAAATAATGTCCCTAAGCCGGAGGGCAAACTTTGCTGGGAGAGGAGATGTCATCCTCTAAAATTGTTTCAGTTGTCATGGGAGCAACATTCTTTGTAAGGGGTCCTGTTAAAGTAAATGATGGTTAAATTACAAGATTAATATTTGGCCTAGTAAAATTGCAAATAGTCTCTGAGTATTTTGTGGAGGTCTGGCCAGAATGTTGTAAAAGATGTGCACCATTTCAGCTAATCAAGTTGAAACTGTCTTGTGCAGTTGGTACCCAAAACAGGCAGGTCTTGTAGTAGCACTATCAGCATCATGACGTCATATTAACCAGGTGGAGTTGTTGTTGTGGGGCCCCATCTTCTTCCTGGAAACTTCAAAGATTACTGTGGGAAAATTTATTGTTCATTATGGGAATCTTAAGCATTATCTATATAGACATATACAGACATATATATTCAATGAAAGGTATGATAAAAGCAAAAATAGATATGAGGAAAGGCAACGAAGTTTTATAAATTATTTTTTCCTTTTGTCCCCATATCATGGCTCTTGACATGAGACAGAAACTCTGGGTTTTTTCTTAACAACAGGCTTGGAATTAGAGAGAGATTTTGCTGGGCATTGCATTGAATCTGTAGATTGCTTTGAGTAAGATTGCTGTTTTTACTATGTTAATTTTACCTACCCAAGAGCATGGGAGATCTTTCCACTTTCTGGTGTCTTCTTCAATTTCTTTCTTCAAAGATTTAAAGTTTTTGTCATACAGGTCTTCCACTTGTTTGGTTAGAGTTACTCTGAGATATTTTATGTTATTTGTGGCTATTGTGAAGGGTGATGTTTCTCTGATTTCTTTCTCAGCCCTTTTATCATCTGTGTAAAGAAGGGCTACTGATCCTGCTACATTACTGAAAGTGTTTGAGTTGTAGAAGTTCCTTGAAGGAATTTTTGGGGTCACTTATGTAAACTATCATATCCTCAGCAAATAGTGAGAGTTTGACTTCTTCTTTTCCAATTTGTATCCTCTTGAACTCCTTTTGGTTCTTATTGCTCTAGCTAGGACCTCAAGAACTGTACTGAATAGACATGGAGAGAATGGGCAACCTTGACAGACTGCTTTCTTATATAACACATTGTTGCCAGAGGTTTCTGTCCTGCCAGGTCCCACAGTCATTCAGTCCCAAAGAAACGTTCAGAGGCCTGCATTAATTATAAACTGGCTGACCTATTAGCTCAGGCTTCTTATTAACTTACTCTTACATATTAAATTAACCCATAATTCATGTCTGTGTTAGCCCCGTGGCTTGGTACCTTTTATCAGTGAGGCATTCTCATCTTGCTTCCTCTGTGTCCTGGTGACCACTGTAGACTGAGCCTTCCCTCTTTCCAGAATTCTCCTATTCTGGTCGTCCTGCCTATACTTCCTGCCTGACTACTAGCTAATCAGCGTTTTTATTAAATCAATACAAGTGACAGATCTTTACAGGGTATAAGACCATTGTCCTACAGCAACACATGACCACCTGCCAAGGTGTGGCATCACCCACATCAATCATTAATTAAGAAAATGACCCAGAAGCATGCTTACAGGCCAAACCAATGGAACCATTTTTCTCAACTGAGGTTCCTCTTCAAGATAACTTATCAAGTTATCAAGTTGACAAAAATTAATAATAAAAAAAAACCAGAATAACCTGTCTGGATCATGTTCTCTCTTTTACCTGCTCTGTGGCCCTGGGGATTATATTTAGATCTCTAAGCATGCTACATGCTAGTCACATGTTGTAGCAGCGACCCTTTCTTAGCTTTCAAGACAAGTTCTCACAAGGCCTGGGCTGACTTTCAACTTTGGTCCCCTCTTGTCTCATCCTCCCAAATAGCTGGCATTATAGCCTGGGAAACTCGTTCTGGCTTCTCAGTCTGTTTTGGATAGCTCTAATTCTCATTTACAGATGACTCGGGCAGGAAAAGGGTAAAAGTTTGAAATTGAATCTGAGAAGCCTGGAGTGTACCCTGGCCTAAAAAGGCCCTGAGTTTCTGAGCAGGAGGCCTTGCTGCTCCAGCCCCCCCCCCCACTCTCTCCTGGAGGTCTCAGATCTAAGTTGAATCCCTGCTGGTCACAGTCCAGTTGGGGACATTATGTAACTTCATCCTGGATGTGTGGGAGGCTGCCTAACACAGGGTAGAGGCCAGCATAAAAAGCCTTCCAAATTCAGAGTCAAATAGGTGCAGAGACTGCCGCGACCAACCAGCTGCAGACTGTGACAGTCACACACTGAGTATGAGGATACACCACATGTAGGGATTCTGTGCGGGCTTACACCGGCCTGCATGTGTGTACATGTGTGGAGCATTGATTGACGGTATGGGATAGCATGATGCCTCCCTCCCCAAGGGTTTTAGTCAGCCATATGTTGTGACAGGCTAATCCACTTCCATAATCTGGCAGAATTATGCAGAAGCTGTGCAATGCCTTCCACAGTGTACGAAAATATTCCTGCTTGGCCTCAAATCTAGTAATTCCATCAAGTAGATTATGAAGAGATGCTTCAGTAACCCATGGCTAATGACCTTAACTGCTGGGCAGATGTCTGGAGAATTAAGTCTCTGGCACAACATCACCCGAGCCCCTCCCCAACTCCAGCCATGAGATTTGGAGCAGACATCTGTCTGGAGTCCTCTCTTAGGGCTTCCTACTACCCCAGTGGCAATGGTAACAGAGATGGCGCTTGCTCTGGTGTCTCCTCTGTTAGACACTCAGTGGTCTTTAGTGAGTGCGAGCCTCAGTAAGTCAGCCATATGGAAGAGAAACCAAGAGGCTGACATGTGGTTAGAGGGGGCCTTCAGATAGCTCAGCCCTATGAAACTCTGGAGGAACCAGCTCTAAGCCCCCGAAGGTCTCAGTCTCCAGCAGGGGACTTCTCACAGAGGCAGGAATGGGAACCATGAGAGGTCTTATAACTCACCCAAGCCACACAGGTAGGAAATGGCAGGGTCCAGTTTTCCTGCTGGGATCCCTTGCTTCTAATGCCTACCCAGTTTCCACCCTTCAGTCTCTCACGGGTCTCTGTGCAATCCTGTGAAGCTTACTCTTGTCCAGTCACAGCGGCCATCTTTCCACAGAGTGTGCTGAGAGTGGGAGGCGTCACTTCCTCTTCAGGTCAAGATGGAGTAATAGGACAGGAAAAGTTCTCCTGCTGTGAGAACTGACAAGGAACAAAGGAAGAGGTGGTTCAAAACACAGTCTCCAGACGCTGTCCTCCTCACAGGAAGCAAAACGGAGGTGACTCAGGTCTGCCCAGATGAGGGCCCAGAGGGTTTCCACACCCAAACACTGGAAGGGGGAACCAGTCCAGCAGTGACATGGAATTGGAGAGACAGAGTTGAATCCCAGGGACTAAGGATGCAGGAATCTGTAGGCAGAGTATGAGAGAAGACAGAATTGTATGGCCATGTCCCCAGGGTCACCTGTATCCTCAGCTCAACCTTTGACAGCACACGGTGTCATGAGGCTGCTGCCTGAATGTGGGCAAAGAAACAGCAGACAGAGGTGAAGGATCCTGCCGGCTCGGGTAGGAGCAGACTGGGGAGAACACATCATGGTCCACGTAAAGAATGCAGAAAGGGGGGCTGGTGAGATGGCTCAGTGGTTAAGAGCACTGACTGCTCCTCCAGAGGACCCGGGTTCAATTCCCAGCACCCACATGGCAGCTCGCAGCTGTCTGTAGCTCCAGTTCAAGAGAATCTGACATCGTTATACCAATGTGCATAAAATAAAGTTAAATAAAGTTAAAAAAAAAAGAATGCAGAAAGGGACCCCGTGTCCATACTTCAGGGATTAACTACTGCAGACTGGGTAGCCCAGGCCCCACCTAAGAAAACTTAAAGACAGAACTCAAAGAGCAGACTCTTACCAGATACCTATGTCCAGAAGCTTGAGTATAGGTAAGGGGATTTTTTTTTTTAGTTAGTTACTTTTTTAAAATTCTCTCTCTCTCTCTCTCTCTCTCTCTCTCTCTCTCTCTCTCTCTCTCTCTGTCTGTGTGTGTGTATGTGTGTGTGTGTGTGTGTGTGTGTGAGAGAGAGAGAGAGAGAGAGAGACTGCTGAGATCAGAAAAGGAAGTCAGATGTCCTGCTCCATCACTTCCCCACTTTACTCCCTTGAGACGGAATTTCTCACTGAACTGGGTGCTAAGCTGGCAGCCTGCAAACCCCGGAGATCATGCCATCTCCATCCCCACAGCACTGCCAAGCTTTGTAAGTGGGTGCGCAGATTAGATTTCAAGTTCTCAAGTTCAGCTAGCACTCTTACCTGCTGAGCTGTCTCCCAGCCTGGAATTCTGTTTGTTTGTTTGTTTTACTTAGCATTCTCTGAAAGTCTGACATCCAATCAAGAATGAGCAAGTAGAAAAAGAAACTAAGGTGTGGAAGATTCCCAATGGGGGTCAGTGTAACTGGAACATGTTAGCCAAGTGGAGAGAAATTGGGGACCACATCATGGAAGTCTAAACTTTATCCAACCTAGGGGGCCTTGTACAAGGACTCATCTGATACAGGAGAGCACATCCTTCCCACCACAGTGAAAGGCTCCCTGCTTTGTCCTCAAGTCCTTGAGAAGTCGCTAAGGCAGTGGTGACCACCGCTGTCTGTCCCTGCCCACTTACAACTCTCACCTGACTCTCCGAGGAACAGCAGTTCAGTGAAGGGGCCCAACAGGAGGCAGAGCTAAATGGCAAAATGATGAGCTAGGCTGTCTGGAGGGGGAAAGAGCCTGGGTGCCCTGTCGCCCTGGGACCAACATCTGTAAGAGATGTGAGCACCAGACCTAGCTTGCTCGTCCAACTAAAAGAGATAATTGTCATGTCTTCTAAAGACAGTTTGAGACAGCTTTCAAAGAAAGGCACATATGCACAAGACCCCCGTGAGAGGACCCTACTATACAGTGTGAACAATAGAGAGAGAGGTACCAGAAAAGCTACGAAATCAAGTGAACTGGTTTCCAAATGACAGAGAACTGGAGCTCATTTTCTTCCTCAGTGGCTTAGAACCAATGATCCTTGCCATCTTAGCCCAGGAAGCTGCCACTCAGCTCCTCTGGTACAGGAAAGAGGAACAAAGATCACGAGAAGTCCAAGTTGAGGTCTGCCCCTCCCTTCATCTCTAGGTCTGCATTTTCCTAGGCCAGCTCCCTCCTTACCCTCCAGACTGTTGCTTGGGCAACGCATCCAGCAAAAAGCAATAGCATACACAACATCGCCACTTGTAAGCCCCCTTAGCTTTGATTGACCGGCTTGGGTCATGTGCTTGTTCCCTAACTAATCAAGAGCAATTATACTGATTGTCTAAATCACTGGGCCCATCTTTGCATAGAGCCAGCTTCGCAGATTTCTGGCAGTGTGGATCTGTGTTGAACTTTCACCTCTTTCATTGAATGTGTCTGCCATTAACCCATTCTCTACCCTGTGCCCTGGGCTGTGGATAGTATCACACAGATCCATTGTCTCCTAGTTTCATATTGGGATTCTCCGATGGTAATACAGGCAGCAAAAAGAAAAGGGACAGCTGGGACTCTGTGCTCTGAGACTCCTGAAGTAGCTCTGTCCTTTTGGCTGTGTCTTGTCATGGTAGCTGTGGGTTCTCTGTATCCCCCACATGCAGAAGGCCCTGGGGACACTATTTCTTTTCCCCTTGGACTCTGAAGTATGGAAACAGCTCCGGCCATTGCCAATCTGTGGCTGGCACATCACCTTCCCTTGTGCCCTGTGACTCAGCACTCCACCCAGTAAGAGCCTTAATAATCTCTTCCTTTGTGCCATCCGGGGTGAATTCCATTTCCTGCCATGGCTTTAAAGATACAAACCCTTTTTCCTGCTCACAGCAGCAGTGGGTCTGGAATTCAGGAGTGACTCAGCTGGAAAGCTCTGGAATGAGATCTCTTCTACAATTGCTAATCCTGAGATTTACCAGAGGAAAACCAATTCACCATTTGAGCCAAATTTGAAGCAAGCTTTAATAAAATAGTGACCAAGATGGCTTTTGGTCCGGACCATTCCCTGGAATTCCCAGCTGAGTGGCCCCAAGACACATGCCATAGGGCTTTTTATAGATAAAACCATTCGACTACTTGTTTTCCCATGTGGCTCTGTTAATATTTTTAAATAATTGTAGTTCCCAGCATCCCAGGAAGTTACCTGGTCCTTGGGTGACTGGGGCTTACAGGTTAATTTCAGTTTTTATAATCTCCCCTTGCGTTGTATCCTGGGTCAAATCCTTGACTCTGTTGTAGGTATTTATTTATATTTGGATCTAATAACCATGAGTTTAATGGTACCCAGATAGGAATTATCATTTAGTTATTGTCTCAATGATGTAAGAGCCAACAGTAATTAGCAGAAACAGAAGGGCCAAAGGTCCTGTGACGGCTGACATAAAAGTTACTGTCTGGAAGGAGCCTGGGAATGGCTGGGGCATCAGTCATTCATTTTATCTCACGTCCCCTTTTTGTAATATTATTTTTAGTACAGCCAGATTATAATCCCAAATGGTTTATATAGAAACAACAACTAGCTCTTGTAGACCAGGCTGGCCTCGAACTCCCAGAAATCTGCCTGCCTCTGCCTACCAAGTGCTGGAATTAAAGGCATGTGCCACCACCGCCTGGTTAGAAACAACAATTCTTTCTTAAGACATAAAATATCTCTTTTTTTCTACATAAAGCAAGCCAATGCCCTATCATATTGTAGAACTGTAATGAATTTATCAGCTGATAAATCTGGGCCTACTTTCCTGGTTTGCCAATTGGCATTATAGGTAGTCATTTTGTCCCCTATGCCAGGGAGTTTTCTTTTGACTTAGTATTTCAAACTGTTGAGGGACAAAGAATAATATGTTCTTTCCTATAACTACTTCAAGTTGAAACTGGGGCATCATTACCAGGGCTCTGGAAGGCTGAAAGGCTAGTCAAAGGCTGAGAAATGGGACGTTCATCAGAAGCATCTGATTAGCTGGTCTAGGTGTAGGGACACAGAGCAATTACTTCTGCTGAACTGGTTCATGTCAGCTTTCAGCAAGTCCAGAGCTCAGCAGTTTGAAGTCTGTGGGTGATCCCTGGATGGTGTCAAGTGGATAAAACAAGTGGAAATATGCTGAGACAAATATAGACTAGGGACAGAGGTTAAAATTTAGGAACGTCCAAGAAAACTTTATATTTGGAGCTTTCAGGCCCATAATCCTAGTAATTGGGGAAGTGGAGGTCTCAAGAGCAGGGGAGCGATCCCAGCCTCAGGAACAGACTGGTGGGGAGACTTAGGCTCTATTCATCTGGAGTCCTTTTGACCTATGACAGGTGGCTCCCAGTCTTGTGTCTCCTTGGACTCCCCAGTGCTTACATGAATTTTTAGCTTACAAAGAGGTATAACAGCTTTAGATGGGCTGGCGTCACGACTGTTTGTACTCCGTACTGAAGTCCACAGCGTAGGGAAGCAGTCGGCAGGTGTCTGTGGAACAGCAGCAAGAGCAGACTCACACCTTGGAGTCCTAGCAGCAGCTATAGCATTGGGTTAAACATCGTGAGTAGTTTTCTTCCGTCTGGAGAGCTGGGTATGTAAATTGGGTCGGCATGGTTTGGGCCCAGTGAGAAGCGCCTCCAAGTCCCTACTTCGAAGACAAGCAAAGGAAATGTAAAATCTTTAGCTCGTGATTGAACAGTAAGCGGTCAGTGTTCTTCCAATGTATCAGAACTCCATTTATCAATGTTAAAACATTGAATCTTAGTAGAATAATGGCATAGAAGCGGAAAGAAAATTTGAAGCATTTTTTAATTTTATGTCCCTCAGATCATTTTAAGACCCTCATAACCTATTTAAGCCTTTTTATAGCCTCAAGCCTTTATATACCTCAGAATAATTCATTTATCTTATCATTTACCGGAGATACAAGTAGTTATTACTGAGAGCAGTCATTACAAAGCATATTTCTTTAGTGGAAAATTACACCTGAAACCTGTTTATCCATTAAGGTAAAGGCCGGGAGCAAGGCAACCCTGCCTGCCTTTTCTTAACAAGAGACCTACTGGCTTTAACTAGCCAGTGACCTAATGAACTAACAAGGTGGGCTCAGCCTTGGGGGAAGGAGCTGATCGCCTGCTGCTGCCTGGCTGACAAAGCTACAGTTAGCCTAGCCGTCAGTGTCATCAGAGCGTGAGAAGGACAAATTATACCAGGAAGTATAATCCAAATGGCCTCTGTATCAATTAAAATGACAGAGGCCAGTCCATAGTTCATTACCTAGACAGTCAACCCAGACTCCTGTAGTTTCCATGGCAATGAAGGCAGAGACACCAGAACATCATCAGTCTTTGGCCACCAGGCCCAGAAGATGAGAGGTTTTCCTATGGAGGAGGAACATGGGGAACTGACCTTACTTCGTTCAGGCAAAATGGGGCAATCAACTCTCCGGTTCCCTGCTTTCCCACAATTCAGTCCAGGCCCTGGCAGCAGGTGAGGCATTGGTTAGTGTTGGTGGCATCACTGTCAATGTGTCCATTATCTTCTCAGAGACCTTGGGTGTCACTGTTGGATCTAGGGGTCTCTTTCATGGTAAGCTTTTTCCATTAAAAACATCTTAAATGCCATATTCAGCAGATCTCTGACAAGCTTGAGCAATCATTATATATAAAGTTTTCTGAGCTAAACAACCCTAGTTTGTTTTCAGTTATTTGCTTTAGGCTGTACCTTGAAAACATTTAGGATTTAGGAGGAGAAATACATCTTATTTTCCTTGCAACTGATTACATTAGTAGTTAGCATGACTGTAAGTATAGTTCTGAACATCTCAGAGCTGTTTTGAGATGTTCACAGGGAGATTAGCAACTTCACTTTCTTGGTCTTTAAATAGTGTGCAATTACAGAACACAGCAGTGAGACGGGGCTTCTTGGTGTAGCTTTTGGGAGCCTGTCCTAGAGCTCACTCTGTAGACCAGGCTGGCCTTGAACTCACAGAGATCCGCCTGCCTCTGCCTCCCAGGTGCTGGGATTAAAGGTGTGTGCCACCACTGCCCTGCTGAACTTAATTTTTTTTTTTTTTTTTGGTTTTTCGAGACAGGATTTTTTGTAGCTTTGGAGCCTGTCCTGGAACTAGCTCTTGTAGACCAGGCTGGTCTCGAACTCACAGAGATCTGCCTGCCTCTGCCTCCCAAGTGCTGGGATTAAAGACATGCGCCACCACCGTCCGGCAACTTAAATATTTTTAAAAGCTGTTCTTTAAAAGATATCCAGAGTTTTTATTTAAATTTTCTGTAAAACTCTTTCTTTTAAAGCAGTTTCAAGTCTCTCAACTGTGTGTTCTTGCAATATCAAAATCAGGCACCTTTTTTTTTTAATTTTAAGAGTGAAGATTCAGGGCACAACCATACTCTGTAGAAGGCAAAACCATGCTCCAACTGTGCAAACAATTCCATGTCTCTAAGATCAATACCATCTGGGTGAGTCTTAGGTTACAAAGTCTGGCTGCCACTGAGGTACATTCTTGCATATGAACGTGTCGAGGTGCAGCTTGAACACCTCATTACACCAGCATTGTTTTCAAATCCTATCCTTATAAACCTGGTTTAAAAGACAGGATGGTAATCATCATACAAAAATCCTAACCCAATTTAAAAATATCCTCAGAGACCCTGTTGCCTGCTTGGATGGCCTATACCTCGTGGTTGCCCTTAGTCAAGATGGCGGTGAAGCCACGACATCCGTCTTCTCCGACCCTAGCAAAGATGTCTGCCAGCCACATGGCTGCCTAGAGATGGCCACAAGCCATGTGGTGCTTATATCCCAGAATTGTTCCTTTAATATTACCTATGTGCACACTTTTAATTACCAACCCTATGTTATGAATTTTTAAGTTAACTGTTTGTTACAAATATTACAGATTTTTAACTATACCCAATAAACTTAAAAGACAATAATCCCTTTAGCTGTCCTGCTCTTTCCCTTCTCCCTGTCAGTTTCTGACCCCAGACATAGAGGTTTTAAAAGCACGCCTGGGTCTCGAAAAGGGTGAGCCATAATCCAATTCCAGAACCAGCCCTTTAATAAAGTAGAACGACATAAAACAACTTTAATATTACCCATACCCTAATAATATTTGAATCCCTCTTACATTAGATTCAGTAGCCAGAACCCCCAGAGATAAATTCTGAGCCCGGGCAGCTGGCTGTAATAGTAACAGCTGAGCTACAACCAAGAAACACAGAACACAGTAAGCTCACACATTCAAGACCAGTCAGAGACACACAGTGGCCATTTCCATGCATTCAAAACAGGCAGACAAAACTTACCTCCTCCAATGCTGTAATTCCAAGGAGGGGAGCACCTTGCTAGCTGCTGAATCCGATTCTCATGGGCATAGCAGTGCTACGGCAGGACTGGCTTCCAGCTTCCCTACAGGGACCCTGGGTTTCTCAAAGCTGCCCACTGGCCCCAAAGCATTGCATTCTGCACCCAACACACACTGCTGTTTCATCCCATGCCCCCAAAGTGTCACTATTTTAGGAGTGACCCCTCCAAGAGCATCTTGATGAACAGGTAGATGCAGAGCCAGAGGCCCAGGTGGTTGAGGCTCAGCAGCCACACCTGGTGCTCTAGGATGTGAAGTTCCATCGCAAGTCACAAGGCCTGGGCCTCCTTGCCAGCTAGACCCAGGCAGGAGGCGGGAGGCAGGGCTGGCATCCTGCTTAAAGGAGCCATAGTTGTAGGACTCCACACTGCCCACCTGGGCCCTCCAAGAGCAGCTCCGACTTGTCAGTCTGGTCATTAGTTCATCCATTTAGCCGCCCTGAGTCAGAAAGACAGGTACAGACATAGATAAGACCGGGAGCCAAAGCTACGATGAAAAACGTAGAGCCAACTGACAGCAGAGAACAGGAGACAGCAACATTTAACAATCAGAGTCCTCGGTTTCAGCGGCCCACCAGTCTCACTAAGAACAACATTCTAAAGCCTTTCTGTACACCTCAGATGCTAGGAACCCATCAAAGGCTGGGCCTCTCTGAGTTTTCCCTGGATCCAAACCCACAGCTTGATCCCCAGAGGTGGAATGCCCCTACAGTTCCTAGCTCCTTTGTGCAGCCTGGGCATTGCAATCTCATCGACAGTGCCAAGACTGGGCCTCTCCAGGTTCCCTGACTCAGTTTCCAACATTGCCTGGGTATCCTGAGAATTCCAAGGTAGATCAGAAAACAACTGGTGGTTGGTTGAGCTACCAATTAACCAGAAATAACCAGTGGGCCATAGGATGTTTCCCTTTGCCCTGGACAAAGGATTTGGTGGGCCTCATGAGGCCACTTAGGTACCCAGATAGGGTACCCCATAGCCAGAATCCAGAAACCAGGCAGGCGATTGTCCCAAGAAGTTAGCATAAAAGAGGCTTCTATGGCTTATCAAAAAAGGAGGTCTCTACTAAAAAATGTTTACTATACCTTTTTCTGAGCACAGCCATTCACTGCTGTGGGGGATGGGGGGGTCCCTGGAGCTGGAGTAAAGAGACTAGCTTCAGAATTTGGGGTAGGATTATCTCACTGGGGCCTCCTAACGTTAATCCTGAGATTCACCAGAACAAAACCGATTCCACCATTTGAATCAAATTTGAAGCAAGCTTTAATTAGATATTGACCAAGATGGCCTTTGGTCAGGACCATTCCCTGGAATTTCCAGCTGAGGGGCCCTGACACAGATGTTGTAGGACTTTTTATGAACAAAATCATTCACCCGATGTATTTTCCCAAGTGGCATGGTTGTTATTTTTCAAGAACTACAGTTCCCAGCATCCCAGGAAGTTACCTGGTCCTTGAGTGGGTGGGGCTTACATGTTAATTTTGGGTTAATTTTACCCAAGGCAGATGAGATACCACCTGGACAGTGATCCTCCTGAGACCTGGAAAGACTGGAGATACACTTCCAAGATAGCCTCTCTCATGTCTGGCAAGCTGGTTCTGGTTCTTGGCAGAAGAACTCAGTTCCTTGCCATAGGGGTACTTGAGTGTCCTTGTGGTACAATGGTTGCTTCTGTTTCTATGAGTAACCCAGGCTGCAGTATCTCTTCATGGTCTATATCTGGCCACCACACTCTGCCATGGCTGTAGTACCCTACTGTTTACATAGGCTGACCCCTTTCAATGCGGAAGGAACTATACCAGGGCATGTCCCCAAACTGACATCAGGAGCCACTGTGCATTAGAAGGGTCATCACAGATTCTGGCAGACACAATCTCTCTTAATACCAGGTTCTCTTAGCACCCAAAAGGTTGTGAAGCAACAAAAATTAATGTCTATTACAACAGGTACAGACTCTAGGAATGTGAGCACTAGACTCTGGAATGACTAGCAGGTCTCAAAGGTTGGGTCTTAGAATAGCCATGGGAAGTGGGAATGAGGACTCTCAGGCCAAAGTAAAAAAGAGAGAAGAGATTCCCTTCATCTTCTAACCCCATCCCTACTCCAGCCCTGTAAACCACACCAAGACATCTGGCTGTGCATGCAGTCTGCCCGACCCTGGCCTCCTTCCTCATACATTCTGGTTTCTGAGCGGCCATGAGAAGCCCCTAAGGCTAGCGATCAAGCAGTCCTGCCTCCCTTTTTTCTGCCTGCATCTGTCACTTAATAGAAGCTTTTAGGGTTAGGCTGTGAACCAGGTGAATAGTTCCCTGCTCTCTGCTAGCTGGGGAGCTAGGTAGGGAGCCTAGGCAAACAATGCGTTCTCAATTAGGTGACACCTGACTTAGTCTGGCCTGATGGTCAGAGGTATAAGTGGTGATTCACCAGATGCCACAGAACACTAGGTCTGGAAGTATCCTGGGACACTGTCTGCTGAGATGCTTCCTGCTGTTTGCTGCTATCCTGGGACAAGCAGGCACTGCCTGCTGCCAACTCACACAGAGGAACTGAGATTCAGGACTCACCTTGTTTTCCTTAGCTCATCCATGTGGAGGTGGTAACATCCTCAGGCCCTATGAACCCCCTGAGCAAACTGAGACGTTTGCCACTGAGCAAACATCAGAGCAGTCCCATCAGGTCCTTGGCCTTGCAATTGGACCAAAAGCAAGAGAGGCCTGCTTTAGAGCACCAGGAACCCTGGAGCCAGCACAGTGCCTTGCTCAGAGATTGGTCCTAATGGCTTTTTTATGATGAATTAGTGTGTGCACAAACAGCTTCCAGGGGAGCACGCATACAGGAAAACAAGAGCTCAGAACCCCTTGGCCCCCTCACCACCACTTTCCCACCCTCAGGGTGGTGTCTAGGTTCTATTTCTGCTCTTTCGCCTCCTCGAGGTACAGAGCATGGAGCTGGCTGGTCCTCACCATCCATTCTGACAGTGAGCATCACTAGCTCAGAAATCGTTCACCTGCCCCTTTCTGCCCCGTGTGTCCTGTTCCCAAGCCCATTTCCAACAGCGGGCATTCTGAAAACACCCAATCTTTCACTTGTGCGTTATTTTACTTCATGCAAATGTGTTGCAGTTTGCAGATATGATCTCTCTTTTTTTCCCCTTTTAATATATTTATTTATTTATTTATTTTAAAAAGAGAACAGTCGTTTTTTTTTTTCATTTTTCATACCAATCCCAGTTCCCATTCCCTCCACCTAGCCCCCACCCCACCACCATCCACTCCTCAAAAAGGGTAAGGCGCATTGCTGTGGGGAAGGTCCAAGGCCCTCCCTCCTATATCTAGGCTGAGCAAGATATCCATCCAAAGAGACTAGGTTCCCAAAAAACAAAAAACAAAAACAAAAAAAACAGTACAAGCAGTAGGGATAAATTCTGGTCTCACTGCCAGTGGCCCCACAGTCTGCCCCAGCCATACAACTGTCGCCCACATTCAGAGGAACTAGTTTGGACCTATGCTGTTTCTTTTCCTGTATGGCTGGAGTTGGTGAACTCCCATTAGCTCAGGTAAACTGTTTCTGTTTCAATGGGCGTCCTCATCATGGTCTTGGCCTCTTTGCTCATATTCTCACTCCTCCCACTCTTTACTGGACTTTGGGAGCTCAGCCCAGTGCTCAGATGCAGGTCTGTGCCTCTGTTTCCATCAGTTGCTGGATGAAGGTTCTATGGTGATATTTAAGATATTCATCAGTCTGACTACAGGCCAAGGCCAGTTCTGGCACCCTCTCCTCTATTGCTTAGGGTCTTAGCTGCTGGGGTCATCCTTGTTGATTCTTGGGAATTTCTCTAGTTCCATGTTTCTTGCTAGCCCCATAATGGCTCCCTCAATCAAAATATCTCTTTCCTTGCTCTCATCTCTGTCCCTCCTCCATCCTGACTATTCCATTCCCTTCAGTTCTCCTCCTGCCTCTCCTTTCCCCTCATCTTCCCCTTCCACTCTCCCTACTCTCCCACCCCCATGCTCCCAATTTTGTCAGGTGATCTTATCTATTTCCCCTTTGCAGGTGGATCTATGTATGTTTTTCTTAGGGTTCAGCTTGTTACTTAGCTTCTCTAGTATCATGAACTATAGGCTCAATATCCTTTGCTTTACAGCTAGTATCCACTTATAAATGTGACAAACAATGGTCCTCTTTGAAAAGTTTCTACACCCTAATAAGCCTCTCCACCGACACAATAATACGAATCAGACCAAATCGAACCAAATTAGAAAAAGTCCAGGTTTAATGGATACAAATGGTTCCAGATGTTCTCTGGAGGGCAGTTTAAATGCCCTGTGGGAGTGGTCTTGAACATCTTTAGGGAGGGGTCATCCTTTGGTAGGTTTTCTTGGGGGTTGTAGCTGGACACAGGCTGGTTCCAAGCACGGCTGTAAATAAATCATCAGATATTATTTCTAGCAATGAAGTAGTGTGTTTTTGAGATTATAACTCTGGGGTGGAGAAGGAGAGAGGAAAGAGAGAGAGTGGAAAAAAACATAAAATGGGCAGCTTTCCAAATGTTCCCTTGTGAGTATCTCTTTTTTTATTGTTTTTATTGAGCTATATATTTTTCTCTGTTCCCCTCCCTTCCTCTCCCCTTCGCTTCTACCCTCTCCCATGATCCCCATGGTCCCAATTTACTCAGGAGATCTTGTCTTTTTCTACTTCCCATGCAGATTAGATCCATGTATGTCTCTGCTAGAGTCCTCTTTGTTATCTAGGTTCTCTGGGGTTGTGAATTGTAGGTTGGTTTTTCTTTGCTTTATGTCTAAAAGTCATTTATGACTGAGTACATATTATTATATTTATTTGTCTTTCTGGGTCTGGGTTACGTCACTCAATATGATGTTTTCTAGATCCATCCATTTGCCTTCAAATTTCAAGATGTCATTAATTTTCCCCGCTGTGTAGTACATTGTGTAAATGTACCACATCTTCTTTATCCATTCATCAGTTGAGGGGCATTTAGGTTGTGTCCAGGTTCTGGCTATGACAACCAATGCTGCTATGAACATAGCTGAATACATGTCCTTGCGGTATGATTGAGCATCCTTTGGATATATAACCAAAAGTGGTATTACTGGGTCTTGAGGTAGACTATTGCCTAATTTTCTGAGAAATCGTCATGCTGATTTCCAAAGCAGCTGTACCAGTTTGCACTCCCATCAGCAATGGAGGAGTGTTCTCTTTACCCCACATCCTTTCCAGCATATGCTGTCATCACTGTTTTTGATCTTGGTCATTCTTATAGGTGTAAGATAGAATCTCAGAGTTGTTTTGATTTGCATTTCTCTGATGGCTAAGGATGTTGAGCATTTCTTTAAGTGTCTTTCAGCCATTTTAGATTCCTCTGTTGAGAGTTCTCTATTTAGGTCTGTACGCCATTTTTATTGGATTATTTGTTCTTTTGATGACCAATTTCTTGAGTTCTTTGTATATTTCAGAGATCAGCCCTCTGTCTGATGTGGGGTTGGTGAAGATCTTTTCCCATTCCGTAAGCTGTCGTTTTGTCTTGTTGACTGTGTCCTTTGCTTTACAGAAACGTCTCAGTTTCAGGAGGTTCCATTTATTAATTGTTTCTCTCAGTGTCTGTGCTGCTGGAGTTATATTTAGGAAGTGGTCTCCTGTACCAATGCATTCAAGTACTTCCCACTTTCTCTTCTATGAGGTTCAGTGTGGCTAGCTTTATGCTGAGGTCTTTGATCCGTTTGGACTTGAGTTTTGTGCATGATGATAGATATGGATCTATTTTAATTCTTCTACAAGTTGATCTCCAGTTATGCCAGAATCATTTGCTAAATATGCTTTCTTTTTTCCATTTTGTAATTTTTGCTTCTTTATCAAAAATCAGGTGTTTGTAGGTGTGTGGGTTAACATCCAGGTCTTCAATTCGGTCCTCCTGTCTATTTTTATGCCAATACCAGGCTGTTTTCAGTACTGTAGCTCTGTTGTAGAGTTTGAAGTCAGGGATTATGATGCCTCCAGAAGTTCCTTTATTGCCCAGGATTGTTTTGGCTATCCTGGGTTTTTTACTTTTCCAAATGAAATTGAGTACCATTCTTTCGAGGTCTGTGAAGAATTTTGCTGGACTTTGCATTGAATCTGTAGATTGCTTTTGATAAGACTGCCATTTTTACTATGTTAATTCTACCTACCCAGGAGCATGAGAGATCTTTCTACTTTCTGGTGTCTTCTTCAATTTCTTTCATCAAAGATTTAAAGTTTTTGTCATACAGGTCTTCCACTTGTTTAGTTAGAGTTACTCTGAGATATTTTATGCCATTTGTGACTATTGTGAAAGGTGATGTTTTTCTGATTTCTTTCCCAGCCCTTTTATTATCTGTGTACAGAAGGGCTACTGATTTTTTTGGCTCAATCTTGTATCCTGCTACATTACTGAAAGAGTTTATGAGTTGTAGGAGTTCCCTGGTAGAATTTTTGGGGTCACTCATGTAAATTATCATATCCTCAGCAAATAGTGAGAGTTTGACTTCTTTTCTGATTTGTATCCCCTTGATCTCCTTTTGTTATCTTATAGCTCTAGCTAGAACTATGGAGAGAGTGGACAATCTTGCCTTGTTCCTGATTTCAGTGGGATCACTTTGAGTTTCTTGCTGTAGGAAATCATGCAGCCAATAGCCCTTAAGTTAACCGCCCACTGGGGCATGGCCTCTTATACTATTTATGCCAATGGAAAGCACGCATCAGGCCTCTTTTCCGGCTGTGGGATTTGGTTTCTGTTCTCCATTCCAGCAGAGGATTCTGATTTGTGAGTCTACCCCTAAATAAATAACTGCCTATTATTCTCAATTCTGAGCTAGTGTGGGATATCTTTTAAGCGTCCTTCAGATTCTCTTCATTTAGTTTGATGTTGGCTGTTGGCTTGCTGTATATTGCCTTTATCATGTTTAGGGGTGTTCCTTGTATCCCTACTCTCTCCAAGACCTTTATCATGAAACGATGTTGTATTTTGTCAAAGGTTTCCTCAGCATCTAATGAGATGAACATATGGGTTTTTTTTTCCAGTTTGTTTTATATGGTGGATTACGTTGACTTCATATGTTGAACCATCCCTGCATCTCTGGGATGAAGCCTACTTGGTCATTGTAGATGATTTTTCTGATGTGTTCTTGGATTCTATTTATCAGTATTTTATTAAGTATTTTTGTATTAATGTTCATGAGTGAGATTGGTCTGCAATTCTCTTTCTTAGTAATTTCTTTGTGTGGTTTGGATATCAGGGTAATTGTAGCCTCATAAAAAGAGTTTGACAATGTTCCTTCTGCTTTCTATTGAATTTGAAGAAGAATTTGAGGAGTATTGGTATTAGTTCTTTGAAAATCTTATAGAATTCTGCGCTGAAACCATCTGGTCCTGAGCTTTTTTTGGTTGGGAAACTTTTGATGACTGTTTCTATTTCTTTAGCAGTTATAGGTATATTTAATTTTCTTATCTTGTCTTGATTTAATTTTGGTAAGTGATATTTATGCTGAAAACTGTCTATTTCCTTAAGTTTTCCAATTTTGTGAAGCACAGGTTTTTGAAGTATGACCTGTTGATTCTCTAAATTTCCTCCGTGTCTGTTGTTATATCCCCATTTTCTTTTCTGAGTTTGTTAATTTGGAATATTCTTTTTTTTTTGGTTAATTTGGATAAAAGCTTGTCTATTTGTTAATTTTCTCAAAGAACCAACTCTTTGTCTCATTGATTCTGTGTATTGTTTTCTTTGTTTCCATTTTGTTGGTGAGTATCTCTTAGGATTGAATGCAGAGGTGACATTTGGGTGAGTGTGATTCTGCCCACGATGGCTGCTCCTAAGGCATCCCACCAGAAGCAATGATGTCGCTAGGCCTTTCTGTCCCCTCCAGCACCTGGACTTGACTCTGGCTCCTGATGGTTGCACCTGATAGCTACACAGAGCTTGTGTGTCTACACAATAAGCTCTTGTTTCTAACACCGTGACCTCCTTTCAGCCCCTTCTGGCTTCTCTGTCTCGGGCCTCTGCATGTTCTCCACCTTCTGTGTCCCTCTGCTGGGGTCTCTGCCTTTGGAGGGCTCTTCCAGGGGTTCCAAGGATAACCTGGATGCTAGCAGCATGTGGATTTCAGACCTTCCCAGAACCACCTTCCCTTCTGTTGACCGCCCACCCAGCTTTATCCCTGGTTTTCAATATCAGTCCACTCTGCTTTCTGGTGGTCTCCCTCTGGGGTGAGGGCATACTCTGGGCACAACACCCAGAACCACCTTCTCTTCTGTTGACCGTCCACACAGCTTTGTCCCGGGCTTTCAGTATCGATTCATCTTTTACTTCATGATTTGTGCTCTGGAAAGGAAACCCACACTTGCTTTCTCCCCAAACATCCCCACCTAGAGCCACGTCTGCGGCTTACAGTATGCTCTGCATTCTCACCCCCGGGCCTTCACATATGCTATTCCTCTTTCTGGTTTTGGCTCACTAACCCCAGCCTCTCCTTCGCCAGCTAGCTGCTCCTAGCCCTTCTGGGCTCACTTGGGATGCTGTCTCTCTCCTGAAGCCTTCCCTGACAAACCAGAGAGCCTCCATTAGTTGAAATCACTCCGGTCCCCTCTTCATCGAATGTACAATGTGAGGCCACCATTCAATCTATGGAAAGACTTTTGGGAAACCCTGTCCCTCGCTTTGGAGGTACCCACAACTAACATCAGGGTGTTTCAAATCGGAGGTTGGATTCATGCCCCCATGGCCCCACGTGTCCCAAGTGTATTCAGATCTAGAATGTGGCATGGTCCTTCCCGCTTGCCTCAACTCTGAGCTGTGTGGCACGCAGCGCCATGAGGAATCAAGGAGCACAAAGGCTGGCTTCTCTTACAAGGACTCAGGGTGGGGGAGGGTCTCCCTGAAGAAGAGAATGAAGCAAAGCGTTGAGCTCCCCAGCCACCTCAGAGTTCCCTCTCTTTCCACCTTTCCATATCCTTGTGCCTCCTCGCCTGTGATATCCCACGGTGACGCCCCCTCCTACCGCCATCTTGGCTTCTGCCTGCCAGGTGCCCACTGGGGCGGCTCCCCTTCCCTGGGAAGCCAAACAAGGCTTCTCTCCACACTGAGCTTGCTCTCCTATTATGACCTGGACCTGGCTCTCAAAACATGCAAATTATTTCCTTGTACTCTGGGTTAACAATAACGAACTTCACTGGGGGCCCAAGTTGGCCCCTTTCTGGGTCACCTGCCGGGTTAGTTACCACTTCCCGGTGCCCCTTCCCATTTCTCCCATCTGTACACCCCCACTCTTGCCAGGACCCTCCTGCAGCTGAGCCTCTCCCTTAACCCCCTCCCCCGCGACTGCTGTACCAGATGCCTGCTTGGAGTCCTGCCTGCCCCCCAGGCCAGTCTGCAGCTCACCCTGGTAGACAAAGAAGCAAACAGACCGCAAATTGCATATCTCAGACTTTGGGGTCGACTGGTCAGCGATTTGGTTTTCCTGCTGGAGAGACTGATCTATTTAACAAAAATAGAACGTACAGTAAAGCAAAAATTAAATGCTGCTCGTGGCCGGGCTGCTTACAGCTGCGAAGAGCCAGGAAGGCAGACTTGGCGTCTGGGAGGAGGCGTCCAGCCTTATGGTCTCGTAGCCTTGCTATCTGAAGCCAAACAGGCCAGCCATGCCACCCACCACTCCAACCAGGTCCCCCATGCCAACTATGCCCTCAAAGAGTGGTGACATCATCTCTCCACCTTCCCAAGCTAGAAAGCAACCACTCTGTCATTTGGAAAGCAAGGGTCTTGGTTTCAGATCAGTGTCTGGGTCCTGCACAGGGAGGATGAATTAATGTCAAGATCATGAATTTGAAGTGACAACTTAGAGCAAAGGTTCCTTCCCCTCCTGGCTTGTCATGTGACCTGAGACAAACTTCTGCCCTCTCAGACCCCCTGTCTCCTCATTTGAAAGATGGAAAGACGGCGCCCACTCCATCCCACTGAGGCTGGCGAGGGGTACTTGTTAATCAGAGAAGCCAGGGGGAGAGCTCAGGTGTCTTACACAGCCATCTCAGCAGAATTCAAAATAGCATGGAGGGTTTCTCTGCAAGGCTGTGGGGCAGGTGGTTTCACTGTGCATGCTCGTAGAAGAAACCTGAGGACAGACAAACAGGGACTTGCGCCCTACAGGCCAGGTCCAGCCTGAGTGTTTGTTTTCTGACTCCTTGCTACCGGCTTTTTTTGTCGCGGGCCGATGAGAGGAAATGTGTTTATGTTCACACAGTCCCTCAGCGCTTGTACAGGAAAACGCTAAGCCGTTCGTGAGAATTCATATATTTCAAGAGGGAGAATTAATTTGCTGGTGATGAAGTTGCTATTTTTTGCCCGGAAAACATGTCTTCTTATAATAACATTTCAAAGAAAAAAAAAACTTTTAAGTAAACTTTTCATATTAGTGAAATAATTCTTACTGGTTAAAGTATTATTAGAAAGCATTGCCAAGAAAAAAGAAGGTAACAAATGTAACCACACAGGGCAAGATTAACCCGTGTTTAGCATTGCTCCTTGGGGAAAGGGATAAGTTTTTTTTGGAGTAAGCATTCTGTAGAAGAGTTTTCGTTCTTTTCTTTGCTTTTATCATTCTTTCTTTTTTTGCGGGGGTGGATTTCGAGACAAGGTCTCTCTGTGTAGCTCTGGCTGTCCTTGAACTAGCTCTGTAGACCAGACTGGCCTCGAACTCACAGAGATCCAAGGAACTCTACCTCTAGAGTGCTGAGATTAAAGGTATGCACCACCACTGCCTGGTAATTTTAGCATTCTTTATTATATTAGTTAGGATATATAACATCAGCTGTGGTAACAAAAGTTTTCTCAGAACTTTAGTGGGTAGTTTGAATGTAAAATGTCCCCCACAGGTTCATCATTGTGACAGCATTGGTGACGGCAGTCTCGGGAAGCTTTGGAACCTGTGAGAGGTGGGGTCTAGCTAGAGGAACTCTATTACCAGGGGGTGAGAGTTAGATGCTCTTTTCTGCCCAGTCTGTTTCCCAATCTGCCCAGATGTAAGAAGTGGCTTCACACTCCTACAGCCACAACCCTGAGCCATTCCAAACACCATCTTCCTGCCCGTGACGGATTGTACTCTCACCCATGAGCCAAAGCAGAGCCAGGGATGTATTGAGCTAGTATACAATACTAATACTAATACTAGTATACAATACTAATACTAGTATTGAGCTAGTGTGCCTAGAGCACACGAGACTCCAGGTTCAATTCCCGGGACCACCCAGATATAGAAGATAGATGAGACAGATGGCGGATAGACAGACAGACAGGAACAGATATTCAACCAGGAATGGTGACATATACCCTTAATCCCAACACTAGGGAGGCAGACACAAGCAGATTCCTGTGAGTCAAGGCCGTCATGGTCTATGTGGTGAGTTCCATTTGGCCAGGGCTTCATAGAAAGATACTGTCTCAACAAAAATAAAAATAAAATAAAAAAGGAAGGAAGGAAGAGGGGAGGAAAGGAGGAAGGAAAGAAAGAAAGAGAGAAAGGGAGGGAGGGAAAGAAGGCAGGGAGGAAGGGAAGGAAAGGAAGGAGAAAAGGAAGGAAGGAAGGAAGGAAGGAGGGAAGGAAGGAAGAAAGGAAGGGAAAAAAGAAACATGAAAATAAGTAAGCCACCATGAGCCCTTGCTCATGAAGCAGTTTGCTGTCGGGTACTTGGTGACGTAATGAGAAGAGCAACTGACAGAGTAGAACACAGAGTGTGTGCTGGGATACACAGCCCTTCCACGTGCTCGAGCCGGGCCTCTTCTGTCTCGTGTCTCTGCAGCTGCTTGGGCCCGCAAGTTCTCTGCTAGATCCCAGGCTCTGACGGGCATGTAAGAAAACGAAGGATCTATGGGGAAGTTTGCCTATGCTAGATCTGGAACAGCGGAAGTCATGCTTGCCCGTGGGCCACTGGCTAGATGGCCACAGGGCCTGACCTAAGTAGCATGGAGGTTGCAAATGCTTGTCTAGCCACGTGACTAAAAGGAAAATAGAGCTTACGGCTAGTAAGGGGGAGCCTAGCGCAAACAGGACGTCACTTGTTCCAACCCTATATAACTTTTACAGTTTCAGGTCTAGATAATGTCGATCAAGTCAACTCCTGGTAAAAAATCCATCCATGGCTTCCCCTGCGTTCAAAATTAAGGCCGTGTTATATGACTGCTCTTGGGGCCACAAGCAAATGTCTGTTCACCCCAGACAGTGCATCAACGACAGAAAAAGAATTCTTCCCAAGTCCAGTTTAGTGAAACAGTGAGTTACCGGGGTGACTTCCAGGAGCCTGGGAAACTCAAGGGCACCTGCATCACTGAAGACTCACCCCTCTCTCCGCATGACTGCAGGCAGCTCCTCTGGGGAGCTCTACTCCCTGGAACTGTTTCCTGCGGGAGACCTGGAGAGGGGTCTTGTGAAGGTTGTAGCTCCCAAGACCTGAGTCTCAGGTATGAACCCAGTCCTATAAGCCCTGGTCTTTTACTGTAAGGCTGACCAGGGTGGTTGCTTTACTCTCTGAACTTCGGGCAAGCTTTATTTATTATAATACAATGAATTATCACTAAACTGTGATTCCCTCTTCCCAAGATACTCTCCCTGTTCCTTTAAACTCACCTATAACTGCTTCATTTATCAGTACAAATACCCCCCCCAATAAAAGACCTCCCTGGATCCCCCTAGTCTATATTAGGGTCTGGTTTTCTTTCACGGCAACCTGTTATTTTCCTGTGTATTGCCTATTAAGAAGTCTCTAAGTTCCCGTGTGCTATCTCTCAACAAACCGAAGCTCTGTGCAATCTAGGATTGTGGATTTTGCTCACTCTTTGTGCCTGCCTGGTGTGTGTCAGACACATCGTAGCCACCCAGCACAGCTTGTTGATTGGCATGTTCCTATATCAGAGTTTGCTTTACAATGTTCCTCTATTCTGTGTACATTTTACATACGTCTGATATTTGCTGCTCCCAAAACCCTGCCTCTGCTTTCGTATTAACTGAAAGAGAGCGTGGGAGCCAGTCTCCTCTCCTGGACCATCCGCCAGCCTTCTCTGGGCCTCACTTCCTTCTGCTATGCTCAACCCTGCCTTAGGCCACCAACTGCTTAGTGGGAAATTGTTGCTTGGTTTTTTACCCCATCTAACCACAGCAGAGAGTGGCAGTGAGCAGGCCACGCCTCCGGCCCCAGCCTTCCTCTGATTTTCGTCATGTGTATACATTACACATCTGAAGGCTTGAACCTATCAAAGGAATCTTCAGGATAAGAACAATATTTTAAATAGAAGCAAAATATGACCTCTCTGATAGCCTGAGGGGACATTCGGGGTGGGGACTTTTTTTCACTTTTACAGAACATAGGATAG
Source organism: Myodes glareolus (assembly GCF_982192425.1). Taxonomy (NCBI): domain Eukaryota; kingdom Metazoa; phylum Chordata; class Mammalia; order Rodentia; family Cricetidae; genus Myodes; species Myodes glareolus. Next base: position 28,584,984 of record NC_142041.1, read on the forward strand.
ATAGACCCAGTTATTTGATCTTTCCATCTCTTTTAAGTTCTGCTGTCTCTGTGGGGACAACGAATACCTTTTCCTTCAAGCCTGAATGGTGCCAGGCTCAACGCACCATGGATGGGAACCTACCCTGCAGTATCATAGTCCCAATGGCAGTGTTATGTTAATCCTTTGAGACTGGTGCTGCCCCAGCTGAAGAACCTGCCAATGTGGGCAGGATTGTCTACCCAGCCTGCAATGGCTGCCTTCTCCTCCAGAAAGCTGGGCAGGTCCCTTGGCTCCTCAACTTCCAGCTGTTTAGACATCCACTCACCTGGGAGGTTGGAGACATGGCTAAGCAGTTAAGAGCAATCGCTGATCACACAAAGGACCTGGGTTCGAGTCCCAGTACCGTCACTGACACTGGGTAGCACATAACCACCAGTTCCAAGGAATCCAGTACCCTCTTCTGGTCTCCACTGGCACCTACACACGTGGCACATATAGACAAGCAGGTACACACACATACACTTAAATATCTTTAAAATTAAATTTAAAAAAACTAATTCCGCATCTCTGTGCAGATTTTTACACACACACACACACACACACACACACACACACACACACACGCAGCAAGAATGAAACCCTTAGATGCACAACATGCCTCCTCTCCCACAGCAAGCAGGACTGCCCAAAGGCAAACATGCACTCCAAAACAACATTCAGGAAGAAACCTTTCCCGATATTCACTGGGAACCACAGACCTTGGCATTGTCCTGTGCCCAGGGGGCCAGGACCTCAGGCTGTGCTCAGGGGTCTCCTCTCTGAGTAGTTACCAGCTTCAGCCAAGAGCTGCCTGTCAACCTTCTGGACTCTCAGACCCAATGCCAGCCCTGGCCAGGCCAACCGACCTTCTGCTGTGATGATGCTGAGACCAAACCAAAGGAAGGAAGAAAAGAGGCCCCAGTCTAGGGCTTGACCCATTCAACTGTACATCAGTGGTGTGTGTGTTCTACATCCAGTAGCGGGCCACTGGAGATGGACTCTGGAGCCTGCAGCATGTGCCTCCCCATCTCAGCCCCGCCCTGACCGTTGGACCAATGCTTACAGTGACTTAGCTGATGCAGATTGCCTGCTAAGGGTCTCTCTAGGCCCGGTGCAGGGCCAGCGCCCTTTCCTAGTCTCTTTAATCCTCCCACACTGTCCTGAGAGGTAGGAATGGTGTTTCAGATAGAAAGCCCGAGGCTCTGAGACAGCATGACAGTCTGTCCATCCACGTTGTCTGTCCCCCTTCCCCATCCCTCACTCCCACCACCACCCCTACCCCCCTCATGCTAATGGCGATGGCTAGCTGCTATTGTCTGCCCAGTCCTGAAGCTTGAGTTCCCCACACCCCTCGCAGCCCCCACACCCCGGTGCGTAGACCACACCCTACCATAGCCCCCACACCACATCGCATCCCCCATATCCCACTGCATTCCCCACACCCTGGTGTGTAGACCAGACCCCATTGCATCCCCCACACCCCACTGCATCCCCCACACCCCACTGCAGCCCCCACACCCTGGTGTGTAGACCACACCCCACTGCATCCCCCACACCCCACTGCATCCCCCACACCCTATCGCAGCCCCTACACCCCAATATGTAGCCCAAACCCCATCGCATCCCCCACACCCCACCGCAGCCCCCACACCCCGGTGTGTAGCCCACACACCGTAATGTCAGTTGAGATTGATCATCATGAAGGAGACTGCTTTTTTAAATTCTCCCTTTAGCCACAGCGTTTTTAAATTAATTTTTGAGGTTGGCATGCAAAGTAAAGGGTTTCACTATGGCATCTTCGTGTGTATGTGTCATTGTGCTGTGTCTTCATTGGCTGTCCTCTCCACTGTCCACTTCCCCTAGGGCTCGTGGTCTTCACACCCCGCTTTTTTGGGGCAGCGTCTCTTTGAGGGGAAAGTAAGCCTTTATCTCTTCTCCACCTGAGAGCTTTCCTCCACGATTTTATTTCCACATCTACTCCATAGTAGTTCTTATCAAAACAAGGTAGGCACCACGTCAGTCTGTGCCTTCTTTGGGAGGGCTGGAACAAGAAGAGATGTCCCTGAAGTGACATATTGCAGGCATTGCCAGGCCCCTGAAGACAGAGGGACAGGAAGGAAGGTGGGGCTGCCCCTGCCTCTTCAAGGCCTGGGGCCCTGGCTTCTTCACAGGATGCTAATCGTGATGGCGTCTAACTTCCAATGGGTTTCTAAAAATGATCAAGGAGCAGATTTGGAATACAAGTCAAATAACGAGCTGATATCCAGGCCTGCCAGACCCTAGCGTTGCCAGATCTGCTACACGGGAGGCTGTGTCTCTCTGGACACTGAGCAGGTAGCCCAGTGGGTACCACTTGGCCCCACTATATCCTCAATCACTTGTAACTTTTATAGCTGTGACCAAAACCAGAGTGGGGATAGGATGAAATTTTTCCCTGATGTAAACTTTTCCCCATGAATGCTTCCCATTAGCAAGATGTAAATGGAACAGGCTAGCAGGGGATTCTGGGAAACGTGACTTGGAGGCCTGCAGCCCCTGCCACACAGAGGAGAATACATGGAAGAATGACTGAACTATGAGTACAGCCCAGGTCACAGCTACCGAACTCCACACCTTAGGAGTTAATTTCTCACATGGATGGGTCCCCATTGCGACAACAGTCCCAACTGGCTCCGCTCAAGGAGAAATGTGACATTATAGACAGAAGTCTTTGGGAGCCAGGCTGTGGTGGTGCACGCCTTTAATCCCAGCACTCGGGAGGCAGAGGCAGGAGGATCGCTGTGAGTTCGAGGCTAGCCTAGTCTACAAGAGCTAGTTCCAGAACAGGCTCCAAAGCTACAGAGAAACCCTGCCTCAGACTTTCAGGATAGGGAGCACAGGCACACAATTCTTGGGGTGGAGTTTAGAAAGCAGTACCACCTACTAGTACCAGTGAGGAACAGACACATTGGTACACACTGTCCCCCTCAGCAGCCACAGGAGTTCCCTGATCTCCTAGGAGCCTTAGTGAGGGTCAAACTGGGATTGGTGGCTTTAGTTTTAGAGGACGGTGGAGAGATGGCTCAGAGGTTAAGAGTTCTGGTTGTTCTTCCAGAGGTCCTGAGTTCAATTCCCAGCAACCACATGGTGGCTCACAACCATCTGTAATGAGATCCGGTGCCCTCTTCTGGCCTGCAAGCAGAACGCTGTATACATAATAAATAAATAAATCTTAAAAAAAAAGAAGAAGAATTTTAGATTGAGACACTTTAAACATAGACTTAAATAGAGGAGGGGTAGAAGAAAGAGAAATCAGAAGGAAATGCAAGGCACACCTGAGGGCCCATGAGGAGAGAGTTACAAAGAGTTATGCACACCCACGCGTGGGCCTGGGCTCCTCTAAGGACACAAGTAACTGTCTTAGCAATAATTCTGTATACCATTTTGGTGACTCTTGAGGTGCATCTCAAAAGGTTGCTAAGAAACAGTATTTTATTTTCTTCCCTTCTCTTTTGATAAGTGAGATAAGTGAGCTCTGGAGACATCAGAGGTGGAATTATGACCTGACAGGGCAAAACCAGGAGCCAAGAGCGGGGGTTAGTACGAGTCCTTGCCCTGTAAATGGGGCTTCTAGTGAGCGTCCGAGGAATCACAGGTCTGCATCTGGGGAAACAGAAAAGCCTTAAGCAGTTGCTGACTGAGCTGCAACTCTTGCCCCACTACAGGGGAGGTCAGCTGGGTTCCAGGATAAAGGCTCCTCTCTGCTTACATCTCCAGTCCCCCTCCCCCTCCCCACCCTGACTCCCCCACTCCTTTCACTGAAGTGAGCCACACAGTAAGTCACAGAAGACTGGTGGTCATTGGGATGTCACCCAGAATCCCTTACCCCCCACTTCCTGCCCAAGCCCTTCACAACTGGATGTCTTGGGTTGGGTTACTCAAAGCAGCCCTTAAGGCAAGGGCTGTCTACAGGAAATGAGTCAGGAAGTTGTCTCGGGAGCCAAAGTCAAAAGGGACTGAGAGAAGCGAGACCAGCTCCACAATTAGATCGGTCTCTTCCTTTGTCACAGCCCCACCACTGACTGACATTTCCTACTCATTAACTGAGGCAAAGCTTCCCTGGAGTGAGATTTGTTGCTCAGAGAGGCACTTAGACAAGACACGGTTAGGCACCCCTGGAGACCCAACTGCCATTCAAGAGACTGAGGCAGGAAGACCTCTTGAGATCTGGAATTTGAGGCCTGCCTGGGCAACAGAGTGAGAATCAATTTAAAACAAAGAATGCTTGTCATAGAGTAGGTCAAATATTGTGTTCTGAGCTGGCATCTTGTAACACGGAGGGTAGCTTCTAAAGAGGCCTTCTTGAAAATCTTCTCACGGACAAGAGTCCTTCCTCAGCTGGACCAACGGTCCTGTGAGTAGTTGGCAATGATGCAGAGAACCGTCAATGAGAAGTCACTCAGCACACTGGGTCACATGACACAGTTTCCTCAGAGGGGTCTCTCTGAGCTCTGGGCCTCCCCTCTGGTAAGGACGGACCATCTGAAGTCAACTGCTATCCATGTATCATCGACACCGTCTAACACAAACAAAAATCATCCCCCTTAAGGATAAACCACCCTCTTGTGGGGAGGCAGAGCACACAGTGGTAGCTCATGAGGTTTGTGGCTCTGTCATCTGGGGATGACCCTTCTGGGAAGCTGAGGCTACCTGGTTAACTCCTTGCCACGTGATCTCACTTGGGAGTTGGAAATCTCTTCCCAAGTGTTGACAGCTACCTCAGATCTTTTTCTTTCAACTCTCAGCTATTAAGAGCATTTAAATGAAAATGACCACTGCCGCCCCCTGAGTGCCTGTGTCCTATCAGGAGCTGCCCCCTACGTGCACGTGTTCTATCAGGAGACGCCCACTGAGTGCCTGTGTCCTATCAGGAGCCGCCCACTGAGTGCCTGTGTCCTATCAGGAGCCGCCCACTGAGTGCCTGCCTTCCATAGGGAGCCCGCCCCCTAAGTGTCTGTGACCTATCAAGAGCCGTCCGCTGAGTGCCTGTGACCTATCAGGAGCTAGAAGGGGCTATAGTTTAGGGATAGTGTCCAGAATGTCGCCTAGGAAGAGTGTGGCTTGTGAGACTTGTTCTCCTACCTCTGTGTTTCCTGAGACATTAAAAGGGAGGGGTGAGTTCCTGCTAATAAAATCAGCTATTGCTGGTAAAATAAAACATGGCAAGTCTTACTTTAAAATGGAGTACTTAGTTTTGTTTAAAAAGAAAACAGGAGACTGAAAAGATGGGGCTGAAGTGAAGAGCACCTGCCGAGGACCTGGGTTCAGTTCCTAGTCTTAGAGAGACTCACAGCCACTGCTTAGAACTCCAGCTCCAGGGGACCTGATGCCCTCTTCTGACCCCTGTGAGCACCTGCACTAATGTGCATGGGCGGATGGACCACACACACACACACACACACACACACACACACACACTCGCGCATGATTTGAAAGAAACAATAAATCTTTTCAAAAGGAAAAACAGAAGACAATACTAAAAAAAATCAGAGGGAGAATCTTTTTTCTACCCCTGCCCCTGTTCCAGTTTCATCTGGACAAGGACACCCTCCCACGCACGCCCTCCCACTCACGTTTTAACGATACCAGAATCTGTAGAACATCCGCACTGTAGACCTAAATGCCTTTGGAATTCTTCAGATCCTAGCAAGAGATCAGTAAAGAATTTAGGGCTCTGCCCTTGGGGGATTTATTTTTTTCTCCATTTTCTCCTTGTGGAGAGCTGTTTGCATCTTTCCCACCCAGGTAAAGTGGTCCATTTGCATAAACATGATCCTTTTGGAAGGTGTTCTGAGATTTCCAATCATCCCTAGAAATAAAATCACAGCTCCTGTCTCACCTTCCGTTGAAGTGTTTTCACACTTTAGGGAATTGCTTACTGCCACCTGAATGTGGAATTGGGTGGGTGTTCAGTTTCAAACTGGTGCCGCTCACAGCTGTCTTCAGGACTTCAAAAAGGTGTCAAAGTGGCATGGGAAGGTGTTTCTGAGGACACATTGCGGGATCCTCTTTGCTCTCCAAGCCATGGGGCCCCACCTGTGGATTTCCCCGAGGGAAGATGCTCCCAGGACCTTCTCCTGAGAATGGAGTGGATGCACAGTACCGTTGCCCTGGCAGGGAGAGGGAAGCAGGGTACCATGGAAACAGCTTCCTTCCTGAATTTCACCGTAACAGCAAGAGGAGGAGACTTGTCTTTCTGGAGCCGAAGCAACATAGTGAAATAGCATGGGTCTTAATGAAATACGGTCGGGGATGTAGCTCAGTGGTAGCACACTCGCCTCAGAGCCACAAGGTCCTGCGTTTGGTCCTTGGCACTTCTAAACAAATAAGATGAAACTGGGATTGGATTCCAGCCTCATTTACAGTGACCTTGCAATCAGCACATTAGCCTTTCTCCATTTCTTTTCTTTACACGCTCCCCACGCACGCATGCACATTCATACTCGTGCATGTGTGCATGTGTGCGTGTGTATGTGTGTGTGTGCATGAGGAAGCTGAGGCAATCTTAGGTATTGGTCCTCACCTTTCACCTTGTTTGAGGCAGGATCTCTTTGTTCTTCGAGGCTTGCTACACTAGGCCAGATGCCCCAGCTGCCACCAAGGGCTCTCCTGGCTTCACCTGTTTTGACATAACAGCACAGCGGTTACAGATGTACCCTGCCACACCTGGTTTTTCTAAAGAATCAAACTCAGGTCCTCACAGGACAAGTGCTTTTTCCATCGAGCCATTTCCCCATCTTAGTCTCAGTTTCTTGATCTGTAAAGTGGGCATCACCCACACCACCTAAGCTAGCTGTCAAGATGCAGTGACAGGCTGCGTGTCAGTTTCTCCTCGTCAGTTTCCTTCCATGGTTACAAAATTCTAGCAGGGACCCCAAGTGGGCAGAAAGAGCTGATGTGGCTTCTTTAATCCCTAGTGTTCTCAGCCAAGCATATGGGAACCATCAAGGCAGATGCTGGAGATGACAGCAATCTTTAGCCCCCAAGTCCCTAATGAGAGGCGCTCAGCTGCCTGTGACAGTAGTCAGGTCTTGCTGGATGGAGATGCTTAATTTCGAGCTGCATCATAGCCCAGTTATAATTGGGGCTGACATCACCTCAGGATGAGTTTTCCAAAACATTCTCCATCCTTAATATTAAACCACACACACTGATCTATAGGTAGGTAGGTAGATAGATAGATAGATAGATAGATAGATAGATAGATAGATAGATAGATGTAACTTTTTAAAGAAGAACCCACCCACCCTCCAGCACTCTGATGGTCCTCCAACCAAATAACCTCAGGGAAACCCTATATCTTTCTGAGTGTGCAAAGGACCCACCATCAGAAGCCCCACCTCTGCCTCCAACCCACTAGAAGACTTTGTCCCATGACAACACAGCCACGTAGGCATTCCGTAATCACTGTGCTAATGACAATGCTATCTCGGCTTTTGTTCATCGATGACAGTTCCATTATTGATTTTGTGATCCTCGCATATTAAGCAGATAAAGTCACAACTAACGTGTAGGCGACGAGTTTGCCTTGGGTGTCTGCCTCAGATGGGAGCTGATTTCTCTCCAGTATTAATAGCCACACCATGCCATTTCAAGATTTCAGTGAGCTAATGTGACATTTCTCTTTTGTTCCCGTTTGTTTGTTTTGTTTTGTTTTTAGGGTCAAGTTGTGTTCCGGAACGGAGAGAGAATGGGAACCATTAAATTTACTCAATTTCAAGGTAGGCTTTTTGATGCTTATTCTTTCCAGCTGACGGCATTTATATTCAGGGATGTTGTGTTTCTGCAATAAAAGGCATCAGAAGAGATGGAAATCTGATATGAGATTCCAGATAAAACAAGAGTCGATAGGAAGCGCGTCCCCATGAGAGCATGAGTTACAGCTATGTGAAAAATTGTTTCTCAAATGCCTAGCTCCCCAAGCCTACCTTACCCCCCTGTAACTCCTAGACTCTCAGAAAGGGGAGCATGGGTAAGTCGATAGCACTACGCCGAGAAGGCTGCATCACTTCAGGATTTGATCACAGAAGTGTTCAACAGACCCCAAGACAGGCCAATGTAAAGATCCCCGCATCTTCATCCCCCAGCCAAAGCCACTGCCCGCCCTTTGCCAGTCTTATGTTGCCTTGGCTCACCCCCACCTGACCACTTTTTGTTAGCCATTGTAAAGCCACTCCTAGACATTAGCTCATTTCAATATATAAATCCTTCGGCGTGCATTTCTTCTGGAGGACATAGCCGCTGTACCTACAGGAGCGTTTCACAAGTTCTTAATGTCTTTCCATGCCCCATCTATCAGTCCTCCAACCATTGCAAGCTGACAGTTTAATGGAAAACCCTCACAAGGTCCAACAATCACACAAGTCCAGTGTGTCTCCTTAGCCTCAGTTTTATTACACCCTCCACTTCCTCTCTGCCCCCCTCCCCCATGCACCGCTTTTTGTTTACCACTTGATGTTCTGCAGGAACCAATCCGTTTGGTGGATTTGGCTGCTGCTACCGGAGTCAAAGTGGGGCTTAGAAACCACCCCAGCCGTGTTCCATGTGTGGCGAGAACACAGTTCAGAGAGGCCTGGTAGCTCATCAGAGTCCTCGGGGCACATAGGGGAGCAGGGCTGGACACTCCTTGAGACAGTTGCCTCTGTTTGGCCCAGTGTGGTCCTTATGATTGTGGTTAGCCCGCCCCACTGGAGAGACCTTCTGTAAGAGCGCTTCTTCTTGGCGTCTTGATGAGAAGGGAAGCAGATCCCACAGTCATTCCAGGGAAAGCCAGAATTAAAGTAAGCTCTTCAGATTCTTTCTGACGAATCCCACCAGACTCCCGATCAGTCTGGAGAGGTGTTTCTCAGGCTGCCTCCTCCAAATGCGACTGCATAGTTTGCTCATTCATCTTCCCAGGGCAGGTAATTGAAACGCATGTCAGCTCTCTAGCGTGCACAAAAGGTGTCATCTTAGGCAAATGTAATTATTTTCCCATTTGTTAAGTCTTCTTCATTGGCTGAACAAAGTAAGCAGCCTAGCGAATATGCTTGTTTTTTGAATGATGGCAACTAAATCCTTTTGTCACGTTTCTAGTTCTCAAATTATATCCCTCGCCCAAGGTGCTTTGTAAGATGTGGGTTCCCTGATCGCAGAGGTGCATGCTGATTTTATCGCCTTCTTCTTTCTCGTATGTTAAGCTTGGCATCAACTTCAGCAGCTGTGGGTTGAGCATACCTGAACTCATAGGGCAGACAGCACAGCAAACAGTAAGGACCGGGTTTGTGGTCCTGCCCAGAACAAATCAAGCAGCATCTCTCTAGAAGCAGTGGCTCCTCCTCCTAACAAACCAGGAGTAGGGCCTGTTGTCAGAGAAGTTAATGCTTCCATTTCTGGGATCAACCCAGAGCCATGATGGCGACTAGGTACAAATACCCAGAAGCCTTCACTTTGGACAAAATACCTCCAAAGAATGTTGACTTTCCTCCCCAAAGGTAATAGCAGCTCCAGCCTCAGCTACCCGGGTAGAAACCTACTACTGCCCATTCATGTCCCTCTCCTCTCCCTTCCCTGTTGCCCCCATCACCATATCCTAGACCCTCCTCCACGTAGCTCATGTGTATGTGCCCTTCCCTGCTGGGCAGTAAGCTCTGCACCCTAGATGGCTGGTGAGACCATCCTGCAGAGCCACGCCCACCCTGGCTGTGCCCATTTCCAGTCCTGCCCAATTCCTGCTCATCCTCCACCCACTCTGCCTTCTCCTGAGCTCTGTGTGGATGGAAATGAATATTGGAGAAGTAGCTTTTTCCTTCCCTTTAAGAGAAAAAAGATTCCCAGTAACTGCCTCTTCTAAGCAGCACTGGGAATGTGTAGCAGGGAGGAAGCCAAGCAGGGCGTGATTAGGCCTTGTTTGGCGTTCCCATAGAAGGCCCGGCATCTGCTCCCAGCAGCCTGCCTTCATTAGGCCCGTTTGTGAGACTGACGGATGGTGGCTTCCTTGAGATATAAAGGACAGCCTCTGGGGCTGGTGTCTGCACACCTCATCTAAAGGGATGGGATCTTCCAGGCTCTTAATGCTGTAATTGCCATTCATAATGTACCTCAAGCAGCAGAAGCCCCTCCTCTCCAAGCACACCCTTAATTACCGCCTGGTCTTCTGGATGCACAGATGCGGACACAGCGTCTCCGGTCCCCAGCGTCTGCCTGGTGCTTTGCTGTGCCCTCTAGGGGAACACCAAGCTGGATCAGACACAGTTCCTGCCCCCAGTCCGGGGACTTCATAATCTCTCTGGCCAAATGTCAGCGCCCATAAAGACGGGAAGATGTGTCCCAGAACCTACTAGAGAACTCTCAGAACAGTTTGGCTCTGATTGGAGACTCCTGAGGCTGGTTTTTAATGTCCTTTCCTGTCTCATGACACACACTGTCGTGCCCTTCACCACCCACAGTCTGAAAGGCCCCATGGATTCAAACATTGGAGTCCCCTGAACTTCAGCAAACTCTAGCAGGGTCGTGGGTCAGCAGGGACAGGACACTAGTGAAGGCGGACTTACTGGGACCAGGGTGTTGTCCCAGCCTTTACTGTCCACAAGGAACCCCCTCAAGGAAGGGGGCCCAGAAGATAGAAGGCATTGTGCTTAAATAGAATTGCAGATTCTGTGTGTTTCAAGGAGCCCTGACTCTCCTCGTCTCTGCTTGATTACCTCCAGGGATGGGCAGCTCATTCCCCTCATGTGAAAATATCGTTGTTTTCCAGGCGGTGTAGCCTAATCGCTCTGAAATTTCATTTCAGGATTCATTGAAAAATAGTGAAATAAAAGACAGTCGTGTCCCTTGCTGTGAAAGTGACCGAGTATTCAGTGACCTGCTGCAGTCGTTTGTCTGGCTAGGTGGCTGGCATGGGGGACTGTCACGACAGCTACCGGTAGCTTCTCTCCCATGGCCATTCTCAACAATGACCACAAGTGTGGCCTTGCCTCACACGCCTCGCTGGCACACGAAAGACCCTCTGGCTTGTTCATACCCCTGTTCCCCTCACTTACCCCGTACTCCGCTTCCCCAGTGGGTGACCCACACCTTCATTGCTTAGTGAGAATATTGCCTTTGTGTGTCCTCCCCCAACGTGAACTGTGTATATCTTGAGTTTGCCTCAATGCCACGGGCTTATATGGCTTTTGGGCTTTCCCTGTTTAGTGGTTGCTATTGTTTTACACTCAGCACACGGTTTTTAAATATACCTCTGATTCCTTGGTGGGAGCGCTTCACTGTCTCCATGGATACATCCATCCTGCACCCACCCCCCAGTTACAAGCACCAGCTTATCTTAAACTTGGTATCCTCATGAATAATAAGGCCTTATATATATCCCCTTATGGATTCAACTGGGTCTTCTGCAGGCCCTTGGGTCGGAGACAGTGTGCACCTTAAATGTGCATACGTACGTCAGACTTCTGTGACCATTGCTTCCTGCCAATAGTGTCGGGATGCCTATGTCCCTCTTTCCTGCCTGTGGTGTTCCCTAATCCCTCTCTCCCTCCTCTTCTTTTCCTCCTTCTCCCTCTTTCTTTCTCCCCTCTCCATAACTAAGTTATGCAGTGGCTTTCAGGGTCAGCTCCCTAACATGTTAAGTCTCTGAGCCATTTGCTAGCTGACAGTTCTGACCCTCTGACCCTCATTAGCTTTAGACTTCAAAAGTGCCACCTGGTCTGCCTCTGCTCTGTAAATTTCAGGTCCTTATGGAGCAGAACTTTTAAGTTTAGGTGTGCACACCCCCATACTCCCCCCATGATAAGGTCCTCTGCTTTGCATTTTTTAAATTTTTTGATAGTTGGGTCTTCCTCTTTTTGCGTTGTTTTCTTTGAGACCATCTCCACAGTTCAGGCTTTCAGGAACTGATTTTGCAGCCTAGCCTGTAGCCCACACCAAACTTGTGATCCTTCTGTCTCTAGCTCCTAAATTCTAAATTACAGGGATTCACCACTCTAGCAGGCCAATAATTTAACTTCGACACATATGTTTGCCTCCTTCAAACTAGATTCAAGTAAGAATGGGCATTTGGGGGATGAGGTAAAGACATGTCACTTGGAACACAGGGGGACGGGAGAGAGACCATGTCACAGGGAAAATAGGGGAACGAGAGAGAAACCATGTCACAGGGAGCATACGAGGACAGGATAGGGACCTGTCAAATGGAATATAGAGCCAGCTTATTCTCCTACCTGGAGGATGCAGCTCAGGGAGGAGGCCATGTCACTTCCTGATAAAGCCTTGGTGCAACTGACTCCTGGACACTCTTTGGCTCACAGCCAGAAATTATTTTCAAACTGGACATTTTTCAGCATCCAAATTATTGCCAATGGGCTCTGTTTTCTCTAGGTTCCAAAATGCAAGGTTTAGGAAGAAAAATAAGAGTGATAACGCACCTTTTAAAGAGAGTGTGAGAAAAACTAGGATTGTTCTGGTTCATAATGTTTTTAGCCTCTAAGAGCTAGAAAATTAAAGCCAGGCAGTGGTGGTGCACGCCTTTAATCCCAGCACTTTGGAGGCAGAGGCAGGTGGATCTCTGAGTTCGAGGCCAGCCTGGTCTACAAGAGCTAGAGTTCCAGGACAAGCTCCAAAGTTACAGTGAGACCCAGTCTCAAAAAACAAAAAAGAACCAGAGATTGTCCATACTGAAAGCCCAGTGGCTCTCCACGCCATCTTTGTGATAGGGTCTGCTTTGGGAGCTTTTAAAAAACACTACCCTGCCCCACAATCCACTTCTTAACGTCTGGGGTTCTATGATGAATAGGCTGGTACCCAGAAATCTGAAAGTTTCAGAACCTCGGGCCTCTAAGGCCCCACTAAGGCCGAGAACCACCAGAACTGCTCAACGCTACTGGAGAAAGAGCTGACAGCAAACACAGCCAAGCATGGGGACAGGGGACCAGCCAGTGACAGCCATTGTAATGACCCCTACCCCTGCTGGGATAGTCTTGTTCCAGGCTGTACACAGACACCCTTGTCTGTGGGTTCTGATTTAAAAGACCCAACACGGATCTGTAGAATTGCCACATGCTTTTAGGGTAGAGGACCAGGCTGAAAATCTGGAAGTGCTGGGCCAGTGATATGGCTCAGTGGGTAAAATCACTTGCCGTTGCTGACAGCCTGAATTTGCCACCCAAAACCCACTGTGGAAGGAAAGAACTGACCCCCAACAATTGATCCTGATCCTTACACACCTACACACTAATCATAATAAATAAAAGACTTTTGCCACAAGTGTTGGCTTCATGTCAGGCTGACACATAGCCAGTGGATGGAAAAAACAAAAAGGGGCAAGCATCTTGTACACGCTTGTGATCCCAATGGCTAGGCAGGCTGAAGCAGGAGGACCACAAATTCAAGGCCAGTCTTGGCAACTTAGAAGTTCAAAGCCAGCCCGTGCAACTTAGTGGGACCATGTTAAAAACAAAATAAACTTGGTTGGGGATGAGGAAAGCGTGAAGGAGAGACATCGGTTGCAGTAAGAGAACGTATGGAGTGTCTTGAGTCCAGCAAAGCTCACTCGCTCTCTTCATGGGTTAAATAACTACCAGTTCCTGGTAGTTGAGCCAGTGGTGAGGTGCTTGGTAAATGTTCTGAGACAGGCTCTCAATATGTAGCCCAGGCTGGCCCTGACCTTGCTATTCTCCTGCTGCAGCCTCCCTAGTACTGAGGCGGCAGGTACATACATGCACACTGTATGTTTTACATCTTCGTGTCTCCAGCCCCCAGCTTGGAGCCTGGCCCATTGCAAGTGCCTGACAAACTCAGGGACTTAGTGTAACACTTCCGTGACATTAAAGATGCCTCAGGCCGCCCTAATCAAGGGTGTGGAAGTAACTCTGACTTTGACCTGCCTGTGGAAAATTATTGATGGTTTGAGCCCCTGAGCTGGGCTCAGCATGCAAATAAGTACTCGATAAATGGAGGCAGGATGATGGGCAGCCCTGCTCAGCATGGGCAGGAGAAGTATCCTGAAGCAGAAGCAAGGCAACCCTATCAGGTGCTCCTTGGGCACTGGCCCATGTAACTCCAAACCCTTCCTTTGCCTGTCTGAGGCCCCATCTCTTCTCTCTGGACAGGGGAATTAGGTCATGGTTCCAATCACGCAATACAGAGACTTGCTAGGTCCTGGAGCCTCCCAGTATTACCTCCTGAGAGAAACTATGGTGATTATGATCTTCGTGGGAAGTTGATTATTTCATTTCCATGGGGCAGTGCATACGGCGGGTTGTATGAGTCTGTAGCGGACTGTGTGACTGTGGGTGCCATGGGGTCCCTGCAGTGCCGCTTCCCCAGTCCTGAGGGTTTGTTCCAATGGGCCTGCATATTTCATGCACTGCCTCCCCCTGCTGAATAAACAAATCAGGGCCTCCTCCTCCTGGTGATGGAAGCTGACTGGGGAGCCCATGAGACTCAGAACTTGCAAAGGTGACAACGGGAACCCGGAGCCACCTACAGAGTGTGTTAATATGACATTTAAGACCTAGGTGATCCAAGCAAGCAGCAGCCACCTGGGCGGTGTGAATCCCCTCCCCTGTGACTTTTACCGTTCTCGTTCCCTGAAGTCTAGGAAGCAGGCAGAAGTGTGGCCTAGGAAATCCTCCAGTCTGCCTCCCGAATGCTTACAAGGGATGAGCAGGGCTTCTGTACTTCTGCAAACTCAGTTCAGACTCTGTCTCCCTGGAATCCCTTTGGGTGCCTTTTATAAGCTCCGGACACTTGGCTGGCTGGAGTCTGCAGCTTCGGGGACCCACCTGCACCTTGGTGGCTTTAGAGCAGTAGGTGAGCTTCTCTAGGGGTGAGCCATGGAGCCAGCCCCTCTGGAGCCAGGCACAGAGCCATCACTCAGAAATTCCATCAAGGCACCATAGTCAGGAAGAGCAGGAGCCATGAGAAAAGCCCAGGGTTGGAACTGAGCTCCGATCCTAGTGCTGCTGGGGCCTTAGACAAAGCCATGGCCAACTCTCAAGACTTAGTTTTGCTGCCAGCATAGCAGCACTAAGAGCCCCTTCACCACGCACTGAAGGTACCATTATCTGTTACTGTAACAAAATACCTGAGGCTGAGTATTTTCTAAAGAAAAGAGACTTGTTTGGCACACAGTTCAGCCCTCCCATCAGATCACTCTCACAGAAGAAACCACAACCCATTTAGAATGGCCTCCATGTCATTAGAAAGGGACACCTCCAGTGACCCAAATGCCTCCCACCAGGCCTCTTCTTAAAAGTCCCACCACCTCAACACCATTTGTCACCCAGTGTCCTATGTTATTTGGAAAAAGTAAACCTTTTTTTCCTGATACCTTCCTAAGCGAGTCATTGCCATCTTTACCCTTGACAATGGCCAATACAGTGAACTAAAGCCAAGAAATAATAAGGAAGATGAAGGCATCCAGAATTGACCAATGAGACAGGAAAATACACTGAACAGGCATGCAGGGAAACAAGAGTATCGGGGTGCTGCTCAATGTCTCGAGAGAGCAGCCTGGCTATTGAACCATCCTGGTTCTGCCTCAGGATGCATTCGCAGGCTGGTCCTGTCCAGAATGAAGGAAGAGTTGGTCCCCACTACCTACAGCTGGTGGAATGCCTACAGTGCTTTGGGGTCCTCACTTATCAGGGTCTTCAGGAGATTGTGGATGCAGCCCAGGGGAGATAGAATAAAGTTCAGGGGATCTGGGGGCTGGCATCAAGGGAATGGTCTGTCTGTGCCCTCTGTCTCCTAAGTTGTCCTGAGACAGAGGAAGAAGTAGTCCCTGCTGTCCTGAGATAAAGCCAACCAAGCAAGGGAAGTCACCATTGAGCAGGAAGGAGGGGCGATCAGGTAGAGTCCCTTTGGTGGAAATGGGCTTCCCATCTTGAGGGATGCGGCACTGGGGACACCTGCTAAGATACCAGCCCAGGACAGTGGCAAGCTTTGTGATCCTAACTGGAGACATGTGAGAAGGGGAAACTACAGACAGCCAGGGTCCATGAGAGCCCCTAGACACGAGCCTGGGACCCCAGCTGACGGGCCTCTGTCTCTCGTTCTCCACAGACAAAAAAGAGGTGAAGGTGGGCGAGTACAACGCAGTGGCTGACACACTGGAGATCATCAACGACACCATCAGGTTCCAGGGTAAGGCTCGCGGACTTCCCGGAGGGCGCGCCATGCACTCAGCACTTTGTGAGGTCAAGAGAGCCTCCTCAACACAACTACTCACTCACTGAGCACAGACCCCCACTCACTCTGTCCAGCTCCTGGGGCGAACCTGTGGAGTTTGTCTTCTGTTTCTGCCTTTTCTATGACCACCATTGCTTTATATTGAAAGAGACCAGAGCTCCTTTCTGAGTTCTGTTTCTCTCTAAATTCCTGCTGTCAGCCAGGATCTGGCATGTTGGAAACTTGGTAGTTAAAGAAAAAAACTATAACATCAAGAAGATGTATGAGTAAATGGATACATAGATGCATGGGTGAGAAGGTGGGTAAATGGATGAGTGGATGGATATGGATGAATGTGTGGGTCGGTGGATACATGGGTGAGTGAATGGATGGATAAAAGAATAGGTTGGACCAGCTCGAGCAGTGGCTCAGAGTGGTAGGAGCGCCTAACGCTGAGTGCCTAGTGCCAAGGTCGCAGGTTGGAATCCTGCTTGCGACTGTCGCTAGTCATATAGACATGATCTATATGCTGAATCGATAGTGAAATTGGCGATATCGCTGCATTAATAATCGAAAAAAAAAAGAATAGGTTGGTGAATGGTGGCTGAGTATATAAGTAGATAGGACAGATAAAAGCCTGGAAATGAGTTGGGTGGGTATATAGGTAAGAGGGTAGATAGATAGATATGGATAAATGGATGAATGCAGGAATACATAAGTAACTGGATGCATAGATGGATACATGGATGAACTAGTAGGCCTGCATGGATATATGGATAGCTGCATGCATGCATATATGCAACAGATATGGATGAGTAATTAGTGACGAAAGCATAGATGCGCGGAGGGACACGGGGATAGGTAGACTGGACGAACGGCCTAGTCTCTGGGTAGCGGTCAAGGAAACTGGAACTCTGTGGCACCCAGACGGTTTTGCTTAAATCATATTAGGTCATCAGGAATTTTTTCTGTGCCCAGAGTTAATCATTAAACCCAAGACCACCAGACAGAGCTCTCTTATGGTGCCTTAGGTGGGACTTGGTCTTGTTCATCTATGGATCTATAGAGTTCAGCTCCTAGAACATCGCCTAGTCCAGCCTAGTCTATGGAGCAAGTTCCAAGACAACCAGGGATACACAGAGAAACCTTGTCTGGAAAAACCAAAAAGAAAAAAGAGCTCAGAAATGGTGTCGCCCCAAATTCACACCGCCTGTGAAGGACACAGCCTGTCCTAACCTCTAGAGTCCTGGTATCATGAGAGATCTGTCTGCTCCTAGACTGGGGGGAGAGGGGGCTTTGGAATAGGATTCTGGGTACTGAGCTCCTGATAGGGTGCCAGCCCAGCACGCAGGAGGCCCAGGCTCTGCCCCCAGCACTGGGGAAGACAATAGAGAGAAAGTATCAAGTATGAAATAAAGAGAAGACACAGGCTGATAGCAAAGTGCATTTTTGCTGTGGTTCCAGGATTTAGAAATGCATCTTGCTCTGTGCTGTGTCCTTAAGACATCCATGAAGGGGCCCTCTCCGCAGTTCTCCATCTTCTCTCAGAAATCTGCCTGGCCAAAAAGCTTCAGTTCCTCCAATGTTGGGACACCTTGGTGCCTGTCCCCAGGCTGTGTCCCGGGGGGCAGCCTTCCTTCTCATCTGGTGACCGCCAGCCACTCTTCTCACCCTCCAGCAGTTGCGTCCCCCTCCCCCCCTCTAGGAAGCATCTCCTGACTCCATCCCAGGGAGCTGTTCTCCGCTGCCTGCTGGGTACTCACCCCAGGCTGCATCCACAGGAACTGTTTGCCCCATAAGCTTTAGGACCAGGCAGATCTGGGTCTCAGTCCTGCCAGCCAGCCAGTTACTAGCTCTAGAAGTCACAAAACACCTAGAAGACTGTTCAGCCCACCACCTATAAGGGTGATGGATGAGTCGATTGAGAAGGCTCTAATATTTATCTTATTTATAGTGTGTAGATAAGCTGAGTGTCCATACATTAAAGCCTCCATCTGTGCATCTCTTGTCTCCGCATCATCCTGAAGCCAGCATTCAGAAATTGGTGTTGTCTCCAATTGCTCTGCTCTTTCCCCAAGGCTGCACCCCACCCCCGAGGGCAGAGACTGTATCTTGTTCATTATGTATCCTTAATGTCCAGCATCAGGCCTGACTGATGGGAGGTGATTCTCAATGGTGGAGGGACGAATGAGGAATGAACGAAAACAAAACCCAGGGCTGCATGCAGCACAGTTGCTCAGCATCTCCATCAGGCTCCCGTGCTTCTAGCTGAGATGCGCTTAGTGGAGGTGCCGTAGAGAAGGGAGCTGGAGAGAGGAAGCTGTGTGTGAAGAGATGGTGTAGGAGGAGATGGTGAAGTTGTAGCTGAACGATAGACCCAAACTCACTAGTAATCATAGCGTCATTGATCCAGGTCTCAGGGCCTTGAGAGGGGCTTATTTCCAGCCAGGAACCCTAAGGACTGTCCTTGAGTTTGGGAACAGGAAGACCCCTGAGCCAACCCCAGCACAGCACATTCTGGGATGGCAGGGGGGTATAGAAGGAAGTTCCTGGATATGGAGCTCTGGCTTCTGGAAGTGGAAAATGCTGTCTGTCTGTCTGCCTTGGGCTTCTCCTCTCATGGATCTCTCTGTCTGTCTGCTTCTCTCTCTCTCTTTCTCACTCCCTCCCTCCTTGAGGCTTTTCCTTAACACTCTGGACCATCTCTTAGATGGATCTTTTAGAACCCGCAGTTTTTCTAGGTCTCTTAGACAGAGATCTCCACTGTCCCCCCTGACTGTCTTTGCACACATTTGAACTTGCAAGCACAGGTTTCCAGCCCAAGTGAGGCGGCTTGTCCTCAACTCCACTGCTGTCTGCCTGTCCCCTAGCTTTGTCTCCTGAAAATGGAGGCCAAACTGAGGCTCTACCACCGGGTCACCACCATCCTTGACAGGCCTCCAGTCGTGGCCACTCCTCTGCATCTGGCAGATTTCACTTCTGTCTGCTGGAGAGAAAGGTCTCGATGGTTTATAATTTCACAGCAGACACCTGTCTTGAGATAGCACATGAGAGAAGAGGATTTTCAGGAAGCCAGGGTGGGGGAGCTCCTGCATCCCTCCATCCCAGACCAGCCCGTACAAGGTCACCTAAGAGAGTCAACAGGTAGCCCTGCAGGACAATGCATTTGTTCTGAGCCTCTCAGTGCCCACCCCCTGAGTTCCTTGTGTCCTTGAAGAATGAAGCAGGCAGCCTGGCAGGCACAGAGAGAAATGGAACCCCATAGCTTCAGCCTGGCTCTGGCTCCATGTGAAAGGGGGTTAGCTTCCACCTCCCACAGTTAGCCCGTCTGAGGAAACAGAAAACCAAAGAGCTTTTGTGATAATGACCTTGAGGCTGAGAATCTGCAGCTGGAGCACATATCTGTCACCCTAGAACTGACAGGCCAGGTGTCTGCCCTAGTGAGCAAGATCATTTATCATGTTCAGGTAGGAGCGGAGTCCTTGAGACCCATGCCAAGTTCTTTGCCACCACTTCCCCACCTCCCAACCCCCGCCCAGTGGCACCCAGAGGTACCTCTCTGCCTTCCCAGACATGGTTACCTTCGGGGATAAATGGTGATGGTTTTTCAACAGCGTAATTAGACCAAATCAAATTCTAGCCTTCTAATGGCTGTTAAATGCATCACAGACCCCTTATTGATTCTATTTAGAGAAAGAAATAAGTCCTGGCTCAGGCTCCTGCTGGGCAGGCTGGGCAGTCACAAGAGTCTCTCACCCAGTGGGTCAACAGGCCTGGTGTGGGGTACAGGTGTTGTGTTTGGCCAGATACGAAGGAC
The DNA here is from genome assembly GCF_982192425.1 of Myodes glareolus. Lineage (NCBI taxonomy): Eukaryota > Metazoa > Chordata > Mammalia > Rodentia > Cricetidae > Myodes > Myodes glareolus. The sequence goes on from NC_142041.1 coordinate 28,605,007, forward strand.
ACAGAGGCTGAACGTACTTGAAAAACGACTGCACTAGGATCTGATAATTTCTCCTTGACCTTGCAGGGTCTGAGCCACCCAAGGACAAGACCATCATCCTGGAACAGCTGCGAAAGATCTCCCTTCCGCTGTACAGCATCCTGTCGGCCCTCACCATCCTCGGCATGATCATGGCCAGTGCCTTCCTCTTCTTTAACATCAAGAACAGGAACCAAAAGTAAGCAGCCCTGCTCCGTACTGGGAGAATGCTTTCTGGATGGACCAGGTCCTTGCTCCACCATCAGCATGAAGCATGTATGTGTTGGGGAAGCCCCTACATGTGTCCATAGGACATGGGGCCTTTGCCATTGTCCCCCAAAGCCACAATGTATTACCCACAGACTTGTAGGGAGCAGGGCAATTCCAGGGAATGGATTTTGCTCTGATGTTGCTTCTTTTTCTGCTTGCCAAAGAGGAACTTGGAGGCTTCGAGCTCTGATTGTTTGTTTGTTTATTTGTTTGTTTAAGTAATTGCTTAGGTCAAACCCATTTCCTGAAAAGTAAATGCAATTCACCTGGTGTCTTTTTCCTAAGCATCTGCAATTTACACAGCGACCCAAACCAGTCCTGAGTGAGGGCTGCGTCTAGTAGCATTTGGCTCAAGACCTCAAGACCTAGGCACATAGTCTTTTCTCCGTGCCCTACAGCCTTCCCACACATCTAAGGAGATCTTAGAGCTGCAAACTGCCTCACCAGATTAATTCTCTAAATTTTCCCCTCGTGGCCAAATCATTCAATTGCCCGAATGATTTATACGGCTGGCTCAGCCATTGAAAAAATCTACAAAAACTGTGGGAACTAAATCTCCCTCCCTTCTCTCTTCCCAATCACACTTTCGCAAACCGCCTCCTCCAGGAAGCACTCCGAGCCTAAGACTGATTCACTCCTAGACCTGCAGAACACAAAGAAAATATCTGGGAACAACTGGTCATGGCTACAGGCTACAAAAGAACTATTCCAAGCCAGTTGTGCTCAGAGGGTCAAGGGTCTCTGGGTTGGGTAGAAAGCCTAGCCCTCCTGGGGCTATCTCAGCACTGATTTGCTGGGCCCTGGGAATGCCTTTCACCTGTAGTCGGTGAAGAGGAGGACAGAAGATGGCAGGAGGCCCAGCTGCCCAGCTCCTGGGGCAAGGGCTGTGACTGAGGTGTTGCTACCCCTGTCCCCCTTTGCATATCGAACAATGGGAGTTTTCTTGGTGCTCCAAGGGAGGCTCAAGGCCTGATGAGCAGTCTCTGAGGAAGCCTGGATACTCACTGCAGGGTTCTGCAACATCCCCACTCAGGCAGGAGAGTGTGGTATGAGCGCCACCCTCCTCACTACGATCCTTAGATTCAACTCGTATTCCCAATCCTGGCCCCAAATCCTAGAAACTGGAAGTTCAGATAGATGAAGCTGTTGTAGCGAGTGTCCCTTGAGAAGTGATAGGTAGGAAAACTTGAGGAAGAAGGTGGGAAAATGCTCAGCTATTGGAGTCCTCTCCAGAAGTAGCGAGGTAACAACCTGAAGCAGAATAGTTCGGGGGCGGGGCGGGAGGGGCATTTCCCTCATCCCTGAAGACTTAGCAGCAGCGCTCGCCCTGGGTACTTGGAAGATGCTGTGTGACCCAGTGTCTCTTACCCACCAGGCTGATCAAGATGTCAAGTCCCTACATGAACAACCTCATCATCCTGGGCGGAATGCTCTCCTACGCATCCATCTTCCTCTTCGGCCTCGATGGATCCTTCGTCTCGGAAAAGACCTTCGAAACACTCTGCACGGTAAGCCCTTTGGTATGTGCCAGTCAGACGTGACATAAAGATCTCTCGGTGACCTTGTCCTCAGACAAAGCTGTGTGGAAACACAGGGATGGGGCAACAGGTCTGCAGCCAGGCCAGAAAGGCGTTGTTGAACTGCGGTGAGCGTAGACAGTGGCTGTCCCACTGAGATGGCCGTGTGACAGGCCAGTGCCAGGTAGCGGCCAACACAGAAAGGAGCAAAGACTAGAAAGGGGCAGAAGAGCCCGGCCCCCCACCAGGTTTAAAAGCATCAGCACCCAGAGCCACAGAGCAGGGAGAGGACTCATCCTCAGCCTGCTGGCTTTGGTGTGGTGACCTGGAGTCCGAGATAAGCTGCTGTCTTATTCCCTCTGTTGGTGATGTTTCAAAACAATCTCTTCATTACTGCTCAACTCAGGGATCTGTTAGGAAGTGTTTTTCCCCCAAATCATCCTTCCTGAAAGTGTGTGTGTGTGTGTGTGTGTGTGTGTGTGTGTGTGTGTGTGTGTAATGTGAAGGAAGTTATGTGAATGTGTGTGTACATTGATGCATATGTGTGTACATGTGTGTATGTCAAAGGTAAGGAGTATATACATGTGTGTGTGAAAATATGTGTGTAGATGGGTATGTACATGTGTGAGTGGATAGATACGTATATATGTATACATGTGTGTGTGTGTGTGTGTGTGTGTGTGTGTGTGTGCAGGTGAAATTGTACGTGTGAGTGAGGGTTGGGCAGGTGAGGTGTGTGTTGGTGAGTACAGAGGCCAGAGATCAGACTTGGGTGTTGCTCCTTGGAGCCATCCCTTTAGACTTTCAGACAGAGTGTCTCACTAGAACTTGAGGCTTGCCAGCTAAACTAGACCAGCAAGTCTCAGGGACCCGTCCATCTCCCCCTCTCCAATGCTGGATCCCAGACATGTGCCACCATGCACATGTTTTTTATGTGAGTTCTTACAAAACAAAACAAGCAAACACAAAAAACTGGGTGAGGCTTTGGGTTCTTTGCAGCCATCCAGGGCCATCACTGGTCCTGCTGTGCCTCTCAAATAACTGGAGTGGGTGGGGGCATCAGCGCATCAGTATTAATGGATGATGGATGGGCAGTCCTACCTTGTGGCTGCTTCTGCATGGTGTGAGAGTAAGGTGACCCTCTGCAAAGCCACCTCTTCCAGGTCCTGCCTACTGCTCTGAAGCTTCAGGTCACCCACCGGCCGTGAATAGGATAGCAATGGGGAGTGAAGGATGCACTAGAGAGCATCCTAAAACATGTGCATAAGCATGCACACACATGAACACACACATACACAGAGACACCATATGTCAAACTTTTTAGGATCACACATGTCCCCTGCTGCGGGGGCAGCACCGGAAAAGCCTAAAGCTCCAGGTAACAGTGCCCCATCCCTGCTGTTCCCAAGTCAGCAATGTCCTGCCCTTCTTGGACGTTATCTTGGCCTGTGCTGAGCGCATCAGAGGGTAGAAACCTAGCTAGGTGCCGGGTGCGCTGCCCTGAGGCACCTCACTAAGTACCTGCGAAAGAGCAAAAATGCCCTAAACTTTTGCTCCAAAGGGTTTAGAGCCCTGCCCTCCCCGAGTCCAGGAACCATGATGATAACAATAAGAAACTAGTTCTAGAATCCTCCTGGAGACCTCTAGGCTGTACACTGACCCAATCCGTCACTGTTGAGGGACCTGCCTCTGTCCAAGTCTCCCGCAGAACTGTACCCCTGGTTCTACAGCTGCCCCAGTCCCTTCTGGGGTTGTGCTGACCCCTTGGCATTGCCTCCAGTGGGGGAGCCGAGTCCTGGATGCAGAGAAACTCTGAGAGTTGGCATCCAGGAGCGTTCCTTCTCAGAGGTAGGCCCTCCATACATGTCACCCTGTACCCTACCCCTGAAGGCACTTCCCAGCTGGGGGTTTTCTGGGATTTGACCTGAATTCTTCAAGTGCTAATGACAGGCTAGGGAGCTAGGGAGCAAGGAAAGGGCCATCCCCACACTGGGGCTTTTTCCTTAATGAAGCCTGACATTCTATTCTGGGAGTCGCGCTCATTTGTGTGAGAGGAAGGTCGTCCTGGGAAGCCCGGGGAGGCGGCATGAATAAATCATGACGTGCTTTACAAATCGACCTCAGCCTGAGCTCCAGGGCTGGGGAAATGACAGCTCTCTGGCCCAGAATTCCTTTATCAGCAGTGGGAACTGCACGGAGCGAGCCCACATGTGACTGTAGGAGAAACAGCCTCCTCCGGATTGAACCGGTTCAGCCCAAATGTATGACCAGGATCACTTCCAGAATAATTCCTTCTGTCGCTCAAAGAGAGGAGCTAGCTACTCTTGACAGCAGAGCCTAGATCCCAGCCAACTGAGGGGGGTGGGTGGGCGCTTGTTCTATTGCAAGAAGCCTCCTTCCTCAACCCATTGATGTCAAGAGTTGGGCTCTATTCTATCTGAGACCTGCTGGCCGCTCCCAGTGCCTTCCCTGCTACCCCGAGCGAGCGAGGAGCAAGAAATGGGATGCAGAAAGGAGAATCAGGGCCTGAAATTTCACCTCACTTTTGTCATCTGTGAAATGGGCATGACAGCCCTCTCTCGTAGGTCAGGGACAAATGTGGGATAGATGAGAGGAGTGGGAGGAAAGGCAGGCATCACAGTACGTCACTTTTGTTATCAAACTTGGGGGTCACAGCGAATACCCCAGGAAGTCAAGTCCAGCCACCTGTCCTTAGGAAACAGTCAAATTAGTAGTAAAAAGCAGGCAAAGTGGACTTAGTTAATGTGGCCACATTGGAAAGAGGGACACAGATCCAGTGACACCTGGCAGCCAGGGTGCTGCGGGAAGAGCAGGCAGACAGGCTGGAGCGACGATGCAGCTGCTAATGGCCCTGGCTGCTCTTGCAGAGTGCCCGGGTTTGATCCACAGTTCCCACACTGGTGGCTCACAACCACCCGGTCTCCAGTTCCAGAAGATCCAATGGCCTTTTCCGGCCTCCGTGGGCACCTGCACACATATGGGACGCATGGATACGTGCAGGCACACGTATATACACATAAAACAAAAGGTAAATCTTTTCTTAAAAGCCTAGATAGAGGACAAGGTACCGCCCTCTGAGCAGTCGAGGGGTGGTCCCTCCCGCCACTGACCCTTCATTACCAACATCAGCTGCAGTCTCGTCCTGAGACACGGTCTGAGAAGTTCTCAGGACTGTGTTAGGTCTCTTTCCCGGAGACAAGTTCTCTGGCTGAGGCCTTTCCCTTCTCCCAGCTTGAGATTCCTGGGGAGATTTCCACTTTTTGGGATCCGGTGTTTCAGTAGTCTGACAGAGAGGTTAAAGGACATAAGTGACTCTTTAGAATACCTTCATTTCTACCATACTGATGACAACCTGGCCTCCAGGCCAGTGACATCCTCCAAGTCAGCGGATGGATGAGGCGGACCCTGAAGTCAGCCTCCATCTTGAACATCTTTCCAGAATCACTCTGTTCTGCCTCCCCACACGTGGCCCTTTTCCACCCTTCAGATCTTAATATAGACAACTGTGGCAGTACTCAGCAAGAAGCTGTGACAACCCCAGGGTCAGGCCTCTGCTCGGGAAGGCCATTAGCATCCATGCAGGGCCAGTGTGAGCAGGCGTGTGTGCACACACACACAGATGCTGCCGCTGGGGAAGGAGCCACACGCAGCTCTCATCCCCCATCTTCCATCCTTTCTGGAATCTTCCCAGCCTTCAGTGCCAGCTTCAGCAAGGCCTGCAAAGTAGCTCCAGCTCCATGGTGCTGTCTCCCTGGACACTGTCAGAAGTAGAGTCACCATAGCAACACGGCCCCTGTGGGCAGAGTCGCTGGGAGACCGATGCTGGGTGTGGGCAAGGCCCTGGTGTTGGGGGAAGGAAACCACGGTCTCCGAGATGACAAGCCCACCTGGCTCAGGAACCCCAACCCCAGCAGCTGGAAGGGGAGCCAGCCAGATGGCAGAAATTACAATTGCCATCCTGTGAAGTGTAGGCAGGAACCACAGCCAGGGCATGGGAAGTGACAGAACAGTCCACAGAAAGAGACAGAGCCACAGAGAGAACCCGCAGGCCTGGTGGACAATGAGCCCCGTAGGACCTGCTGCGTTCCCAGCCTCCACAGCATTGCTGAGGATGGAAGCAAGCCAGCAGCTCTGTGCAACACACACACAGGCCCACTCCATGTCGGAATTCAGCATTGCCTTACCCTGGTGCAGCCTTTCCAGCCCTGAGGCAGGTCACCAGACAAAACAGAACTGATGCCCCGCCTGTCCTGAGAGCAATCCCAGACCCCACCCTGCAATGCTTGACAAGGGTAAGGGTCCAAACACCAGGAGACTAAAAGGATGCATGCCATGTGTCTTCTTCTCAAAAAACAAACAAACAAACAAAGAACACTCACATTGAATGTCCTTTTTTAATCTAGTACATTTATTCTTTGCCAAGACACACATGTGGAGGTCAGAGGACATTGTGGGATCCACTCTCTCCTACCTTGTGAGTTCCAGGAACCAGAGTCAGGCATCAGGCTATCAGGGACACTTGGCACTAAGCTGTCAACTGCATTTTACCAGGAAGAACAGGACAGCAGGTCAGCTAAGTTCTGTCTGCCAAACAAGCATCCCAGATAAATGTTTGCCCATTTGGATCTTAAAAAAAAAAAGAGAGAGAGAGATAGCAAAAGAAAAGAAAATCTACCCTTTATGGTGTATACTTAGGTGGTTTTACTGTGTGCATTCATTTCTGATGTGTCCCAAAGTATTTTAGAAAGGCATTGGCAAACGTTTGTGTCCAAAACTCCACCATATGACTTCCTAGCTGTGTGACTTTGCCTCGGTTACTAACATCTCTGAACCTTAGTTCATTCACTCTTCTGTAAAAGAGGGGCTATACTGGGCTTTGGATTTTTTTGCTTGCTTGTTTGTTTGGGGTGTTTTGTTTTGCTTTGTTTTGTTGAGACAGGATTTCTCTGTAGCTTTGGAGCCTGTCCTGGAACTAGCTCTTATAGATCAGGATGGCCTCAAACTCACAGAGTTCCGCCTGCCTCTGCCTCCCAAGTGCTGGTATTAAAGGTGTGTGCCACCACCACCCGGTGAGGCTTGTAAGGGTTAAATGAGAATATGCATTAAAGCTCTAGGTCCCAGCGGATGCTTGTGAATGAATGAATGGCAGGATGAATCACTTATGAATGAATGATAGACTGTTCGAATAACCGTGGTCACTTCTAGAAGGCAGAGTGAATGGATTAAGAGCTAGGAACCTGGAGTGGTGAGAGTTTTGGTGCAGGTGTTTCCATGGCAACTCTGACCCACTGTGGCCTTGCTCTGCTAGAACTGGAATGGAGACAAGCCAAACTGCAGCAAGCCTCTGCCACCTGCAGTGTGAGGGCCCGGGGGCAGGCCACAGGACAGTAGGAGTGACGCAGCAGAGACCTCAGAGAATGTCCTCTCCGGGAATCCGGGAATCCCCAGTCGCTGGACTCTAGCTAAAAGCCGATCCAGTCAGGGGCTGCTCAGTGAACTCTCAAGGAGCCAGACTCAGCATGGCAGCTCCTGACTGGGATGGGAGAAGCCTGATTCACTGCCTCACTTAAAGCATATATGCGTATACAGACATATGCCCGCCATGAACAGATTCTGGTGGATATCTTCAGCACATGGCAAGCCACGGGCATTGACGCTGCTTCCCCACCTAAAGGAGCTGTAGCTCATAGGTACCTGGGGCCGTACTGGGGTGCATCCCTTGGGGATCAGGGATCCGGGGATCCTGGAAACCCAGAAATGTCATCCTCTGAACACCAACTGTGGAAGCACAGGGCTCAAGAATGGGAGACGCTGGCTTGTGCCCCCTCCCTCCAATCTCCAGGAGCCGAGCAGCCCTGTCCCAGAGGACAGGGTTGAGTCCTGCGGGTGATCTTAGCACCTCCCCTTGTTTACAGGGAGCTGTATGTTCAGTATGGGCAGCAGCTGGGCAAAGGTGGGGCAGAGGAGCCTTCTTTGGGTCCTTCCAGAAATCCTGGATTTTTCTCTTAAATAAGGTAGAGGTTATGCCAGAAACCCCCACTTGGCCTCCTAGCAAATTCAAGTCCTAGAGAATTAGTGAGATATTTTTGTTGAAAGGGGTTTGCTTGCTTGTTTTGTCCTGTGGGACTTCTCTTCGGGGTGGCTGATCACCACCAGTCTGTGAGTCGTGCCTGAAGATGAACAGGAGAGGGAGGGCAGGAAGGGTTGACGTAGTTCTCGGGTCTCTAACTTGAGTGACAAGTGTGTGGTGGCAAAACTCCCTGTGTCTGAGGAAACAGCAGCTCAGAGAAGAGTGTGAAAGCTGGCTGTGAAACTGAGGGTTTCGTGGGACCCCTCCTTGTCACTGAGGCCCCCTGTGACACCAGCATGTACTGCTTTGGAGCCCAGAAGAAGAATCTAGGAGTCAAGATGACACTCAGGGACAGCCTTGGGTGGGCAGAGGAAGCCCCATCCTGAGCGGCTTCCATCTCATAGATAGAGGAAGAGAAAAGAAATGGGCATTCTCTCCAGCAGGGTCCCTCAGGGCTGAGCCAGCCTGCGGAGGCCACCCTGCTGGGGTCATTCTGCGGTCCTTCTCGCTGCTCTGTTCTCTGCTGCTGTAGGTGGGATGGAAGATCTGCTGGTGACACACAGAAACCCTCCCAAGGACACAGAACTGCTCGGGCTACTGCTGGTCTATTCAGCAGTCACAGCTCCAGCATCAGTGATTCACCGGGATTCCCACACCTGAACATTCAGTCATAGTCATGGTTCTGATCAATTACCAAAGCTAGCCAAGGCATAGACCCGTGAGAGCACATCTAGGGAAGACCTGGTGAGCATCTAGAACCTTCTCCAGGGACATAGGACAAGCAGGACTTGAAACATGCCAGGAGAGCCTCCAGGGCTATCCAAGACCCAGCCACATAGGCACCAGGCCTGCAATACACCCACGTTCTAGGCAGAAAGAACACGGCTGCCTGGGATTATGTATAAAGCACAAATCACACCTTCTGAACAGATTCCTTAGGCATAGTGAGACCCTACATCACAGAGTGAATGGGTCCCCAAGTCCAAGTTAGCAGACGCCAGCCAGGGCCAGCATCTCCAATGAGTGAAAAAAGTGTCTGTGAAGCGCTCTACCCGGGCACCCTTAGCCTTCTCGGCTTCCAGTTCACTGTAACACATTGCAGCTTCCAGATACCAGATTAAATTTCCCTCATCGAGTTTTAACTCACTTAATTTATGTTATTGAATCTTAATGAAATCGGCTCTCTCAGAAGAGACAAGTGGCCCGGTAATGATGACTTTAAAGAGAGCACGGGTCAAAAGGAGTGTGAGTAAGCCAGGCACAGGGCAGTGGCATGTGGCCTCCAAATAAGGTCTTTGTCGGCTACAGAACAACAGAATGACATTGTTTTATCTTTCCCATCCTTTATTTAAAAAAAAAATTGAGGGGAGGATGGAAAAGATATGGAGAAAAAAAAATATAGCTCAATTAAAACCAATAAAGTATTAAAAATGCCGTTGTTCTGTGTATGTTTACAATTAAGAGTTACCTTCCTTTTTTAGCAATTTATTTAACTTTATTTTATGTGCATTGGTGTGAAGGTGTCAGAAGAGGAGTTACAGTCAGTTGTGAGCTGTCCTGTGGGTGCTGGGAATTGAACCCAGGTCCTCTGGAGGAGCAATCAGTGCTCTCACCCACTGAGCCATCTCTCCAGTCCCTAAGAGTTCCTCTCTAATAACATGGTCCTGGAGTGGACAGTCATTTTCAAGCGTGTGGAGGCTGAGAGTGCTTTTTCTCCATGCCATCTCAATCACCTGACGAAAACAGCTTAAGAAAGGAAGAGTTTACCTTGCCTCAAAGTTTGAGGGTACAAACTTAATCAGAAAACTTCATCCCAGACACACCCAGGGGTTTGTTTCCATGATAATTCTAATTTCCATCAAGTTGAAAATTGAGATGAAAGGTCCTGATGTGTCAGACTTTTATCTCTGTGATAAAGGAGCTGTAAAAATAGCTTAAGGGAAAGGAATGTCTTTGGGCTGACAGTCTCACTTCTGTTCACCGTAGTAAGGAATGTGTGGCCCAACACGTGGTGGCCAGGAAGCAGAGAAAAAGAGAGCCAGGGACCAGGTCTAACCTTCAAAGGCCAGTCACTAGTGACCCCCTTCCTCCAAGACCCTACCTCATAAGGTTTCCGCAACCTCCCCAGATGGCACCAGCATTCAACACTTGAGCCTGTGGGGACAGTATAATCAAAGCATTCCAGAGAGCCCGGCAGAGCTTGTCCTGGCTGGTGGGCCAGCTCCCGAGTGTAAACAAAGCTGACTTGAGTTAAGCAGATGGTCTAGATAGGAGAAAAATACTGTCAGGGAGAGAAGGCCACTCTGGCTCAGGGCGCTGAATTGGAGTTCTGGGGCTCCGGTGAGGAACTGTGTAAGTGCTGTGGACCTCTGTCTCCTCATTTATAGAGTGATTCCCTCACTCAACAGCTCCCAAGTCATCCTGGTTACTAGTAGTGTTAGCATCGTCCACACGGCCTCTGACCTCATGGTCCATGTTGAAGGACCAGATGCACCTACAAGTGTCTGGCTGGGTGAACGCTGTGTGGGTGCCCCAGTGACTGTGACAGAGGACAGTGATGCTCTGAGTCATGGGAGGAACTCGGGTCTCCATCCCCAGGGATCAGCTACCCCTCCCTCCATGTTCTACACTTTCCTTAGCATCCTTGGGTTACAACATGGATGCTATATATCCACATTACAATGTAGGTGACGATGTGGCCACCCCCCACCCGAAAAAACACTGTCACTCATTGCCCACCTAATTTCCTACCTATTGAAGGCTGCATTCCCACCTGTGCTGTGTCCCCACTCATATGTCACATGCATCTCTCAACAGTGGCTAAACTGCTGCTCGCTTCCCTAGCTTAGGGATTGGCCTTACCATGTCCTCAGCCAATCAAGTGGGACTGGGACCCCTGTGAGTCACATGGATGGAAAGGCAGAAGCAAGCACAATGCATCACCAAGAATGGGGTTGAGAAGCTGTATTGGGAAGCCAAGGTCCTATATGTTGGAGACATCCACGTCAGCCAGTGAAGGTAGCATCTGGCTGTCACTACAGTCCTGACAGAAAGTGGACATCCTATAGACCCCCTGATGGCCATCAGATGGTGGCCATCCACTCTCAACCTCCAGGAACCCAGATGCAGGCTCCTTCAGACTGACTGTTCCCATCAGTCATCAGTCGGGACTGGTAACCAAGGTACATCTCAGACTTGGGGAGCATGTCAGAGTCGGGCAGGACCTTAGCCCTGCTCCCCAAGGTCATTCAAAGCATGAGACTAACACCACCCAAGAGAAGGGGAGAGGAAGGAGGAGGAGAGAGCAGAAGAGAAGATGCCTGGTTCTTCACCTCCCTAGTGAGCCCTCAATAGTGCAGAGATTTCTGCTCCTTGCCAGTGGTGGCGCCCTCTGAGCTAGGGCCCATTTGGAGGCAGGATTTGAACCTTTTTTGATCTCTGCACCTAGTGCCCAGGACCTATGAGTGCCCGATATAGTACTAGCTGTCTATGGAATCAGAATCCGACTGCAGGATGCTCAGGAGACTCGCAAGCATGCATGGCAGAGTGTCTGTACCCAGCACCCAGGTTCCACTTGTTGGGTGGTCAGTCACCAGGGTGATGTTAACTCTGCTGTGTTGTCCTGGCTTCTAGGTCCGGACCTGGATTCTCACCGTGGGCTACACAACCGCCTTTGGGGCCATGTTTGCAAAGACCTGGAGGGTCCATGCCATCTTCAAAAATGTAAAGATGAAGAAGAAGGTAATGAGAGCTTCCGCTTTATTTGGCTGTGTTTGTTTGACTTTTCTTGTGTAAACAGGCATTAGGTGCCTACTATGTGCAGGTACTGAGCAACTTGGTGGAGAGTCAAGAGAAATTTAGTTCCCACCTCCTGATGGCAGCTTCCCTAGGAATCAAGGCCTTTACAACTCACAGTGACAGGAGCCATTTAGGGACATGTAGGGTGTTCTGGGGAGCAAGGTGCTCAGGGAAGGCTTCATGTAAGAAGTGACACCCATGTTAGGACCTGGGGGTAAGTGGGAGTCATCAGGCGACAAGGACGGGTGGGGACTGCATACCTGTAGAGGGGAAAACCTGATAATAGTGGAAGGGAATGGGTGCTCTAGAAGCTGAGAGGCTTGACATGGTCAGGATTTAGGATTCACATGGACAGGGTGCAAGAAGAGGCTGAAGGAAAAGGCAGGAGTGACGTTAGGGAATCAAAACTGCAACTTAGGGGTCACGGGAACCTCTTTGAAAGAGGGGGGAAAAGCAGGACTAGGCCCCCAACTTAATGGCAGGGCTTTCATAGAATACCTTAGAGGGCAGGAGCTCTGCCTCGAGGCAGGTAGAGGGCATTTGCCCCATGTTGTGGACGATCATGATATTTCCCAAACATGAATGAGCATCTGGCCATAGAGGAATCTCCATGCTGTTCTTTAAATTCCTGTTGTGGTCCTACTTCGGGCTTGCTGGTCGGGCAGAATTCAAGCAAGCATTGTCTCCTAAGCTGCCTCTCTCTCCTGCCTGAGGTCTATGGCACTCTTCACCCTCAGTGCCACCACAACACCCCCACTGTCAGAGCTGCTTTCAAAGCTGCAGTCCCTACCCTGGATGGACAGGACAATCTGGACCCTGCCTACACCCCAACCCTATCTGGCAGACACCCAGACCACCTCCGGCAGATGCAGGCTGCTCTCAGAGAGAGGGACAGAGGGACCCACAGCATTGCCATCTCCCTGTGCTCCTCCCAGCCTTCTGTCCCCGCAGGTCATGTGACCTACAGGTCATGTGACAGTTCCCTTCTGTGAGGTGGAAGTGGCTCAGCCATCCCAGCTGTTTCTGGTCCTGGTTATGGATTTCAGCCCAGTGGGTGATTTTGAACACAGATCATCCAGCTCAGGTTGCTTGAACTCAAAGCTTCGAGGTGTAGCTGAACATCAGTGTTTCTAGACTTCCCCAGGTGATACAGTTGTCCCTCAGCTTCCTTTTGGCACTGGATTCACACACACACACACACACACACACACACACACACACACACACGCACGCATGCACGCATACCACCCAAAACAACCAAATCCACAGGTGCTTGGTACCTTTGTATAAAATGGAATACTCATCAGCGTACCCCACCATCCTCACATCTCCACACTGTGTCCAGTAACTAATGCAGTGCAAATGCTCTGTAAACATTGTTACACGGTATTGTTACAAATCATTGTAAGAGAAGACAGTTTGTATATTCTCGGTACAGATGCAAGCACCAGGGGCCTGCAGCCTGGTGAGCTGCCTTGGTTGGTGGTATCTGTGAATGTAGCAGCACAAAGGAAGGATGACTGTGCCGATCTACAGGCAGAGCAAAAGCCCTCTAGCTTGCCTTGGGGCTGTCCGGTGTGGGCAATCCTTGCCTGAGAGCCTTAGCGATGCAGGCTCTTGGGGGTAGCCAGCCCTAAGGAAGCAGAGTGCTTGCATAGGGCCCAGCTTTCCCCAGAGCTAAGGGATGCTGTCCAAGGCTCTGCAGCTCTGCAGCTCTGCAGCTCTGCTTTGAGCTGCGCTATCACTAATGCAACCCAGCACTGATTCTGTGTGCTACCAAGGGGGTTATCCACATTGTCACCTGCAGCCAAGAGCTGGCCACCATGTTCCATGGAGTGTCTACAGAGAACACACCAACGGGCAGCAGTCCAGTGAACATGTCATGAAAAGCTCAGGAGTAAGTGGTGCACACCCCTGAAGGGTGACAGTGGGATGTCTCCAGGGACCTCAAGCTCTGGTCACATCTGACAGCATTGCCCAGTGCCGAAGTCCAAAGCAGTGTGCACTCCACTGAGAGAGAAAATTCGGCAGCCTGTTCACAGGAGGGGCTTTTTTGACACACAAGGCCCCCCTGCTACTTTTTTCTCGTTCTTTATTCTTTTTTTTACTTTGGGGGGGGGGTACTTTTCACTTTTTTTTTTCATTTTCTTTTTTCCACCTTCTAAAAAGGTGATGGTGTGAGGAAGATTGGACACATAGGGTCCTTTGGAGCACGAAGTTAGACTCAGGGATAGGCATTAATTGTGTCCTTGGAGACCTGAAGTTACCTTTGGAGAAACCAGTGGGGAAAGTGACATCAAGGGAGTCACAGACAGGAAGGGGACAATCTTCCTGGATAGGAATAAAGATAGCTTTGCCCTCGGGGAGGGGACTGATGACATCAGGGGCCCAATCATACGGAGTCACCGCCATCCCATTAACCAGGCTAAACAGCCCACTTGAAAACAGCTAAAATGAGAAACTGGATGTATTTTGCCACAATTTTAAAAGCCAACAAAATTCAGGGCATGATGACTTCTACCTAGAATCCCAACACTTGGGATGCCGAGGTGAGAGAATTGTCGTGAGACCAAATCTAGTCTGGGCTAAATAGTGAGTTCAAGGCCAGCCTAAACTACAGAGTGAGACCTTGTCTCAAGATCAAACAAACCCAAAAAGCTGATATAACAAAACTCAACCTCATTGGAGCCACTGGTTGCCTACCCTTCAGCATGATCTGGCTCCCCACTGCATGTTTGATCGGCCAATTGGAAGCCTGTTTCTCCTCTCTCCCTTACCTCCCTCCCTCTGCTCAAGGAATCAGCTTTAAACTCAGAGCAACCCCTCTGAGGACATCACACCCTGGTGGCATATGCATCATCCTCCATCTTTCCCACAGCAAAATCAGTGCCCAGTCCTTGTCCCCAAAGGCCATGGCACCTCACACTGCGTTTGTATTCTGTGATCTTTACCACCATCCACCTCCAAAACATGAGCCGAAACCCCACACCCATCCACCACCAGCCCCCATTCCCTCCTGCTGCCAGGGACCACCTTACACTGCCCCTCTGAATCTGACACCAGGCAGCCTCACATAAATTGAATCACGCCGTGTGTGTTTTGAATAATTGACCCGTTTTATTAGGCTTCTGCTGCGTTTGGAGTCTGTTTTGAGGACCCCTTAATTTTCTTCTAACAACACGTACACTAGACTTTCAGAAGAATAAAAATGCAATCGCGTACCTTTTTCAATACAGTCTTCTTATACCTCCCTTTCTCTCTGAACCCCCCCTCCACCTGGGGTGGTGGGCCCTCCCCAAACATACGTGCAGGCTTCACCTCACATGCCCCTGTTGTTACAGGCACTCAGGGAGAGGAGCCTATTAAAGAGAGCATCGGCACATGGTGACTTCATGTTCCAAATTCGGCGTTTTCATAGCATGTTACTATTTTTCTAAAGACCAATCATAAAGTCTTACACAGAGAAACTCATGACAGCCTTCCTTCTGCCGCTCACGAAGCAAAACCAAGTGTGGAAAAGAGGCAGCCGCCCAGGGAGGGAGTTTTCTGTGCTGGGGCAGATGTTTTCTGAGGACGAATATATCTTAGCTCCATCCCCAACAAGATAACACAAGCAACAGAACATCTGAGGCCATTGTGCAGACAGATACCTGGCTCACCCAAAGAACTGCCTCCAGAGGGCTTCAGGCAGCAGCCTGGACAGTTCTGCTGTGAAGGACTATAGGGTGAGAGGGTGGGGTGAGGTGACACCAGCCCCCCATACTGTTTTTTCCAGGAAGGGGACACTGTAGAGCAGCGTGTCAGCCCTGCTAAACCAGTCAGGACCAGACAAAAATCTGAAGTCAAGCCCCGTGTGATGGCACACACCTGTAATGTCAGCTCCTGGGAGCCTGAGGCAGGAGGATCCCAAATTCAAGGCCATTCTGGGCTACAGAACAAGACTTCATCTGAAAAAGATTTAATTTGAAGGTTTTCTTTGTTTTGATCTTGTTTTTAAACAATAAAGAATGCTCACATTTTTAAACCAGAAGTCAGCCAGGTTTCTTCTATAAAGATCCAGGTGGTAAATGCTTCGACCTTCGACCTCGTGGGCCCTGCTGCCTCATTTGCAGACTCTTCTCTGCTTGACAAATGAAGGCAGCTGGGGACAGATGTGCCCATGGATAGGTGTGGTTACATTCCCATTGCCTACAAAGCAAGCGGTGGGTGAATTCCAGGGTGTCCTGACTCCTCCGCAGAACAGCGGTGAGAGGTAACATTCACAAAAGACAACCGACTTCTGCCTCTGCAGAGCAGTCACCGTAAGCCAGACTTTGTGCATCAAGTGTGAACTGGAAGCTTATCACACCATGTCACAGACAGTGAAAGCAGCTCAGAGGGGCGGGGCCATATCCAAGATCGCAACTAGTTAGTCCATGTCCGACTTAGATTTAGAAGCAAATACATGATCATTGCTGGTGCCTTGAAGCCATGTAGAGAGAATATGGCACTGTGACACACTAGTTCAGACAGGGAACAGGTGATGAAGTCATGAGCGTTGGCAGACAGGCAACAGGTGCTGATGTCATGAGCTTTGGAAGACAGGCAGCAAGTGATGATGTCATGAGCATTGAAAGGCAATGGATAATGATGTCATGAATGTTGGAAGACAGGCAGCAGATGATGATGTCATGAGTGTTGACACACAGGCAGCAGATGATGATGTCATGAGTGTTGGAAGACAGGCAGCAGGTGATGTCATGAGCATAAGCAGAACCCAGAGGGTTGAGGCAGCTACTAAGAGAAATCTAAAAAGGAAGAAAGAGAGAAACTTTCTTCTGAGCACTGAGAGGTATTCTCTGGGGCTCTTCATGCAGCCAGTGTGACACCATGTCCGTTCTCTCCCGTTTTTATTTCTTGGGATTGTTTTGAATCATTTTCTTTGTCACTCTGTGGTGTATGCAGGCAGGTTTGTTCAATCTTTCACTGTTAGTCTTCCTCACTGTAATGCTGTAGGCACTGGGTCCCACAGCCATTCAGTCCCAAAGAAACACACATAGGCTTGTGTTAATTATAGACTGTTTGGCCTATTAGCTCAGGCTTATTATTAAGTAGCTCTTATAACTTAAATTAACCTAAATTCTTGTCTATATTTAGTCACGTGTCTTGGTACCTTTTCTCAGTGAGGCATTCTCATCTTGCTTCTTCTGTGTTTGACTGATAACTATGTCTCTGCCTTTCTTCTTCCCAGAATTCTCCAAGTCTGGTCACCCCACCTATACTTTCTGCCTGGCTACTGGCCAATCAGCATTTTATTAAACCAGTACAAGTAACAAATATTTACTGTGTACAAGAACATTATCCCACAGCATAATGCACTTATAATTTCCAAAAAGAAATTATGAATGTCCTCTTCCCCTACCCTCAGGGACTTTCTACCATGTGTCCCCTTTAGATTGATAGCATTGTCTAGTAGAGCTGAGGTGCCATATCACACTTTGCTCTTAGGTGTCACAGTTCTATACACAAACACAGCATCACTAATGATCAAACCCAGAATAATGGTAGCCAGGTACCATCCCTTGGGCATCTTGTCTAAGCAGACCCCATAATGAGTGCTTTCCACACTTCATCTCATTTGATTCTAATACCAGCTGTGTTACTTGGGGGTCAGTGGTCCCCTTTATGAAACAGAAGCCCAATAAAGAAGCATTTGGCAACAGTTGGGGTTAAGATGAGGTCTTTGTTCATTCCTCTATGCCACCCTCAAAGGATGAAAAATGAACCTCCTTCCTCCCCTCTGTCCCTCTGGCTGTCACTACACAAGCAGCGAAAAGGGGGAGCCAGGATTCCACCCGATGTCATCCCTAACTTTTTCCTTGAGTCTTCTGGGGAAAGGGATTTGCCCTATTGCACCAATGAGAGGCATCCTTGCTGAGCTTGCACAAGGTGTGCCAGAGGCATGGGGTCCTGGGAAACTGCTTAGGTTCACACTAGTGGGAAAATGGGGAGCACCCTGAAAGGTGCATGCACCAATACTTCCAGCACAGAGAGCAGAGGCTCCTTCCTGCCTTTCCTGAACCTCAGGTCCCTGAGACACTTTCTCAAGCCTGGTAAGGAGTTGCTGGCTTCCCAGAGGTCAAAGGTTAGGCCATATTCTCACAAAACTTCAGTAGCCGGGGCAGGGGCAATGCCCCATGTTCCATTTGATCAGCAGCACTTCTTGCTGTTGTTGTTGTTGTTGTTGTTTGTTTGTTTGTTTGTTTTTATTCGGCTATGGTGAGGTTTCTCAGTTATTATTTTCTTCTTGTAATGGGGCCTTAATCCTTAGAAGTCAGAGCTGGCGATATTTCTCCAGCTTACATCGCAGCTTTGTTTATTTTCCCATTAGACTTTTCCAGATGGACTCCATCACGTTAGCTTTTGTTTATGTGGTGGTGGGGCGGGGGGCGGGTAAAGAAGAAACCTGCAGTCAGTGAAATACAGGTGAGCCC
Organism: Myodes glareolus; assembly: GCF_982192425.1. NCBI lineage: Eukaryota > Metazoa > Chordata > Mammalia > Rodentia > Cricetidae > Myodes > Myodes glareolus. The sequence goes on from NC_142041.1 coordinate 28,623,174, forward strand.
GGTCACTGCCAAGGTTTGTTCCCCAGGTCCCTCTCTTAGCAGATGGAAAGTGGAGTGGAGGCAGGAGGATCAGAAGTTCAGAAGTTCAAACCCACTCCTGGCAACATAGGGAGCTGGAAGCCAGCCTAGGCTGCAGGAGAGTGCGTCTGGAGGAGGAAAGGGGGCTAGGAGGAGAGAAGGGGCAAAGGGAAGGAAAGCGGAGAAAGAGGAAGAGAGAGGAGGGGGAAGTAGTTTGCCAGACCCTAAGGACTGGTGTTTCACACTGAAGCCCTGGAGGGTGGAAACCACCATTGAGCAGAGACTAAAAGTGGCCAGGTTCCAGCAAGTCCAGGTGTGTGTTCAGGTGCTGGTCGTGCTCAGGAAAGACCTCGCCTGCCAAGCAAAGACTGGGCTGAGCTCCCCCTGTCTGGGCAGCTCTCATGTCTGCTTCCCTTTGCTCTTTCCCTCTGCAGATCATCAAAGACCAGAAGCTGCTTGTGATTGTGGGGGGCATGCTGCTGATCGACCTGTGCATCCTGATCTGTTGGCAGGCGGTGGACCCCCTGCGGAGGACGGTGGAGAGGTACAGCATGGAGGTGAGAGGTCAAGGCAGGAGGGGGGCAGGAGGCCCCACGGGCACTTCCGGACATGACCGTGGTGGGCTCTGCGCCGCATGGGTTCCTTCGCAACTCAGCTCTGCCTCCTTCCGTTTGAGGCATAGGTTATTTCAGGAAGGGCAAATCGAAGGTAGCATGGAACAACTCGATATCATACTAATAAATGCAGGATGAAGGGGAAAGGTTGGGCTACTTGAAGGAATCTATTGTAACCAGGGAAGCACCCGTGTATCTGCTCATTCAAGTGAGAGATTACCCTGCCTTGTGTCCCACCTTTGAGCAGGGACGCACACTCGGAGCTCCTGTTTACCGTGTGATAGCCAAGGGCACTGAGCAATGAAGTTCTTTCCACACATTCCGTATTGGACATTGGTTGTTAAGATAAAGGGCCTTACAGAAAAGTCTTATGACTTATCCATTGTGAGCCAGGCATAGCAGCCCAGGTTTGTAGTCCCAGCACAACAGAGGGGAAGGCAGGGGCGTCCAAGGTCAAGACCAACCCAGTCTATATATGGTAGACCGTTTTTCGCTGTATGGACATGTAGGTTTTAATTGTCTTGTTCGAAGCCTTGCACTGATCTTTGTGAGGTGCCCCAGTTTGAGGAGCCTGAGCCCCCCTGGTGTCTGCTTGCTCTCTCCCCACACATGTCAGCTTGGCTTTGTGGGGTGCTGGCTGGCAGGTGGTATTTACTGTCATTTCAGTATAGCAAATTCCAAAAGACCCTGAGAGTCTCCACACCCCTTGCTCCATTATCAGGGGAATCCCTTTTTATAAAATGTCATGTGTCTTCTTAAACTAAACCAGAAGTGGTGGTTCTATGAGCTGGGGGAAGAGGTGTATGTCCTTCAGGCAAATAAGATGCCCAGCCACGCTTAGGTGGAAGTGGACTGGGGCTTTCTTCAACCCAGTGAGGAGTCATGCAATCAGAATGTCATTTAAGAAAGAGACTGGAGACCGACTGTACCATGCTGCACGCTCCCTGGAAAGGTGCAGGCGCGACAGGTGGGCCAATACCAGTTGTGCTTGTGGGTCAGAGGGACAACCATCAGGGTACCCAGTAAGACAGGCTCTACCACACATGCGTGGAGGTACATCTGGTATCTCAGGAACTCCGTCAGACATAACTAACAAAAGAACATGGTCCACCCACTCAGTGCCCTAGGGGATCCCCCACCCACCCTCTGTGCCCTTGAACCCCTGGATAAGTTCTTGTGTTGCACTATTGCCTTGGAGCTTTTATCACCAGCCATGCATCTTGTGAAAATGGATGGAGCAAGGTGTGTCCACCCCATCCCACAGAGGATGGCTCTGCCACCAGCCAGGGAAGACAGAGGGCCCAGGAAAGCAGGGGAGGGGACTAAAGAAAATGAGGCAGGAGATCTCAGGGCAGGCTTGGGCTGAGGCAGGTCACTGGAGACCAGGTTTGGGGTGTCCCAAAGACCCAAAGGCTGCATCGTTCCCTGTGTCTGTGGTGGAGTGAGGATGATCCAGAGGTCCTAGGACTGAGGCTGGGGCAGGGACAAGCATGCAGAGTTGGAATCAGCCCGAGTGGCGGATTCTGGAAACAGGAAGTGTGTCCTCAGTACTGTTCAAATGGAATCTTTCTCATGCCACCTGCCCTGTGGCTGATGGTTTGCTTGCTGGGATCTTTCTGCCTCCTGCCTATCTGCTGTCAGTGGCTCCATTGTGTCCAGACCTGCCAGGTTAGTGTTCCAAGCTGTCAGCACAGATGAGGAAACTGAGTCTGGGAGGGATAGAATGCTACCCAAGGCCATCCAGTTTGTCCAAGACAAAAGTCCAGACTGACTCTGTTTCCACCCTCTGACCTCCACTCCCTCTCACCCACTCCCACCCCCACTCCCTCCCATCTCACCCCCCACCTCACCCCCGCCCCAGATACCTGTTGAAACTTCTCTCGCACCTCTTTCTGGGACATTCCTCTTTATCTGCTCTGATTTGGGGCTTGCCCTGCTGCTCTGTTGCCATGGTAGCAGAACCCTTTGATGTGTCAGCCCACAGCAGGTTCCCTATAGTTTCCCAGGAAGGATTCTAAGCTGTCCAGAGGTTTCTCCCAGACTGCCCACCAGGTACAACGCAATGCAGTACTGAAACAATGTATCCAGGCTGCAGGGTGCTAAGGGCTCATTGCAGGGGCAGGATTTTCAGGTCAGCCCCGAAGGAACTCTGGGCTGAAGGGAATTAGCTGATGGAAGGGCTTTGTGGTCTGTCCCTTTTTCCTCCCCATACCCTCACAGCATTTCGGGTTGCCCTGAACTCTCTAATACCATTATGATCCAAGCTCTCATGAGGGTCCTGCCCCCTTCTGGGACCTTCTCCACCGAATAAATGGTTTGAGCATCAGCACCAAGGTCATTATTACAGGGCTGTGCCACTGAGTTCCCTGGCCCTACCAGACCTCCCCAACTTTTCTGAACTCTCCTCAAACTCTACCAACAGGCAGCCTCAACACTGGCCTCCTAGGGCAGGATCACAGTTGAGCTAGCCCAGAACTACCCTGTCCAGCACCCAAGGACATCTTCCACAGGGACACAGGATTCAAAGCTGCCAGCCTTGGTCTCCCAGTAGCCACAGGCAACTGTATTGGGAGTGAACTATACTCACACACCCACCTATATGTTCCTTCAGGCTGCAGTAAGGAAGAAGCTGGAGAGTGACAGGGATGGCCCCGTGAGCATGTCTGCCCCAGAGACTGCGCGTGGGACCCAAGGAGATAAAACACCTGACAGCCCTCCAGAGAGCAGCCCAATTCCCGTCCGCCTTCATTTTTCTGTAATAAATATTGATATCACACCTGTCACATGCCAGGAACCATGCTAAACATGTTAGAAATCAGAACTCACTTAATTTAAGCCTTGTAACGGAACTCTGAGAAGTGAGCTCCTGTTTTCCCAACTTTGCAGATGAGAAAACTACTATATGCACAGAAAGGTTCAGTGGCATGCCCCAAGTCACACAGACAGTGGGGGATGCAGGTTGGATTCCAACCAGGGTAGTCTGCCTTCAGCCCGGCTGTCCCTGCTCACAAGTGGGAAGGCTGCTATGAGAGGGGGGATTTGAATTCTTTCTTTGCTGCCTCATCCCTCCCTTTCAAGACTGCACACAGCAATCCCTCAGGGCAGGCTGAGCATTTGACCTCTGTGCCCACCATCCAGCCCCTGGCCTCTCTATGTGCCCTTGACTGACACAAATCATTGTTTGGGGTATCTGTTCATTAGCTGGACTCCCTGGTAACTGAGGTGTGGCCCTGCCTTCAGGGACCATCATAGAGACAGGGGAGACAGACACGTTTGTGGCTAACTCACAGTTCCCCTAGAACAGCATGCTGGGGAGTTCAAGGTGCCAGGATGCAGTGGGTGAGAGCAGAGATGGTCTCCTAGGCTGGAAAAGCTTCTTCGCTAAAATCTCAGAGACATGGCAATGAAGGAGGTGGGAAGGACCCAGGCAGGTGTACTGGGAAAGAAACAACTCATTAGGTTGGTCGGGTACCAGGGCCATGGGGCTTTGGGAGACTGTGTATGGTAGGTTGGTAGGTTGGTGGACACATTGGCCCAACCTCAGGCAACAGTTTGGCATGCACAGTCTATAGCCCAGTGAAGACATTTTAAGGGGACATCGCGAAAACCTCATATGGATGTTCGAGAGAATGTAGAGCTGAGAGCACCCATTTGCCTCAGCCACACATAAGGCACCCAAACAGCCGCAAGAGATACGCACCTCAGTGCAGATGGGCAAAAGCAGCCAGCAGGGTTGGGGAAATGGCTTAGTGACAAGCTGCCTTATGAGCATGAATACCTGAATCCTGGGACCTGCATAGAAGCCAAGTGTAATAGCGTGCATCTTAAACCCAGCCCTGGGAGAGAAGAGATGTATGGATCCTGGAGCTCATGGGTCAGCCTGGCTAGTTGAATTAGTTTCCTGCACGTTCAGTGAGAGACCGTGTCTCACAAAATAAGATAGAGGATGACCCTCATCCACACACATATTCGTGTGTGCTCACACACACACCAGCGGTAGTAAGGCTTGGTTGAGATTTAAAGCATTTTTTCACATACTTCAAGTTCAAAAATGGAAGCTATTTAATACTCTTTAAGGATCCATAAAAGTAGTGACACCATCTTAAAATAAAGGGCAGGCAATCATTCCTCTGAAATCCAAGATCAATGTTACCTCTGGGTGGGGGTGAAAGGGCACCCAGGGCATGGGAGGTTCTGACAAGGTCATTCTTCACCTTTTGCAGATGTATTTTATCTACTTTTCAGAAATGTATATACATCAGTTTAGAATTCTTGGCACTTCATTAATCTCTTAGATCGGTTTCAGGTTTCCAGAAAACTTTCACAGAAGTCCTGCGTTTCTGTGCCCTCCCAGGTGCTGGGATAGACACGTGGTCCTGGGTAGACATCCTCAGCTTGGTGCCCTGGAGAAGAGACTTTCTCACTGAAGCCCCAATGCACAATCCAGTGAGGCCACTGTGGGCCTTGCTGCACATGTGATGTCCCGTGGACCCTGCCACAGAATCACATTGCAGTCTCATTTCTTAACCGCCCTCCATTCCCTCCTTGGCAGCCCCTTGTCCACCCTTGCCTCTCCACAATCCCACACTTCTGGAATCATCCGGTCTGCAGCTTTCTCTTACCAGCTTCTTCTGTGCGGCAATATGCATTTCATTATGCATGCCTGTTCACAGCTCAGATTCTGTGGGTGACGAGCCTCTACTTCCCATCTGGGCCACCTGCATCCTTCCCATCTCTGACAACCGTTTTAGTTGCTTCTAGACTTAGGCAATCACAGCTAAAGCTGCTGTAAGGGTTTTGGGGCAGGTTTCTGTGCAGACCCGAGTTCACAGTTCTCAGTGTTGCGTTGGATCTTCTGGGTCTTGTGCCTCAAGATGTAAAATTTAAAACCAGTTTATTAATATCTGCAAAGTAGCTTTCTGCGTTTACATCTGTTGAATACAGCACTAAATTCATTGATCAAGCTGGGAGGCACTGACATCAACTGATGTTAGATCTTTTGTCCATGAACATGAAACACGACCTCTCCGTTTCTTTAGAATGTCTTTAGCCTTTTCATCCGTTGTCTAGTTCTTCATTCAGATGTTGAAAACGAGTCAACACATCTCTGTCTACCGCATTGTACTGTTGTACTGGATGCTAATGTAAATGGTGCCATGATTTTTATTCCAGCTTGCTCATATATAGTGTATAAGGAACACACACACACACACACACACACACACACGAAAGCAGCTACATCAGCGAGAACTGTTCATTAGCGCAGTTTTGTGTTGACTCTATCAGGACATGCTATCTAGACATGCTATCTAGAAAACATTGCTGTCTGTGATATACTTTTTTCCCCCATTTCTAATCTATATAACATTATTTTCTTTTTTTGAAGTATCACATTGGTTAGGGTTTCTGCTGCAATACGTTAAATAGAGTGGAGTTTTTTTCTTTATAACTTAAAAAAACTATGAAATAGTTTTGAAACTGCCTTTGGGGAAGTAATGAGGGTAAACAATTACATAGGTGAGAGCCCAGATTGTGAGGGGCCTTGAGTGCTAAGCCGATGAATTTAGACTTCAAAATGAAGGAGATTTTATCTCGGGAATGGCATGGTCACATTTTTCACGGCTGCAGGGTGAGAACAGGTGGAGGGTGCGTCTAGAGGCTCAAAAAGGCAGCGGTTCAGGCAGGAGTTGGTGGTGACCTAAACCATGGTAAGGAAAGAGGGACACAGAGAAGTGTGACGTGTGGATAGATTCAGGAAGCATTTGAGAACAGGGTTAGTTGATTGAGTCCAGGGGACAGGGACACAGAAAAGCCACAAGGCCGTATCCAGATTTCTGCTGGGGTGGTAGATGGCAGCTTCATCACTGAGTCGGGGTGCGGAATGAGAAGTGGGCTTGAGAAAGAATTGAGAGTCTCACTTCTGGTCATGTTTTTGAAATGCCTGTGTGCCTGAACCTCCTGGGCAAAGGAACCCAGAAGGTGGGATTCGAGGGACTGGGGACACATGGTGGTCATTTATCCAGTAGAGGGAACAGGTGGGAGGTCAACACATGAAAACTGGGAGTCATGAGGACAACTGTGGGGCCTCAGAGAATGTGGGTACAATGAGAAGAAAGCGCTTACAGGACCCCTGAGTGAGTGTGGATACCAGAGGAGACCCAGGGAAGAAAGCTGGAAATGGCCATCAGACAGACAGAAGACACCTGGGGAAGAAGTGCCATGTGGGGCTGGTAGTCAGAGGGACAGCTGTCCACAGGCAGGATGTCAAAACTGTACCGCCCAGAGAGGATGTGGAGAAGGCAGGCGTCTCCAGAGCGAGGCACAGACTGGCGGGTGTCCCTGGCGCGTGCTAAGGGCTCCTCGTTACATCTCCACTACACCTCTGCCTGCACAGTCATGGGAAGAGTCCTTGTTTCTGCAATTCATACAGCAGAGGTGTTGATGAACCTGCCAAGGATGTTTGAAACGCTTGTAAAATATGATTTGGATTCTTGGCAGAAAGGAAAATAGCATTTTTTTTAAAAGTGCCTTGCATTGCTAGTAATGATGGTGAGCATGCGGAAAATACAGTTCTGGACTTCAGGGAGACACGTAGGGTGCAGACGAGACCTGAGAGAGCTCAACACACAGCTGACATCAAAGGCTCCCTGCAAAGACCTCAGCTCAGGGCAGGGGGGTGGAGTCGAGTTGGAACCAAGGTGGGGAGTCCAGGAACAGTGATGCTCAGCATCCGGGGATGTAGGCAGGAGGCATCAAAGGACACCTGGCAGGAGACTCATGAGGCGGATGGGAAGAAAATCACATGGGTTCAGTGCCTTGGAAACCAAAGGGAGAAAATGCTTCAAGAAGGAAGTTTTGATGAGCCATGCCAAGTGCTGCTCTTAGATCAAGTAAGATGAGGACCAAGAATTGACAGCATGCATGTGTACACTCACTCACGCTCACACACACATGCACACTCACACATACATGCACGCGCGCGCACACACACACAGAGAGAGAGAGAGAGAGAGAGAGAGAGAGAGAGAGAGAGAGAGAATTTATTTTTTCATTGGAGAAAAATCGCTTGAAATGAGTTCACTATGAAGCTCAGCCTATAGTAACAACACAGTGGCCGCCGCCCTGGACGGAAGGGTTCTTTCCCCTTCCCTCTGTGTCGAGCCGTTCATCCACCTGAGCATCACAAAGGGGTTTTGTTGTTGTTGTTGTTTCTCTTTCTTTTTATTTATGCAACGCGTCTTTCACATCCTGCATCTTGATCCCATTTATTTCCCCTTCCCTTCGCAACTGCCCTCTGCCCCTACGACACCCACCCATAAAACAAAATTTAAGAGAAAGGAAAAAAACAAAAAAAGGAAAAAAATTAAAAATCTCATCATGGAAACTGTCGTGTGACACAGTGAGTCATGCCGTAAACCTCTTTGCAAGTAAGCGTTCCTGGCAAAAAGTCATTGATCTTGTTCAAGGCCTCTGGTTTCTATTACACCATCCATGCTGGGCGCTCACTGAGACCCTTCTTGGATATCCTGTTGTTGCCTGTGTTGTGGAGATCCTCCAGCTTTGGGTGTGCAGGTCAGGCTCCTTCATGTGCTCCAGCAGATCATAGGTGGGGTGGCTACTGGGGCAGGCCAAGTCATAACTCTGGTTCTGCACCTGGGCAGCTACATGATTGGTCAGCTGCCTAGTTCTCCCCTGATTTCACCACCTGGGTGAACTCTCCAGCTTTCCACCCTCCCCACTTCTCTACCCCACCCTGCCCTGCCCCCTCAAGCCCCCCACCACCCACCACCCCACCCCCACTAATTCACTCTTACAGCAATGAGTTAGGGGTGGGGCCAGTTCTCTTGCTTTCCTCAACCCCAGATCAACTCTCCCCCTTCAGGTCCAGCTCTGCTGTGTTGCCCAAGCAAGGTGCAGGGGTCACTCTCCTGGTGGGGTGCAGGGACAGCACTCCCACTCTGGTGACCTCAAGCCTTGATGGGCAGGGGTGGGAGATGGTTTTGATATGGAGGGATCCAGTGGAAGCCCTCACAGTTGCTGAGTGTAGACATTCAGACAAGCCACTGGAGGCCACTGTCACAGCACCCTGCTGAGGTCACCACCCAAGGTCTCCCCCAGTCTGCCTCACTGGCAGGTTGCAATGAGAGAGTATCTCCCATACTGCTGTCACCCATGGGAGCCATGTGTGGGGGACGCATTTGCTGAAATGCTAGCCATCCCCATAGGCTGCCCAGTCAGGAGCTACCTCAGGACTTTCTGGCCATTCTGGCGTATTCAGGTTAACAGGCAGTTTGGCACACAGGGGTGCTTCAGACTTCCCTCCGGACTCTGTGGCCTTACCATTCTGTATTCACAGAGGCAAACGGGGATTTGGGGGAAATGAGGGAACAGCACTTGGCTTTGAAATGAGTGACTTATACCAATAATGTTTCTATGGAAACAGATATTGGAAGAGGCAAACACACGGAATTTTAAAGAATTTTAACTCTTACCTTCTACCTCCCTCTACCGTTGTCGGGGTAAAGGAGTGGGGAGCCACTCAGGAGGTTTCTGGTAACAGCTGGGATCTTCACAAAGCTGACCAAGCCCCACCTCTGGGTGCTTACTAGAAAGCAGACAGCGCCATGACAGAGGAGGGAGAGTGGTAGCCAGCGGCTCCTCAGGCAGCTCACAGCCTGGTGTCCCATGGCTTTTAAGGCTAAGATCACATTCTCCAAGTGGCAGATAGTCACTGCTGAAGTGACAACCCTGGACAGCAGGGCAGACCTCTGTCACACACAGTCATCCTAACTAGCCAGGCCTAGGTCTCAGGAAACAGTCCGTAGCTGAGGGAATACATGGCTCAGGTTTCCTGGGTGAGTCCTCCCAGGGCAGGCTGCCCCTTAGGAAGCTCTGACGATGCCATCCTCCATCAGAAAATGAAGTCTGCATTCCCCAAATAGGCCGGAGGCCTCCGGTGATCTGGGGATTGGTCTCCAGTCTCAGGGTGGTGACGCGATCCTTCCTTGAGCCTGGTCGACTACGCCAACCTATGTGCTTCTTTCTCCTGGGCCTCTGTCCACTCCACACTGAGCACCCTCCTTCCTGCCCCACTGTGTGGTGTCCCTCTTAAAATTTCCACCTCAAACTGTGTCTGCAGCTCAGGAGGATTTTCCCCAGGAGCTGTGGGGCCAACTATGAGGCCTTGGAGGTCTCAGCCCATCCCACGCCTCTCACCCTGTGCACTCGCTCATTCTGGTCACAGCACTGGTGACTGTCTATGCACCTGCCCCCCCCCTCCTTGTCTGTGACCTCCTCAGAGGCCAAGGCCATCTGTGTGTCCACAGCACCCACCACCAGGCCCTGGCTCAAAGCGGGCTCTTGGTAAATATGTATCGACTGAATCGCTCCCTCCACCTGGAGCTCTCTCCCCATGCCCCATATGTCCACGTTCAAACGATCTGGCTGGACCCATTAAGCCAGCGTCTCAAAGAAACCCTCTCTGCCAAGTTGTGGTTTAATTTAACATCACACCCTCGCCTTTTGTCAAGAGCCCACTTCTGGGGCCAAGGCTGCCAAGAGGATGACTCGACATTTCTAGGAGGGACGGTGGCTCTGCTGCTGGACCCATGGCCCCGAGATCAGGGTCCACCAGAGACCCAAGGAGTGTGGTGCCGAGAATGGGCCCCACTCACCCATGAACTTCTACTTGTCTGAGTGTGCTTCCTTCCTGAGATCAGGAGTCACTTTAGTTTTTAAATTGTATCTATTTATTTGTGTGTATGTATGCATGCTTGTATGTGCGAATTTTTAACCTTGGTGGCCAGCAAGTCAAAGCCAAATCCAGTCACCATCAAGGGCAGTCACGTCTTCCGTGGGGTTTCCGGAGGATTATCTTGCCCTCTTATATCTGACCTTTATTTTTCAATCTCCCATTGTGCTTGGGTGGTTATTACGTATTGCTTCCAGCCCTTTGGAAGAAGAAGAAATGGCATAAGTTCCAGGTTAGGTCACAAATGTTAGAACTCAAGACTTCGCCCAAGTCCCAGGATGCACTGGTGTTCTGTGACTGGGTTGTAAGAGAACACATCCAGAGTCATTTAGAACAGCTCCCTCCTGATAGCATGGGCCTGCAGAATCTTGGCTTTATGCCTGGATTAGTGTACTAAGAGAGAAGGCTTAAGAGTCTAAAATACTATGGTTGGGTGTGAATTAATGTCCCTTAGAGAGTACATAAAGAGAATGAGAGTGTGCACTAGTCAGGGTAGATTAGGTTTTGCTGCATAACAAAACAACCCTCGGTGAATTAAAGCAAATGAGAGCTTGTTACTCATCTCAGCTCTTGCCCATGAGGATCAAGTGTGGTTTCCCCATGGTGTCCTCTCTCTGGGACACAGCTGGCAATGCCCCTCTGGGACCATTTTCGTAGCAAAGGGAAGAACTTCAGGCAAGGTACATAACTGAGTTTTAAAACTTCTATCTATATGTCTTTTACCACTGCCACTCAGTTTTGGGTTTTTCTTTTTTTCATTCTCCAAAATGTGCCTTGTGCCCATGCCTGAATTCAGTGTGGCTGGAAAGAGACACTACAATGCCCAGAAGATAAGAATGCAGCAGGCAATGCTGGCCAGCCATAACAACTGTGACACTGCCCCATCCAGCTTTTTGTTGCTGTCACAAATAATGCCTTTGCCACTAAGATGTAGGCCCATGAGAGCAGAGCAAGAAGGACTGGTTTGTATCCCCTGTCATATCTATCGTGCCTGAGAAAGTACCTGCCTCCTGGTATGCTCTCAATAAACATCAAGTTAAGTAACTCCGTGGGTCTAGCCTCAGGGCAGTCGTATTAGAGGCTCCACAGGACAGTCTCTGAGGCAGTCTGCTCTACACTTGCCAGATCCCCTTCCATCCAGTCAGTTCTGTCTCCACTACTCTCCAAACCACCACTGTCATTCATCACCTGACACCCTGGAGTGGGGGACACTGGGGAGGGGGACAGAGCTACAGCATGTGGCGTGCCCGCAGCAGGACGAGCAGAGAACTCTGCTGCCCAAGCCCTGGCTAGGAGGTGGCTGTGCCGGGCCCACCCCTGACAGGTACCTGAGGTGGGGCTGTGGAGATAGGTAAAGTGTTTGCTGTGTGTGCGTAAGGACCTGCGGTAAATCCTGAGATCCAAGGTCAAGCTGTGTGTGATACTCACAGAAACCCCAGTGCTGGAAAGACTGCGGCCCCCTGACAAGCAGTCTAGAGTAATTAAGTGATGAGCTCCAGGCCAGGAAGAGAAAAACCTCTGAGTAATGACAGCTGAGATTAACTTCCGGCCTCCAAGGCATATGTACACACACAGGCATGTGTGCCCATACATGCATGAACACACACACACACACACACACACACACACACACACACACCTGAGATAAGCATCTTAACACCAAGGAAGGCTTGATTTGGTCTATAGTTCCAGGGGCTGTGTCCAGTCACTTGGCCTCGTTTGGGGCTCATGAAAGCCATTGTGTCACGACAGAAGCACATGAAGAAGGGACTGTTCATCTCTTGGCAGCCAGAAAGTGGCAAGTGTAAAAAACAGGCTTGGACCTCCATGTCCCCTTCAGGGGCCTAATTTTCTTCTGCTGGGCCACACTTCCTGAGATTTGCGCCAGCTCTCTGTATCAGCACAGGTAGGGGGGCAGACACTACCACACTGACCCTGAGGGTGCTACACAGATCCATCCGTAGTGCTGAGGGTGGCTGCTGGCCCCAGTGTCTCAGGCTCCAGCCCCCTGCTCCTTCTAGGCCATTCTCAACCTGACAGACACAGGTTAGTTTTATTATTAACATCATCATTATTATTATCATCATCATTTTTATTATTGTCTATTGAAAGGCAGTTAATATATCATAAAATTCACGTTTTTAGAAAGTACACTGTGAGGGTTCCAGAACCTTCACGAGGCACACAGCTGTCAACAGCTGATCCCAGAAGCCCTTCATCACCCAGGGAAAAATCCTGTCCCTTTGCCCTCACCTCTGACTTTTCCTCTCTCTCGGGGATCAAGGGCATTTTAGGTCAGCCTGTGTTCCCAGTTCTCTTACATATATACCTACGGGTGGAATTTCTGGGAAGTTCTGTAACCTTGGGTTTTGTCTTTTTAAGAGCTGACCAGTTTCCACCAGCACCAAACAGAGCTCTGGTGTCTCCACAGTGTTTCTTGCAGTATCTGGTGGGTATAAAGTGTTGTCCCGTGATTTATATGAGAATGACTATCAAATAACAGTGGACAATGGTGGAGAACATGCTACGTGTGTGTAGGAGGGACATGCCCACGTGTGTGTAGAGAGAACATGCCTACACACGTGTGTAGGCCTATATTACATGTATGTAGGGAGAACATGCCCACACGTGTGTCGGAGAAACATGCCCACACATATATGTATAGAGAGAACATGCCCACACGTGTGTAGGGACCACTGTGCTTCTTCCTTAGAGAAATAACTGCTCAGAGCGTTGGCTCATTTTTAATTGAATTGGACTTCTTTCTTTAATGTCGATTTGTAAGAACTCTTTATATCCTCTGAAGCCAGACCCTTATCAGATAGAAGATACGCAAACATCGGGCCCTGCTCTTTGAGTTATCCCTTTACTTTCTCATCAGTGGCCTGTGATACACAACAATCTTTAATCTGAGTTATCTAGTCTTCCCTTTGACAAAAACCATTGTCTGCTCCAGGGTCGTGCAGATTTACACTAGTGTTTTCTCCTGGGTGTATGCTAGTAGTAGGCCTTACATTTAGGTAATTTTGAACACCATAGGAGGCAATGTCCCAAATCTGTAACTTTACTCGTGGATATTTAGTTGCTTAAACACTTCGTTGAAAAGAATATCTTCTCCATGGAAAAGTCCCATAATCCTGTTAAAACTAGTTGGCCAAGGCACGCGGTTGGGTCCTGAGCTCTCCATATTTCCCACTGTCTGTATGTCTGTCCACATGCCAGCCCCACATTGCTGTGGCTGCTGGACCTAGTGGTAAGCTGAAACGGAAAAATGAGTCATCTAGCTCTCTCCCTCTTTTCCCGGGTTTCTGGGTCTACAGAAAGGGCTGTTGGGAGTGTCATTGTCACAGGGAGGGACTGAGGCTCTCAGGCAGTGTGGGGAGTATTGCCACCTTCTCACCTAAACCATCCAGCCCGGGCGGGAGCTGCAAGCTTGGGAGCTGCCTTCCTATTTATCAGGCTTGCTTGTTCCTTCCTTCCTTCCTTCCTTCCTTCCTTCCTTCCTTCCTTCCTTCCTTCCTTCCTTCCTTCCTTCCTTCCTTTTGTGTGTGTGTGTATGTGAGAGAGAGAAAGAGAGGGAGGGAGAGGATTTCTAAACAGGGTTTCTCTGTGTAACAGCTCTGGCTGCTCTGGAACTCACTCAGTAGACCAGGCTAGCCTCCAATTCAGAGACCCACCTTCCTCTGTTTCCTGTGTGCCATGATTAAATGTGCGCCACCACACCTGACTTTCCTTAACTATTTAGTCAACTTCTAATTCTTTTGTCCATGTCTTGTGACTTTTTGTGTGTAAGTTATAAGTCTCACACTTCCTTGGATAAATTTATTTCAAAGTATTCATTCTATCTGGTGCCATCATTGGTTGGATGACTATCTTCATTTCTACTGTTCATGACTCAGGGGTGCAAATGTCTTCCATGACTAAGGTGTGCAGATGTGTTCTTGACTCAGGGGTGCAGATGTGGTCATGACTAAGGGATGCAGGTGTGGTCATGACTAAGGGGTGCAGATGTCTTCCATGACTAAGGGGTGCAGATGTGGTCATGACCAAGGGGTACAGATGTGGTCATGACTAAGGGGTGCAGATGTGGTTATGACTAAGGGATGCAGGTGTGGTCATGACTAAGGGGTGCAGATGTGGTCATGACTAAGGGGTGCAGATGTGGTTATGACTAAGGGATGCAAGTGTGGTCATGACTAAGGGGTACAGATGTGGTCATGACTAAGGGATGCAGATGTGGTCATGACTAAGGGGTGCAGATGTCTTCCATGACTAAGGGGTGCAGATGTGTTCATGACCAAGGGGTACAGATGTGGTCATGACTAAGGGGTGCAGATGTGGTCATGACTAAGGGGTGCAGATGTCTTCCATGACTAAGGGGTGCAGATGTGGTCATGACTAAGGGGTGCAGATGTGGTCATGACTAAGGGATGCAGGTGTGGTCATGACTAAGGGGTGTAGATGTCTTCCATGACTAGGGGTGCAGATGTGGTCATGACTAAGGGGTGCAGATGTGCTCATGACTAGGGGGTGCAGATGTGCTGCATATTTCTCTCCATCACTCCAGTTTCTCCCTGACCCCATGATCACATTATTTGTGGCCGTCTCACTTCTCCCTTTCCACTTTAATACATTTTCTTTCCATTTCTCGGATAGCCAAAACAACTTCAATATATTTTAGCCTATTCATTTCTTTGAATCTAACTGAATCTCTTCTATCCAACAAATACAGTTGGATCATGTCTTTTAATCCAGTATGCTGATCTCTGTCCTTTAATTGGAGCACTGAGTCTATTTAAGGCAATTAGTGATAAGGCAAGGACTACATCCACCATTCTAAAAGAGAGCTTTGACAGGGCCACAGTCTGTGTATCTTTCTGTTCTCCACTTAAAATCCTTCACTTAGGAATGAAATCACAAAGTCTTGCCCTGATCCTGGCCCTGCAGAACACAGCCCCTGCCTGTGTATCCGGTACCCTGTCTACAGCCCCATAGGCTTCGCACCTGTGGCTCCCAAATTCTAACACCATCCCTACTCTTGGCTCCGCTCTTGCTCTCTCTGCCTAGATGCTTTCTCCTGACTCTCCCATGCCAGATCTTTCTTGTCATTAGGGTCTCAGTGTAAACTCCACTCCCTGACCGCAAGCCACAAAGGAACCTGACCAATGACAAGTGTTCTTAAAAAAAAAAAAAAAAAAAAAAAACATGGATGGGGCAGAGAAAGCTGAAGGCAGGAATCAGAGATGCAGCCACAAGCAGAGGAATGCCTGGAGTTCCCAAAGCAGACAGAATCAAAAGAGGGCCCTCCAGAGCAGAGAGAATTTGGTCCGAGTATTTCCAGTCTCTTCATCTCTGTGTGAGCAAATTCCTATTGTTTGAAATCAGAACCCTGCTCAAATTGTGGCCATTTGCACCAGCAACCCCAGGAAATGAGACAGTGGCTTCTGTTCTGAAAGCCACAGTTTCTCCATCTTTAAAATGGATTCAGATAGGAATACACTCACCTAAATTCACACAGTAACTCACACCCCAGCATCTGAGTAGCTGAGACAGGAGGGTCATGAGTTCAGAGCCAGCCTGGGCTACATGTGGAGGTCCTGTCCCACTCTTATTATCAAAAATGAAAAACATAAACATGCATTGGATTGGGGGAAGGGTCTACCTCAAGAGAAGAGCCTGGAGGGTCCTGACTGTGAACATCAACTGTAGAGCCTGTTACCTCCCTTGCCATCATCCCCCAAACCCTTGACTGTCCTGTCCCTCAGTCTTCTCTAGACCCACCATGCCAGCCCCTCCTGCCGCCACATCCACCCCAATCCAGCCTGGCATGGCCCTGACTCAGGAACCTCCCAAGACTGGAACCGACTCTCAGGCCAGAGTGAGAAGTAGACCCTCTGAGCTGTGACCATCTGAGCCGCCCCCCCCACACCAGAGTGAGACCGGCAGCTTGCTGGCAGTGAGTATCTCACACGGGAACCTGTCTTGCATGAGCCAGGCACTGAAGGCTTGGAAAATTTAAAGCCAGCAATGTTTGGAGGCCAGAGCAATTTCTGCCGCTGGGAAAGGATTGTCCTGCATCCCTCCACCTGTTTCCTTCTTATCTACCTCTCACAGTAGCATCCCAGCCGACAGTGGATTGCTTGTTCTTACCAATTATTAAAACTATGTGGCAGGCTTCTGAGGATGCATTCACTTGCTGAGGAAATGGACCATATCCCCAGCCTGGGCTCCGGCACTATGGGCTTCTGCGGAGTGATAGCACCACCAAAAACGCCTCGATAGGTTTAACTTCATGGTCTACCACCTCCCAGCTGTGTGACCTGGAACAAAGACTTGCCCTCTCTGAGCTCCTGTGCCCACAGGAGAGGTGCATCCTAGATTTGCTGTGAACATGAACTGAGGTTAATGTGAAGGCACCTAGACCTGACCCTGGCACACAGAAGGCATGACATCATCTGGCACCTAGACCTGACCCTGGCACACAGATCAGCGTGACGCCATCTTCCAGACCCCAACCCAGAGTGTCCTGACTCCATAAGGAAGTTAACTATCCTGGCATCCTGAGGCACAGTGATGCTGCGCGCCAGCATGGGAGTGGATCTCCTAGTGCCTTCCACGGACGTCCTCTCATGCCATCTTGGAGATGAACGAACGTCGTCCTGCAGGATTTTCCATTCCCATTGGACATCCATATACGTGCTGGTTCAGGAAATAACTGGGTTCCTAGTCTGCGTTCCCTGGAGCCAGACTTGTTCACACTCTGAGCTGCCTAACAAGCAGGACAAAGGGTGGCAGAGGACTTCTATGCAGAGTGCCTCCCTGGCAAAGGTCCCTTCCCATCTCTTCCACACCTGCCCTCCAAACTTGATTTCCATCCTTCCCCTTCCCCAGCTATGACCCCCTGGATCAGCTTCTTGTGACTCAGTCCCAGGCAGTTTGCGAACCCAAGGACACATGGCGGCAGCATCCCCCCCGCCACCCCCGGGACTGCTAGAGCATCCACACCCTCTGCTGGCCACACTCACATGCTCCTGTGGCTTGGAGGGCTCACCACGCCTGTCCCCTACATTCAAGATGCCTCGTGGAGCTCAGCTGCCCACTGAGGCCCAAGAGAGATCTCCCAACCCTACATAAATCATCACTCCGCCAGCCGCAGAGCCACGGTGATGGACGTCATGGTGACGGGTGAGGCCCTGACCCTAGTCCCAGACTGGGGACAAAGAAGCCATTGGAGATGCCGGTGTGGATGACAAGAGCCGTAATAGCTCAGCCTGAGTCTGTGGAAGACTGGAGGAGGTGCCTTCCTCTCCTGCCCTGAGAGAGAATTCTTATGCAAAGGGGGAAGCATCCCCCTTCATCCTGAAAGCACAAGTAGGATTTTGGGAAACAGAACTGAAACAAAGCGTCAAGGCCCGCCCCTCAAAGCATTAAACAGTCACCATGTGACTGGGAAATCTGCCCGTAGACAGGCAAGAGGTATGAAAATACGCATCACGTCGAAGAGTGCTCCTGCATGCCACAGTGCTGTCGTCCAGGGGCCAGGAGAGCACACGTATCTATCAACTGCAAACAGACAAGCAAAAATGGTGTATCAACGCAAGGGACTATCATACAACTATGCACTCACACCTGACACACGCAGGTGCACTTACAAAACTTCGTTCAGTAAAAGAAGCCATTCCCCAAAGTCCACTTAGTCAATAGGCCATTGACAAGGAGTGTCTAGAACAGGGGAAGCCACTGGGAATCAAAGTGTGGTTAGCTGGGTATGGGGGAGGGGAGAAGAGAAGTGACCATCAGTAAGTCATATTTCTAAAGACATAGTTGAGCCTGGAGTCCAGGCAGCTGACCCCGAGGTCACCTTGCTATATACTACACCACCTACCTGATGTAGGGGGACAGCAGTGTCACCTGACCTAACAGCAGCAATCAACTGGCTGGTTCATTTGGCCAGGGAGGGGGTGACTGTGAATGCTGGTCCCAGCCTTAGTGTTACTTCAGGTCTGTCTGTGACGCCTATGGTATTTGGGGGACCCATGACAAAAGAAATACAGCCACCCCCAACCTCTCTTCCACACACTCGCTCTTTTTAATAACTGCTCTTATCAGCCCCCTGGCAGCCTCCTCGCTTCCTGTGCATGCTAATTACTCTATTAATTACACTCATATCTTTGGTGTTTCCTGGCAGATCTCCGTGCGCTTTGTCACCAGCGCACACCCATTCTGCTGTGCCCACTGGCACACATGGGCCCGCTCACTTCTGGAAGAGCGTCTTTGATCCTCAGTAAACACGTGCCTTCCGATTAGTCTCGAGGAACTCAGTCTTCCTGTTTTCATGGCGCGCCAGGAATGGTGGTTTTACTTTGACCCCACAACCCAGGCCCATGTTGGGGGGCTTCAGACATTGTCCCCCAGGCTCTGTTTTCTCCCCAGATCACAGCTCAGAGAACCCTAGAGCCTAGCACTGAGAGAGGTGACAACCACTAAGAAATCTGGGGGAGGACTGAGGAGGTAGGAACGGACCAAGGGAGTGCAGCATGAAGAAGCGGAATGGGGTCTAGGCACACATCCCAGGAGGCCTCCAGCATGTTCTAAGACCATCAAATTTTGTTCTAACAGCCAATCACCTCCCAAAGTATATGAGCAGGTGTCAGTTTAAGTGACATCCCAGACATCCCAGGCAGTACGCAGCAGACAGACAGGAGGATCAGGCGTCCCTTGTCTGATGGTAAGAAGAAAGACACAGTGAATGACATAGAACACAGACCCCATCACATGTCCCAAAATCAAGTAGAGTCATGGCTTTCATGGTCTGAAGTTGAAGAAATCCTAGAAACTATCTCTGCCTCTTGCAAAGTGTGTGTGTGTGTGTGTGTGTGTGTGTGTGTGTGTGTGTGTGTGTGTGTGTTTTGCATGTTGAAGAGTCTGGAAAGTTATACAATTTAAAATTTTGAATTAGTCTATTAATTTTAATGTTTTACAGTAGGAAAATCTCTTATTTGCCAATTCTCTGGTCCAGGGACCAGCTTGCTGTTTGTTTACATTTCCACGTGCTGAGGCCCATTCTCTACACCACACACATCTCCCCGTGGGTTCAGGGAGGCCTGAACCCCTCTACCTCAGAAAGCTACAGAGAACCAAAAGGGGGAGACTGGGGCAGAAGGGAGTCTGCTGAGCTGTTCCGATAAAACACGGTGAGCTAAACCAAAAGTCTCAAATGCTTCCCTGTTTTCCTTCCGTTTCACTTCAGGCTGTGTTGGCTTAAAATCGGGAAATCAGCATTGCTGTAATAAATCACAACACAAGGATTTGCTTGGCCATAAAATCTGAATGTGATCTGTTCAGTCTCCCGTCACGGGTGAAAGCGCTTAGCCCGACAGAGACTCGGGATATCATGGCTGCCTGCTTCTGCCAGCACCCCAAACCGCTGGCGTCCTGAAGCTTTCCAATCTCAGGCCCACCAGACCTAAGATGCTGGGATCCTGAACAAATGGCTTCCCTACCCTGTGCCTCAGTTTCCCTATATAGCAAGAAGAAAAGCTATAAGTCACATAAACACGCTCCCATGCATGGGAGGATGCATGAAGGTTGCATGAGCATTAGCGGTTCTCCCCGGGGGCTTGGGTATCTGTGGATCTGAGTCCTCACGGGAGTCCTCTGTGCATGCCACGGGCTGCTGAAGGAACCCTTTCCAAGACTGAATGAGGTGACTGGGCAAAGCGCTGAGCCCAGGGCCAATCTCACTGTGCTCCTGTGTTGGCAAGGCTCAGACAGGCCACCGTAACAAAGAGCCACAGTGTCTCCATAGCTGACACAGCCGAGACTGAGTCCAGCTGTGAGTCCAGGTGGCTGTCCCGGGCAGCCATCTTCTTCCCGGAGGCAATTTGCCATCTGGATCACAAATAAAGCAGCATGGCTCTCACACCAGCTCCCCATACTTCAGCCCAGGTGGGTCAGCTGACACGTACACCTACAGCCCATTGGCCAGGCCAGGGATAGGACCCTCAGCTGGCTATCGGGGCTAAGATGTGGGTGCGTAGCGGGATGTCAGTGTGCACCAGTCTGTGCTGCCTCTGACCCCTCCTATCAGTCTCCTTTGCCCCCCTAAGCCCAGATCCCCTCATCTATAATTAGCACAGATACTTCCTGGCCAACCACACTGGCTCAGAGTCCCGGAAGATCGTAATTGTGAAAATCAAGCTAATGTTACAGGCTTGCCTTCTCACTGGGCCAAAGGCGGGTCTTTTATAAGTCTAACTTCCAGATCTCATCCCTATCCATCTCCTCCTGTATTGCTGCTCTTCTCTCAGGTTGGGCCTCTGTCATCCTTTTGGCCCCAGATCATTAAGGTCATTTATCAGCAGCCCTTGTGACCTAGTTTTGAAATAGCATGCTGAGTGATACATCCTGCCTCCGAAAGGAGACATGGAAAAGTCAGGAGGGGTGATGGGAGGCCACGGGGGCCTTCTTCAGTTGCAAGAAGCTCAGGTACCGAGTCACACCAAAGAGGGATGTGCATGGGTGTCCATGTGTGCAAGTGTGTGTAGGTATGGGCGTGTATATGTATTGTGCTATGAGCCTACTCAATGTGTGTTGTCACATAACAAGCACAAGCTCGGGGGACAGCCCCAGGTACATGGGATGCTAGGCATGGAGAGGGACATCAGGTTAGACCCCGTGGCCCATGGAAATAGTAAGTAATGTCACAGTAATGTAACAGTTAAGGGGAGCTCGGTAGAGAAAGACTTAGACACTGTCCTGTGCAGGCAGAGTTGACATTTGCCCACAAAAGAGCAGGCAGGATGGACGAGCTCTGTCCCTAACCTCAGAGGGGCTGTGCTGAAAGAAGAGACCCCCAAGGTGGAGGCATGTGGAGAAGCCCCTGGATCCAGCTTACGCAGAAGAGAACGTTTCTTCTGAAGCCCTGCCTAATGACGGGTAAACTGGGCTCCCCTAGGAGGTAGTGAGCTCCTCACCACTAGAGGTATGCAGAGAAAGGCTGGGGGAGCCCAGGAGGATTCTGTTCAGAGGCACAGTGCTGCCTTTTAGACCATTCCCCGCAGGATATGCAACACCTTCATATGCTCTCTGCTCGCCGTTTCTTGCCGAAGGGTATGAGAGAGACGAGGGACGAGTAGCTTCATGCTCTAACCCAGGAGCACCATGTCATCCCTAGTGACTCAGGCAGCAGCGTGGAGCCGACAACCCCAGCAGGCTCGGAACAATTAGCCGCAGTGTGGAGTAGGAAGGGGTGCACACTCTGTGGCCTTTGGCCACCGGGGATCCCCACTTCCACCCAACGTGGCAGCAGCCACAGCAGCTATTTTTGGAACTGTCTCTACAGCAGCACACTTTGGGGGCTCCCAGGATGATGCTTCATGGAATGACAACGGGAAAATCAAATGCCTGCATTGTTCTCGCCTGTGTTACACGGGCGTGCATGTCTCGTGGCCTTGTCGTCTTTTGTCTCCTCGTGTTCTTACTCAAATGCTCAGAACAACCCTCTAGCAGGGGATGCCAACATTTGTCCAAAGACAAGTGAGCATGCAGTGGTCCTGGCACGGCAGCCCTGGTCCAGCCCACCAGCACGCCATCACACCGGAGCCCCAAGGGAATTCCAGGCTACCTTTAGCCGCACACAAACTGTCGATTTGGAGCAGAAGCGGGGACTAGGAGAGGGGGCAATCCGACTCCACCAGGCAGCGCCCTTCCTTTCTCCTTGGTGAGCAGGAATGCCCAGAGTGCCAGAGAAGAACGTGACGTGCGAGGAGGGGCTCAAGCGTCAGCTGTGTGACCTTGGCTGAGGTCCACCGGGCTCTGGGCTCGGTGCTTTCCTGTTCAGATGGGACCAAGGCTAACGGTTATGGAATGATCAGAGTGGGCGGCAGAGCAATGAACTGATGCAATGACCAATGTAAGACGGAGCTTGCACGCAGCCGGAGTAGCGTGGCCAGGCTCTGTCCTAGTTCCCTGGCACAGTGTCCTGATTGTGAGCCTCTTCACACCCTAGTTCTGTCACTTCCCTCTTCACGGTAGACTGGCCTGGAACTTGACAGCCAGCGTAGTCTGTGCGTCGCCAGGGCGAGTACTGAGTGAGAGGCCGATGTGGCTGTGTGGCCAGGCCCTGGCCGAGCTGTGTACCCCCATTGCCTCGAGGTCAGAGGCCGGGTAGGAGAGAGTTTAGCCCTGCCAACTATGGGACAAGAAAGGCTGGACATAGCACTCTGAGAGCTTGTCTCACTTCAGGGGACCCAGATGTCACCCAAAGTTGTAGGCAATTGTCCCCTCAGAGACCTTGTAACTTAATGGGTTAGCAAAGCAGGAGGTAAATATGGAGAAGAGGGGATAACCCTGGCCAGCTTAGGGTGGGGTTTCCACCCTCCCCTGAGTCATAAGCACAAAGGACAAGGTACTGCACTGGGCAGTACCAGAGGCTGCAGAGGCTACTCTGGCTGCAGGTATTTGAAAAATGTCAGGAAGGGAGCACCACCATCCAGGGGCATTTGAGATCTCCTGGCACACCACACTGTTGGGTACCCTGTGTTAGAGCAGAGGTTTGGAGATCCTGTGACCCTGGTGCCAGTGCCAACTCTGTCCATTGTTATGCCTCTGTGACCTGGAGCGTGTTACTCAACCTCTCTGAGCCTCACAGTGTCCCCTAGCACAGAGGGTGTCCTGGAGTCAAGCCCAGGAGGATGGATGAATAAAGTGAGCTCTTCACGTGACACACCTGGTCTAGAATCTGGCCCAAAGCAAGTGGTCAGTCAGGGCAGGGATTAGCAGGAGGAAGGGCAAGCAGAGGGGACAAAGGAAAGAGCGAAGCCCAGGGGACATGCACCACTGTGGGAAAGAAATACCTGGAGAACAATTGTGATGGCCCCAGTACCTGGAGAATAAAGGCACGACCCAACCCGGGGTGAATCTGAGCCAGGAGATGCAGTTGGATGGGTAATGGGACTGTCACCGAGGCAGACAATAGGATGAAGAACTTTCCTGCAGTATGGGAACCATTGGTGTGGCTGGAGGAGCTGGGTGGTGAGGGACATTTAGAAGTGACCAGGTACTAAAGGCCTCAGGAGCCCGGGACAGGAAGGAGTTGCCAGGGGTCAGACCTCCACCCAGGTGTGTGAGTCAGCCACCCTGTGTAGCTGCTCTGTGTGGGGTAGGTGGGTATCATGAAGGAACCAGAAGGATTAGGGAGACACCTGGTCAAGGTCTCACCTGGTGGATAGTGACTGTGGCCACTCTTAGACCAGCAAATCCAGGATCAGCGACAGGTTGAAGGGAGAAGGTGGTGAGCTCACGTTGGCGAATGCTGGGCTAGAGGGGTGCCCATTGGCAGGATGGGGGCAGGATGTAAGTGGAGATCCCTAATAAGGACCCAAAGAGGGAAGGACAGGGTGAGCAGAAGCTGGGAGACCTGTAATGCTCAAAGGCGCCCTGCACTGGGTCCCTTGGAGTTGCCCAGGAGCCACTGGAAGCTTTCCTAGCTTAGGGGAGCATCAGAGCCAGTGCCCACAGAACTGGGTGTGAAACGGCAGGAGGCAAAGATCACAGGCCCCGTCTCAGGCTGAGGAACAGAAGAGAAGACCCGAGAGAGTGGAAAGAGAGAGACAGGAGACAGGAGTGACAATGAGGTGAGTCTGAGGTGATCTCAGCAGCCAATAGCTTGCTGCTTTCTTCCCTGTGGTCAAGTTCCATCAGTGCTGAGTACAGGACAAACGACCTGTGCTCAGGACTTTGCTCAGGACTTTGGTGATGTCACGTTAGCTACTGCTGTGCTGCCTCAGGGTCTGAGGAACCCACGTTTCTCCTGTTCCTGCCTCTGGCTGCTGTTCTGTAGTGGCCCCAGCCTCCAGCTGTTTGTCCTTGGCTCACAGCCGGCAAGTGGGAGGGGACTCTACTCTCAGGGGTCCCCTGACCGCACCTGCGAGGTCAAACTGCAGCAGCAGGGCCAGGTGTTTGCTGCCTGCTGGGAGCTGCTGCCTTAGCACCCCCAGGGCTGCCCCTATAGGACTTAGGAGGAAATGGACTTGCTTTCCCAAGGTCAGCAGGGATACTTTCCGCTCAGTATTGTCACTTCAGGTGACCATGTGGCTAATTACATTCCCCCACGTCAGCAGAGACCTCCCAGGAAGGTCTGCCTCCAACCCCAAGACCGAGGTCTGGAAATCCTGAGTCGGCTAAATGTCTGCCTTTCCTGTTGGCTCCTGGGCCAGTTCCTGCTCACAGTCCCAGCACCCCGTACATGCCTCCAGCCCTCCCTGGATAGTGGTGAACTCTTGAGCACGTATCCACAGAGTGTACAGACTAACTGCCCTCCAGCTTCCGGCGCAGCAGGTTCCCCAGCACTTTGTACCTCGGGTGCCTGCCTGCTTCCCATCCACAGACTTTCATCTCTGGCTGCTCACACCAGGTTCTGGCATTTCACTAAGAAAGCCTGGGAGAAAAAGCTCCTAAGAGCTGGGGAGATAGCTCAGCTAATAAAGGGCCTGCCTTGTAAGCATGAGGACGTGGATCTTGAAGCATGATCAATAAAAACTCAGAGACAGAAATTGGGGTTTAACCTGAAAACCAGAAAAGCAAAGCAGCCAGCCACTGGCTTTTACCTCGACCTCAGTCTGAAAATGGCCATCCTGCCTCCAGGAATCTCAGAATGAGACTGTGTGTGAGAGTTGTCTCCTCCCATTTTATAATCCTCTCTACTCCTGGGATTAAAGGCGTGCACCACTGGGATTAAAGGCGTGCACCGACCAGTTTCTATGGCAACTTGTGTGGTTACTGGGATTAAAGATGTGTGTTATCACTGCCTGGTCTGTAAGGCTGACCAGTGGAACTGTTTTACTCTCTGGTCTTCAGACAAACTTTATTTATTAAAATACAAGTGAAATGTCACTACAGATCCAATCTGTACAACCTATTTAAAAAAAAAAAAAGCTAAGCTGGACAGTGGTGGTGCAACCTTTAATCCCAGCACTCAGGAGGCAGAGGTAGGCAGATCCCTTGAGTTCGAAGCTAGTCTTGTCTACAGAGCTAGTCCCAGGACAG
This sequence comes from Myodes glareolus, assembly GCF_982192425.1. Lineage (NCBI taxonomy): Eukaryota > Metazoa > Chordata > Mammalia > Rodentia > Cricetidae > Myodes > Myodes glareolus. Next base: position 28,648,605 of record NC_142041.1, read on the forward strand.
CCAGAGCTACACAGAGAAACCCTATCTCAAACAAACAGAGCCAAGCATGTCAATGCCTATAATCCCACGAATGGGGAGACAGAAACAAGAGGATCCCTGGGGTTCTCTGGCTTCCCAGTCCAATTGGCAAGTCCCAGGCCAAATGAGAAATACTATGTCAAAAACTAAGCTTGACAGCTCCTGAGGGACAGCACAAGCTTTTCCTCTGGCCTCCACATCTCCACATACATGTACAGTTATGGGCACATACACCACACACACACACACACACACACACACAAACATGTACACACAGAGAAGCAAAGGCTCCTTCAAGCTTCCTCTTGACTCTAAGACATAGGTGGAGACATCAGTCCCCATAAAGGCTACACTTGAAGTGCAAGCATCCCACCCTCACTATGGCAGCACTGAGCCAAGGCTACCCCAAGCCAAGGTTACCCCATGTGGCCAAGGGGCTTGTGTATTCCAAAGAAAGCTGGAAATCTATGTTCCATATGACGTCACTAGAGTTTTGCCCACTGGTAATGAGGCCTAACAAAGTTTAACATGGCCCAAGTGAGGTAATGTGTGACCACCAATCTATCTCTCTCCTCTGAAGCATAAGGACTGTCTCTACAAGTCCCTTGCCTCCCATTCCTGGTTGCTAGGTCATCCTTGCATTTGTAGTGGGGGTAGGGTGGGGATTCTAGATGTAAGACACTGGTCTTCCTTGATTAGCAAGTTCGCTGAAGAGTGTTCAGGTCCTGCAGACTCCCCCCCAGGAGACAACAAACCCACAGCCCCTCATGAAAGTCCCCCTTGAGGAGCACTAGTTGGCTTAGAATCATCGGCTGTGCCAAGGAGGCCTTTAGCCTCCCAGGATGCGAGACCAGCAGGGAAGTGCACAGGTGCACAACCCCACACCGTGCAGAAGGCCTCTCTCCCTGAGAAGAGACATGGAAGGCCGTGGAGATTTCCCACGTACTCTGTGGGAAGGTTCTCTGGCCTAGACTCTGCCTCTGTCTTGCTGTCTCTCTTGCTAAGTCCTCTCACACAAGTGTCTTGTCTGCTCTGATCTACATGGATATAAAACTCGTATTCCTTGCCATACTGCCCTGAGGTCAGGCCAGGAAAGCTTGCTAGGTGAACGCCTGCAGCAGCTGCAGGACATGTGACTGCACTGTCAGCCTCAATCTTGGAATGTCCACTGGACCCCAAGGTTATACTCAGGATACCTCTGAGAATGAAGAGGTCCTTGCTGCCTCAGCCGAGACCCCCACTGTCCCACTTCGCATCCCTGGTTGTTAGTGCCTTCCCTCACTACGTTCTGGACACAGTTCAATGATCCTGCCTTTGCCCAGGCTGTTCCCCCCAGCACATAGAACAGAGGCCAGGACATTGCGCCAATACTTGCTGCAAGTCCTTTTCTGGGCCTCGGTTTCTCTAATATTAAAAGAAGAGCTAGATTTGTGCCTAAAGTTCTTAGTGTTTGCAAGCTGAGTTGGGGAAGAGAGTGGCTGTCACGAGACTAATGGACACAATGGCATTTAGTGCTTAGGCCCAGGGTATCCTGCAAAGCATAGATAGCCCCTCACCATAAAGACCCGCACTCTGCACCCACAAAGCAAAAGCTGCCAGAAGTACCCTCGAGGGTACCTGGGGATGACGTCATACTTCCCTATCCGATCTGTGATTCTGGGGGCAGGTAAAAACTTATAATCAAAACGTTCAAAAAGGAATTCTTCTTCTTGCTGGTGGTGGCGCACGCCTTTAATCCCAGCACTCAGGAGGCAGAGGCAGGCAGATCTCTGAGTTTGAGGCCTGCCTGGTCTCCAGAGTGAGTTCTAGGCTAGCCAGGGCTACATAGAGAAAAGAAAAGAAGAAAAAAGAAAGGAAAGGAAAAAGGAAGGAAGGGAGAGAGAGACAGACAGACAGAGAGAGAAAGAGAATTCTTACCTGAAGTGACAGCTTCTAGCCTGCTGCTGAGATAAGCAGCCTAGCCCCTGAGGCTTTTGGAAGGTTTCTCCTGGCTCCAGCACTCTGAGACTCTCTGCAGTTGAAGATAGTAATGAAGGTTGACACATTAGGAGGCCTCTCAGCTTCTGCGGGTGGTAAACACACCTGTTAGATACATCTCCTGCTAGCCCTGGGAGTCTGCAGGTGAGGAAACCAGGGTTCAAAGAGACCTGGGTTCAAAGTCACACAGCTGCGAAGTGATGGAGCCCATGCTGTCTCTCTCTACCCAGGTTTCTTGCTAGGGTCCTCCTCCATCTTCCCCCCAAAGAGGTAGTGTTGACTAACCTGCCCCAGAAAAAAAGGCATCTCAAGGCACTGAAAATAAATCCCCCCAAAAGTTACATGTCCACCAGCGCACACACACACACACATCTATACATACTCACCGCAAGAAGAAAACCTACCAATTTTACCATGTGTTTTAAAAATTTACTTTGGTATTTAAGATATGAGACAGGAATGACCTACAAAGGAAGCTCTGCAGGGCAGCTGTGGAGAGCTGGTCACAGGGAGCAAGAGTTGGGAGAATTAGTTACCAGGAGGAAGGGTCCGGATTGCTGGTCACAGGGAGCAAGGGTCTGGAGAGCTGGTCACAGGGAGGAAGGGTTGGGAGAGCTGGTCACAGGGTGCAAAGGTCCGGAGAACTGGCCACAGGGAGGAAGGGTCCTTCCTTTCAAGGGCAAGCTACCCACTGGAGCCGTAAGGTGGAAGGTCTGAGAATACTGTGCGTGGCACACATCAGGCTTCCCAAGCCACCCTTTCCTCCTCCTCCTGGACCCAAATCCTGGCCCAGGCCCACCCACCAAGCCCCCTACCAGGACATGCAGAAGTCCTGGATGCCAGGTCTGCTCTAGTGTCGGGGCTGTGTAATGGCTCCCCTATGCCTAGTCTTTATTCTCTCTGTTACAGATGTGTCGGTGACAAAAGGTGATGTTCATTTTTGCTATTATTGTTTTAAGGTTTTATTGTTTAATTACAAGTGAATCTGTGTGAGGGAAAGTGGCCAGCAGGGGGCAGAAGAGGGCGTCCAATTCCTGCGAACTGGAATTTTGGACTGTTGAGAAGTACCACATGAGTGCTAGGATTCGAACTCTGGTCCTCCTCAAGAGCAGCCAGTGAGTGCTCTTAGCCACTGAACCATCTCTCCAATCCCAGGATTCTCACTTTTAGCCAAAGAACTTCTAACCTTAGGCCCAGTCTCCCCTTGCTGTTCAAATTCCTTTACCAAGCCCATCTAGATGGCTCAGTGGGTAAAACACTTGGCATGCCAACCTGACCACCGGAGTCGAATCCAACATGGTGGAAAGAGGAGTGGTCCTCCGGCCTCCACATGCACCCATACAGTTGCATACAGAGTAATATTTTGATTCATTTTCATTGTAACCCTTTAGAGGTTGTGCTGCCCCCAGAGCCGTCCTGGAGCCAGCAGCATGGCAGACCAGCAGCTGCCGAGAGACCTAACCCTCCCAAGCCTAGCAGGCCTGTGTACTTGCGCCTGCATTGTCCCAAGCTCCCTGGGGTCCCTGTGCTTACCTTGCTCAGCAAGTGCACCGGCCCTGCTTGTCACACACACCTACCCTGGCTCCTTTGGTTCTAACACATGCCCGGGTCCTGGCCTGGCCATGTCGGGCGTTCCCATTTGTTCATCCCTGGGTTGGGGGATCTCACGCTGTGTCGGCACTTTGGAAGAGCCTCTCTAGAGGGGCTGACCTGAGACAGGCCTTCCATCTGAGCTTCCCACAGGATGTTGGGGTTTTTGGGGGAGCACCTGTTACCTCTGCTCTTTACAGCAGTGCTGTGTGGCTTGCCCAGCATCTGGGTTGGCTAGGACACTGGCATCAGAGTGGTTTTGGACACCCAGGCTCTAGGGCCTGCATGGTGTACAGCAGGGAAATACAGGAAGAGCTACTATGGAGGAGTAGATGGACAGGGATAGCCACCCTCCAGTGACCCAGCTCCCGCTCACTATGCAGTGAACTGAGCGGGGAAGGCAATGGCGCTGGCAGACAGCAAGTGTGAACACATGAATTCGCCTCCAGCACCTAGGTGAAAAGCCAGGCATGGGGATCACATGCTTGCAATCTCAGAACTAGGAGGTGGAGACAGACAAATTCCTGAGGCTCCCTGGCCAGCCAGCTCAGCCTAATTGACAAGTCCCAGGTCCAACTGAGAGACAAGAGACCCTTTCTTAGAAAAACAAAGTTCTGAGGAATAACACCCAAGAGTGACCTCTGCACTGACATAAACAGAAATATACATATAAATATACACATGCATGTAAATACATACACATACACACACACACACACACACACACACACACACACACACACACACACACAAACACCAATAAGGGGCTCCCTTTGCAGCTAGGATGTTAAAACCTGAAAAAAAAGGCTCGCCAGAGTTCTCCCAATAAGACTGGGCCAGGGCCAAAGTCTTTATCCTTTCAGGCCCGCGTGGGTGAACCCAGGTGCTGACCTGCCTGCCCACATGTGCTTCCTGACAATGCAGGATGTGCCCAGGGGCCGCTGACCTACATTGTCAGCACTGCATCCTACAGAGGGACTCAGGCCAGCTGCTCTCCTTCCCGTGCACAGATGAGGTAGGCTTTCCCGGGCAGCTTGTGCATCCCCCCTGCTGAGCAGTGTTGGACCTGGAGCCAACATGTCTACCCTCCGGCCATCCCAAGCAGGTGTCCACAGAGCCCTGCCATGCAGGCAAGCATATCCTTAGCTTGGGTTCAGCCTTCTCAGAGTACCAGGGCTTCTAAAATCTTCTACCGAATGCTCAACAGTGAAGTTGTTCCTCGCTGAAGCACAAAATAGGTTCATAACTACTGTCTCCTTAGAGTTTAGCAGGATTCTTAGGAGAAGCAGGGCAGTGTGTGGTTAGGTTAGAAGGGCAAGTGGTGAGGTTGGGAGAAATACCAGAAATCCCTGTGACTTAGCAGCTGGAGAGCCTGGGCTAGTTACTCAGTTGTCTGTGCCTCTGTGTCCTGCAGAGTGAGCATAAGATCTTGTTGCATTCTGAGAGTGGCGTTCTTACCCTAGCAACCAGCAGGAGGCGAGTGGTAGCCTTATCATTGCTTATCCATTGGTTATCCAATACCATTGCATGGGAGGAGGTCTCTCAGCCCTGTGAGACCACCTCTCATGGAAGCCACCCAGTCCTGAATGGGAGATCCGTGAGAACAGGACACTCTCCTGCCCTGCATGTAGTGACACTCCTATGCCCCCAGCAGTACCTGGAAAATAAGGTTGCTTTAGTAGTTATGGGATATATGGGTAAGTACCTGACTAATTGCCAGGTGAGAAAAATGGAAGGAAGGGAGAAATCGAGAGAATGGAGCCGACAGCAAATCTTCACAGTTGGTCATCCCAAGCAAGAGCAGCGCTGTTAAGCCAGAGGAAATGCAATCCTTGGAAGAGAGGCAGACCCGAGGACCAGCACACAGGCCCTGGACTGTGTGGACAGCCCACAGTGAGATGAGCCCAGGGCAGTACGGCATCTCCCAGCAGCCCCTCCCTCACAGCTGCCCGGGAAGCTGGGTGGCTCTACCACAGCGCTTGGACATCTGGCCTCAGTGGCCTCTGTTAGGCCAGTCGATACTTCCCTCCATCTCAGGGAACGCCTCTGACAGCCTCCCCATTTTCAGCCTCACTGAACTCGTGATTCTCTGTTCCCAGAGGCAGGTAGATGAAATCCACCACACACCACACAATTCTCTGATGACCTCTAGTGGCAGTTTGGTGCATGACAACAATACCTCAAAAAGACTCAGGTGGCGACTCTTCCTCCCCATGGGTGTGACTTCGCAAGTCTTGGGACCCAAGTCCAACATAGGATCTGAATGACCCAACAATGGCTTGCTTCACTTGCCTTGAGATTCGGTACCAGGGTCCCTCAACTGTGTTCAAAGACTCCCATCATCCCCCTAGGCTCCCAAGGATAGAAACCTCATTGCTACTGATGGAGAGGGGGCAGCAAGAGGACGATGTGAAAAGCCAACCTTGAATGGTTGTTTCCAAGTTATTACCCGCAACACAGGGAGGTAAAGGAAGAAACAGGTCCCTCGCCCCCAAACCCCCTGCCTTGTGTGAACTCTTCATGGGTTCTGCCTCTGTGGCACTGCCTTTTGGCAGGCCAGGTGGCAGCCAGGTTGGCTGGGTGGATGCGAGATTTAAAGAAGCCAAATGAGAGGGTATGGAAGGGAGTGGGGGTGAAACATGATGCCAGGCTGCGATGTAGGCAGGAGAGGCAAGTCACAGCCCTTCCATGGTCATTTCCTGATGGAATAAAGACCACAGGACCTGCTAGAGGAAGACAGATATTTGGGGAGTCAAAGGTATGCAGAGCAGGGAACAACAGTCCACTCCACGCACCTGGAGCATCAAGCTCAACCCTAGATCAGCAGAAATTCGCGGCTGTGACAGGGTCACGTGGAAGAAAGTGTAGGTGACATGTCCTTCATGGATTGCCCCCCTCAAGACTCAAAGAGACAGCTCAGAGTTATTCTGTGGAGCCCAAGAGGAAAGATGAGGGTAGCAACAGGTAAGGTATGGGAGGAAAGGGTTTAATTCAGCAAAATGGCCTTGTGAGCCATCTCCCCAAGGAGGGGCAGGGCTCCTGTCACAGTGTGGAGGAGCCAGGCAGGTCCCTGTCAGCCTCCACCAATCGAGTTGTCCTTCTATTGAGTAATAAATGATGTATGTCAGGACCGCCATGCACACCGAGTCTGAATCCATTACAAATGACTACCTTTCATCTAGAGCAGTGGCACACTCATTGTCAATAGGTCTGCAGCTTGCATGACCGTGGAGGCCTCTGCTCCTGCATCCTGATGTCCGTGTGGTTGTCACTGCTGACCTTGGGAACAAGTCCATTCCATCTCCTTGATTAAACCAGGAAACTTATCTGGAGACCATTGCTCATGATGGATACATCCCAGTCACTGAGGGTGCTGTGATACATCCCAGTCACTGAGGGTGCTGTGAAGGGTCATTTCCAGCCCAGGCCACTCTGACTTTGCGTCCTGGAGGTCACCTCAGGAACCTCCTGTCCCTTCTAGCACTCCTGCTCACACGTGGACTCCAACCCCACGGACTTGAGGAAACGAAGCTCATGTCTTTCGTGGCTTGGCACAGCTAAGGAAGGGGGCATAGAGCCCAAAAGAGCATGCAGTGGAGCGATCTGAAGATAAGATGACCTGAACCCACAGACTCCAACCTCTTCCTGTTTCCATATGGGAATGCCATCTTCTCTCACCCACGGGAACCAGGCAGTGCCTGCCTCCAAAACCGAGCCTAGAGACTAGCTAGGTAAGGGAGGATTCTAGTCTCGCTTGCCTTCCACACCAGAAGCCCCATCAAGAGTGCCCCCTCTTCCTATGACTGCCAGGAACACCTTCAGAAGAAAACAGAAGCCTGAACACCTTTCTTTGACAACGTGCTCATGGGGGACCCACAGAATTGGCAAACAGATTTGCTAAGAAAGGTCAACTTTACTAACGAGGCTTCTTGTTGGTACTACCTATGAGTGGATTCTGAAGCTGTGTTGTGGAAAAGCAAGTTAGTAAATATGGTGAGTTGGTTGGAAGTCAAATCTCACTGCAAGAAGAGAGGTGAAATTAGGGAATGGGAGAGGCAAGCAAATCTCTGAGGCATGGCTTTGTCTAAAAAATATAAATGAACAGGTATGGAATAGATGATAGATGGGGGGGGATAAATAGATGATGACCAATGGTAGATACGTAGATGATTGATAGATGACTGGTAGATGGGAGATAAAGGATTCATAATTGATAGGTGAGTGATTCATAGATGATAGATAGGTAAATAGACAAATAATTGATAGATGCTTAAATAATAAAGAAAGATAAATGAAATAGATCCTTGAAAAGTGATAGATGATAATTGATACTTAATAGATAAAACTAGTAGATGATAGATATATGCATGTATATATACATACATATGCACACACACACACACACACACACATACATCATACACAGGACTAAAAGTAATGATACCCTCAGGCAGCCCACAAACTTCTCAGATGTTGGTTTCTAAACACCATTGCACTGGAAGGAAAATAACCAGTTCCGATGCTGGGGCAAGGGAAATGCCAGGCGAGCTGAGAACATCCTGTGCCAAGGAATAAGAAAGTGTTCAAAAAATAAAGATGACAGGAACATGCGGGAGAAAGCATCGGCGGCAGCATGCCAGCGTTTTCACTGGCCAGATCTGCATAAGCGAGTCAAAATGCATAATGATAGCAAAGGGCTGTAAGACGCTGCATTTAAAAGAACTCACGAGGCCAAAAGTAACAAGGGAAGAAAGAAAGGGCTGTTTCGCAGCAGAATGTGTTCTGTCCAGATTGGGTGACAGCTAGCAAATCCCGTTCACGGTTCCCAAAGTCACTAGCCCCGAGCTGATGTTTGTGGGAAACAGGATCTCCGCGGGGTCTCCCAGTGGCTCCAACAGGTGACTGCTTAATCACAGAGGGGCAAGGCTACCTTTCAAGTGGTGAGGCCACCACAGCCATGTGAGCAGAGTTGCTGTCCCCAGACACTGGACAAAGTGTCATCTTATGCCCTGAGGTGGCACACAGAAGGGACATCTCTTCTGCAGGGTTCCTGCCCCACATGCATAGCCTGAAGCTAGTCATGACAACAGCCAGTAAATCCACATCAAGGAAGAGTTAACAACAGTTAACTGAGCCGAATGCCGCGGAAATATGATGAAATGAAAGACCAAAGTGAGCTGGGGCATTGTTTGAGACAAAAGCAAGTCAGGGAAACATAAGAAAATGCAGTGTGCTGGTCCTAGGGTGAATCCTGATTTGGGGGGGAAAAAAAAGGCAAGATTCCTTAAAGTATCCATTGGGTCCACTGTGGAAATGGCTAACGAGTAGAGTTAGCCATTTCCAGTTCCAGCTGGAAAATGTAAGAGTGTCCTCTTAGCAAACACACACTGAGCTGTATAAGAGTGGAGAGTTAAGTCTGCAGCTTGTCTTCAAGTGACTTGAGGAAGACAAGTGTCCAGGATAACTTATTCCAGTCCCTAGCATCTCTGTGGGAAAAGTGCTGTCAAAGAGAATGAGCAACCACCCCAGATCTTTGACCTGTCTCAGGATTGGCTGCCTCTTGTCCAATCGGCTTTGGCCCAGACTGTGTCATGTGATATATAACATGGCTGCCATCACAGCGTCTTCAATGTACGTCTTCCTAGAAGGGCTCGTAGTGGGCCCTATGTACGAATGGGCCAAGCTGTTCTGTACTTTCAGCTGCCCAGGCCCACTCCAGACCTCCCTGCCCAACTGACAGCCAGTTCTCTCTTTCAACAAGCTTTACACGTACCTCCTCTGGGCTGAGTTGTTACTGGAATTTTCTTACTATAATGTTTTTGTTGATTCCTTGAGAATTTCATACCATGGATTTTGATCATATTCCCTACACACACTCTTCCCCCTAACTTCTCCCGTGACCACCCCATCTTCCTACTCCCCCTAATGTTGTGCCCCCACCCTGTTTACATAACCCCAGAATCCAGTTTGTGCTGTCCACACATTTCTGGGTGTGGAGCCAGCCACTGGAACATAGCCCACCTACCAGGGACCACACCCTTAAAGAAAACTGATTCTGTCTCCCAGAAGCCATTGATTGTCCATAGCTCCTCGGCACAAATATGGAACACTTCAGGAATTTGCTTTCGTTGAGCAGGGGCCATGCTAAGCCCCTCAGTACCATTCCAGTTTTGAGATCTGTGCTGCCACTGTTACTAGAATCAAGAGTCAGAACCTGGGCCCTGGCAGCTCCCATCAGCCAGGTTTGGCCAGGCTTGAATGAACAACCGTCAATCAGAGGACGGTGTCAGCTGGCACTTCCATCCCACCATGGGAATGCGAAGGTCTCCTGTGTATCACTGGTTGTGGAGTATGGGAGGAAAGGGGGCCTCGGCTAGGGACTCAGCTGCTGGAAGATAGCCAGTCCATCCCTAGGGTTTTTGTTTTCTCTTGATGCAGCCGGACCCAGCAGGCCGGGACATCTCCATCCGCCCACTGCTGGAACACTGCGAAAACACCCACATGACCATCTGGCTCGGCATCGTCTACGCCTACAAGGGGCTCCTCATGGTAGGTGCCAAGCGGGAGGCAGAGTTTGGGGACGCTGCTTCGCCAGGCCTGTTTCTCCTCGGGGCCTTCACAACATGAAAATAAACAGAGCATCCTCCACATGACTAAACCCTTAGTCTCTAAACCCTGGTCTCAGACCCCACCGCAGCCCTAGGAGACAGGCAGAAATGATGCCCCCGTTTCCCTCCTGAGGCAAGGTTGTGCTTCCTCTGCACGCTCTAAGGAAGAGCCCTTCCGGGACTCCTCCAGTGAAGGTGGCTCCTGGCAGTCCTTGACTTGTGATTTGTGGCTTATCTCTAACTCCTTCCCCTCTTCTCTCTTAATCCTTATCATTGGATTTAGGGACCAACTAGATGATCTGCAAAAATTCCATTCATGGATCCCTAATTGTACCTCCAAAGACTCCCTCACCCACCCACCCCACGCACCGCCACCAGTAAGGCCATATTCACCACTTCCATGGGTCTGGATGTGGATATACCTGTGAGGGCCACTATTGCAGATTACAGATGGCAAGAAAGCTCTTCCTAGTCTCAGTTCAGCACCTGTGAGTCCTCATTCCACTCCTTGAAAGTCTAAGAACATGTGACTCTGTCCCTCCGGACACTGACACTCTTCAGAGCTCTGCAGGAACCGCCAGGTCTCTAGACAAGCCCCTGCTGGTCAGTGCCTTCCAGTCAGAGCTACTGTCTTAGGCTCCCACCAGGCCCTGCCACTCGCCACCATGGGCCCCACCCAGGCAGGTTCCCGCATCTGGTCCATCCTGTGCTTTTCCTCTGAGAGGTGACCTCTGGGGACTGATGGGATAATGCATGAAGGACCCGCCCAGGGAAGGTTTTCAGCAGACGATGGCTTCCTTGCCTCACCTGGTGCCTGCTTCCAAGGCTTCCCTTTCCTAGTAAAGGGATCTGAGAAAAAACCCACCAGCATGGTGTGGGGCACAAACCTGTAATCCCAGTGTTAATGAACTCGAGGTACAGCCTGCGCCCCAGACAGCCACCCATCCTCTATAAACCAATTAGAACAGCCGAAGCTTTATGAAAAGCAGAAAGAGGAGAGTTTTCAATGTGAAAACATTGGGAAGATGGAGAAAGACAACCCCTGACACCCCATCCCACCCCATCCTAAGTCCCCTGACACCCACCCCACCCCATCCTAAGTCCCCTGACACCCATCCCACCCCATTCTAAGTCTGCTGATACCCATCCCACACCATCCTAAGTCCCCTGACACCACATCCCACCCCATCCTAAGTCCCCTGACACCCACCCCACCCCATCCTAAGTCCCCTGATACCCATCCCACACCATCCTAAGTTCCCTGACACCCCACCCCATTCTAAGTTCATCTCCAAGGTCTGGAAGAGAGGTTGAGGTTTAAGAAGCCATACACACCTAAACAGTCCTGGCCAAGGTGTGGTCCTGCCCACCCTTGACCCATCCTTTCGTCTCCTATGAGCTGTCTGAGAAGTTATAAATCTCTTTTCAATTGCAGTATTCCTCTCAGGCTGGCCAGGTCTTCTCTTCTTCCTGATATTCCTGAAGGAATTCTAGTTCCTTGAGGTTCATTGTTTCAATACTTTGGGAGTCAAAGTGGGGCTCACAAGTGTCTCTTTAGATACCTCTGTCCCTCCCTGGATGTTTAAACCAGCACTCAGGAGACTGAGACTTCATGACCAGCCTGGGCTATGGGGGTAAAAAAACCAATCTCAAAAAAATAAATAAATAAAATAATCGATCAGGCTGCCAGAGGGCACACTTGGTTGGGAAGAGGATGCCTCCATGCAGTGTGAAGTACCATCCATCAGAGAAGTTCACTTGGGACTATCCCGCCTGTCCTATAGCTTAGTTAGGGTTTCTTTTGCTGTGAAGAGACACCATGACCATGGCAACTCTTATAAGGAAAACGTTTAATTGAGGGGGCTCACAGCTTCAGAGGTTTGGTCCATTATCATCATGGCAGGGAGCATGGCAGCGTGCAGGCAGACATGGTACTAGAGCTGAAAAGTGCTCCATCTGTAGGCAACAGGAAGTTGACTGAGACTGGGTGGTATCCTGAGCACAGAAAACCCCGAAGCCCACCCCCAACAGTGACACACTTCCTCAAACAAGGTCACACCCACTCCAACAAAGCCACACCTCCTAATAGTGCCACTCCCTGAGATTATGGGGATTACGGGGGGCCAATTACATTCAAACTACCACACCCCTCTTACCCCATCCAAACAGGGGCCCTAGAGGATGAGTGTTACCCCATCTCCCAGATGCTGCAGGTGAGGCTTTGAGAGGTAAAGTGACCTGTTCAGAGTCCGTGGCCAGTGACTCATAAGAGACCATTCCAAGCCCTCTGACTTATCTAGCCTGCTTCTGCCCCATGATGCCAAACGGAGTCCCCCTCAGAAAGCAGTCATCACAGCGATGACGGATATGAAGTGCCCTGAGTTATGAGAAGAAACAAACAGGAGAGGCATTGGTGAGAAGGCCCTGGGACCCCGCGCCTGCAGGAGTCTCCAGTCTCCCTCAGCCTCCCTCACTACCACCCAGAGGGGCAAATGTGGCCTGCTCCTGTGGCCACCCCTCCCTCAGAGCACTGTGGGGGCTGATGTTTCTCCTTGGGCCTCTCTCCTGTCTGCTCCTGTCCCGTTTGCTTCTGTAGGGAGATGGGTTGCTTAGGAAGAAAATTGCATGTGAGGGAAAGCCAAAAACAATGGTGACTGAAGAGATGGGCAGTTTCCCCCTGGAACCTGCTCCAGAGGCGCTGAGATGGGGGCGCCAACAGCCGTGCTGCGCCCACGCCACACAGTCTAAAATGGCTGCTGGAGCGCCACCCATCACAATCCACTCGCCCTGTCTGGAGGGAAGGAATGCAACCCTTTCCCGTGGTGTGCTAGAAAAATACTACACTGGACTCTTTTGGAGCTCTATAAACACAGCCTGCTCCTGCCACTCCAGTACTGTGTGGCCGCCATCTTTCCTCTCTGTACCTCAATGCTCGCTCTCCAGAGAGTGAGGGAAAACACTCAAGATCTTGTGTGAGGCTCCTTTACTCGTGGCCGCCATCTTTCCTCTCTGTACCTCAGTGCTCGTTCTCCAGAGAGTGAGGGAAAACACTCATGATCTTATGTGAGGTTCCTTCACCCGTGGCCTCTCATAGGTCTCTGCAGGAGCCAGCTGTGAGTGTGAAGGAGAACTGGGGGGCTCACACACCCCCGGTCTGCATTCCCTCAGGATGCAACTTGGCGCCACACATGTAGGCAGTTGGTAGCAACCCGACGCCCCTGCAGTTTGCTGAGCAGGGAGAGGGGCCTCCGCCGGGTAGTGACTGCCTCCCCTTTCTGTCACCATTTCAGTTGTTCGGTTGCTTCTTAGCGTGGGAAACACGCAACGTGAGCATCCCTGCCCTCAACGACAGCAAGTACATCGGGATGAGCGTGTACAACGTGGGCATCATGTGCATCATCGGGGCTGCCGTCTCCTTCCTGACACGGGACCAGCCCAACGTGCAGTTCTGCATCGTGGCCCTGGTCATCATCTTCTGCAGCACGATCACTCTCTGCCTGGTGTTTGTGCCAAAGGTACCTGTCCCTGCCCCTGCCCCTCACAAGGCGATTGCAGAAGCCACCACACCTTGGGGGGGGGGGGGGCACGTGGAAATGCACTATGCACACAGGGAAAAAAAATTAGGAAAGAAAGAGAAGAACAAGATCCCCCAAAACTTCACAATCTCATACCCCAACTATCCAACTCTTAGTGTTTACTTTGCTACTCATGTGCTTCCTGTCTATGTGGTGAGGGGAGGAGGGGTTGCATGAGTGCCAAGTCATACATACGCCTGGACTCAGTTCTCTCCTTCCACCAGGCGGGTACTGGGGATCTTTCCGACCTCCTGGTCTCCCTTTTTTGAAAGGCTGAAAACCTTGCCTCTGAAGACCAGGCTGTAACTACAGCGCACACCTTCTTTTCCCTTGTGTCTTTAACTCAGCTTCCCACCCTTCATCTTTTCCCACACCCACTGCATCCCGGAGGGCAGGTCCATTGCTTTCATGTGTACTTTATCCCTTATTGCTGAACGTTTTGATTATTACAGATTTTTTTTTTTGAGACAGGGTTTCTCTGTGTAGCCTTGGCTGTCCTAGAACTCACTCTGTAGACCAGGTTGGCCTCGAACTCACAGAGATACATCTATCTCTGCCTCAAAAGTGCTGGTATGAAAGGTGTTAAAGGCGTGCACCACCACAAGGCCTATTGTAGATCTTTTTAAAGAACATTTTTTTTTCTACATAACACATTTTTCTTGTTTCCAATTATCTGCTGTAAGCGGTCTTGGAAGTGATACTTCTGGGTCAAAAGGAACAGTCACAGTCAGTGTCCACTTGCATCTCAGAGCGCAAGCACTTCCAGCCCTTTGACACTGTGACACAACACTGTCATCCGCAAAGGTCATGCTCGAGAGCCAATTTCTTAACTCAGTGGAGTGTTTAAAGATCACATAAAAATGCATAGCTTCACATAAGCTTATGATTCTGCATTGGGCAGCACCTACAGCAACCATAGCTCTGCCCGGCCACATATGGCCTGCAGTCATAGTGGGACATATCTGTCGCACCAGTCCAGAAGACCAGCTTGGAGAGATATTTGGCAAGCACTGTCTTGCAACCATGAATGAAGAGGCTTTAACCTCGTAGGGACCAGTGCAGCCTGACCTCAGTGGCCCCAAGTGCCAGAAGACAGTGTGGGAAAGTCACTCCTGAGATAGGAGTGTTAGTAGCAGAGAAGGAGAGAAGAGAGGTTCCTGGGGTGACTGGGCTACCTCCACCCCCGGGCACATTCATTCAGCCAGGACTGGCCTGGAGATCCTCCGGTGTACAGCCTCCTCCTCTAATTGTTCGCTTCCCACTCAAGTCCCAGGCCAGCGTCAGCACCTCCCTGCCTGCACCCGAACATTCTGCATCCCAAAAAGTGTGACAGATTCCGTAAGCCCAGCTCTAATGGAGCTATTTGTCCTGTCAGCTTTGACAGCATCTCATTGATCTCTGGGCACAGAAGCCAAATTCCCAATGCTGAGTTGTGTTTCAGCTCTCTGGGGGCTCTCCCAGTACCCTGAGAACCCCATCTTCCATTCCACCTGCCCTTCCCATGGTAGCACAAGCCTGTAATCCCAGCATCTGGTAGATAGACACAGGAGGACCAGATGTTCAAGACCAGGCTGGGCTACATGGTAAATTGAGGCCAATCTGGGCTGTAGAAGAACTTGTATTAAAAAATAAAAACTGGCAAGATGAGTCAGAGGCTAAAGCCCTTAACACAACGGCTTGACAGCCTGAATTGGAGCCTCCGAGCCCACACAGAAAGTGGGAAGAAAGAATGGGCTGCTGTTCTCTGACCCTTGCCTTGCTATGTGCCCACACAATAATAAATATAATAATAATAATTGCCCTCCCCTGAGTGCCCTGAGACCCAGACTCTTTGTCCTTTGCCTAGACTGGGTCTCCCCCAGGCTTGGAATTGCCTCCCACACTTTCTCTTCCAGACAAGTCCCCACCCCCACCTCCACCCCGGCCCCCACCCCAGCCCCTGTCACCCACAGCAGCTCCTGGTAGCCACTCTATCCTTAATCCCTTCAGGCCTGATGACAATCAAGCCCTTCTTCATACCCACACCCCAAATCTGAGGAGTCCTGATAGAGGCATGGTAACTCTGCCACGGCTCTTAGGCTTAGAGCCCACCATGGACTGGAGAAAATTGAAAAATGCATGGATAAGATCAGGGCCAAGTCACAACTTTTTTTTCTCAGATTTTTAAAAATTCTTTTTCATGGGACTGGGGGTGTGCTACTGTAGTTAACAGCCCAAACTGTGCTTACAGAGAGACCAGGTTCAGGTCCACACACCCAATCAGGTGGCTCACAGCCCCGCCTCTAACTCCAGCTCCAGAAGACCCAGCTCCCTCTTCTGGCCTCCACAGGCAACTGCACCACATGCACACACACACAACCACCCCCACATATGTGTACACATATACACAGAATTAAAAGTAAAATGAAAATCTTCATGAATTGTTCAAACACACCAGACCCCTGCCCCGTGGAATCTGTACTGTAACAGATGTGAGGGATTTAAGCCGTTAAATGACTTTGCCAGGGCAAACAGGTCGCAGCTGATCACTAAATTCACCATGGTTGTGGAAGTCTTTACTTTTCCCACTTCACCGCTGTAGAAACGCTCCACAGTGGGACTCCACTCGGGGCTGTGGACTGCCTCTGACTGCAGGGGTTTGTGTGATAGAGCCAGGGTCAGGCGGACGGCTGTCCTGTCCCAGAAGGACTCTAAGGCTCAGTGAGCGGAAGCTGCCTGCCCACTATCGTGCTCAAGCCTGTGCCAGAGTCCAGTCTGAGTTCCAGCCTGCCTCTTTCCCAGGGCTCCTGTCGGTCCGGAGTGGGTCCGGGGGGAGGGGCGTGGTTGGGGAGAGAGGAACGCGGCAGTAGTCTCACATCAAGTCCCCTCTGTGCCCTCAGCTCATCACTCTGAGGACAAACCCCGACGCAGCCACTCAGAACAGGCGATTCCAGTTCACACAGAACCAGAAGAAAGAAGATTCGAAGACTTCCACTTCAGTCACCAGCGTAAACCAGGCGAGCACGTCACGCCTAGAAGGGCTGCAGTCAGAAAACCACCGCCTACGGATGAAGATCACAGAGGTGCGTCCCTCATCTGGAGGCCACGCCTCCTCCTGTCCTGGCCCCTCTGCCTGGCGTCCACGCTATCCCTGCTCCACCGTCCCCCAGAACACCCCGGGTAATGACAGCAGAGAGTTGGTCACATCTGACTCAAACTTAGTGCCCAGTTGGCCTGGACTCCTAGAATCCAAATTCCCCTAATCCAGGACACGTTCAGAGAGGAAACTTTGGAGTATCTTCATGGAGGGCCCGCATAACTCTCTGATGCCCAGCACGGAAAGAGGATACAAAGACTGGTGCCCCCAGAGATAGGCTGTGCTGCTGTGAGCCTGTCCCCAAGGTCTGAACTGCTTTTTGAATAGTCCAGAGAGGCTATAGCTAGGGTGCTTCGTGTCTAAGCCACACCCTCAGATGGAATGGAACCCATCTCTCTCTCACTGCCTAGGGGTCAGGGATCTCACTGAATTTGTGTGTAGGCTGAGTCAGGTCAAGATGTAATAGCAGCAAAGAGACCTCAAACACAAGAAGCCTCGAAAGGGAAGCTAAGGAAGGAGGGTCATGGGTTTGAGGCCAGCCTGGGTTTCATAGCAGGGGCCTGTCTCAAAAAGGAAAGTGACCCAGAGAAAGTGTGTTAGCGCAGCTGTAGTGGCACATGCCTTTGATCCCGGCACTTGGGAGGCAGAGGCAGGTGTATCATTGTGAGTTTGAGGCCAGCCTGGTCTACAGAGTGAGTTCCAGGACAGCCAGGGCTTGAGAGAGACCCTGTCTCAAAGAAAGCGGGGGGGGGGTGCATTTATTTCTTTCTCACCTAATGGCCCTGAGGACGGGGTGCTAGCAGAGTCATTTGTGGGGTGAAGGTCCTTCTCTGCTGCTCCCTGCCACTCCCCTGGCACAGCAGGGTGAAGGAATGGATTCTTAGGAAGAGGAGACATAGAAAGCCCACACAAGGGATCACCTCTTAAGACAATTACACACACACATACGCCCCAAAAAATGCAGTTTGGTTCTGCCTCCCTCTGCTGCCAGAATGTTCATGAGCTTGCTTAGCCATAGAGGATGCTGAGAAATGTAGGCACTTGCAGGGAAGAAGCCAGTTGCTTGATTAGATATGGCTGCCCAGATAAATCTGTATTTCAAATAAATGACCGATCGTGTCTTCAGTAACAGCATACTCCATACCGAGTGCAGACTATACCTGAGCTGCAAGGGGGGGGGGGGGACTTTTGCTCTCTGAGGTTTAAATTCCACTGGGACTTCTGTGTTTTCATTTGCCAGAGCCAGTGACCTCTAACAGGGCTCATAGAACCCTGCCACACAGGGAGAGAATCAACACACTCACAGTGTTCTCACCTGAAATGCTTTAAGACAGGGCATCCCACACCCGCCTCTGTGGCAAGGAAGAATCAGCATTTGCCCCTCTGAGCCCGTTGCTAGTCCTCTCTGAATAGCAGACAGCTATAACAAACAATAACATAGCACCATGCTAAGTCTTCCACATCCTTCCAGCAATGCAATCTCCCACTGCAGGAAGCCTGAGCCGCCGCTGACAGCCCCAATGTAGCTTTGTTTGCCTTAGAATTGGGCCACAGTCTGACTTCCCACTGGGCCCATCCTCTACTCCCAGCCCTGCTACTGTGTAGCACAAATAAGAGTATTTTTTTTCTTTCATGTAGAAACATACTAAAGCATTAAGTTTGCCCCTGACCTCAGGAGCGTGATTGACAATTCATATGACTCCCTTCCTGTTCTACAACCATCCCAACTTCCACTGCCTGCCTCCCCCACATACTCTCCTGGCTTAGTAACCCTGATTCTTCTGTAACCTAGGCGTGACTGAGCCCCATTATACTCAGCTCCCCCAGGTGACCCCAGCTGGCTGGAGTCTGGATGATAGTGTGGGACTCAGAGATACCGAGCTCTGCCTTCAGGCCTCCTGGCTGGGGTCTGATGGGTCGCTATGATGACAGTCCTCTCCTCTAGCAGCTGGTCCTTATGTGTCAGGCACTGGGCTAAGTCCCCATTCGTCATCTCACGGAGTCTCCATCCGCCCTGTGAAGTGGGAACTGTGATGCCCTTGTGCTACAAACAGAGACCGAGACTCAGTACAGAGTCACAAAGCGCAGCCTGGCTTTGTGGTCTAGCTGGTCTAGCTGGCCTAGTCCCTTGTCCCTGGTCCTTGTCTTGCCTCCTGGGCTTGCTTGATCCCTCTCAAGGCTCAAGTCCAGACAGCCCTGATCCATCTCATGTCAGCTCGTGCTTGAGTGAGCACAACAAAGTTCTTCTCAAGATACAGAGGTTATGCCCAGTGGTGGTAGCACATGCCTTTAGTCCTAGCACTCAGAGGCAAGCGGACCTCTCTGAGTTAGAGGACAGTCTGGTCTACAGAACAAGCTCCAAGACAGCCAGGGCTACACAGAGAAACCCTGTCTCAAAAAAAAACGAAAGGAAAAAAAAAGATGCAGAAGCAGAACCCTGGGAGGCAGGGGCTGGGCCTGGGGACTCAGTCTCAAATGGAGCCTTGTCTTCCAGCTGGACAAAGACTTGGAAGAAGTCACCATGCAGCTACAAGACACCCCAGAGAAGACCACATACATCAAACAGAATCACTACCAAGAACTCAACGACATCCTCAGCCTGGGCAACTTCACAGAGAGCTCAGGTGAGAAAAGACAGGGCCCAGAGATGGGACCCCATCACTTTGTAGATAAAAGTAAGGTTCTGAGAAAGCGGGAGGTGGGGGGAGGATGGCACCTGGTCTGAAGCCATGCACACAGGCAAGGCTGACACACTGGGTCCTCGCCTCCTGCCTACAGCTTCAAGTCTCTCTGGAGCCTGCTCCCCACATCCCCAGCCCTGAGCTTTAGCTTCTTACCCTCAGGCACCGTGTCCGCTTGTACACAGCATAGCAGCACCTCAATGTTCTCACAGGGACACCCTTTATTTCCCTCTCCGTTCCTCTGAGTTGATTTATAGTTATTCCTTAAACAGTGTTTCACGGTCCAAGAAGCAGCTCATCTGTATACAGGAAAAGAACAGTCAGGTGACTGTGTTACAATATCCCTCTTACCAACCATGTGAGAAGAGTAGGTCACCATGACATGGGCCACTCTCTATTTACCTCTCAGCAAAAGCCAGCGTGGGTGGGAAGTTTGGAAAAGGATGTTTGCCTTTGATGTTGGAAATCAAGCCAGCCCTCCACAAATACGAACTGTTAAACTTGAGTTAGCAGCTTCCCAAGCAGGCATCCACCCCTGGAAATACATCCACGTAGGAAATACATTCTACATGCTCAACACATTATTGGTAGGTAAGAAAGACTACCACTAATGTACATGTGCATCATTTAGAGTGATCTCATTAATTATGAGACAACAGAGCACATTGTATAGCCTCTTAGGAGTGCAGTAAGGGATAGGAGGACAGCTGAGGGGCAGGGTAAAGTCTGCCTATCATGTTTGAGGCCCTGGTTTCCATCCCTAGCGATGATGGGAGGTAGTAAAGAGTCTGGAGAAATGGCTCAATGGCTAAGGACACTTAATGCTCTTGAGAGGACCCGAGTTCGGTTCCCAGCAGCACCCACACTGAGCAGCTCATAACCAGCTCTAGTTTCCAGGGGTCTGATGCTCTCTTCTGGCTGCCTTGGGCAGGCCTGAGGAGCACGTAAGCTCATACAGGCACACACATATACATTAAAATAAAAAAACTCTTTTAAATTTTTAAAAAAGATATGAGGGAGATCTCCAAGGGCGAGAAGCCAGCATTATGTTGTATACACACACATACATACAGAGGCATGCAGCCTGTCTTAGTTAGGGTTTCAGTTGCTGTGAAGAGACATCATGACCATGGCAACTCTTAAAAAGAAAACTTTAGCTGGGTGGTGGTGGCGCACGCCTTTAATTCCAGCACTTAGGAGGCAGAGACAGGCGGATCTCTGTGAATTTGAGGCCAACCTGGTCTACAGAGTAAGTTCCAGGACAGGCTCCAAAGCTACACAGAGAAACCCTGTCTCAAAAAAAAAAAAAAAAAAAAAAAAAAAAACTACACTAAAAATAAAGCCAAAAAAGATTTCATTGGGCTGACTTACAGTTTCAGAGGTTCAATCCATTCTCATCACGGTGGGACATGGTGGCGGTGCAGGCAGACATGGTGCCAGCAAAAGAGCTGAGAGTTCTACATCTTGATCCACAGGTAGCAGAAGGAGGCTGCTATGCCGCCCTGGCTGCAGCTCACTGTAGAGAACTTGCCTAGCCGGGCTCTGGATTCAACCTCCAGTGACACACACAAAATCTATGTTTAAATCAATGGTGTTTCTTTTATTCTCATATTTTCCTTTTCCACCACCCTCCCCTTCCCTTCCAGTGTTCTTACTATAGAAAAATCTATACTAGTATTTGAGAGAAGGTCACATTTAGCTCAGGTTAGCCTTGAATTTTCAATGTATTTAGCCAAGGATGATCCTGAACTCTTGCTATTCCTGCCTCCACCTAAAAGTACTAGTATCAACATAACAAAATATCAAAAGTATGTGCAGGCTTTTGAAGTCATACACATGTATACACACATCTCACATAAAATGTTAATCTAAAGAAATATTTAAATTAAAATAGTTACAAAGACTTTTAAAGAATAAAAATTCCATCTGGACCAAGCATACTGGCGTACACCTTCAATCCCAGCACTCTGGAGGCAGAGGCAGACAGGTCTCTGTGAATGAGAGTCCAGTCTGCTCTACATAATGATTTTCATACCAGCCAGAACTGCATAGTGAGATCCTGCCGCCCCCCAAAAAAATCAGTCCTAATAATTCTAGTGTTTTACAAAGGAAAGCACTTCAGGTTACTGGAGGGAAATCTGCTTGAGTAGCCATGTGAGAAGAAAGATAGGTCTTCACTTTGTACTTTGTACTTCACTTTGTAACAAAAAGCCCATCTCAGACAGACACAGAATTAAATACAAAAGGTGAAGCCGAGAAAGTGCTGGAAGAAACCAAGTGATAAGTTCTTAAGAACCCCCAAAAAGGGGCTCATCTTTTTCACTTTAATACAAAACAAAAACCAGGAGGACAGAGTTTTCGAACTGCCTGGGCTTTATAGTAAAATGGTCATTTGTTACTGTTGTGGTTGGCTGGTTTGGTTTGCTATTGTTGTTTTGGTGGGAATGGGTTTGTTTGGTTGGTTTTTGTTTGTTTGTTTGGTTGGCTTTGGTTTTAGTTGTGTTTTTTTTTTTCAAGACAGGATTTCTCTGTGTAGCTCTGGCTGTCCTGGAACTTGCTTTATAGACCATGCTGTCCTCAAACTCACAGAGATCCTCCTGCCTCTGCCTCCCCAGTGCTGGAATTAAAGTCGTGTGCCACCGCTGCCTGGCGAAGACGCCGATTTTTAAAACTATATATTGTTAAACAAACAAGGAGGATGCTGAGAAGCTGGCTTGGTGATTCAGAGGACCCATTGAATTTCCCAGCTCTATTGTGATGGTTCAACACCATCCATAGCTCCAGTTTTAGAGGATCCAATGCCCTCTTCTGACTTCCGAGGGCACCAGGCACACACCTGGTGCACAGACATACATGCAGGCAAAACACTCACACACACAAAATAAAATGAATAAGTCTAATTTTTTAAAAAAAAAAAAGAAAAGAAGCAAGAAAGAAGACCCCAAATATAGCTGTTTGCAGTAGACATTGTTCTGAGCCACTTTCTGCTCTTGGCATTCAGTCTGTGTATCATAGATTTTCTGCTGTAACACACACTTGACAATCAGGCGCCATAGAAGCAGGGGCAGGGGAGACAGTTCAGTTGGTAAAGTGCTTGAAGGACTTGCGTTTAATCTCCAGAACCCACACGAACCTGGCTTGGTGTAAGGGTGAATGCTGTCATCTCAGCATAGGGGAGGCAGAGACCAGCTGACCCCCAGGGGCTTCCTGGGCAGTTGGCCTACCCTCTTGTGCAAGTTCCGTGCCAATGAGAGACCTTATCTCAAGGAATTAAAACAAAAAGTAGAAAGTGGACAGCACCTGAGGAAGACCAAAGGTGTATGACAGGGTGCCCAAGGAGTGACACCCACAATATGAGCATATCATACAAACCACACACACACAAAAACACACACACATACACACAAACAAAGGAGAAAGGAAGGAAGGAAGGAAAGAAGGAAGGAAGGAAGGAAGGAAGGAAGGAAGGAAGGAAGGAAGGAAGGAAGGGAGAAGAAAGAAAGAAAATCTGTAATGTAATGTATTTTCTTGCAGCTCTGGAGGCTGAGAGTCCAGAACAAGGGTATTGGTAGGCTCAGTGTCTAGAGCGGTCCTTGCCTCTGTTTCTGAGATGGAGCCTCAGAAACACTTCATTCTGGGGAAGAGAACAATGCCTTCACAAGTGGAAGGGACAGAAAGGGCTCAAACTCGGTCCCTTGGGTTCCTTAGAAGGACACTAAAGCCTTCCCTAAGTTTACCTTCTAAACTCAGTCACCTGAAGGCACCACCTCTTAACTCACCACAATAATTACTCAGCAACCCAGATGGCTGAGGCAGGGGGATCATCTGAGCCCTGCTATCCTAGACCAGTCTGGGCAACATAATGATATCCCATCTTAAATAAATAAATAAAAACGAAACCATGAACTTAAAAGGACATGTCCAGACTCCAGCACTGGGGCTATACGTTGGTCCACGGGGGCTGCACAAAGATGGGACAGACCACCTGAGTCTAGTAAACCAGAAGCAAACTTTCTTCCAGAAAAGAAAGAAAAAGAAAAAAGAAATCTCCATGGGGCACAAAAAGCTTATCAGGCTAGCTGAGACCACTGCCAGAGATGGACTTGTAAAGCTGTGGCAAAAAAAAAAAAATAGTTTCTGAACTCCCTTTTTATAGTAAGAAGCAACAAGCATTAGGCAGTAACAAAGAAATTTTTACAATCTCAAGGTAAAACTCGAATACAAATTGCCCTTCTTTACAATTTCCATTAACAGGTTTTTTTCAGTTAAACTATTGTTTGTGTCTAACCCATTGTTTCTGCCTGGTACTTGCTGATGGTGTTTACGAAGCTCTGCATTCCCCTGATACAGCCACTTTTGCATAGCAGGGAACGGTATGGGACAGTGCAAAACCAAAAAGTCAAAAATTGCGTACATCCCATCATTTAAAAGTTAACTCAGAGGCCGGGCAGTGATGGCGTATGCCTTTAATCCCAGCACTCGAACTCTCAGTTTACAGAGTTGACCCTCAGTTTGTAGAGGGATGCTTCCGTCTTGTAAACAGAGCAGTTGGTTGTAAAACAAAGTAACCCACTGTTAATAGTTAATCCTTAAGCTGCTGAGAAAGCTGCTGACAGCCTGCTCTCATTCTCCTAGGCTTACAACATTGTATTTCTTTATTTATACATTCTTATTTTTGGAATCTACATTTCTATATTCTTATTCTTGGACTCTTCACTATACAGTTGCCTCTTGTGAGTCACGGCACTGGGTGTGGGTGTGTTCTGTAAGGTCACCATGAATAGTGACAAACACCACTGCTCTGGGGGAAGCACAGGGGGAGGCTCCTGTGAGCTCCTCCCAGGTTGGCACGTTTTGTCAACCAATGAAGGTCTTGCTTTGCTCGGTACATGTCACCGTCCTAGCACACACTGCATTTAGCAACACTGTGTGCATGTTTGGCAGCAATACAGCTTGTGCATTCGGCAGCACTGTGTGTGTGGTCAGCAGCACTACAGCTTGTGCATTAGGCAGTACTGTGTGTGTGGCTGACAGCACTGTAGCTTGTGCATTCGGCAGCCCTGTGCGCATGGTCGGCAGCACTACAGCTTGTACCTGACGGGAACTTGCCTGACACCTTTGTTTTAGGAACACTCAGCACTACACTTGGGGACCATTTTAAACAAGAAAGCTGCCAAAAAAAAAAAAAAAAAAAAAAAGCGTGTCAAGCAGCACTAAAGCAACCTCAAGCTCAAGGATAGAGCGAGCAGTGTGGATGCTACCCAAAAGAAGCCACCTCAGGCTGGAATATATATGCCAGGCAACTCAAAATTACTCAGACAGCAGCTCAAAATTGCTCATGTGTCATATGCATAAAAAGAGACCATGGTGCATCTGAAGTATTGATTGCAGGCTGACAAGTCCATTTGAGAAAGCAAATGAGTTTGCAAATGCAGAATCCATGAATAATGTGGATCAATTCAAATGGATGCAAAATCGCACACCTATACCATCCCCCATGACAGTGAAAACAAACCCTAATCAGTCCACTCGATTCCTATGCTGTCTTTTTTTCCCCCCTTGAATTGAAAGAGGGAAGATCAGTCACACACTTCCCCTTGCTGTTGTCCATGGATGGCAGGGTCCAGAAGGGCTGGGGCACAGACCCTGGCTCAGAGAATGTTATTCCATGGAGAGAATCCTCAGGGTCCCATGGTTGATTTGTAAAAACTAACTTAACAAAATGTGTGCTGTTCTTTTCAACAGAGGGAGGAAAGGCCATTCTAAAAAATCACCTTGATCAAAATCCCCCGCTCCAGTGGAGCACAACAGAGCCCTCGAGAACATGCAAAGATCCCATAGAAGACATCAACTCCCCAGAGCAGTAAGTACCTTCGCCACGAGAACCATGCCCAAGAACACATCGCCCCAGCACAGCTGCCTGCAGTGTGCACAGCAGTTATTTCACCCGAGCTCTGCAGACACATGACAATGCAGCCATATCACGATGCTCCTTTTACAGGCAGGAAAACTAATATCCAAAAGAGGGAGATGACCCATACAAGCTCACCCAGTACTTGAGTGCAGGACATAGGATTTGAACTCGATACTAACCCACTTTAAATCCCATGTTCTCCACCAGAGCCCACTGCTTTTGTTGTGTGCATACTGTAACCTTATGAAATTCATGTGCTCGATGATAGTTGAAACCAGTTAGTGTCAGACAAATGCTGGAGACACAACAACAATATCCAAAACAGAGACCTCTTTCTTTTCAGTGAGCCCATATTTATGGAGTCTCTATTTTCTTTGGCAGACTAATTAATTAATTAAAAGGGCGAAGCATAGCATGCTCATGATAGGTGCTTTGGAGATAAATGAAGCAGGGAAGGGGTCTGTCCTTTTAAATAAGATGAATCAGAGAAGACATAAAACACCTGCCCATCTCAGCTCTGTTCCCACCTGTGACTTTAGCTCATTCTGGTGTACTGGAAGCAGAGGTAGATACATACACTCTGACATGTGGCTTCTGGGAAGCGACAAACAGGTAGGAACCAGCAAAGGCAAGCAAGTCACCCAGGCCATGTGGCTATAATAAATCATCATGATGTTAATAAATCATCAACTCAGCAAATGCCGAGACTGGCCATTCAGAACCCCTGTCTGTGATTCGGGACACAGCAGTTCACTGACCTGCCACCTCCAGGGTGAGGCAAACCTGTGAGTCCCCTGGACTGAACTCAGGTTCTGCCACTGCGTGAGCTCCTGCCAAAGATGTATTGACTGTGGGAAGGGGATTGGGATCTTTTTTTAAATATTTATTTATTATGTATACAATATTCTGTCTATGTGCATGCCTGAAGAGGGCACCAGACCTCATTACAGATGATTGTGAGCCACCATGTGGTTGCTGGGAATTGAACTCAGGACCTTTGAAAGAGCAGTCAATGCTCTTAACCACTGAGCCATCTCTCCAGCCCCAGGGGATTGGGATCTTAGCAGACAGGAGGATGTGTTGGCTCTTAAAACAGGGTACACCCCCTCACCTAGACAGACTGCCTTGCCCAGACTGCTTGAATGGGCACCTTTCCCTATATCCAAGGGTGTTCTTCAGTTCCTCTTTCTCCCAGATGCTCAGCCAACAGATCTCGTCCCAAGGAATGATTGTGGCTGGCATCATTTCAAACATGAAGCTATTATCAGTTACTCAGGTCCCTAAGTTGCTGGCTTTGTTTCCTGGATCCCAAAAGAAATTTAAAAATATAAGTTAGGTTACAGAAACTGGACTGATTTATAATTTGGTCAAACTGAAGAGAGAAAGAGGCCACTTTCCCTCCAATGTGCTGGTGGCTGTCTGAGGATTATGGAAAACCCTGAGGCAAAGGGCAGGAGCAACAGACCTTTAGCTGAGATGGTTTAACCCTTGGAGAGGAAGGTGAGTGGTCCCAGGCTTCTTCCATCGGCTCTGCTCTCGTCAAGGAGAGCCCGGGTGTTTTTCTTCGTATGAATTTTGAACGTCCCTTCTGCCGGCCAGGATCCCAGCCTGTTCCCGGCATGGGCTGACAACTACAAAGTTCCTAGCCCTCTCTTCTGTGAACTTCTGAGGAGTCTCCCTGAGCAACAGGTCCTTTGGGGATAGGGGTACACTTCATATGTACCCACAGATCTCAGAGGCCACCAGGCCCTGAGTAAACTCTGAGAAGCACCCTGTTGGGATTGAGTGCCTTTGC
The DNA here is from genome assembly GCF_982192425.1 of Myodes glareolus. NCBI lineage: Eukaryota > Metazoa > Chordata > Mammalia > Rodentia > Cricetidae > Myodes > Myodes glareolus. The sequence continues at coordinate 28,675,839 of NC_142041.1, forward strand.
CCCAAAGCCATATGGCTCCACAGAAGCTAGGACCCAGCCTCGCCAGAACCCAGCCTCCCGTGGTTCAGCTTCACCGTGGTTTCCCCCGAACAAGTTGCAGAAGCGTTCTGTCTCTTTCTTTGTCTTTGTAACCGGGGGTAGCGATGCTTTGCTCTTTGTTTTCTGTTTTTCTAAGCAAGGATCTCAGATTGATTTGGAGTGGTTTGCCCCTGAGAACACAGATACCGGAATGTAGCCCTGGAGGCACTGCAAAGCAAAATCCGGCAAAAAATGCCTCTGGGAGCAGGAAGTCATCCCCTGGGCACATTCCCTGCAAACAGCTTTTATAGAAACTAAGTGACTGACTTGACGGTCTTGTAAGACTTTAAGGATGTGGCCAGGAGAATGGAGGCAGAGGTCTTTTCCTTTCTCATCCCTACTCCGTCAGTACCATGCCTGTACCTCCTCCCACTGCCAGCTCATCCCATCTCTAGCTTCTGGCCTCCTTCCAAGAGTTCTGGGGTCTTTGATGAGGAAGGGGCTCGCTCCCAGAGAAGGTAGCACAAAGAGGGCGGTACTTAAACTGGGCCATGAGCTCCAGAGGAATCATATTCCAGGTGGGAAACCTAAAAGCAAAACCACAAGGAGCACCAGGGTGTGTTGTCAGAAACGAGCCACCAGAGGGCAGCACTCAGGGGAGAAAAGACAGACGGTTCATCCAGAGCATTTGGAGGAGAGACCTTAAGGGTCACATCAGGGTGTGTGTGTGTGTGTGTGTGTGTCCCACCTTCTGTGACTTCCCAATGCTAGGATGGCAGGGTTAATAACCAAAGAAGCTGTAAGACCAAGAAGGAGCTTCTGGGAGGGCTGAGCTGCTAGGTACAGCAGTGGCAGAGGGCAGGGAGGAGGGAGTAGGCAGCTGGGAAGCCTAGGATTGAAAGCTGGGGGCTGGAATTGAAAGCCATACCACACAGAGCCTTGTGTAATTCAAGATGAGTGATACCTATATATGAAGCATTGGTTGGGTCCTTACAATTTTGCCATGATAGTTACAGTAGTCAGTGATCCCCACCATGGGGGTGGTAGGGAGTTGGCAAGATGCAGTCTTGTTCCTGCTAGTCCTAAGACGAATAGTAGGTACCTGTGAGCCCCTGTCAAATGCCTGCTTTGTGTCTGAAGGTTTAGACTATTGAGCCAACAGATCTTGGATTTAAGGGGACACAGATCCCTACACTCAGAATAGATTAGCCAAAGTGGGAGCGAAGGGCTTTCAGGAGAGCAGCCACTCCTCACTGTGTCTCTCTTTCCTGCAGCATCCAACGCCGGTTGTCCCTCCAGCTCCCGATCCTCCACCACGCCTACCTCCCGTCCATTGGAGGCGTGGACGCCAGCTGTGTGAGCCCCTGTGTCAGCCCTACCGCCAGCCCCCGCCACAGACATGTGCCACCCTCCTTCCGAGTCATGGTCTCGGGCCTGTAGGAGTAAGAGGCCTGGGGCCGGGGCCTCCCCGGGGACAGCACCATGCTGGGCCAAGGCACCCGCCTCTGGCGCGCTGAAGGCGGTGAGAAGCTGAGCACTACGCCGCCTCTCCAGGGCTGGAACGGCGCTCAGACAGAGGGACTCGGCACCGACCTCGAGCCTTATTTGCGGAAGGTCTTACTCTCGCGAGGGAGGCAATGACTTCTTCTTGGTGTCTGCAAGCAAAGAGGAGTTGGGACGCCTGAAACTTGCAAAAACAAATCAAAATCCAGACAAAGGAGAGAGGTCACGGACTCCAGCCATCCTCACCAAGTGGCCAGAGCAAGGGCTCTGCAGAAATGGCCTCGGCACTCTGCACACACGTCATCGGCGGTGCCCGCCCCCACACACCAGCCCTTCTCCACTCTGGGGAAGAAGGTGAGCAGGGCCACCAGGTCCCCAGCAGCTGGCCCAGCCCACCTCAGGCTCCCTGGAACAGGGAGTCCACAGGAAGGGCAGACAGACAGACAGACACAGCCCTGGGGCTGGGGAACCAGAGCCGGCAGCTGTGCATGCTCCCAGGGGACACTAATCGGAAGAGAGATGTTTGTTACTCTCTGATAAATGCCACACATTAACACAATAACACCCGTTCTGGGGACTGTGGGGATTCAGGGCACCTGACTGCAGAAACACTCTGCAGTGTTCAACCGACAGTCTGTCATGCTCCCACCATGTCGGCCATGTCCTTGTGTTCAATTTTAGGGTTCCCGGTAATAAGGGGAACCACCCGAGCTAACCATGGAATGTCTGCTCCCAGAAAACACGATAAAGAAAGATTGTGCACTTTAACCTCTCCCGTGGGGGCCCAAGGGCTGCTGGGATTTTTCCCCCCATTGACTTTGTTTCTGACCAAAGTGAATCAGGGGCATTCTGCTAAAAGTCATCCCTGTGTTCCAGGGGAGAGTTCCAGAAGGCAGCCTTCCAGTGCCCCTCCAGCCCAGCCCGTGTGTGACCCCCTCGGGTGTCACTGGGGCGGTCAGTCAGCAGGCTGGTTCTCACCTTCCACATCATATTTCCCTTGTCATTGAACCCCAAAGAGCACCGGCCTGAGAGTCAGACCTGGATTTGAGTCTTCAGTCCCTTCAGACTCCCTCCGTGACCTTGGGCAAGTCACCAGTGTCTCTCTGAGCCTCAGTTTCCCCTCCGTAACAGACTGGGGTTGAAATAACACCCATCCTGCCTACCTCACAGGGTCACTCTGGGGATGGACGCTCATCCAGGAGAGCTTTGCACTGTGAAGCAGCCCTGACCTGTGAGGTATTAGTGTGACCTTGACCTTCAGCCTTCCCACAAGCCGGGGGTGTGGTGTGGCCCAGAGAAGCTTCCAGCAAGGCCCTCTCCCCCAGGGACAGCCCAGCGGGAGGGAGGCTCAGGACTCTCCTGACATTCCTAGACAGGTTCATCCCTTGCTAAAGGCCTGAATGGCGGTGTCCAGGGGTGTCTGCACAACTGAGCGGCTCGCTCACGCCCTGAAGAATCCTAACGGCAGCTTCCACAAGCAGGCAATAATCTCTTCCCAGACCTGGCAGTCAGGAACACACACACTGCTGTCAACCACCAGGCTGTGACGAAAGGGCCCGCGGGAATGACCATCACCAACATTTCAAGACTCCCTAATTCACGTAGCATAGCTCTCCCTTTCCCTCCCTCAAAGAGAGGTTATGGAGGTTCTGTAGCTTTTAAGGGGGAAAAAAATGTCAACCCATCACAGGTCAAGTTGATGTCATTCTCTGTTAGGCACTAAAACTCCCTGCTGTCACTCACTGTGTGTTAACCAGTATTTCCTTGCTCTTTTGATTTCACCGAAACCAAATTTCATTTAAAAGATCACATTAATTTTTTTCAAAGGGAAAGAGATAATTAACTGTACATAATGTATACAGACAAAAAAACCTGTAGAAATATTACTCCAGCATAGCAGGAAAACAAAAACAAAAACAAAAGTATTGGATTGTCGGAGGTGAGCGTGTGTCTGTAATCCCTTGTGACTCCGATCCGTGCTCTGTCTTCTAGGTAAACCCACAAGGTACATCTCTGTCTACTGATCCTGTAGGTTCACCATTTTTTTTTAATTTCTCTGCAATTAATTAACAAGCCCCACAAAGTGATTCTGGCTATCTACTGGTTCTGTTCTTTTATATGCAGCAAACACTTGGTCCATTTCCTAGAGGCTTCCGCCCAAGGGCATCTTCCAATGACGTTAGTGCACACACACACACACACACACACACACACACACAAACACACACTCACACACACAACTGCTTTCAATTAGACCGGAACTGGCAGAATCAAATGTAAATGAGGAGTTTCTCTCACCCCACTGCATGGTATCAATTTTTAATAAATTGTTGCAAATTTGTTTTTATGAATAAAAGGGGGGAAAATCCTGTTGGTTTTAATGTCCATTCTTTCCTGGGGTCTGAAACTCAGGGGGTGACTCTGACGTGGCTGCTGGGCACTGACTTTCTCTCATTTGTGTTCTATTGACAGTCACAGGGGAGTCTGCAGCCGTGTGACTCCCAGCTTCATTCATTCATTCATTTTTAGGTTGAATCTCTCTCACTGTTTATTCCACCAAGGTTAGCCTTGAACTTACGATCCTCCTGCTTCCTCCTGCTTCCTGCCACAATCATCCTGACCTCAATTTCTGATTGTCCCAAGGGTTGGAACCTGACCTAAACTATGTCAGTCAGTAAACCCCTTCTTTCCATGAAGAGGAATTTACTCTGCCGCATAAGAGAAAAATAGAGTCAGGACATGAGCTAAGTGCTCACAGAGTGCATGTCTTCAGGGAATTGTCGGTAGAGTCCAGTGGCAGCCTACTTCTTCATCTACTGCTTGGTTAGGCCACCTTGGTTGGAGGGCTAGATGGGGTTTCCTGGGGAGCAAATAGTGGTTTGTGGAGCCAGTGAGCCCAGTGTGGCTCAGGGATCATCTAGGCTTTCCAGCCTGGTGTGAGGCCTCCACCATCACACAGTTTTTCTCTACTGAAGCCGCAGTGAGCATCTCTGGCACAGAGCCCCACAGGAAGCTGCTCATTTCTGCTCCGGTGGCAGATCTGGCCAAGTAACAGACAATGGCAACTGGGATTGTAATGTCAGCGAGCCCTTAAGGCTGAGGTTGAGCGGCTCCGTGGAAGGCACTCAAGTCTCACGCCATCCTCAACCAGATGAAAGCTCTCAGCTGGGAGGATGAGTAAGTCCTGGGATGCACAGCCAGGATGTGAGAGGGGAACTGAATACAGCCACCAGTGCCCCAGTGTGTCTTCTTCGTTTTATTTTATTTTATTTTATTTTTCTTGGTTTTTTGAGACAGGGTTTCTCTGTAGCTTTAGAGCCTGTCCTGGAACTTGCTCTATAGACCAGGGTGGCCTAGAGCTTACAGAGATCAGACTCTCTCTGCTTCCCGAGTGCTGAGATTAAAGGCGTGCGCCACCACTGCCTGGCTTCTTTAACTTGTGTCAAATAAATAAAAATAAATAAGCAGCTAGCTACAGATAACTCATTATTCTTGTTTAGATTCTATTGAAATGAAAACTTACCTTTTCTTGGTGTTACAATAGAGTTACAGACTGCTGAGATCGACCTAGGGCATGTCCTAAGGATCTAGGCCCCAGACTGAGAACCTCTGGCCCAAGCCCAGTGACCCTAGAGAAACAGAGACCAGTCAGTAGTTTGGCGTCATGCCTGTCAGAAGCACAAAATAGTCCCTTGGAGATTCAGGGTCGCAGCACATCTGCTTTGGAGGGGTGCTTGGGAGACTGAGAGCAAGTCTACGTTGACCAATGTTGGTACCGGACCTCTGGGGCAACTGTCACAACAGAGGCTTGCCACGGCCTTGGTGGCCACCCATCTGAAAGCATCAGTTCCTTGATAGGGTAGCACACAAGTGGGGACGGAACTGGTCAGAACTGGCTGAAGAGGCAGAACAGAGACATCTGTTCTGTCAGAAGTCCCACCCAGGGCTGGGCATCTAGTTCAGGAGTAGAGCCCTTACCCGGTATGCGTGGAGCCCTAGGTTTCATTTCCAGCAACTCCAATCAAAGAAAGGGAGGCATAACCTGGCAGGACAGATGTGGGCTTGCCCAACTTCTGGGAAATGAAAAGATCCAAGAGTCTGTTCGTCATGAGATTTATGAAGGACAGTTCTGAAGAAGGGGACTGCGGAGCAGCAAACTGAGAAGCCATTTCCTTCGTGCCACCAAGACTTAGGGTTCAGTGGGACAACACGGCACGACAGAGTTACCTCCCGTGGCTTGTCACCATGCATGAAAGACCTTGCCTCTCCACCTGAGTTGGCCTATTGTGTCCCGCAAAGATACCTGTACTGGAAGCTCAGTGACCAGCATGTGATGTGACAGAGATAGAACTGTAAGGAAGCGACCTAGGGAATGATGGCTACGTGCCCGAGGATGCTGACCTTGGGAAGGATGGATGGAGTTCTCGAAGAACTCTGGTTCAGTCAGAAAAGTACTTGCTGTACAAGCGTGAGGGCCTGAGTTCAAATCCCCAGAACCCACATTCTGTTAAAAAGAAGGAGGAGGAAGATGAGAAGGAGAAGGAGGAGAAAAGGAGGAGGAGGAAGAGGAGGAAGAGGAAGAGGCGGAAGAGGAAGAGGAGGAGGAGGAGGAGGAGGAGAAGGAAGTGTCACCCCAGCCCCTGACATCCTTATACCCAAAGAGTCTGGAATGTTCGGGTGGAAGTTCCATCCTAAGCCCCCTCCCCTAGGAGTTGCCTCGGTCCAAACTCCACCTCCAAGAAAGCCCACCAAATGATGACCCCTCCCCAGAGATGCTTAAGACCACTCCCACAGGGGATTTAAATTGTACCCCAGAGAGCAAACACGTGGTTTTCCAGTCTTCCTTTCCTATCTCCTCTCTGTGGGGCTGGAAAGCCATCGGGAGCATTGGTGTCCATTAAACCTGGGTTTTCTCTAATTCAGTTTGATTTGCATCATGGCATCAGCTGAGAGGTTTATTAGGGTGCAGAAACTTTTCAGGAAGGAAGAAATTTTTCAGGAAGGAAGAAAAACAACTAAAACAGACAAACAAAACCAACCAAACAAAAAAGCACTTGCCACTAAGCTTGATGACCTGATTTCAATCTATGGGATCCACGCGGTGGAGATCCTCAAACTCCACGCGTTCTGTGTGTTCTACACACACACACACACACACACACACACAGGGGTTATAAAGTAAGGTCATCCCACAGGCTCCACACCTTTTATACACAGCCATTTCTTCCCCCTGCTATTCCACCATGCACTGGAATAACCAGAGAGTCCCTTGCCAGAGAACAGATGGAGCCAGACTTTCGGCCTTCAAATCTGTGAACTAAATCAGCCTTCTTTACAAAGTGTCCAGCCTTGGGTGTTTCGTTACAGCGATAGAGCTAAGATCTCTCCAAAGGGACAAAATGGACAAACGAAGACAAATTCCACGAAGACACTCATTTTGGCTTTTGACTTAGTAAACCAGTCACACAACAGAATGGGGCACTGTGTAAGGAAAGAAGGGTTCAGAGGCGGGGAGTGAGAGACCTTTGCTCCAGGGGATACCAGACTGAAATGAGCAAGCCCAAAGAGCCCGCTGCAGAGACTGCAGATGTAGACGTTACTTAAATAGCCAGTTAGGAATCTTGGCTTGGAAGGCACTAGAGCAGACTCCTCCCTCACAGTTAAGAAGTTGTGAAACCGAGGTCTTTAATTGCTAGTCAGAAGAATGGGACCCGGAGTCAAGTCTCTGGTCCTGGAAGAAGAGATGATATCTTGGGTTAACCAAAAGTCGGTATTGCGGTGTTGCGGGCGCTCTAACCCTGGCCCCAGCTCTACAGTTAACGGATTCCCGCCCTGCAGAAGGCGTTCTATGGCAGGCCACTTCACCTTCCTGTGTAGGTCAGTCAAGACGGGCTGTCCACCCCTGCACAGGACAAAGGCTGCTTACTGTAGAGAGTTGAGAAAATCGTCTACAGCCCACCAAGAATTCAGAGCATAGTGGTCTCCTTGACTACATGGCTTCGAAGCACTCTACTTCATAACAAATTCTGCACCTCTTCTACACTCTCTGTCTCCTCTGATTTCTTTCCATGGATAGCTCTGCAGCAGTGGCTTTTCTGGCACATTGGCAGTGTGAGATCCTTGCTAATACCCCTATCCAAGCGCTCATTTCCAGCTAGTGTTCTGCCTGAACTGGCGTTCCCCTCACACCAGCCCACATAACTCAGATAAGACCGGCCACCTCCTTGCTGTGGCTCTCAGGCTTCACCTGGAGACAAGAGCATTAAGCTGCGTGCAAGTCAGTCCGCCCTCCCTTCCCGCGCCACCCTCATCGTACATATGAGCACAGACAGCTGCCTGTAGCTTTGCAGCATGTGTGAACAACACGGAGGCGGTCCGCATGTGGCCCTGGGATCCCACAAGGCCAGGAGAGGTGACTCTTGGAATGTGAGCTGACAGAGGGTCATGAAGCGACAGCTCGGCTCTAGCTCCCCACTCAGGGAAGGCTATTTCACACCAGAACAATGCATTGCTCGCCTTACTGTTGACTTCTCTTTTTTCTTTTTTCATGCTTTTCTGTTTAAAAATTTTACCTTTCATTTTACATACCAACCCCAGTTCCCCCTCCCTTCCCTTCTCCTGCCCCCTCCCTCCCTCTTCCTATCCCCATCCATACTATTGACTTCTGAGAGAGCTCAGAGCTCTCTAGTCTGCTGGTCTGGGATACAAACAACAGAGTTTGGACACTGGTGGAATGAATATTTCAAATATTCAAATCCTCAAAACCAAGGATTTCCCATCTTCTCTCAGAAAATGGCCTTACTGCATTCTTACTAAGCAGATCAAAAACATAGAACACAGAAGTCTAAAGCTTTTGGTGCTTTGTTAAATGAAGTCTGGAAATGAAAGTATTCCACTTTTTTGTTTGTTTGTTTTTTCGAGACAAGATTTCTCTGTGTAACAATCCTGGTTGTCCTGGAACTCGCTCTATAGACCAGACTGGTCCCAAACTCACTGAGATTCACCCGCCTCTGCCTCCTACGTGCTGGGACTAAAGATGTGCACCACCACTGCCTGACATTATTTCACATTTCCTCATTCTTTAAAATACAAAATAAGTGGCCGAGGACTGTGGCCCCATGGTACAACACTTGCCAGGCATATGTAAGGCCTTGGCTTCAATCCCCAGTACTAGAAAGAAGAAACTAAAAGACCAAATAAATAAATAAATAAATAAATAAACCGGGCATAATGGTGCACACCTGCAATCTGTAACCTCAGCATTTGAGAGACAAGGCTAGAAGGACCAGAAATTCAAGGCCATCTCTTGGCTATAGCAAGGGTAGGCTGGGCTACATGAAGCCCTGCCCTAGAGAGAAAGGGGGGGGGGAGAAAACACTACTCTAGGACCAGCAAGGCAAGATGGCTCAGTGGGTAAAGGCACTTGTTGTTAAGCCTGATGAGACCAATTCCATCACCAGAATATACATGGTGACTTACATGTGTGTGCCATGACGTGCACGCACACGCACACGCACACGCACACAAACAATGCCATGACATGCACACATGCATGTGTGCTAAATAAATAAATAAATAAATATAAAACTATATGTGAACTACAAAATAATTTTAAGTTAAGTTTTTCTTGCAGAATCTATTTCACATTCCGAATTCAACGTGGAATCTAAAATGGAAGCGTGTTCATGTGTACAAGATCAGGCAGTTTTCCTCAAGAATCTCTGGCTGAGGGCTACGGCTGACACATGAAACTGAATTTCCACTATGCTCAATCAAGTGAGATTTGACTGATGAAAGCACCATTTGCTCCAAGGTCCTGCCAGGTAGTGCAGGGAGCCTATCCTGTCCTCTGAGACCCAGCAGGTCATGAGCACACGTGCAAAGATAATGATGATACTCAGTCCTTCATTTCCAGCACTCACTGGTTACCTCGCTCGATATTTTACAGAACACCTATTTGCAGAGGATGTGTGGCTTTAAATAAAGTTGATTCTCTTAAAGAAGAAAGGAAGGAAGGAAGGAAGGAAGGAAGGAAGGAAGGAAGGAAGGAAGGAAGGGAGAGAGAGAGAGGAGGGGGGTTAGTGAGATGCACAGTGGATAAGGGCAGTTACTGCTAAGTCTGATAACCTAGTTCAGTCCCTGAGACTCACGTGGTAGAAAGGAAAGAAGTAACTTCTGCAGGTTACCCACTCCATGCTTCATGTATTCTCTCTCTCTCTCTCTCTCTCTCTCTCTCTCACACACACACACACACACACACACACACACACACACATATATATATATAGGTTTTTTGATGCAGGGTTTCTCTGTGTCCTGGCTGTCCTGGGTCTCATTCTGTAGACCAGGCTGGCCTTAAAGTCACTGAGATCTGCCTGCCTCTGCCTCCTGAATGTTGGGATTGAAGGTGTGAGTCACCACCGCCTGGCTTTTAAACATATTTTCAATATTACTCTATAATCACATTCAAGTAAGGTACTCCTATTCCATAAGGGAAAAAAGAGCATAAAAGATAACTTAAAATAACCTGAAGCTTATGTTTCTTGCTTTGTTCTTTTCAGACAGGTCTCTCTTTGTCGTGAAATGTACAGTAATTATTTCAGAAATAACATTTTTTACTTATATCTTCTTTAGTTATTCTAGTTTAGTTATTTTGATTAATACACAGACAAGGTCATGGGAATCTGGAAAGTTTTGCCAAGGCAGCCATGACTGTTTCGGGGAGGGGTACATAAGTCCGAGAATTGTCTAAACAAACACAAAATGGAATCAGAGCTAAACGATATTATCTTAGTCATTTCAGTGACTCGGGCTGTCCTGGAACTCACATAGACCAGGCAGACCTTGAACCCAGAGGGCTCTGCCTGCTTTTGCTTCCCAAGTTCTGTCTGGGATTAAAGACAGGTGCCACTAAACCCAGCTTAAACGTCTTATTAATACATGTAATACAATTCTGAACAGGAACATGTGATTTGGATAGAAAGTTTCTCTGGATTTCACTAACTAAATGGGGTGGAGGTATTCTAAAGATTTTAAAGGGGTCAAATTAGTGGCACGGGTGGTTGGAATACATTATGGGTGAAAGGTTATACCTGGCGGCTTTTAAGTACTTAGGAAAGAGTATAGGAACCCTTGAGCAGGAGGATAGTACCCAAAAAGGCCACAAGGTGTCGCTGTCTGACAGGCTCCTGTTTACAGCGATCGCCCACAGTAGAAAGGACCGTGGAGAAGCATGTTGATGGCATTTTGACATAATAATCAGAAATGCATACCTTAGAATAAGGGACAGCCAATACCTCCAGATCAACAGGGACTCCTTCCCGGTGTCCTTAAACATACAGCACAAACCTTTTTTCTTTTATTTTCTCTTTTCCCTGAAGCAGACATAGAATATTATCTGCCACAGCTGTTAGGATTCCTGTTTGCAGGATGAGGGGAACTAAGGCTAGGGAAAAAAATGTCACTGTTAAACAAAATTCTGGGGGCCAGGTTTCCTGACACCGAGCACGAGCACCCCAAGCTGGGGCTTGTACAGTCAGCCCTCCTGCGGTTGCGGTTGCTTTTATAGTGGAGGTGGTTGGGTGCAGGATTTTACTATTTGGGACTTGAGTAATATTCTCTCTCTCTCTCTCTCTCTCTCTCTCTCTCTCTCTCTCTCTCTTTCTCTCTCTCTCCTCTGTCTCTCTCCTTAGATAACTGGTATTTATTCTCTTTGTGCCCCTGTTCTGGAAAATGGGGAGTCCAAGACCAAAGAGACCAGCTGAGGGCCCAGGCTTATAGATGGCACCTTCTCAGCGTAGACCACAGTGGGGATGGCCTCACAAGTGAGATGCCACCTGGACCTTTGTCTCCTCCTGATCTGACCCACACAAAATATGACAGGAAGACCTGAAGTGGGGGGATGAACAGCACCGTTAATTAAGTCAGAACCTGGGTTTGCATCTATGGATATTCAGCCGTAGGTTCTAGGGCCCTTCCTCCTCCGGCTCAGTCACTGGTGGCAAAACTCCACTCCAGGCATCTGTAGGACTGAGCGCTTCATTTTTTTGTCTGGACAAAATTCTCCTAGAAGCTTCTCTCTTGTCCTCGCACATAGCCAGCAAACCTGCACAGCACTGAGTATGTCCCCTGCTGCTTTCCGTTTCTGCTACTGAATCCATTCAACCTCTCCATCTTGGAAATTAATTTAGAATACTTTAAAATAAGTTATGTAATATGACTCACATTTATACTTGCTCAACATGGCTTCCAAGGAACTCATGCTCCTGGCATGAGTTCCCAAGGAGGGACCTCCTTGGGATCTGGGGGATGTGGGTTTGTGAGGGCCATGGTTGAAGCAACAGAAACAGGTCCTTCACTGTTCTAAAGTCTGGGAGTCAGGCTGAGATCTCAACCCGGTTGCTTTCTTCTCAACACTCCCCCATCATTGTCCAGGAGATGGCTGTCTTCTCCTGTGTCCTCAGGTAGTCTGCCCTCTGTGTGTGTGTGTGTGTGTGTGTGTGTGTGTGTGTGTGTGTGTGTGTGTGTGTGCATGTGCCTCCTAATCAAATTTTATAAGGTCAGATTAAATTATTTTATCTAACTTAACTCTTTAAATCCAATCTTCAATTATAGTGCTATTTGGAGACACAAGATGACAGGCCTTCTTACGAATTTAAAGAGAGGACAGAATTCAGGCATAGCTGGCCAGAAAGTGAGAAGCCAGAGTTCTTCTTTCCGACCCTCCCATGAAGATGAAGCTAGTCTAGGTTGTGTCTTATGCCTCTACCGCAGGGTGATGATTGAGATATACAGATACAGATATGGATGGATTTTTTTGAGATGGAGTCTGCTGTGTTCCAATCTGGCCCCAAACTCACCTTGTAACTGTGGATCATCTTGAGTTTCCATCTCCCCACCTTCCCTTCTCAACTGCTGGGATTACACGAATGTGCTCCCATGTCTGCTTTATGTAATACTGGGAACGGAAGCCAGGGCCAGGACTTTGAACCCAGAGTCTTGGGCGTGCAAGGCAGTCACTAAATTTCTATTTTTAAGGGTGGCTGAAGAGCTTGGCCTAGTGGCTAAGTGCGGAGGACCCACGTTCAGTTCCCAGCACCCACAGGGGCAGTTCACACTTGCCTATAGCTCAAGCGCCAGGGAATCCAGTACCTCTGGCCTCTGCGTGCATCTAAAACTCAAGCGCACGTATGTATGTGCACACATAGACACATATGTATAATTGGAACTAAAGAAAAAAATCTCTTCACAGAATTTCATTTTCTAAGAAAACTTCTCAGTTATTTGACACGTGACCCCTTGGTTGTTCGGAGGTGTTGATATTCTATAGTGCTAGAGCCTGAACCCAGGGTCATGTGCACATTTGCCAAACAGATCCTACTCCTGAGACACAACCCCAAGCCCTTGACCACTTGTGAAGTCCAAGAAATGTTTGCACCAATTGCAGCCCAGGAGAAGTGTTCCCCCTCTGGCTAAGACAGAAATGGTTTGTCCTGCTCATCACCACAAAAGCCAGCATGACGTATTTCAGAAAGCCCTGACTAGGACTGTGCCTTCTAGATCCAGGGAGACCTGTGACAATCCGTTCTTCAATCCTTCCTTTCATCTTTCTACATTTCCCCCTCTTGCATATGTGGCATGTGTGTGTGTGTGTGTGTGTGTGTGTGTGTGTGTGTGTGTGTGTGTGTACGCCTGCTTGCATGTGTGTGTGTGGTGGTGGGGGGCGATAGTCAGACACATCTACCCAGCTTTTGCTTTTATGTGGGTCCTGGGAATCCAAATTCCAGTCTTCACATTTTCAAGGCAAGTGCTTTATCCACTGAGCTATCTCTTAGCCTTTTTCCTTTTTGACAGGAGGTAAAAAGGAAAAAACAAACCAACTCAGTATAGCCTAGGCTATTCTTGAACTTTCTATGGAGTGCCTGGCCTTGAACTCCTGTCCCACCCATACCCTACCTCCTAAGCCCCATCAACTGCAATCTTTTACCTGGCTGTCTCCAGACGTCCAGGGAATGTCTGGTTCAGGCATGAAGGCAGTTGAGTTGGTGATCTGACTGATGGTCCTTATGTCTGAAGTAAAATGGCAGCAGAGGTCAATACTTCTAATTAGGAAGTCGTCACCCCCCTCCCCAGAGTGTTTACTACAGAAAAAAGAAGAGCATAAGTGTTTACAAACATAAACAGCATATCATAACGCTAACAGCAATTTGCCAAGGACACAGGGAGGGCTCCCTGGTGTCTCAGGAGTGGAGCCTGGAGAAGATTTTCTGATCTCCGATCTTGAGTTAAAGAATTGGGTTCAACTTCAACTATATATTTCTGAAACATAGGAACAGATAAATGTTTGCAAACTTTTAAGTTTAGAATTTTTTTTTTAATTTTGTGACAGAGACTCACTCTGTAACCCAGACTGGCCACAAACACATATCATCCAGCCTCAGCCCAACTCACGCTGAGATCACAGACATGTCCCCAGTTCCTGCTGGCTCTGTGACAACAGGGTCTCACAGTGCAGGCCTGACTGTAAAGCAGGTCATGCCTGAGTCCTCTGCATCCCAATGTACCGCCACACCCACTGACTATATTGTTCAAATGTGGAAAAACACATAAAAGCAAGAAAATGGAAATTATGTTTTGTGGTGGTTTCAATAGGCTCATAGATTTGAATGATTGATCCATAGCTGGTGGAACTGTTTGGGAGAGATGATGTTTGGCCTTGGAGGTGTGTCACTGAAGGTGGGCTTTGGGGTCTCAAAAGCGCAGCACATTTCCATTAAGCCACACACACGCGCACACACACACTCATACACCTGTGACCGCCTCATGGTTGTAGATCAGATGTAAGGCTCGGCCACTGTCCCAGTGCCATACCTGCCTGCCAGCTGCCGTGCTCCCACGGTGATGGCCATGGACTCACCCTCTGAAACTATAAGTAAGTCACCAATTAAATTTTATAAGTAGCCTTGGTTATGGTGTCTCTTCTACGCAATAAAAAAGTAACTACGACATTGTTTAATCTCACCACCCAGAGATAATTATCAATATTCTCAATTATTGGTTCATTTTTATTTGCAGATGCATACACACACACACACACACACACACACACACACACACACATTTGTTCACTACCAAATAGCAATTGTTTTATGGGAATAGTTTGTGGCCTTAGTTTGTTACCTAATATTTCTCATATCACTCAATGTCTGTCCTAGTTACTTTAGCTGTTGCTCTGACAAAAAGAAATCAACTTAAAGAAGAGCTTCTTGTGGCTCAGTTTAAGGTACAGTCTACCCTGGAGGAGAAATCGAGGCAGGGGGAGCTCAGAGCACCCATAGTGAGAAAGGAGGAGGCAGTGAATGTCTGTGCTCATTACAACCCAGGGAATGGTGCTGCCCATGGTGGGCAGGTTTTCCCACCTCAATTAGTGTTATCAAAATAATCCCCCACAGGCATGCCAGAGGCCTGTCTCCCAGGTGATTCTGAATCTCAAATCAACAGTTGAGATTAACCAGCATGTCTTAATCCCTTACGTAACTAACTTTTAATTTGGGGACATATATATTACTTTTGCTTTTTTATAATAATGCAATGCTGAGCATACCTGTAAGCACGTGTAGGGTTTTTTTTCTTACAACAAATTCTTACCATTGAACTCCTAAACTTAAATGCAAATTTCTAAAACTTTTTTATTTTATCTTTTTTTTTCTTCTGGTAATAGTGAAAGTTACAAGATTAAAAAGATATTTTGCTTTTTACAGAATGGTCAATGGCTCATTGGTCATTTAAGATCTGTCCTTTATGACCCTTGGCAACCCCTCTTCCATGAGTTAACCTCTTTCAGTTTATATTTGCCCTCTGAGTCTGGCTTCCTTCACTCAGAATAATGTCCAAGTTCACCCACGTTGTTTAAAAAAAGGGGGGGGGAGGATTTTCTGCCTTTTAAAGGCCTATTTCACAAATTGAAAAACTACAAACCAGCGTTCCCCCGGATGCATCTCCGTGCAGAGCGTGGAGATGCGTCCGCCTCACCTAAAGCAGGTGTTGGAGACCTCTGTCCTGGGTGGAGCGGGTAACCTCTCCAGAGGCCCTCTGCAGAGAGGGACAACCCCAGACTGTCTTACTGAATACAGCTGCAGCCCCCGCCACCTTGCCGACACTTCCAGAAGTAGCTTGCCACCCTGCTGCCTCTTGAAGCTGTTTGATTGTGCGGTTATCGCCCATTCGTGGAACAGTTGACAAGGTAGGCTTCTATTTTACAAAATAGATTCAGTTTCAGTGATGCTTCTGGACTCGGGCTTTTAGAGATCGGTCCTGGCCACAGATCCCTACTGCCTTTATCGTCATAGCTATCCGGCTTCCTTTGACCCCTTCCACAAAGTTCAAGTTTACCGCTGTAGGAACCAAGATTGGTCTACCTGTTTGCTCCCTTCTCTTAACCGCCAGGACATTCAAACAATTACCAGATGCATGTACGAATGAACAAACTTACACTGCGTGGAAAAGTGAGGATTCCAAGCTGCCGGGAAGAGAAGGGAAAGGTGGATTCTGTGACAGTTAATGTTGGTGGTCAATTGATTGGATCTAGAATCAAGGAGAAGGCAAAACTGCTGGGCACTCCTGTGAGATTTCCTTGGTCAGATTATTTGAAGTGGGACTGTGCACAATGCCTTTGGGTGGTAACCCGTACAAAAGGGAAATGGAAGAAGGAAACTACTTTTGGCCTGTTTGCCTTCGCTTGCTAATAAGTTCGTCTATCCGGTTACTACCACGACGGAGTTCATTTGCTGACATTAGAACCAGCCTCTTCCAGCTTCCAACTCAGACTAAAGACCCACAGCTCTACAGGAACCCTCCAGGCCTTCAGCACCGGATTGGGATTGCTGAGACACTCATCCTTGTGGACTGAGCAACTACCATTGTTATCCTGCCCAGACAGTATCGAGTAAGGCCCCATTTAATATATATTCATCAGTTCTGTTCCTCTAGATCAGTGGGTCTCAGCCTTCCTAATGCTTTAACCCTTGAACACAGTTCCTCGTGTTATAGCCCTCAACTATAAAATTATTTTTGTTGTTACTTCATAACTGTAATTTTGCTAGTTATGAATCGTAATGGAAATATCTGGGTTTTCCAATGGTCTTAAGGGACCCCTGTGAAAGGGTCATTCGAGACCCACATGTTGAGAACCACTGCCCTAGAATAACCTAATACACATTCATCCCCCACCCCAGAAACTATGGTATATAAGCAAAAGACCAAAAAAGTTTTTCCCAAACAAAAAAATAAAATAAAATAAAAAATAAAAAAAACTACAAACCAGAGAAATTAAAGGTCACAGTTAATTGTCATTGGTGCTAAAATTCTGAGAGAGTCTATGAGCTCTAGTGCCTTAGTGGAAAGTGATGGATTTTGGAAACAACAGTTGTTACTGTCTTTTATTCTCCCCCATCAAATGACTTATAATGACCACTTCTATCTACCTTTTAAATAATTTGTGGGTGAAGATGTGGATGTGCATGAGGATGTGGTTGTGGGTGTAACAGTGGCGTGACTTGCGTGTAGAGGTCAAAGGATTTGTAGTTGGTTCTTTCCTTCTACCTTATGGGATCCAGGGATTTAACTCAAATCAATCAAACTTGCGCAGTGGACACTTCATCCAGAGCCATCCAGCCAGTGCAGTGTCCCCTTTTATCTATAGTTACACAAAGGATTTGAATTTATTTCAAAAGTTTGAGCTTAATTGTGATTAACTTTTTTAAATTTCAAAAATTATTGTGTGTATGTGTTTGCACAAAGGTCAGGTAACAACTTTTGGGAGTCTGTTCTCTCCTTCTGCCATGTGGGGCCCATGGACAGAACTCAAGTTCTCACTCAAGTTATCAGCTTGGGCAGCAAGCACCTTTACCCACAGAGCTATCTTATCAGCCCGAGGTTAACTGTTTTATACTGTTTTCAAAAGTTCTGTCGTTGTGGTCAAAGTATTTGCACAGACTCTTTTTAGAAACCAAAACTCTTCTTCTGACTTGGAACATCAGAGATTGGATGTTTGTCTACTAAAGTCAGATTTATTACAGATTTAATTTTTTTCTGCGGGGAGGGGCACAGGGCGGGGGAGGAAGTGGTCTACTGACACAAAGACTAAAAGCAGTGTTAAAAATCCATGACAGCCAGGCATGGACTGTACACCTATCATCTCAGCACTTGGGAAGCGGAACCAAGAGGGTGGCAGGGTAAAAGGACTGGGAATATTCAGACCCAGGAAGCGAAAGCAGCCCTTCATTCCAGAGTCTGGCTGAAGTCTCTTCCTCGCTGAGAATCCCAAGATAAAGGACAATTGCTTCAGGCCTTTCTCCCTTCCTAGCAGAAAGCCTACAATTTTTTAGGAATCTCGCTAGAAACCCCCTTTGAGGTAAGAGATGTCCTAACTCCCTTGTGCAACCGGAATGGATCCTGATTTTATCTTCTCAGATTGTAATTCCAGCAAAGGTACTTCCAGAGCCACCCCATACTCATATTTATCAAAACAGAGGACAAAAGGAAAGCTTCTTAGCAATCCTTGGAGGTGTTACTTGAAGCCACCAAAATAATTATCTATGGCTAGTGCTAAGACGTGAAAGTACTGCTTTCCTTTGAGAAGTCCACGCCCATGCTCTGGGGTGTGCCTTGATTTTCTCGGTGCCCTTTAAACTCCAGTCCTGCTTCTGACTGGTTCATCTTCAAGTTCTTTTCCTGCAATAAAGCCAAGGATTCGGTTTCATCTAAACTGAGATCTGGAAAAGTTTACGAGGACTCCTCAGCCAACACAGCTGATAATAGGACTATCAGAACTAAAAGCCATACTTGGTTACATAGTAAGTTTGAGGCTAGCCTCGGCTATACAAGACCATATCTTTAAAAAAAAATGAAATTGCAGTATCTTCCAGTTTTCAGTGGTGTGAAATCTGCTAACTATTCTACTGTTCTCTTGGTGGCTTACTATCTACTGTTTTCATGTCTGGCTTATTGACGTTTAATTCCAGCTAACCCCTTTCTACCTGATATTTTCAGAGCTTCCTGCATATTACCAAAAACAGTTCTAAAAACTGAGGAATTTCTTAGAAAAATGTAAAATTATGAACAGAAAATTAAGTACGAAAGTCAACGTTGATTTGGGATGAGAAATTATAATCAACTAAGAGATATGTCTGGCATTTAGACGATAGGCTGACTGTAACCTTCCAGTCTAGAAAACACAATCCCCAGTGGTCTCTGCAAATCTAGGAGAGCTCCTTAGCATCCCCATAAATCCGCTCTTATCGCGGAGTGGCGAGGAAGGGCAGGCCTGAGCACATGAGAAAACCTTGGTAGAGCAAGTCTCTCAAGCCTGGGGAAATCAGGCTCTCAAAAGTACACAGGTACTCAGCTGCCGCCACTGCCATACTCCGCTCTGTTAATACTCCTGACCGTACACGGATTTCTTTAAGGATGGGGGGGTTGACAGGCTGGGCTAAAGCAACAGGAGCTGAAGCGGCGAGAAAGACGAAATGAAGCCCCAGAAGAGACGTGAACCGGAACAAAGTGTCTAGCTGTTTTGCCGTAATACATCTTGGGACGGCATTTGTAAACTGAGACAGGACCGTTAATAAGTAAGTTGGTTGGATCCTGGGCTCAGCGACGTCTAGATCTGCTCTGGGTTCCGGCGACCTCAGCAGCGTACTGGACGCCCGAGGCAAGGCGAGCCGAGAAAGGGGCGGTGAAGGCCGTGGGCCGACCTCACGGAAAGAGGGAGGGCACAGAGAAGAATTCCAAACTTTCTCAGCGGGGACAAACTCGCGCCGGAAACGGAGCTTCCCCGCCCCGCGTTCACTCCGCCAATGGCTGCGCGATGCGCCGTCCAACGTTGGCTCGCGCGGCACCCGTAGGGTGGCGGCCACAGAGGACGCCATCCCCTGTGCTGGCACACGAGCCTCACGGTTGCATAGCCAGGGGGTGGTGTGTCTCCCCGCATCCCCTCCCACAGCTAAAGCACCTCGAAGCCACCTTGTCTTTACACCGAAGCGCCTGCATACACGACAGACGTGCGTAGCCAGCATGGCCGACGACGTGGAGGAAAAGCCGGAAGTAGGTTGCGTGGGCGGGGCCGAGGGGCGGGGTCGAGGGCGGGTCCTCGCGTGACAGGGCATAGGGGCGGGGCCTGCCGGGGAGCGGGGTTTGTAGTCAGGTGTCTGCCGCGCTCTCCCGGCCGCCGACTGGGGCTCTCCGCCTTCTTCTGGGGGCCGGGCTGGACCGACTCCGCCCCAGCCAGGTGTCGGTCGGTTCCCAGGTGCCCGCCAGACCTTCGAGATTCCGGTGCTGCAGGCCTGTGCAGCGGGCCAGCAGCGATGGAGAAGGACCCCGAGTGCACCCCTTCTCCCTCCGAGTCCACACAACCTCCCAGCTCGGCCAGGGAGCCCGAGGTGGTGCCTCCGGAAGACTCAGAGGGCTGTGCCCAGCCACTAGACACGGTCCCCAAGAAACTCTGTGGGTATTTAAGTAAGTTTGGTGGCAAAGGGCCCATCAAGGGCTGGAAATGCCGCTGGTTCTTCTACGACGAGAAGAAGTGTCACCTGTATTATTCGCGCACCGCTCAGGATGCTAACCCATTGGACAGTATCGACCTCTCCAGTGCCGTCTTTGATTGCAAGGTGGACGCTGAGGATGAGGGCACTTTCGAAGTCAAGACTCCCAACCGGGTTATTACCCTCAAGGTAAATGGAACTTTTCTCTCTTTTCCAGTTTGAGCTAGTTTGCAGGGCCAATGCCTGGGCACCCTAAATTGACCTGGACAGTGATTACGGCCATGTGCCTAGAGCCTGGAGCTTTGCCACAGAGTCTTCACGCTGTTTCCTTATTGCCTTCCCACAGGCAAGGGTGAGGGACTCATTTTATGGAGCCAGAAACTGAGACATAGCCAAAAGGGTATAGCTCAGACCGGGCATTTACAAACGATGGGATCCACTTTTGGAGTCTTCCAGTGCTGTATCAAAGCTTTACTTTGATGGTACCTAACCACCCAGTTTCCTTGACTTACTTCCTTGGTACTAAAGCAAGAGTCAAGATTTGTGGTTGCCTTCTTTAAGGCCGGATCTGATTCATGTCTTGGTGGTTTGGCCAACGGGAGCAAACGCAGACATGGGCAGGGGTTAGGAGGAAAAATATGTAAGTTTAGCGATCAGTCTAAGTTGTTTGTCCAGGCATGTCTGAACTGGTGAGTTCTTAGTAAATGTTGTTTAAATAAACACATAGGCACACACACAGGGTGGTGGAGCCCCAGGTCAGAATCTACGAAGTTGAGAGGAAATGGCTTTTCACTTAACTGGGAAGACAGATGCGGGGGAGGGGGATGGCTTAGTTCTTGAGGCTCAAGAGTGTAAGAATGAAGGTCTTCCTCCCCACCGCCTCTGCTCCTGCTCCCTATTCCCCCAGCTTGATGCTGTCCAGACACTGGGATGCCCACAGGTTTTGCTTCTCCTTTCCTTGCAGGGTGTGGCTAGTTAACTAGGCTCCAGGAGAGAAGGGAGGAGGTTGCTTTTAAAATAATGGAAACTCAGACGTTTAGGCCAGAAAGGATGTTTTAGAGGTCTTGTGGGCCTTAGGTCTTGCTCGTTCCATAAGACAAGTGCTGTGGACAGGGCCTCTCAGCACATGGTTTTTACTGTTCCGGGAGTCCACACATTAGGCTCTGGGGTGTGGAACAAGTCTGACTTGTTTGCCTCTACCCCTTCTTCTCAAACAGCATAAGGTGTGATGGGAAAACTGGCAGCGTATTTAAATGCCTTTGGAGACACTGTGAAGAATCTGGGCAGTGAGATTGTGGTGACAGGAGGGGTCAGCGCCTCCACATGAGGTGGGGAGCTCTTCAAAAAGGCACTCCTTAAATGAGAGAAATAATGGGCTTTTGGACAGGCAAATGATCAAGGCAATGATGCTGAGGGAGCCTGTGAGCTAAGATGGGAAAACACAGTGTAACCCTGAGCATTCATCCAGGCAAGCCACAGGAGCCTGACCCAGAAGATGGAGATGAAGAAGGAGACACTGGTGAATTCAGCTCAAGAGCTTAGACTTTGTCCAGTAGGCTGTAGAGGTTGTCTAAGAGCCTTACACTAAGGGAGTGCAACGAGATTAGAGGGTTTAGAGAACTCAGCCTGGCTGTTGGGCAGGGAACAAATTGGGGGGAGAGGAAACTGGTAGTCTGAGAGCCCCTCAGAGAGTAACCAGGAGGGTATGGTGGCTGAGCAGGAGCTGTGACCCTGGAGAAAAAGCAGATGGAGGAGTTCGTAACCGGTGGTTGCATGATGGGGGTAGTGCTGACAGGAGAGAGAGAGAGACCTCAGGGTGAGGAGACTGTAGGACACTCAGATCTGTCTTATCTGAAGTAAATCTGGCCAGAAGATCTAAGGGCTCCTTTCTGAACCTCACTGTGAACCAAGATCACGTGTGCTGGCCTGCCACAGGGTTTCCAGTGTCAGTAGAGCCTCTGACAGAGCAGTGGCTCGGTGTGAATGTGTCAGGCGAGTTCAGGAATAAAATGAGGTGCTTGTGCTTGGCTGGGGATTATCAGGTCTGGTGATGCCCGAGAGCAATTGAAGCTTTGGAGGAACAGTGTATGAAAAGGAAAGGCTGACAGGCATCCTACTGATGTCTGCGTAACAGGCCAGAGGACTATCATAGAAATACCCTGGTTCTCGTTGAATTTCTGTTGCCTTGAGAAATACCACGACCGAAAGCAATTTGGGGGAAAGAAAAGGTTTGTTAGAATTATTTAACGTCCCGGTCCTTTGCTGAAGGGCAGGAACTCAAACAGGAACCTGGAAGCAGTAGCTAAGGTGAAGACCATAGTGGAACAGTACTTACTGGCTTACTCTTTCTGGCCTGCTCAGCTATCTTTTTATACAGACATGCCTGCCTAGGCATGGCACCACCCGCGGTGGCCTGGGCTCTCCTGTATCATAGACATGGCCACAGGCCAATCTGATCTGGACAGTTCTTCAGTTAAGGTTCTCTTTTCCCAGGTGACTCTTCGTTTGTGCGTTATGTTGACAGCTGAAGCTTACTGTGGCAACCTCTCTCCCCACCCAAGTCACACCGCATGTGTGGCCCTCTTCAAAGAGGGAGCTTGCCCTGGTCGCTCTGTAGCCTGTTGCTGTTCTTTTGTAGCCTTGACTGTGGACGGCTCCACGAGCCTCACGGTCTACTTCCGTGAGCTGTCCATCATCCGTGCCCACATAAGCTCATGCCTTTGAAATTAGGTCTGAAATAAAGCTCTGCTCTACAGTGGAAAGGCCTTGTTCTTGGGCCAGCATGCCATAGCCACTACATGCCTGGACCACTTGTGCCTCCATCTGGGAAAAGGGCCGATCACGTCTACTGTCTCCCTAGAAGATCCAGCGAGCTAATGGATGTAAGAACAACCGTTTGGGTTATTAGTTGGGAAGGAAATGACTGATATCAGCTGCTGACTTGTTGGAGTGGGGCAGGTTTCCAGTGTGTGTTAGCACAGTGCGTATGGGGCTTTCCTGCCCCCATCCAGAGTCAGGAGCTGGTGTAGCCCTGCAGTAGGTGGGATTACCCCCATCCCACAGAAAGGCAGCTAGTACTTGGGGCTGTCACACAAGGAGAGTGGCAGTCGCTGGGCCCTCCAGGTCACAGTTCCCAGCTCTCTCCTCTCTCATGGTACCTCTCTTTCTCCGTCTAAGGAATGCATTTGTGCACCTGCCGTGTACCAGGCACTGTGCCAAGCACTCTATTCCCCCTATTTTGTCTTCATAAGCACTCTATAAAATCAGTAGTACTGTCCCTACAAAACGCTCAAGGAAACAGAGGCAGAGACATGAGGAGCCTAAGCAGGAAACCAGAGCCTGGTTCTTTTCTGTGATGTTCCAGAAGTGGATGCAGACCTTCAGTGCTGATGGATTTTTTTTTTCTGGGCAGGACAAAGTTCCTAAACGTCTGTGATCTCTGAAGGCCGTGCCTAGTGCCACCCTGCAGGCCTGGGACCTGACTAACTAATGCTTGTGCTTCTTAGGCCGCCACCAAACAAGTGATGCTATACTGGCTACAGCAGCTACAGATGAAGCGCTGGGAGTTCCACAACAGCCCACCTGCACTTCCCGTCACCCCTGCTGCCGGCCTGTCTGGGAATGGGCCCACCCTGCACCTCAAGCTAGGTACCAATGGGCTGACCTCCTGCCACCTACGCAAGCATTTGCTAGCCAGGCCTTTCCCTTACTGCTGGGAGCATGGGAGGAGCCCTGTTCGCCAAGGAGTGGAACCGGGAATGGAATATAAGATCAGTTAGGACAGGAATATGGGCTCAAAGGTCAACTACTTGAGTTCAGGTCTCAGCTGTGGGATGATGTCAGGCAAGTTTCCAAGCCTGTCTGGGCTTCAGTTTCCTTCTCTACCAAATGAAGTGGATAAATTATACCCATCTTGGTGCTCTTCCGAAGCTTGGCTGAATCCATGGACCTCAAACGCTTAGAACAATGCCTGCCTATGGTCAGAACCCAATAGAACATTGTGATATCCCGAGCATATCTCAAGAAGTTACTCCTGCCCGGAGTTGTGAGAAGGAAGGGTCAGTGCAAAAGTGCCGTGCAAACCTGGCGGTGGTGACGCACGCCTTTAATTCTAGCACTCGGGAGGCAGAGGCAAGCAGATCTCTGTGAGTTTGAGGCCAGTGTGGTCTACAAGAGCTAGTTCCAGAACAGGCACCAAAGCTACAGAGAAACCTTGTCTTGAAAAAACAAAAACAAAACAAAACAAAACAACAACAAAGCAAAAGTGCCATGCTGTGGGTTTCTAGGGCATTTTGTAATGGTTTGGAGTATTTGTTACTTTAACCCTGATGATTTCAGAGATCAAAGTTCATATTACCTACAAGTGCAGTCTCTCTCTCTCTCTCTCTCTGTGTGTGTGTGTGTGTGTGTGTGTGTGTGTGTGTGTGTGTGAGGGGTTGAATCCAGGACTTCATGAGCGCTAGCCAAGCACTCTGCCACTAAACTATTATTCTTTGCCCTTGGATTTGGAGACAGGCACGTTCTTGCTGTGTAGCCCAGATTGACCTCAAAGCTCTCAACCCTACCTCAGCCTGCCAAGTGCAAGGATAGTAAACATGAGCCATCACAACTTGTTGTAAGTTCTAGGATATCCCAACATGGAGAAACCTGGAAGTCACACTTCCTCCCACCACATGCTGATAGATGTGGGGGATGGACTACCCCACAGCTACCATGGTAACAGCATGCATAATCAGTTAGGTCCCAGTACAGAGTCAGTGTCTAAAATGCCACAACTTCAGGCCAGTTAGCCAGGATAGAGCGTCACATGTCCGATATTGAGCACACCTGCCTGTGAGAGTTCCCCCTCCCTTGGTAGATGCCCGTGTGTGCCCACCCACAACAGCAGGCCACACCCCCACCCTTCCTCGGTTTCTACCAGCCAGTCCAATCAGGAGCTGCCCTGGGCCTCTTGCCCCTTAAACTGCCTGTCAGTTCCAGGTCCCCTCACTGCCATTCCTAGGTTAGATCTCTCAGCTAGGAAACCCTAGCATCCTGCTCTCTTCGGTAGTGTCCCCTCTCAGGGCCTGTGTCCGAGCCTGTCCCCGTAGTCTGAGTGGGCTTTCTAAAATGAAAAGCCACCCAGATGTGCAGGCTCTTACACACTGCCTAGGGCTAGTTCCCTAAGCCCCATCACATCTCTGCCAGCCCCCAGTGTCTCCCAGTGTCTCCCAGTGTCCCCCATGCTCTAGCAGGAGGTTCTCATGTCCCTCTGTCTGGCCTGACCAGTCCCTGATTATTCTGTAAGGTGAGGCTCATGTCCTCTCATCTTGTCAACTTCCACTCAGATGCCTGCTGGGCCTTTGCCATCGAGACTCGGTGTAAGCCCTTGAAACTTTTTCAAACCTTGCAGGGAGATCTGTCTCATGTTTTCCCATTACCAGTGTCCTTGTCAGTCTCCACTAGTCCTTAAGACTAGTGTGCCTAGTCCTTGTTAGTGTCCGGTCTGGCACAATTTTTATTTGCAGAGTGACTGTGAGAATAAATGCATTTTTATGCCTGAGAAAAGGACTGTAACATGCAATGTCAGGCACACAGGCCTAGTACACGGTAGCGACACTCATGATGCATTTTGGTGTGTGACACACACACGTTGTTTATGCTGTTATTGTCATCGTAGTGCCTACAAGCACATGTGTGCTAGTACTATCATACCATGTATGTTGACACTATCACGGTAGCACATACCATAGTACACACTATCATAGCATGCATGTTGACACTCTCATGATAGCACACACCATAGCACACACTATCATAGCACACACTATCATAGCATGCATGTTAACACTATCACAGTAGCACGCACACATGATAGTACATACTATCACTATGCATGCTTGTTCTGTAGCTATCATAATAGCATATACACACTATTGCTATCCTAATAGTGCCTACATACCATGACCACTATAACAGTACACCCACATCAATGGCTATCACTACTGTTGTATAGTAGCTGCTTCTTGCTGTGAATAGTCATTAACTTCTTTGGGCAGCTTCTTCTTCTGCTTCTTCTTCTGCTTCTTCTTCTTCTTCTTCTTTTTCTTTTCTTCTGTGAGACAGTGTCTCTTGTAAAGCAGGCTGACCTTGAATTCACTATGTAGCTGAGGCTTTTCTGGAACTCATGAGCCCCCTGCTTCTTCCCGCTCCTCCTTTCAGGTGCCCGGATTACAGGGATTATAGGGATTACAGGCACGCATCACCATACAGCTTCAGGCAGGGTTTTTAAAGGGTTTCTTGGCACCCATCCTTCTTCTATAGCTCATACTCACCAGCTTCACACAGCCAGGCATCCCTGTCTATGTGGAAGATTATAGCCTGAGTTGACACAGTCACCATAGCCAACCTCAGGGCAAAGACAAGTTGATCTGACATGTGAAGAACAAGGCTCCAAGACAGTGTGGAGCCACACGGTGTGGAACCCCGAAGGCCTCAGCTGTGCCAGTCCTGGCCCAGGTTCTTAGTTCTATAGCTTTGCTTCAGTACACAGACTAGGCCTGTTTGGGGCTAGCATTGTTTTTCTCATGGGGCAGGCCACATGGTGTCCCCATAACCAGGGTGGTGGTATCCTAGGGAGAGAACTGGCCTGAGATGTGGGAAGCAGAGGTACAGACTTTACCTTCCATCAGCCTTTCCGTTCTGTAGCAAGCCTACCCCTGCTGGACCCAGGGCCTGAGTGGAAACTTCCTACATCACATGTACACATACGTCTGCACACACAGAAAACCCTTTATGGAGTCCATTGTATGTTTGTTTGCTTGCTATAGCCCAGGATGGCTTCATTCTCACCACGTGGCCCAGGTTGGCTTTATACTCACAGTGATCATCTTGGCTCAGCTTCCCAGATGCTGGGATTATAAGTGTGTGCCGCTATGCCTGACTCCTTTTCTTTCTGGAGTCTTGAGCAAGCTGCTGAGCCTGAGATTAGCTGTTTGGAGCATGTTGCCCTACCTCAGCCCCTCCCCATCCTTCCTGAGGAAGCAGAAGGCTGTGCAAGCCTCCTGATCCACTTCTGACTTTGAGTCACAGAGGCTGGGTCCCGCTTAAAAAAAACCAAAGTTCCATCAACACCCTTGAGCAATCTGGAGGCGTGGTCTCTCCCTACAGCGTTTTAGCATTTCCAGCTTTCTTTTATACCGACACAGTGGTCCCCAGAGAGCCAAGGACAATGAGGATGAATGACAGATTTCTGTAATTATATGTTGCCAAAGGAAGCCACACCTTACAGGGGCTATTCATAAATGTCTGCCATCAGAAATTCCCATTTACCAACACCGCTCTAGCCTGGCCGTGTCATCCCATTTAATCCCTGGTCTTCTCAGTGTTAGTCTCATTTTACAGCAGAGGGAGCTGAGGCCCCTCGGAAAGGAAATGCCAACCCTAACATTCAAACTGCACCCCATAGGTTCATACCTCAGAGCTGAGGGGGCATTCAGGGCTACACCACAGAAGCAGCACCCTCCTGACCAGGCCGTTTTGTGTGTGTGTAGGCAGGGACTTCCTTGTAGCCCTGGAATAGTCCAAGCTCTCAGACCAGAGAAGTCTGAGGGTCGCAGGATATGCCTAGCGCGATCATCTCGCCGGGGGCCTTTCTTCAGGCAAGAGGAGCCAGGCCATCTAATCTGTCTGCAGCGGGAAGTGCTGGTCTCGGCTGCAGTAAGGCCACTTTGTGTGCCTGTTCCTTCAGTGCTTTGCAGTAGGCTGTGCTCTCTGGGCACCCCACTTTTCAGGAACCTCGTTCTGCCCCAGTGAGCCACTGAGGTTAGCAAAAATGAATTGCATCTGGGCTCATGTCACCGGCTGGCTTTGGCTTCCCCACAGACCTTATCCTCCCCGAGCTGCTCTTTCCGTATTGGTGATGCCTCCCCCTCCCCCACCTGCCCGACACACAGGGCAGTTAAGTGTGGCCCCAGAGTTGATCTTGGCAGAGAGGTGTGGGTGACCTGACACACCTGAGAAACACACACTAAGGTACTAACATCTGGGAGAAACAGATTTTGTTTGCTCTGAGTGAAGGAGAGGGAAGGCAATTAAAGTGTTGTCGAGTAAGACAAATTTATATTGAATCTGTTTAAAACCTGAAAGGTCAGAGTCCACATTATGGGGCCTTATCCTTTTCTATTTCTGTGTACTCTAACCTCGAAGAACACAGGGTAGAGAGTAGCCTTCCTGAGTTTTCATTTGCTTGTAAGGAATTTGGTGTAAGGAATTTCCAACAGATCACAGAATTCTTGCTGTGGAAATAGGACCTGGCCATGGATCTTCTAACCAAAGGCAGGTCTAGTATTTCGGCTCTTGTTGAACAACAAACAACACACACACACACACACACAGACAGACATATTTACACTTATACATGCATGTATACACATAAACACACATTTCTCCTCATGCATACATACAAACACACATACCCCACACACACGTATTTACACTTATACATGCATGTATATACATAAACACGCATTCCCCCTCATGCATACATACAAACACACATACTCCCCCCTCAGACAGACAGACAGACACACACACACACACACACACACACACACACACACACCCCTCATGATCCAGCCTCCTAGCCATACCCCACACATGACCTTCCCATCTGGTTACCCTAGTCCTTGTCCCCAGGCTCAGTACTGGTGCTGGAACCTGACACTTTGCCTTCCCTCCTCAGGCAGGTCCAGTCAGCTCCAGCCCTCCCAGCCCTCCCAGCCCTCCCAGCCCTCCCAGCCCTCCCAGCCCTCCCAGCCCTCCCAGCCCTCCCAGCCCTCCCTCCCTCACTGTTCTTCCCCCAGGGAGTCTGCTCTGGCTTGAGGTGGAAGGACTGTCTTGGCCTCCCAGAACAGCTCTCTCTGCCCCAGCTCCTGCCTAACTGGGTCTCGAGTTGTGACTTCTTCCCCTTGCCTGCTCCTTAGCCTCAGCATCCTGCAGCCCCAGCATCCTGCAGCTTTGCCTCCTCTTACTTCCTCCAGCTCTCCTTGAAAAGCCCAGTTCCTGTCTGGGGAGAGGGGGAATAGAAAAGACGGCTTTGAATGTTGCTGCCAAGTCAACTGACCAGCCTGTGCAGTTGATGGAGCCTGCTGAGAGTTAGCAACGTGTGACCAACTATTGTTTAAGTGACTACGGGTTTTCTTGGATGAGTGGAGCAGCCTCCACTCCCACCCTACCCACCTCCCATGATCCCCACTATGATGATGAATGTTTTTATACCCACATCTTCTTTACAGATATGATGCACAGATAAAGTTCCCCCACCCCTAAAGTCATAGGTTACTTTATTTTAGTATGTGTGTGTCAGTGTGTGTGTGTGTGTGTGTGTATCATCACATCAGTGTGATGCCTTCGGAGTCCAGAAGGCTTTGGATTACCTGGAGCTGGAGTTACAGGCAGCTGTGAGCTGCGGGTGGGTGTTGGGAGCTGAACTCCAGTCCCCAGTAAAAGCAGTCAGTGTGGCTCTAGGGGAACCCCCAGGAATCCACAAGGATGACCCCAGCTAAGACTCCTAGCAATTGAGGAGAGGGTGCTGGAACCGGCCATCTACTGTAAGCAGATTGGCGACTACCCTAATTGTCACTTGATACTCTATCTAGTAACTGATGGAAGTAGATGCAGAGATTCACAGACAAGCACTGAGCTGAGTTCTGGGAGTCTTGCTGAAGAAAGGGAGGAGGGATTATATGAACCAGGTGATCTCATGATGGGAGAATCCACAGAGAGAGCCGTCCTGAGCTCATGGGAGCACATGGGCCTGGACCAACAGTTAGAGGAACTGACATGGGGCCAACCTAGGCCCTCTGCATGTGTGTGACAGTTGTGTAGCTTGGTCTCTTTGTAAGGCTCCTAACAGTGAGATCAGGACCTATCTCTAGCATTTAGCTGGCTTTTGGGAACCTGTTCCCCATGCTGGATTACCTCGCCCAGCCTTGATGCGAGGGGTGAGAGGCTTAGTTCTTCCTCAACTTGATGTGCCATGCTTTCTTCAAGCCCATGGGAGACCTGCCCCTTTCTCAATGGAGATGGAGGAAGAGTGGAAGGGAAGAGGGGTGGATGGGAAGCAGGGGATGGGGGAAGGCTCAGAAGGAGAGGAGAGAGGGAAAGAAAGAAAGAAAGAAAGAAAGAAAGAAAGAAAGAAAGAAAGAAAGAAAGAAAGAAAGAAAGAAAGAAAGAAAGAAAGAAAGAGGCAGGGAGGGAGGGAGGGAGGGAGGGAGGGAGGAAGGAAGGAAGGAAGGAAGGAAGGAAGGAAGGAAGGAAGAAAGAAAGAACAAGCAGCTAGTGCACTGAACTGCTGCCCATTTCTCCAGCCTCACACCCCTGAAGCTTTCACTCCTTCAGGATAAGGGCTCCACAGGAGAAGTGTCCGATAAGTGGCCCTGGCCCTCTCCTCCTTTCTGTAGCAGTCCATACTAACTTCTGAGATGCTGGATCCTCTCTGTTACACTTCAAATGATGTTTTTAGTGTAGAAACTTACCTTAACATTAAACATTTTGAAGCCACTTTCTCTAGAAGAATTCTTGTCAGAATATTAGGGAAGCAGTAAAGAGGGAAAGGCAGCCCATGTCCATCTTCTAGTGAGGTCCGTGGTAATGTCCTGTCATGACCTCCACCCTCCTTTGTTTTTGTGTATTTTGCATCATCTGCCAATGTAAGGCATCTTTACTTTACTTTTCAGTATTTAGGATTGCGATCTTAATATGTCTCTGTGTTTTAAGTTCTCTTTGTAGCTTCCTATTTTTAATGAATCTAAATTTGTTTTCTAGTTATGACGGTAGGCCTAAAATGTTTACAGTAGCAAATCTAGTGGGAAAAATAATAAATTGAGAATAGCCTGCTCACCCATAATCCCATCATGAAACCTCAGTCACACTTCTTCCCAGTATCCAAGCATTTATTGAGTCAGGTAAGGGCTCTCCTAACTGCTGCATACCAGCTGTGTGCGGTTATCAGGGCTTGTTTGTCTCCAGAGATGGCCGAGAGAGGTTGGCAAGACCAAAACTTCAAGACATTCAAAAGCTAACGCAGCAAAGGTCACGCAGATTCCAGAGCAGTGAGTCGTGGCTCAGCTCATTCTTTCTTATCTTCAAAATCCAGGCCAACCAGGAAGAAATCTGAAGAAATCACTACTCAGGTATTGAGGCTCTTACAAACTTACTATTTTGACTAGGAACAGCCCTTATCATGGTAGAGGACATGACCCAACTTTTTTTTTTTTTTTGTAGGCTTTTCAAGACAGGGTAGTTTGTGTAGCTCTGGCTGTCCTGGAACTCGCTCTGTAGACCAGGCTGGCCTTGAACTCAGAGATCCACCTGCCTCTGCCTCCTCGAGTCCTAGGATTAAAAGTGCGCTCCACCACCCAGCATAGGCGGAGGGTATTTTAAAGAGACTCACATGGTAAAATTCATGCCCTTTAGCCATGTTACACCTTGAAATCCCATTAAGGTATGTAAGGTGGTGCCCAGACAGGAAGCCAGCCTATGATCTCCTCACTTAGTGATCTACATACTGGTACAAGAGAAACACTGAAGATTAAGGAGACTGAGACTTGGTTGCAAAACAGTTCAGTGCATAAAATAACCCGCTTGATGTCACTTGAGTGAGTGGTAAGACCCTGAGACCCTGGTGACTTTTTGTTAGGTGGTAGTTTTGAACTGCCCTGTGACAAATAGCTGATGTAGATTCAAAATGATAGCTGCCTGGAAGTCTTTGCTGCTAGTTGACCTTAAATCTTGTTCATATCCACGTAGTTTATAGCACCATAGTGATGGGAAGGTTCCAGCAACTCTTAAGATCAAGAAGTTTATTTGTTTTGTTTTGTTTTGAGAGTTGGAGCCTTGAATCCTGGAGCTTGTGCATCTGGGCAACATCCCTGCCCCGTGCAAGTCTATTTTGAAACTTTTCAGTGTAATTAAGACCAACTGTGACTCCATTTTTAAGTCTGGCATTTTCCATTTGACATTATATCCCATGTATGTTTCTATGTTCTCTGGAGGGAAATGCTGACCTGGAACTCACAGCAATTCTCCCGCTTCAGCTGCCCACTTGTTTGTGTTACACAGTGGAGTGGCAGTTGTATGGAGGTATAGGGTTTACCTGACCTGCTCCCGGGTTGTAAAATCTTCATTTCTAGCCGAGCTTGTTGTGCACCTGTAACCCCAGTACGTGAGAACTGGAGGCAGGAGTGTGGAATACAAGGTCAAGGCCGGTGTGAGTAATTTAGTGAGTCTCCACGTCCAAATAAAGGACCGGGGAGCTGGCTCAGTAGATAAAGACTTGCCGTGCAAGCCTGAAAACCAGCAGTCGGATCCTAGAACTCCTGGAATACCCAGGTGGGTGTGGCATCCAGCCCCCTGTAATTCTGGCTCTGGGGAGGTCGAGCCAGGAGATTCAGAGCAAGCTGAATAGACAGATATCCTCACCAACAAGCTCTGGGCGCAGTGAGAGACCCTGTGTTAGTAAATAAAACAGAGATGGAGAAAGATAATCTGACGTCAACCTCTGGCCACCACACACTAGCACAATTCACATTCAATACACATTCAAGCATGTATATATGCTCCCACACACATACATGCACATGCTAAAAAAAAAAAAGCAAAAAAACAAAAACAAACGAACAAACAAAAAAGAACCAGAAAAAGTTATTTACACTCTAAGGTACTAAAGATGATGCTAGGAGAGACCCTTTGACGCATCAAGTTTCAGGACATTTCAGACATCTTCTAAATGGCTCATCAGATACAGAATAACCTGCAGGCCTGCATGTTCATGAAGAGTCTCTGCGAAGGCTGCAGCAGCAAAATAGATCATGTTGCAGCACTTTGCTGTTGTTAGCCTGCATCAAGGTCGCTAGGCGAGCAGCTGTCACAACCCTGTGCGCCCATAGCCCAGGACTAAGTCATTCCTACCAAGTATGCTAGTTCACACCAGTCTTGACTGCCTGTCTTCGGCTCCCTAGAACAAGAGGAGACGGAGCTGGAAGAGTTCCTGTGTCCTGTGAAAACGCCCGTCGGACTTGTGGGTGCAGCAGCTGCCTTGCAGCCTGTCCCTGCCATGCCCTCGGCCCTTCAGAACATCTCCCTGAAGCATCTCGGAACTGAAATACAGTAAGTGCCCTAGGAGATAAGAGGCAGCCAGCCCACCAGACCCCCTTTCTGTGAGCTTCATCAGGTGGAGTTCTGTGTAGGGTGGACAAGGGTGGGATTGTTGCCTTATTTTTAACTAATCACATTGTTATTTAAAAATAGGCCAGGTACTGCCTGGGAGGCAGCGGCAGGAGTTCCATGAGTTCTAGGCCAGCCTGGGCCACATAGAGAGATCTTGTTTCACAATACAAAAACAGGGCTCAGCTGGTAAAGCACTTGCTGCTCAGATCTTGTGACCTGAGTCCCTGAAATGAGCATAGAGGTGGGAGAGAGAACCAACTCCAGGGAGCTGTCCCCATATGTACTATGGCAGAAGCACCCACCCACCCTACTGCACCCATAGGCACACCATACCTCATAATAAGAAACAAAATTTTAAAAGGACAATCGTTAGAAATTACCCATACTTTAATCATTCATCACGCTTAGCAGTAGTAAATAGCTCTATATATCCACATATAGCTGAGATCACATCAAATGATGAGTTTGTATCAAATTATTTACTTCTACTACTTGTACTTTATCATGGCATGTCAACTACTTTGTAATGAAAGGTGTTGAGATAAGGTCTTACTCTGTAGCCCCTGGCTAGCCTGGCATTCACTTTGTGGCCCTGGCTGACTTGGAACTTGTAGCAATTCTCCAGTCTTGAGTGCTGGAATTACGAGCATGAACTACCATGTCAGGTCCTAACTCCTTTTAATTTTTAATTTTGCTACTGTGTGTGTGTGTGTGTGTGTGTGTGTGTGTGTGTGTGTGTGTGTGTGTGTGTTTGAGAGGGTAGTTATGTTCTTCCCAGAGAGAAGCAGGCTTTAGAGAGAAGACGAGATGTGACTTTTTAGGGCCTGCTTGGCTGGAGGAAGTGCTAACCACAGCCATTTGGACAGAGGGGCATGGAGCCCATCAGAGAGAAACCTAGGGGACATGGATCATGGGTGAGCACCCAGGGTGCAGGGCTTATCCCCTGAGATACTGGGAAGAACTGGTATGTTGTCAACACGCTCAAGGGAAGAGGAACCTGGGAAGGCCAACCTCCTAGCCAGCGTGTGTCCAGGATGGGTGGTTTGTGCCTGAGGGAGGCCACAGCCGCAAAAGTGGAACAGCGGGCATGTGGAAACTGAGAAAGGGAGGTGGTTTCACAGCCTCGCCCAGGCAGTGCCCTCCCGTCACTTGTGATGGCCACAGATACAAGGCAACAGCAGCATTGCAAGCACTGCCGGGGCCCCAGACGATGTGGTGAAATGAGAACCTGCCCACGGGTCTTGCATAGGCCCTGGTAAGCCTTGAGCTTGCCGCTGTGTGGCCTGAGCGCAGGATGAGGGGCATCCTGAGCACCGCCAGAGACTACGCTCCCACTGACTGCCATAGCAAGCTGCCGTGTGTCCCAGTGTTAGACCCAGACTGGGTTCTCCTCCCCTTCCATCCAGGGGCACTTCCAGGGCTGTCAAGAAGGTGAACCAAGGAGAAAAAAATCTTTCTGTTATTCTCAGAACCTTGACCCTGGGGGAGCATGTGTTGGGGTCTATTCTTAATCTCCCTGGCTGGCAGGAAGCCACCCTGGAGGATGTGCTGGCCAAGCCTTTCAGAACAGAGCTGAGTTAGGTACTCTTCTCATTGCTATGACCAAATCCCTAACTAACCTCTAAGAACAGGTAGCCCATGGTGTCCTGGAAGGTATGGAGGCGGGAACCAGGGCATTTCATTCAGTCAGGAAGCAGAGACAAACGATTGGTAGTGTTCAGCTCCTTTCCTCGTCTTTATTCCTTCTGGAACCTTCCTTGTCCATGGATGCTCCCCACCCCATTCTAGGTGGGTCGTCTCCCTTCTGGAAACACCCTCACAGGTGGGCGGAGAGGTGCGTTTCCAGGGTGATTCAGATCCAATAAAGCAGACAGTGAGGATCAGCCACTCCAGGAACCAGCGTACAAGGAGAGTAATCTAAATTGCTCCAAGCAAAGTCGATGGGTTGATGGCAGAGAGATGCTCCCTTCAGGAACAGTGGCCGCCTAGATAGTAGTAAAAGGTAGAGAGGACCCTGTCCCAGAGATATACCAGCCAGGACCAGAAAGGTCCTTTCCTGCCCTAAAGTTGGGTTTTTTCTTGCTCTCCCACACCCAAGGACCACTAGTCACAAGCCCTGTGACATGCTGGGGAAGCTTAATTCCTGACAACATAAAGTGTGAGCAGCAGTGACCATCACCCCACTTAGCCAGTGCCTCTGGCTGTGGCGTGTGTCCCTCAGTCCCTCTCCAACTTTTGTTCTTGTGACCTGTGAGACCCATGCATAGCAGCGCTTAGCACACAGTAATCCCCATCATGGCAGTTGGTGGTCTTTCCAGCCTGCCCACTGCACTGTGAGTTTCTGATAGGGGGAGTAAGAACCAAGAAGGGAAATGACCAGCCCAAGAAGTCAGGGGTCTTTTGTAACAGGGTTTTAACAATAACCAAATGCCACGATCTGGTTATTAGCATCGTAATGCTGATCTTAATCTAACTGATGACTATATTCTTTATCAATCCATGAAAAGACAATCGCATTCCCCCCCCTTTTTTTTGTGAACCCATCTATTTAAAACAAACAGACTGGATCTTCTTTCAGACTGGTGAGATGGTGACAGTGTCTGCTGCCAAGCCCGATGACCCGAGTTCTGTCTCTGGAACACACTTGGTGGAGGGCGAGAACTCTCTCCCAGAAGTGTTCTCTGACCACCCTACGTGTGCTGTGGCAGATGTATATGTGCGTGTTCTCTCACACACAAATAAAATAAAATGGCTTTTCTTTTAAAACTCCAACAAGATTGATAACTTTTAGCTAGGTCATGAACGGGAGAAAATTAAAAGTACTAAAGTTGGGAACAACAACAACAAAGGGTCATTACTGCCAATGCTATAGAGATAAAAAGGATTGTAGGGCCAGGCGTGGTGGTTGGGAGGACCGGCGCTCAGGAGGTTGAGACAGGAAGATTCTAAGTTCAAGGTCAGCCTGGGGTACTTAGTGAGTCCCTGTCAAAAAATAAACAGGGCCCATGGGATAAATTTGAAATCTTAGATGAAATGGACAAATTCCTATAAAGACACGGATTGCTGGGCCTGACTGAGAAAGAACTCAAAGTCTGAGTAGACCTAATAACTGGAGCCCAGGAAGTTCTGCAGCTATTTGAAGAGAGGCGCTGCACTCCCTTGGGGGTGGCCTTTGCTGGGGTGCTAATCTGATCTGTGCACCCCTTTCCTTTTCACCCCAGCCCAGCCTCCCATCCATTATCAGGCCCAGTCCCCGTATTCCCTTCCTTTTCTGGGACTGCGTTTTGCTCTTCTCCAGCATCTGAGCAGGTTTGTAGAATGAAGATTTTCCAGAGTGACTTGTCTGTCATATTTCTCAAAGTATGTGTCTCACACGGGTGACTCAACAGAGCCAGGGGCCCATACAGGTCTTTCAACTTTTGTATCCTTTTGTCTGACTACTCCCCATCCACCTAACACCCCCCCTCTCCTTAGTAAATGCCCTCTGGGTGCAGTATCACCCAAAATGGTAACGGGTCATAGTGAAAACTGGTTATCTGTTATAGCTCAGAACAAATTTCTAGGGTTCACAGAAAATCTTAACCCTCAGTAGGTGGGGTAACTCTTAATGTTTTCTCTTTGTTTTCTTTCTCCTTAGAAAAAGAGTCACCATATCAAATTTATCTCACTTTTTCCTATCCTTTATTTAAGGCAGAAAGTGTTGGTGGATACCCTGTGATAGTAAGCATTTTCAGTAAGGCTGGGCCAAGAGAAACGTGGGGTTGGGGATGTGGCTCAGTTAGTAGAGAGAGCCCTTGCCCCTCGGCTCACTGAAGCTCTGCATTTGATCCCTAGCACCCACGGCAGAAGGATGAGAAGTCCAAAGTCGTCCCCTGTCACACAGTAAACCTGTGATGCCTGAGATGCCATCTGAGATGCAGGAGACCCTGCCTCAAAAATAAATAATAATAATAATAATAATAGTAATAATAATAGTAATAGTAATAATAATAGTAATAGTAATAATAATAATAGTAATAATAATAGTAATAATAATAATAATAGTAATAATAATAATAATAATAATGGAGAGAACTAGAGAAATGGCTCAGTGGTAAAGTGCTTGATGTACAAACCTCAGATCCCTGGCACCTGTCCCTAGCTAGAGCACTGGGGAAGCAGAGACAGGAAGCTGTTCTGGGGCTCACTGGCCAGCGCTGGGTTCAGTGAGACACCCTGTCTCAAAGAAAAAAAGTAGATAGTGAATGAAGAAAACACCCACTGTCCCAGTGTTCACCATGGCCTACACACAAACATGCAGGAAGGGGGGGGGCTGAGTTTAACTTTTTTTTTTTCTGAATGGCAAAAGGATTTTAATTGTAAGATCACTGTGGACTCACCAATAGAAACATTCAAAACACAGTTCAGTCACTCAGGCACCGGATTCTTCCCTGTGTGCATCTACATTGAAACAGATCTCGGGGAATTTCAAAGGCCAGGGGTTAAATCTGTCTGCCTTCAGAACCCCTCCTACAAAACTCCACTAGGAAGCACGGATGCTCTGCAGCTGGCTTTCAGACACCATCACCCTCCCTGCCACACGCCTTGGCTGCCCTCCCTGGACAGGTGTGCCTCCCGTGGTCTATTTCTAGGTGGTTTCTTCTTGCATAGCCTGAGTTTTATTTATTTTGATTTTTTTTTTCAAGACAAGGTTTCTTTGTAGCTTTGGTGCCTGTCCTGCAACTAGCTCTTGTAGACCAGGCTGGCCTCAAACTCACAGAGATCCGCCTGCCTCTGCTGGGATTAAAGGCGTGTGTCACCGTTGCCCAGCTGCATAGCCTGAGTTTTAAACAGTTCACTTAGAGAGCGCTTTTTCTCTCCCTTACTATTGATTTCAGAATCCATGAGCTTTTATCTCTTTGTCAGGGAAAATAAGCACCTGAGCTCCCTCTTCATCTGGTAGACTGTGAATTTTGCTATATTCTGCACTCTCAGGTCAGTCTTTGGTGCTCCTGGTTCCTTTCTATAAACTGCACAAGGGTTAAGTCTGGAGTCAGGAGTGGGGCCTCAGTCTCAACAAGCTTTTGGCTGAAGCTGGCCTGGGCACGAGTGTATTAAGTCCCTTGGAAGCCATGAGTCAGTGAAACCTGCAAGCCTGGGTGGGTCTGGGTCCAGGAAGAGAGCAAAAGCAGAAAGCTGCCAGGAAATGCTTACAACATGCCTCAGCAGATCAGAGCTGGGAACCACTGATGGCCTTTGGGCCATAGGATTTGGGGAAGTTAGGTTGACAAGTGCATTCAACAATTGTTCAATAAACGTGAAGCAATTTCTTTCTTTTTTTAAAAAATTTTATTTATTTATTTATTTATTTATTTATTTATTTATTTATTATGTATACAATATTCTGTCTGCGTGCATGCTTGCAGGCCAGAAGAGGGCACCAGACCTCATTACAGATGGTTGTGAGCTACCATGTGGTTGCTGGGAATTGAACTCAGGACCTTTAGAAGAGCAGGTAATGCTCTTAACCTCTGAGCCATCTCTCCAGCCCCGTAGGAATTTAATTTCTTATTACAGCCACTGCTCTAAGTCTACGAGCAAGCAGAGCAACAAGGGCAGGCACCGCTCCAGACGCGGGGTTGGGGCTGCAGGAACCAAGCCTGTGAGAAACACAGTGTTCATTGCACTTGTGAACTTGCAGCAGCTGGGGTACCTGAACAAGATAAAGCCATCAGTAATTCCAACATCAGTGGGGGGAAGAGGCTCGTGAGGCCCCACCCCTAGCTGAGGAGCTATTGGCAGCTGGTGACTGTTGGGGGCGGGGTCATTGTTCTTCAGGGTTATGGCCAACAGTAGGTTCTTCATGCTCAAGCTGGCAACAGTAATGGGACTCAGTAAGGAGGGCATATGTTGGGGGTACTGAGGAATGGGGGAGAATGGGGTAGATATGTATGGTCAAGATATATTGTAGGGGGCTGGGGAAATAGCTCAGTGGTTAAGAGCACTTATTCTTGTAGAGGATCACCTGGGTTCAGTTTCCAGCACCAACATGGTGGCTCACAACCATCTGTAACTCCATTGCTAAGAGATCAGATGCCCTCTTCTGACCTCCACAGACACCAGGAATACACATGGTTCACAGACATATATGGTGGTTTGAAAGGAAATGACCCCCCCCCCAAAGGGAGTGGCACTATTAGGAGGTGTGCCCTTGTTGGAGTAGGTGTGACCTTCTTGGAGGAAGTGTGTCACTGTGGAGGCGGGCTTTGAGGTCTTATGTATGCTCAAACCACATCCAGTATCTTAGACTACTTCCTGTTACCTGCAAGTCAAGATGTAGGACTCTGAGCTAACTCTCCAGCACCATGTCTGCCTGCACACCGCCATGTCCCACCATGATGACAATGGACTAAACCTCTGAACGTAAGCCACCCCAATTAAATATTTTCCTTTATAAGAGTTGCCATAGTCATGATGTCTCTTCACAGCCATAAAAACCCTAAGACAGCCATACATGCAAGCAAAACACTCATAAAATAAAATAAATCTAGAAAAATACATGGTATGTATGTGTGAAGTTAACCAGGAATAAAAGGGTGTGGGAGTGTAGTGTGGCAGGGGATAAATGAGAAGAGTAAGGGGTTTGGAGCTGGGGGGGGGGCAGGTGCGTCACACAGGATGCTGAGAGTGGAGACAGTCTGGGTGGTTGGAGACATGCTGGTGAGGCCAGCACTCCAGCAGGCAGCAAGCAGGGCAGAGAGGTTGCCAGTCTCACACTCCTCGCTTCTCCTTCCAGAAACACCATGCACAATATCCGGGGCAACAAGCAGGCCCAAGCCATAGGCCATGGACCATTAGTGGAAGAGTCTTCCCAGGGTGTGGAGCCCCAAGGTGGTGAGCAGCCCTCGACCTCTGACCCCAGCGCTCCAGGTGAGCTCTGGCCTGTCTCCTCCCTGCCTGCAAGAGCATGTGTGTGTGGCTCACGCAGAACATGCTTACGGGAATTCTTCTAGTTAGGTGAAAGACTGAGAAACGCGAGGTCAACATGCTGAAGATTGGGATCTAGTCAAGGCTCTCTCTTCCAGGCTTGTTGACTGCTGTGCTCTGACTTCTAGGTGGCTGAGACTCTCATCTTCATCTTCCTCTCATCTTCATTTTCATCCCCCTGTCATGGGGCTCCGCCCTCATGCCTTCATCTCAATTACTTAAGTCTCTGCCTCCTAATGCTGTCACATAGGAGACTGGCGCTTCCTCCTGGGGCTGTGGGCAACACAAACGTTCAGTCCTTAGCAGGGTGTGTTATGTGACAGACTTTTCCTGCAGAGTTGTAACACACACACACTACTGGGGAGGAGGCTTTCAGAGTCTTCCAAGTGTCTCTTCTTCAGATGAGTTACCTTTTTTTTTTTTTTTTTAACATTCTGAGTCTTAAGAGTCTCCCTTCCCAAAGACGCCTCCAGCGTTCTGGGCCTCCAGAGGATTGGCTTGTTTCCACCTTGAGACAGGGTCTCATGTATCCCAGGCCTTTAACTTGCTCTATAGCTGAGAGTGACCTTGAACTTCTGATCTTCTGCCTCTGTACTGGGATGCAGGCATGCACCACCACACCAGGTTCAAGTGTGTTTTATTGTAGTAAAATACACATAGCAAAATTTACCGTTTGACTACTTTCCATCACACCATTCTGTGGCATTAAGTGTGTTCACACTGTTAAAGACTTCCGCTGCCATCTTTCCCGCAGAATTCCTAGTAACGATTCATAAATAAAGCAAAGAGTATTCCCCCCTTTATAACCCATAGGGAAAGAGCAGGAAGGTGCCTTTGTGTGGGTGAGGCAGCTGTAGGTGGCTGGACCATTCCATTGTTTCTGCCCATCCTGACATCTGTGTTTTTCATCTCTAGCAGGAAAAGAGCCGGAGGAGTCTCCCAAGGCTACCCCCAGGTCCTCTCTGCCCTCAAGTCCCATACAGAAGCCTAAGCGACAAAGCAACACCTTCCCATTCTTTTCTGATGGGCTGGCTCGGAGCCGCACGGCCCAGGAAAAGGTGGCAGCCTTGGAACAGCAGGTGCTGATGCTCACGGAAGAGCTGAAGTCACAGAAGGTGAGCCCCAGCCCCTTCCTGGGAACCCCATTGTGCCCCCTGGCCTTTGAGCCTTGACAAGAACTGTGCAGTGCATCAACCAATCCAACACGGCTCGTATGTGGTCTTCAGAGGACAACTGTGGAGGTCAGAGGTGCCTCACTGTCTGTCACTCTGAGACATGCTGTCACACAAACTAGGTGATAGGTGGCCCCCAAAGGCATGGGTCTCTGGGGGCTTGCTTTAATAATTGATTTTGGATGCCTCTTAGAGAAACTTGGGTGGTCTGATCCAACATGAAAGCAAGGCAGTGTCTGGGAGGTGCTGTCGAGATGCGAGGTCTCAGGAGGAGTGACAGGGAGGGTGGATGGTAGAACCTGGTGACTGTGTACCAAGACCCGAGGGACTGACCCGGGACAGAGAACGCTGGCAGCGTGTGGCAGAGAACAGTGGCCGGAAAGGTGTCTTAGTTTTCACATGAGTTCACCATAGCAGACAGAAAGAAGATATGGGGCCATTGTGGAGGACACAGGACGTATGCCCAGAGGCATTAACATTCAGAGGGCTTCAACTTGGAACAAGTCAGGTTTTTACGGGTAAAGGCCGTTCTCTGACGTGGTGAGCGGCAGGGGCAGGGGTGTGGGAGAGCTGCAGCGCTGGGCAGGCGCCTCTCTCCAGCATCATGAAAGTGAAGCTCTCACAGCTGTTATCACAAAGCCCAGGTAGGGCCTTGGTGGGCTCCTTTGTCCCTGAGGAAAGCGGAAGTTTGTGTTTGAGCTCTGGCTGCCCAGAGAGCTTCCAGCTTCCTTCTCTGGCCCTTCTGCCCAGGACTCCGGCTGGGGTGGGGCATGTGGTGTGTGCTGGGGAGTCTTCTCTCCCATCTGTGATTCTGCTTGTGCTCTCTGCCCAGCTTGGGGAGAGGTGGTTTAGAGAGGCCCTCTCTCCTACCTCACAGGCCAGGCCTGACACAATTAGCAAAGCAGATGGCGATTGGAGGGGCTCAGCCCATCCGGGACTCGCATTGCATCACAGAGGCAGCTGCGGGGCAAATGAACACCCAGGCATGCACTTGCTGCATATGACATATCCTGTGAGAACACAGCAGCGATGTGCGAGCTCAGGTCTCCCCTGAGCCCCGGGATCTGTCGTAAAAGTGTGTTGTAAAAGTATGTCCGGTTGAACTGTAATGCATGTCAGATCCCCAGATTCATGTCACTGAAGC
Organism: Myodes glareolus; assembly: GCF_982192425.1. NCBI lineage: Eukaryota > Metazoa > Chordata > Mammalia > Rodentia > Cricetidae > Myodes > Myodes glareolus. Next base: position 28,718,390 of record NC_142041.1, read on the forward strand.
TCCTCAGCCAAACTTAGAAGGAAAAGGAAAAGGAACCATGATTGTAAAGACTGCATGTCCTGTTACCACCTGTCGCTTCTGCCTAGAATATATGGGTAGCTCGACCTTTACCTGGTCTTCCTTTCTAAGGCATAACAAATGGCCAGAGGAACTCACAAAGCCCTTGGAGATCCGCATGCCTCTGGAGTCTACCTACCTTCCATAAATGAAGGCAAGACTCTTAGGGGCCTGTAAAGGTTGCCAGGCTATAAATACCCATTCAAAGGAGAAGGTCATGGGGAAGTTGTCTGGGTCTTTCAAAATGTAGACTTTTACTGGGTAATTTCCCAGGAAACCTTCAGTTTGTTGGGACAGATAGTTGGGAGGAAAGGGCTTGTGGTTCATCTGTTGACTTTTAGCCAACTTTACTAGCAATGTTACTGCTCCCAGCCTGTCTGATGCGTGCATGGCAGCCTAGCGGTGACTCCCAGCACAGGCCCACATTCTGACTGTGACGTGTCTGTTAACTTCCCAACCCGTCTGCTCTTGGTAGAGGGAGGGATGGCCATTCTTGCTGGAGAGGTCACGTCTGGACCCTCAGGTCAATGCCAGGCACCCCACAGTGCACCACAGCTGCCAGTGTCCCCTCCCTTGGGCTCTGAGGAGAGAGGCTCATCTCAGGCCCTCAGGGTCTGTTGTACTTTGCCTTTCTGTCTGCAGTAAACACCATGACCAAAAGCAACTTGAGGAGAGAAGGGTTTGTTTTGTCTTACATATTGCAGTCTGTCAGTCATGAAGGGAAGCCATGGCAGGGGCTCAAGGCAGAGCTTAAAGTAGAGAACATGAAGGACACCACAAAGCCACCTACTGGCTTGTCCCCAGTGGTTTGCTCAGCCACGTAGTTTTAATGCGGTCTAGGCCCCAAGCTTCACAGGCCCGTCTGATCTGGGCAGTTCTAAAGTGGAAGCTGTGTTTCCCAGTGACCAGGTTTGTGTCAAGCTGGCAGCTGAAGCTCACTGTGACAGAACCCATGAGGAGGAAAATGGCTCCTGGCTTTCCCAGGGGCAGCACCTCTGAGACGCTTTCCTGTGTTTGGTAGGAACATGTGCTAGCTTCGGGAAAAATGGCAGCATGTCTAAGTTTAACCATCCAAGTAGACCAGTGGTTCTCAGCCTGTGTGCGGGTTGTAACCCCTTTGGGAACTCAACAACCCTTTCACAAGGGTCACCTAAAACCACCCCAAAATACAATTATTTATATTATGATTCATAACAGTAGCAAAATTATAATTATGAGATAGCAACAAAAATTATGTTATGGTTGGGGGTCACCCCAACGTGAGGAGCTATGTTAAAGGGTCACAGCGTTAGGAAGGCTGAGAACAGCTGAAGTAGATGAACGTCAATGGATTCAGAAGCCCTGTGAGGATTTACCTCAAATTTTATGCTGTGGAAAGCACACTGGGGCCAAACCCTGCCCTCGAAGACTCTGCCATCCTTCTGGGAAGAGAAAATAAGGTATGCTCATTGCCGGTGTTGTGTTGTTTGGTCCCAGCACAGGGCAGTCTGAACGCCAGCTATAGCTCTTAACCATGGATGCCCTCCTCCCTTCCTGAACAGAAAACCGAAGGTCTGAGGTCTGAGACCTCTCCAAACCCAAGCTTCCCAGGGCCCAAACCAGGCCTCAGAGTCTGATCTTTACCACTACAGCCTCCGTCCCTTTGCTGGGGCCTTGCTCAAGGGACCTAGAAGAGGTCGTTTGCCTGAGGCCCGGTCTGCAGGCCTGGAAGCTGCCCACAGCCGAGGCTACCTCCCTTATTTCCCAGTGCCATGGCCTAGCCTTAGACACAAATGCCAGGGCTGCTCTTGGAAAACTCTCAATGCACTCTCAATGCTTTCCCGTGTCAGTAAGTCCACGGGGACTCTGGTACCCATTAAGCCATCATCCCATTATCCATCTGGACAATCCCATGCTGGCTTTATAAGAGGTTTAGACTCCAGGAGACAGCTCCAGGTGGCAGGCTGACTAGGTGCCTCAGGCCCCTGAGCTGAGAGTCACACCCGGTTTGAAAGATGTCCGCCCTGGCAGATGGCTGGTGTTGGCCATCTGTCAGCTGCGGGAAGGTTGGACCCCAGTGGGACCACTTAGGCTCACTCCGGAGGTCTTGGCTGTTTGTTTAGGAAATTACATAGGGACAGTCCTTCAGCCCCCTCCCCGGAACTCTGACCAGAAACTTCAGAGTACTGCCACAGGGCCTGGTCCTTGACTTGGAGGGAGGATGGGAGGCACCCTGGCTGAAGCAACTTGAGGAAAGGCTTTTGACACTTCTTTCTTTAATTCTTGAGGCAGCTCTTCAGGGAACTGAGATCTTTATCACCAGCCTAATTAGGAGAAAGTTGATATTCTGTGAAGTGACCAGCCCAAAGCCACCCTCCTTGGATCCATTAACCTAAGGCAGGTTGCTTTATGAAGAAAAGGGTTGTTGCTCCTCAAGGTTCCCCTGATTGCTGGGGTTACAAGTACATACAACCACATAGCTTATTCTAGGCAAGCACCCTACCAACTTGAGCTGTCAGGCTGAGGTGTCATACCTGGGGTGGCCTTGATGGCGGAGTTCTGAGGCGATTCAAGGCATCCCATGACAGGGGACAGGGAGTTCTTATGTGTGTGACCTTTGGTCTTCACCAGCAGGACTGAGTTGTGGGGACTCCACCGTCACGACCTCTCGGTGACCCCAGAGGCCCAAGGACCATTTCCTCCCTCTTAGGAGCTCCCAGTGGGACCACAGATCAATAAGTGAAGCTTAGACACACTCACACCACACAGAGCCTGAGGCCTGTGTTAACTTCCAGCCACTCTCCTGAGCTTCACTTAGCGATGTACATATTGGCGCTCTAGGAGGATAAAAGCTGGTTTGAAAGGATGACTTACTGGCTTGTAGAGATGAAAATAAAACAACTCATGGCCAGGTATGAAAACCTGAGATGGGCCAGACAACTGTTGGGTTGAGAAGTTATCACTCAGTCAGCCTTTCTGCTTCCTATAGCCCTCAGCATGCCTTCTGACCTTGGAAACCACTTGGCCAGTCCTCGACAGGGTCCCAGGATGCTGGGAATTGTGCCACATCCATCCTTGTGTTCCTGACATGTCACATGTGGGTGCTGCTAACCAGTCTCAGTCAGGGAGTGTTCCACAGCCTCCTAAGGACACAAGCAGCTTCAAAACTGTGATACTGGGTTGGGGTATAGCCCATGCTGGTGGAGTTCAGGTCTAAATGATGCAGGCCTGGTAGCCTTATAACCCTAGCCCTCAGGAGATAAAAGCCAGATGATCAGATGTTCAAGGCTGTCTTTAGTCACACAGCAAATTCCTGAGGCTCTGTGGGAGCGTGCCCCCAAAGTGATGAACTGCAAGCTTCCCTCAGCATTTCTCTGTGGTATATGTGTGGAGAGAGAAGCCAGTTTCCACGGGATGGCTGTAAGCCTGGCGTGTGGCTTATATACTTGGCTCTATGGTGACTGTTGTCCATCTCTGCCCACTTTCTGATCCTCACTGGTCCTGCTCTCATTGTGCACCTGTCTAGGCTCACCTGCTAGAGTCCTCACAGGTGTGTCCACATCGTAACTTCTTAGCAGGTGAGCGTTTGAGCCGTTCATACCCATATAATCAGTGCTGCTTCTAAGTGGTAGTTTTATTATTTTTTTCCAAATAATCAAAAATTTGCATAAGAAGCATGAAGCCTTTGGTCAGAAAAAAAGTAAACCATGTACTTTTTTAACCAATGTTCCGTAGTGCTGGGGCTGGAGCCCAGGCCCAGGCCCATGCTAGGTGGGCCCTGACTTCTGACTCCAGTGCTTCTGACTCCATCCAACCTGCCATTTGCATTTTTAAGAGCGTTTGTTCATTATGAGTTTGAATGGTTATTTTTTATTTTTTAAAAAATATGACATTAAAATGGTTCAATTACTGCATCTTTTGGCACCCCCAACTTTGTAGTTAATAATAATAATAATAATAATTACAAGACCACTACGGGTGGGCCCCGGGTTCCAGGCCCAGCACCACAAAACAAACAAACAAAAAACAAGTAAGCAAAAAAAGGTACCATAAAATCACAGTCTGGTTTTGGGTTTGTTTGGTTTGGTTTGGTTGGTTGGGATCTCCCTGTCACTGTTCCACAGCGCCAGGACCTTAGATGCATGCTACCACGTGGCATCCTGTAGCCATTTTGAAGCATTAGGGCTTGCAATGATGTATATGTTCATATTGTACAACAGATCTCCTGAGCATCTTCCTCTTGCAAAGTGAGAGCTGAGCCACTTAACAGCTGCACTCCTGCTCCCCACCCTGGGGACCACGCTCTTCTCAGCTCTGTGAATCTGAGCATTCTAGTGTAAACAGAATGACCTGCAGAATCGCAGCTAGTTAGTGCACCACCCTCGCAGGTGCGTGCAGAGCTGACTAGGTAGTTCGGTGGATAAAAGCGCTTGCCACCAAACCTAATGACCTGAGTTCAATCCCAGGGACTGGAGGAAGAAGAGAACCAACTCCCATCCACAAAGGGGCACACATGGGCATACATATATACACATACGCTAAATATTAAGTTTTTGTTTTGGTTTGATTTTTGAGATAGGGTTTCTCTGTGCAACAGCTCTGGCTTTCCTGGAACTCACTCTGTAGTTTGAAGCTGGCCTCAAACTCACAGAGATCTGCCTGCTTCAGCCTCTCAAGTGCTGGGATTAAAGATGTATGCCACTACTGACTGGCTACTATAAAAAATAATATTAAAATTTTTTAAAATTAAATATTTTTAAATTTTAAATATTAAAAACTTAAAAAGCTTTTTTAATTAATAAAACATCCTTGTGATGATGTATATCAAAGTTTCTTCTTTTTAAGGTTGAATAATACTCCTTTGTATCTATACAACACATTTTGTTAATATATTCATTCACTAGTGATAGATACCCTTTGACTGGGTTGTAGTAATGAGGTCTCGCTGTAGATGGCCTCAAATCTCTGATCCTCCTGCCTCCACTTCCCAAAAGCTGGCATGGCAGGTGTGCCCCACCACCCTTCGCTCTTGGCTACCTTGACTGATATTACTGTTTATGGGCTGTTTCCATTTCAAAGAGAAATGGAAAGAAAGTATTCTACTTCAGAACCTGTGTGCTAAGGGCATGGAGAAGCCAGGGCTCCTGAACTGAGACTTGGAGTCCCTGCTCAAGCCCGATTTAGTCTTAGATTTTCTCTGGGGCTTCAGTCTCTATGTGCCAGCGTGGTAGCTGGGCAGGAGGTCTATGGGGTCTCTCTGGCCTCCAGGTTTTCCATGTCTATGCATTTCCTGTGAGGCTGCGTCCTCTTCCCAGACTCCTTTCTCCCAAGCATGACTTGTGTAGGGATGGAGTGGGTGGTGGTTGGGGCTTCAGGCTGGAAGCCTGATTGGAGATGCTGAGAATCAGCGAAAGAAGCCACTCGCTGACTGTAAAGAGCCGGCTTCCAGACCCTCTGAAGGAGGGGAAGATGTTTGCCTGCTTCTGGTCCAGAGCAAGACTCAGCTATGGTGTCTGGGCCTATTTCACCCAGCAGTAACCCAGGGCCATCTCCGTGTTTCAGCTGGACCCTGGAGCCGCAGGAATGTTAATCTCTCACCCTGGAAGCTGTGTCTCCATTCTGGGACATTCCAGACATAGTGGTCTGGTGTGCAGTTGTGTCTCCACCCCCACCTTCTGGCCACTCCCAAGAGCTCCCAAGGCTCTGAATCTTCTCCTTTTGCTCCCCAGATCTTTGCTCGGGCTGTCTTTTGAGCTTTTGCTGGGGGCCCAGCCTGGAAAGGCTCCCTTGCCCTCACCACCTGTGTGCTGTTGGCCATCTCTGACCCTCTTCATTCCTCAGGACTCTGAATTGCTTTGTCATGTTGTCTGGTGTAAGGACCTCTTCCTCCCCTCATCTCCACCCCAGGCAGAAGCCACTGTGCAGAACCAAACACCTTGCCCTTCTCTTATGGCAAACCATCCCACTACAGTGGTCCATCTTTACTCCCAGTCCTTGGAGGTGGGAACAGTAGCCTATCCCTTTCTGGACTGCAGCACCTGGCATGATGGTGTGGGGTTAGTTCTTGAATGTGGAAGCCTGAGGCAGGAGGATCATGAGTTTGAAGCCAGCCTAAGCTGATTGTGAAGCCCCTTCTCAAAAGCAATCAAGAGCTGGAGAAGAGATTGTCAGGAGACCCGAGGTGGTCTTATCAGCTGCTCAGTCATGGTCTCTGGCGCTTCTCCCAGATGGAGTCATGCTAAGTAGTTAATTCCATCCAGCTGATTCACTTACTGAACTGCTGCAGCATGGACACAGTTGAGGTGTCCCTAAGAGAATGTGTGTTCCAAGTGCACTAGCAGGGTCAGGGTAGCGGCCTGCGGGGCTTCCCCACACCTGGCTGCTGGGCCGCCTGGCTTCTGAAATTCCGATTCTGGCCCTGGATCAATTCATTCCCTGCTTTGGGCACGGCGAACCTGAGTCCTGGGGAGGTTAGAGTACTCACTCTGTCCCAGTGACGCACTGAAGACCTGGAGGGTCAAAGGGGGAAAGGCCAGTGCGGTTTCCCAGCTACCTAGCATTTACTTCCTGTACCGGCCTTGCAGGCACTGTTTATCGTTGCTGGGCTAAAGGCTAGACTCAAAGAGATTGAGTTTGCTTGGTGAGTGTCCTCCAATCCTGGCTTTTCCCTCCAAACCTGTCTCAGCTTGCTAGGAAGTGGCTATTTGGATACTGTGTAGCGGCTGTAACAAAACTTGACAAAAGCAACTTCAAGAAAGAAGGGTTATGTTATTTTTGATGCCCTGTTCAAAGATACATTCTATCATTGAAGAGAAGTCCTGGCAACAGGGACTTCTTATCACACTGCATCCACTTAGAGAGACAAATGCGGTGCTCAGCTCCCTTCCTCCTTTTCTCCTTTGTCTTCAGTCCTGAACTCCAGCCCATAAAAAGGTGCCGCCCACATTTAAACTGGGTCTCCCCACCTCAGTTAACCGCGAATCTAGAAACTGGTTCACAGACACGCCCAGATGTGTGTTTCCATGGTGATTCTAAATCCCATCGAGTTGACAGTCAATGTGAGCCACCGCAGATGCCATCTTGAAGATTCTGAGGCTTGCACTACCACCATGACGAGAAGGGCTATCACACAGTCTTTAGTAATATGTGGAGACGAGAGAGAGAGAGAGAGAGAGAAGAGTGAGAGAGAAGAGCCATACCTGCGTGCCACACACCTGCACCTCAACTTTATTATTAAGCTTGGGCTTTGGGGTCTGGATGTCTTAGGATTGAACTCTCCTTTCCTGGACTTCAGTTCGTTCTTCTCTAAAATAGACTTGTGTAAGTCAGAGTGTGGGTTCAGCCCCTGGAACAGAGAAACCTCAGATTGCCATAGCCTAAAGCAAGTTCAGAATTTTTTTTATTTTGCACTGAAGAATCCAGATAAGCAAGTCCAAGTTGATGGAGGTGGGCAGCTCTGCTATCCTCAGCATGGACTTCAGCTCTGGGGTCTGGTGGCCGTTCTCCTCCAGTCCCTTGCCAGCCAGAAGGAAAGGGAACAGGACCCATAGAACTAGTGGTCTCAGAGGTGACCCAAAAGCTGCCTACTTCTCTGCTTATCCATGTTAAGGCAGAACTTGCTGAGATGTGTTTTGTTGGTGGTGGTGGTCTGTTTGTTTTTTGGTCAGATAGCCTGTGCTCAGCTACCATTTTTGCTGGACCAAGAAGGCAGAAAGGAATACTGGGATAAGATGCTCAGGGGAGCTGCTGGGCACCTCAGAGTCTTGAGGTCTGGGGCAGTACGTACCTACCAGGGCTTCCAGCACTCACCCTGCTCCCTTCCCATCCAGGAGCTGGTGATAATCCTGCACAAAGCATTGGAGGCTGCCCAGCAAGAGAAGCGAGCCTCCAGTACGTACCTGGCAGCCGCCGAAGACAAGGATCGGCTGGAGCTGGTCCGGCACAAGGTGCGGCAGATCGCGGAGCTGAACCAGCGGGTGGAGACTCTGGAGCAGGATCGAGAGCGCCTGGTACATGAGGCTGGGCTGCTGGGACAGCAAGTGCAGGAGCTTCAGCAGCACGTGCAGCTGCTCATGGATAAGAATCAGGCCAAGCAGCAGGTCATCTGCAAGCTTTCCCAGAAGCTCACCGAAGACCTTGCCCAGCCGGAGCAGCCTGCCAATGGGGACTTCCTGAGCCAACAGGAGAGAATAGAGCACCTGAAGGTAGGCCCCCTCTCCACTCAGCATGCTCTCCTGGCATCTGGATGCCATCAATGGGTTTCTGGTTGGGGCAGAAGTCACCCCTCATGCTGCAGCATCCAAACCAGAACTAGGTAGCAAGAGGAAAATTCTCTTCCCTCTTTCAGTTTTTGAAAGCCCAGTGCAGTTTGACCTTCCATGCCGTGCGGGGAGGGCCTCTGAAAAGCGAGCAGGTTCCCAGCTTATCAGTTTAGAGCCGAAAAAGCAAACTAGTCTGGAGCCTGCTTTGCACAGCCCCCTTCAATGCCGTTCTGCTGCCCAGGATCCCCAAGGTGCCCTCAGCGTGGTCTCACATATAGAACAAATGACCAGTACTGGCTGTGGCTGACACACACAAGGCAAGGGCACTAATCACCACTGAGGGCTTTCTACATGCCAGTCCCATCTCCAGTGTTTGCTGTATCAGCTCACTGTGGCCTGTGCCAGCCCTGCGAGGTGGTGACTGGCAGGTCCTATTTTTGCAGCTTCAGTTGCTGAGGCAGAGATGTTTGCCCAGCAACTGGCACAGGGGTGGGAGCAGGACTGACTGATCAACCTGTCCTGCACCTCCCAGCCCCTCTAAGCCACTTTCAGGCCTCACTCTGTTTCCCTTCTCTGTCTTCACCTCTCTTTTCAAGCCTCCCCAACTCACAGGGACCAACCATGCTATTTAGGGCTATTATTTGAGGTGTGATACCTGCTGTGGGCCACAGGCTGCTCTGAAGGCTGTGCCAGGGCTGCCCGAGCACCAGCATTCCCGAGGCTGAGACTAGGCGCTCTTGCCCCTCACTGTCCCTAAGGACAGCACACAGAACCGGGGTCAGTCTGGTCCCAAACACTGTTTCTCATGGCCTCCCGTGCTCTTGTACACCTCGAGCCAAAGAACTGCTGGGTGGTGGGAGGTAGGGAGAAGTGGCTGGTGAGTCAGGTGTGGCCACTGCCCACCTATGAAGTAAGCCAGCCTTGGTGCTCTGCCTTACTAGATGAGCGACTTCAGACAAGTTCTCCCTCTCCCTCTCCCTCTCCCTCTCCCTCTCCACTGTTCCTAAGCTGAAGAGTCCTTAGAATGTAGGAAGAGGACTTGAGACCCTTACTCCCTTCCCTGCCGGGCAAAACTAGCAAGCATAGACCCACTGTTAGCCTGAAGCCAAAGACCACTTAGAAATAAAGCAGAATGAAGAACAGCTGAGGCCTGCTAGAAAGCCGCTGGCCGTGCACGGGGTGGTGGGAACAATTCTTGTTGACCTGTATGCCAGAGGCCTCCTTACCTCTCTGTTCTAGACCCAATAGAGCAGCACAGGGCTGAGACATAGATCAGCTGAATGGTTCTAGCATGCCAAGGGCCACTTGTTATCCCGCCTCCCCTAGGGGCCAAAGTGTGTCCCTCGTTCACATCTGTGGGAACATCATTTATCCATTGTGGGAGTTCATGCTTGTAGATCTTGCTCCCGAGCCCATACTGGGGTCTGACAGAGCTGCTGCTGTCTTAGTTTGTAGGTCTTAGAAGGCCCATCAAATGCCAGGCCTCATCATATGTGGCCACAGAGAAGTGCTCACATTTCCTGCTTGCCTGAGACAGGATGCCAGCCTTAGCTAAAGGCCCTCTTAGCCTGTCATTTCAAGAGCAGTGCCGTTGATCTCTTGAATTTCAGAGCTGGGGTGGGGAGAGCCCAATATTACCAAACTAGGCTCGTGATCCCAGTGCTAGGAGGGAAGTGGAGGCAGGAGGATTAGGTCAAGGCCATCCTCAGCATAGAGTTGGAGGGCAGCCTGGATTACACAAAGTCCTGTCTGGGTCAGTGAGGGGTTCAGAGATGGGAAGGCTGGGGGATCCAGCTGTGCAGGTGCACTGTTGGCAGATACAATAGCCACGAGCAGGGAGACGGGTCCTGGTCTTACAGCGTGGGCAGCAGGATCATGGTAGACTCAGGTCCCCCTACAGGAGCCTTTCCTGTGAGAACCTGTGATACCTGATCCCGCGCAGGCTGCGGCAGGCTCTCCTCCTGGGCCCCTTCTGCATGTTGTCCTCTTGCTTTGCTTGTGACTTTGTGTGGCTTTTTTCTTCTCTGAGGTCTCTCTTTTTCCTCCCTACAGTTCTGAGCCAAGGAGCACAGCCAAGGTAGGGCACCAGTCTGATTGGAGGCTGCCCGGCTGCCATTCCTTACCCACTGTGCTCCGAGGGGTGTTCACACCCACTTCCCTTCCTGGACACGGCTTGGCTTCCCTTTGACCCAGAAATGGGCACCCTTAATGACAAATACATATTCTCAAAGTCTGAGGGGCGTCTTCCCCATGAAGAAGGGGTGCTAACAAGGAGCAAGAGTGGATGTGGTCTGGGTAGTCAGTGGCATGGGCTGAGCGCCTGCCATGGGCTGAACACTCCCAAGTTGGGATCCTTGCTCTCCCCACCAGCTGTGTCATTGAGAGCTTTACCTTCTAGATCCATGTTTCCTCATCAGTAAAATGGGAACAATGCTACTTTTAACACTCATCGCCCACAGATGGCACACAGTGGGACTGCAGCACTGACACACACTTCATTCTCTCTCAGCTGGATGCCGTGGCTTTCCCAGGTGCTCCCCTGAGCAGCCGCAGCAGGCTCCCCACAGACTGAGTGAGCAGGCAGGCTGTGGCAGCCATCTTGTATGCCTTACACACACAGTGACTAATGAAAGCACTTCCCAAACGCACACACAGCCCAGGACTCTTCCCCAGCAGGAGAGGAAAGGCTTGGTTTCTCAGGGGATATGAGTGGACCATGTGCTTGACTGGCTTCTGGAATATTCTTCTCAATAGAAAAAAGATTGAGTCATAGCTGCAGCTCTGTATGGAACCTTCCTATGACTTGCCCAGCCTCTTATCAGTCCAGGCACCAAGCATCGTTCCCTGCAGGACTGTGGGGGGCAATCTCAAGGCTCGTAGCTGTTTATCACGGCAGCGTCGTACTTAAAACACAGCTAAAACACCAGGGCTCACATTTAAAAACATCAAAACAAAACGAAAACAAGGGCTGTGGTGGTGTGTGTGTGTGGCCAAGACCTGCACAGTTTGAGAATTGACAGGGAAAACAAGGAAATGAAGAAATAAGAGACACAAATAGAAAAACTGGGCAGGACTGGGCCAGCGTGCTCTGATGTACCAGCAGCCTGGAAACTCAGCACTGACTGCGGAGGCAGGTTTATTATTTACAGCCGCACCAGGGGAAAGCTTTGCCACTCCCATGGGTCCAGGCTCTGGCATCCTTGGCATGGCCTGCTCATGTCAACCCTACACACACACTCAGGACTTCACTCACTCCGCACAGCCTGTGGTCTTTGCACTTGGCAGACAGAGGCAGGGGGGTCTGCAGTGCAAATCCATCTTTAGCTACGGAGCAGATTTGAAACCAGCCTGCGATATGTGAGACCTTGTTCAAGCAAACAAACAAAACCAGAAAGAAAAATAGAAAAAAGAAAAGAAAGAAGTGTCCGGGAGAGTGTGGCCCCTGGCAGAGCCCATACTCAGATGCCACAGAGGCTGGATTTGAGTCCTAGTGTCAAAAGTAGGCGAGCGTCTCACAGTCGTGTTTACAAAGTGATACTTAGCACAAAGCAGTCCACACACAGCTACAAATACCGGACACATGTACTGATTTAAAAGCAACCAACGCGATTCTAGGGGCGGTGCCATATCCTAGAGTTTGAGGGGTGGAGGAATTCCAAGTCATCCACAGCAGCCTAGTGAGCTGGAACCAGCCCAGGCTACCTGAGACCCTCTCTGAACTAAACAAACCAAACTGAATGCTTTGCTGGGTTCTGTCACTTCCTTGACGCTACCTGTTAGCTGTGTACTGTCCCAGCCGCTGAGGGGAGATTCATGGCTGCCTTTCACAGGTAGGAAAACAGAGGGTCAGAATGGTACCAAGATGGCAGCCATCTTGAACTCCAGGCCTCGGGCTCCCCCCACATTGTGCTGGAGAAGTCTTTGAAACCCCCTTTCTCTGTAGCTTTGGGAATTCCTCAAGGAAGGAAGCTTTGGCAGCTCCAACCAGGATGTTTGTGACTCCCCTGCTGATTCACTTTGCTTTTCTCCAGGATGACATGGAAGCATATCGAACCCAGAACCGGTTCCTCAACTCTGAGATCCATCAGGTCACCAAGATCTGGAGGAAGGTGGCAGAGAAGGAGAAGGCCCTGCTGACCAAGGTACAGGGGCTGATGGCCTCATCTATGGTCTGGCCCCTCCCTGGCCCCTGCCTTCCTTCCTCTACTTCCCTAATCCCCTCCAGCCCCTCACGCCTGTAGCTGATTTTCAGAAGGTAGACTTGGCATAGGGGACAGTTTGGAGTCTGTAGCAGAAATCCCTGCAGTCCTGGGGTCAGGTTGTCCAGGAGGAGAAGAAGTTGGGCAGGAAGACACAGGAGTGTGGGGAGGCCAAGGCAGGGTTGGACTGAAGTGTCCATAGAGCGTCCATAGCAAGTGGTTCCTGGGCAGGACTGCAGCCCTGCAGCCTCAACCCTGACCTCAGGATGGGAACCGAGCTGGCGCAGTCATCACAGCAAATGCTTCAAGGCAAAAGTCGACGATCCCCATCCTGCAGAGACAAAATGCAAGGCCCAGAGAGCTCACCTGACTCACCCAAAACCATCTGACTTGTGCACTGAAGTGGGGGTAGGGGTGGGAGTGCAGGGCCACACCCTAGGCTGAAGATAAGGGTCTCCAGAAGCCCAAGGAAGGGCAGCAGTATCCTGCCGGCCACCACCTGCAGGGAGCTGTCTCTGTGCCCAGTGCCTGGCAGGACTTCAAACAGGGCTCACTGCTCCTTGCCAGAATCCTGAGGAGACCCCGTGATACCCCTGTTCTACAACAAAGAGCCTGAGGTACCGGGTGAACTAGCACAGTAGCTGACTTGTCAGCTACTTGCAGTGTCTGAACCAGGATGGGGTTCCAGACCCTACATGAGCCGAGCTGTATCTGCCCTTGCTTCCTTCCCCTATTTTGAACCCAGCTCCCTCCTTGATCCTGGTTTCTTTTACTTCCCTTGCAGTAAGCCTTTCTCCATCTGCCGCTCCCGGAGTGGGCAGAGCTGGGAGGGTTAGAAGCTGCTCAGGGCTTTGGCAGCTTGATTGGCCCAGAAGCCTGACCAGCTGCTCCCTTCCTGCAGTGTGCCTACCTCCAGGCCAGGAACTGCCAAGTAGAAAGCAAGTACCTGGCCGGGCTGCGGAGGCTGCAGGAGGCAGCGGGGGCTGAGGCTGGTGGCTTTTCTGAACTGCTGCAGCAGCTGGTCCAAGAGGCACTACAGTGGGAAGCAGGAGAGGCCTCAGGCAGCGTGGAGCTGAGACCCATCAGGTGAACCCAGTGGGCAGCGAGGGAGGGGCTGTGGGCATGATGAGATCATTGTTGCTAATGCCAAAGGCCACATATGCCAGCACTTCATAGCTGTGGATTCCCCGGGCTCAGGCACATACTATGCGGTGTCACCCGAGGTGGGGGGGGGGGGCAGGCTCAATGGAGGCACACAGACCACCCAGTCACCACACCCAAGCTGTCTCCTCCAGCCAAACCCTTGCTGAGCACAGCAAAAGGGGGAAGCTGTGTCTGATGGGCTCTGGGGATCGCAGGCAGGATGCTGTATGCCCCAAGCAAGGTACCTTACCTTTCTGCATCCCATGTTCAGCCCCCGTGTAATTTGGGTAAAGAGCCCTGACTCTCAGGCTCCCTGGGAATGACCGAGATGGCACACACAGGACACACAGTGAATTGCAGTCAGTAAGTGCATCTCTCCTGGGCCACATATAGGCTCTTCTAGTTTACGAGAGGGGCTCTCCCGTGTCTTCAGGAGGCAGAGCAGTTCTCCCAACTGTACATATAAGCAGGCTGGGCCCTGGAGTGATCTCAGTGCAGCCAGGGTGGAAGCCCATCTGAGACAGCCGTGCTGATGCGGCCCTTTTGCCAGCAGCGAGTATGATGATTATGGCTTCCTGACGGTGCCGGACTACGAGGTGGAAGACCTGAAACTGCTAGCCAAGATCCAGGCCTTGGAGGTGTGCTCCCACCAGCTGCTGGCCCTTGAGGCTGTGGAGCGGCCACTAAGGGAGCGCTGGGCTGCCCTGACTGAGCTGGCACCCTCAGCCGAGCTCAAGCAGCTGCTGCGGGCAGGTGTGCCCCGCGAGCACCGCCCGCGTGTCTGGAGGTGGCTGGTCCACCGCCGCGTCCGGCACCTGCACTCCCCAGGCTGCTACCAGGAGCTCCTGGCCCGGGGGCGGGCATGCGAGCACCCGGCCGCCCGCCAGATTGAGCTGGACCTCAACCGGACCTTCCCCACCAACAAGCACTTCACCTGCCCAACCTCCAGCTTCCCGGACAAGCTCCGCCGAGTGCTCCTGGCCTTTTCCTGGCAGAACCCCACCATAGGCTACTGCCAAGGCCTGAACAGGTGAGAACAAAGCTCTCTCTTCCCAGCAGTGTCTGGCTGCTCAGAGCCCAGGAGGCAGAGAGAGGGCATGCTCACGGCTGAGACAGGCTGGGGTCCTTGTCCTGTGTGCTCTGACTTGATCTAGGGAGGTTTTACTCATGGACTGGTCAGAAGTGGCTCTCTGTGGCCAAACAGACCGAGTCAAGATCATGTCTCAGATGAAACCCATCCAGGGAAGCCCAGAGGAGCACGAATTTGCAAATGGTAAGGAAAGAAAGCAGCCCCTAGCAGCTTGCATGCCTGCATTCTTCCTGTGTACACCCTCCGCTCTGCAGCCACACAGGCCCTGGCCTCTCCCTCTCCACCTCTTCATCCTCCTCTCAGTGGGGCAACCTCTGCCACTCATTCTGTGGACATGTAGGTTCCACCAGGGCTGCCTTGAGCCTGCCTACTTCACCCCTCCCTTCCCACGCTTGACCCCTCATAGCCAGGCTTGGAATTCCAAAAGCGGAGCGTGAGTGGTCCAGCCTGGTTACTGCCTGCCTGACTCCAGTCAACGGCAGAGGGTTGACTGAGGCTGGAACCACGCAGTTGGTAGAGGTGTCTGCCCCCTCCAACACTGGGAGACTCTCATGAGTACCCTGGTTATTGCCCTGGATATTGCATGCTCTCACATATTTCCCAAAGCAAGTTTGACTCAATTTAGTTCAAGCGCACATATTCTTGTGCTGAATTTACATAAGTTGTCTACTCTCCCTTCAGAACAGGTGATGTGTGACATTTATTCCGCACAGCAGCAGGCTCAGAGTGTCCTCACTCAGATTTCAGTGGGTCCCAAGGGCAGAGATTTTTGATATGCCCATCTCTAGTCCAAATGTGAGTAAAATTGAGCAGGCGTATGTAATTTCTGCGATTTGTGAGTTAAACCCCCAGCAGTCACGTAGCTCAGTACCCCTCAGCAAGATTGTCAGGATGCATTGCCGCTCTGCCTGGGACAGAAGATGACTGTACACAGTCTGCCCACTCACTCCTAGCCCAGCAAGACCACCGTGCTGTCTAAACGTGTCAGACTCCAGAAGGGACACACGCGAAGCTTCTTTAGGAATAACTAGCTGCGAAGGGACGTGCAAGGTGGCCCAGAAGGTAAAGGAGCTGGCTGCCATGCTTGGTGAGCTGAGCTCCAGGGTGAAACGCACGTGACAGAGGGAGAGACTCCCACAGGTTGTCCTCTGGCCCCTGCACATTCAGCACACGCCAGCACACATACATGTACACATGGAAATAAAGGTAATTTTAAAAAAAAGTTTGAGAGGGGCTAGAGAGATAGTATCCTGGTGAGTGTTTCTATTGTGATAAAACACCATGACCAAATTGGCGGGGGGCGGTATTTCATTTTCCTGTTTGTGGTCCTTCATCCAGACAGGACAGGTCAGGGCTCAAGGCTGACCTTATACAGAGGCCATGGAGAAACACCGATTACTGGCCAATCCCATGGCTCACTCTGCCTGCTTTCTTTTGTTTTTATTGTTTTAATTGAGCTATATATTTTTCTCTGCTCCCCTTCCCATCTCTCCCCTCCCCTTCTACCCTCTCTCCTTAATCCCCACACTCCCAATTTACTCATCTGCCTGCTTTCTTACAGCACTCAGGAGTGCCTGCCCGGGGATGGCACTACCCACAGTAGACTGGGCCCTCCCTCACCAAACACTATTTAAGAAAATGTCCCACAGACTTGCCTACAGGCGGATTTTATGGGAGTATTTTCTCTTTTGGAATTCCCTTTCCCAAATGTCTCTAGCTTGGGTCGAGCTGATGAAACACTAGCCAGGATAGGTAGTCTGGGAGCTCCGGGCACCTGCTGCTCCTCCAGAGGACTAGGATTTGGTTCCCAACACTCACACGGTGGCTTTCACCACCCATGACTCCAGCTCCAGGGTATCTGATGCCCTCCTCTGGCCTTCATGGACACACGCACATAAATGTGGTGTGCATAAACCCACGTAAGCACAACTCAGATATGTGTAAAAATAATAAGCAATTCTTTAAAGTAAAACAGCAAATGCTAATGAATTCGTCACCAAATAAATAAATGGAGGAGGAGGAGTTAAGAAGATGGGTCAGAGGGCTGGAGAGATGGCTCAGAGGTTAAGAGCATTGCCTGCTCTTCCAAAGGTCCTGAGTTCAATTCCCAGCAACCACATGGTGGCTCAAAACCATCTGTAATGGGGTCTGGTGCCCTCTTCTGGCCTGCAGGCATACACACAGACAGAATATTGTATACATAATAAATAAATATTTAAAAAAAAAAAAAAGAAGATGGTCAGAGACCTATAATCTCCAGATTATTCCAGAGACTCAAGCAGAAAAATCACAAGTTCAAGCCTGTCTAGACTATTGTTGAGTACAAGAACAGCCTGCGTGATTTAGTGAGTACCCTGTCGGGGGTGGGGGATGGGGGTGAGGGGGACGCCTGAGGATGTAGCTTAGTGATAGAGTGGTTGCCCAGCATGTGCAAAGCCATGGGTTCAATCCCGAGCACCCTCCAGGAAATGGGGGGGGGGCTGTGAGGGACCAGAGGGACCAGAAATTCTGGGATTGGGTGAGCGGTAGGTTTTATCTGTGACCGCGCAGGTGGGAATGAGCTGAGCATCCCATTTTCCAGCCGAGACCCGAGATGTTGAAGAAACTGCCCAGACTTTCACCATGCACTGCAGCCCTGCAGCCCCTGGCCTGGATTGACCCCATACCCAGTCCTTCATACAACCCACCCTCTAAGTGGGAACTGGGCCAGAGAGAGTGTTGGGCTACATCAAAGCCTTCCTGATCCATGTGTCTTTTTTGGAGACCAGGGAACTTAGCCACACTGGGGCTCTGGACTTTGGAGGTTGGCCAGTGGTTAAGGGACAAGGGAAGGTCTGATGGTAGGAGGACCTTAAAGTCAAAGTCAGCCTCGGGAGCAAAATGTTCTGGTGCAGAAGGGAGCAACACGAGCCCAGAAGGCCACAGGGACACGTGAAACAGAAAGGGCAGGTGACTTTCAGTATATCTCTCCATTCTGCCTTATTTAAATTGATGTACAAGCACACTTAATTAGTATTTGCACAAATATTTATATTATTGCTTTAAATAGAAAGCTATGTATAATAGAGCCTACCTGGATCCCAAGAGGAGTGTGTTTTGCAGCTGCAAGCCCCTTATGACTGTCTATGTCACCATCTAGTGGTCAATCTTATAACTGCATGCAGTGTGTCGGACTAAACAGTCTTCTCATAAAGCAACAAAATTGAGCTTGTTCTGGAGGTAACAGATAATGTGAAGATGTCTGATTGTTGCAAGGAAACCGCTTGTTCATCCTGCCCACCCAGAACCTAAATAATCACACAGAAACAATATTATTTAAATCACTGCTTGGCCCATTAGCTCTAGTTTCTTATTGGCTAACTCCTACATCTTAATTTAACCCATTTCTATTAATCTGTATATCACCACGAGGTTGTGGCCTACCAGCAAAGTTTCAACACGTCTATCTCCAGTGACTCCTTGGTGTCTCTGACTCTGTCCTTCTTCCTCCCAGCATTTAGCTTAGCTTTCTCTGCCTACCTAAGTTCTGCCTTGCTATAGGTCCAAAACAGTTTCTTTATTCATTAATGGTAATTATAGCACACAGAGGGGAGTCCCACATCACCTAATGCCAACTTAGAGCAAGCCCTTGAAATCCATTTCCCTATGATAATAATTGTAGTGCACTAAATGTAATTCTTCACTATCTGCATACACCTTTGCAGGCCTGCTTGTTGGTAGCCCCTCATCTCAGGTGAGCCCCAATGGACTAGTCTCCGATAACTGACCTTATATATACAGAAGTCTAAACTAATACTGACAGCAGTTCCTGAAGACTTTCTTGGGCTTTGGGGGAACAGCTGGGCTAGGGTAGACAGCAGTAGGCTGGGCTTTGGGGTCCTGGATTCTGTCCCCTCTGCGAATATAATCTTAAGTGATGGCCACTTTTGCCTTCTGAGTTCGTTTCCCCATCTGTATGGTAAGAGGTTTGCTTTGATCCGAGGTGACCCATGGGAAGAAGCGTCCTAGAGACCTGTTTGAAGTGTCCAGGCTCAGTAGCAAACAGTTCCATGATCCACTACATATGTCTTCCCTGGGCATTGGTAATACTGACCACTGTGGTACTGACACACAGGGCATTTTCTGTTCTTGAGCCCAATGACCTCTGCAGGTCCCCTCCCCCAGCTTGGAGAGGGCTGAGCCTCCTGTGTCCCAGGAGACCTGAGGCTGTTTTTCTCTTTTTGCACTCAGCTCAGACTCAGGAGGGTTTGTATAAACATGTAACAGCAGGTAACAGTTCCCTCTCAATCGGCTGGGAAAGGAGAAAGGATTCCCCAACACACACACACACACACACACATACCCCACCCACTTTGTGAGAATCAGCCCTGGTTCTAAAAGTCATGAACCTCAAAAGAAAATGGAAGTCATGAATCCAATCCATTAAGACCCCCAGAAGCATAACTGCGGCTCTGAAAGGGTCTGCAGAGTGTGCTGTAACACCCCTGTGACCCTAGCACCCAAAAACCGAGGCCAAAGGATTCCAAGTTCTAGGCCAGACTGGCTAGACATCGAGACTTAACAAAAAACAAAACAAAACAAAAACCCTTTTAAAATAAAATTCAAAGCTACTTGAAATCCACAGAGAGCCCATGACTTCCAGTAAAGGCCCCGTTTCCCTCCAGGTACCCTGAGGGGAGCTGTGCCTCATGTACAATGTACAAAGGGGCCCCATGGTCCCCATCCCCCCGCCTCTCATCTGACTCTCCCAGGGGCTTGTTGCTGCAGAATGTCCTGAGGCTTTGCTGATACTGAACACTGTGCACCTCCAAGAGTGGCTGGAACAGGCAGTGTTCCCAGATGTGGGACCTTGTGTTTACCAGGCTCCATGGAAGACCTGCTGGGGCTGAGGCTGGCCCTGGATGTGACCCCTCAAGGAAGGTGGAAGAGCCGAGTGCTTCTCTGGGGAAGATGTCCCCACTCAGCTCTAAGCGTGTGTCTGTCCCGCTCGCGGTTTCAGCCGACCTAACTGGGTGAACGTGCACAGGAGGGAAGGTTGTATGTCGAGCACAGGCTGTGTGGATGAGTAGGGCATGAAGCCTGTCTGCCGTCACTGGGGACCACGCAGCTCTGTCCGGTGGGCAGTATCCCTGAGAGACTCTCAAAGCTTGCCAGTGTGAAGGTGAAGACAGCTAGCATTTCCTGCACTGACTGCATGCCATGCACGGTTGGGCAGCAAACGTGCTGACAACCCACAGAGCTGACTGTTGGTCTTCACCCAGCCCTGGTGACGATAAGGAAGCTGAGGCTCAGAGAGGTTAAGGCCACCCAGGAAACAATTCTTGCCGCAATTCACACCCAGGCAACCCAGGCTGGGAGCCTCTGTTCTGAATTGGCCGTCATTGCTCCGAAAGTCAACCCGGGCATCCTCCTCCAAGCATGCCAGGTGCCGTGACTACCAGCCTGGTAGGGGGAGTAGGGCTAGGTCAACTAAGGCCAGATCCACTAGGGCTCAGCCCCAGGACCCTGGATGCTGCCCTATCATACAGCACTGTAGCTGCTATGGGTCACTCAGGCCTCTCCCTTCTCCACAGGCTGGCGGCCATTGCCCTGTTGGTCCTCGAGGATGAGGAGAGTGCTTTCTGGTGCTTGGTGGCCATCGTGGAGACCATACTGCCGGCTGAGTACTACAGCAAGACACTGACTGCCTCCCAGGTGAGCTGGCTGCATCTCAGGGTGGGGTGGTACCTGGTGACTGGTCAAGGCAATCCGCCAGAGGGGTTCCTTCAGGCCAGCAGATCCTGGGTCTCCTCCTCTCCTACACAGAGGCCTGTAACCCCTCTCTGGCTGCTGAGCGGAGGGCCTGTAAGAGTGTGAGGTCCCGCCCGCCAGCAGTGACATCATACCACTGGCAAGAGCTGATTCCTGGGGAGGAGAGAAAGAAATTTATGTCCCTTGCCATCTGCCAGTCGAGAGTTGAGAGAGACCACAGGATGATGGGATTATCAGTGGGCTGGGGATGCTGGCCACCATCCCTACATATACTCATGGTTATACCATATCGCTGGGGAGGGTTTGGCTACCCTGAATCAGGAAGAACAGGGCTCACAATCCACTGGCTCTGTGACCTCCCCATATTACCACTCTAAACTCCAGGCTGGCCTAGTCTAGAATAGGAATAAGGTCCCTGTGGACTTAAAAATTCTCAGTGCAAAGTCATGCCCCAGTCCCCCACCCCATTTTTGCGGAGGCAGCCTTCAGCTTTGACACACCCAGCCTCCTACCTCACCTCTCTGCCCCCTCCTGTCATGTCTGACACCTATCCCCGCCCCCCCCTCCTGGGCTGCCCTTGGATGACAGGGATCATGTCCAGCTGCAGGGAGAGAGAGCCAGCTTGGACTCCGAAGGACCGAGGGAAGGGACTGCATCCAGCCTCACAGAAAGGAAGGGCCCAAGAGTGGTACCCGGTCCTCGATGCTGTCAGTGGTCAGGTTCCTCCCAGCTCCCTACTCTGCCATCCTCATACTTCCAAGTGGCTTCAAGGGGGATGCATCTCCCTTAGCCCTGTGGTCATGGTGTAGGTCAGAAGAAGGAGACAAAGGGAGGCGGGGCTGGTCCTTTCGGTCCACAGTTTCAGTCCACTTCCTGCTTAATTCTTTTTTTAACACCCCCCCCCTTAATTCTTAAGGTCAGAACTATATCTTATGTTTGCCTCCCACTGCAAGGCAGCCTAGGAAATACCATATTTCATCTCTGGATCTTAACGTCTCTGAAAGGGAAATGAATTGAACAGCAGCATCAAGCTTACCTTTGGTTTTATTTTGGTCATGGAGAATTTGCCACATTCAGAAAAGGAGAGAGGTTCCCACACAGTGTCCCTGGCCACCAGCAGAGGGAAGAGGCCTGTCCCCTGCCTTGACTGCCTTGGTGTGGATCACAGGCAGTTCTTTGGCTCCATTGTATCAGCTCTGATGACTCACCTGGAGCTCTGGACTGACCGTGGCCTCTGCGGCTACCATGCTTCTGAGGGAGGGAGGAAAGCTGCCCTGAGTACTCCACACAGAAACACTGAAGCCCAGACAGACTGGTGGGGGGGGGGGGGCTGCCATGGTTCTAGACAAGAAGAAGCAGGAGGAAACGCAGATCAGGACACTGCTGGGGAGGAGGGAGCCGGCCCCAAGAGTAATCAGCCATGTCCACAGAAATAAATAAGCCAGCGCCACCAGGAGAGGTCACTAGCAGCAGTGGCCTTCAGCTGCCTGCTATCTGATGTGGCAGGACACTGTTCTCCCCGCCAGTATCTGTCCCAGGCACTCACCTCAAGTGTCGGCCAATATGGGTCTGAAGCCTAGAAAAGCAGCCTAGAAAAGATGCTCCTAGCTTTCTGTGCCTGTGAGCGTGAGACTGATTGCCTTGGTTGCCTGATTGCCAGGGACGCTGGCTGAGTGAAGGGGCCCATGGACTTACCCACAAAGAGGCACATGCCAAAACCTGTTGTTCCGCCTGGGTATTTCACCTGTGCTGGGAGCCATGGTGATGCCACTGCACCCTCCACGTGCACGTGTGTGCATGCGTGCGCGTGTGCGCACACACACACACACACACACACACACACACACACACACACACCGTCCCTGGTACAAGATAGGCCCACCCAAGCAGCTCTGAGCGTATAAACCACTGGGGTCTGAAGAGGAGGCAGAGGGGGAGACAGCAGGTGTGACAGGTCTCTGCTGCCTTCCAGGTGGACCAGCGGGTGCTCCGGGACCTCCTCTCAGAGAAGCTGCCCCGGCTGACAGCACACTTGGGGCAGCACCACATAGACCTCTCCCTCATCACCTTCAACTGGTTCCTCGTGGTCTTTGCCGACTCTCTCATCAGTGACCTCCTCCTGCGAGTCTGGGATGCCTTCCTCTACGAAGGGACAAAGGTGGGTATGCCTGGGCCCAGCTGCCCGGCCAGGCCTCACGGAATGGACAGCCTGCCAACTGTCAGAGTCATTTGGGACACCTGAGAACACAGCTCCTTAAACTGCAGTATTCTGTGCAATATGAGAGGAGCGGTGGCCCCACCTTTGAAGCTTGGGTCTGGTCCAAACCTTGCCTGTGACCTTGCCAGGAGATCTCGGTGGAGGCTGCCACCGGCCAAAGATGCTGGTGATACTAACCCCTTGACTCCAGCAGGGCCCTGCTCCCTCGTGCCTTGTGGAGGGATCAGGTACTCAGAGACCAGATATAAAGCCACGTTTCAAGCTGTGCTTCCTTTAGGATCTTCTGTCACCTGCTCTTCTAGCCCTCCCCCCTTCCCCCACCCTCCACACTGCCCTGCCAGGAACCTCCACATTCCCGGAGTCTCTGGGCTTCTCCATGAGCAGTACCTTCCTGGACTCCTGCACCCCATCTGAACCCCCCACTTTGCCCCAGGTGGTGTTCCGATATGCCCTGGCCATCTTCAAGTACAATGAGGAGGAGATCCTGCGGCTGCAGGACAGCCTGGAGATCTACCAGTACCTACGCTTCTTCACCAAGACCATCTGCGACAGCCGGTGAGCTGCCACCCCTCGCCCACCCTTCGCCCAGCTTAGGAGTCCTGAGGGCCAGTCTATCTTCAGTCCATCTGTGTCCTTATGTGGCATGCAAGCTCCCTAGCCCATCTTCACCCTGCCATCCACAACCAGGGTGTGGAACAACCCCCCCCCCCTCCCCTACTGCCTGTGCCCTTAGTTTCTCCTACTTAGAGCCTCCTGGCCACTTCCTTCACTGCCACCACTGTCTTGGGCCTGGTCCATTTCTTCAAAGCTAAGCTCCTTACCCCGCCCCCAGGAGCCCTCATGAGCAGCCCTTCCCTACTGGGTCAGGTGCCTACTGAGCTCCGTCTAGTCCCCGCTCTGGTTAGAAATGGTCTTTATTGCCTCCTGGAAGGTAAGTTCCAGAAAGCAGGGCCACCATCCCAGGGCAGATGGGTGTCAGGACAGGCCCAGAGCTAGCATTCATTACCCTGGCTGACTATGCCTTCCTCCCAGGAAGCTCATGAGCATCGCCTTCAACGATATGAACCCCTTCCCCATGAAGCAGCTGCGGCAGCTGCGGGCAGTCCACCGGGAGCGGCTAGAGGCCGAGCTGCGGGAGCTGGAAGTGCTGAAAGCCGAGTACTTGGAGAGACGGGCTTCCAGGGGCAGAGCCGTGCCCGAGAGCTGTGTCAGCGAGGACGAAGGGGAAGGCGACGGCTGATCTGCCACTCTGCTTCCCAAAGCCTTTCTTACCTTTGCTGGCAGGAACACAGAATACAGGCATGGGCCAGAGGTCTGCGTGACCCTGGAGAAGGCCCGTCTCCTCCCATACAGACAATGCTTGCTGGGAAGTCATTGGTTGGAGTCTCTCTTCTAAGCCTCCCAGGCTTACCAGCCTGTATTACAGCACCACAGAGCACTTTAGCATGTAGGGAGGCAGGAGAACACTCTGGATCGCCTGGAGCGTTCTCTGAGGCATGACTGTTTTGGTTTGGCTTAGGTTTGGTCTTCTGAGGTTGGGTTTTGTGGAGCTCAGGCTGGCCTCAAACTCACTACATAATTGAGCCTGGCCTTGACCTTCTGGTTTTCCTGTCTGAGGCACGTGGGCATAAAGCAATCACCCTTTGACTGATGTCTCTCCACCTTTAGGACAGACACGCTCTCACTACCAGTGTTCTGGGTAGGCCAAGGTGTCAGGAATGTTCGCTGGCACCCTCTGACTCAGGGCCTTGGTCCCCATTCTTGTGGATCCCAAATTAAAGATCTGCATTTTCAGGGCATCTGTCTTTCCGGGCAGTAGCCCCTCTGAAGTGCCACCTGGATCCATGTTGAGACCATCCTGCTTGAGGGGACTGTTTCTAGAGCCCCATGCCTGAGGCTTCCTTACTTTTTGTTTACAGCCTACTGGGGACACCCCAGGGGAAACCCCTGCCTGCCACCCTGAGGAACTCAGGACAGTGGGGCCCAAACAATTATCTACTCTAACTCTAACATGCCCTTGTCATGTGGGGCCAACAGGGTAGGGTTGGGAGGGCCTGTGGGGCTGCAGCCCGCCTGGCTCAGCAGAGCAACTTGAACACAGTTTTCTGGCCCAGCATAGCCCTGTTCTCCATGTTCTTCCTGTGTTTTCAGTAGAGAGGGCTGCCTGTCCCGTGTGTCCTCCCTACCTAGGGCAGACAAGACGCACAAGGGGTCCATATCTCTGCAAACTGGGGCTGCCATTGGAACCTTGAGCCTGGCTCTCAGAGGGCTAGGGGGGAGGTCTCTGTGGAGGCTGTTCTGGAAACTTCCAAAGTCAAGGCTCCTATGGAGCTGGGGCCACACCCATTGTATATAGGCTAGCATCTAGCCCCGGTGTGAACCTGAAGGAGTGGCATGCCTGACACCCCACAGAGTACCTTCTCCCCCCGCCCCCCAACACACACACCAGCTCCTGGTCTAAGGAGTCCTGTGAGCACCCTGCACTGGGGCTTGCCTGCTTCCTCTGCCAAGGCCTCTTACCTGCAGAGTTTCCAGGAAGTGGGAGAAGACATAGGAGGGAGGTCTTGGGATCTGGCCTGTACTCTGACTGGCACAGTAACCCTAGAGTGAGTCATGGAGGAAGAGGCAGCTCAGCCCTGTGGAGCACGCAGCAGAGTAAAAGTTGTTGCTGGGGCCCGGTGCGATGAAGTACCCAAGGCGATAAGCAGCCTGAGGAGACCTGGCGAGGTGGGGTCCGGATATCCCCAAAACAAGTCAAACGGTGGGCACAGGCTGCTGGATAAACAGTTCCTTCTGCCCTTCTCTGCCACTTCCTCTTCCAAGCCACTGCCCCCACCTTGCCTTTTCCTCACTCCTCCCTAGAGGAGGTCTCTGCCCAAGCCCTTGTGCTCCTCCTTGGGGGACTAGACCAGCTTTCTTACCAAGCTATGCCTTAGAATCCTGGGCAAGCTTTGTTCCGTCCATGTTGCTGGGCTTCTCCTCTGATGCTGTTGGGGCCATGGCCTTCTGATAACCGTGGGAGGGTTAGAGTTCTGGGACTAATTGCCTCCTCCAGCCCCGAATGAGGAGGCAGGCTGAGGACAGCTTGTCCTACCATATTCACCCAGGTCAGGCTGCGGTGACAGGCCACAGAGAAGTTAATGAACTCCAATGTCACACAGTAGGGGAGGGCGGAAGGGCCTGGTCTGTGAAGGCCTGCAGGCATACCCACAGGGTTAACTCTAGGAAGGGAAAAGGGGGCGCCAAGTGGTACACACTTCTGGTCCCAGCAATCTGGGCTACACCCTGGCTACATAGCCAGACAGTGTCTCAAAGAACAAAACAATAAAAAGAAAACAGATGCATGTCTGAGTTGCTTGAACTGGAACGGGGTGGACAAGGGGTACAGGGTGTCCCATGCCTGAGAATATCAGGCTGCTGCTAAGGCAGAGTCTGCCCCTCCCTCGGGGGCCTGGGGCCTACCCCTAGTGTCAGGTTCCTTGCTCGCCCCACAGCTGTTGCCCCTTCCCCAGGGATCACTGCTTCCTAGACTGGGGGATCTGATCCCACAATTCACCTTCCTACCCAGAACAGGGATGGGACTCTATGCTCCACCCCTCCCATCCCTGGACCAGCAGGCCATATCACAGAGAACAAAGGGACTGGGTCAAAGGAAGGGCCTGGGTTCCTGATAAACTCCTCAATCCATGTGGGAAGGGCCAACTCCCTACCAGACTACTTTGTTACAGTCCAAGGGGCTGTTTTCTCTCCGTACCCCAGGCACATTCTATGGGAAACTCCACGTGGGACAAGCAGGTAGATGAAAATAAAGCAGTAGATAACATAAAGCAATGTCCCTGTGACGATGACTCTCCACCTTCAGGACAGAAGCACTCTCATTACAGGCGCTCCCCTTGGGACTCCATGCCCTCACCCCAGGAACACAGAGTTGAGCCTGGTTCATATCCTCAAATTAGGCATTGTCGCTGTCCCCACCCCAACCCCATGTGGGGTTTAACCAGGCCCTGGTAAGTTGTGTCCCTGCCCAGGGTCCCCTTGTGTGTAACTTGAGTTTTCAGGCAGAGTCTTCCACACCTGGGGCAGGACTAAGAGAAGGCAAGAGGAAACAGGGAAGGTCCTTCCCCAGACACAGAAGGGGCGTGCCAGGTTTCAGGCCTCCCCTCTGATTTGTGGGTCCATATGTTCACGGTCCCCAGAGAATCCCTGTCAAATAAGACTGTCCCAAGACTGTCTCGGCCACCAACTGGCCTGGCACTCATGAACTAAGGTTTCTTAGAAGATGACTCTTCTAAGAGGGGACCGTGTGAGCAGAGACTCGGGGGTGATGCTGGGAGAGAGATACTAGAGAGCCTGGCTTCAGCCTTTAGTGAGCTGGGACATTCAGGTGGCTCTCAGCCTGCTCCCAGATAACACCTTAATTGGCCTAACACGATGGTACAAATCTGCAATCCCAGCTCTTGGGAGGTGGAGATGGGGTGCGTTTGAGGTTCTTCTTAGTTCACATACAGTTTAAGACCAACCTGGGCTATGTATGTGGGGGACCATGTCTAAAAGAATAAGAAAGCAAGCAGGCTGGCAAAATGGCTAAGGGGGTAAAAGTAATTGCCACAGAAGCCTAACAGCCTGAGTTCTATCCCTAGAAACCATGGAATACATAACATGGCAGAAACAAGAGAGACCTTGACCAACTCCTAAAAGATTCCTTCTGACCTCTACACAAAGGCACATGCACACACATAAATACACGTGTAAAAAATGATAAAACTCTGTTGAAATAGCATGGACCCATGAGTGCAAAGGTCCAACTGCTGCATGGCCACATCTGGTGTGTGCTGTGTGCCTCTGCCACGCAGATGCATGACCACATTCGGTGTGTGCTGTGTGCCTCTGCCAGGCAGCTCCCAGGGGCTGAGTTTGGCCTGCAGGGAACCCTCAGCTCTAGACATGGGTGTGACCAAAGCACTGTGATTCAGGCCCCCTAGGCAGGCTGTTCTAAAGTGATCAGGGTCTCCACCAGAGTTGAGTGTGGTAGTATACTCCTGTAACCCCATCTACTTGAAGCTGAGGCAGGAAAATGGCTAGTTCAAAGTCGACCTGAGCAACTTAGTGAACCCTTGTTTCAAAGAGAGAGAGACAGAAAGAGAATTCTCACAATGTAGCACAATATAACACTAGAACACTTGTCTGGCATGCACAAGTCCCTGTGTTCAATTCCACTGTCACAAAAGCATGCATACACACACACACACACACACACACACAGATATTAAATTAGTTAATAGAGCCTGCCAAGAACTTAGCCAGTCTCAACCTCTTAGCTAAGAAATGGGGGTATTATTATGGCTAGATTGAAGGGGTGGTAGGTCAATGTAATAATGTGTCTACTTATTCAATACATACAGCACCTACTATGTGCCTGGTACCGCGCTAGCACCGCCCCTCCCCCCACTACCACCACCACCAAATGCGTCACTACAAGACACGAAGAACTCTTTCCAAGATAAGTGGCGTGGCGTGGTTATTATGAAAGACCCAACGTCCCATCTTCCATGTTCAGTGTGCACAGGGCTGACAGCGGGCTAGGCTGGGCAGCAGCGCCCCCTATTGGCAACCACAGGAAGGGTCTCCCTCCCGGGTGCGCAGTCGCCCTCCGCCTCCCCGTTCTCCCGCCGCCTGCGAAGCCGCGGTGCGGGTACTCGCTACGTGATCCAGCCAGGAGCCACCTGGCAGGCAGACGCGGTGACTGTCTCCATCTCAGCAAGGGCAAACTGAGGCTCGGGACCCGAGTCCCACCCAAAGCCTGCCGCTAGAGCGTGAGGGAGGCAAAAGCGTGTGCACGCGGGACGGGATCCGAGCTGCGGGCAGCGGGCGGCGCACAGGCGGAGCCTCCCCGTCCCGCCCCGCCCCGGCCCCGGCCCCACCCGGCCCGGTCCCGCCCGCGGGGCTGCGCGGGGAGGTGGCGGCGCTGGGCGCGGGGACTCGGCGGGCGGCGCGGAGCGCGGAGCGGGAGCTGGAGCCGCCGCAGCCGCCACTTGCGCGGCCGCCAACAAGGTAGGGTGGGACAGGGACAGGCGATACGCGTGCTGCTCCCGGGTTGCGGCTAGGCGGCGAGAGGGATGCTGCCCCCGGAACCACGAGACCTATCTTCTAGCCCCCTACACGACCTCACACAAAGCCCTGCCCCACTCTGGTCCTCAGTTTCCCCAACGGGATAGCGGTGCGGCCGCCCCCTCAACGGGTGACTTGCAGCAGCGACCAGGTTTGGGCTCCAGGGGCTCGGGTCTAGTGCGCACCGCCCGCGCCTCCTGCAGCGGTGAGCGGCCCGCCCTGGGCGCGGCAGCCAGTCCTGACAGGCCCCAGTGTGGCCCTGGTGCCCCGTGGACCCGAGTCGTGATTGTTCCTGTCCTGGCGGGGTTATCCGCGAGGCTTCAGCTTCCAGTCCGTGCCTGCCGAGGGGACCTGGGCGCGCCGGTGGGGCGAGCAGTCTGCCACCCAGACCAGCCTCACGCCTGGAGCTGGAGGAGGAGCCCCGCTCTGGCGGTGGCCAGATCTCAGGGGCAGGAGCCCAGTTCTGTGTACCAGTCTGGTGGGTTGACTCTGCCACAGAGAGTCCTCAGAAAGTCCAGGAAGGCAGTATCTCCTGGGGTTGGGGGACAGAGCACTTATCTACCGGTGCAGTGGCCCTAAGGTCTGTGAAGACCTCTGCCGTGGGGCTAGGACCGTTCCATAAAGATGCCCCTGGATGAAGGTCTTGTGTTGCATTCTTCTGGCGATGGGGATCTCATTAGCTGAAAATGGGAAGCCTGCTCCCACTGCAGCTGTAGCCCTGCTAGTGTCCTTTAGACAACATCTGGCCCTTCTGCCCCAGAGCCTGCCCTTGTGCATATGGTTCAGGGGCTTGTTCGTAACCATCTGCCTCGGCATAGGAATGTGTCCTTATGCTGTCTTCGCCTTCCGACATCTCTTGTGGTATGTGGGAGAGAAGGACCTGGACCATCTCTGGGCCTTTCTGCCTCATTTCCTGGCATTTGTCCCAATTAAGGAACAGGTTCAGCGCCTGCTGATTTCCTCTCTCCCTCCCCCTCACCTATTGAAAGCCAGCTTCGACAAAACTCGTACCTTCCAGGGTAGGAGCATGAAGATTAGAATTATTAAGCAAACAGAACAGAGATATAGGAGAAATAAGAGACAGAAACACAGAACAGCATCGGGAGCGACGCTCAGTGAATACTGAATTCTCCTCATTTAGCCTTCCCCACGCCTATCTACTTCACTCCAAAAAGGGAGGGGAGATGCGGCAGATTTCATTAACATGATATAAAGAATAGACTTGAATTCTCCAACTCTTGGTCCAAGTGGAGAGGATCCTCCTTTACCTCCAAATTAACCACACCCTAGGTCAGCATCTCTCATGTGTAGCCACACCTGTTGTCAACAACCTTGAGAGAGCAAAAATAAGCTCCAACTCTCAGACCTCCAGTCAAGGTAGGACAGGCTCACATCAGTGTGTGCCCTGACCCTCACTGGAGGGCTTTCTTAGGGCTGAAAGAGGGGATTTGCCCCTCCACCAGCATCGGGGCAGGTGGTGAACCCAGTGTCATCCTAAGTCTACAGGCAGAGGGCTGGGTGGGCATTGTCGGGTGCCATGGTGTTCCAGGGCTGAGGCAGAGTGGCGGGGACCTTGTCCCTTGGGCCCCAACCTGGAGCTTCTCTGCCAATGAGTGTTATTACCCTCTCGTAAAGGGAGACTAAGTATAAGTGTGGCTGTGCCAGAGCCCAGCACCAGCTTGAAGGTCTAAGTACTACCCGAGTCCCCTGTCATTGCGTTCGTGTGTGATCTGCAAGGATGGTAGATCCTGGATGGTATCTGAGGAAGGCAGGTTCGGGTTATTACAAAGCCATCCCATACTTTAAAGATAGACTGTGGAGTTGTGGGTTATCTGACTTGAAAGGGGTCTCTAGAAATCACCTCATCCAATCTCCTTATGCTATGGGGAGCTATCACCTGTCCCTTGAAGGGGATGTGACTGGTAAAAGCCACACAACAACCAGTCAGGAATCCTAATCCTAAACAGGGCATGTTTAGCCACTAGCGTGCAGCCCAGCGATTTGAGTGCTTCCCTAGCTGCATGAAGCCCAGTGCCATCCCAGAATAGACTGAGCATGGTGACTCACGGCCGTAATTCCTCCACTTGAAGGTGGAGGAAAGAGGATTGGGAGTTCAAGACCACCCTCT
Organism: Myodes glareolus; assembly: GCF_982192425.1. Taxonomy (NCBI): domain Eukaryota; kingdom Metazoa; phylum Chordata; class Mammalia; order Rodentia; family Cricetidae; genus Myodes; species Myodes glareolus. The sequence continues at coordinate 28,749,324 of NC_142041.1, forward strand.
GCTACAGATCAAGATCTAGGACAGCCTGGGGTATGTGAGACTCCGTCTCCAATTTAAAGTGGGCAGGAGTAAAAACATGTCATAAATGAAACAGTCTTATTGCTTTGTAAAAGCGGCGAGATATAAACATAAAAGGTTAAAACTCTGCCCTGGCAGGGCTGCAAGGATTAGCCTGGGGTGTGTCGTTTTGTAGGATAATCCAGCACCCATCGAAAACAGAAGTCTACTCAGTGGATCTGCCTGCCCTTTGCTCCCAGGCCTCTCCTTCGGGGACTTTACCCTAAGGCGGTCACTAGAGAGACTTGTGTGTATTACTACAAGTTTCCTGACCCTGAAGAAGCCTGTCGAGGCTTCTGAAACATTTTATTTGAAGAAAAGTGGTGTCAAAGGGACAGCAGTGAAGTTCCCACCACTGCCCCAGTGATCAGGCGGGAAGACCCTGAAGCAAGGTGACAGATCCAGACTCCCGCCCCACTGTGTGACCTCAGGGCAGCCCTGCTCCTCAGCACCTCACTTTCTCCCTTATGAAGTGGGTGTGGCTTTGGCCGTGACTATACCTCACTTTCTCCCGTGTGAAGTGGGTGTGGCCTTGGTGGTGGCTGCATCTGTGCAGCTCAGCTAATGGAGCCTTTTACTGGAGGAACTGAGCGCTCTGGACGTCCAGAGATTGTGACACCCTCCCTCCCCCAGAGATAAGTGTCCTCCCTCGGGGAGGGTTGCCAGCTCCCCTCAAGGAGTTCTGCTTGAAGCCTTTGCTCTTTTGAAATAGCTCTGATTCAGGCCTTGGGGAACTTTTCCTCTTCTCTGCCAGACACAGGAAGACCCCAGATGTTACTGCTTTCATTATGAGGCAGGGGCTTCACTTTTAGGACTGGAGGAAAGAGCTTGGCAGCCACGCTGCATCGGCGGGACCAGAAACCCTCACTCTTTCTCTGGATGCCTCCTGGGGACCTGCAAGGGGCTTACACGTTAGTTTAAACCATTCCAGAAAGGCTTATGTCCAACTTTTTTTTTTTTACTTACAAAAAAAAGTGTGGTTCAACCTAAGTAGAAAAGGATATAATTAAAGATGTAATTATGGTTCCTTACAATAAGTGAGCCATGGGGTGTGGTAGGGGACTGGGAAGGTGTGATTTGAGACTCCAGTAAGGAGGCCTTGAGTCAGACAATACAGTGCTGGCTGCCGCAGGGCTGCAGTGCTCTCTGTTGTACACTCCAGGCCTCTGTCCCCAGTGTTTACCAAACACCTCCACTGTAAACAAAACACTCAAAGAAGATGCCCTGAAGGAGTTTGCAGTCTGTCTGAAAGGGACAGAAGGCAGAAGGTGACAGAGGCAGAAGGTGACAAAGGAAAGAAAACAAAGGAATCAGGAAGGAATTTGACCACAGAAAGGGGGACTGCCATTTTAGGCAGGGGTCTGCAGGGCTCGCTAAGAGGGTGACTTGGGCAAATGGGGTTGAGCTGTGGGGGAGTAGCCAGTAAAAAGGTCCTGAGGTAGGTGGGTACTGGGAAGACCAGGAAAGCAGGTAAAAAGAGTGAGACAGGAGAAGGGCAGAGGCCATGGTCCTGATTATCTAACCCCCCCCCTTCCGTGTGCAGTGTGGAATCCTACAAGTTAGTGAGGGAGGTACTATTTTTATACCTTTTTCAGTTAAAACAAACAAACAAAGAAACAAACAAGAGGTACAGAGAGGTTTGGAAACTTCCAGCTCTGTCTGAGAGAAAAGCTAAGACTTCTGACCCAAGGCAATGGGAGCCACGCAGGCTTTTGACCTGGTGGGATTCCCCAAGATTGCTGTGATCTGCCAAGTTCATTGGTTGAAACCGGCACCCCCAAGGTAATGGCATGGGAGGAGGTGATTGGGTCAGGGTGATAGAACACTTCTGATAAGGGTTCCTGTTCCTGCAAAAGAGGTCCCCTGAGACACACCAGCCAGCAGGCACCCTTCCCTGACCCCGGAAGCTGGCCCTCCCGCACACTCCCAGTCTGCAGCCTTATCTTGGCCTCCTGGCTCCAGTAACAATGGGAACTGCAGTGTGTGATTCACAGGCCACCCATTCGTGGCACCTTGTTACCAGGTCTCAGAGGTGGCTGTCACAGAGTTCAGGCCTAGGGTGGGTGGGAGGGTGGGCGTGAGCTCCGTGTGTTTGCAGAACAGTAGAGGGCCAGGCTGGCCCGGCTTCCTGACCACTCTAGGCAGGTGAAGGAATTACACTCCCTAGCTCACTCCAGCCTTCAGAAGCCATAGGTGAGGGTCTGGGCAAGCGGAGGGTAGATACTAGTACCTGCTTTTATCTTTCCTGTGCTTCCTTTGGTTTGGTTTGGTTTTGATTCTTTTTGGAGACAGTATGTTGCTCTGAATTCCAGGCCAGTCCCTGGGCTCACAGCAGTCCCCCTGCCTCAGCCTCCCCAGTGCTGGTATTGCAAGTGGGAACCACCATGCCTGGATTCTCATTTTTAAATGGGTCTGTTATGTTATAGGTAGACTGTATCTCAATAAAGTTAACTTACAAAGAACATTCTCTTGGTTTTTCTGCTATGACTATTTGATGATGGTGGATAAAACATTAGAAAAGAGGAAAAGTAGAAAATTAATGTCCCGTGTCCTCTTGTCCTCAGTGTGATCACTCGGAGCGGGGAGGTTCCTTCCTTTCGGACACTGCCACCCCCATTCTGCGGATGAAAGACTAAGGCTCCCGTGTTGCCCAGGGGCTCACTTTTGGACTGTGCCATCTGCCTGCAGAGTTCAGACCTGGCACTGTTCTCTGTGTCTGGAGGAAAAACCCAGGGTGCCCAAATTGGCGCATTTCATCGAGTCACCCCCATCACCCACCCACCCAGCCCACTCACTCCTAGCCATGTCCCAAGTGCAGCAAGTAGGACCTTGTCCAAGGGTTCCGGAGCTGGGGTCTCATTCCAAAGAGAAATCAGGCATAGGAGAACCTGTGTGGGATTCTCACGACAGCTGCTTCTTTCTAGCCTGGCCCGGAGCCCAGAGAACTTGTACAGAGTTGGCAAGTGTCATGACCCTGTCCCCCAGGGAGTCCTAGAGACTTCAGGGGGGCCTGAGCCAGAGTCTCATCCTTCAGCCCTTGTTGGGAGGTGGCAGGGAAAGGGGAAAGGGAGGAACTTTGCCACAGTCACACTGCCCCTCCCCCTGAGGACTTTTCTCCTGCAACCTGACTGCATTTCTCTCCAGCACTGGGCCAACACACCCTGGCAGCCAGCCACTGCCTGGGATGCAGTCATCCAGTTCCATCCAGTTCAGTCGTTAACTTATCTCAGGCCAGGGTCTTTACGTGCTCATCTACAATGTATGTATTATGATGGCACCAACCACTGGCTTCAGGGACATGTGTGGCAAGAGTGGATACTCAATTTATGGGCCAGTCCTACAGCTGCCCCAGGGGGGTGGCTAAGCTGGTAGACTGAGCTCCCTCAATCTCCTGCCAAGCTCCCCTCCCCATTCTGTGTCAAAGAAGACAAGTGTGAACTTCAGGGAGAGACCCAGAGTCCAAGGTTGTAGATAAAGGGCTTGGTGGGATGGAAGGAACACTTACTCTAGGAAAGGGGCCTGGTCTTGCCGCTGTGGTGTGCCTCTGTTATACTGCAGTACCCCCGCGGGAAAATGAAGTTTTTCCCCCATGTTTCTGAGTTTAGAGGGAGGGATAAACCAGAATCAGCACCACCCGCAGTAGCTCATAGCCCCAGCGGGGAGCCATGGCTACCTACCATCCATAGCTGGGAACCAGGAATCTCCTAGCTAGGACTTCCAATCCAGCCTGGGTGGGGTGGGAGCCCAGGAAGACAGCCTGGAGAAGGTGTGGAGTCAGCCACCTCTAAAGGTCAGACATGGGGTACCTCGCCCATCTCTCTAACCTTTGTTTCTCCCTTTATAAAAATAGGAATGGTTGGGCTGGAATGTAGCTTAATTGGCAGAGTGCTTATCTAGAGTATAGGAACTCTGGGTTCAATTTCCAGTATCCCATAAACTGGGTGTGGTAGCCATGTCCTAATCCCAACACTTGGGAGATGGAGGCAGGAGGATCTTTAAGTTCAGAACTATACGGCAAGTCTGAGGTCCATTTGGGATGCCTGAGAGTATTGTAAAAACTGGGAGCTTGCAGATAAGTGCATGTTGCGCCGAGTGTACCAGCCTGTTTAGAGCCACAGGCCTTGAAGGATATGGAGGTGTTCTGTGACCTGCACGGCACCAGGCACCCCTCCCATTGTGCTTGATCCTGAGCTCTGGAGTATCCGGGCAGGGAGCACTTCCCGTGTGTTGTGCAAGTTCTGTGACCAAACTGGACATACAGATGTCCACCACTGCTCTCAGCCTGCTTGACTGAAGAGTTCCAGAGCATGTGTGCTACAGTTCACTTGCAGGTGGTGGCCGCTGCCACTCAGTCACCAATCACAGCCCCCTGGGGAAGAGAACTGTCTGTGCCAATAAGACCCGTGAGGCTCACAGTGTTGCCCCCACTGGTGAAGGCCCCTGGAACCTGCCTGAGGGGCTGGAGGGAGCTGCCAGGCGGTGGGGTGGGGTGTCATGACATCATAATGAGGACCAGCCTACCAGAGACAGGCCCAAGGTGGCATGCTATTGGAAAGAGAACAGTCTAGGGGCAGAAGGAGCGTGTTTGAGTTCAGATATGAAAAAAGAATATGTGTGCAGACATAAATGTAGAAAAACATTCAAGCCAGGCTTGGGGGTGTAAAGCATAATCCTAGACATCTGGGAGGCTGAGACGGGGGTCGCGAGTTGAAAGCTAGACATTAAGATTCTGTCTCCTGCAGCAACAAAGAGGGCTGCCAGTGTATCTCAGTGGTAGAGCGCTTACCTCACACATAAGAGGCCCTAGGTTTGAGCCTCAGTACCAAGGAGGGTGGAGGGCGGGAAGACTATTCAGACATCTGTCTGGGGATCTTCAGTGGTAAGGGGGTGTTTTCTGTGGTTTGAATTTTCTAGACGTGAATCTATCTGCCTGCTATAATTGTTGAGCTGTCTGTATCTGTACCGTGGGTACAGCGAGCAATAAGACCCAGTTGGCACCAGCAGGCCAGAAGGTGAAGTACTCTTCAGGTCAGAGCGACGGAGCACATCGTGAGGCCTTGATGCTGTTTCCGGGGACAGCTGTGTGGAAACACCCGGAGGAGAGCTCTCACATCTCTGGGACTGCAGACACAACTGCAGTCAGGAGCGAAAGACCAGGCCCAGGAGGCAGGGGCCCCGCCATAAGTGGGGCCCTCCTCTGAGTGAGGCTGAGGTAGCCGGCACAGATCTGGGGACACCAGGGTGGGCAGGGGCCCAAGCCTTGGGGTCCTTGATGCATCAGAAGCCAGGATAAAGAAAGGGGCTCCGTTCCCTGAGCAGCATGGAACCTTGGTCTTTGTCCCTTGAAACACACAGGCCTTCAGCCGCTTTGCCCAGCAGAACGAAGCTAAGCTACCATATTGATTTGATGTGGTGTTTGAGACAGGGTCTTGCTATAGAGCCCTAGCAGATGATATGCTACTTTTTATATAGCTCATGCTGGCCTGGAGCTCCTGACAAGTGTTTTGCCTCAGCTTCTGGAGTGCTGGTGTATGCTGCCATGCCTGGCTCCCATCTAGGTGTGTGTGTGTGTGTGTGTGTGTGTGTGTGTGTGTGTGTGTGTGTGTTATGAGTGTTGTGTCTACACACGAATGTCTGTGCATGACTTTCATACCTGGTGCCCGCAGAGTCTAGAAGACGGTGTTGTTGGAATTACAAACTGCTGTGAGTCACCATGTGGATGCTGGGGATTAAACCCGGGTCCTCTGGAAAAGCACCCAGTGCCCTTAACCAATGAGCCATCTCTTCAGCCCCACATTTAGACTCCTAGATCTCTCCTCTCTAACCCACATAGCAGCCTCACGCTAGATAGAGGCACAGCTGGATTCACCCCTGCTCACACTAGGTCCTACCTCTGTAGAGCTTCCTCATCCACAGCAGGTGCTGTTTCCAGGGACAGCTGCATGGAAACACCCCAGCTTAGGGCAGGGGAACATGCCCACACTGGAGCAGTTCAGACGGCCCAGTGGGCTGCCCATTAACATCCTGGCAGTGGTCAGAGTTCATGGCCAGCAGGAGTTTGGAGATCTTGGAGAGTTTGCTGACCTCCCACTAGCCTCACCCCTGCTGTCACCGTTACCCAGAGTGGCTTGGCCAGCGGCCCACCTGGAGAAAAGCATAGATGTTTACTCTCCACAGGGTGCTGGAGTGTGGCCCAGACTAGATCCGCTCTTCACTCCCTACATTGTTACTGTTTTTCTATTCTATCTTTGAGACAAGGTTGCACTGTGTAGCCCCAGCTAGCTTGGAACTTGCTATGTGTATCAGGCTGGCCTTGAACTCAGTAACCTGCCTGCCTCTGCCTCTTCTTGCTAAGATTAAAGTCATGTACCACCATGCTTAGCTGCTTTTCTTTTTTGATGCTATTTTTTTCCTTCCTTTCCTTTTAAATAGTATTTTTTCAGTAGGACTTTTGTTTCCTTATCTATAGCTTTCTGGGTATATAACCCAAGGCGCAGTTAGAGACACTAAGGGAATCCAACAGACCCAGACCTTGCCCTTATAGACTCATGGTCTAAAGGTGTCAGAAAGAGGCATTGTACAGTCCCACAAAACCTGAGGCAGGTGTGTGGAGAGAGGAGGAGAATAAGGAGAGGGTGGAATAGAGTATGACTGGACCCTGAGCTGGAAGACTAAATGACTTTCCTGAGGGAAGAGCTTTTGAGCTGAGCTCTGAGAGGCGAGCAGGGGGGCATGGGTGAGGGTGGGGAATGGGCATAGCGGACAGGGAAGACAGCCAGGGCAAAGCCTGGGGCAAAGGGGAAGGGCCTCTGGGAAACGGAAAGGGCTGTGCATTGGCGGCTTAGCTCCTAAACAAGATGGGGCTGGAGAGTGGGGTACTTCGGGTCAGAAACTTCAAAAAGCAGAAGGAGAGTGGAGACCCGTGAGGGTCCTCGGGCCAAGTAATCTCAGCATTTGGGAGCAAGGACCAGGAGTTCAAGGTCATCATCAATTACATAGTCAGTTCAAGGGCAGCTTGAACTACAAGAGGCCCTCTCTCAAACAAAACAACAGAGGAGAGGAGGTGGAGCGCTGACCTGGTGAAGGGGTAGGCTTCGTTCTGGGAGTGGGAAGTTACAGATGTTTTGAGAGGTGTCTAAGAGGAGGGTCCATCCATGATGGATTGACTTCGGGTGCAAGGAGGAAGAAGCCAGATAGAAGGTCTGAGTTCCATTTGGTCCCTCAGTGCCCTTCCAGACCATACTTGCAGAGGGGTGCAGGTGGGAAAAGCAGCCTGCACCCCATCAGTGCCTCCTGCCCCTGTCTGGGCCCCTTTACATAGCCACCCACCAAGGAGGCAGATACCGAGGTTCCTCCAGTGCAGGGGTATTCTAGGCGCTGTGGGAAGTGGCAGAGAAAAGGCTTTAACGGGTTGATAAAAGAAACCCAGTGTCCCAGGAAGTGTGCATCCAAAGAAGGTGATTATCCTGTTGCCCAGAAGCCATCCCTAGAGCTGGTCTCCTCCATACAACCTGGGCCAAGCAAGTTAGTGGAGTCGGCTGTCACTCACTGAGTCATGTTATCCTAGAGGGATCCTGGCAAGGGCTCTGTGGTGGGTGAGATGTGGTCAGGTCAGCAAGAGGCTTCTGGAATTCCCTTAGAAACAGGGTAGTGTTCTGTTCATCTAGACCAGTGGTTCTCAACCTTCCTAATGCTGCGACCCTTTAGTACAGTTTCTCATGTTGTGCTGACCCCCCTCACCTCCAGGTCATTGTTGCTTCATAACTTTAATTTTGCTACTGTTATGAATCATAATGTAAATATCTGTGTTTTCCGATGGTCTTGAGCGACCCTTATGAAAGGGTCATTAGACCCCGAAGGGGTCACAACCCACAGGTTGAGAACCATTGATCTAGACCAAGTTTGGCGTGTGATCAAGAGACAGGAGGCCAGTCTCCGGAGATAACTTGGGGGTGAAACACGCTTTGCAGAGGTGAAAGAGTCACAGGGAGGCTGTAAGACTTGTTGAGGTCCAAGACCTAGGAAGTCGAGCGCCTTGCAGGGCACTCTGTGCTCTGAGTCCCTTTCCTGAATTTTCCTTTGGAGCTGAAAACCATTGCTGAGTCCACACTGTGGGAGTCCGGAGGGTGGGCGAGAGTCATGGCCACTGGAGGAGACACCAAATGGACGTGTGGGAGGCTTCCCAGAGGAGAAAGCCTTCCCTGACCTAACCGTCCAGAGTACTGGGAAGGAAGGTTATGGAAAGGAATGTCCTGTGCTGTGTCAGGCTTGGGGAGGAGAGACTTGCTTAGCCTGGGGGACCGGGGCTTTACACTGTGGTTTAGTCACTAGAAGGGTACAGAGGAGGGTTGGGCTGTTCTAGAAAGGAGAGGTGGTTTTCTTTTAAATTATTTTTATTGTTGTTACTATTTACTTTTGGTATTGAGAACGGACTCGGGGCCTCCCACATGCTGAGTACACACTCTGCTATGAGCTGCACCCTAGCCACTGAGGAGTGCTTGCTCATTGACACGGACCAGAACTGCAGAGACGTCATCACCTCAGGAAGTCAGGCTGGGGTCAGCGCTGTCACCAATCGGAAATTCTCTATAGAGAATGCCCCCATCTGACTCATCTCCTGATGTCCTAACTCTCTCTCCTAGCCCCCCAGACTCCCCCTAAACTGCACCTTGGATTTCAGTGCCAGGTGGAGAGACTGTGGGGAGGTGTGGAACAGGATGCTTCCCTTTGACAGCAGCCCGCAGGAAGGTTCAGCCTGAGAGGCAGTCTCTGGGGAGCAGGACAGCCTGGAGGGTACTGGAAAGAACTGGAGATGCCATGGACACAGTAACAGGTCTCAGACCTTTGCCTGACCAGTCCCAGAACCATAGCTGCCCAGGCCAGAACTCCATGAAGATTCTAACAGGGCCTACTGATAGAGTTGGAGGCAGAAGTTGGTGACCTGGGTCCTAGACCCCCTATATCTCAGCCCAAAGTTGTCACCAAACGTCATAGGCCCTCCGAGAGCAAACCAAACCAGCTCTGATGGGTCCTGTTTCAGAGGTGAGGAGCCAGGCTTGATAGTAAAGTAGAGATGCAGAGACCCACATGTAGTGCAGGAAGAGAACTAATAAGGGTTACTTGATAGCCTGAGCCCCAAAGCGGGGCAGGTCTCTAGGTCAAAGAATTTTGGGTCTCTAGAATTGGAAAGAAGTGTTCTTCCCATATGGCCGTGAGCTCCTGGCTCTTGTATTCACACACGAAGACTGGATGGTGTGTCCAGACCCTGTAGCATCAACACCGTATCTCACCCTGGCATCTACTCCAGGGGCTTCCAGAGTGAGTCTGTGTATAACCCACACCAACAAGGACAGGACTCAGGGCTGAGTGTGGGCCCAGTGGAAGGGCATTGTGGCAAGCAGGAGGCCCTGGGCTCCACTCCCAGCACCAAAAAGAAAAGATCCAGGGTCACTTCTGATTGTCAGGTGTGGTCACGCAGCTCCCCAGTCAGTATCTGGCAGATCTGTCTGTCTCATGATCCAGGGATCTCTGGGGAGCAGAGGAGACACCAAAAAGTAGCGATAGGGACCACTGTGTTTAGTAGGATAGCCCAATCAGTTTACCATGGTTGATTAATCCAGACCAATGCTCAGATTAATAGATATATTAACCACCCATTATCTAATTTGACCTGACTAACTCTTCCCCCCAAGGGACAAGTTTTTGTTTACTTGTTTGTTTGTTTGTTTGTTTTTGTTTGTTTGTTTTTTAAAACAGGGTTTCTCTGTGTCGCCCTGGTTGTCGTAGAACTCATTCTGTAGACCTGTAGCTTGAAGCTGGCCTCAAACTCAGAGATCTGTCTGTCTCTGCCTCCTGAGTGCTGGCACTGAAGGTGTGCACCACTGCCTGCCCCCGGACAAGTGTTTTTATTGTTTAATTATATTCTACTCGTGTGTTTGGTGTGTGCAGGTATATGTGGATGTCAGGGGACAGTTGAGGAGTCCGTTCTCTCTTTCTACCATGCGGAGCCTGGACATTAAACTCAGGAACTCAGGTTGTCAGACTTGGTGGCAGTCACTTTCACACACACACTGAGCCGTCTTGCCGGCCACCTAAGAAAAGTGGTTTTGAGAAAGTTGGGTGTGGTCACATGCCAGTCATCACAGCAGTCAGGAGCCTGAGACAGGAAGATCACCACAAGTTTGAGGCTAGTCTGGGCTATGCCATGAGTCTCTCTCTCTCCCTCTCCTACCCTCCTTTCTCCCTTCCCTCAGTTCCCACACACAAACGAAACTGAAAACAGTTTAATTGTCCTGACCACACCACGCTGTGGCTTTTTCACTTGGGGACAGTATTCAAAGGGAAGATTGACAGCTGTTCTGAGTAGCTCTCACGTATGTGTCATATCTTTTAGTGATGGTTCTTGTATTTAATATGAAATACTGATTGTCAGGCAGTGGTGGCACACACTTTAAGTCCCAGCACATGGGAGGCAGAGATAGGAGGATCTCTGGTCAGCCTGGTCTACAAAGCGAGTTCTAGGACAGCCAGAGCTACACAGAGAACCCCTGTCTCAAAATAGAGAGAGAGAGAGAGAGAGAGAGAGAGAGAGAGAGAGAGAGAGAGAGAATAAAACACTGGAGTGTAGTCTCAGGGACTCTGCCCTTTGGAGGAGCAGTGCTGGAAACTTTGGAAGCTGGAACTGGAGAACCAGCTCAGCAGTTTGGAAGATCACTGGCTTCTATTGCAGAGGACCAGCTTTTGATTCCCAGCACACACACGGCGGTTCACAACTGTCTGTAGCTCCAGTTCCAGGGAATCTGACGCCTCTTCTGACCTCCAAAACCACCAGGCACACACATGCTGTACAGGCATATGCAGGCAAAACACCTATACACATAAAAATAATGCTTTCTAAAGTTTGGAAGTTTCGTGGTACTCAAGTGTAATACAAACATACGTGAGGAGCAGACTTCAAAGTTGCCATCTACTACACAGCCGGTTTGAAGCCAGCCTAGGATATATGAGAACCTGTTTCAGATAAAACAAACAAAAATTCAAAGCCTGTTCTAAACTCCTTGGTCTCCTTGGCTTCACCCCACACTGGAGGTGGATCTCTGTTACGTAGTCGCACATGTGCATACATGTGCATGCTTGCAAACACAGACATGCTCACACTGGCTGCCCTGGGTTCAGAAAGCCCAACCCAACGCTGACCTATCAGCCTTGGGAAGATGCTGGTTGAAGCAATATGTTCAGGTTCACGCCATAGCACTTAGGGCTGCTGGTCTGGCCAGCAGGAAAGACATCCTTGGGTTTGTCTTCTCTCCTGGCCACCAGAAGTCCCATGTTTCCAACACAAGTCACTCTCAGTTGAAGCATCTCACCTTTCAAAGGCCTGAGCACAAAGCCAGGGGAGGTGGCACACACCCACCGGTAGCCCCAACCTGTAGGAAGCTGCAGCAGGGCTGTGTGTTCAAGACCAGCCTGGGCCACATAGTGAGGCCCTTCCTTTAAAGGGAAAAGAAGATCTGACCCCCAGGAGGATGCTGATAATGTGAATGGCCCCTGACCTCTCCACAGAAGGCCTTTTCTCCTTCGCTTGCCATCCTTGGAATTTGGCCCTCCACAGACAAGTCCCCGCTATGACTTAGAGTAACAGATAAGAGGGAAAATATTTGGTTCTGTAACCAGGCCCAGAATGAAAGGAAACTTTGTTTGCTGCCCTAGAAGACTCCCAGGGCTGCATCCTGTTCCCAGGATGCTCTGGGTGGCTACTGGCATGCTGACTCGGTTTCCCCTCCTGGGTCTTGCCAGTGTGATCATTCTAAGTTGTGGAGGACTTGTTGTACAGTGTGTGTGTTTGTGTGTGTGTATGTGCGTGCGTGTGTGTGAACACACCAGGATCCAGACTGGGCGAGGTGACAGCTCTACACACTAAGGGAAGATACCATAAGAGGAAATTAAAAAAAAAAAAAGTCCAAAAGCTGGGTGTGGTAGTACATGTCTTTATTTTCAGCACCTGGAAGGCATTGGCAGGCAGATCTCTGTGCATTCAAGGCCAGCCTGGTCTACAGAGTATGAGTTCAAGGACAGCCTGGTCTACAAAGTGAGTTCCAGGACAGCTAGGGCTACAGAGAGAAACTCTGTCTTAGGAAAGGAAGGAAGGAAGGAAGGAAAAAAGAAAATTACCATGAGGTAATTTCCAGCCTGAATCGGAGCCATCCCAGTAGTCTGTGGTCAGGGAACTCTGATGTCTGTGAGGCTGTCACTGTAGAAGCCACAGATGGCTGGTGGGGCTCCAGGGACTGATGGCAGCAGCAGAAGCCAGAAAATTCCATTCCCAAAGGAATGAGTTCTCCATTACTGGCAAGATGCAAGCCCCAAAACCTCAGAGTTAAGCAGGAAAGGTGTGGAATGGGAGGCAGGGAGCCAGGCTGGCCCCAACTGAGCCTGGTCCACTCTGGGACTCTGGGCCCTTCTTGCTTCCTTGTGCAGTGCCAGGCCCGACTGAGAGGAAGAGCTAGTGGGTCTGCAGAGAATTAGATTCTGAGTGAGTCAGCACGGCAAGGTGCAGGATACAACAGATTTCGTCTTGTTAGAGGGACAGCGCACACACTCACACACGTGCACACACACTCACACATGTACAAAGTGCTGCCTCAGAGTAAAGGAACGTGGCCACCTTTGTCCTGCTCCATCCCTGTCTGAGTCCAAGAGACATTTTCTTGCAGACCGTGTAGATCTGAGCCTGGCTCATGGCAAGGGCTCAGTAAAAGTCTCCATTCTTTACACCTTTAATTTTGGGCCTTTAATTCACTATATAGCTGAGGAAGACCTTGAAATTCTGATCTTCCTCTCTCTACTTCTCAAGCGGCTGAGATAACAGGTGTGTACCACCACGCTTGGATTTCTGCAGCGCGGGTGACCGATCCCAGGGTTTCACGCATTCTAGGCAACCACTCTACCAAACTATGCCACGGCCCTAGCCCAGAGTTCCTTATTTGAAGCAGGTATGTCTTTTGAGTCACTTTGGACCAGGCAAGATGCCAAGGGTTTGATAGATATTAAAGCATCTTCCAAATGAAGAAACCAAGGGAGGCATCCCTGCCCATGTATGGTGTAATGAACTGTAAGCCTGGCAGGTGGGCTCCCAACCACATCCCTAATGGTTGTGCATGGACCACCTTGTTTCTTAAGTAAATCGAGCCCCTTTTCTCCATTCAAGGCCTCCTGTAACCTCAGGAGGGCAAGCTGAATGCTAATTTATTCCCTTTTATTAGATGAAGTACAGGAGGGCTGGAGAGATGGCTTTGCAGTTAAGAGCACTGGCTGCTCTTCCAGAGGTCCTGAGTTCAAGTCCCAGCACCCACTTGGCAGCTCACAACCACCTAGAATGAGATCTGGCGCCCTCTTCTGGCCTGAAAGCAGACATGTAGCCAGAACACTGTATGCATAATAAATAAATAAATATTTAGGGAAAAAAAAAAGATGAAGTACAGGACCAGGGATCTTCCTTCTCCAAGGGGACAGTGGCTGGGAAGAGCCTTCACTACCTGGGCCTAAAGGGGAAGGTCCCTCAGGCATGTTCTGCAATAGAGAAGTCCCGCCAGCCACCAGGCTCTCTGTGCCAGGGTCCCCCCGACCCCCAAGAAGGACCTGAGTAGCCAAGAAGACAAAGATAAGGCAAACATCAGTGGGGAGCCGCCTGTCTCAGCCCCCACCTCTAAGTCCACATCAGGAACTGGGCTCTGAGGCCCAGCAAAAGCTGGAGGTTGGGAGCTCCACAGGAAAGTGAATGGGAAAAATGATGCTGTCCACTCCACCAAGGGAAACTGGGTATGACCCACATCTGCCCCATAGGGTGGTGGTGAAGAGGAAGATGGACAGTGACCTGGAGGGAATTTGCAGATCCTAAACAGGATGAAGGGCAATGGTCCTTCCAGTACAGAACCCAGACCAGCTGCTTCAGTGGCCACTGGTACTTCAAAATGTGGCTTCCCAGACCCTGAGTCAGAAACTGTAGGGTGGTGGTGTGGCGCCCATGTGACTAGAATCAACTCTCCAGGGATTTCAAATGTCAGACCCCAGCAAACACATGCAAACCAGGCACAGTCACCTCCCTCAAACATTGGTCCTGGGGCAGACGCACCTCCTCCTGGGGACACAGTTATCTTTTTGCTGAACTCTTCACCCCTGGCTCCTGGCGGCTGGCAGTTGTAATCCGGCAGGAGAAGCTGTTTGGCCTCCGCCCTCCCAGCCTGCAGACACAGCCTTCTTGGAGGATCTGGGCAGAGCCTGGGGGGCTGACAGCAGACCATCCTGCCAGCTGTTGCTGGCCTGCCTGGGGAATTAAGGCTGACCAGTGAGCATTTATCTCCATGGTGACGATCGGGTGAGAAAGAAGCCAGAAGAACTTCCCATCACCCTCCTTGGGAGGGCTGAGCATTGAGATGTTGGTATCTGGGGTCTCGAGTCATAGCGTAGTCACAGGGTCACCCTGGGCACAGCCAAGGATGACCTCAGACTTCTGCCCTCTGCCGCAGCTGCATTCAGCACCTAGCATGCATGCAGTAAAGCCCGCTGGTGTCTTTTTAAACCAGCCTAGCTTGAGGAAAGAAAATCCCCTCTCAGCCCAAGGGTTCTGGTTCCCTAAGAGCAGGCCTAAGACCCCTGCAGCTCTGATCACGTGACAGCTCCAGTTACAAACCTGGATGACCCCTTCTGCTACAGGCCAATCCCCAGACTGGCCTTCAGCACCCTGGCCAGCTGCAGCACCCCCTGCTCCCACCCTACTCTGGGTACACGCCCAGACCCTCTTGTTTCTCAAGCTCACCTACATGCCATGAACCCTACATGCATCTCACATGCCATGCTGGGCCTGGCGGTGCAAGCCTCCCCTCTCGCCTGGGTTCCTTCCCCTTTCTGCAGGGCTCGCTTCTGCCTTGAAGCATCCTCCCAGTGTTCCTCCTGGGTCCTCTGGTCACTGCTGCTTCGGGTTGCAGCTTGGGGACTGGGACTGTAACTCAGTGGTAAGGCATTTGGCTAGCATGCTTGAAGCCCTGGGTTCAGCCTCAGGAAAAAATAAGCAGATTTCAGCTCAGGCCATTCAGCCGTGTTCTCCAGAAAGGACCTTGACGATTTCCTGATGTCTCCCACACCCCAGTCAACTGAACACCCATAGTTGACTGCTTCCACTTTGTCCTTACCTCTGGCCCATGGCTCCCAGTGTGGCACCAGATTCAGAGGGCAATGGTAACCTCTGTAGGACTGACTGTGGGTCGCTGATCCCTACAACAGGAAGCAATGGCTGACTTGTGGGCTTGTGAGGGTCTGTGATTCAATCCCCACCCTAGGTCAGAAGCTACGGGGCTTCACCCCTTCTGTGGAACCATAAGCAAACATTTTCCCTGTATATACTTGTGGGTTTCTCTATCCAATGGTAGAGCCAGAGAATATACGATCTACCGGACAGGGTGCAGAGGGTGGGGCCTGCAGGTTTGAACCTCCAGGAGGCATCTAGGAAGCTTCTTGGTGACCTTGTGGTTGAAAGTCCCAGATAAAGAACTTGAGGGCCAATAAACCTAGATAGAGTTTGTCTTGAGGTAATAAATAGGAAATGATTCTGTTCTGGGTTTCTAGAAGGTTGAAGTAGCAAGAAGTCAGCCCTCTGTGTACTGGGACAGCTGACGGGCAGTGTACTGTCCTCATGGGCTTGAGAGTATCTGGCTATGTCACATGCAGGCTCCAGACCCTCTGTACATCATCCTCATTGGTGGGCAAGTCAGTGGTATGACCATTAATAGAATGGAACCACCTCCCCACTCCTGGCTTCCCTCAGTTGCCTGGAGTTCTTTGTGTAGGGTTGAGGCCTCATGGGCTTTTCCCTGTCCAGTTTGGGATGTAATCCTTGTTTGCCCTGGGTTTGGGCAGCCGTGTTGGTGAGATTTCCTGGGTGGAAACTTCTGATGATTTTAGGAGACACAATCTCAGAGCAAAGTCCCTGATCCTTTGACTCATGGGCTTGAGAGTATCTGGCTATGTCACATGCAGGCTCCAGACCCTCTGTACATCATCCTCATTGGTGGGCAAGTCAGTGGTATGACCATTAATAGAATGGAACCACCTCCCCACTCCTGGCTTCCCTCAGTTGCCTGGAGTTCTTTGTGTAGGGTTGAGGCCTCATGGGCTTTTCCCCGTCCAGTTTGGGATGTAATCCTTGTTTGCCCTGGGTTTGGGCAGCCATGTTGGTGAGATTTCCTGGGTGGAAACTTCTGATGATTTTAGGAGACACAATCTCAGAGCAAAGTCCCTGATCCTTTGACTCTTAAAATCGTTCTGCCCTCTCTTCCATGATGCTCCCTGAGCCTTAGGTGCAGGGGTGTTTTGTCAATGCATCCCTTGAGTAGGGCTCCGCGACTCTGCATTTTGATTGGCTGTGGTTTTCTGTGGCGGTCTCCGTCTGTCACAGAGAGAAGTTCCCTTGATAAAGCGTGGCGTCCTCTTACCCGTGGGTATAAAGACAAATATTTAAAGATGTTGGTTGTTACAGAGATTATGCTGGTTTGGGAAAATGGTGGTTGTAGATCTCCTCCAACAACAACAGATTCATTAACACTGCGTAGTTGGCTAACTCACTGGTACCTGGCATGATATCTGTTTTGTTAAGCCAGTCTTAAGTCCGATTAGAGAGCTGATGGTTATCGCCAAGGTCTGTGTGCCTCTGCTGCCCAGGGTTATTGTGCCATGGTAGTCGTTGAGGTGCTTCGTAAGTGACTGTTGGTTCTCTGTGTGTGTGTGTGTGTGTGCGTGTGCGTGTGTGTGCGCGTGTGCGTGCATGTGTGTGTGTGTGTGTGTGTGTGTGTGTGTGTGTGTGTGTGATATGTATGCAGGTGTTTACAGAGGCCTGATCTCTTGGAGCTAGAGTTATAGGCTGTTGTGAGTCACCAAAGTGGGTCCAGGGACTAGAACTCAGCCACTTGAAGAGAGCATGCATTCTTCATCCCTGAACCATCTCTCCTGCCTAAGGCCTTGAACTTTGGATCCTCCGGGCTTGTAGCTAAGATTACAGGGCTATTCTACCAGAGTTTGTTTAGAACAACCTGTTAATAGGCTTAGCTGGACACGACGGCATTCCGCACTGCGAAGGCAGAGGCAGGAAAAGCTCTGTGAGTTCAGTGCCAACCTGGTCTACAGAGTGAGTTTCAGGCCCGCCAGGGTGACATATTGAAAGCCTGTCTCAAAAAAGTTTGGGGAGAGGGTATGCTAAGGCCCACCAACAGAGTGCAAGTCTCAAACCTGGGACCACTCTGCCTGCTTTAGCTACCCTACCCCAAGTATGAAGGTGAGTACTTCATACAGTGGGGTGGTCTGGAGGGGGAGTGTCATGGTGGAACCTGGCGCAAGAGGAGGACAAGAGGCAGGGGCATCCTCAGAGTCCAGGGAGTGCCAGCCTCATGGCTTCATTCCAGACTCCGCAGGGAGAAGCAGTATGTGCCAAGATGGGGTATCCGAAAGACGTAGTGCTCTGGGGGGCAGGGCAGACACACAGAAAGTGGGGAGCATAGGACCCACCACCCAAGTCCAGCAGAAACCTTTGAAGAATAAAGGCAGCCCATGGTGGGACTCGAGGGGCTGCACAGGTGAGAGAAACAGGCCCCTGCCGAAGATCACAGCGACCAGAGTCTGGGTCTTGAACAAGGGGCTAGGCCCCCAGAGGATCCCTCAGTCATCTCTGGAGGTGTCCTGCCAGCTAACCCTGGCTCGCACAGTTAGGTGGGGGAGGAAGAGGCTCTCCCTCCAGCCTAATCTCATCAGGAAGAAAGACTTTCTCTTGGCTGCCGCCAGCCTCAATCTGTGTTTCCTATGGGCCTGTGGGAGGCCACTGTGCCAGACCAGGAGGATGGAGGGGGAGGGGAGGCAGCAGACTGACCTGAGAACTGGGTTCTGTGTGCGCTTGCTGGCTGCAGGGTGCTTGTGCCTGCGTTAGGATATTTGATGCCATGAAGGGATCCCGAAATTTGCCCTGGGCTGTGTTGCTGGACACACCAAAGGGCTTCCCTCACTCTCCACCTCCCCAGACCTCAGCACATAGGTGGAGCCATATAAGCAGTAGTTCTCAACCTGTGGGTTGCGGCCCCTTTGGGGGGTCGCATATCTGATACCCTGCATAGCACATATCTACATTATGGTTCATAGCAGTAGCAAAGTTACAGTTATGAAGGAGCAATGAAAATGATTGTATGGTTGGGGTCACCACAACATGGGGAGCTGTATGCAAGGGTCGCAGCATTAGGAAGGTTGAGAGCCACTGTTCCGGAGGCTTCTGTTGGGCAGAGCTGTGAGAATCGGATGAAAACCTTGCAGTCCTCTGCTGGCTCCCCTCCCCACCTCCTACCGGGTTACTTTATTGTAATTTGTGTGGATGCTGCTAAGGATTGAGCCTGGAGCCTTTCAATTATTTCTTCTTTATTATTATTTTCTTTTTGAGACAGAGTCTCATATACCGTAGACTGGCTCCCAACTGTAGATAATAACCAAGCATAATCTTGAACTCCTGAATCTCCTGCCCTTACCTCCTGAGCCCTGAATTACAGCTGTGATGCCCACACCAGGTTTTATGTGGTGCTGAGGATGGAAGCCAGAGCTTTGTGTATGCCAGCCCTAGCCCCTGGCTTACTTCAAAGTCAGCACCAGGCGCCCTATCATTTAATCTGTGCCTATGAAGCATTTATCTCTAAGAGACAGACTGCAACCTCAGTGTTGCTGCCACCCCAGAAGACAACTAGTGACATCGTTTAATATCACCAGGGGTCTCCAGGCAGTGGTGCCACCAAGCCTGACAACATGAGTTCTTGAGTTTAGCGTCCGGGCCCCAAATGGTAGAAGGAGAGAACGGACTCCTCAGTTGTTCTCTGACCTCCACACATGTGCATACGACACATACCAAATACATGAGTAGAATATAATTAAATATTTTTTAAAAAACTTGCCAGCCAGGGGCACACCTTTAATCCCAGCACTCGGGAGGCAGAGGCAGGCAAATCTCTGTGAGTTAGAGTCCAGTCTGGTCTACAGAGCTAGCTAGTTCCAGGACAGCCAGGGCTGCACAGGGAAACCTGTGTATTTAGTTTTCCATCAGGGGTCATTCTAGTTGCTCAGTCGCTCCAGACTGACTTTCCGTGGCTGAATGCCGTGACTCCGGATTCTACTTGCTGTGGACCTTCGTGTTGCATGTCACGCATGATGTCTCTTCCAGTCTGGGCAGATCCCATTGGCACTGTCACCTGTTGAAGACACAAGGCAGTTTTTCAAATTCTGTTCTGTCCTGTTGAGACAGGGTCTCACTCTGTAGTCCAGGTTGGCCTCGACTCACAGCAATCCCCCTGCCTTAGCCTCCAGAGTGTTGAAAATACAGACCAGATGACCTTTCTGTCCTGATTGTTGTTAGGTCTGAGGGATTCTGTTTGTTCTGTTTGTCAGTCCTTTCCCAAATATACCTCCCAGGTACTCCCCATTCTTCAGGCTGCCTTTTACCGCACCAATAGTGTTCTTGATGCATGAAAGTTCTCAATTTTCTGTAAGTCATTAAGTCCAGTTTATCTGGGTTTTCTTCTGCCCACTGCTTTTGGTCACCACCAAATCTAATATCTTGAGTTTGGTCTTTAATTTCTCTAAGTATTTTATAGTTTTAGCCCTTTGTTTTGGCTCTTTGGTTCATTTTGAGGTTTTAGGACTACAAAAATTCAACACACGGGATTTCCTGGGTTCTAGAGCTTGCCAATTGCCTCCTGGTGAACATGTTTCTCTCAGCTTAGCGTGCAGACTAACACTGACTTGGTCATCATGGGGTTCAGTGTCTTGGCAAGGCCTCTTTATAAAGAGCAGGCCGAATAATGGCGGCTTTTTTACCGCCTCTGATGCTGAGAGGGATGGTCTCCAGGCTCCACTACACCTTTGAGCCTCAGACTTGGCTATAGAGCCCGAGCCATGAGGAAGGCTAGTTAATATACAGCAGATTCTGCCCTGCACCCTGGGGTGCCAGATTCTGTCAGGGTGGGGTGGGGTAGGGCCCAGGAAGTTACAGTTTTGGCAAGCTCCCCGGTGGCATCACACTGGAGATGCTACCGTGAGCTGTTGTGTCCCAGCCCCCTACAGGGATCTTCTGAGGACCTGACTGCACACTGGGATACTTTTGTTTGTTTGTTTGTTTACTCTTTTGGAGAGGAGGTGATTCTGCAACCCAGGCAGGCCTTGAACTTGTGTTCCTGTTGCCTTATCCTTCCAAATACTAGGATGACAGACTTAAGCCTCTGGTGGGATTCAGTCGATTCCAGTCACCAGCCACTGTCAACCCTATTATCAGCCCTCAGATTCACCATAATTTCTCTTCCCATACTTTGGACTTCAGGAAAGAGGTGACATCAGAGAGAGCAGTGATCCCACCGAGAGCAGTGACCCAGATATTCCTTCCTTGCCCTCAAGTCCTGGGCACTAAGTAAGCCCTGAGCCTGCCCTGGGTAGAGATTGGTGGCTGAATGAAATCATAGTCACCTCTCTTTACAAACCTTCTGGAACGTTCTGTTTTGGAATGTTCTAATCTCTGGTTTAGGATGCTGGGCTTGCTCACTTGCGTAGCTTTCTCTTTCACAGGCAAGTTGTCCAAGTCAGGGCTCCCAGGAACTTAGCCATCGCCTATGGTAGAGTGACCAGCTTGTCCCTGTCTGTCTGGGACATCCTCAGGTTTGGGGGTTTTGTTTGTTTGTTGTTTTTCTTCCAGTTCTAGACTTTAAACCCGGGGCCTTGTACATGGTAGGTAAGTGTCCTTCCGCTAAGCTGTCTCCTCAAACCTGTGTTTGTTTCCTGAGATGGGATCTCACTATGTAGTCCAGGCTAGCCTCCGAATTGTGGCAGTTGTCCCTGTACCTCCCCAGTGTTGGGATCCAGATGTCAAGCCACCATGCCCAGCTCCTTTTTTCAAGATTTCAAAGCAGGCTCTTACTACGTTTCCCAGGCTGCCCTTGACCCTGCAAGCCTCCTCTACTTTGGCTTCTTAGTTATAGCCCAGAAACCCCTTGTCCAGGGAGCCATCCAGGGTCCCTGGCAGACGAGTACAGTTGGTCACTCCCCTGAGGAACCCCCAGGCCTCCTCTTGCTTTGAAACACTGAGGTTCTAGTTGCCTGCATCTCGGTGACACTTGAGATCGTTGCTGGCTGGAGAAGGCAGAATTAAAAGATGCCTCATGATAAGAGGTTGTGGTTTCAGTCAGGGCTTGGCCTCAGATTGAGAGACTCTGTGTTGAGGAAACCTTTACCAGAAGGAGCCAGGACCTGTGGTTTCTTCTTCCTTGTGAGACAAGAGTGCACCATGAGAAAGAGCTGAGAAAGCAGAGGTGTAGGTGCTTAACCTTAACCCCAAAAGGGCTACCTGGGACTCTCTGATGAGTTCCCCGAGCCAGCTAGCTGCCCCACCTCATCTGGTATGGATGGAGGCCCTCGCTAGGAATTCTGGGGGCTGTAAAAAGAGACTTGGCAAACAGTCTTAGCAGGTAAAACAGATGACTGTGAAGCTGAGGCCTTGAGTCAGTGCTGGAACCCATGTAAGAAGCCAGATGCTGTCAGGCACATCTATAGTGCCAGCACTTCCGTGGTGAGATGGGAGGCCAAGACAGGAAGACAGCTGGAAGCTGGAGGACCATGGTGGCATCGTGGTAGAAACAACTTCTGCCTCAACAAAATGAGAAGAGAAAATCATCTACCAAAAATTGGTCTCTGATCTTCATGGAGAGATTTTCTCACCAGGGTTGAGACCAAGGTCGGGGTCATGATGCTTGTTGGGATTTTAGTCTGGGTGTAGGTGCCCCCCTAGTCAGGTTTTATTGTGTCCATTCTTGGTCTCTGAAGATCACTTTCAAGTAAAGTGCTTTGGCTTGGTTTGGTTTTGAGTAGCCCAGGGTAGCTTTGAATTTGCTGTGTACCTCAGACTAGCCTTGAATTCGCCACGTCGCCTGAGCTGACTTATAAACTTTTGACCTGCGTGCTGGAATTTGGCATGTTTCACCACACCTATCTCGCCCTTCTAATCTCCCTCTAATAACCAGGCTATGATAGAAAGTGGTGGTTCAGACCCTCCCACCGAACTCTCGGAGGGAGCGGCCTCTGTGCCCACAAGGTCAAATCTTAAGAGGAAGAATCAAAAGAAAAACTTGAGATTTCAGATGTGGAATGGCTCGGGCAATAACAGACTCCGGCCCAGCCCACCCATCCTCAGACCAAATCAGGTAAAGTCCTGCTTACCACGAGACCACCAACAGGGGCACTAAGGAATACGCCATTGGATAATTTGTACCCTTCACACCTTGGGTTCCATTCCAGCTTCCCGCTGGGCTGGGTGAAGAAGGGGGGCCTTGGAGAGCAGGCAGGAAAGGCTGTTGCTTGCCCCCACACTCCCCACCAGCACCGTCATCCACACAGGTGCCCTTGCGCACATCTGTCACGGGAAGAGGTGTGGCTTTGACTTTCCACAGTTGTTGCTCATCCCGGCATAATCTTGATCCAATGGTTTCCCCTGCATCTCCGTTCCCCATCGTCAGGTGGGACCAGGACTCCCCATCTACCTCTCAGGAGGGTTGGAGAGGATGAGACAGTCGCTCCCCCCCCCCAGGGCTGTCACACCTAGAGTCAACTAAAGCCTTGTCAGGGTGGAGATTTCCAGCCCCCAGCCTAATCCCAGGGCCCTAGTCACTGGGCACACACGAGATGGCAGCTGAGTGGATGCTGTCCCAGTGCCACCCCCAAGAGAAGGCTGCTTTGGAGGGGTGATGTAGGCCCTGCCTGCCGTTGGGACAAGTGCCTGCGAGCAGGGAAGCTTAAACTGTTGCTCCCGGATGGCTGAGTCATCAAAGCCACCCATGAAGGCAGGGTCCCTGAGCAGAAGGTCCCGAACACGCCTGGGACAATGGCGGCACCCCAAGAGCTCCCTGATGAATGAAGGCAGGTCTTGTGCACCGGCATGTGCACACCGTCACACAATACAGACACTCCCGTGCTGCGCACAGAGGGCCTGACCTTACTAGATGCTCTCCTCCCCCCACCTCTGGGACACCTCCCCAACTGCAAAGGTCTGGACAAACCTTGATAATGGAAATAAGGACCGGGGCGGGGCAGATGGGTATTGGCGAGCACATTGCTCTGCACTGGGTGGTTTCGTCCGTCCATGAAGGGCAGCAACTCCCTTTCCAGAGGCGAAACACAAATCTATGAGACAGGTACTTAGGTCATCCCATTTTATAGACAAGAGCATGGAGACCCCAAGGTTTACGTCATTTGTCCATCCCTGTGAGGCAGAGTTAGAAATGGAGGCCAGACTGGCTGGCTGCAGACGATGCACTGGTTCTCATTTAGTTGGCGGGCGAGCTGGTCTGGTGAGAAGAATTGTGGGTGGAGGCTGTAGCAGATATTCTGTGGTCCCTCCGCTTTGGGGGGGCTCATAGTTAAAAAAAAAAAAAAACGGAAAAGCCTTGATATATCGGCAAACAGATCAATAATAACGGCTCCTCCATGACCGCAGGGATAGCCTGTTCACCTGGCTGTCCTTCATAGTGGACCTCTGCCTTTGCAGAACTGGCCACTGTCACCAGGCTTGGTGGCACAACCTGTAATCCTAACACTCAAGAGGTTAAGACAAAACAATCACAAGTTCAAGGCCATCCTGGCCTATGCTGTGAGTTCCAGGTCAGCCTGATCTACAGACCGAGACCTTGCCTCAAACAGAATCAGCAGTGAAACCTGACCGCTACCCCAGCTGTGCCTGTTAAGTAGCCTCAGGTATGTCCCATGATGAGGCAGTGAGCCTCACTCCATCGGTCCCTCCACCCCCTGCAGATGTCATGGCACCCCCAGTACCGCAGCTCCAAGTTCCGACACGTCTATGGCAAGCCCGCCAGCAAAGAGAACTGCTACGACTCGGTGCCCATCACGCGCAGCGTCCACGACAACCACTTCTGTGCCGTGAACCCCCATTTCATCGCTGTGGTCACTGAATGCGCCGGCGGGGGGGCCTTCCTCGTCATCCCCTTGCACCAGGTAAGAACCCTAGTGATCCCAGGGCCCAGACTCATCTCTAGAGCCTGTGGGACCGATGGAAAAGGTGGGGAACCCAGTCTGGGTGTGATTGAAGGCCTGGCCTGCTTTCCAAGTTGTGTGAGCTTGTGTCAGCCAGTTCTATGAGTGTTGGTTTCCTTTTTGGGGAAGAAACTGATAGGTGAACGTTCAGCAGCTGGCCTAGCCCCTTCTAAGACCTTCTCTCGTGCATGCGGAACAGTGTTCTCTCTTGAATGAAATATAATTATCAGCACATTGCTGGACTCGTGGGAGATGGGAACTTGCCCAAGCTACTTCCCCTTTCTGAGAGGCGGGGATGGGAGGCACAGAAACAAGTGTTGGGCTAGAACCTACGTTGCAGAGGGAACCAACAGGCAGAAGGGCAAACACTTACCCGTAGAGCTAGCAGTGGGCCATGAACCATTAATGTCACTCAGTGTTTGAACCAACAGAGTGACAGGTTCAGAGAGATCACCCTAACAACGGGGTCTTTGTGGGACACCAGCACTGAACCTGCCTTTGGCAAACCACCTGAAGAGGCAGGCCTGGGAGAGAGGGGGGCTCCCAGGCTGTGCTTCTACCTCATGGCCGAAGGGGCTGGGGATCCAGACCATGGGAAAGCAAAGCAACCTTCAGACTTAGGTCAGGCAGCTGAGGCGTCACCAAGACTGGCAAGCAAGAGTCTGCTGAAAGGCCAGAAGCAGGCCTGGAGTGCCGAGGACCTGCGCAGTCAAAGCCCCACATGACTTGAGTTCACAGGTTGCTTTTCTCCTCACTGTGCCACAACTTTAGAAACCAGTGACCACAGACAAGTTCAACGAGACCAGCTGTCCCCACCCGTTTGGAGTTTTTGCGTGCTTGCTTCTTCATGACCGGGTCTCCTGTAGGCCCACTCTTTAACTCAGTGTAGCCAAGGTCGGCCTTGACCTCGCCCTCCTAAATTCACCTCCTGAGGGCGAGTTTCAGGTGTGTGCCACATTTAAGCCAGAGGAGGAATCAAAGTGAAAATTTGCTTACTTTGTTTTGGTTATCTATTTATTTATTTAGTGTGCATGCATTCCTCTGTGTGTGTGTGTGTGTGTGTGTGTGTGTGTGTGTGTGTGTGTGTACGTACATGCATGCCACAGCACAAATGTGGAAGCCAAAGGGTAGCTCCCAGGAGTCCGTTTTCACCCTCAGCTTGTTGAGGTGGGGTCTCCATTATTGTCTCTACCACTGTGCAGCTTACTCCAGGTCAGCTGGTGCTCCAGCTTCTAACTAATTCTCCTGTCTCCTCCTCCCATCTCCTAGAATACACAAGAGCACCGCCACAACCAGCTTTTTGTTTTTGTTTGGGTGGGCTTTTGGTTTGTTTGCTTTGTTTTTCAGTTCCTTAGGACAGGGTCTCCCTAAGTAGCCCTGTATCACCTGGTCCTTGCTGTGTAGACCAAGCTGACCTCAGTCACAGAGATCCACCTGCCTGGAAGATCTCCCTCCGGTGCTGGGATCAGAGTTGTGGAGCGTCACACCCAGCATTTTAGGTTTTGTTTTATTTTGTTATTTGGAGACAGGTATTCTTTGTGTAGCCCTGGCTGTCCTGAAACTCACTCTGTAGACCAGGCTGACCTCAAACTCACAGAGATCCACCTGCCTCTGCCTCCCGAGTGCTGGGATTAAAAGTGTGCACCACCACCACCACCACCACCTGGCCACATTAGCTTTTTATGTGGGTTTTGAGAATTGAACTCAGGTTGTCAGACTTACACAGCCTGAAGCATCTGGGCCTTTTTTTTTTTTTTTATCCTGCCTGGATTGTGTTGTTGTACTTTCCCATTGACTTTAATCACAAGACATGGTAACACCAAGAGTCACCCTAAAGGGTCCCCTGACTAGCTGGTCCACAGCCTGTAAGCTGCTTTAATAAACCCCTTTGTTATGTAGTAATTCATTCAATCAGTTTTTTTTTTTTTAAATAGTGCTAGAGATCAGACTTTGTACTTGCTAGTTAAGTGTTCAGCCACAGGGCCACATCCCCTGTGAAGTGCAAATTTCAAATACTTGGAACTGAGTGATAATCAGATGAATCTAAAAACGCCAGGCATTCAGGGAACGGATCCAACCAAGGGGGCACAACACTAATGCTTCCATTAGAGAAGGAGAAGACCGAAGTTAGTGAGGGAGCATCCAACCTTAGGGGTAAACAAATGGAGCGAACCCAAAGAAAGCTGGGGGGTGATAAAAGGCAGAAGTCAGGGCAGGGGAGACGGCCTAGCAGTTAAGAGACCATCGGCAGTTCCAGGGAACTCAAGTTTGATTCTCAGCATCCACTCCTGGCAACTCACAGTGCCTAGAACCAGTCTCCACAGGTAGCTGCACACATTCAAATACACACACACATACACACATGTGCACATGTGCACATGCATTAAAAAAAGCAGAAGTCAAAGAAAGATAACCCAAGAATGCACTAGAAAATATTTTTTAATAGAAAAAGCCCTGGAAGAGAAATTGAACAGCCACTAGAAAGACTGACCGTGAGGGAAACAATCCAGAGGTCCCAGGAGCACAGAGGGAGTCTGGTCCAACAGCAGAGCTGTGAAGGCCAGCAGGACCCTGACGTGAGCAAGCCGAGGGCTATAATCTGAAAGCATGGGTGAAGTGGGCAGACTCCTGGCGTTCCTAATTCAAGTAGGAATCAAAAGCCTGGAGAGTCCTGCAGCCATTAACAAATCGACCAATAAAACACTTCCCTCAAAGAAATAATAGAAAGAAGTAGTAAATTGTGATATAGGAAAAAAAAGATATTTGCTTTGTGTGTGTATGTGTGCGTGTGCACACACGCGTGCTCGAGCATGACACACACAAGTGCACATGGACACCAGAGGTGCTTGATCCCAGGAACTGGAATTGTAGCTGTTAGCTGCCTGACTTGGGTGCTGCAAACCAAACTCTTGGGTTCTCTATGAGAGTAATCTTCACTCTTAACCACTGAGCCATCTCTCAAACACCACCCCTCACCCCATTTTGTGCTGGGATTACAGATGTGAGCCACCACACCCGGCTGAGGGTACTTGCTTACTAAGGAACTCAGTTCGTAGGGTCGAGGATGAGGCTCTGTTGGTAGAGCTCGTGCTAACATGCATGAAGCCGTGAGCTCCATTCCCAGTGCTGCATAAACCCAGCATGACTGTGCACACCTATAATCCCAGCACTCAGAAGTGAGGTTGCCAGGGTTAGAAGTAAGATTGTCCTCAGCTAGGTAAGGCGATTGAAGCTAGCCTGGGCTGCATGACTGCATGAGATCTTCTCCAAAAAAAAAAAGAGAAAGAAAGAAAAAGAAAAAACCGGAAGGAAAAATAAGGGTAAGCAAGCAATTGAGTGTGGGAGCATTGTTCATATGATATACCAAGTGGAAAAACCCCTGTATCAGTAGATAAGTTGCTGTCCAAAGTACTTAACATACATAGCCGCATACAATACAATCTCACATTGAGATTACAAAGTACAGATGCTGTCATCCCATTTCCCTATAAAAACAGTTGTACTATAAGGAACAAGTAATTAAGTGATAAATTTTCAAAGAAAACCAAGTGAGGGAATACCATGAGAACCAAGACACTAGTTCCCTCTTGCAGCAGGGAGTGGCTGTGAACCCCAAAGGTCCCTACACTCTAGTGATGGCTTCTGTCATGACCTGGGAGGGCTGGGTCGTGTTTATCTGTTGACTTATTGCCCAAGTGTTCATGTGACTGAACATTTCAGATCCGTGCACTCTGGGACATGGTTGTTGCATTTTACAGAAACAGATACACCTATGAACAATGCCAGGGTAGGTACCATTACAAAGTCCTGCGCAGCCCTCAGGGTGGGGATGGCTCTGTGATTAAAAGCACTGGCTGCTCTTCCAGAGGACTCGGGTTCGATTCCCAGCACCCACAAGGCAGCTCACAACTGTCTGTAACTCCAGTTCCAGGGATCTGGCACCCTCACACAGACATTCATGCAGGCAAAACACAAATGCACATAAAAATAAATAATTTTTAAAAAGAGGGACTGAGAGAGGAAGAAAATGAGACAAAAAAAAAAAAGTTCTACAAAGCTTTCAAGGAAGCGATTCCTCTAAACTGTTCCGAACTCTTCCAGAAATAGGGAAAGGGGCTACTCCCTCTGGTGTTCTGGGAAGTTCGCATAACCTTAATTCCAAAACCACACAAGGACAGACCAAGAAATGCACAGATCAGCTGCCCTCCAGAAGAGGAATGAAACCTGACGGGCAAAGAAAGATATTCTACCTGCAGAGGGGGTACATGTGACCTGGGAGAGCGGCTCAGTTAAGGGAGCGCTTGCTTGCCTGCTGTTCCTGAATCTCCAGGTTCAATCCCAGCACCCCAGAACGGGACATGGTGGAACATGCCTATAATCCCAGCATTTAGGATATGAGGCTCAGACTTCAAAGGTTGCTGAGCGCATTCAGGCCCAACCTGGGATACATGAATGAAACAGTATTTTTTAAAAACGAAGGAAGGAGGGAGAAAGAAGTTACATCTGCTTCAAGGTGGATTTATTTCAGAATCTAAAGGTGGCTTGCTAGGAAAATCATCGTCTAACAGCTGAAAGGGGGCACATACAATGATCCCCATGGATGCAGAAAGAGGTTGACCAAGACTGCATTTGAGCAGTTTCAGTCCGTGATACATTGTTACTTTGGGAAGGAGGCACATCTCAGGGGAAGCAGGAGCCCGATAGTTTTCTCTGCTCACACATCACCAACAAGCAAGAGGAGACCTTAGCCCCACCATCCCTTTTCTTTCATGAGACAGGATCTCCCAGTGTAGACCACACTAGGCCCAAACTTGCAATCCTCCTGCCTCAATCTCCTGAACACTGGGCGATTCTACTGCTGCCACCCCAGTCTCCTGCCAGGGGCATGCCCCCAGCGACCTCCTATTAGGTCCTACCTCCTCAAGACTCCACCACATCCTAGTCACACCTACCTGGGACTTCATCTTCAGCACAGACCTTCTGAGAGCCACTCTATACCCAAAGTAGCACTAGGAATAAAAGGTAATTGTGAGCCGGATGGTGGTGGCACATGCATTTAATCCCAGCACTCGGGAGGCAGAGGCAGGAGGATCTCTGAGTTCGAGGCCAGCCTG
Organism: Myodes glareolus; assembly: GCF_982192425.1. Classification (NCBI taxonomy): domain Eukaryota; kingdom Metazoa; phylum Chordata; class Mammalia; order Rodentia; family Cricetidae; genus Myodes; species Myodes glareolus. The sequence continues at coordinate 28,778,597 of NC_142041.1, forward strand.
GTCTACAAGAGCTAGTTCCAGGACAGGCTCCAAAGCTACGGAGAAACCCTGTCTCGAAAAATGAAAGAAAAAAAAAAAACGTGGCTTCCCAGTTATTAACCTTTGCCACATTACAGTGACTGAGTGTGTGTGTGTGTGTGTGTGTGTGTGTGTGTGTGTGTGTGTGTTTGTATATGTGTGTGCTTGGAAACAGTTATCGTTCTAACCCTTCACCCCCAAATACTACCCATCAATCATACTCTGTAAGAACAGGAGCATTTTACAGAACTACTTCCTGGAAATTGAATGTGCTATGATGGAATGAGAGCATGCAGTCCACATTCAAATCCCGCTCATTGACCCAACCCTTACACTGATTTCAACCTGATCTAGACTCCCGTTCAGGACCACACATTACATTGAGCTTTCGTGTCTCCTTGTCTTTCAAGGATCTTAAATATTTTGTATTTAAGGAGCGATGGCCGGTGATTTTTGTAGATCATGACTAAATTTAGATTTGTCAGGCTCTTGTCCCATGATTAGACTCACTTGTGTATTTGTGGTAGGAGTTTTATACACTCAGTGTTGTCCCCTTCTGGTTCACGGCATCATGGGTCGGTGATGTACTCTCGTCCACTGTTGGGCGGTTAGCCCTGGTAAATAGTGCCAGCATGACACACACAAAGGATACAGTCATGAGCGTTCTGTCGAAAAGTAATGGCCCTTGATGGCCGCTGAGATGACTCAGAGGGTAAAGGTGATTGATGGCCATCAAGCCTGGCAGCTTGAGTTCAACCCCTGGCCCCAAATGGTGGAAGGAGAGAAATGACTCCTGAAAACGTCTCTCATGTGTCCCCACATGTGCTATGGCGTGTGTCCAGACACGCAAAATGTAAACAGAGTAGGTAGTCAATTGTTTAAAAAAATAGCTAAATATAAAACTCAGAATTAAAAAATAAATTACGTTTGTACATTCCAGAAATAAGAAATGTCACTAAACATTTCGAGTAGAATAAAACTTGCACACCTAGCTGGGCATGGTGGCTCACACCTTGGATCTCAGCACTTGGGAGGCTGAGGCAGAAGGATCTCTGTGAGTTTCAGATCAGTGAGTTCCAGGAGAGCCAGGGCTACATAGTGAAACCCTGTCTCAAACAGACAGACAGACACAAAGTTTGTTTAAATAAACAAGCCAGACTTAGGAGAAAATTACAGAGACTATTGAAGGACTCACAAAAGACGGCATGGATAACTGGAAATGCATACCAGGTTCATGGATAAGCGCTCTGTAACTGAAGATGAGACTTGAACAGATTCACCTGCCTCCTCCTCTCATGCCCAGGGATTACATAAAGGCCTATTCCCCAGGCCCAGTACATTCCCCTTTCCTAAAATACACCCTACAGCATGTTTCTTGCTTAGGACTCTGTGCTGGGGTGGGGGGGGGCTCAGTGACTCCACTCCCACCTGTAATGTTATGAGGGAGGGGGAGGGGCGGGCCTTGTTTACTGCTATGCTGGTTGCTGACTCAGTTTGGCCCTGGCAGATTTTCATTGACTGAGCGAATTACCTAAGCATTGTTCAGGCTGCTAAGCAGCGTGGTTCTCAATGGCCAAAGGAAGGGCCCCCGACAGAGGTGTGGAGTGTTCAGAGAACAATTCCAAATGCAGTCTGACAAGAACTGACTTTGAAAATGAGGAAGCAAAGAGCCCTGGAGAAGCAGACTGGGCTTTGTGAAAAGGGGCCTTGACTGCCAGGGCGACCGTGGAAAATGTGCTCTAGGGAGATGAAGGTTTACAAGGGGGAGAAGAATGAGTCAGAGAGTTGTACGGGTCACTGAGGAAGGAGCTGTCTACAGGTCAGGGGTAGAAGGGCCTAGAAGCTCCTCGTTTGCCACAAGTTTCTCCTGACTCTGGGTACTTTTAAAAGGTTTTGTCCATCAAATGATCTACATTCTTCACTAATTAAGGAATTAATTAGGGCTGGGAGTGTAGCTGGGTAGGAGAATCCACAAGGCCGTGGGTTCAATCCCCAGAGCAGGAAAAAGAAAAGAATTGGTTTACTACTCCAATTCTAATTTGCATTTACTACTGAGGAAAATATCAGCGTGTTCAGGCAGTGCGTAACAGGTTTGTGTGGTGGATGCTGACAACGGTTGGGGGGGCCTGCTTCACCCAGGATGGTCCAGGAAGGCCTTCTTTAGGAGCTGCCCCTAGACAATGGCTTTGATGCTGAAGAACATGTTCAGGCAGAGCCAGAAGCAAGTGCAAAGATCCTGAGTGTGTTGGACTGACTCCCCTCTACCAAGAGTACTGTAGTTCAGTATCACAGCCTCGATGAGGGTGTCCAGATCACCAGAGTGTGTGTGTGTCACCCCACAGACTTCTCCTTGGCCTTCTATTGCATAGACACTCCTCACCACCCCCACTTCCTCCTTCACCCCTGGCCAGTGGTAATCCATTCTCCATTTCATTACTGTTGGCATTTTAAGGCTGGGTAACTAGGACTGGACAGTCCTGCCACCTTTGCATTTGAATTATTTGGCACTGGGGACACACACACACACACACACACACACACGTGCTGCCAGGTCATCAGCAAGCACTCCAGTGTAGCCCTGAACTTGGCTGTTTTCATTCAGGCCAGGTTCTCTGGACATCCACCCGTATGCCCGCCGGCTGGGAGACTATCGGAAAGGAAAGGACACCCCGCGAAGATGTGGAAGGCTTTTCAGAGAAACTTGCCCTCAGCTGTCTTTACGGCAGCTGGTATATGATCTTGTGCTGTTACAGTCCTCGCAGGATGTATTAATGAGATTTAAAAACAAAGCATAGCTTAAAATTTGAAGTTTAAAGCTAAATAAGATATATGACCTGGGTTATTTACTTTTCTTAAAAATTTTTTCTTTTGGAAATGAAATCCTGAGGTGTGTCGTTTAAAAGATGAGGTGAGAACACAGACACAAGACCCCAGGCGGTCTGTCCCTAAGCAAGCAGAGTTTGTTGCCTTTGTTTTGTTTTGTTTGTTTTGGGGGGATGTTGAAACAGGTCCCTATATAGCCTTGGCTGTTCTGGAACTCGATATGTAGATCAGGCTGGCCTGGAACTCACAGAACTTTACGTCTGCCTCCTGAGTGCTGGGATTAAAGGCTTGTGCCACCATGACCAGCTAGCTGTTGCTTTTTTTTGGTTTAGTTTGAGCCCTGGCTAACCTGGAACTCTCTGTGTAGACCACACTGGTCTTGTACTTATGACCTGCCTCTGCCTCTCAAATGCTGGGAGTACTAGAGTCCACCACCATACTTGGCTTCTTTTTCCTTCCTTCCTTCCTTCCTTCCTTTCTTCCTTCCTTCCTTCCTTCTTCCCTCCCTCCCTCCCTCCCTCCCCCACCTCTCTCTTTCTCTCTCTCTCTCGCTCCCCCCTCTCTCTTTCTTTCATTTATTGCTTTCAACATCCTTATTTGAGATGCTTCTCCAAAAAACACACTTTATCTCTGTAGGCGGTTTTGCTTTATGAGTTTTCTTGAAGTTTCATGACTCTTAGCCATTAGGAAAGACAAACTAGATCTTTAAGGGGCTTCTCTATCTTCTCATGTACCCTCAATTTTCCACGTGTGTATTGTCTCAGGTGCTTGTTTTGATGAGGTATTTAACTGTTCACTCACTAAAAGCTATCTAGTAGGAATTCGGGATGAAGCTGATGGAGAATTCTTCCCTATCATGCATGAGGCATTGGGCCCAAACCCTAGCCTCTCTCTCTCTCTCTCTCTCTCTCTCTCTCTCTCTCTCTCTCTCTCTCTCTCTCACACACACACACACACACACACACACACACACACACAAAGAGTCTAGAAATATTGCCCACATCTGTAATCCCAGCACTTGGGAATCTGAAGCAGAAAGATCAACCTGGGTTACATAAAGAGACCCCGTCCCACAAGAAAACCAAGCAAGCCACCTGTTGATTCCAATTCAGGATGGTTCTGAGTGTAGCTGCCTCTCTGTAATCAGCTCTCTGGGTGAATGCCCAAGACAACTGCTGGATCATAAGCTAGCTGTGAATTTAATGTTCTCAGACACTGCGGGGTAGTTGTGGCAGCTCACAGCTGTAAATCTAGTACTTCCGTGATGGAGGCAGGAGGATTGCTGAGAGTTTAAGGCCAGTCTGGACCCCATAGCAAGAGCTTAGCTTAAAAGCAAACTAAGCTTCTCACAACTCTCTCTTTCTGGTAGGTGGGTGGGTCGCTATTGAGACAAGGGCTAGCACTGTAGCTCAGCCTAGCCCAGAACTCACCAAGTGTCCCATGTGACCTTGAAGTGGAGGCAGTCTTCCTGCCTCAATGAGTGCCTGAGTTACAACTGTGAGCCACCATGACCAGCTACAGTCATTTCCCCGGTACGCTGTCGCATGAAGGCCACTTACATTGTAAACACACCTTTGCTGGGCATCTGAAATACAAATTTAACTGGACATCCTGCTTTTTCTCTTTTCTCTTTAGAACAGGGCCTCCCTACATAGCCCAGGCTTGCCTCAAGCGTATGGTCTTCCTTGCCTTGGCCTCCCAAAGACAGATTACAGGTGTGGGCTACCACACCTGGCCACATCTAGGTTTTCTGAGCTGGCATTAAAGATAGAGAAAGAGACAGGAACCCACCTGTGCCCCATCCCCTAGAACTCAGCAGCACCCCTTTGTATCATAGTGGGTGCAGGGGTATTTGTTCAGGCTGGGGCCTCACCCACACTGCTTGGAGGAAGTATTGCCCCTCGTCCAGATCAGCTGCCAGCGCCCTGTGCGCCATAGATGAGAAGCCTGGAACTGGGTGTGGCTAGAAAGCCGCCTATTCTCTTAAGCCCCTGCGGCTGCAGTGCTTTGGCTGTTTATGCCCAGGTTCCTCACTGGCTACCAGAGGCTGCAGCCAGGTCAGGCCCAGAGTCTGGGTAAAAAGTAGCATAGCCCCAGTGCCCTACCGAAAGTGCAGGGGAGAGCCTGACTTAGGAACTGTCTGACATTGCCACAGCTTCCTGTCCTAGGTGTTACCAGAGTGCCAGGCTGTCCTAAGCAGAGATTCAAGGCTCATAAAGGGTGCCACCTCAGGCAAGGTGCCTCTCCCCTGTGCACTGTGCAATGAGCCTCTGGAGGGAGGCCAGAGGGTGAGTTTCACAACCTACCCTGCAGCCTTGGCAACCAAAGCCTACTGGGGTACAAAGGGGAATGACAAAGGTGTGGGCAGAAACTGCCTGGAGCTTCCAGACAGGAATAGGATGTGCTTCTAGGTCTGGGCCTGTACCAGGGCCTCCCAGGGCACTAGGGATGTGGACTTTGGGTGGGGTATGGAGGGAGAAAGGAGAAAGGAGGTAAGTCCTGGGCCATTGCTGCCCAGGGACCGGATCAACGCGGCCCAGGGCCTGAGGGACCAGATGGTTCTCATGACTGTGCTGGACTAGAGGAGATAGGACAGTTCACTGGGTTCTCGGAGGCAGACTGGCCCATATTAAGCCACCATAGGTAGTGGTGTGTCTGTTCCTGAGCACATGTATGTGTGCGTGTCTGTCTGTGTCCATGTACATATGTGTGTGTTTATCTGTGTGCATGTGACTGTCTTTTTATCTGTATATTATATATTCATGCACATGTCTGTCTCTGTGTCTTTTGTGTGCATGTATGCAAGTATATGCATGTGTATATGCATGTGTGTGCACATATATCTGCATATATGCACATATGTGGTTGTATGTGCGTGCACATGTATGTGTGCTGTGTGTATTGGTATGTGGATGTGTTGGGGGGGGTGTGCATGTATACACATTTGTGTGCATGCTTAACTCTACCCCCACCTCTGGAACAATTTGTTCTCACACTAAGTATATCCTGGGGCCCTGGAACATACCAAGCAACAATTAAAGTTGGGTGTGTTTTGGGTGTAGCCCAGTGGTAGCAAAGGCTGCCTAGCATGTATGACACCCCGGTTCCTCCCCTTCACCCTACAGAGCTTTAGTTGGATAGTTGTGATGAACTCGGATGAAGCGAAACAGGCTGGTTTGTGAAACGTTCCATCCCAGACAAGTTCTCCGTCCATATCTGTAGATTTCCTCCCTCACCCCCACTGCAAGGAAAACTTTTTCCTGCCCCTGTTCTGTAGAGAAAGAAACCATGGGCCTGAGCAGGGCTCAGAGGCCCAGCTTGAACATTAACGAGTGGTAGGGTTGAGGTGGGGGTTCAACCCCAGGAAGCAGGAATCAGATAAACTATACACCTAATACTGCATGACTTCCTCTGCCTCTTCTCCCACCCCTGCCTCCCTATCTCCACCTTGCACCTGGAGGGACATTTGAAGCTGTTAGCTTACTGTTGTAGCCATGTGCCATGGCCCTGGGCAGCCCTTCCCATCCCAGGAACTGGGCCTTACCCCCACCCCTTCATTCTGCCTTGTAGGGATTGCAACTTCCTGCCCTCTCCACCTGCCTCAGGACAGCCCCCTGGTGGCTTGTAGGCCTCTACAGGCTTGGTAGCCAGCTCCTGTGGCCAGCCAGGCTTCTCTGGTTTGAGAGTCACCCCTGACTTAAAGCTTGTGTCCCAGTAAACCAGAGGCCTGTCCCTGGCTGAGTGCTGATCTAATTTACAAAAAGGTAGAAATGGCTTCCTGATTATAAATGTCCCTCCCTGGCAGGCTTTTAGCAGCCCAGACTAATGTCACCAATGCCTGGGTCTTGAGTGACCAGCCCCTGAGGGCTGAGGAGAATGGACTGTCGGCACTTCTGCTTTGGGGGTCCCAGAGGAGCTCAGCTCCCATGGTCAGCCTAGCCCTGATGCCGCAGGCTCTGAAGGAGGTGAGGGTGTAGTGTCAGCGGGCTCTTGGCAGCTTGCCTAGGGTTAGCCCAAGACCTGTCTGACAATTAGCCTTTCCTGAGAAACCTGCAGGGCAGAAATGAAGGCATGGCTCTGGGCCAGAGAACAGAGATAAAGGCCCAGAGCAATCAGGCCTATAGCAAAAGATTCTGTACTGTCATACCCTTTGACCCAGGAAATGGTACAAGAAGAGGAAAAGAATGTAGGAAGGAGGGTCAGAACACAATTCAGAGAAGACTAGATAGAACTCAGAGCACAGGAAGTCCACTAGAGATTCACTTCAGTTTGTTGGGCAGAAGCCTAGACTCTAGCCTAGCTCTGGTCCTCTAGTCCTAATGAGTCTGGGAGTGTCCCTCCTCTAGTCTGTGCTTGATTGTGCTGTGATCCATTAGTGATGCCTGCCACAGGTCAGCGTTAGAAAGCCTAGTCCATGAGCCCACCATTCCTACTCTCTGAAAATGCTTTGAACTTGTAGGACAAATTTTTGACTAATCCTAGAAAGACCATCTTTTCAGAAATATTATAGTTCTGTTGGTATTGTTTAAGACAAGTTCTCATTTCACAGGCCTGCCTGATCTGGGTCTTGCTATGTAGACCAGACTATGTTCAGCCTAGGGACAGTCCTGCCTCTACCTCCCAACTGCTGGCATTACAGAAATAAATGCTATTTGTTTTAATTGCCAAAAATATGGAAAAAAAATGAAAATTTGTTTTAAAAATAAAGATTATGTGGTCATATAACCCCAGCATTTAGAAATCAGAGTTGAGAATAAAAAGTACAAAATTAAGCCAGGCAATGGTGGCACACACCTTTTAATCCCAGCATTCAGGAGGCAGAGGCAAGTGGGTCTCTGTGAGTTCGAGGCCAGCCTGGTCTACAGAATGAGTTCAAGGATAGCCAGAGCTGTTACACAGAGAAACCCTATCTTGAAAAGCCAAAATAGAATGAAATAAAAATGCAAAACCATCCTTGTCTACATAACAGGTTGAAAGCCAGTCCTGAGCTTCAAAAGATCCTATTCAAAAAAAAAAAAAAAGGAAATCAATGTTGTAAAAAGAAATCTGTATGTGTCTCACCATGTGCAAGTGCGTTTCCTTCTGTTTGCTTTTTTATTTTTCTTTCTTTGCTTTGAGATACAGACTGTCACAGGTGTAGCTACTCTGGCTGAGCATTTACCTCAACTCTTCCCCTCCCTCCCTGTTGGGCTGTCTCATCTAACCCTTTGCAGACCTACAAGGAAGAGATGGTTACAGCACAAGCCTGAGGAAGAGACTTGCGGAGTAGACGCGGGTACATGACTTGGTTGGCTTTTCATTTTTAAAACCTTACCCTGAAAGCCAGTTGTAGTGGTGCACACCTAAAATGCCTTGTAATCCTATCTCATGAAAAGTGGAGGTAGGAGAATCAGGAGTTCAAGGCCAGCCTGATCAACACAGCCTACACGTGAGGGGGGCTGGGGCACTCTGAAGACAGTGCATGGAATGACCTGGAGGCTGGGCAAAGCTGGTAGCTAAGACCGGTCCTCTTCCTGGAAGCCGAGACACATGATCTGTCTCTCCTGTACAGGAGGCTCCTACTTCCGATGACAGAGGCAGAGTCGTTTGACAGAGAGGGGCAGCCTTTTGCCCCGCTTCTCACACATAAGTACAAATGATGTAGCTCACATTTGTTGAGTGTGTGTATGCACACTTCTTTATTCCTTGGTGGTGGAGAGGATTGAGCCCAGGGTCCTCAGCATGCTAGAAAGGGACTCTGAGTTATAGACCCTACCCTGCTTTTCACTGTAGAATTTGGAGACCCACAAAGTTTCCCAGGCTGGCCTTGAACTTGTCACCTTCCTGCTTCAGCTTCATAAGTAGCCTGTACTGTCAGGCTTGACTGAATATTTGTTTTGTCTGAACCATTTGAGAGTAAGTTATATGTATAATACCAATTTCCTTAGCATATTTCTTAAATAAAGCCAATAAGATTAATATTGCAATATTTCATATGAGACATTGTTTTTCATATGTGTCAAATAGCGTCCCTAATGTCTAGAGAGTCGGGGGAGTGGGGAGAGAGAGGCACTGTGGCATATGCCTGTAATCCCAACACTCTAGAAACTGTGACAAGAGGATTGCCGTGAGTTCAAGGCCAGCCTGGTCTACAAAGAGTTCCAGGTTAGCTTCAGCTATAGAATGAGACTGTCTCAAAAGAAAAGAATCAAAACAATAAAATAATAATTAGACCTAAATAATCAAAAAGAGCTTAGCATGGTAGAGCAGGCCTGGTCATGCTCACCTATAGTCTCAGCCCTCAGAGGGTAGAGGTCAGGAGGTCGAGAGATCAAGGTCATCCTTCCTGGCTACACTAGGAGCCTGAAACAAAAACAAAGTCTCCTAAACAACATGAACTGGGGGCAGGAGAGACAGCTCGGGGCTTAAGAGCACGGACTGTTCTTCCAGAGGACCTGGGTGATACCCAGGATCCACATGGAGGCTCACAGTCATCTAAACTCCAGGCCTAAATGATTCAGTGCCCTTTTCTGGTCTCCCTGGGTACATGGTGCACAGACAGACATGCAGGCAAAACATCCATACACATAAAATAAATGAAAATTTAAAATAATAATAAGAAAGACAGAAAGCAAAGGGAAAGGGAGGGAGGGAGGGAGGGAGCCACCCCCACCCTTGGCACTGGCCTCTCCAAATGCAGTAGTTGGGATTCTGTGTACCAGGTACGGGGCGGGGCTAAGCTGCTCACACGGTGACCTGCGTCTGAGCATCATCCAACTGGGATCCCTAGGTAGCGCATGTACATGGAATGGAAGTGACCATCTCACTGGCTTGCCAGGCTTTCGATTTCTGGGCCCGAAAGACCCTTCTGCCTCAGCCTCCTCATTTGCTGGGAAACTAGGCACATGCCTCCAGCGCCTAACTAATAACTGGCTTTATGTTTATTTGAGTCCAAACTGACCTCGACTCTTCTTGATTTGTCTGCCCAGCCTCCCCCGTGCTGGAGTCACGGGGGTGTGCCCCCTCACCTGTTGATAGGTAGCTTTTGTGCCCGTTTCTCTCGCTTAGGATACTGCTCTCAAGGTGCCTTTACAGCATCCCTTTTTCTGGCTGAATAATATCCCACCACATAACTGTGCTGCACACTGTGCGTTCCGCATGTCACGCAGTGGGCGCCTGGGCTCCCTCCAGTTTCTGGTTGCCATAGCGCTGCTGTGGATGCCGCGGATGAATGAGTCTCGAGTGTTTCCATGTTTTCGTTTCTCTTGGGGATACGTCTAGGAACAGATCTGCCGGATCACGTGGTACCTCTTAGCATTTAACTCCTGGGGAACTGCCAGGCCATTTTCAGAAAGGGCTCTGTATACCACATTAGTTCCTGGAGCTGAGCACCTGCTGGGCACTGGGCCAGACTGCTGTGAAACACTCATTATATCCTCCTCTGTACCAAGGAGGACGGGAAGGTTCAGAGAAGTGAAGTGATCCCCCTAGAGTCAGACAGGGTGTGTGGGAAGGTGTGCTGCCTTGGAGCTGCCCCTTACACGGCCTGCTTATTCGGTGAGGACCAACTGACTGAGGAACCAACGTCATCCCGCTGGCCTCCTCTCCCATGCCTGTGACACTGTTTTGCAGACAGGAAAGTTGGACCCTCACCACCCCAAGGTCTGCGGGCACAGAGGGAACGTCTTGGACATCAAGTGGAATCCTTTCAATGACTTTGAGATCGCCTCCTGTTCTGAAGATGCCACGGTGAGTGAGTGCCAGGACAGTGCTTCCAGGGGGTGGGGGTGGGGGGGATGCTGGCAGGAAGCAAGCAACTGGAAGGTTCCCAAGCCATCTGTGTCCAGGGCCCGGCTTTATCTCACTAATGGCTTCACAGGGAGGAAGTGAGAGGTGGAGGAGGTGTCATGGGTGTGTAGAGCTTGAGCCCATGATGCCTCTCAACAGGTCTCAGTTTCCCTCCCATAAAATGGGTGTACTACTTCTGCCCATCACAGGAAGACCTGGTGAGACTCATTCTCTGTGACATGCTGTGAGGGGACCAGGAAATAGAAGCTCATTTCATGTCACAGTGGATGAATGAAGGACAAGGGAGGGGTTTATATGAACATGGTCCCAAAACACCCCAAGAGGCCAAGCCCGCCAACTTTCTGTGTTACTGAGGGTGATCTCAAACTCCTAGATGCAAGCGATCCTCCCGCCCCAGCCTCCTGGAAAGTTGGGCACATAGCCCTCTTTGCTCCACCCATGCAGGAGCGCATGCCTCATCCCCACAATGCTTGCGTTTGTTCTCCCTGGCACCTGCTTCAAAAATACTGTGATGGGGACCTCAAAGGCCCAGTCGTGAACAAATAATTAAAATGTCGGTAGTCCCGAGACCCAGCTCATTGGGTAGAGGGCTTCCCATCAAGACTGACAGCTTGAGTTTGATCACCTCGGGCCCATGTGGAAGGAGAGAACTGACTCCCACAAGTTGTCCCCAGACCTCTATATAGACACAGGGGCAAGTATGTGCACTCAATAAATAAATAAAATGTAATCAGATACAGATAAAAAGCCACGGTCAGCATTTCTTGTGATCCCACTGTATTCTGATCACATCACACTGACCCCTTCACTCGGTCTTCCCAGCGCCCCATTTCTCCCATGGAAAAGTCGAGGACTAGAAAGGAGTAGCAACTTGCCCCAGGTTACACAGCCCAGGCAGCGGAGCTGGCTTCAAACTGAGGCCAATTCCCTGCCCCCTATTGTGCCACTTCTCTCGAGAGACATGGCCACATATAGCAGAAGTGAAGAACTACTAGAAATGTCAGTGATACAGGATGCGAAAATAGTCCCTGGTTTAACTCAGCACTGCCTGGCGGCTTAGACCAAAAGGGAAAGAGAAATCATTACGGAAAGAAGCAGACTAGGAGGCAGGAGAGAAAGGCAGACAACTGAGGGCTCGCTGTGGTGGTACGACAGCCCTAGCTCTTCAATTGCTGAGGCAGGAAGATCTCAAGTTCAAGGCCAGCCCCAGTTGTAAAGCAAGACTGGTTCAAAGCAGAAAGTTCCATGTAGGAGATCGCTAAGAGACCTAAGAATAAAGGACGGCTGAACCTGCCTCATGACTCCCGTCCTTTCAGGCCTGTTCTGAAGATCCCCTGAAGGATATTTGGGGGCAGCCGAAACTGGCGTGTTTTGTTGCTGTTGTTTAATTTGGGGGGTGTTTGTTGAGATGGAATTTCACAACGTAACCTAGACTGACCTCCAACTTATGATCCTCCCACTGTAGACCCCCCCAGTGCTAGGATCACAAGTGTTTACCACCACACCCTGCCAGATCTTCCTAGAAGGCTCTGGCCTGCTGCTGTCCCTTCTGGATTCTGGGGGGTGCTGGGGAGCAGACAGAATGACGGGGCTTAGGGTGGCAACAGACCCAGTCCCTGTCAATGCATCCCTGCTCCTCCTCCCCAGATAGGGTAGATGCCACCTCCTTCAGGACACACATCCCCCTCTGTAAATAAGCCCAGAACCTGTCTCCCTACAGCCCCACCCCAGGCTCAGCTCTGTGTGTCCTGCAGATGGAGCAGGTAGACTGCATGGCCTGTTATCAAAAGCAAAACCAGGAAATCCATGTCCCTGAGTTGCAATCAAAGCCTCCTGGGAAAGCTGCCTATCTTTGGGATATGATCTGAACACTGACTTGGAGCCTGAGACCCCAACAGAATGAAAGGAGCATTCATGCAACATTTCCGGGGTGCTATGGCCCCCTGCTGCTCTCCCTGGGGTTCTTCCCATGATGGAGACCTTCCCTTTACTGCGGCAGTCCCTACTCACCTCGGGTCGTGGGAATGGTTAAAGTCCCTGGGGCAGGTTTACGAATGAAGCCTCCCCCATCAAGATCATCCCTACTTGGAGGACCCTGAGGACCCTGAGGAGACTCCAGTTTCCTCTCCATTGGGCGATGGTGGCAAGAGAGAGCAACAGCGGGGTCCTTCTGCCAGGCACTACCTGCTCCACAGCTGAGGACAGCAACATCCCCAAGATGTCCCCCGGCTCACACTCCTGCCCTTGTCTCCCCTCCAGATTAAGATCTGGAATATCCCCAAGCAGCTGTTGGCAAGGAACCTCACGAACTACAGGAAGGAGCTGGTGGGTCACGCACGCAGGGTGGGGCTGGTGGAGTGGCACCCCACGGCTGCCAACATCCTCTTCAGTGCTGGCTATGACTACAAGGTGAGTCTGGGTCTCACCACAGTCTGGCGCTTGTCTCAACTTCCCTGACAGCCATGTAGACTAGAAAGACTCAAGCAAGGTGCTGGCAGCCTGTTGCTTCCACATGCCTGGGGAAGCACCCTTCCACACCTCTCTGTCATTCTTGCCTCTGCCTTCTCAGCCTCGTCCTGGTATGTCCTTGCCTCCCTTCCCTTACTGTTAGATTGAGATCCCTCCTCCATTTGCTGTGGCCTCATGTTAACTAATTACATCTGTTGAAACCTTGTTGCCAAATAAATCCCTTTTGAGGTTCTAGGTAGACAGGATGAGGACGCAATTCAATCCACTGTAGCTTGCCTCAGGGGGCTAGCCTGAGCCCACCTGACACTTTCCCATCCCTACCTAGTACCCTGAAGCCATGAAGACCAAAACAATCTCCAGCCCTGGAGACTAGGGACCTGATGCAACTCATCTCTGACTTGTATGAGAATGTCCCGTGATTCTCGTTGGGTCTTAGTTTCTTGAACCCCAGACTGCAGACAGAGTGGGTTGGTGTGACCTTTGCTATGGTTTTTCAACTCTTCCTCTGCTGACTGTATGGGGGTTTGCAGAGACACCTCAGGAACTTCTCAGATCCAGAAGAGACAGAAACTGTTGGAAGGTTCTGGTCAGAAATGCTTGTGTATCTGTTGATGTGAACGGTGTGTGCGGCTATGTCTCTGGGAATGCTACTCCCAGCATAATGTTTTCTGGCTCAGAGGTGGGTGGTGGTTTCCTTCTACTACAAGACCACCTGACTCCCAGCATCCCCTGCTGTGCATACAGCCACAGCTATACCCCTCGCGTTCAGTGGCCTGGCTGCCAGCTGCCTCTTCCCTCCTGGGAATACCGTGTTTCTCACCAATGCCTGCTGCTGTGTGACTGTGGGGGCTGGGTGGAGTGGCTACTGTGCTCAGTGCCAGCACTCTGCCAAGCAGGTGATGGTGTGGAACCTGGACACAAAGGAGTCTGTAGTTGCAAGCCCCGTGAAGACAATCAGCTGTCACCAAGATGTGATCCTCTCCATGTCCTTCAACACCAACGGCAGCCTGCTGGCCACCACCTGTAAGGACCGCAAGATTCGCGTTGTCGACCCCCGACTAGGGATTGTCCTCCAGGTTGGTGCTGGCCAGGGTTCAGGGGTACTTTTAAGGATGGGGTGACAGCGTTGTCAGCAGCAGGGCTCAGCCTCTGGAGGCAGCATCCTTAGGTGGCCTCAGCATCGTGTGGGTGGAGGGGATGCTGAGATTTGCCATAGTCGCTCTATGGATGAGAAAAGTAAGGCCAGAGAAAGGAAATGACTATGTATACAGGTGAGCTGTGAACCATTCTGACCTCAGAGCTAGCCACGGTGCCTCAGTTCTGTCCCTGGCAGGGAACAGCAGCCAGCAGCCACCTTAGGCCAGCACCTTTTGCTTTCTGAGCAGCCTCTGTTTACTCGGAAGCTGCAATGGACCATTCGTCCTTCCTCACTGGAGCTAAATAGGACAATGTCCACTGTGTCCCTCTGCCTCACCCAGGGCTCTCTATGCTCCTGGAGTCGAGGATGGAGTGGAGCAGGGTTTGGTGGCACGTGTTGTAATCCTGAGACAGGAGGAGTGATGGTTCAAAGCCAGCCTGGGCAACATCTTGAGGCCCTGTCTCAAAAAAAAGAGTGGGGAGGGCCAAGGTTTGCCTGACTCTGCTCAGAGGCAGCTCTCAATAGAATGGGGAGATTTCACTTGAAGGAAAGGAGCCAGGACACCTTCCTAGAAGAGGTGTACCAAGTGACTCCACGGGTGACAAAAGGGACAACCAGGGTTGCATCAGGAGCCAAGCAGGGAGCCAGGAACCCCACCTACAGCTGCTGCTAGTCCCCTTCCCACAGCTCTTCAACAGTGACCACACTTATCCCTCCAGGAAGCCAGCTACAAGGGGCACCGGGCCAACAAAGTGCTGTTCCTGGGGAACCTCAAGAAGCTGCTATCCACGGGTACATCCAGATGGAACAACCGGCAGATGGCCCTGTGGGACCAGGTGAGTCTCCACCCATCCTCACCTCCACCCTGCAGCCCCGCACAGCCTCCCTTCACCCATCTGGGTACTTTCTCATTTAGCCTGGTGCTCACAGTCAGCAGCGGACAGTGGGACTGGGGGCTGGGAATAAGTACCAGGGATAGGATAGTAGTCCATCAGGCCAGCTAGCCTTGGGCCTCTCATCATTCAGGAGAGAGGTGGGGTCCCAAGAGAGGATCTGGGGAGGGAGTAGAGTAAGGCAGGGTACAGCTGGAGAGAGGTGAGTGTAATTGTGACCCCCTGCGGGTGGAAGGTGAGCAGTGCTATTCTGTTAGGTGTTCCGAAGACTGCTGACAAGATGCAGGGCCTCCCACCTGCTAGACAAAGCAAGGTCTCCTTCATTTGTTAAAATAAGCTGGAAACCAAACTAAGCTTGGAGATGAAGGGAGGAGGACCCAGAGTTTGAGGTCATCTTTTGCTGCACGTTGAAGTCCAAGTATGGTGTGTGAAAGCTTATTTCCTGGAGAGGCTTAGGTATAGGGACAGTGTGCTAAAAGCCAGCCTCAAAGCCATCCCCAAGTTTTCTATTTTAAAAGAGACTTGTAGATGTGGCTCAGTGGTAGAGTGTTTTTCTAGAATCATGAAGCCCTGGGTTTGATTTTCATTGCTGGGTGGGGGGTGGGAAGCCAGGTATAGTAAGTAATTTTTATAATCCCAGGCAGAATTGCTCGAGTTCAGGGCTAGCACGGCTAGCCTGGGCTACAGAGTGAAGCCCTGTCTCAAAAAAAAAAAAAAATATATATATATATATATTTAAAAGACTTGTTAAAGCCAGGTGCCATTAATCTCAGCACTTGGGAGACAGAGGCCGGCAGATCTCTGTGAGTCTGAGGCCAACCTGGTCAACCGAGCATATTCCAGGACAGCCAGGGCTACACAAAGAAACCCTGTCTACAAAACAAAACAAGAAGACTTTTGTTAAAGCAAAATGCTGACAAAGACAGAAAGATGGCTCAGGGGCCAAGAACACTCATTGCAGAGGACCAGGACTGGGTTCCTAGCACCCGTGTGGAGCTCACCACTGTAACTCCAGTTTCAGAGAGTTTGACATCTCCCCCTTGCCTCTCAGGCACGGCACATGGTACCCAGACATATATGCAGGCAACACACCATATACATACATAAAATAACATAGATAAATCTTTTTATAAAAGGCTGACAAATTGGGGTGGGGCAGTACTGCCTTTGAAATATCATTTCCACCAGAGAATAACTCACAGACTGGGTCTTGAGAACCAGGACCTCTTTACAAAACATGTGTATAACATGTGTGTAATACAGAAAAACAAACTTTCTGTCTCATACACCAACACGCACTCTCATGGACACATTCAGAGCCAAGGGCAGCAGATCAAATCTCAGCTCCCCTGGAGATTTCAGGAATGATGCTCATGTCTCGATGGTCTCCCTTCCCTTGCAGGACAACCTTTCTGTGCCCCTCACAGAGGAGGACCTGGATGGTTCCTCGGGTGTACTCTTTCCCTTCTATGACTCAGACACCAGCATGCTGTACATTGTGGGGAAGGTCAGTCTGGCACGGGAGGGAGGCAGAAACAGCCTGAGCTTAGCTGTGTGTATGCTCAGAAGACCTTGGAGGTGCAGGGTGGAGACAGGCACTAGTGGCTAGCCTCTTCCCTAAGCGACTACCTGCTCCTCCCTTCCTAGCTCCTCAGCCTGGGCTTTGGTGTGACCCCCCCCCCATCCATCCTAGCTTGTTCCTCCCCAATTCCTGGTCCAGGTGGTAGTTCTCAACAGGGGAATCTTTAGATTTGAAGCGGAATAGATCTTCGTGGGTGAGGAGTGTCCAGTATCTAGAGCCTCTGTTCCCTGCTCAATATGCCAGTAATGGTACCTACCTCCAAGTGACTCTGTCAATGAGAAATGTCCCCAATGCTAAGAGCCACAGGATGGTCTCTGACATCCTGACTTCCTCAGTGGTTGTCACGTGGGAATGTTCCCAGGGCTTCTGCACTAGAGGAACATGGGTGGGCTGGGGTTGTTGGTTGTTGCTTATTAGCCTTAAGTTCCCTGGTGTCCCTGTATGGGATGGGTTCATCAGCTGTCCACTCTGAAAGTCAGGGGGGCCAGTGAAACACTGATGGCCCTGCTCTGACCCTCTCGGTTCCCCTCCCCAGGGAGATGGAAACATACGATACTATGAGGTGAGCGCTGAGAAGCCTTACCTGAGCTACCTGACTGAGTTTCGCTCCTACAACCCACAGAAGGGGATCGGTGAGTGGAACTCCCAAGCCATGTATGGCCAGGGCGCCAGGGCTGGGTCTTGGTACGGGAAGACATCAGACAGGAAGGGGATAGCCAAGGGATACTAACGTGTGGGCTGTATCCATCTGTTTCTTGATGCCGATATCAGCACCCCAGACTGGATGAGTTAGGATGAGCAAGGCACGGTGAGGCTCTTGGCTCTGGAAGTCCAAGGGGCTGCGTCTGGTGGTTCCTCCTGTGTCAACAGGTTCCTAAGACAGTGCAAGGCATTTGGCAGATGGAGGCAAAGGGATCAGGAATTCAAGATCATCCTCATCTGTATAACAAGTTTGAGGTTGTGGCAGGTTTATATGGGACCTTGTGTCAAGTAAACAAAAGGAAGAAAAGAAAGAAAAAATATAAAGAACTGAAGTGGCCATGTTAGGAGCATTTAAGGAGGCCAGGTACAGAGAGAGACACAGGTCTGTAATCCTAGGCCTGAGTATTAGGCGCTTAATGGCCAGCCTGGACTGTGTAACAGCAAGACCCTGCCTCAAAAGCCAAAAAGACAAATGAGGCTTGGTGTTGTGGCACACACCTGTAATCTGAGCCCTCAAGAGATGAAAGCAGGGGCTGGAGAGATGGCTCAGTGGTTAAGAGCATTGCCTACTCTTCCAAAGGTCCCGAGTTCAATTCCCAGCAACCACATGGTGGCTCACAACTACTATCTGTAATGGGGTCTGGTACCCTCTTCTGGCCTGCAGGCAGACATGCAGGCAGAGTACTGAGAATACTATATGCATAATAAATAAATAAATAAATAAATAAATAAATAAATAAATATCTTTAAAAAAAAAAAGAGATGAAAGCAGGAGGGTCAGGAGTTCAAGACCATTCTCTGCCACATAATAGCAAGTTTGGTTCCATGAGATCCTGTCTCAAAAATAAATAAATAAACTAAAATACAAAATAAGCATTTAGGTTCTGGGTCATGCAGATGGAAGGGGGGAACCTTTGGGCAGAGTAAACCATCTTCAGGATCCAGATAAAAGAATTCAACCTTGGGGCTGGAGAGATGACACGGTGATTAAGAGCACTGGCTGCTCTTCCAGAGGACTGGGATTCAATTCCCAGCACCCACATGGCAGCTCACAACTGTCTGTAACTCCAGTTCCAAGGGATCTGGTACCCTCACACAGACATCCATGCAGGCAAAATACCAATGCATATAAAATTAAAATAAATTGAAAAAAAATTAAACCTTGAAGGTAGAGGCGGTACCTGGTTATGGAATCCTTCAGCTGTTTCCCAGCTCAGGGCAAGCCCGCATAGGTGATGTTCAGGGGCTTGGCTGAGGGGAGATGACAGGGGAGGGCAGTCTCTGATCACAGGTGCGCAGTCTGCCTTTGCCTTACCCACTGGGTCTCAGCTCTAACCCAGCCAGGATTTCTCATCTCTTCTTGGCCATCTGGCCACAGGTATCATGCCAAAGAGAGGTCTCGATGTGTCTTCCTGTGAGATCTTCCGCTTCTACAAGCTGATCACAACCAAAAGCCTCATTGAGCCCGTGTCCATGATTGTACCCCGGAGGGTAAGTGTGGTGGGACTGCCAGCGGAGGTGTGGGGGATACCAGACCCCAGATGTCAGAATCCCAGATCCCAGGCCCATGCTGGGGGATCATGGCTGAGGGTGGCTCCTGCAAGGCAAGGCCCTTCTCGCGGTCAGTACAAACAGTCCTAGATCCTGAAACACTGGATCTTGTCCTGCTTCTGCCCCTAAGCTTCTGTACCCATGAAGGGAGTGCCCTTGTTTTCTGTCTACCGGGCCCCTCATTTAGCAGGGGTGAGGAGAGCCAGACTCCAAGGCTCAGCCCTGCCCTCACTGTTCCCACTTCTCCTGCAGTCAGAATCCTACCAAGAGGACATCTACCCACCCACGGCAGCGGCTCAGCCCTCCCTGACAGCCCACGAGTGGCTCAGCGGAATAAACAGAGGTGAGGGAGGAGGTGTGGGGGGGGGTAACAGGCCACTACCTAGAAAAATGGGAGTCCCAAAGGTCCCAAGCAGCTGAGGGGAGAGGCCCTTGTCAACCAGCTCCCAGTAATTGTTTAAATAAAATGCCAGGTAAACAGACTTCACCTACCTTGTTCCTAAACTCTTCCTGGTTAGAGATGTCTGTCACTCCACAGAAAAGCTGCCACTGTGACTATACAGAGTATCTGGGTGGCTCATCCACATTCCTCCCCACCCTCACTATTTCCTCCATGGTTATTTTATGGCCCAAGATTCTCTAGGCAACAGACAGCTGTCTGACCCTCCTCTGCCCCGCTCCTGCGCAGGCTCCCTCCACACCTCCATAGCACCCCCGCATCACTTTCTGTATCCCCAGAGCATGGGCTGCCTCCTGCCCCAGCGTCACTTACCAGTTAAGTATAACCCTCAAACAGCCCCTGCTCACACAACACACACCCATCTGCCCTCTGTGTCTGCCAGACTTTCCTGAAGATGTCAGAGAAATGACTGCGCTTCATAGGTGGCAGAGGACCCCGTGTCTGGGTCTCTCCTTACAAAGCAAAGCCAAGGCAGCTCATGCCCTAAGATAGTGAGTTCATGGCCACTCAGAACTACAGCGTAAGACCCTGGCTAAGGGGCGCAGGGAGAAGGCAAGGACAAGCTTCATTTGAGGGGCTCAGGGACCCGGAGGCCACTCCAGTGTCTGTCTATGCTGTGCCCATGTGCTGGCTTCCCTTCCCCCACACATGGGCTCCACACATGTTGCTACCTGATTGCCTGGCATGGGTACATGCCTGTCTACAGTACAGGCCAGCCGTGTCCATGCCCCTCCCATGCCCATCTACTCGTGGTCACTCAGCCCTCTTCACAGCCGTCTACATCCCTTCCAGAGCCCATCATGATGTCCCTTCGACCCGGCTCGGAGCTGCTGGAGTCCCAGCCACTGCCTCCAGAGAAGAAACCTTTCTCCAATTCTATGGTCCAAGTTTCACCTGGGCTCCTGGAACCCATGGCACAGCTGGCCACCAATGATGACCGGACACCCCGCTCTCTGCTGGACGAGAAGACACCAAAGTGGGCCAGAGAGCAGCGGCTGGAGGAGAAGTCGCGGCTCACCAACGGCACTGACATTTTTGAATGCCCCCCACCAAAGACAGAAAATGAGGTGGGAGGGGAGAGAGGCCCGCAGGATGGGGGAGCGTGGTGGGCTGGGAGGGAAGTGAGGGCAGAAGGGCAGCCTGCTGGACCTCACTGCCTGGCCTACACCTTAATTAATTCTCTTGGCAAAATTTAGTCACCTCATTGCCTCTGATTAGCAGCCATATAGCAAGATGACGGATGTGCACACAGTGGTGGGGACAGTCTGTGAAATGCAGGAGATAGGACTTGGTGCCTTTACGGCCCTGGCACCAGCACTGTGGAATTTTGAGGCCCGATGTTAAGAGCCAGTACATGGTAAGCACCTGCTGTAAGCCAGGCTGGTGTACTCGTTACTCCCATACTGCTGTGGACAAAATGCCAATGGAAACGGCTTCAGCCTCGGTTTCCACACCGAGAGGAGGCACTAACACTGCCACCCTAAGAGATGTCACAGACATTTTGGGGGAACAACAGAGTCCCTCGGGAGGTGCCCCGCATCTAATGGCTGTTTGGTGCAGGGATAGCAATTACGGTAAGGGGTTAGTTTATCATGGTGAGGAAGGCAGGAGCTCAGGGAAGCTGATCACATGGCATCCACAGCCAGAAGCAGGGAGAGATGAACGCTCACTTCCTCATTCCTATTCAGTTTGGGACCCCAGCCCATGGGATAATGTCACCCACAGTTAGGGTGTGACTTCTCTCATTTAGCCCAATCTGCAAACTCCATAGGTCATTCTAGATCCTGCCAAGTTGTTGGTATTAACTACACAGCCCGATGGTGGTGAAAACCCAAGTTTTCATATTCAGGCCCAAATACCCTTTGCTCTACCCCTGAGGGACCCTGAAAGGAGAAATGGGACACTTCACACACACACAAAATCTGTTCGGACTTCATTTATTGGGTGAAGTGAGCAAGGCTTTGGTGACTGAGCCAAGCAATGACTGTTCCTTGATAGTTTAACCACTCTCAAGTCGAAAGTCAGTTGTGGCTTAGCTTTTGTGTTGTTGCCCATCCTGGCCACCCAGATGACCTTGCCCCTCTGCTTCCCCAGCTGCTGCACATGTTCTACCGGCAACAGGAGGAGATCCGGAGGCTCCGGGAGCTGTTGATGCAAAGGGAGGTCCAGACCAAGCAGCTGGAACTGGAGATCAAGAACCTGCGGATGGGTTTAGGACAGTTCTGAGCAGAGGTCCCCGCCATCCTTGCCCTCAGGGACACCAAGAGGCTCTGTGGGGAGGTCCAGAACCGAACCATAGGTCCCCGAGAACAACCACTATTTCTATATTTTATACCAGAAAACAAAACTCTCGGTCGCTGAAAGAGATCCCAGTGGATCATGGTGCCGCTTTCCTGTTGCCTTCTCACCGCTGGGGGTTTCTGCCCCGGCTGGTTTCGATTGCACCCTGCCTTCTGCTGAATTATGGTTTTAAAGGTCAGGGAGGAGCTATGACCTCCCAGAGGTAGAAAGATCTGGAAGGACTAGGTAGGTCAACCTGCCTGTGGTCATAGAATAGGGAGCGGTTTTGGTCGGTGAACTCATTCTAACAGATAGCCTCCATCTTCATCAGCCCACTTTGGAATATGTGCTTTGACTGCTAAATTATCTCTTAGAAGCTTGAAAACCACTGATCTGGCTTACTTAACTGAGGCCCCAGAGAGAGACACGTAAGATCTGTTTCCTGGCAGGGCTGGACTGAGGTTCTGTCCTGGGTCTGTCTGACAGCGTTGTTCTCAGTCCCCATAGTCGGATCCATTGGTTTCTGACCTCAGCTATGTCCAGACTTCCCTGGTGACCTTTCACCAAGTACTGCTCTCTCTGGTCTCAGTTTCTCCATCTGTCCATCTGAGCAAGGGGAAAGTTCCAGTGAGCTATCACCCCGTCTGTGACTTGCCACCAAATACTTGATTTTGATCATGCCTGTGGGCTGATGACCTGTGCTTAATGAAGAAGCTCACGCTGGTGCGGGGACTCAGTCTGAAAGGAAGAGTGAAGATTTGGCCCAATTCTAAACTACAGACAGGTAGCCAAACCCATCCTTCCAACCGGAACCAGTCAGATGAGAGTAGATAGCTGGGGACACCAACCATGTCTGTTGACTCCAGAGCCTGCAGCCTCCAGGAGGGCAGACGCAGGCTTCCACCCAGGTTATCAAAAGGCCTCTGCGAGGTTGGGGATGTGGAGGGAGGGCAGCACTGGAAGTGGCCAAGCCCTGTGGCCACCCACCAGGAAGGGCTCTGGTTGACTTGTGCCAGGTGAGAGAGTGGGACCAGATAGCATCTGGTCTGCAAGCCTGGGCCCCTGCCTTGTGTGTCCTGGGCCCTATTCTGAGGCTCTTTCTCTCCTGGTGATCAGTACAGCAGCCCAGCTGTTGCCTGAGAGGAATCTGAGACAAAGCTACTCCCAAAGCTTACCAGACACCCTCTCCCCTCTGGACAGGCAGCCAGTGTTTCCCCATCACACAGGGTCACACAAGTGGGAATTGCAGGAGCCCCGCAGACTAACAGACTTTGACCATGATATCGATTAGCATCCCTCTAGATGGACATGGTGATGACCAGACCCACCCCCACTGCAGCTGACTCCTCAGTGGGAAGTGTGGGGACCGAGAGGCTTTGGGCGGGTCTCCTGCACCTGAGCTGGCAATCAAAGTAGGACAATCCCAAGACTCCCTCCCATGATGCCTTGCCCCTCACAATCTGTGTTTCTTGGTTTATTCTCCATCCATCAATCACTAGACTAGGACTCTATCCCCAACAACGATGACAACGACGAGCCAGCTATGCTTGCCATATTTGTGCTCCCGAGAAAAAGGCTAAGTCCCAGGCATTTGATAGGAACTGGAGCTCCTGGATCAGGGCTCTGTCCTTTCATTTGTGACTAGTTTGTCAAGCTCCCATCCCCCATGTTCAGAAGGCAGGACAACCTCAGAGTGAAGACACCGGTCCAAAGCCACTGCCTCCTCCTGTGTGTGGCTGAGGGTGGGGTCTCCAGAGCTCTCCATCCTGGTGTCTCTGTACTACGCCATTCCCCCCACCCCAAGAGAAGCTCACCCCACTGTAAGGGACCCAGACTCAGACCTCACGTTCAAGAACAGGTCACAGGTGGCTATGAACAAATTTATTTGTTTTTTTTTTACACCTAGAATAAATTATTTAAATTATTTCATAGCAAGGGAAGAGGGATAGGTAATTTTTATCAGATATTTTTTTAAAGTCATCTTTTTTTTAAGATTATGTTTTTTGTGTTCTTGAGTTGATGGAGCAACAGTGCCCACAAAGGCAGTGCCCACCAGTGGGAAAGCAGCCCTCACCTCCCTGTCTCACGCCTTGGGAGCTCCCTTTCTGTTGACTCAGGAACTTTGTGTGGTGTGGATGAGGAGAGCGCTTGGAGATGAGCCGTTGGCTGGTACCCACCTTAGCTCTAGAATATTTCTGTTTCCTAGAACAAAACTTGAGGGTCTGCCCTAGAGGGAAACAGGAAGTGAGAAAGGAGCTATGCTTGTCATGTGAAACCATGCCTGAAGCCGTTTGAATGGTTGTTTTAATGTTTCTTAAATTCCTTGTACCTTTGTAAAAAAAAAAAAAATTAAAGAAATAAAAGTAAAAAATCGATGCAGAAATTGTGCAATGGAAGAATCTAACAATCAACACTGGGTGATAATTGCCCCCCCTGTAATCCCAGCGTTTGGAAGGCGGAGGCAGAAGGATTGAATTTCAGTCCAGCCTGGACAGAGTGTGAGTCCCTGCCTCAACCAAAATAATAATAAAACACCAAGCTCGATATTGTAATGCATGGAGATTTTCTTTTGTTTCGTTCTACAAGTACCAATTTAGCAACAGATACCCCTGCTGACAAACTGGCAAGTAAGGTCCTGATAGTGTTTTCAGTCGTGGTTAAGAGAACGCAGGGAACGGAATGAGGCATAGTGAGCTGATCTGAAAAATTGAGGTTTCCTGAAGGAGGAGCTAAACCAAAACCGCACGTGGATGGGTGGCCGTGCATAGCAGCTATACTCCAATTCCCCAGGCTGGAAACAAAGGGTGGGCCACCACCCACCAGGGGAGGAGGGATCCCAGAGTCTTCAGAGTTTTAGCCTGGGGCTGATTGCGGTTGCCTGGAAATCTGTTCCAAACTCCCAAGGCTGACCCCAGGGAAGAAGCACTGCAGGAAAAGGGACAAGTGGGAGTGTGGGAAACGCGGGCCCCTCCTGGCAGGCCACACCTACCAGGCCACTCCGGAAGTTTGTCGAAACCCCCAAGACCAGCGTAACCAAGTGGGAAGCCCACCTGCCAGTTAATCCATTCAAGCAAGCCCCAGCGTTCCCTGTCTGTGGCAGCCTCCTCCCACACAGGGCGGAAGAGTGAAAAGGTGCTGTGCTGTGCTGTGGATCCAGCACTAGGCGGGACCAAGGCTCATCACCGTCCCCCGCCCCCTTCGCCCCAACCCGCCACTGGGAGTTGGGTCGCCAGCCCCGCCCCGAGCAAGGTTTCGATTCTCGCAGCCACCCCACCGGCTACACTGCGGGAGTGGACAGGGGTTGCCACAGCGAATGGCGAGTGAGACAGCCTGCATGCCGGAGCCCGTCCAGGCCAACGGGGCTTGCCGCTGGCGCTGCCCTGAGCACAGCGAACGCCCGGCTGAGCTCTTCTGTCGCCGCTGCAGCCGTTGCGTGTGCGCGCTGTGCCCGGTGCTGGGTGCCCACCGCGGCCACCCGGTGGGCCTGGCCCAGGAGGAGGCTGCGAGCGTGCAGGTGGGGAGACGTTGGGTGTGGGGCATTCACGCAGATCTGGGCGGGTGGAGACTGAACATAGGAGTAAGAACAGAAATAACGGACGACGGAGCGCCAGGCCAGGCAGGTCTCACTCCCACATCACGTTAGGACTTGGAAACTGAGGTCCCCTAGGTGGTAGACTTAAGGTTTGGAAGCAGAACCGCATGGCAAAGGAAGACCAAGCCAACAGTGAAGTATCAGAAGACTTGTTGAGGGTACTGGGAGGCTCAGGCTGATCCTCAGATGTCCTTTACCGCTTCTGCTAGGGCAGCTCACCAACGCTGCCACAGGCTTAAAGAAAACCTGAGGTTTAGTGAACACAACCAAGGGTTCTGGGACTCTCGCCTAACGCTTGTAGGGCATCAGGGAGTTTGAGGCAGGGAGACTAGAATTTAAGGCCAACCAGTACTACAAAGCGAGGCTATGTCAAAAGACCGTATTGGAGCTGTGGGTGTAGAAAAAGAAAACTCCACGATTGCATCATGAAGCCTAGAAACTGGACACTGAAGTTCATAATAGGCCATTCTCAACTGGGGCCTGAAGGCCTGTATTGCTTTGCAAACTCAATAAGGCCATCTTCCTGCCTTGAATCCGGCTCCTCCCCCTATGCAAACACACCACTGCTCCCCTCTAGCCTATCACAGTCTTCTCTGCAGAAACCACTGAGCTGGACCCCACCAGGCATGCCTGGCATTTCAGAACCGGAAGGCTGGCTAGGCCGAACCTTCTGTCTTCACAAAGCGGATTTTATTATTTCTGTCTCTAAGAGGTCTTTTGACCCCTGCCTGGCTGCACCTCATTTATGCCCTTCTTTGACTTCACCACCTGTAACAAGTATAATCTGAAATCAGGCCAATGGGAGCACAGGCTGGCTCGTGGAGTCCTGGGTTCATAAGAAATGCCCCCGCTTCCAGAACCTTCCTTTTGGTACCTGTGAATGACTAATAGTGATCCTCAGATGCTGCTACTTGGACATCCAAGGCTATTTTCCAGAGATGTGGCCCAAGTGTCTCCCTCCTTTGTCTGTCTCGGGGTTCCTCTCATCAGTGCATCCACATACACCCTCGCTCTACGTGTTTACAGCTTACAGAGCCATTCAATCGTCAACTGCCTGTTCAGTGAGCCGGGTCATAGGTCACATCCTCCTCTTACCTGAATGCATTGCCTGGCTTGTCAGGGGGAAAACGGTAACAATGCCATGTGGTAAATACCATAGTAGGGAGCCCAAGGTGGTGGTCAGTGAGGGCCAGAAAAAAAAAGATGGAACTTGAGGCAGGAAGTCAAGGCAGGGAAGCACCACTGGGCATGGCCTTGAAGGTTATTGAAAGTTTTGTGAGGTCCCAAGACAGATTCCTGTGGTTGGAAGTGGAGGGTTCAAGTCGGAAGGCTGGGATATTCTTGGGCCTCCTTGGGCAGTAGATGGCTGAGGTGTCACAGGAGAGGCGCATGGAGAAGCTAAGACCAAGGTTGACCCCCCTTCTCTGCCCCCAGTTCCCTCGTCCAGTAAAGCCATTCACCACAGCCACTAAAGCTTGTTGGGTGTTAAGGTGGCAAAACAACCCATACTGAGCATGTGTTGTTGGCCAGGCAAACTGAATCTCACTCAGTTTCCACGGCGACCTTGTTTGCAGAGAAGGAAATGGGTGGGGGGCGCACGGCTGCAGAGGCAGGGCCACGACCTAGCTTTAGTCTTCCTCTAGAGCCCACACTCCTGCCCGCTTCCTCGGGCTTCCAGCTCTCCTCTGGAAATTGGCATGCCCTAATAATCCTGGTTGATCCAGACTCCCACCCCTGCTCCTATAAGGTAGACCCAGGTGTCAAATGAAAGACCAGCTTTACAAAGGAAGACTAAGATGGAGAAGGGCGTCATCGAAGGAAGAAGACCCAAAGCAGGCATTTAGTAGAATAGTAAGTTCTAAAAGCAGACACATGGAAGGTAGGAGACAGACATCCAGGCTGGAGGCTCAGAGGGCCAGAATCTGCTCACCACCCACCTAGCCACATGAACTTTGGGCAAGCTACTCACTCTCAGAGCCTCGGGTACCTCTGCTGAAAAGGAATTCAGGGATGGGCCAGTGAGATGTCTCAGCAGGCAAAGGTATCTGCTGCCAAGCCTGACGACCTGGGTTCAAGCCCTGAGACCCACGAGGTGGAAAGAGAGAGGGGACTCTGCAGACTGTCCCCTGACCTCCCCATGTACACTATGGCCCCAGTGTGCCCTGCTCCCACCCTGTAGATAAAGAAAATGTGATTAAGGAAAACCCGTAAAGGGGAGAGCAAGGACGAAGGCTTGAAAGTGACACCTTCCCTCTTTCTCCTGACCCCCATCGCAGAAACTCTTCCAGGAGTGTTTAGAGTGTTTGGCGACCAAGAAGCGGCAACACGCTGACAACATAGCCCACTTGGAAGACGCCGGGGAAAAGCTCAAGGCAAGTGCACCCATCTTCCCTTCTCCGTGCAGATGTCTCCCCTTGTGGAAACCCAGAAAAACAAGGACTAGCCTCAAAACAGGTGTCAGAGTTGTTGCTGGGGACTGGGGCACTTGCAAGGGGTCCTCTTGGAAAAATGCAAAGTTAGGGATTTCAGTAGAAGATCACGAAGGAAGCATGCATGCGGGTGAGTGACCCTGAGGGTCAGTTTTCCCAGCCTTGTGGAGGCTCAGCCTCTGTCCCCCTCCCCCCCCCCCCCCCAGGCAGCAGACCACTTTACCAATGCCAGGACTCGATCTTTCCTCAGCAAGACCAGAGGAACTGGCCCTCCATCCTCCCACACCCCAAACTGCCTTAAGGAAAGCAGAATATCTCCCAGGGCAGGCAAACCATTCTTAAGGGTTTTGGCCATGAGAAACAGAGTCTAAATATAGTCCATAGGTATACATTCTTCAGCTTTACCCCCTATACAATATTGGTTATTTGCTTGCTTACTGGTTTGCTTGTGGGTGTTTGTTTGTTTGTTTGTTTTTGAGACAGGGTTTTTCTCTGTAGCCTTGGCTGTCCTGGAACTCACTCTGTAGGCCAGGCTGGCCTCAAATTCAAATCCATCAGCCTCTGCCTCCCAAGTGTTGGAATTAAGGGTTTGCCCCACCACTGCCTGGCACAATATTATTTCTTTCTTTTATGGTGGTACTACAGATTGAACACAGGGCCATGCATATGCTAGGCAAGTGTTTTTCCACCTAGTTATACATTTTCAGACTTCTCTTTACTTTATTTGAGGGGCAGGTGTGTGTCTGAAAATGTGAATTTTTTATTA
This sequence comes from Myodes glareolus, assembly GCF_982192425.1. Taxonomy (NCBI): domain Eukaryota; kingdom Metazoa; phylum Chordata; class Mammalia; order Rodentia; family Cricetidae; genus Myodes; species Myodes glareolus. The sequence continues at coordinate 28,807,088 of NC_142041.1, forward strand.
AAATTGGAGTCTCTGCAAAGTCTCTTTTAAAAAAGCATTTCAGTGTTGGCATATGTGAGTTATACATGTCAATGGGATGCCTATGTTTTCAGACATGTATATAATGTATTTGATCATACTCACCCCATTTCCCTCCCTGTCTCCATCCCACTGATTTCCAACTAGCGATCCTCTGTGTGTATGTGGGTACCAATGAGTTTAATTGGCATTACATAAAAGAAATGAGTGATGGGTTGTTTACAGGAGCATGGGAAACATTTCTGTTTTGAGACAGGGTCTTATTAAGCTAATCAAACTGGCCTTGAACTTACTCTACCTCAAACTGACTTTGAACCCATGAACCTCCTGCCTTAGCCTCCTGAGTATTTAGGATTACAGACCTTAACCACAAGGATCAGCTGATTGATAGACTGACTGACTGAGATGGGGTCTCCATTACATAGACCAGAATTACTTCAAACTCACAATCCTCCTGCCTCAGCCTTCTAAGTTGCTAGGATAACGGTATGCAGCACCGCCACCACACAGGAGTGTGGGATTGGCTCCCCAGTTCCTGACATCCATTATCGATTAGGGAACTACATGTCTCAGTGTTTTGGAGATCTTCACAGGTCACATCGGTAGCCCTAGATTAACTATTAGTCATGACCCTCCCTCAAATCTTCAAGAGCAGGACTGGCCAGGCATGGTGGTACACACCTGCAATCCCAGCATGTTCAAGGCAAAATCAACCCAAGTTTGAGGCCAGCCTGACCTACTACTAAGTTCCAGACCAGGACTGAATATGCAAGACCATGTCTCAAGGAAAAAAAAAAAAAAAGAGTGGCCAGCAAGATGACTCAGCACCTGCTGCCCAAGTTTGAAGACCTGAGTTCAAGCCTAGGATCCCACAGGAGAGAACAGACTGCTGAAAGTTGCCCTCTGACACCCACATACATATGTCCTCACACACAACATACACATGCAATAACGGTAAATAAACTAGAAGTCTCAGAAAAGCAAGGCGCTAGGCTCAAGGAGATGAATCAGTCCACAAGGACCCGGCAAGTGATCCCAGAAAGCGTTCCCCAGACGACAGCAGCGAGCAGGAGAGTCCAAGGGAGGAGAGGAGCCGGTGTCGGCAGCTCTTAGACGTTTACTTTGGAACAATTCTAGCGTCACAGGAAGCTGCAAAGATCTTGTGGAGAAATGTCCCGTTCCTTCACCTAGGTGACTGGGGGTTCTTTCTATGACACATAACTGTCCTTTAGAGCCAAGCATGGAATCTGACAGTGTCTATGTCAGCTCGGCACACGGGCTCTACATGCAGAGCAGGTTCTTTTTATTGTTTATGCACATTTGTGTGCATCTGTGAACCGTATGTCCACATGGTTAGGATTAATATAGCCAATAATAGATCTTGAAATAATTGATGAATGCTCTTTGCCCTTCCAAAATAATTTAGGCTCTTTAGCTGGGGGCGGGAACTCACACCTGTAATCCCAGTACTCAGGAGAGTGAAACAGGAGGCTTGGTGCAGGTCTGAGGATTGCCCGCGCTACATAGTGTGTGGCAGGACAGTCTGGCCGTACAATGTGAGATGATTCTGTCTCAGGAAGAAAGAAAAAAGATCCGGAGGGGGGCGGGTTGGAGAGATGGCTCAGAGGTTAAGAGCATTGGCTGCTATTCCAAAGGTCCTGAGTTCAATTCCCAGCAACCACATGGTGGCTCACAACCACCTGCAATGGGGTCTGGTACCCTCTTCTGGCCTGCAGACATACACACAGAAAGAATATTGTATACATAATAAGTAAATAAATAAATTTTAAAAAAGATCCAGGAGGTGCAGTCACTTATAATTCCACAACATAGGCGGCTGAGACCCAAGGAGCACAAATCTAAGGCTAGTCTGAACAACGTATCTCCATGGTGTTAAGTCTCCAAATCCATGAACATGGGATGTCCCTTGGTTTGTTTAGGTCCTCTTAGCAACATATTCAACATATAGTAGTTGAACTCTGTATGTTTCCAATTTGTTTTCATTTGTGTGTATGTGTCTTTGACTTTGTGTCTGCCACATGTATTTGGGTGCCCGTGGAGGCCAGAACAGGGCATTAGATCACTTGGAGCTAGAATTACAGGTGGTTGTGAGCTGCCCAAAATGGGTGCTAGAATTCAAGTTTAGGACCTCTGCGAGAGCAGCACTCTACCGCTGAGCCGCATCCCCGGCTCATTTCCCAGTTGGGCCACTCTGGATTTAGAGGCCTAACTGAGGAAAGTTTTCTTTGGTGTGAAAACTAACCCATGGAGCTTTGTAAACAGATCAATAAAGTTCAGATACGGTCCAAAGTCTATGAAATAGAAGCCAATGGCCCAGCCAATCACCACTCCTTTCCATAGGACAACTAAAGTCATGGTTAACAATCTCCAGCCCACACCCTCTAAGGCTGTATGCTTCCCTGTTGCGGCTCTTCAGGGGTCAGGCCGTTCATGTGGCAGGGGTAACCCACCTCGATGCAGCCCTAGATGTCTCATCGGGCTAGTACTGAACATCAGCAACACAACAACACCGTTCTCTCTGAATGGCCCACATTTTGGCCAACGAAGTTGTTTGGGGAGAGGATTTTAGCAGCCTGTGTCTTGTAGGTTGTCCTTGTATGTGTGTGTACACATGTGTGTTCATGTAGGTGAGTGTGCATCTGTGTGCCTGTGATCAGGGGGCCAGAGGTCAACTTCAAGTGTCGTCTTTCTTAAGACTTTATTTATTATGGGAACATAATATGATACGCCATCCGATCTCATTATAGATGATTGTGAGCCACCATGTCATTGCTGGGAATTGGACTTAGGACCTCAAGAGTCTTTCTGAGTCACTCTCTTTTTGTTTGTTTGTTTGTTGTCTTTTCAAGACAGGGTTTCTCTGGGTAGCCCTGGCTGTCTTGGAACTTCCTCTGTAGATAGACCAGGCTGGCCTTGAACTCAGAGATCCACCTGTCTCTGCCTACCAAGTGCTGAGATTAAAGACATGCACCACTGTGCCCAGCTTTGGTTATTTCTAAATAGTCTAGGCTGGTCTTGAACTCACTGTGTAGACCAGGCTTGAATTTATGATGATCCTCCTGCCTCAACTTTCTGACTACTGGGATTCCAAGCATACACAGAAACGCCCGGTTGGTCTTGAACCTCAATTCTTCTGTTTCATCCTCTGAAGTGCTGGGAATACAGGCATGTGCCACCGTGTCGTACCTTGGTACTTTTTGCTTTGTCTTGTTTTTTGAGACAGGGTTCCTCTATGTAGCCCTGGCTGTTCTGGAACTCACTCTGTAGACCAGGCTGGCCTCCGATTCAGAAATCCACTTGCCTCTGCCTCCCGAGTGCTGGGATTAAAGCTGTGCGCCATCACTTCTCCACGTACTTTGATACTCTTATAAATGGGTGGGAAAGTGGGAGAGAGAAAGTGGGAGAGAGACTCTGTGTGGGTGAAGACTGCTTGTTGCCTGTTGGAGCAAGCATAATAGCGGATTTAGAATGTGCAGTCTGTTAGAACTGAAAGGCCCATGGGAGATGCATGTCTAAGCCAGACAAAATGGTGCTGCCTGTAGTCCATGCTACATGAGAAGTTGAGGCAGGAGGATTGCTTGAGCCATGGCATTCAAGCCTAGGCAAAGTAATACACATCTTAAAAAGAGATTACTCCAATAAACAAAAAATCAAAACACCCAAAAAGCAAAGCGAACAGGAACAGTCCTTTAAGTCTCAGTATGGTTGACCAGACGCTCGGGTTGGGGATAAGAACAGTCGGTCGAGTGCTTGCCTCGAACACATAGACCACTGGGTTCAACTTCCAGCATCCCACAATCCTCCATAAAATCAGGCATAGCAGCGATGAATGCCTGCAATCCCAGAACTAGGGAAGTAAAGTATCCTCAGCTACAAGTTCAAGGTGAGCCGGCTCTGTGTGAGTCTGTCCTAAAAGGGAAGGGGAGATATAGATATATATGAATAGGGAGGCCAGGAAGGGAAGCACTTTATCATGGGTCACATAGCAGGGGACCTGGGCCACCCGGGAGCAACAGAAACACTCTGTGGTTTCAGCTGGAGGAAGAGAGCGTGCTCAGTGCAAGGTTGAAGGACCCATCAGAGGCGCTCAGACAGGAAGCCTGCCTGCCTGCCTGCCTGCCTGCAGTCTGTATGACCAGGGTCTCCTGAGCTGAATCGAGAACTACAGGCAGGCCTGCCTCCTGGGACCTAGGGGAGGGAGGGACGTAGTGGGAGCCACCCCTGGGTCATTGCGCTGCTGGGAGAAGCACCCTGCTGCTCCCTCACCCTCACCCCCTGCCTTCCCTCTAGTTTCTCTTCCTGTTGACCCAAGGAAGTCTGAGAACCTCAGCCTCCTTAGAGAGCTGAGGAAAGGCAGGAGAGGGACCTGAGGCACACAGTCTGAGGCTGGTATCGGACCTGGCCACCTATAAGGGCTGGAATAACTGTCCTCAGCTCCCGGCTCTATGCGTTCACGGTCCTTGAGTACTACAGGAACGGAACCAGAACGTGGGTCTGTGGACACGACACACAGGGTGACATGAGCCAACTTTTGCCAGATTGGAAATGAGGTCGTGAGGATGCAGCCTTGCCGCTGACCTTGAACATGTTACTGACCACGCTGCTGGACGGGCTCAGCCACTCTGCCCGCTATGCTGGCCATGGCCACTATAACTAAAATGGCTTGGGAAGGATTGGAGGGCTTATCTTACACCCTGACTGCACCACTCACAAGAGCCCCCAGTAGGGTTGTCCTGTCATGCCCAGTATGCAGGAAGCAGCTTCTTGCCTTCTCCTCACAGCCCCACCCCGCCCCCGGAAGGAAGGTGGGGGTCACAGAACAACCTGCGTCCCATGTACTGAGTCCCTAGGGCTCCCTGAACAAGGCTTCCTGGCCGGTCAAGTTCTTTCTTGCTGGTCGTTCTTAGACACCTCTCATCCAGCCTCCACCAGCCCCACCCAGACTAGCTCCAGACTCCAAAGTTCAGTGTGGGGATCCGGTTTCCCTTTGACTCCATGGATCCAGACTGGCAGCCAACTTCCTTTTCTCTCTGTGTCTCTCTCTGTTTCCCTCTCTCCCTCCCTCCCTCCCTCTCTCTCTCTCATCTCTTCCCCCTCCTTCTTCCCCTCCTCTTCCTTCCCTTTGCCCTTTCCTTTCCCTCTCTCCTCTCTTTCCCCCTCTCCCTCTGTCTCTCTACTTTCTCTCCCATCTCCCTCTCCTCCCCTCTCCCCCTTCCCGCTCTCTTTCTCTGCCTACCCCACCCCTGCATCTCTCCCACCACTCTGCATCCTGTCCTTTCCTGTACCTTCTCTGCTGACCCTTCAGTAGCTCCCGCCCCCGCAGAGACAGTACAGTGCAGTGTCACTATTTGAGACAAAATGGATCTTTGGGACTGCTTGAAACTCAGCTCAGCTGGAAGGAACAATGAATCCCGTCGGTGTCTCTACAGAGGCCTGTCGGATTCACTCGGTTGCCTCTAACACATGTTCCTCCCTCAAGGCTCTGGAACATGTTTCCTCCTATCCAAGTACCAACCAGACCCAAGCTGCCCCCTTTCTGAGGTCACACTGAGTCAGTGACATTCAGTGTGGTATGGCTGTGGACAGGAACACATTTTCTTCCCTCCCCTTGGCCATTCATTAAAGATACATCAGTAACCAGGTACACGGACCCTCTGCAGCCATGTTACAAACAAGGCCATGGGCACTCAAGCTGGCTCCAGAACCTAGCTACTGCTTAAAGCCTTCTGTAGAAGACACATAGAAACTCTCTTCCCATTTCTTGTCAAACCATAGCTGTCCTGTATAATGTCATGTAATCCTCTTACTTGGGAGGCAGTGGCAAGAAGATCTGTGTTTGAGACCATCCTGGGCTACATAAGGGTGACCTTGTCTTTAAAAAAAAAAAAAAAAAAAAAAGGAGGTACATCTTAGTAGCTAAGGGTTGGCCTGGCATCTGCAAGGCTTGAGACTAATACTGGAAAAACAAACAAACAAAAAGCCCAGTGTCACAGGGAAGCCAGGTCCTTACAGGACCCACTCTGCTGTATGGGCTGAAGACAGTTTGGATTAGGGAAGGAGCTGCTTTAGTTTTTAGACTTTATTTTTCCAGATGTTTACTGCAGTGTTTTCTGCTTTTTCCACTGTATAAGGAAACATAGGAAGGTATTTTTTTTGGTTTTTTGAGACAGGGTTTCTCTGTATCTTTGAAGCCTGTCCTGGAACTAGCTCTTGTAAACCAGGCTGGTCTTGAACTCACAGAGATCCACCTGCCTCTACCTCCCAAGTGCTGGGATTAAAGGTGTGTGCCACCACCGCCCGACTGGTATTTTCATTTTTTAATTTAAATTTTATTCTACATGTATGGTGTCATGTCTGCATGTGTGGCTGTACACCACACCACATGAGTACCTGGTGCTCATGGAGGCTGGAAGAGGAGTTACAGGGGCTTGTGAGCCATCATGTGGGTGATGGGAATTGAACTCGGGTCCTCTGATCTCTTTAGCCCTGATATCCCTTCATAGTGACAAATATACATATATAATGCTGACTCTTCAAGTGTCCTTTCTGGGGCATGACCAACATTCGCCTTGTGTACAAACATGACCATTATTTATTTCTAGAACTTATTTTTATAACAGCTAGCAGCTTCTCAAATAGCAACTCTGGCTGGGTGTGGTGGCACAGCCTGTAATCTCCGCATGTGAGAGGCTGAGGTGGTGCGGGGTGTCCACCAGAGAAGATTGCTCAGACCTGGGTTTAAGTCAATAGAAAGTCTTTATTGACTAGCTGGTGACTACCCTGGGTGTTTGGGATCCCCATGTAGCCCTGAGCCTTTCTCAGAGTGAGCATGTATGTACAAAAGAAAAAAAAAATCTTCTGGGTTGACATACTTCAGTTAACAAGAACAGTTAGCCAGAAAATAGAACTACAGAAGCTAAAAAACAAGGTGAGTTCATTAGAGACTTTCCCAGAACCATTTTGTCAGGTGGCGCTGCCTATGTGCTGAGTTTTATGGCCTAGGTGATAATTCCATCATGGATTCAGTTGTGCTAAAATCTGGGGCCCTGTTACAAAGGCAGGAGGATAGCTATGAGTTCAAGGCCAGCCTGGGGTATATAGCGAGCAGTAGGTCAGCCAAGGGACACATCCTATTGTAGAAGGAACGGTGGGCTGTGTTCCCACCCCAATCCCGGCTAGCTTACCCCGAAATAATTACGTGGAAACTGTATTCATTTAAACACTGCCTGGCCCATTAGTTTCAGCCTCTTATTGGCTAATTCTCACATCTTGTTTTAACCCATATTTAGTAATCTGTGTAGCACCACAAGGTGGTGGCTTACCAGGAAAGATCCTAACCTGCGTCTGTCTCAGAGAGGAGAATCATGGCGACTGCCTCACTGCCTTCTTCCTCCCAGCATTCTGTTCTGTTTACTCTGCCTACCTATCAAATTTTCTGTCCAATCAAAGGCAGAGGCAGTTTCTTTATTAACCAATGAAAGTAACACATAGACAGATGATCCTCCTCCATCATCCTATTGCAAACAAACAAAGAACTCCACCTAGCAAGAATAACAAAACCAGATAGAAGCTGAAAACAGCAGGAGATGTGGCTCAGTGGCTGACCTGAGTTCTGTCTGTTCCAAGTACCAGGAACTCTGATGTCTTTGTTTCTGACCTGTACTCCTATTTATGAGTACATACCCACACACGGACATGCACATACTGTAATTAAAAAAAAAAATTAACTAAAAAAGAAAAAGATCAGGCCATGGTGGCATACACCTTTAATTCCAGCACCTGGGAGACAGGGGCAGGTGGATCTTTATGAGTTTGAGACCAGCCTGGTCAACAGAACGAGTTCCAGGACAGCCAGGGCTACTCAGAGAAATCCTGTCTTGAAACTACTTGCCAGGGGCAGGAGAGATGGCTCAGTGGTTAAGAGCATTGGCTGCTCTTTCAGAGGATCTGAGTTCAATTCCCAGCAACCACCTGGTGGCTCACAACCATCTGTAATGAGATCTGGCGCCCTCTTCTGGCCTGCAGGCATACACACAAACCGTCCCCTTGCTGGACTCACTCTGTAGGTGTTTTCTGTTCCAGACTTCCTGGTTGGCAAGTGTATTGTCTACAGTCAACTCTTTTTTTTTTCTTTAAGGTTTATGCAGACTCAAGTAAAGCCTGGCTGACACAGAAATTTACCGAACTCAGATTACTCCTTGATGAAGAGGAAATACTTGCCAAACAATTCATCGATAAGAACACAGAGCTCACCCTCCAGGTGTACAGCGAGCAAGCCGAGTCTTGCAGGAAGCAAATTGAGGTCATGGATGATTTCTACACCAGGGTGTGGGTCATGAGCCTGGAGCCCAACCCCGTTCAGCTGCTGCAGGTAAAGCTGGACTTCCTGATCTTACAGCTGCCACGGGCTCCCCACACGCACCTGGGTCACTGTGGCAACGAGCATGATCTTTACAGACTGGGGAAGTGCACAGAGATTTCCCTGGCTAGCATGTAGACTTCGTTGCCAGCACACAGGTGGTCAGGAACACTGTTACAATAATTAATATCTATCTTGAACTATAAATAATCTTAACAGTACCGTTTCCCGGGCCCCCAGGCTGCAAGCGCTTTGTGAACTGTCTTCATCAATGTGTTATTGCTGTGAAGAGACACTATGACCATAGTCACTGGCCTCCAACTCACTGAGATCTGCCTGCCTCTGACCCCCGAGTGCTGGGATTAAAGGTGTGTGCCACCACTGCCTGGCTGACCATGGCGACTCTTAGAAAAGAAAGCATTTAATTGGGGCTGGCTTACCATTTCAGAGGTTTAGTCCATTAGCATCATGGCAGGGAGCATGGCAGCATGCAGGCAGATGTGGTGCTAGAGATACCCGAAGGCAGCAGGAAGACACTAGAAGACACACTGGGCCTGGCTTGAGCATCTGAAACCTCAAAGCTCAACCCCAGTGACATAGTTCCTCCAACAAGACCACACCTACTCCAACAAGGCCACACCTCCAAATCCCTCTCAAGCAGTGCCACTCCTTGATGACTAAATACTCAAATATGTGAGCCTATGGGGGCCATTCTTATTCAACCCAACACACGATACTTGATAGAGCTCTGCAGAAAGGCTTCTGGTAGGTGAGATGTGGGCCTGAGGGTCGCAGGACTCAGCAGGGCTCACACTCTGGTAGAATCAGAACCTGGACCTGACCAGGAATGGTGAAGCGTGCCTGTAATCCCAGCATCTTGGAGGTAGAGGTAGGAGGATCAGGAGTTCAAGGTCAGCCTAGGCTCCATAAAACCCTGTCCCAGGAAAACAAGATAAAACAGAGTCACAGTAACCTGGACTCTAGGGCAATGTCCTGGTCATTCCTCCTTGCTCAGGCCCTCCTGGGGACCCTGTGGGAAGGGAAGGGAAAGGGGAGGAGAAAGGAAGAAGGGTGAAGGGGAACCAACCAACAACTCTATGTGCCTTACATCTCAGGTGGCTGAGCGGCCTCCCCAGGCCACTGCTTTGTGCTACAGCTCGACCTGACCACGGTGGCCAGGCACAGTGGGACCTGGCTGGCTGGGTTTCTTCCCGGGTATACAGCAGAGGCTAGATTCAGATTGCAGGGAGCCATCTTGACCCTATGCCTCTCTACACAGGCATATGTAGCCACTAAGTCAGAGATGGGACAGCAGATGAGCCCCTCGGAGCTGAGCCACCCTGTGCCCCTGTCCTTCGAGCCCGTCAAGAACTTCTTTAAGGAATTTATGGAAGCCATCCGGGACACTTTACAGACACCAGTGGACACTCGCCTGAAGGAAAGTGAGTTACCTAATGACAGACTTGGAGCCCTTACTCCCTGTTGGGTCGAGCGACACAGACCCGATACACTCGCTTCTGGAAGGAAGGGTTGATTTGGCTCGCACCTGCGGCCTGCCCTGGTGAGGGACTCGGGGTGGCAGGAGCTGGAGGCAGCGGGTCACGCTGCATTTGCAGCCGGGTGCTGGGGCTTGGGTCACTGTCACCTTTCTGTCCAGTCTGGGACCCCAGCCAATGGAGCAGTATTTCCAACAGTTAGAATGGGTCTCCCCGCATCTAGAGACTCTCCCGAAGATCTCCCCCAGAGACTTGTTTCATGATGGCTTCCGTCCTAACAACGTGACAATCAGAGGTAGCTGACAACTTAAGTCATGCCTTTCCCACATGATGCCCTAGCTGGGCAGTTAGGAGGTCCTGGCTTAGTGCCCACCCCACCCCCACCCTCACTACTTGGAATGGAACCTAGGGCCTGGAGCATGCTAAGCTAAGCAAGCACTCTGCCACTGAGGCATGTTCTCAGCTCTCTTTATGTTGAGAGAGTCCTCCTAAGTTGCTCAGGCTGGCCTTGGCCTTTCAATCCTCCTGACTCAGTCTCCCAAGTAGATTATAGGTGTGTGCCACCATGCCCCCATTCCAACCCTTCCTTAACAACTGATACCACCTCTGTCTGTCCTGGGCTGGTGTCCTGCTTGCCATTCTCCAGCCACCTCTTCCGGGGTCTGCTCACACCAATACCTTGTTATCTCTCACCCCTCCTCTTCTGCCCAGGGCCAGTCACCACCCCTGCAGGTGGCTAACACAGCTGGACACACCCAGAGGCCTTTCTACCGACTCCAGCTCACTCCCCTCCCTGTCACCTCACCTCTGCCCCACTCCTTCTAGGACCTGCCCCATCACGTGCCTGGGCCTCATGAGACGGCTGCAGGAGTCCCTCCTCAACCACAGTACCCATCTGGGGTCCAGCCCTGAAGTGCCCACAAAGCCTGTGGAGAACTCGGAAGTCCCAGGCACTGATCCTCTCGGCTGTGGTGGCCATTCGCTCTCCACATTGGCTGTGTGCCTGTCGTGTGTTGCCGTTGCCATGGCTCCCACAGTCCTCTGAGGGGAAAACAGACAGCATGTGTTTGGGGCCACAGGAACTGTTGTGAGGCAAAATAAAGTCAGAGGAGACAGATGAGGAACCTTTCATAGCGGGCTCTGAGGAGGCCTCTCTTAAGAAGGTCCTGAGGCAACCTGGAGTGGCATTCTGTAGGCCCTGAAGTTCTAAGGATGGGAGCACAGGGCTGCCACACAGCTCTGAAGTCGTTCTGCCACCTTGTCCAGAGGTTTTCTTGTTCGCACATCTGTATGATGGAGCTCCTGCTTGGGAGGCTGCCGTCTAGGGTCGGATACAATCCGCTCCTCCTGTGTTCTCTGTTCTCACTGTTGCCCCTGTTCCTGGGGAAATGTGCTCTAAGGAGAAGGAAAAACAAACACCAAGGCCTAAGGTGAAGTGAGAGCGAGCTGGTCACCCTGCAGGACAGTAAAAGTCTTAGCTCACAGGAATGGGCATAGCATAGGGGTGGGGTAAGGAGAGAGCTGGGGTGGGGAGAACCAGGCGTGTCTTCCTTTGGTTTCCACTGCTGTGATAAACACTAGACCAGAAGCAACTTGGGGAGGGAAGGGTTTATTTCATGTTACAGTGAATAGGCCATCACTGAGGGGAAACCAGGGCAGGAACTGATGCAGAGACCATGGAGGAACACTGCTTACTGCCTGGCTCCCCATTTCTTGCTCAGACTACTTTCTTATGCCACCCAGGTCTGCCTGCCCAGGGGTGGCATCACCCACAGTGGACTGGGTGATTCTGCATCAATCATTAATCAAGAAAACTGTCCTCCAGTGCCAGGCATGGTGGCACATACCTTCAATCGGGGTGTGTGTGAGGGGCAGAGGCAGACAGATCTCTCTGAGTTCGAGGCCATCCTGCTCTACCTAGCAAGAACTAGGACAGCCAGGGATATGCAGAAAAGCCCTGTCTCAAAACAAACCAAAAAGAAAAGAAAAGAAAAAAATAAAGAAAGAAAAGAAGGAAGAAAAGACACACAAACTGCTCTATGGGCCAATCTGATGGCAGCATTTTCTCAGCTAAGAGCCTTCTTCCCAGATAACTTTATCGTAAGTCAATATGACAAAAAATAACCAGGATGAGAAGGCGCAGGCCTTGGGCAATGAGCAAGGAGGAAGTGGGGAGGAGCCCTGTGAGAAGTCTGAGCTCTCTGGTGCGGAGCTCACATGGGTAGCAGCAAGTCTGGCTCCAGCATTCGGAGACGGTGAGGCCTTTGCCAAGGTCCCCATCGCCACTCACAGGCCATGGTGATGAAGGAAGCCTTCTGGGCAAGATCCACGGACAGGCAGGCAAGGGTCCCTAAGGAGGTGTTTCCTCGGGAGTCCTCTTGCTGGAACAACCTCCTACCCTTTGCTCTTTCGGAGAACTGTACCTCTCTGTAGACTTAGCTGGGCTTTCTGTGTGTGTGATAAATTTTACCCTTTTAAATACTTTATTAGCATGTATGAAACATACATAAAAATAGCTTTCATGATGACATTTTCGCAAAGCACATAACATATATTGCCCATATTCTCTCCATCACCCTCTCTCTCTTTTTAAGATTTATTTTTTGTTTTAGGTGTATGGGTGCTTTGCCTGAACGCATGACCATGTACCACATACACACAGTGACTGAGGAGGTCAAAAGAGGGCATAAGATCCTCTGGAACAGACTGTTGTGAGCCAACCTGTGGGTGCTGGGAATCGAACACGGGTCCACAGCCAGGGCTCTCAGTGGCTGAGCCATCTCAGGAGTCCCCCATTACCCTCTCTTGTCCCCCTCCCATTCCTAATGATTCTCTTCCTCTGCCTAACTAGTTCCCCCTTCTGCTTTCATGTGTGTGTGTGCCAGTGTGTGACACATGCATGTGTGTCTGTGTGCCGGCATGTGCACACATCTGTGTGTGTGCATGTGTACCAACGAGTTTAGTTGTAGAACTACTTACAGGAGCATGGGTGAGAAGTTATTTACCAGAGTATAAGCATTTGCCAGAGGCTGTGCCACTGAAGAAAATGTCTCTGTCCCCAACAACCATTAATCAGTCATAGATCCTTGGGAGGAAGGGACATACGAAACCCCCCTCCATGGCAGATAATTCCAGCACTATTGAGATATCAGGTCGGTCAGGCTTCCTTTCTCTTTTAAAAATTGTGCATGCATCTGCCCGTCCGTGTGAGGTTATGTGCACATGAGTATAGTGCACATAAGAGGAGTATAGTGCACACAGAGGAGGTGGTGCACACAGAGGAGGTGGTGCACACAGGGGAGGTGGTGCACACAGGGGAGGTGGTGCACACAGGGGAGGTGGTGCACACAGGGGAGGTGGTGCACACAGGGGAGGTTGTGCACACAAGGGGAGGTGGTGCACACAGGGGAGGTGGTGCACACAAGAGGAGGTGGTGCACACAGGGGAGGTTGTGCACACAAGGGGAGGTGGTGCACACAGGGGAGGTGGTGCACACAGGGGAGGTGGTGCACACAAGAGGAGGTGGTGCACACAGGGGAGGTTGTGCACACAAGGGGAGGTGGTGCACACAGGGGAGGTGGTGCACACGGGGGAGGTGGTGCACACGGGGAGGTGGTGCACACAGGGGAGGTGGTGCACACAGGGGGAGGTGGGAGTGTGGTCTCCTGGAACTGGAGTTACAGGTGGTTGTGAGCCACCCAGTATGGATGCTGGGAAGCACTTTTAAGAGCTGATCCACAGCTGTGTACCCCCCAACACACACAAGCATGTACTCATGCACGCGGGTGGGCACACACACACACACACACACTTTAGGCTTCCTGCTGCTTACCTTCCTCCAAACTCCGCCCTGCTTTGGGGAAAAGCTACCTCCAGTTTTCTAGCGCTGAGAGCTGAGGCTAGTCCCTGCTGCAGCCAATGAGTGGTTGCCATGTTGGGGGCCCTCACCCATCCAAAGTTTGTATCTTTTTTCTAAGTTTGCACATGATTCTTGGGAGACTTGTGTTTGTCTGTGCTGCCCGCATGAGCTCCAGATGTTCACATCTCACACCTGCGATCCCTTACAGACATGAACTGCCAGCTCTTGGGATCCTCCGGCACCAAGCCAGGCACCCTGTTGAAAATCAGCCCTTCTCCAGAGAGATCACTCTTCCTGAAATGTAAGACCGGGAGTGGGGGAGGGAGGCTGGTGAGGAGCAAAGGTGGAAGAAGGAAATGAGCCTGCCCCCCCCCATCCTCCCTTTAGAATGTTTGCTAAACATTCTTACTGTTTAGCAAACTTATTTTCAAAACATTTTTGCTTGGTGTGGTTCCACACTTTTTTGTTTGTTTGTTTTTTGTTTGTTTTTTCAAGACAGGGTTTTTCTGTGTAGCCCTGGTTATCCTGTCCTAGAACTTACTTTGTAGATCAGGCTGTCCTTGAACTCAAGATCCACCTGTCTTTACCTCCGAAATACTGGGATTAAAGGTAAAAACCACCAAGGCCTGGTGTCCACACAATTTTTAATCCCAGTACTCAGAAGCTTAGGAATGAAGATCTCAAGTTCTAAACTAGTCTTGGCTATATAATAGGTCTTAGGTCTCAAATCTGGAACAAATGGCTAATTGAGGTGCCCATTAAAATATCAAAGTGGGGAGATGGGGGCTGGAGAGATGGCTCAGGGGTTAGGAGCACTAACTGCTCTTCCAGATGACCTGGGTTCAATTCCCAGCACCCACATGGTGACTCATAACCATTTATAATGAAATCTGATGCCCTCTTCTGGCCTGCAGGTATACAGACAGACAAAGCATTCATACATTAAAAATAATACATAAATAAATAAAAAAATTAAAAGAAAAAAAGAAATGTTTGACCACCTGTGGTGGCTCATGCAGGAGGATCACGAGTTCGAGGCCACCCTGAACTACATGTTTTTAAAAAAATGAAGAAAAAGAGATGAAAAATAAAATGCATTCAAAGAAAAGTACACAAACCAATTTTACAATTTTACAATTCTGTAAAAGTAAACATTACTTCACCTCCTTCAGATCAAGAAGTTGAAACTTCTAGAAGCTTTTCTCATAATCCCTCATTTACTATGCCACAAGGATAGCTGTTGTTCCAATTTCTAATTCTTTAACCTAGAGAAACTCTAACCAGAGAGGGCTCAGTGTTAAAGAGCATTTGCTCTCTAGGGACACCAGGTTCAGTTCCCAGCTCCCGGAGGCTGTAATGCCAGTGCATTGAATTTGGCGCCCTCTTCTGGCCGATACCGGTACTACACGCGTCACACTGATGGACATTAAAAATACTCATGTCCATAAGTTAAGCACACACACACAAACTAGAATCACCACCACTGAAACACGTTTAATATGGTTCAAGAATATGTTGGCAGGTTTTAAAAAGCAGATTGCCTAAGAATATGCGTGGTATGATACCAATATTAGGACCAAGCATAACCCTCAAAATTAAAGAATAGGTCTGGAGAGATGACTCAGAGACTGCTCTTCTAGAGGTCCTGAGTTCAATTCCCAGCAACCACATGGTGGCTCATAGCCATCTGTAATGAGATCTGGTGCCCTCTTCTGGCCAGCAAGCATACAGACAGAACACTGTATACATAATAAATAAATAAATCTTTAAAAAAATTAAAGAATAAAAAGAACATGCAACCAAGTCCTAATAGTTATGGGATTTTCTATCTCTTTTTTGTTTTTGAGACAGGGTCTCTTTGTGTAACCCTGGCTGCCCAGGAACATGCTATGGAGACCTCCCTATGTTGACCTCAAACTCACAGAACTGCCACCTCCTGCCTCCCGAGTGTTGGGTGGGATTAAGGGCATCCTCGACAGTAAGATTTTTGTTTGTTTTGCTTTTTCAAGACAGGGTTTCTCTGTGTAGCCTTGACTGTCCTAGAACTCACATTGTTGCTTTTGAGACAGGGTTTCTCTGTAGCTTTGGAGCCTGTCCTGGAACTCGTTCTGTAGACCAGACTCCCTTGAACTCGCAGAGATCCTCCTGCCTCTGCCCCCGGAGTGCTGGGATTTAAGACTTGCACCACCACCGCCTAGCTTACTTTTTTTTTTTTTAAGCAGTAAATTCCACGATCCAAACTCAAGCCGTAATACAGCATGTAATAAGTCTATCTTTCCCTCTTGTCTGGTCCAACAGGCTGGGGGATCAGGACAGCAAAAGCGGGGCGGGGGGCGGGGCCGCTATGGCCCCGCCCACAGTTCCTTCTCCGGGCCCTCCCTCCGCCAGGGTGCGCTGGGTCGGAGGTGGTGGGGGCGCCCCTCTGACCTTCGTCTTTCCCGCCCCCTCCGCAGACGCCCGCACGCCCACGCTGGACCCGGACACCATGCACTCTCGTCTGCGGCTGTCGACTGACGGCCTGATCGTCCGCTGCGCGCTGCTGGGCCGCCTGGGGCCGCGCCCCGCGCCCCGGTTCGACACTCTGCGTCAGGTGCTGGGCCGCGACGGCTTCGCAGCCGGCCGCCACTACTGGGAGGTGGACGTGCAGGAGGCAGGCGTGGGCTGGTGGGTGGGCGCGGCCTACCCGTCCCTGCGGCGCCGCGGGTCCTCGGCTGCCTCCCGCCTGGGCTGCAACCGCGAGTCGTGGTGCGTGAAGCGCTACGACCTCGAGTACTGGGCTTTCCACGATTGCCAGCGAAACCGCCTGCGGCCCCGTCGCGATCCCCACCGGATCGGCGTCTTCCTGGACTATGAAGCTGGCGTCCTGGCCTTCTACGACGTGGGCGGTGGCATGAGCCACTTGCACACCTTCCACGCCACCTTCCAGGAACCGCTCTACCCGGCCCTGCGCCTCTGGGAGGGGGCCATCAGCATCCCTCGGTTGCCCTAGGCGACCATGCTTCCTTTTCTAGGTTGATCTAAGGGCTCTGCCCACGCAACCCCGGCGCTGCCTGTGTCTGGGACACCATCATGCAGCGCCTTGAACCTCCTGGCACACAGCAGGCACACAGTAATTTTCATTGAAAGAGTCCCGGCGGAGGCACTGCACCTCCTTAAAGATCTCCATGGGAGTCAACTGCTCTCCAGCCACTTCAGTTTGAGCCAGAGAACCCGAGAAGGTTCCCAGTCTCCTGCTCCTCTCGCATCTTCATCTTCTACACTGAAACCAGGGTGAACGACTTGAAACCTAGCTCCGCCTCTTGGGGTTAGAAGGGGGTTCTCAAAAAGGCACAAGAAAAAACAGGAAAGCCTTCTTAGCGTCCCGGCTTTTCTGGCCTGCTCTTTGACGGCCTACCCTCACCCAGCTGCTGAAAGTCTTCTGTTCACACATTCTTCAGGCAGAAGCTAGTTCACAGTTTTGCCTCTTTAAACGGCTGTGCGTTCCAGCATAAATAGGAAAACCAACTCTTCGCCTGTCTCACTCATCGGACTTATCTGCTCAAGAAGCACCCCCCTAAAAAAAAAAAATGAGGCTTACAAATATAGGATCTGTCATTCCAGTTGCTTTCTAAGGACATTTGCGTCCCTTTCCTCCTCCCCCCCCCCCCACCAAAAATGGTTCAGATAGTCCCCTTCCAGGCGATGAATGAGTGATCAGTTGGCTGCTACTCACAGAAGGGAAAACTACCGAGGATGGCTCCAAGGTGGATTTGACGGGACATAGCTAATATGGGAGCCGTACTCTTGATGCTACACCTTCTTCATCCACAAAAGACGAAGAGCTTTTCCCACACGCACCACTGCAGGGGCCAAGCCAGGCGTCTCTTAACAATCGTACCAGGCGTTATCACACGTAGTTGTCCACTGAACATCTTACATCCCTCCAAAGTGGGGACATGAGCCCATCGTTCACGCAGCAGAATTGGTACACTTGAGTCAGGTGACTGCCCAAGATAACGGAACCAGTTGCAGTCCAGAACCAGTTGCAGTCCGGGTCTGTGCTCCCAGCAGGTGGTGCTGTGGACACGGCAGCCCGGTTCCCTGTTGGCAGTGACCACCTCAACTTTTCCACCTGCCTTCTTGGGCCGAATCTGCCTCTAGATTACCTCCGCTGGTCTCTGAGACAGGTTTCCTACCCTTCACAGTATGGGGTGGGACTGTTCTGAGTATAAAGCAGAAAGATTGGTCTGGGCCAAGGTTTGTGCTGACCGGAAGCCTAGTTTCCCTGCTGTGTGGTCTTGTTAAATGACACTTTTCTATTCGTGGCCCCCATCTGTGAAGTGCGGGTCAGTGCCAGAAGAATCAAGCAAGCCAAAGCTAGTGAAATTGCCTTAATAACTACTTTGTATCGTGTTAGGATCTAACATCTCCAACAGATTCTCCCAAATGTCAAATTGTGGGACCATGGATGCCCAGCAGCTGGGTGGCAGCCGCGGGGGCTGCCCTAATACTCTCAGGGCAGTTTCCTTGGGATCCATGTTCTTGAAGGTAGAAAGCATCTGTCTTGATGCTCTTGGTTTTGTAGAATTTACCTCAAAGGTAAACCACAAATTATTTTCCCATGGTGCATGGGCTAGAACCAGTGGCCTTTGCGCATCCCAGGTGTGTGCTCCGCAGAGCTACACTCTGGCCCTAGCGGGTGTTTGTTTCGTAAGAAAAAGGTTTAGTCCAGGCCAGCCCCGAGGGAAATGGAGGACAGACACCTCTGTCTCAAATGTCCAGCTTCAAGGGCCAGACTGTGGGACATAAGATTCCTGAGACTGGGCTCAGCAGGGACTGATTCTTCAGAGTTCTCAGACCTGGGGCCGGCTGCTGTGATTTCTGGGCACTAGCTCCCAGAGAGGCTTGTGTATCATTTCCTTTGAGCACATGGTTTCAGTCTGTGTTGGCTAGTGACAGCCATATTTTTAAATGACAAGTTCTCTAATAATATGCATTGTGTAATAAAATACGAATGCTCTCCCGTGTAATTGTGTTCTTCATTGGGAGTCAAGCGCCTAGCACAGAGGGCTGGATAAGACCTTGTTCACCTGCCATCCCTTCAGGGTTTTCTTGCAATAGTCACCCAGTGATGGGGAGCTCACCACTCATGAAGATAACCAAGTTCTTTTTAACATTCAGTCTGAGGGGGCAGAGGGGCCTCCAGTACCATGGTGCACATGTGGATGTCAGGAGATAACTGGTGGAAATGCATTTCTGTCCACCATGTGGGTTCTGGGGACTGAACTCAGGGCGTCAGGATGATGACAACCATCAGCCTCTGAGCCATCCCAATGGCCCCTAAATTTTCATGGACGCAAGCAACCCAACGCTCGGCTGTGTAGCCACCCTTTAGCACCACGGAAGCCTCGGGTGGTCTCTAGCTTTTAGGGAATTCAGAAGCTCTTTTGCCTACATCTCTTCTGCCCCAAATTCTACTTTGTTGGTGACACTGACCCCTGGTAACCCCATACAGGTGTTGCTAGTAGATAGAAGCGTTTGGTGTTGTGAGGGAAAGTCCGCTCAAGACAGCACCGTGTTTATGATAGGGTGTGACTGAGAAGGGCCCAGGCCGGAGTCCATCGTGTTCTGATCAGAAGTTTTCTAGGGGGGATGAAGAAGGGGGAGGCTGGTGAGATGATTCAGCAGGTCAAAGGTGCTTGCCTTCAAGCCTGGCAGTCTGAATTCAACCCTGGGGAGGGCCCACGTGGTGGAAAGAGAGAAGTAACTCCTAATACTTGTGCTCTGACTGCCACTCAGAGTGCACATCCACCCATACACACACACACACACACACACACACACACACACACACAATGCAAAGGCTAGAGCGATGTCTCAGTGGTTAAGAGAACTGGCTGCTCTTGGAGAGGACCCAAGTTCAGTTTCCACCAATCACATGGTAGCTCACAACTGTACCGATTTCATGAGACTGAACACTCTCCTCTGGCTCCTGTTGGCACCAGACACACATATGGTGCAGACATACATGCAGGCACAGCCATACACATAAAATAAATGTAGAAAAGAAAAACATCCTTGGTCTACCACTCCCTGGAGAACCTGGAAGGCTAAGCCCCTCTTCCCCACGGGTTGCTCCTCTCAAATCACCTCCCACCTCTGGGAATTTCCCAAGCATACACCGTTCATCCCTCAGTTGCTGCTCAGTGTACAAGGCTTAAACTGGCTGCAACTTCTTGGAGGCTTTCCCAGGTCAGTGCCCCCCCCCAATGCCCTTTCCAGTGAAGGTCAGCTCAGTGGATCCTGTCTGTGGAAGTGTCACGGGCACAGCATGGCACAGCCCACCTGCAAGTACTTAGGCATGTCTTCCAACTGTGAGCGGGCTGGGAATGTGCCTAGATCCCAGGCCGGCTACAAACCAGAGCACCCCAGAAGTTAGTCCAGATTCCGAGAAAGGGAGTCCTAATTCACACATTAGCCTCTCAGGGCTAACTATGCACTGAGAAGAGACTTGAACGTACACTTTCCAATAGTATTGATGCAGCAAATAAGGTTAGATTGGGCCTGGAGAGGCCATGGCTTAGAGGTTACGAGTTCAAACTGCTCTTGCAGAGGACCTAAGTTTAGCACCCAGCACCCATATCAGGCAGCTCACAACTGCTTATAACTCCAGCTCCAGGGGATCTGACACCCTGGTCCTCTGTAGGCAGGCACACACACACCCTAACAATAAGGTCAAATACCCCTGGCTCTGGGATCTGACACCCCTGGCCTCTGTAGGCTGGCAGGCACACACACACACTAACAAAATAAGGCCAAATGCCCCTGGCCTCTGTAGGCAGGCAGTCACACACATGCATGTGCACCCTCTCCCCTTAACCAAATAAGGTCAAATAAGTATGAACACAAAAATTAAGAACTTGGAAAGGGAACTGGAGTGTTGGGCACACAGATGTGAGCCCATTCCACCTTGTCCGAAGGTCAGAGAGTTTGAGCTTATTTTTGCTCTCAATGTTAACAGGTGTGGCTACAAACGAGATTCTGGCCTAGGGTGTGATAATTAGCATTTTGAGTGTTGAAGTAGATCTGCTCCACCTGGACCAAAGGTAGAATTCAAGTCTATTCCTTGTGTCAAGCTAATGAATTGTTGCCTCCCCCTTCCCCTTTTACTAAATGTCTCTCCTAATGCTGTCCTGTTTGTCTCTTATTTCTCCTATATCTCTGTTCCTTTTGCCTAATAATGCTAATCCTCATGCTCTCCTACCCTGGAACGTACAAGTTTTGCTGAAGCTAGTTTTCGACACTGGAGAGAGGACTCAAGAGGTTAAAAGCATTCCTCTTTCAGAGGACCCGGGTTCAATTCCCAGCAACCACATGGGACCTCACAACTATCTGTAAGTCCAGTTCCAGGGAATCCAAGACCCTCACACAGACATACATGCCAAAGCACACACACATAACATCTTTAAATCTCAGCACTCAGGAAGAGGCAGGTAGATCTCTGAGTTCGAAGCCAGCCCCGTACACAGTGAGTTCCAGGACAGACAGACAGACAGACAGACACACAGACACACACACACACACACACACACCACCTTGAAAAGAAGTGGCTGAAGAGATATCTCAGCAGTTAAGAGCAGTTTCTGCTCTTGCAGAGAAACCCTGGGTTCAGTTCTCATCGTGTATGTAGAGGCTCATAACCAGTTCCAGTAAGGGGATCTATACCCTCTTCTGACTTCCCTTGGTATTGGACACATATACATACACAGAGAATAAAGATAACCCCTTAAGAAGAGAGAAAGGACTTGAAAAGGGCTGAAGACGTCTCGATAGGGAAAGGCCCTTGCTGCTTAAGCACTGGGGCCTGAGTTCAGATCTCGGCCCCAAGCAAAAAGTCAGGCCTGGCAGAGACAGATTTTTGGAGCCTGCTAGATGTTTTCACAGCTAATGCTGCCTCGGATAAGTGGACAATGGTAAAGCAGGACATCCGACCTCTGCAAGCACAAATACACAAAATGGGAGGGGTGGCTACCGGGCCAGCGATACAGGTCAGCTGGGAAAGGAGACCGCTGCCAGGCCTGGCGGCCTCAGTTAGATCCTTGGGGCCAACATGGCAGAGGAGGAGACCTGACTCCCACAAGCCATTCTTTGTAATTCGTGCACACACAAACACACACATGAAAAATAAATGTGGGCCAAGTGTGATGTTGTACACCTTTAATCTCAGCCCTCAGGAGGCAGAGGCAGGTGGATCTCAGAGTTCGAGTCCAGTCTGGTCTACAAAGCAAGTGCCGGCTCAGGCAGGGATATAGAGTGAGATCTTGTCTCAGAAAAATAAAAAACAAACAAAAAAAGTAAATTTTTAAAAAAATAAAATATAGACGAGAAGATACTTGAAAAGAACAAAATGATTAATTTCAGCACTGATTCAGCAAAGAACGAACTGCAACGTGACAACGAACCTCTATAAAAAGTTCACGCACTTGAAGAAGTCACAGTGGAGGCTCTGTGCCTGGGTTGCCATCTGTCATCTCTGACAAGACACTGGCGATTATGGCAGAGACGATTTCTGCATCCCCCTCACACTACGGCTCGAAAGCTCCACGCCCCACACCTCCCTGTTCATACCCCTTTCTAAGGGTCACCTCACCGACCAAGTGTACCATGGTGTAGTGTGCACTGCCCTGAGTATGGGCCTGGCTGCTTAGAGCCACGTCTCTCTAGGCCTCTGTGGTACAGGACAGAGGCTGCCCTGAGGGTTTACCAAAGGGAAGATCAACTGCTCTCTTCCTCCCAACCTTCACTCAGAGACAGAAGCGCTTGCCTCCTGCCCACAAGGCCTCAGGAGAGTCTAATGTAAGCGACCATTATTTGGTACTCTGGGGAACCCAGCTGTCTGTGAGGTTCCTGGAGTTGCTGTGTGGGGTGGGAACACGAAGGGTTAAGACAACAACAGAGCCTCACAGAAACCCTGAAGGAGCTCGGGGCTGCCTTCTCTGGCTGGACACCTCAGAGTAGAATGGCCTCATTGGTCCTTCCTTTCCGATGGGCTGGACACAGGTGGCCGCTGTGACAGGGTGTACCCAACACACTGGACAGCGGTAGCATGGTAGCTGAGGAGCCAGGGAGAGGCACTTTATTTTAAGACTTGATTTTCTTGCTGTGATTTTCCACAGAGTCTTCCATGATTGTGTCATCTTCTTCCACAGTGACCAGCACTTTTCTGCCCACGAGGCTGAAGATGTCTTCAGGAGGATAGCCTTTGGGCTCCCCCACCTTCACGGTGAGCATGTCCAGGGTCAGGATGGTGCCTTCTGGGATTTTCACTTTGGCCACCACAGACTTGCCCAGCTGTGGACACAGGAAGACCAGTGTCAGATACTAAGTAACTCCTGCACACTCCATGTCCCTGTGACGGGATCATCACAGCTGGGACTTCCTCACCACAATGTCCAGAGCAGTACCTCACAGAAGCAGAGACACAGTCCGTGTCAGGTGACATCACAGACTAGGGCCTTTCCAGTCACACAGCACAAAGGAAAGGGCTCAGGCTGTGTAGCAACATCAACCCAGGTTCAGTACCTGTTGGCCTGGGTGCTGTGTTTGGCTTCCCCGCTAAAGGTGCTGGTACCTTATCAGAGTATTAACAGAGTGAGATGGAGCGTGCTCCCTATATGTGACAGTCACGGTTACTTCTGTCCCTGTGCTCCCTACATGTGACAGCCGCGATTACTTCTGTCCCCATGCTCCCTACATGTGACAGCCACGGTTACTTCTGTCCCCGTGCTCCCTACATGTGACAGCCACGGTTACTTCTGTCCCCGTGCTCCCTACATGTGACAGCCACAGTTACTTCTGTCCCCATGCTCCCTATATGTGACAGCCACGGTTACTTCTGTCCCCATGCTCCCTCCATGTGATAGCCGTGGTTACTTCTGTCCCCGTGTCATCAACATCTTATAGAAACTGAGGTCAAAAGAAGGCAGCAACTTCGTCAAGCTGCCAATAACTAAGATGAGTCCCGGTCCCATGTGTATACAAACCTGTTTGCCACTTTGTTCTATAAAATAGGGTGATGGAGGGCCCATGAGCAATGAGGGTGACTTATTCAGATGACAAGGGGTACCCAGAAAGGGGACAGACAGGACAGGCAGATGTGGAGACCGAGGGATGGTTCACAGCCAGCACTCCGCCTCCCTGTACATACTCGGAAGCAGCATTTGCCGTCCTCCACAGCTTACATAAGAGCCCCCGAGTTCTAACTTGGACTTAGCACCAGGAGAAGCTGTGTCAGCTGCTTATTGTCACAAAGTGGCCCTGGCTGCTTTCACCCTCCACTGTGAGCACTCCATGCCCGACCGCCGTAACTGTCACTCTAAGTTCCTGAATGACTCTCTCCAATTCATCTGCGGGGCAAGTATAGTCTTTAACTGCTAACTCCCCAGTCCACGTGCACCTGGAATTGTGGGGGTCGGGTCAGCAGGTAATCTCCGGCAGAATAAAAGGGTTCAATGCCCTGGGTCTGCCCTGACCCACACAACTGCAGGTAAGGAGTCTTGCACCCAGAACTCCTGGGACTCCTGCCTCTAAACTCACAAGAGCAGAAAGGGCCAAGTCATGGCTTCTAAGAAGCTGGCAGGGAAGGGGGGAGCTCGCCCAGGCCTCACCGTCAGTGACCACCAGCCCTACCCACCCAGTGCCCCTTTGTACTCAGGACTGCCCTGGCTCTCTTCCCAGTGCCTCGGTATGTCTACTCCAAGTGACCAGGCTTGGCCATCGTAGGACTTCACTCTCTATCTCGTAGGGTTCAGAGCCCTGAGGCCACAGGCTCCAGAGGCTTTGTAGAAAGACTAATGTGAGCCAGGGTAGCTAAAAACCCTGACCTGCTCCCATGTGATGCATCACCCCGCTGCTCCCATAGCCTAATGGTGCCCAGAAGGGTGGGTGTGACATTCCTTAACCTGCTCATCTGTCAGGCTCAGACAAGTCAGAAGCCCAGCTCCTGGTCACGTGTGCCACACCTGCCCCAGGACAGCAGGCGAGGCAGGGTCAGGCAGTACCCACCTTCTCATTGCAGGCCACCTCACAGGGCAGCAGCTGCTTGACTGGAGAGCCCAGTGCCCGCTCCACCAGGCGCACGGACCGCACCAGCTCTGCCAGTTCTCCAGGCTCCAGCGAGGCTGAGTGGTCGCTCCCCTTCCAAGTTTTGTCCAAAGTTATGTGGCGTTCCAACACCTTGGCCCCCAGGGCCACTGCCGCCACGGATATGGCGATGCCTGTCTCATGCCCGGAATACCCTATGGGAATGTCGGGAAAGAGCTTCTGGTACTCCTGTAAAATAGAAGAGGGGAGTGCTTACCCTTCTGGGACTTCTCGTTAGGGAGATCAGAAGGGCACCCCACTTCAGCCGCCCCTGAGCAGAGCAGCCAGGGGTGAGACAGTAAGGAAGGCACTCTGAGCCTCCCCCTTACAAAGATAAAAGTGCCCACTGAGGGTTGCTGGGAACAGGGAGGGCACCCGCTGTACTGACTGGTTTTATGTCAACTGACACAGGCTAGGGTCATCAGAGAGGAGGGACGAAATGTCTCCCTAAGAGCGGGCTGTAAGGCACGTTCTTACTTAGTGTTCAATGGGGACAGGCCCAACCCACTGTGGGTGACACCAACTATGGGCTGGTGGTCCTAGGTTCTGTAAGAACGCAGGCTGAGTAAGCCACGTGGAGCAAGCCTATAAGCAGCACCCCTCGTGGCCTCTGCATCAGCTCCAGCCTCCAGATTCCTGCCCTGCTCTTGATGATGAACTGTAATAAGGAGCTGTGAGAGGAAAAAAAAAAAACCCTTCCTCCCCGAGTTACTTACAGCAAGAGAAACCCTAACTAAGACACCCGCCATACTGTAAAAGTTACTGCTGCCATTGAGAATGCCTTCTGCGGGCCATCAAGATGGCTCAGAGGGTGAGGGCAAGCGCCTGCCATCGGGCCTGACGACATGAGTTTGATCCCTGGAAACCATCCAATGAAAGGAGAGTACCAGCCCCCGCAGGCTGTCTTCTGAGTGCTATACACTTACCATGGCGTGCACACACACATGCATACTCATACACATACGTGAATTCAAAACATTCTAATCAACCAACACCTTGTATGACTGTTAAAACCTGTGCAGACCAAGAATAACAACATAACTGAAATGGAATGCCTGAGCTCACCTCCAAAAGCTCTTGTCACAAGTATGAAATCAAGTGTGTTACACACAAACATATCAATTAGGGCTGGAGAGATGGGTCAGAGGTTAAGAGCACTGGCTATTCTTCCAGAGGTCCTGAGTTCAATTCCCAGCACCTGCATGGTGGCTCACAAACATCTATAATGAGATCTTGTGCCTTCTTCTGGTGTGCAGACATACATGCAGGCAGAACACTGTATACTAATAAATAAAATTTATATATATATATATATATATATATATATATATATATATATATATAAATTATACACACAGCCCAGGCCCAAAACATTTCGTTGATGGGAACTCTGAATAATTAATGGAATCTCTAATCCACCTAATGCACCAAAGCCCTTCTCAGATGAGTGAGTGCTGTCAGTGATGGTGGCCAGAAGGCTGAAGCCCAGCAGGGAGATGCAGGTGGGGAGCAGTAGCAGATAAGGAATGCTGGATGGCTAAAGCCTTGAGATCAGCCCACAGCTGTGTGATATACAGTCTATACACTGCAGCCGGGTGGCGGCGGCACACGCCTTTAGTCCCAGCACTCTGGAGGCAGAGGTGGGCATCAATGAGTTCAAGAGTTCAAGACCAGCCTGATCTACAGAGTGAGTTCTAGGACAACCAGGGATGCACAGAGAAACCCTGTCTCAAAAAAAAAAAAAAAAAACCCTCCCCCAAAGAGAGAAAGAGAGAGAGAGTGTAGGCTTCTAGGCCAGGGAATTCTACTGTGACTGGGTGGGCTGGCAAAGCCACTCTCGCTGCGTAGCCATGTCCAGAGAGAGGATGTGATAGGACTTCCAGTGAGGGGAAAATCAGGGAGAGTACCTGGAGTCAAAGACGCTAAGTTGTTAACTATATTCATCTATGGAGGCCTTTAATCCCAGCACTTGGGAGGCAGAAGCAGGCAGATCTCTTTGAGTTTGAGGCCAGCATGGTCAACAGAGTGAGTTATAGGCCTGACAATTCTACACAGTGAGACCTTACCAAAAAAAAAAAAAGACTAAAAAGTACATGAAGACAAATCATGATGTATGAGGCATAAATACATACACACGCACGCACACACG
Source organism: Myodes glareolus (assembly GCF_982192425.1). NCBI lineage: Eukaryota > Metazoa > Chordata > Mammalia > Rodentia > Cricetidae > Myodes > Myodes glareolus. Next base: position 28,834,111 of record NC_142041.1, read on the forward strand.
CACACACTCACACATACACACAGGGAAGAAACTAAGATTGGTGTTATATGCTTTAATTTACAGTTCTCCTCTTTGGAATGCCATACTTCCTTGGCTGCCTAGGTCTAATCTGATTCTGTCACACGAAGATAGGATCTGTACATCTACAAAGTGTGCCATGGTTGGTTATAACAACAGGGCTAGGGCTATCTATAGCTCAGTGGAAGAACACTTGGTTGGCATGCCCACGGCCCTAGATCAGTCTCCAGCATCGCAAATGAATGAATGTCCTGCTCACCGAGATGACGCGTAGGTTGGCATCCTCTGGCTGCAGTGGGTACGCGCTGGTGCACTGGAGGAAGCAGAAGTTGGGGTTGAGGGGCTTCACGATCTGGTAGACTTGCTTCATGGTGTCCATCGACTGCATCCCACTGGAGATCACCATAGGGCGACCTGAAGAACCGGCACCTTCTTCACAGGGCTCAGAATCTCCCCTCCCCCGCCCCATCTCCTAAGACACCGCACAGCAACCAATGGGGAAGCACACTTCCTCAGGATCATGCTCCAGCAAAGGGAAGCACGCCGAGGGATCTCAGGATCTTGAGGGGAAGAGAGGCCTCTCTACAGATCAAGAGGCTGTACAGTACTGAACAGGCTTCATCTTACGCTGTGGGACAATGGTTTTATTTACCCTGTAAAGATTTGTTTCTTGTACTTGTTTAATAAAATGCTGACTGGCCAGTAGCCAGGCAGGAAGTAGAGGCGGGGCAATGAGAACAAGAGAATGCTGGGAAGAGGAAAGAGTCAGTCTGCAGTCATCACCCAGACGTGACTGCCTCACCAATAAAGGTACCAAGCCACGTGGCTACCAAAGACAAGAATTATGTAATGTAAGCTATAAGAGTTAATAAGAAGCCTGAGCTAATAGGCCAATCCGTTTATAATTAATGTAGACCTCTGTGTGTTTATTTAGGACTCAACGACTGTGGGACTGGGTAGGACAGGAACCTCAGTCAACAATCTTAGTCTAAAATCCCCAAACCCAAAAGACTCCAAATTCAGGAACACGCCTGCTCACAGGCATTTGGATAAGGGATACGCAGCCCACACTGTGGAAGATTCCCCAGTGCATGAGCACAGCCGAGGGGCTGCGAGCTGCCGATTTGGGTGCTGGCCTGCACAGAGCCCTGTCCTTAGGGCTTCTGATACCTTGCCTAGGAAACAAGTCAGACTATCCCGGGAGCATGACCTGCTTCCATCCCAGGTCTGTAAGGTGGGTCAACTGAGATCATTTCACGCTGGGAAATCAATTTACCAAGTATTATGTGGAGATTCCTACAGGGCCTGGGGATGTGGCTTAGTGGTAGGATACTCACAGCAGGTGCATGGTCCCTAGTACTGCCCCAGAACAAACAGGTAGGAGATTTCTAGAACGTGTCTCCTAAGCTGGGTGTAGTGGTGCACACCTTTAACCCCAGCACCTGGGAGGCAGAGGCAGGAGGATCTCTAGGAGTTTGAGCTAGATCTGTAGGAGGATCTGTAGCCTTGGCTACAGAGCGAATTCCATGCCAGCCAGGATACACAGGGAGACTGTCTAAAAACCAAACCAAAATAAAAACTAAAACTAGATGAGTCTCCATGAATGCTATCACAGTGAGCAGCCACTAGGGGGCAGAAACACAAAGCTTGGACTGGTTTTGAGGGAAAAAAACCCACACTTACCTTTCTTGGCTGTCTTCTCCAGATAAGGAAAATTGTTAGTGTCACCAGATCCAACTTTGAAAAATGGGACATTCAGTTCATGCAGAAACTCAACCGCCATCTACAAAAAAAGTCCGAGCAAGTGCCTTTCAGTATTGTTCAGAAACACTGCCCTGTGGTACAGGACGGGTGATAGAGGAACCCAGTGAGGGAGACTAGAGAACACGTCGTCGCATGTCCACCCACCCATCTGTCTAGTGCACATCCAAGACTTGCTCTTCACAAGCTGACCATCAATGGCTACGAGCATCTGCATGGGACACACTGCCTCTGGCCAGACTCTTCCTCCTCAAAGAACTTGTGAACAGTGACCCAGAAACCAGGTAGAGAGAAAGTGCCCGGCCCTCAAAGGTCAAAGGACAGAAAGGAAAACACTGCATCCTTGCCCAGAGGGACAACAGGAGCAATCTCTGTCCCAGGTTGACTCTGGGTATCAGTTGGTCCTCCGGACCTTGAACTGTGCTGTCTGCGGAACAGGCGGTCACCATTCAGACAACAGCACGGCTTGAAGTTACCATCAATACTGCCAGGTGGGACTCATCCCAGAAGATTCCAGAAACTGAAAGGTGTTAGCAAACGGTTCCAGGATCATCTCAGGACTGGCAGAGATGGCCGAGTACTTCCCTAGAATGTGTGAGGCCTTGGGTTTGATCCCTAGCACTGCACGCACTACACACACAAGCAGAATCTCACGTTCTGTTAAGTACTAAGAAGTAAGGGTGGATCTCTATGAGTTAAAGGGCAACCTGACCTACATAGCAAGTTCCAGGTCAGACAGGACCATGGTGAGAGCCTGTCTCATAAAAGAAAACAAGGAGCTGGCCTTTAATCCCAGCAGTCAGGGAGGCAGAGGCAGGCGGATCTCTGTGAGTTCGAAGCTAGCCTGGTCTACAGAGCTAGTTCCAGGAGGGGCTCCAAAACTACACAGAGAAACCCTGTTTCGAAAAAAACCAAGGGAAAAGAAAAGAAACCAAGGGTTTGAGCGATGGCTCAGGGGTTAAGAGCACTGGCTGTTCTTCCAGAGGTCCTGAGTTCAATTCTCAGCACTCACCTGGTGGCTCATGACCATCTGTAACAGGGTCTGATGCCCTCTGCTGGCCTGCAGGTGTACATGCAGAGCACTCATACAAAAATATAAATAAATAAAATTAAAAAAAGAAAAAGAGCAATGGTTGCTCTTCCAGAGAACCCAGCACCTGCATGGGGGGCGGGTTTAACAACCACCTATCTGTAACTCTAGTTCTAAGATACTTGATGCCCTCTTCCAGCTTCTGAGGGTACCAGCCATACAAATGGTACACAGACATATATACAAGCAAAACATCCATACACATAAATAAAAATAAATTATATTTAAAAAAAACTTAGAAATAAACAACATCCTACCATAACAGACCTCCATCCGCCTTCCCAAAGGGTTTGGAACCTCTCCAAACACCATGGCCGTGGTCAGTTTAGTGAGTCTGAAGCCGACTTTATTCTTTAGTACGCTCTCAACAACACAGGGTGGGAGGCACTTAGCGGGGTCTGAGGCTGGCACTCTGGGTGGAGAGCTTGCCTAGCGTGTGCAAAGCCCTGGGCTCAATCCCCAAAACACTTAGTGCCCCATCAAAAAGAAGCGAGGCTGGTCAGCCAGCGCATGAGGACTCAAGGCGGCTGGAACCTTTCAGTCCGTGGGTCACTACAGAACAGGACACCAGGGACCGCTCACCCCGAGCGTCCCACAATCCCTGTGGGGCTGGCTGCTCTACCCCTGGGTCCAACGTTTTGTCCTTTGCTTTTCCCACCCACGTTTCCTCTCCTCCCTGCATATGCCACACTGCTAAACAGCCCTGAGAAATAAAACGAAACAAAAGTGATCCTTTTACAACATAATTCACTTAACATACTCTAGTTTTCTCAGTACTCTGGTCACATCTGGTAAAGGAGAGGGGAACGTGGAGAGGGAAGCTGTGCACTAGAAGAAAGAAGCGGTACCAGTTGAACGTAAGTGTTCAGCTAGTGGAACGCTCACTCTCCCAGGCATGAGCAGGCCAAGTGTGGCCTCAGGAGATGGACCAAGCAGTGAGAGCTAAGGATGCCTAGTGCAGAAAGAAAACAAAACAAAACAAAAACAATTCAAAGATTTATCTACAAGGATTGTGCAATTTGCATGGAATTCTATCATTGTCAAGTTATTTTTTAATGAGGAGGCAGGGGAGTTCCTGCTAAGAAGGAAGAGAGTGTCTCATTTTGCAGTCCATCTGGGGAATCGGTGCCACCTAGTGGCCATTTTGAAAACTGCCACCTTGGTTCTTCACCCTACAAGGGTCACAGCCAAAGCTTTCTTTCCCAAGGCCTGCTGACTTCCTCTGACCTGCCTTACTGCTGTGAGGCCCTGTCCCTGGCACAAGTCAAACAGCCCTACTACTTCCTGTTTTCAGTTTGCCTTTAAGTAATTCAATTAGGACCTCAGATGGCTGAGGTTCAGAGCATGGAACAGGCCACCCGCAGGAGGCTGGAGCTAAGGAAACTTTGCCCACCTATGGCTCCCAGGAGGAAGGGTCCCAGAAATAAACCTGTCAGGTTTCAAACTTAGGTCTTCCGAACTGGTTTGACTTAGGATGTGCTTCTTTGCTTTTTAAAACAGACTTGTATTATTCTAGGCTGGCCCTGATCTTGCTATGTACCCTGTACTGGCCTCCAACTCTTGATTCTCCTGCCACAGTCTCCCGAGGGCTAAGATTACAGGCAAGCACCACCATGCCTGGTTGACTGACTCAGTAAGAGCAGACAGTGGGCCTGGTGGTGCACACCTTTGATCCCAGTACTCAGAAAGCAGAGGCAGGTGGATCTCTGTGAGTGCCTGGTCTACAGTTATTTCCAGGACAGCCAGTGCTATATGGTGACCCTGTCTCAAAAATAAATACACAAATAAAATACAAACAGATAATGGGTGCTCACAGAACCTTTCTGTGTATATACGAAGAGAAGCTACTGGTAACAGAAGGGGTAACAGAGCGAGACCTGGGCTTCTAATTTTGAAAACAATGTCACCACATGTAGCCCAGGCTAGCCTCGAAATTGCCTTCCTCCTATCCCTGCTTTGAGAGCTGGGATTACAAGCAGGTTCAGGCACACTGGGGAATGGGGACTTTCTAAAGTCCCTTTGGCTGTGATCACGCAGGAGAGAAACAAAGCCCATGAGGACGAGCCAGAAAGCAGGGGTGAGCGACTACTGGGGAGCGAAGAAAAAAGTGTCTGGCTATGAACAACAAAACAAACAAAAAACTCTGGCAAGAGTTTCTGTGTCTGCAGAGACTGATGAACCAATCAGAATGTCAGTGCTGTGGACAGACTGGAATTTTTTGGGTTCAGACACTAATTACTTTATCCTGGGCTAGTTTTAGACTTCTGAAACAGCCATGCCTTGCCCCACTGTACACCTGAACTAACAGCTCATGGTCATAAATAAAAACCTCAGTCAGAAAGTGGTGGCACAGGCCTTTAGTCCCAGCGCTCAGGAGGCAGAGTGTGATACCAGCCTGGTCTACAGAGCAAGTTCCAGGACAGCAAGGGCTACAGGGAGAAACCCTGTCTTGAAAAACCAAAAATAAATAAAAAGTGAGTAAATAAATACCTCTTGCTATTAACTTAGGGCTGGAGAGGTGGGTTCAGTGGTTAAGAGCACTGGCTGCTCTTCCAGAGGTTGTGACTTCAATTCCCAGCAACTACATGGTGGCTCACAACCATCCGTAATGTGATCTGGTGCCCTCTTCTGGTCTGCAGGCACACATGCAGGCAGAACACTGTATACATAATAAATGAATAAACTTTTTAAAAGAGAAGCTATTAACTTAGCAAAACACTACCTTCCGCCAATCCAAGAGCAAAATGTCATCAGAGAGCACGTTGAGCCTATAGAATGGCTGCCCCATCTCATTACACCCGCTGCTCTGGTGCACTCACCGACATATTTTAATGCTGCTTAGATTTATGACTCTTTATTCTGTAAAACTATAAAAACCCTGTGAACTGCTTCCATGTTGGAACACAGAATTTAGAGTAACCTAAATCTGTGTTCTCAGGCCCTGGTTACTCAGAATGGTTCCAGAATAGTCTCTCTTGCTCCACTTAAGATGAGAATTATGGTTTTTGTCAACAGAGCACAGAACAAAAAAAAAAAAAAAAAGGACAGGCCAGCCCTGTCATGGGCACCGGGCAGCAGGCAGCCAGGGGAAGGAGGTGGAGAGGACAGAGTGCAGGGGCAGGAGTAGGGAGAGGTGGCTCTGTGCCCCCACGCCTCCCCACCCCCCACCCCCGGCTCATTGCTTCTATCTGCTGCTGCCTTGACACTAAGCTTGCTTTGGCTGAAATCCACCTCCTCGGCACACCCTCCTGAGGGGTGTCCTGCAAACTTTCAGTCTCCCTACAATTCTGCCACACCTTAACCTTCCCTGAGCACACAGAACGCCCAAGAACAGCACGCACAGCAGAGAGAGGAGGCACTCAGTAAATGCTAGCTGTTATAACGCAGTCAGGAAGGTGAACCCTGGGAGCCACCTGCTGCAGAAACGGAGGTGGGAGACACGGAAGGACAGACAGAACTCAACCAGGACGCTCTGAGGAGGCTGGGCAGGAAATGCTAGTTTGGCAAAGAAAGATCTATGTAAATTTACTCTTTGTAAAGGTTTTATGGACCCATTTCCCCCTCACCGCCCTTTCTCCTGTCTTCATGTGCCCCAGGCCAGCCATGACACCAGCTGCAAACAAACGCCAGAGGAACCTCCTTCCCAAACTGGCAGCAGAGAAACCCCAGCAGGTTTTCAGTATAGAAAACCTACTGTTTCTGGCTTGTAGACTCTGTTGCCCAGGCTCACCAGCAAGTGCTGGGCCTATTAGTCTTTTTACTTTTCATCAATTGCTTTTTGGGTTTTTGGCCTGTTTGTTTTTTCCATGATGTAAGGAGAAAAGCAACAGAATCTCACTTTGTAGCTCTGACTGTATGAAACTCACAATACAACACAGTCTGGTTTTGAACTCACAACAATCTTCCTGTCTACACTTACCAGTGCTGGAATGAAAGGCACAAGCCACCATGTGGGGTTTCCTTCATTTTTACAAGGACCAATGTTTGCAATTACAAACATATTCTGAAATCTGGAAGACTAACAAAGACAGGGGTGTGTTTTATGAACCAGGTGTGGTAGGGCACACCTTCAATTCCAGTACTGGGGAAGTAGAGGCAGGGGCAGGAGGCTCTCTGTAAGTTCCAGGTCAGCCTCATCAGCACGCACACACACACACACACACACACAAACTTTCAACAATCTGATTAAAGCAATGAGAAACTATTCCAAGGGCAGTAAAAGCACGCCCCTAAAGTCCACCCTACAGCCTGTATCTAGAAAGCAACCCTAAGGAAACAACTGAGAACAGACAGAAAAGATGCTCACCTTGGCATCTGCTTCGTTTTGAGACAGTCTCGTGTATTCCAGGCCAGCCTCAAACTTATTTTGTAGCTGAGGCTGACCTGAACTAATTCTCTTACCTCCACCTCCCAAATACTAGAGTTAAAAGTGGGTGCCACCAAGCCTGGTTCAGCATCATTTATCAGTATAAAAAAACTAAACATAATAGCCAGGAGGTGGTGGCACACACCTTTAATCCCAGTACTCAGAAACAGGTGGATTCCTGTGAGTATGAGGCCAGCCTGATCTACAAAGAGAGTTCCAGGACTGTAGCCTGAGGGGGCTGGGCCTGTTTGTTGGGGTTTCTGTCCCACCTGGCCCCCAAGCTGTTTAGTCCCAGAGAAAAATCACACACAGATCTCTGTAAATTATAATGCTGATTGGCCCGTTTGGTCAGGCTACTTATTAGCTAACTCTCTCATCTTGATTAACCCATTTTTCTGATCTATGTTAGCCATGTGGCTCTGAACCTTTTTCAGTGGGGCAGCTCACATCCTGCTGCTTCGGTGGTCTGGGCAGGAGTGGGAGGAATCAGCTTCCTCCTCCCCAGAATTCTCCTGCTCTCCTTGCATCATTTCCACTTCCTGTCTGGTTTTCCTGCCTACACCTCCTGCCTGGCCAATCAGCGTTTATTTAAAACATGATTGACAGAATACAGACAATTCTCCTGCACAGGACTGTTACACAGAGAAACCTTATCTGGAGAAACTAAAGGGGAAAAACAAAAAACAAAAAACAAAACAAAAAAACTAAAAGTAAGTCTGAAACCCAGAACTCAACTCAGGATTCTGGAGTTGGAGGATCATGAGGCCAGCCTGGTCTACACAATGAGTTGTAGACCAGCCAAGGCTACATACTGAGACCCTGTCTCAGGAAACAAAAACAACAACAGATAACACTCTAGTATACCCTCCAAAAGAAACATTGAACTGCTGTCACAGTCTTTACACAGGAGGAAGGAAGCTGTGTTCTAACACTAATTAGAAAAAGAACACAGAAAACCAGATGTGACCAGCAGTGACAGGTACTGTAAGACTCAAAGAGGAAATCCATAGAGAGACAGCATATAGAAACCACAGGCCACTCCCTCTCGTTCCCTGCAATTTTTTTTGGGGGGGGGCGGGGGTTCAAGATAGGGTTTCTTTGTGTTAACAGTCCTGGCCGTCCTGACCGGGCTAGCCTTGAACTCAGAGAGCTCTGCCTGCCTCTGGGGTGCTGGGATCATTCCTACTTCCTAAATTGTGTTGGTTTGAAAGAAAGTGTCCCCCATAGGCTCACAGGGAGTAGCATTATTAGGAGGTGTGGCCTTGTTGCGGGAGGTGTGTGTCGCAGTCTCTTCCTGCTGCCTTTAGATCCTGTAAACTCTCGGCTACCTCTCCAGCACTGTCTGTGTGTCACCATGCTTCCCGCCATGATGACAATGGACTGAACCTCTGAACTGTAAGCCAGCCCCAATTAAATGTTTTCCTTTATAAGAGTTGCCATGGGGGGCTGGAGAGATGGCTCAGTGGTTAAGAGCACTGACTCCTCTTCCAGAGGACCAGGGTTCAATTCCCAGCACCCACATGGCAGCTCACAACTGTCTGAAGATCCAGTTCCAGGGGATCTGACACCTTCATACCAATGCACATAAAATAAAAGTTAAATAAACTATAAGAAATGGTTTTTTTTTAAAAAAAAAAAAAAGAGTTGCCATGGTCCCGGTGTCTCTTTGCAGCAATAGAAACCTTAAGACATAAACTTTCTGTACCATTGTCCTTGTTTCTAAGACTAAAGCTTTTGACATTCAGAAAAGAGAGAACATAGGATCATCAAAGGACAGAAGATACACCGGGCGGTGGTGGCGCACACCTTTAATCCCAGCACTCGCGAGGCAGAAGCAGACAGATCTCTGAATTCAAAGCCAGTCTGATCTACAGAGTAAGTTCCAGGACAGTCAGGGTTAGAGACAGAGACAGAGACCCTGACTCAAAAATAAAGAAAAGAAATTATAGTGCAAAATGGACCTGCTGGACTGCTCTAGGATGTCAGCACAGCCAGCCCGAGACACGTCCCTGTGGGTGATGCCAGCTGCACTCCAGGGAGCCAGTCACAGCTGGCTGGTGAGGCACACTGGTTCCCCATCTAAACCACACTCCAATGGGAGAGCCTTGCCCAGCTCAGCTGTCCCACGGTGGGAAGGATGCTGGGGTCGAGCATTGCTGCTCTGATGTCGGGGTAGTTTTTAAACCGTGGTACTCTTCTCTCAAAACCCCTTCTCTGGGTCGCTGGCCCATTGGCTTCCCACTTAGCCGGACACAGTTAAGGCGAGCAGAGCTAGGGCCGGCTTTACACCATAGCTGCCTGCATCCCATGAGAGGCTGGGCGCTTACCTCGTCCATGCCAGAGGCGGTGAAGAAGATGCCAATGTCCTGCGCATAGCGCTGCAGTTCCCTGTACTGGGCGTGGCTGAATTCTAGATGCCGTTTATGCTCCCCATACGTCGACCCCCACGAATGCTTCGAAGTATATGGTCTCTCCAGGGCCTTCCGGTTAAACTTGAACTCCAACTCGCTCTTCTGAAACTTAGCGCAGTCAGCCCCGCACTCCTGCAACACACAGTAGGACATTTACAGTGACCTGGAGCAGGAATGTGGAGGGACAATGATATGACGTCATTATATTTAGACAAAACAAACCGGAGCCGAAGAGATGCTCAGTGGGAGAAGTGTGGTCATGAGGATTTAAGTTAAATCCACACCCTGTAAAGAGCCAAACATGGTAGCATGTGCCTAGAGACCCATCCCTGGGGCCTGCTGCCCAGCCAATCTAACCAAATCATGAGCAGTTTGTTCAAGAAGAAGCCTCGTCTCAAAACGTAGGTGGAGGGCGGGTTAAATGGCTTGTCAGATAAAGGTGCTTGCCATCAGGCCTGACAAACTGAGTTCAATCCCAGGGTCCACACAGTAAAGGACAGAACTTTTTTTTAAGATTAATTTATTTATTATGTATACAATATTCTGTCTGCATATATCCCTACAGGCCAGAAGAGGGCATCATATCTTATTATAGATGGTTATGAGCCACCATGGGGTTCGAACTCAGCACCTATGGAAGAGCAACCTGTGCTCTTAACCTCTGGGCCATCTCTCCAGCCCAGAAGAACAGAACATCTGAAAGCCATGTCCAGACCTCCAAACAAGCACTGTGGCATGTACACACATACACGAGTGTTCGTGGAAGTACACGACACACACATACAAATAAAATATTAAAGACAGAGGACAACTGAAGCAGACCCCAGCATGGGCCTCTGTCCTCTATGTGCAAATGCATGTTAAAAAATAATGTGTTAAAAGGGCCAGGTGGTGGTGGCACATGCCTTAATCCCAGCACGCGGGAGAAGGAGGGAGGCGGAGCTCTGTGAGTTCGAGGCCAGCCTGGTCTACAAGAGCTAGTTCCAGGACAGCTAAGGCTGTTACACAGAGAGACCCTGCCTTGAAAAACCATAAATACACACACACACACACACACACACACACACATTATTGCGCTGGTGAAATGTCTTAGCAGGTAAATGCTCAGGTCACGAAGCCTGAGGACCCGAGTGTGAGCCCCGCAACCCACACATGTGTGAATGCACTCTGAATATAATAAAACAAACAACAGATGCATCCTGTGAGCGAGTGAGCTTGTACACTACAAACCCTAGGCAGTAAACTGAGGCAATGGTCTCCTGCTACAAATGGCAGCAAAGTCAAAACATAGGGATGTAGGAAATTCCTCTGCAACACCACAGAAAGGGAGAGAAGTAAGAAAAGTCTGAGGCCTAGGAAAGTCACCTGCTCAAGACCACTCAGCTAGTAAATGTCCTGACTCTAGGCCAGGCCCCTCACACTACAGGACAGCACCGGCCTTGCCACTGTGTCCTCTGGCCCCGGTGCCCTCCAGAACTGAAGAGAACCCGTGAGAGGAAAAACTATAACTCTGTTTGCACAGTTTTTATATCTCTGGGTATCTTTACAACCTCATCACACAAAGAGGTCACACCTTGGGAAAACAGGCTGTTCCTTGGAAATAAAAGCAGGAATTTCCCCCTTTACAGAACAATGGCTTGGAGGCCTGTGTCTAAAACAAAACAGTGTGAGTTCTAGGGCTGGGGGCTGCGGGTAGTAGTGGTCACCTAAGGCGCGCTGCGATGAAGCCTGTGCTTTTCACGCCTTTCTTCATGAGAGGCTCATCACAGCCCCACGAAGGCGGCCTTTCAGATCGGACAACTTGGGTGCACAGGGGTTCCCTAGTGGGATCTGCCCTCGGAGACCTGCACTTTTCGCCAGTTAGTAATCCAAACACTGGGACTGACAGGTGAGGGAAAAGCCACACCAACTTCCAACGATTGTAGTTCATGGAAACCAACGTTATGAGAGGATCGCCGAAGTGACATATGACAAGCAGGAAGGGGCCGAATCCCTAAGATCCTGGTCAGGTGGCTCCCTACGGACGATGCCAGGCTGATCTAACCGGAAAGGGGAAGAAAGGGGTCCAGTGGGCAGGGAGGCGGAGAGGGCGAGCAAGAGTTCCTGGAAGACCGAGCTGGGGAATCGAGGCAAGTGAGACACGGGGCACAGAACCAGAAAGCTCTCGCGACCGCGCTCTCCCGAGACTCTCCGGAAACTCTCCCAGGCCCCTCCGTTAACTCGCCCCCTGGGATTCCCCCCGCCCAAGCCCTCCGTTAACCTCCACGAACTCCACCGCTAACCCTCCGCGGACCTTCCCGAGCCCCGCCCCTCACCTTGGCAGTGCGGATCATGCGCTTGGCGATGTCCAGGTCGCCCTGGTGGTTCTGGCCTATTTCCGCGATGATGAAGCATGGGTGCTGCCCACCCACCCAGCGCCCGGGACACAGCTCCAGTTCGAGCGGCATGATGTCTATCCGCGCCCCGCACGCTTCCAGCCGCGTTTCCGCACCCGCCGTGCAGGCCCGCAAGGTCCCGGCCCCGCCACGTCAGCCGGAGGTCGCCGCGCAGCCAATCCGCGGGTTCCGTCTCGCTCGACAGCCAATAGGAGCCCTCCCTCGAGGAGAGCGGGGGGAGAAAAGGGGCAAGCCCCGCCCCGCCAACGCCGCGGGCCGAGGAAGGCGGGATCCCGGCGTTGATACTAGGGGCGAGGAAAGAGTGCGCCTCACGGTGCAGCTAGGAAAATAGGTGAGCCAGAGTTCGATTCCCACGGCTGCTGATTCTGAGACGGAACGGAAAGACATGGAAATCTCACGAACATGAAAAGAAAAAAGAGAGCGCCTCACCCAGAAATACAGGTGACGCTTCTGGTCTGCAGCCTAGAAAGAATTTCTGCGCCATTAACAACTGCCGTTTTCCTTCGCTGCTGTAGTTTTTTAGAAATCTCACGAGAAATCACGTTTAGAAGGAAAGGGCAGATACCACACCCCTCATGTAACCCTAGTGGCTCCCGGGTTTGCCTTCTCAGGTTATCTATAACTCCATCCAAGGAGCCACCTTAATTACCAAAAGAGGGAGAAGGAAAGCAGGGACAGGTTCCTAGTAGCTTTGAGATAAAACTTGAACACACCAAAATGGTACGTATAGCTAATGCTCAGACAACTGTGACTCTCCAGTCTTCCTTCTCGAGCATTTTCTGTTCTTCCCTGAAGCAGAAACATATGACAGTGTATGGAAACCATCGATCACAGCCACTGATGTGGCACTGAAAAAAATTATTTTTATGTATATGAGTGTTTTGCCTGCATGTATGTCTGTACACCACGTGTATCCAGTACCCGCGGAAGTGAGAAGAGGGGATCAGATCCCCAGGAACTGGAGTACATACAGATGGTTGTGAGTTACCATGTGGTTGCTGGGAACTGAGTCTAGGGCCTCTGCAAGAGCAGCCAGTGTTCCTAATCACTGAGCCATCTCTCCAGGCCCTAGCATAGTACATTTTAAATAGCCATAGCTGTTTCTACAATATGACCGGCAGTGGGGTCTGTGAGTTTCACCGATTTGACCAAAGCCATCTTGAACTCCAGACTAGGGCTCAGATTGAGGCCTTGGGGTGTCTCCCAGTCCAGGGCTCCTATAGTGCACTCCTTGGATTTCAGAACAATGTTGAGACCCAAGAGTTAGATAGAGTGCCTGTTCAACTACACAGAACTGAAGAACAGAGTAACAGCCAGAAGCGGGGGAGGGCAAGGTTGGAATCCATTGTAATAAACTTGCAGTTCGAACTACCTACCAGATAGGAAGGAGCACAGCCATATCTGGCTGGGAGGAAGGGAACACTGGAAGCTCTCCCCAGTGAGTCAGAGGCTGAGCAAGCAGGGCAGTTGGGGTGCTCGGGCGAGCATAGCGAGAAAGCAGAGAGCAGATCACACCCGCAGAGAACTAGAAGGCCGGTCAACATCGGAGGCCCATAGCTGGAGAATGAGGAGAAAGGAGTCGACGAAAGCTGGGCTTACGGCTGGACACGACATAGGTGTGCCTTATTAATTGGCAGGATCTTATGGTCTCAAGTGTAGTTGGCAGAGCAACAAATCCTGATTCCAGCGAGCATGAAACATGACACTAAAGAAACTCAGTCACTTTTGGCTAAAGAAAACAATTTTAAGCCAAGCATGGTGGCTCGTGCCCATAATCACAACAGTTGCCGGAATCACCTCCACACAGTGAGTTCCACGTCAGCCAGGACTGCAGAGAAGCGGGGGTGGCATGTTATTCTACCATTGATTTGATTGGTTTTTTGTTTTGTTTTGTTTTGTTTTGTTTTTGAGAAAGGGTCTCATGTAGCTCAGGCTGATTTCAGACCTGTGACATAGCAGAAGATTGAGCTCCTGATCCACCTAAGTGCTGGGTGTACTAGCATGTGCCACTATGTCTATTTAAAGAAAAAACAAGACTTAAGAAAAGAAGAAAAGAAATAAAAGTCATTGTAACTTTACATAATCTGTGACTAAATAGAAAATTAACCTGGGCTAGTAGCATGTGCCTTTAATCCTAGCACTCAGAAGCAGAAGCAGACAGATCCCTGTGAATTCTAAACCAGCGTGATCGACATAGTTCCAGGCCAGAGTTAAACAGGGAGACCTTATCTTGAAAAAAAGAAAGAAAAAAAAACTCTGCAATGAAGAGAAATCACATTTTAAAATAGCCATCCCTCGGTGGTAGTGCACGCCTTTAGTCCCAGCACTTGGAAGATAGAGGCAGGCGGATCTCTATGAGTTCAAGGCCAGCCTGGTCTACAGAGTGAGTTCCAGCATAGCCAGGGCTACACAGAGAAACCCTGTCTCGAAAATAAAAATAAAAAAAAAAGCATTCTTACATTATGAGCCTTCCCTGTCTCAAAAGAGGACCAGGTTCAATTCCCAACTCCCAGCACCCACATGGTGGTTTAGAGCTGTCTATTACTCCAGTCCTGAGGAATCTGACACCCTCTTCTGACCTCTGTGGGCACTGCATGCACAGAAAACATCCACACACATAAAAGAAGTAATAAAAAAAAGAAGAAGAAGAAGAAGCCATCCCACCAAAAGGCAGGCTGATGCTGCTAGGATTACTTCCCCCACCGCAGTCAGCAGTAAAGGGGTTTTGCCTGTTTGCTTCCCTGCTTTTTGCAGATGAAGCCCAGCACCCAGACATGCTGGGCAAGTTCCTACCACAGAACAGTCTACCCAACTCTCAGTCTTATGTTTCTGGCACTTTCTGTGGCTTTTTCTGGTTGGCTGGTCAATCAATGTTTAATCTGTCCAGGTAGGACTACTCAGGAAGGGTTTTCAAAGTAAACTAAAAAAACCAGCCCAGGACTCTTTCCTGTGGCTGGCAAAGAGGACAGGGAAGAACCTCGTTTTGGAGAAACTAGAGAGCCCTGACTGTATTAGACCTCTGAGGCCCCGGGGCCACCCAGACTATGCCAAGTCTCTCCTGAACTTGGCTTGGCAAAGCTTCCTCTAGCTGATGGCTCCTGCCTAACATGTTGTCACTATGTGGTCCAGCTACACTGAACTATTTTGAGTCTCCTAAGGATCATATTCTGTCACCTCCAGGACATGGCCCAGGCTGGTTCCTGGTAGAGTTCATTCTGTTCGCCTCCTCCCCAGCATCCATCCATCCTTTCCTTTCCTTCCTTCCTTCCTTCCTTCCTTCCTTCCTTCCTTCCTTCCTTCCTTCCTTCCTTTCTTTAAATATTTATTTATTATGTATACAATATTCTGTCTGCCTGTATGCCTGAAAGCCAGAAGAGAGCACCAGACCTCATTACAGATGGTTGTGAGCCACCATGTGGTTGCTGGGAATAAAACTCAGGACCTTTGGAAGAGCAGGCAATGCTCTTAACCTCTGAGCCATCTCTCCAGTCCAGTAAAAAAAAGTCTTTTTTTTAAAAAAAAAAAAAAAAAGAGGAGGCTGGAGAGATGGCTCAGAGGTTAAGAGCACTGCCTGCTCTTCCCAGAGGACCTGAGTTCAATTCCCAGCAACCACATGGTGGCTCACAACCATCTGTAATGAGATCTGGTGCCTCCTTCTGGTATGTGGGCATACATGCTAGCAGCACATTGTATGCATAATAAATAGATAAATCTTTTAGAAAGAAAGAAAGAAACAAACAAACAAACAAATGAGCCGGGTCTATCTCTGTGAGTTCAAGGCCATCCAGGTCTACTACAGAGAGAGTTTCCAGGACAGTCAGTGCTACACATGAGAGACCATGTCTAAAATAACCTACCCTCAAAAAAGCCAACAAATGATGACAATCTTGGGAGCCAAAGATTTTAGCATGTAAGCATGGGCCCTGGCAACCATAACAAGGTAGACTTGGCTACCCTCCTCAAAACACCAATAAAAGAAACAAGTGGTTAAAAACTCTGGCTGCTCTTCCAGAGGACCTGGGATGGACTCCACAATCATGCAGTTCTAGGGAATCAGATGTCCTCCTCTGACTCTTTGGGTATCAGGCATGCATGTATATGAAAGCAAAACACCTTTGAAGTAAAAAGTTTTTCGAGACATGGTTTCTGTGTATATCCCTGCTGTCCTGGAACTCATTCTGTAGACCCAACTGACTAGTTTCACCTGCCTCTGCCTCCCGAGTGCTGGGATTAAAGGGGTGTGTCACCACTGCCCAACTATAATTTTCTTTTTTTCAAGACAGGGGTTCTCAGTAGCTATAGAGCCAGTCCTGGAACTCGCTCTGTAGACCAGGCTGGCCTCGAACTTACAGAGATTCGTCTGCCTCTGCCTCCCAAATGCTGGGATTAAAGGCGTGCACCACCACCGCCTAGGGAAAAAATATCTTTTAATTAAAGAATAATAATAAAGAGACAAAGGAGAAACAGAGAAAGATTTTTCCAGGGTGGCTGCTTTGAGAAGAGGAGAAAATAAAGGTCCAGTGACACAGGTGTCAGGGTGCTAACATGAGGGTTCAGTTTAAATAGAGAACAAGAGTATACATCACTTGCCCAAGCCAATAACCTCCCATCCCTACTCCAGTAAGCAATCCTAATTAAGTGCAGTAGAACACACACATGCACACTCACACACACACACACACACACACACACACACCGCCCCTAGCGTAGCCTAGGCTGATTTCAAACTTTCAATCCTCCTGACTCAGCTTCCCCCATCCCTCAGATTTACTTGTGTGTGTGTGTGCACGCAGGTGCTCGGCTTTCCCCATCCTTCAGATTTACTTTCGTGTGTGTGTGTGCTGTGTGTGTGTGTGTACACACAGGTGCCAAAGGAGACAAAAGAGGGCTCCAGATCCCCTACAGCTGTAGTTACAGGCAGTTGTGAGCCATCCTGAGTGTTCTTCATGGCTGAGCCATCTCTCAAGCACCAAACCCACCTCTCTCTGAGGCCCTTCTCTGAAGTCTCTGACTCACTCCCAGAAGCCACAGGGATCATTCCTTTTTACGTTTGTCTGTCCATCCCATCCACAACCCTTTATCCCTTGACAGCCATGACTACAATTGTGTCATTTCAGGACTATTATATTATTATATTAACGGGACCCTATTGTATAGGAGCTTTTGTAATGGACTTTTTTTTTTTTTTCTATCAAGGTCCAGCTATGTCACCCTGGCTGGCCTGGAACTTCCTATGTAGACTAGGTTGGCTTTAAACTCATGCATAATCCTTCTGTCTGCTTTCTAATTGGTGGGATTATAGGTGCGTGGTTGTCGTACCCAAACCTCGGGATGAACTTTTTCACTCAGCATTATTTTGGGGGTTTCATTCAGGTGCTGCCTGTCCGCGTGTACGTGAATGCATCATAGTTTGTGGCTCCTTATGGCTGAGTACTACTCCATGCCTTGTGCTCAGCGCAGCCTCCCTAACCGTGCATCCTGCTCAACATTTGGCTGTTTCCACCTGGGGCTACTATGAAGCAGCTGCTTCAGACATCAGTGTCTTAACCGTGAAGATCAGTTTACAGTCTCTGAAATCATGCCCAAGAGTACACTCTCTGGGTCCCCTGGCGGTTGACTAAGAAACTGCCGACTTGCTTTCCAGGGTGGCTCGACCATTTTACAGTCTTCCCAGCAGCATATAGTCCAGTCTCTCTGTGTTCTCAGTCCCTGCTTCTATCCGGCCCATTCCAGCGGGTGTGTCTCCCGGGGTTTCCATGTGCATCTCTCAGATGACTAATGATGTTGAGCATCCCGTGTATTTATTTACCCTCTTCAGTGAAAGCTTTTCATGTCTTTCCCCCATTTTCTGATTAAAAAAAAATGTATTTATGTGCATGTGCGGTTGTCTGTGTCTATATGAACACGTACATCCAGGTTCCAGAGGAAGCCAGAAGGGCGTGAGATGCCCTGGAGCCACCTGATAACGGGTGCTGGGAACTACCCCATGGTCCTCTGGCAGAGCAGCCTGTGCTCCTAACCGAGCCTTCTCCCCAGCCCCCCATTTCCTAATGCTATTGATTTTTCCTACTGAGTTTTCATTCTGTTTAGATTCTAGTCTTTTCATCGACTATGTAGGTTGTAGGTGTTTTCTCCCAGTCTGTAACTACACCTGCTTCTTAGTCTTCTGTACAAAGTCTTTTGCAAAACAAAGGTCTTTAATTTTAATGAAGTATAGTTTATTGATGTTTCCCTTTATGGATCATGCCTTGTGGTCTAGTAACTCTTTCCTGGATCTAGATTCTAAAGGGTTTTTTCCCCAATTAGTTAGATTTGTTTTGTTTTATTTTTCGAGATAGGATTTTTCTGTGTAGCTTTGGAGCCTGTCCTGGAATTTGCTCTGTAGACTAGACTGGCCTCGAACTCACAGAGAGAGACCTGCCTGCTTCTGCCTCCCAGGTGTTGGGATTAAAGGCATGCACCATCACCACCCGGTTTAAATTACCTTTTAATTTATTTTGTATGCATATATGTGTGTTTGTGTGTGAGCACACTCAGGCCAGGGCGCTCCTGTTGGGGTCAGAAGACAACTTGCAGGAGTTGAGACTCTCTGCTCACTGGGGCTGTCTCACTGGCTCTATAGCCCAGGCTGGCCTCGAACTCACGGAGATCCAACTGCCTCTGCCTCCCAAGTAATGGGATTAAATGTGTGTGTCCACCACAGTTTTTATCTAATTTGTGTTCCGTTAGAATTAAAGTGATTTTTTTAAAGCTTAATGGTGGTGGCACACACCTGTAGTCCCAGCATCATCTCTGAGTTCAAGGCCAGCCTGGACTACTGATGAAAGCGTTGCATTCATTTTGTGGTACTGGGAATGGGATCTAGGGCCATGTCTGCTTGGCATGCACGCAACCACTGAGTTGTACAGTACCCTTAAGAGCATTTTAAAAAGATGGCTGGAGAAATGGCTCAGTGGTTAAGAGCACTGGCTGTTCTTTCAGAGGACCCAGGTCTGATTCCCAGCACCCACATGGCAGCTCGCAACCGATTGTAATTCTAGTTCCAGAGGGTGAGATGTCCTTTTCTGGCCTCTGTGGTACTATGTGCATGTGGTGCACTCTAGGCCCATATTTCTACACTGAGTGGCACCAGACTTCCAGGCCACAGTTTGTACCTGCACACAGGAGGTGATCACCTCCCTAACAAAGGGTCAGGATATGCTAATGTTGTTCTGCTCCCTGCTTTATTATTTGAAGGAAGCCTGGGATAGAGATGTTAATTTGGCCTACGTGACAGAGATAGCATCCAGAGCAGGGAGATAGGAAGACATGACAGAGAGGGCATAGAAAGATGTGTGGACGTGACCACAGCCATTTACCTGGTTACCTAGGAAACAGAATACTAATGAATTTTCCCCTCAGTTTATGTTTTGGTATATAAGGCTGTTTGGAGAATAAACGCTGAGAACTCAGGATTTCATGAGGGATCCCTGAGAATCTCCCTCCCAATAAAGCATGTGAGCTGTCTCAATTATTCAGACGCTTCCCTGGCTGGTCTGAAGAAATAATTTAGGGTCCAGGCTGGCACCAGGCCACGACAGTGCACCCACATATGTTCAGGCAAAACACCCAGACACACATTAAAAAAGAAAGATTGCTTGTCGGTTACATCAATAAGAAAATGGGGTTAAGGCTTCCCTAATATCCCGAAGGGAAAACAATATTTCTGACAATGGCTACAAAGTGCATCAGATAAGGCTCAGTATCAGTAGAAGACTGTTTACCTGGCCTGTGTGACACCCTGGGTTTCAACCCCAGTTTTGCGGTATGTGTGTGATACTACACAGCCCTGTGGGGAGTAAGCTACCTAACACCAGGCATCTGACAAAAAGCAGGTGACCCTGTTGCTGAGGAGAGGCCAACATCAAGCAGTGACCAGATGAAAATTCGCCTAAGGAGCCTGTGTGGATTATGTCCCCTCCCCAAGGCAGGCCACAGAGAGCAGAATCCCTCCTCTGTGTGGTCACCCTTGAAGCTCTACGTCCTTCTCTGCTTCTCACCCTATGCATCTGCTCCCATGCTCCTTTGCAACACCCTCCACAGCAGATGCGTTAACCTAAGGAAGGTTTCCTGGAGTTCTGTGAGCCACACTAGCAAAGCATCGAACCCAAGGAGGGGTGGTGAAAACCATGATTTGTCGAAGGTGATTTGCAGAAGGAAAGAGCCTGAGGCTTGTCATGGCTGCCTTTCTTGTTGAGCTGGGATCTCACGTAGCTCAGGCTGGTCTTGAACTCTGTGTAGCACAGGCTGGCCTTGGACTCCTGATCCTCCTGGCCCCACCTGCCCAGTGCTAGGATTACAAGCATGTACTATTGGTGCGGGAGAATTGTCTATATTCTGTCAATCATATTTTAAATAAATGCTGATTGGTCAGGCAGGAAGTATAGGTGGGAAAACCAGACAGGAAGTAGAGGTGGAGCAAAGAGAACAGGAGTATTCTGGGAAGCAGGAAGCTCCCTCTGCCATTCCTGCCCAAACCACCGAAGAAGCAACATGTGAGCTGACAGCCAAAAAAGGTACCAAGCCAAATGGCTAACATAGATCAGAATAATGGGCTAACTTAAACTACAAGAGTTAACAAGAAGCCTGAGCTAATGGGCCGATCAGTTTTATAATCTTATGGAGTCCTCGGTATGATTTTCTTTGGGGTATGCTGGCTGTGGGGTGCTGGGCGAGACAGATACACCAACAAGCCGGCCCCTCATGTTACACACCACCATGCCAGCTTTTTACTGGGCATGCTTGGCAAGTATTCTACCAACCAAGCTACAGCACAACCGAAGAGATCTATCTGTCTATCAACCTTTCCTCTGAGTCACTTTCTATCTCAAGAAAAACAAAACTTGAAGGACAGACTCCCCAGTCAGAGAACAGTTACCCCTGGAGGTTCAACCCTCACAGGTCAACACATTAAAATTAGAGCAGATTGTTTTGCTTTGCAAAGACAACAGCAGAGATAAGGGGTCAATGACCACACTTTGACCAGTGTGTTAGGTCTTAAGTGTTATACTTAAGAATGTACACTTGCTCTCTATGTGTATTCAAATCTTGTATCAGCACTCCAAAGACAAAATTGCTGTCACAGACCCTTTGAGTTCCTCTCCCCAGTGTGTCCAATGGGTCTTTCTCTTACTTTCACTCTGACTTCTCTTTAGATAGAGACGAGTGGCTGGGTTATATTTAGTCTGTGGGGGCTGCCAGAGCCCAAGCTTTTACCCTAAAAACTGGCTGGGCGGTGGTGGCATGTAGAAGGAGCGGCGGGCTGCATTCCCACCCGGATCCTAGCTAGCTTACCCCCTAAATAATTACATGGAAACTGTATTCTTTTAAACACTGCCTGGCCCATTGGTTCTAGCCTCTTATTGGCTAACTCTCACATATTAATTAACCAATTTCTAATAATCTGTATATCACCACGAGGTCATGGCTTAATGGGAAGATTCTAACCCACGTCTATCTTGGAGAGGAGAGCGATGGCATCTGCCTAACTCTGCTTCTTTCTCCCAGCCTACCTATGTTCTGACCTATCAGGCCCGGCAGTTTTCTTTATTAATTAACCAATGAAAGCAACAGATAGTGGACTCTCCTACATCATTTCCCCTTTTTTTGTTTAAACAAAAAGGAAGGCTTTCACTTTAACATAGTAAAATTGCATATAACAAAACAGGTATCAAGCAAGAATTACAGTTACAATATTTATATCTATTTTATCTTTTATTATAACTAAGGAAAACTGTAACTATAACTAACCATTCTTCAACTCCATCAAAGACTCCAGAAGGATATAATACTACCTAAGTAAACAAGAAATAAGCAACTTCCAAACTCTAGAAATTAGAGACATTTCGCTGCCTGGACTGTCACCCAAAGTTCTTTTGTACCATTTGGGGTGTCTATCTTTGGCCTTTCTGATGCCTCCGCCACGCTAGCAGTGCAAGGTGTAAGGCTCAGAGGCACGAGCGGCTCCGCCATGTTGGGCTGGGCGGGGCAGGCAGGTGAGCGAGGGAGCTGGAGCACAGGCCTGCTGGAGGGGAGCCGATGGCCGGGGTACGAGATGGTGCGGGTCTCTAGAGCCTTAAAGGGCTCCAAAAAGCCCCAAGTTCAGGTGTCAGTGGTGCACGCCTTTAATCCCAGCACTCGGGAGGCAGAGGCAGGTAGATCTCTGTGAGTTCAAGAGAGCCTGGTCTACAAGAGCTGGTTCCAGGACAGGCTTGGACAGAGTCCAAAACTACAGAGAAACCCTGTCTCGAAAAAACCAAGGTAGGGGGAAAAACCAGAAAACAAAAAGAAACTGGTATAATTTTCTTCTTTCCACATTGTTTTCCAAGCACCTGACCTCAATATGGGGACCGTTCCAGAGGGCCTCATGAACCGTTTATTTTGTGTTTGTGTTCAGGTATGCTACCTTCACATTCACGTGTTGGAATCCTAATCCCAGCACTTGAGTGACTCAATTTGGAAACAGGGCCACTGTAACAAGAGTTTGTTAAGATGAGGTCACAAGAGGGGGCCCTCATTCAAAATAGCTGCTATCCTCAAAAGGAGGAATTTGCATGTTCACATGCATTCCTGTACAGGCAGACATCCGCAGGTCAAAAGGAGAGGCCTGAAACTGCCTTCAGCTGTTGCGGGGGCAGCTGCTTGTTAGTTGCGGCTGCCCAGAACCAAAATATCACACAGAAACTGTATTAATTAAATCACTGCTTGGCCCATTAGATTTAGCTTCTTATTGGCGAACTCTTACATATTAATTTAACCCATTTCTATTAATCTGTATATCATCACGAGGTCATAGCCTACCAGCAAAGTTTCAGTGCATCTCTCTCTAGCAGCGGATCCATGGCATCTCCCTGACTCCCTTCTGCTCTATCAATAGGCTAAGGCAGTTTCTTTATTCATTAATAGTAATCACAGCACACAGATCCTCCCACATCACCTCCCCTTTTCTGTTTAAATAAAAAAAGATTTTAACTTTAACATAGTAAAATTGCATATAACAAAAGAGGTATCAAGCAAAAATTGCAGTTACAATATTTCTATTTATCTTTTATCATAACTAAGGAAAACTATAACTATCTATGTATTCTTCAACTCCATCAAAGACTCCAGAAGGATATAATATTACTTAAGTAAACAGGAAGTACATTGTAAGCAACTTCCAAAACTCTAGAATTGAGAGAGATATCTCATTGCCTGGACAGTCACCCAAAGCTCTTTTGTATCATTGGGGCATCCATCTTCAACCTACAGGCCCATAGTATCCAACAGACTCTTTCATGAAGCAGAACATTTTAAAGACAGTTTAGCCTATATTGGCAGTTTTCCAGTTACTTCTTCTGTGTCCTGCAGACTGTCTGGCAGACTCTTCATGAAGTAGGAACCCTGAAGGACCATCTCGCCTTTAGGCAAGTTCAGAAGTCATTTCTCTGTGGATCTTGCATGTCCAGTTCATCTAACAAACTCCATAAGGAGCCTCTTTGCTGTCCATTTTCCTCTTGAAGTAGATTGGTGCTGCCAGGAACAAATGTGCCTCACTGTCATGAAAAGTCCTAAATTTTTAAAATATTTAAATGCCATATTCTGAAGGTCTCTGAATGAGAGAATACCAATTGAAGAATACCAATCTAACTGAAATATGTCTCTACACATCTAGAAAATAAACTAACATGACTACAAGCTTGACTATTATAGATGACTAACTATAAACCTGTATTTATTAATTATACATTACATTTTTAAATGAACTACACAATCACAATACCGTAATCAAGAGCAGAAATATACATATAATAAGATTGACCTTAAATTTGTATCAATAAACCAAGATCCATACCCATGCAAATCTCTATAGCACTCAGGCTCCAGCACTAGAGGCTGCCTCTGCATGCCTGTGGGAAATCCCTGCATGTGACTGTCTGTTAGGGTGGCTCCGGGAATCCATGGAGGCAAGCACACCAGTGTCCTAGAGTAGGGAGGGCAAGCTGAGGTGGGCCACAGCCACTCTGGTGCCCAGGGATGATGCCACTGGGCACCTGAAGTTCCTCAGCCTTTTATATCATTCACCTGCTGGACCCACCTGCACTGTGCAGAGATCAGCAGGAGGCAGGCACAGCCATGGTGCTCGCCATCAGGCAAAGGAGACAACACTAGAAGGACAGCTTGGCCAGCGTCCTGAGATTAGGTACCATTAGGGAGCCTCTGAAACTTCCTGCAGAATATTGTGGTGCTAATGTCTTTGCTCTGGTTCTTTGTGTGTGTGTGTGTGTGTGTGTGTGTGTGTATGTATGAATGTATGTATGTAGAAGAGAGGGAGGTTTTTCTTTTACCGATGAAGGAAAAGTGTCTAGACTTCACTGAGAGTGAAGTGGTCAGGAATGCACAGGTCTCCCCACAGGCCACGAGGAAGCAGGTGGCAGGAAGACTGTCTAGGAAGGGAGAGCAGAAGTAGCTCTGGTGGCACTCCATGTCAGGAGTGCCCTGCAGACACTGGGAGGTTAGAGAACGCTCCTTAGTGGAACCTCACTGGACAAGAGTAGAGAGAGTGCAAGCTGGGGTGGACCGCGACCACGGTGGTGCCCAGGGAGGATGGCACTGGACATCTGAAGTTTCTCAGCCTTCTTATATGCCATTCACCTGCTCAGCCGTCTGCATCATGCAGAGATCACAGCTTCCAAATTCTCCCAAGTCCTCCTCTGCCATGAGCATTGAGGCCGAGGTCTGGAAGGCTCCCTACACCCTCAGGTTTCTCCCTGGAAATGGCACAAGGCAGGAAGAGACATTACATT
Source organism: Myodes glareolus (assembly GCF_982192425.1). Taxonomy (NCBI): domain Eukaryota; kingdom Metazoa; phylum Chordata; class Mammalia; order Rodentia; family Cricetidae; genus Myodes; species Myodes glareolus. The sequence continues at coordinate 28,858,977 of NC_142041.1, forward strand.
ACCCTGTTCTGTGTACTGGGTCTTTTTTAATATTTGTTTATTTATTATGTATACAATATTCTGTCTGCGTGTATGCCTTCAGGTCAGAAGAGGACACCAGACCTCACTACAGATGGTTGTGAGCCACCATGTGGTGGCCGGGAATTGAACTCAGGACGTTTGGAAGAGCAGGCAATGCCCTTAACCGCTGAGCCATCTCTCCAGACCTGTGTACTGGGTCTTTGCAAAGGTCTCTGTGAGCCTTAATTCCCTCATTTTTCAGATGTGAGAATCCCCACACTACATCCTCAAAGCAGATAATCTGTCCAAGAGTCACATAAACCGTGGCATGCCATGGACACATCAGGGGCCATCACTGCCATATGCAGAAACAGGCGTCGAGCCAAGCAGAGGCATGTACTTGGAGTCCCAGCTACGCAGGAAACTGAGGCTGGAGGAGTGTTTGAGCCTTGGACTTAAAGGTGAGCATGGCTAACTTAGGCAGCCTTCACTTAGAGACAGAAGGCTTAGGCCGGGCCAGAGCTGCAGCTGGTTGCATACAGGCCTAAGCAGGTGGCTGTGAGGACAGGAGTGACCAGACCAGGGAACCAGTAACAGCTCAAGGGCAGACCAAGGTCCTGCTACTTCCTGATAATGGCCTGACAGGGTTTCCCACACCAAAGGCTGTGGTTGTGTTCCGCTCTGTTGGACTCCCAGGTGCCAGTGCCATACAAGTATTGTCCAGACAATGGCTTCCCTCCCACTGTCAGAGTTCCCACATCTGAGGGCCTAGAGTCAGCCTTGTAGGACTAAGGAATCCTCACATGACCAGGCCACAGCTGAATGCACACCAATCGTCTGTTACCAACAAAAGCCCCGGGAAAGAACTGTTCCCAGTCCTTCTAAACAGCACCCTGGAGGTATACAGCCCTGTCAACGCAATGTCTCATCAAGGGCAGTTCTAATTTACAGATTTACAGATGGAGAATGAAGTTCACCAAGGCGCCTCCACAGGCCACCTCGAGGAAGAGTGGCAGGCTGGCCGGTACTTAAGTTGTATTGTATGCATCCTAGGGGTCCATAGCTCCAGCCCCAGACTTCAGTTTGTTCTCCCAGTCCTTAACTTTTGGAAACACGTGTTGTGGGATATTTGTACACTGTGTGAAAATATACTGCTGTGATTGGTGTAATAGAAAGCTGAATGCCAACAGCTAGGCAGGCGGTATTGTCAGAACTATACCTACAGAGAACTCTGGGAAGGCCAGCCAGACACAGAGGTAGTATTGGCAGTACAGAGAAATGGGGTGACGAGCTACGCAACAGAAACACAGAGTAAAATAAATGGGTTAATTTAAGTTATAAGCCTAAACTACGACTGAGCTTTCATTGAGCTGGAGCCCAAAGAAGCCAGGGCTGCACAGAGAAACCATCTTCAAAACAACAACAACAAACTAGAGCTAAAGCCAGAAGCCAGGAGCCCAACAACAAACAAACAACAACTTAGATTATGGGGGCTGGGTTGGAATCCTATCAGTTAGCTGTTACTGGCTGTGTGGCTGCCTCAAAATCCCTGTTTCAGTACCTGTAATGGGATTCATTCGTTTGCAAGGAAGTGAAAGACTGAAATAATCCTCAACAAATCCACAGCCACCTCCCTTTCTCCTCCAACTGAAAGCCCACGCTGTTGAGTATCCTGTTCACCTAAATTCATGTCCAGAATCTCCTACACTGACCAGCACAATGAACTCCCTCGTATTCCCGAGCTATCTCATTCACTCAGAGCCAGTGCCTAGGGGTGGGAGGCTGGGGGAAGAGCATGGCCCATCCGGTTTGGTCAAGATAAACCAATGACCTCTTCACTGGCCTTCACTTCTCTACTTCTCCATGACCTTAGGTGATATCCCTCACTAACCCAAACCCTCATCTTTTCTGGATGGCGAGGCACTGGAAGGGCACAAAAAAATACCCTGGTGCTGAATGCAGAGTGGTCCACACTGGCACCCGGACAGCTGGCATGTCTGCCAGCTCACGGGTCCAACATCAACAAAGGTGCCAGAGGCCAGGGCTTTGACTGATATCCTGCTTCTCCACCCTGTGAATGGGACAGGATGGGCTTACAAATATACCCGTAAGTCAAGTCCGTTTCTCTGAGAGAAGTGATCCCTCTGGTACCTCCCCCAACACAGTAGTCCCATCTCTTCTACCCCCATCAGATTCTTTACTAGGCTGGCTCATAGGCTCTGGGATGGACTTTCATGCTCACTGCAATCTTGGTGGCTTTCCTGGGACTGCCTGGCACCTGGAAGCAGGCTAGTAACTTGACTCCCTTTCCAAACTGTCAACGCAGCGGTACCATCAGCCTCATTAAAATTGATGTCAGCATAACTCAACAGGGCTGGAGAAGGCAGGTCACAGAAAAGGGCAGTGTTCAGTGGTTCTATCCAGCCCTCCTTAGGATGCTAGGGTAGTGCAGCTCAGAGAAGCCAGAGATCAGGTTTCACTGTGCTTAGAAGCCTGAATGTGGGCTGTGGGCAAGGTGCTTGTGTAAGCCTGAAGACTGTACCATTATATGGGTTTGGGGAAGTGTGGAAGACAGTAGTTCCTAAATATCATCACTACTGTGGATGGATTCCTGTAGCAGAGTAAACTCAAGGAAAGAACACAGGGTTTGTAGCAGGCCTTTCACCCAGCCAGGCCCTTCCAACAGGCCTCAGCTGTTTCACCTCCACTGGCATTTTACTTAGGAAGGTTAGATCACCACTGCCCCACCGGGGCCAGCCAGACCCCAGCACAGCTTCCACCAAACACATCTTTTTCTTTCTCCAACTGCTGGAATTAAACCCACCAAGTGAAGTCCTTCATGTAGGCAGCAAGTGTAGAAATACAGTCAGCTCCATGACAGTGTCCCTATAAAACTTGCTTCCTACAACAAATATTCTTCAGTCAAGGGTGGCTGAGCCTTAAATCCTATCCAAAAGAGAACCATGTCAAAGGCTCCTGGCAAACACAGTTTTAAAAGACAAAAACCAACCCCTGGCTTAAGAATTACCCAAGCACCTGAATGGCCACATTACAGAGGCCAAAGCCAGCAACCAGTGACTGTAGGAGAGCCTTGGCTGGTGATGTCTCCAGCCTCCCCCCTCAAGCCCTCAAATTCCCTAGTCAAATCTGCCTGAGGTTTTCTCAACACGTCCTCCTCTATTTGTCCTGGCCTCCTTCTTGCCCAGCTAAGGGACCCGGCGTATCCTCAACAGACATTGTCACGTTCTATGAACGTCTAAAAGAATCCAAGTTACTGTTGTTGGTATTTGATAAGGTATGTATAAACCATGTCTGTCTGAATGTATGGAGGTCGGGGGGAGATTGTGCACATGGAGGCCAGAAGAGGGCATCCAATCCAAATGCTAATAATTGCTGAGCACGCTCTATTGCCCCAGACAACATCTAGGCTGAAAAAAACTACTGAAAAATATACTGAAAGTTTACTATGCAGGGAATAAGGCCTTGTGGTTAAGGAAAGTCATTCAGGTCCAAATCAGAATTTCCTTTGCAAAAGATAAAAGTATCTTATCTTAAATCATGAGACTTGGATTTTAAAATATCTCATCTGGAAGCTCCATTGACATTGTGACTTTTCTTAAATTATAAACGCAGGTTCTAATTTTTCATTATCATTTAAATGGTACAGCTAGACTCACGACACCTCCAAATCAGTAAGTATCTACCCAAACCCACATCACCCACACTACCTCTTAGCCCCCGTAAGAGCAGGGAATATGGGCACCTTCACAGTGAGCTGAGCACAGGACTTGCTCCCCAGCTCAGGTTAGCCAGTCTAGCATACACACTCTAGCACGGCTTGAAGCCCAGTATTTACCTAGATCCTCTTCACCTGTGCCGACGCGCCAAGTCATTTTTAGGCTAAATTTTAGACTTAAAAGGCTTTCCCCCTCAACTCACGTACTGGTTTGCAGAGCTCCCGACTATTCAGTTGCAGTACTGTTTTTTTCTGGTTCTGGGGCTCTAAACCAGGACCTTACGCACACCAGGCAAGTGCTCTGTCATTACTCCAGATTCCAAACCATTTTAAAGTAACTCACTTCCGTGGTCATGATAGAGGATTCAACAGAGATGGTCAAAGATTCTGGACTTCCTCAAAGCTAGAGCACAGACCCCAATCCTGTTCTCCAGAGACAATTTAGAAACGTGAGAGCACAAGTAGGCTTTACCAAAGAGTAATGCATTTATTTTACTTCATCTTAGAAAATACGTTTTTTTGAGCAGTCATCACATAAAATGTCCTACTGTCTTAAAAAAAGAAAGAAAAGCATGAGAAAACAGACCCAAAATGTTAAGATTTTATTTACAAAGCTTTTCCTTGTTGTACAGAAAGTAAAAATGTTGTTACAATCGCAGTGTAACTGGCAGCCAGGACGGTCAACTCACCAACCACAGCTGTCACGATACAGCAAGAGTCTTACACGAAAACCTAACAACGTTTACAATTTTGTTGGGGCAGAAGTCCCCAGGCTTGGTGGTGGATTACCAAGGGGCTAAACGGAGGAAGGCGGAATGTCTTGGGAACTATTCTTTGGCTCTTTGGGTGGGGTGTCCTGGGGTCGTATCACAGCTACCTTTTTAAACAGCTACCAAATCCATGAGCAGTCCAACCAATACTCAACAGTTCTGGTTCTTGTAGATTGTTTGGGGTCTCAATCATCTTCTCCTTCATCGTCTGTTTCCCTCTTTCTCTTTTCACCTTTCCCACTTTCTTCTTCCTCTGTAATAAAATAATTAGCTGTGAGACCATGTAAAGGCATTCTACCTGGGACTCTCTGGTGATGTGGGAGTCCCCTCTGTATTGTTGGTTAATAAAGAAACTGGCTTGGCCTGAGAGGGTAGAACAAAGCTAGCAGGGGAAAACTAAACTTAATGCTGGGAGAAAGGAGGTAGAGTTCAGAGAAGCCATGGAGCCTCTGCCAGAGACAAGACATGCTGAAACCTTGACGGTAGGCCACGAAACTCATGGTAAAATATAAAATAATGGAGATGGGTTAATTCTAGAAGAGCTAGCTAGCAATACACTTAAGTAACTGGCCAAGCAGTGATGTAATTAATAGTTTTCTGTATGGTTATTTCAGGAGTCTGGGCGGGAACGCACTAGCAACCTCTTACAATGAGAGAAAGAGAGAAACAGAGAAAGAACATGCAAGCACTAACTCATCCAATTTTTGACTGAGAGGAGAAACAGAATATATGCATCAGACCCACCTTCATCCTCATCTTCATCCTCATCTTCTTCATCTTCATCAACTTCACCATCATGTCCAAATTCTTCTTCCTAAACAAAAGAGAATAGCTCAACACCACTGTATGCTGCTAAGGCTCAACTGGCAGAGGAGAAACCCTGGCAACCTAAGGTCAATCACTAGAATTCACACAGACAATATGGGAGAATTAAAGAAGAAAACAACTCTCAAAAGTCCTATGTCTCCATGCAGGTTGTGTTATGGGTGTGCACCCGCGTGCACACCCACACACCCACAGCAAAAACAAAATCAGGCTTGATGGCTTACAACTGTGATTCTAGCAATTGGATATGGAGGCAGGAGGATCAGGAATTCAAGGCTAGCTTGGTGTTGTGGGAATCCCCTCTGTATACTGTGATTACCATTAACAAATAAAGAAACTGCCTTGGCCTGTTGATAGGGCAGAACTTAGGTAGGCAGGGGGAAAATGGAACTGAATGCTGGGAGGAAGAAGGCAGAGTCAGAGAGATGCAATGTATCCACTGCTGGAGACAGACGTGCTGAAACTTTGCTGGTAGGCCACAACCTTGTAGTGATGCACAGATTAATAGAAATGGGTTAAATTAAGATGTAGGAGTAGGCCAATAAGAAGCTAGAGCTAATGGACCAAGCAGTGATTTAAATAATATGGTTTCTGTGTGATTATTTCGGTTCTGGGTGGCCAGGACAAACAAGCAGCCTCCTCTAACAGTCTGGGCTACATAAGCGCTCACTCACCAATCCCTCATAAAAAAACAAAAATGCAAAGAGGAATATACTTTCAGATAGTTGTAACATCACACTGGGGAAAAACTTTTTACATACTTGGCTGCAAAGAGATACTAATTTTTTTTAACAAGCAAAAGTCTGGAGAGATGGCTCAGAAGTTAAGAGTCTTGAACATTTGATTCCCAGCACCCACCAGGTAGCTCTCGTCTGACTTCAAAGGGCACCAGGCATGTATGTAATATATAGATATATATGCAAACAACTCATACAATATACATTATACATTTGGGCTCACAAAAGTGCGCACACACACACTTGGGGGTGGGGGGAAGAGTCAGGAAAAGAGCACTTTCAAGGCTCTGGCTTCCTTCCTTCGATTAACATTACATCCTAACCACAGTTTCCCCTCCCTCGAGGCTCTGGTTTCTTTTTTCTTCCTTCTCCCTCCCCCTTGATTAATATTACATCTCTACCACAGTTTTCCCTCTCCCCTAAGGTTTTGATTTGAAAAGAAAAAATGCCCTTTAAGCCAGGTACTTTTGTACACACCTGCTATCCCAACCATTAAAATAGGATGGGGGCAGGCAGGTGGTCAAACAGTTTAGTCTATCCTGAGATACTAATAAGCAAGACCTAAGTTCAGTAAGTAAAATAAAAGTATTTTAAAAACATCAGTGTTCAGAAATAAGCAATTCAGGGCTGGAGAGATAGTTCAGAGGTTAAGAGCACTGACTGCTCTTCCAGAGGTCCTGAGTTCAATTCCCAGCAACCACATGATGGCTCACAACCATCTGTAATGAGATCTGGTGCCCTCTTCAGGCAGAACATTGTATACATAATAAATTATATAAAAAAAGAAATAAGCAGTTCATTAGGTAAGCTCTAATTACTCTAATTACCTTGTAAGTTAAAATGGAAATTTCAATAAATGTTTTTACAATCTTACATTGCAGTATTGGTTTGAATAGATATTTTTCCCCCCTGAATGTGGGGTAGGGGTGTAAACCAGACCCTATGCATCTAAGCATAGAATTTTAGCCCAGGTTGTCTTGAACTTGTGATCTTCCTGCTTCTGCCTAGGTTCCGAGATTATAGGCATATACTCTTGTCTTTTTTTTTTTTAAAGATTTATTTATTTATTATGTAGTATTCTGCCTGCGTGTATGGCTGCAAGCCAGAAGAGGGCACCAGATTCCATTATTGATGGTTATGAGCCACCTTTGTAGTTGCTGGCAATTGAACTCGGGAACTCCAGAAGAGTAGCCAAGGCTCTTAACCTTGGTGCCATTCCTCATTTCTCCAGTCCTAAGCACACATTCTTTTAGAAAACTCAGCCATTTGATGCTCTTCCAAGGGAGAAGAACATTTAACTTTGAATCACAAAGCTACATCCTTTCTTTGGTAATGTGAAAGGCATCTCAGACATAAGTGCTGTATCTAGGCAGCACTGCCATTGTCTGTCAGCCTTTGCCTTTCTTTCGACCCCACCTTTCTCTGTCTTTACACAGAAGGCAAGAAAACAGTTACATTTACCTCCCCACTGACTTCATCTTCATCATCTTCTCCTTCTACATCCTCATCTTCATCTTCATCCTCTTCTTCATCATCCTCCTCCTCTTCACCGTCCTCATCTTCCTCTTCATCTTCATCTTCTCCTTCTGAAAATAGTCCAAAGGAGCAATTATTAAGGCTGGGCACACCTTTAACTCCAGTACTTGGTAGACAGAGGCAGGCAGATCTCTGTGAGTTCGAGGCCAGTCTGGTCTACAGAGAGAGTTCAAGGCCAGCCAAGGGCCACACAAAGAAACACGGTCTCAAAAAACCAAAAGAAAGAAAAGAAGAAATTACTGAATAACCTTGATGACTCATAGGGCCTAAATGAAAAGGCCAGAGAGCCCAAAGTTGCCCTACGTTAAAGCTGGTAGGCTCCACAAACACCAGGGGCTACTTACAGCTTCTACTAGCCCTCAACCCTAAAATAAAAAATTTCAAACTTCTTCCTACTCTTACTGAATGAAATCTGCCTCAATTTCATATAGGAGGAAGGCTTTCTACGTCTTTCATGACTGAAAGCTCCTAGGTTTTTGTTTGGTTATTGAAAGAATGCTGTGATGGTATCATCAAGTGCCCAGGATAGTGGAAGGAAGACCAGGAGTTTACGACCAGCTCCAGCTACCCGAGACAGCCTCAACACCCCTCCAAACAAAATAGCAAGTCACCCTAGGAATGGCACCTGAGAGCAGTTGTCAAATCAGGACCCCTGCAGGCTTAATCCAGGTCATACAATAGTCGCGGATTCTAGGTTCCCAGTTTCCTCCCTACCAGCCTCCAGTTCACTGTGGTCTCCTGCCTGCCGTCCTTCCCGTTCCGCGTGCCCACCCTACAAACTCACTTTCAGCCCCTACTTGGACAGAACTGGAGCTCTTTACCCCAGCTATGGGCTTTTATGGTTAAATGCACCAAGAGTTTATAAATAAGGAAACAGGAACACAGGCACACATTCTGAGCAATGCATGGTCAAGACTGTGGAAAGGTAGAAGTCAGGACACAAGATGCCCGCCCAGTCTACCCACCTTCATCCTCTTCTTCTTTGTCCACACCATCCACCTCTGCATCTGAGTCGGGGGCTTCCTCTACGCCATCCACCTCCACATCCGAGTCAGGTGCTTCCTGGTCCTCTCGGTCATAGCCATCCAGATAGGACAGCTGGGGCAGGAGCTTGAAGACACTCTCTCTGTAATCGTTCAGGTTAGTGACCTCACAGCCAAAGAGATCCAGGCTTTTCAGACAATCCAATTTTTTCTAAAGCAAAGAACCAAAAAAACAAAAACAAACAAACAAAAAAACAAGATTCCTAAGTCAAAAGAACATGTCACCAAACCATTTTCAAGAGGTAAAAGTCTAGGCTCCCTATTAATTAGCTGCTACCCATTCATCCCTGGCTCCCCTAGAGAACAGTATCTTTTCCTGGTAGCAATAGGTGTGACCTAGCTGAAAAACACACAGGACCCACCCATGAGCAGCACTCGAGGATGGAGCGAAACCTGGGATGAGGTATGCCAGCATGGGCAGAAGGGCACACAAGAGCTTAGATTTCACCAACAGAAAAATCACACCCCTTTTGTCTATTTAAGATCTTTGGAAGAGGTTAATATTACCAGACTTTTTTTAAAATGTAAACTTAAAACATCATCACATACAGCCTGCGGCCTACTAGACTGCAGGTGACTTTCCTATATGTGATACACAGACAGACACATGTAACTTTGGAGGCTAGGCTATTATGTCAGGGTCATCATCAGCTACCTGAGACCCCTTACTCAAAAAGTTCTGGATGAGGTAAGCACTAGCAAATCCAGCAGTGACATTTCGCCTTCAAAGTTACTGCCACACTCACACTACCTCCAAGAAATATGGATACAACATATGTGCTTCAGGACTGAAGGCACCTCTCTAATTCTCTGCTTTCAAAGTTGACTCCCTTGCTATTTTTGTACACTAATGCTTTGTTTTATAGACGCAGTCTCTCTCTCCATATGGACCTGGCTGGCCCTAAACTCAGAGATCACCTGCCTGCACCACCATGCGCAACTATAAAATAAAGTCTTACTGCCACACAGCATTCATCTGCTCTTCTATCACACACCTACTGCCAACCGAGCTCCAACCGAGCTTCATGTTTGCATTATCTGACTCTCAGGGAATGGGCTGCTGACCCTTATAGAAGACTCTCCATCCTCTCATCAGGAAAAGGCTCACAGAATTTATTCTCAGAGGAGTCTCTGGAACACATTACCAGGGAAGACCCAGCAGCAGGATTACAGGCGGATGTTATACCCAACCATCAAACAAACAATATACAGTGATTTAAGATTGGTCATCAAGGGGGGCTGGAGAGATGGCTCAGCAGTTAAGAGCATTGCCTGCTCTTCCAAATGTCTTGAGTTCAATTCCCAGCAACCACATGGTGGCTCACAACCATATGTAATGAGGTCTGGTGCCCTCTTCTGGCCTGCAGGAATACACGCAGACAGAATATTATATATATAATAAATAAATATTTTTTAAAAAGAGTGGCCATCAAATACTGTGCTTATGAAAGCCAACTCCCAAATGTCTCAAGAAGTCAGGTTCAGCCTTGCCAGTTCTAGGGGTGAGTGATTTTTTAAGCAGACAATTTTTAGATTAGGTTTCTTACCAGGTAGGCCCTGACCTCAGAAACCCAGGTATAATTTCTTGCCAAAAAGGAAAAAATGCTGTAATACCATCCCAAATAACCAGCGCAGGCTATTTACTGGCTTTCATTTTGGAGACAGAGCCTTTCTATATTGTCTAGGTTGGCCTAGAACTCCCAATCCCCCACACCTCAATCTCAAGAGTAACAGCCGACTCTATATCACATAAGACATAAAAGAAAAATCAATTAAAAAGCTTCTAGAAAGGTTTACTGTAATGTGCTCCCTTCTCCACCCTTTCCCAAAGTGTATGTTTCACCATGTAGCCTTTGTCTCAGTCCTCTTGCTTTGGCCCCTCAGGTAGCTGGGACAACAGTATACATCACCACCCCTGGATAGCCTAAAATTATCGACTTAATGGACTGGGCCACTGGTGAAACTACTGTACAGGGCCATCAATGCCTTCCTGTTTCTGGATAGCATGAATCTTAGATGTCTGACAAAGCACCCATTATCAAGTAATTTGGACATGTCATACAGTACGTATGAAATGTAGGAAATGAAATATAAGCAAGTTGACAATAACAAATCCTACATAACTACAGTCCTCTGTAGATTGTTTAAAGCAGTAAAACTGTACCTACAGCCCAGTAGGCTCAAAATACAGATTATACAGGATCCCAACATGATGTGTAAATAATGCTAAAAACTTAACAAGTGTACCATGCCGGAAACTTGATCTAAGCTAATAGGCTAGCCATAATAAACATTAAACATTTTATTAACAATAATTTTGCTTGCCTTCTTAGAATTTAGAAGGGCTTTGGGGGATGATTTGGATGGCCCAGGTCTCTTAAAAAAGGTGTCCCAGGAAGTTGGAACTGATGCCTTCTTTGTCTCTCGTTAATGTCCCTGTAGCAAGCAGAGGCATTCACAATCATTGCATTGCCTGTCAAAACTGGGCTCAACGCAGTGTTCACAATGTGTGGTGATGAGGATGAGGATGGTGTTTCCCCACTCTAGAACATTTAGAAGTCAACACTGGACCCAGAGTCTCTCCCCCTTTACCTTTCCTACAGATTTCCTTTATTCCAGGTGAGAACCAGGAGGTCAACCTGGGGCATATGGAGCTACGGTAGCTCTGCCACATATTGTCGGTTCCCTCACTGTAAAGCAAGGGCCACACTACTTCTATTCGCTCTGTAGAGACTTCTCAACAGCTAGCACAGGATCCACAGGGCCCCAAGTATAACACATCCGCTACAGTAGTACAGTATAGCAACAAAGATTACTTCTCCCGTCTTGGGACCATAATCTGTTACAGCCCAGAACAAGAACCCTTAAGGAAACAATCCCTGCACAATATCTGTCTGTGCTATGCTTCGCTGCTAGTAAAACCAACACAGGATTCCCAGGGGAATTCAATTTCCAAGAGAATCAGGAGCAGCTGGTTATTCAACAAGGAAAGACACTTTCTGGTCCTCTGTTTAACACAAACACAACACACCTCTCTATAAGGGGTGCTAGTCCTCAGCTTGGCACAGCTCAGAATAAAGAGATCTGCCACCAAACAATAAACACAGGCTTGGCACAGACCATGGGTAAGTGTTAATATGAGCATTCCTTTGGGAATTTTATTTTCTTGAAATTTAGGTATGGAATCAATTTACATGTAGAAAGAAAACAGTTCCCAAGGGCAATGAAAAATTAAGTGAATTTGGATTTGATCCTGCCATTAAATCCAAACAATTACTTAAGCTTTCTAAACCCAGTTTTCTCTCTAAACAGGACAGCCATTTTCTCTTCCCTGGGTTACAAGCCTTCAATGAACAAATACTAAATGTCCTTGGATACAACAAAGCTTATAACTCAGGAAACAGGCTGCTCTACACAGAAAAAAAAATGAAACTAGCAAAACTGAGGGAGTGGGAGCATCTAGTGATGGATAGCAGAAAAGATCTGCAGAACAAGGGTAAGAAATCAGCTCTAAACACCTACAGCAAATAGAAGCTCAAACATGAATATATAAATAAAGAGACTTAGTAAAATGATTAAAACTGCTGCAACATTTTCAACTGTAGAAGGGAGGGGGGAAAAACCTTTAATTCTAGTAGGGCATCTTCACTGAAAGAAACTACAGCCTGTCTTCCACCAAGGTATCTAGAGAGTAGGTTTTTGTTTGTTTGTACTTGTCAGGGTTTCCTTTAATTCAGGCTCAAGCTGGCCTCAAATGGTGGATGACCTTGAACTTTTGATCTCCTGGGAGTTAAGGCAGGCACCAGTGTGAGGTAATGAATCCAGAGCTTCATTCATTCTGAGCAAGTACTTCACCAACTGAGCCAAACCCACAGCCCCAAACATAGCATTCTTCCAGTCAGATAAAGCCCTTTATTTTTTATGACACCTCTGTCTAACTCTCTCACAGTCTAGTCTGAGCTGAGGGGCCGCCTCTCTCCTGTTATTAACCCTGCCTGCAATCATTTCAACAATTTTCCAGTCCAAAAAATACAGTGTTTTCTTCCCGATTGTCCTGCGCTCTTAATAAAGGCAGGAAACACTGTCTTCTCTGCTCAGTTTGCTTAAGGCCATATACCAGGTTTACAACCCAAAGGGCACTTAAAATTTGGTCTCTTTAGCTAACCTACAGTAAGACTGAAGATCTGTTTCTACCCAAAACTCTGCAACAGTAATATAGGGGTACACAGATCACCAATCCTTAAAGCTGCCCTTGACTGTGCTGAAATGTCACCTAAGACAGACAGTTCTGTTACAATACAGAATAGCTTGGCCAGTCTAGTGGGAAAAATTAGGAGACATGTTTAAGGCTACATATGTATTTTAAAAAGGATTAAAAAAATAAAAAATATAAAAGTCTCTACTGCAAGATTCCATTACAGTTTCAGTCAGAGGAGCAAAGCCCCATGAATACACCTTAGAGACTGTGACCTTTAAAAGTCACTCTATGAAGAGTATAATACTAGCATTTTTTAGCCTATTATATTTCCCAATCATTTCTCTCACTAGAAATATGAAAATGAATATGACAACAACCCATTCTCTACATTCTCAATTACCTACCAAAGGTTCCAAGGTGCTGATATCTTTCAGCTTATTTCCACTTAGGTTCAGATGTGTGAGGCTCGGCAGCTCCTCCGCTAGTCTGTCCAGACCGCCGAAGATTCTGTTGTCACTGAGCTCAAGCTAAAAGGAAACACATGCACAGAGAGATCACTCACTACTGCACTGAGGTAAAAAGCAAATACCTGTAACAAAGATCACATCTGCAACCCCACAATTCAGTAGATGGCAAGGCAGGAGGAACCAGCGTTCCAGGCCAACCCACGAACCAAAGCGACCCCCCTTTCCCCTAACAAAATAAACAATAGCAGTCAAACTACAAGGGCTGGTGAAGTGACTCCTCAGGTAAAGGCTGAAAGATCATGTCCAACCCTGGGACCCACATGGTGGAGAACTGACTCCCTTGGTAGTTCTCAGAAGTCAACACATGTAGCACGTAAAGAACTGCTTCCCCCAAAGCCTTGTTTGTTAGATCATATACATTATTTTATTTGATTAAATCCAAATCAAGTAGTTTATAGATACTACCAACATATGGGATGAGTGAAGCAGACACACCAGAAGGTGGGAAGTTTTTAAAAAAGACTTTGTGTGCTTTGTATAGGCACCAGGGGCATGCAGTGCCTATGGTGGCTAGAAGAGGGCACCAGATACCCCGTACAAGGCCATGCAATCCATACCGAGCACTGAGTATGTTATGGCAAGGGGGGTTTGTGAAACCTGATCCCCAGAGGCTTCTTTGTAAGCCTGGCTCTAGCCTCCACAGCAAGTTACTTTTAGTTTCTCAGCTACAGGTACAGGCAACAGCGTTCTCACTGAAGTGTCACACTAAAAATTGCCAATGTCTCAGAGTACAAGACGTAGAGATTAGGTAAGGGAAAGTCTTTTGCAGACAACACTGCAGTTCGGAGCAGGTGGTGTCCTTCCAGAAGATGGAGTTCAGTTCCTAGCACCCATGTTGGAATCCAATCACTTGTAACTCCAGCTCCAGGGGATCCAGTATCTTCTTCTGGCCTCCAAGAGCATCCCCCACCCCCATACACATAAATAAAGACAGGCAGACAGGAAGGACAGATACCCCAGGCCACAAAGATGGCTCCAATTTTTCATACTGGTGATAAGATAAAGGTAGCCAATCATCATGTAGTGTTTGGGGTGCTGGTCACTTTACAGAGCACATCACCTCACTTGCTCTTACAAAAAAACTCATTCTTTTGTTTACAGGTAGGGAAATGAACTGCAAAACTGTGACTGGTCCATGATCAAAGTTTGCACACGGACTCCACATACTTGAGTGGAGTTCAAGAACTCCTGGTCTACTCACTGTGCCACAACATACAATGCCTGGTATGCTAAGTGTGGAAACTTCATGTGGCTGGGCATGGTGGTGACAGAGGCTTGGAATCCACCTACCCAGGAGGCTGAAACAACATGTCACCCTATGAAGCTTAGAGAGATCTTGTTTCCAAGTTTTAAATTGGACAAAAGATCTGGGAATATATAGTCAGTGTGTAGAGTGCTTGTCTAGGATTCCTGAGACCCCTGAGTTCAATCCCTGTACACAAGACAGAACTACCAAAGAAAACAACAAAAAAGGAAAACCAATTAAAAAAAAAATCAACTTCATGAAATAAAGGCTTTGACACATCATGAAATACTCTACTTGACACAGAGCAATGACCCACAATTTAGAATTCTAGTCTAGGAGGGTAGGAGAGAGATGGCTCTGTAATAAAGGCACATGTGACAAGCCCGAGGACCTGAGTTTTGAGCTGTTCTTTGACTGACATATGAATGCTGCAGTAGGCGCCCCACTCAAGTAAACCCCTGCTAGTCTACAATCAATAAAGATTCAAGCATTGGCTCTCATAGTTTCTGGAAACCATTAATACCAGAAACTTCCTTTCTGTGTTTAGCCCATATGGCTAGAATATCACATCTTCCTTCAAGAACAAACAAGGCAATCTAAAGCATTTACTAGCATAACATTTAAAACCATTTATATATCTTTTTTTTAGTACTTGTTTCTTAACATTCAACCTGCCTGCCTTTTAAATAAGATCACCTTCTCAGTCTGTTGAGTGATCCCTGTTTAAAGTTTTCAGAAAAAGTCCAGTATGGTGCAACTTGCAATCAATCTCAGCATTTGGGAGGCTGGGGAAGGAGGACTGTTCTAGAGTTCATCCTAGCTGAACAATGAGACCCTGTCTCAAAGAACCAAACATATGAGAAAGATTGAGTAAAACCACCGTGGTGCTTAATCTCATTGCTGACTCAACAGATTTGGAATTAGTGAGGGACACACTGCTCTCTATTGAGGTTTTCCAGAAGGCTAACAGAGGGATGACCACGATGAACATATGCACCCAATCTCATGGCCTGAAGCTCAAACTGAGTCAAACGAAGAATCCAGGTCTCTTCTCCCAACTGCACACACCACATCAACTGCACTGTACCCCACCCACCACACTTCTTCACCATGACTGTGCCCTCAACCTGAGCCTGTAGAAAATCCTTTACACCGTGTGAATATATGTCACTGTGATTGGTTTAATAAAGAACCTGACTGACTAGGCAGGAGAGCCAGACTAAAAGGATGCTAGGAAGAAGGGCTGAGTCTGAGAATCAAGAGGATAAGCCATAAGACACAGAGTAAGCATGATGGGAAGTACCTATGTGAGGTAAGTGAGCCTTGGGGCAGCACACAGATTAATAAAAATGGATTATTTAGTTAGCAAAAAACAAGCTTTGTGTGGTTATTTGGGAGCTAGCAGTCCCAACAAAAACCTTCACTACATGAGCCCTAATGAGCTCTTCTTGATTTATCAGGATGGTAAGAACAAAACACAAACTTACAGGTCAAATTTATACAGAACAGATGCTAAAATCTTAATAAGGGTCTCCAGATGACCCATCTTTCCAATGTCACTCACAACCACACATGTAAATTCTTAAATGGCTTTTAGGTTTTGTGTATGAGCGTTACTTGCAGTGTATCTGTTTATCACGTGTGCCTGGAGCATTTGTGAAGCACATCCCTTTTTCTTCAATAGTGCAAAAGATTCTTATTTGACCCTAGCACAAGCGTTCTGTGGCCACATCTACCAATAAACAGTACACAGGAGCAATGCTTCTTCCACCTCTTTGACAAGACAAAACTTTTCCTAAGCATTCTGTCCTCTCTGGAAAGTACTAGAAGGCAAGAGAGGGTGACTACAGGGGAAGCAAACCTACTAACAATGGCCAAGACCAGAGAGAGTGCCCAGACACAGGAGACAGTAGCTGGTCTGGGACCCACAGTCCTTTACATGTTTTTACCTCCTAAGAGCAGAATTACAGGCAGATACCACATGATGGTCTGGCCTGTAGCAGGCTTTGTTACATACATAGGACTTTTCTAGTAAACCACAACACATTTTAAACTCTCTATTATTAAAAATTACGTGACAGGGCTAGATAAATGATTCAGCAGTTAAGAGCATTTGCTATCCTTGTAGAAGTTGGGTTCGGTTCCCAGCTCCCACAGGAGCAGCTTACAATTGTCTGTACTCCTCCTCCAGATCTGATGCCTCTGAGGCAATACATAAACACATGCACACCCCACGTAGTAAGGCAAGTCTTCACTTTCCTTTTCATCAGCAGTTATGTTAAAGCATGGAAAGAGAGAGGCTCCTGGGACTCCTGAGCCAGAGCCTAAGAGCAAACCTAGCTAATGGAAATAAAACTTCCAACAACTAACCAATTATTTATAAAGTAATTCATAATCTAGCAGGGATTATTTCCAAAGCACTGCTGCAACTCTGCATGTCAAGTGTAATAAAAACAGGTGATGAAACCAACCACCTTAGGAAGATAACCTACAACCTCACGGTGCCACAGTTCACTAAAGCCCGTGCTTCTGCCACACAGCCCTAACCTGTACATTTCTCCTTTGCAATGGTTCCTTTAAAAATTAAAGAGCACAGCGGTTGTGACACACACCTTTAATCCCAGTACTCAGGAGGCAGAGGAATCTCTTGTGTGTCAGAGGCCAGCCTGGCTTACATGTAAAGTTCCAGGACAGTCAGAGCTGTTACACAAAGAAACCCTATCTCAACAAACAAACAAACAAACAAACAGACAGACAGAAAACTTACCTTTTTCAATTTCGGTAGCTTGGGGAGATCTGAAACTGAGAACAAGCCTACACTTATTAAACTGAGGAACTCTAGGTTCACAAATTCATCCGTTAACCCCTCGATTTTTCCATCGTTCGCTTTGCAATTGTCCAAGACAAGTTCTCGAACCTGTGGACACAAACAAAAAGGGAATAAGCTTTAAAAAGAGTAACAGAAGACAAGATCAGTCCTATAGTAGTAGCATAGTAAGACCCAAAGACCACTGTTAATTCAAGCCAATTAAAACCAAAACCAACGCCCCCCACAAATGGTGAACACTCCATATCCCAGACAGACACCCAATTCTCAAAACACAAGTGACACTATGTCCTAGTCTTTCCACGGCTGGGTCTTGAAGGGGTTATGTTCACGTTTGAGTATGGAGTGAAGAAACCCTCTCAGACTCTCTTAAAGCCCAGGAGGGGCACAACCACAGGGAGAAGAACACTCTACTTCACCATCAAGATCACCACGGCACTAAGCACTTGATCAAGGAGCCCGCTGCTCTGAAGCACAGTAACTGACCTTACCACCACCCAGCTTTTGAAGAGGTTCCCTGCCAGTTTTTTTCTTATTTTGTCTTATTTTTCGAGACAGGGTCTCTCTCTATAGTCCTGAAAGAGTTCCACCTGCCTTTCTCTGCCTTCTGAGTGATGGGATTAAAGGTGTACTTCACCATGCTTAGCCTTTCTTTGCCATTTTCAAAGAAAAGTCACAAATAAATCTTGGCTAAGGATTTTTACACCTGCACTTTCCAGTTTCAGATCTTTTGTTTTAGCCAGAGTTTCACTATGCAGTCCAGTCTGAGCAGAACTCAGAGACCCAACTGCCTCTACCTCCTGAGTGCATGCCCAAATAAGATTTTGATTCATTTTCTGTGTAACAATGCAATTAAAATGTCATATTAAAAATGACATTAATGGCCAGGCAGTGGTGGCGCATGACCTTAATCCCAGCACTCAGGAGGCAGAGGCAGGTGGATCTCTGTGAGTTCGAGACCAGCCTGGTCTACAAGAGCTAGTTCTACGACAGGCTCCAAAGCCACAGAGAAACTCAGTCTTGAAAAACCAAAAAGACATTAATATGTCCAAAATAAGAGGGATGAAAGAGTATGTTACACTGCCTCCCAGGTAGGGATAAAAATCGCCTCTTGGATAGTTCTCCAGTTGCCAAGATTCTACTTTAACCACTGGGAGGGGTCATGAGAAACTACTACTGGGGCTGGGAGCCAAAATATCACAGCAACTCCATCACTGAGGCAGAGGCAGGACTACAACAAGCCATTCTGTCACTATGACTAACAAGGTTGGTGCTTGGGGAAGCATTGCTATCCACGCCTGAAGACCCGAGTTCAATCCTTGTTACTCACATAAAAAAGAGCAGCAGAAGGCAGGTGGCATACACCTTTAACTCCAGCAGTCAGGAGATGGAGGCAGGTGAGTCTCTTGAGTTCAAGGCCAGCCTGGGCTTCCACATCATACACACAGATTTTTTTTTTTTTTAATTTAGGGGAAAAAAAAAACCCAAAAAACGGAAGGGGCTGGGAAGACACTGACCTGTTAAAGGCGAAACAGATCCCCTCCCCACCAGATGAGCACAGGACCGGACTAACTTCCAAAAGGGAAGACAAGAAGCTCAAGAAACACTTACCCAAGGGGACTTTGAGCATGGAGTACTAGGCTAAGAGAAGAGAGCCCCGACTTTTCCAGAAATGCTGAGAATAGAGCTCCAGAAGCACATCAGGATCTGCCACCTAAGGCCAAGTCTTAGGGCTGTGCTCAGAGAAAGTCTACAAGAACTACTTGCCTTCAGGTCTGCGTAAAGTTCACAACAGAGCCCGAGTGGTGGCCCAAGACAGTCATGCCTGCTTCTCAGGGGTGGAGGCAGTAGGACCACAGATTCAAGACCATCTCAGAAAAAGAGGCCGTAAGGCACGATGACGGTACATGCCTCTAATCTCAGCGCATAGGCAGGTGTGGAACAGGCAAGTCTGAGCTCAACCTTGTCCTAAGCTTAGAGTTAGAAGGAAGCCTCTGTTCATGAGCCATAGACTCAAAACAAAAATTATGCGCCTGGGGAGATAGCTCAGCAGTTAAAAAGCACTTGTCGCTCCTCCACTGGTTTCCAGTGCCCAAACTGAGCAGGTGGCTCACAACTGCATCCAATTCCAGGTCCAGAGGATCTGACATCCTCTTCTGGCCTCTGCAGGGACCTTAATACATGTGGCAGGGATGCAGATATACACAAATAAATACTTTATTAATTTCATAAACAGCCAGACATGGTGGCACACACCATTAATCCCAGCCTTTACTGTGAATTCTAGGACAGCCAGGCTTACATAGTAAGACTCAGTCTCAAACAAACAATACAAACAAACCCCTAAATATGGAAAGGTGGCCACCAACCTGCACACAGTGACTGGAGAGCCCAGCAGGGCAGCCTTCTGCTTAGAGACGGAAAAGTTTTAATTTTTGAGGCCAAATTCACTAATATTGGTCATTCTCCACTGAACTTGGTTCTTTCTCAAACGTGAATAAAGTTAAATGTTTAAGAACTAAAAACTGTCTGGTGGTAGTGACGCACACCTTTAATCCCAACACTCGGGGAGGCAGAGGCAGGTGGATCTCTGTGAGTTTGAGACCAGCCTGGTCTACAAGAGCTAGTTCCAGGACCAGCTCCAAAGCCACAGAGAAACCCTGTCTCAAAGAACAAAAACAAACAAAAAACAAAAAGAACTAAAAACAAAAAACCCTAAAACCAAATGGTACAGTGCTTCAGGCCTGCAATCCCAACACTTTGTGCAAAAAGGCAGCAGGATCACGAGTTCAAGGTCATCCTCAAGCTAGAGTTTAAAGCCAGCTATTTAATTCTTATTTTATTTTTAGGGCAGAATCTCACTGTATAGCCCCAGGCTGGCCCGGAACCTAGAGGTTCCCCTGCCTCTGCCCGGAGTGGCGCCACCAGCTTTTCTTTAGCTCTCTTTCACTGGGTTTTCTACTTACGAGCAATGTCAAATATCCAGCACTTTTTAAGTTTCCTTTTTTCCTTTCCAACCCTTTCTCAGTTCCATTCCTTCAACTACTCTAGAAATGACCAATTTCACCTATGGTCAGGGTCGGGCAATCTTCCCCAACTACATACTTGTCCTAGAAGAGGAAAAAGGCCCAGAAATTAAACAGAATTTTGAGTTATGGTGGTTTGAATAAATGCCCCCTGTAGGTTGATGTATTTGAATGCCCCCCAGGGAGTGGCACTACTTGAGAAGTATTACGGGGTAGGGCACTGTTGGAGGAAGAGTGTCACTGGAAATGTCCATGCTAGGCCCATATTCTGACTCTCCACACCACTGTCCTCATATTCATGACAATCCTTCTGCCTAGAGCTGGGTGACAGACCTGTGTAATGAAGGTACAGTGGTTTGTTATTGCCATACCGGTTTCTCTCTGCAGTGAACTAAATATGCTTGTTTTAGGAAAAGACTGCCCTATACCAAATACCCCTTAAACTCAAACAGGGGACAATAGATTCCCCAAGTTGTTCTCTGAGCCCCCACAGAAACTTAATAGTGAAACACACATAATTTTTTTTAATTTCAAAAATGAAAACAAAAATGATTGCAATGTATTCATAGAGGGCAAAGGGGTAGAGCTGGGTAGTATGGTTAATTCAGCATGCTGGGAGCCTTGAATTCAATCCCCAACACACAATAAAATGACAAGGCTGGGCAGGCATGGCAGAAGACACCTTTAATCCCAGCACTTGGGAGGCAGAGCCTGGAGGACAGCCAGGGCTACCTAGAGAAACCCTATCCCAGAAAAACAAAATAAACAGCAAACAAAGGACAAGGATGAGACTAAAGTTCTGTTGGTAGTGTTTGCTTAGCATGCACAAGACCCTCGGTCGGATGCCCAGCTACCCAAAAATACACAGCAGTAATGCAGACCTTTCACCCCAGAATTTGGGAGGAGAAAGGAGGTGAAGCTGGACATGGTGGCATACACCTTTAGTCCCAGAACCCAGCAGAAGCAGGTTTTGAAACTGAGTTTAAGGACAGGCTGGTCTACATAGCAAGTTCTAGGACAGTCAGAGTGATGGGTCAGCAGTAAAAATGCTCACTGCTAACAACCTGAGACCCACCTCCCACAAGCTGTTTTTCTGATTTCACACACACGTACGTTTTAAAAATTCAAAGCTAACTAGGCTCATATTCATAGCAACTGTCAGTCCTTCAGTGTGTTCAGATGGCAGGAAAGTTGAGAAAGATACCCCACCCTAGAAGAGGAAATGCCTGTGTCCTAAGTGTGGATTAAAGAGAACAATTCTGAAAAGCAATTAGACATACACTGGGGCTCTTCTCTAAGCACCAGACAGTACATGTTTATAATACGGTCCAAGTTAGGAACAAAATGAAGCAATTTTGTAGGCCACACACCAAACAAAATGCACGGAAAGGTTAAGTGTGTATTGCGTATTTTTATCAACTGTTTTTGGCTTATTTGCATCTAATTTTCGTTAAAGATGTATTACTGTACAAAGGAAAACAACCCCAATTAGTTGCTATGCAACCAATTAGAATATCCCATAGAGCTCAGAATTATATCACACTAAACAACAGATGCCAAAACTTGGGGGTGGGGGCCACAAAGAGGACAATAAAAAAGGAAGATGTGCCTAAGCAGTCTGCTTCCCCAGTGAGCTAGGTAGTAAGACAGACTGACGAGTAGTGTAAGCACACAACACACCAAGATTAGGGGAAGGAGGGAAGAGAAATTCCTTTTTTAAAAACCTCCAGTATGAGGCTATTTGGTTTTCCAACTCCGGGTAGAGAGGGTTAGCTGTCCCTGGCTGTGGGGTGAGAAGGGGCACACACAGCAGCCTGTGTGCAGGAACGGAAGCTGAGAACCTCATACCAGAGTAGGCCGCCTTCCAACTTTGGAGCACAGCAGCTGCATGACCGAGGTGTGTCTGCTACTGTGTGCCAGCGCTTTCTCACCTTATTGAAAATCCCACCAGCTCCTGTGGCAGATATGTTCTAGCACTGTGCAATTTACTCTCAGTAAAAACTCTTTCTTTCCTATTTGGGGGGATGGCAATGCTGGGGAATGAACCAATGGCCTCATACTGCGTGAGATCTCTTGGCACCATGAGTCCCCCATCGAGTTCATGGTATTTTACACAAACTAAGTTCGTAGGAGATGAGGCTGGGAGCTGAGAGAGCAAATGTCCTTGGTCCAATCCCCAGCACCCTCATCCTATGCTTGCCCATAAAATCTTTTGAATATTTTTTGGGGGGAGGGCGATGTCATTTTATGCCTCCCCCCCACTGTGAAAATACATTCTTCTACAAGAGCTGTCTTGGACTTTGAAAAAAAAATCGAATGAAGTACTTAAAAATCTCCTTTGAAGAAAGAGGCACACCCATATTTATAACTAATAGAGGTGTAGTATATGGTCCTGAATATGTTATCTTGGGCCTTATATACTTTGAAGGAAAAAGAGCCCACTACCAAGATGGGAAATACCATTTCGGAGATGTCCAAGATTCAAACAAACAACCACACAAGAACACAAGCAAACACACACACCTTACTTAGTTTTAAACACCAATATCTATTTAAATATCAAGCCTCCACTCACCCCCTTCACTTAGACCTCATTTGACTTTAAAAGTACACTCGGGCTGGAGACAAGGCTCAGAGGTTAGGAATACTGACTACTCTCCCAGGGGGCCAGGGTTCAATTCAAAGCACCCACATGGCAGCTCACAACTGTCTATAAATACAGTTCCGGGGACCCAACACCCTTACACTGGCAAAACACTAATGCATATGGAAATAATTTTAAAAAAAAAACCACACATTGAGCAGGGAGGAACCTGGGATCTTTTTTGCACCCCACATGACAAGTTTGTAGGGTCGCAAGGGCCAACCTTACTCCCTAGCACAGGTTCTAGGACATTACCTGGTTTTGTTTTTTGAGACAAGGTTGACCTCATATTTACTGAGATCTCCCTGCTTCTGTCTCCTGAGTGCTGGGATCAAGAGATGTGTGCCATCACACTCAAGAGAGATGAGCTCATATAAAAGGCGCCATCTCTGAACTTCTCACTTTTAACCCTTATGACACCCGGAAAAAGCCTTTTCAGAGCCCCCAAACTACAGCATTACTGGATGCGATAGGACCAGCTCTCAGGAGGCTGAGGCAGGGGGATGAAAACTTAGAAGAGAGCCTGACTTTAGGAAAAAAATAAAATAAAAATCACAAAAATATCTACAGCATCTTCCCCTTCAAACCCTTCAGCTTGAGGTCAAAGTTCTTCCAAGTAAGAATTGGCCAATGGTCCGGCTTTCCCTAGGGAGATTCCCCTTCACACCTCCACAATCTTGGCGCTTTCATAAGGCCCCTCTAACCTAAGTTAGCGTGGCCCACGACTCTGAGGCCCAGAAGGCCCATGTTTCGTTTACACCGTTTCTCAGGCCCTGCCCTACTGTAGGTAAATATGCAATAACTCAATGATCCTGGAGACCAAGGATGTCCAGTGTGGCACCAACCAACCACTTGTTGCTTTTGGGCGCTTTAAACGTGTAGTCACAGACACACTTTTACAGTTTAATGGCAAGACGGTTTCAGTTGAAAATGGGTCTTTTACCAAAATTTAGTTATTTCCCACTCTGTTGATTTTTGTGGCTCGCCTGGACTCAAAGTATTAACTCATCTCTGCAAGTTGAAGGAAGAAGATGGTTTAACAACTCAATCTCCCAGCACGTGGTGGGCACAAAATGTCTGACTGAGAGCTGGAAGGGACACGTGCCGGTGAGATCCTCAAGGCCCCGGGAACAGGGACACCACCCAATCAGTCCTCAGGGACCGCCCCGCACCTCGGCGGGGCCGACCTCAAGGCCTGTGTGGCAGGAACACAAAGCCTCGGGCACATCAGGCGCACCTAGGCAGGCCATGGCCACAAGTTCCCAACTTGTTAGCCACAACACCTGCGTGCGCCAGCCCCGGCCCGGGGTCGTGGCCACCGGCGCCGCGGCGCACGAGGGCGGCGTCGGGCCCGCGGCCTGCGCACGGTCGGTCGCAGAGGCCGCGCGGAGCACGTGCGGGGCCCCGGCCACCCCAGCCCCGCGTCGGCCACCGTTGCCCTTTTAAGAAGGGGGAGGGCGCCCGCGAGGGGACGAGGCGGCGGCGGTGGCCGAGTGCCGCGCTTCCAGCGCGCGCGGAGACGAGCCCGCGGGGCGGGGGCAGCCCGGGGACCGACAGGCAGCGCGAGGGCGGCCGGCTCACCCGGCGGAGGAAGACGGCGCCCGCCAACATGGCGCTGTGGCGCGCCCCGGCTGGCGCGCGGAGCCGCCGGCCGCCCACACCGAGGGGCCGGCCTCCCTCTCGGGCAAGGCCCCGGGCGGCGACGCGGGGGAGGGCGAAGCCACCGCGGTGACGGTGCCCGGCCGAACCCGGGAGGCCCGCGTGGGCAAGGCCGAGGGCGAAGGCGAGCCGGGCAAAGGAGGGGGAAAGTTGTATTTTTAGGCTTGAAAAATGGCGGGAAGCGCATCCTTTTTTCAAACTTGGCCTCGGGAGGGGCGGCGGTTGCGCCACCTCCGCCGCCAGGCCCGCCCCTCCCCCGTTCCGCGCCAGGCCGCGCCCGAGGGGCTCCGCGCCCCTCAGGGACCCGAACCCCCCTCCTCGGCGCGGCCCGCGACGCCTCCCCGTCGGCCGCGGGGAGCATGGAAGCCGGGCCGGCCCCGCGGCGGGCCTGACGGCGCGGCTCCTCGGCAGGCCCGGCCTCCGCCCGGCCGCGCATCCCGGGAGGCTGCAAACATGGCTCCCAGCGTTACACAACCCCCGCGCCCGCCCTCGCCGCCGGCCACACGCGCACGCGCTCCCTCCGGGAGAGGACCGAGCGGGCGAGCGGCTTAAAGTTTGCTTTTCCACCCGTCGTCCTCCCCGTGGCCACGGGGGCCCGCGGGCGCCAAAGAGTTAATGCCCGCGCGCTCGCTCCCCCCTCCGCGCCTTCCGCCCGCCTTCCCCTGTCCCCGTCCGAGCTGCGAGCAGCGCCTTCCCCGCGCCGTGGCCGGAGCCCGGTGGCCCGCAGGTGGCCACCATTACTTGCAAGTCATCGGGGGCGCGGGCGCCCGAGGGGGTTCTGCTTACTGCTGCCGGGGTCCGGTTCCTCAGCTCCAGGTGGATCCTCTTCTTCATGTCCATGTTTCCCTCGTCCCCCCTCTTCAAACTTAACTTTCCGCGGCGGGGGCGGAGGGGGGAGAGGCGACCCGGCCTGCGCGGCGAGGGCCGTCGGAAGGAGGCGGCTGGCGGAGGCGGCGTGGTCCCGAGCGGCGTGCGGCGTGCGGGCGTGCGGGCGAGCGGAGCCCCCGGAGCCAAGTTACTCGCGGGAGCGGAGAGAAACCATGGAGGGAAAAGGGGGCTGGAGCGCGGCGCTGGCCTCACTACCGCCGCCCCCGGCCAAGGCCCCGCACTGCGCTTAAACCGGCGACGCGACGCGGCGGCTGCTCGGCTCCACTCGGCCCTGCGCGGCGCCGCTCGGCTCAGGATCCCGGGCTGCAGCACGGACTAGGGAGGCGCACGGAGGGCGGGGCGGGGCCGCCCTAAGCTCAGCCCGGACTGCGGCACCGCCTCCCGGGCCGCGCGCGCCTCCTGGCCCTCGGGTCGCACGTGGGCTGGCTGATGTAAGACCTTCCGGGGCCGGGGACCCCCTCCCACTGTCGCCTGCTCCCACTCTCGCCTGCACGTCCGTGCGACAGCCTTTGCCTCGCGCCTTCGGGGGTGTCTCGGACCCAGTTCCGCCCGCCGACCCGCTCTCCCTAGCCTTCTGATGCCGCCCTCAGAGGCTGTGGCTTTGGGGTTCACCCCATCCCCCCAGGCTTGGCTTGGGCCAACAGCCTGACCCCCACAGCCTTTAGGTCCAGAGATGTTGGAAGTGCCTTCGAGGACCCTCATGAGGGTGTGATCACTGCCTGGTCGGGTTGTGCCGCGTGGCTCCAGCGAGGCGGTTGCACTACGGCATGGATGCATCGGGGCATCCCAGTTCAGGAGACTTAACCCTTGGCGCTTGTTTTTAAATATTTTTAAATATATACCTTAAAACTTTATTGCTTCATCAATGCATAAACTACAAACTACCCAAGAAGAAACAAAGCATTTTAACAGGAGCTACTAGCAAAGAAAACCATTAGCAATTTTGAAGAAGCCTCAGTTTCCACCATCTGAGGCACTCATGGAAGGTACATACATTCTTGATCTCCATTAAGGTGAATCCTGGGCAGGCCTAATCTCGAGGGTTCTTGAATTTAAAGCACAACATTGGGGTGCGGGAATTCAGTGTGTTAATTCAGGTGCCTGCTTGCTTCTGATATTAACTAAAGGCACCAAAGATTAAACACAGTTTATTAGAGAAAAACAAAATTCTATACTTTACCCTAAGATTTTTGTTGAAAAAGCCTTTCTCCATTCCATTTTGCCTTAGGGGCTCAAACTTTTATATGGATTATATGTCAGTTTCAGAAATAGCAACTCAAGAGAAAAAGTTGGAAGGTTATGGGGAATGCTTTCTAAGTGTAGACTCATCCATGCCTCTAGTTGGAGTCTGGAAGACCTAAGACAAGAGAATGTGGGGAAAGGAAAGGAAGGGTGTGGTGTGCTCCTTGTCACCAAGATCTCTAACTGTAAGGTGGTGGACCAGCTTCACTAGCTATGCAAAGAAGCTTTTGAAAAAAAAAAAAAACCTACCAAGACACTTCCATAAACTAACAGTCACAGAGCTCTGACTTTTAAGGGTTTGCTGTGTTATTTCCCATTTAATCTCCAGTGGAGTTGAAGCTTAGTCACTGTCGGTACCCTCAACAAGGTTAAGTTTTTATAGGTCTGGCTCCAAATCTGCCATATTTTTTTTGCTGCACCCCTAAAGTGAGTCATCTCGGGGGACTCTTACTTTGGTACAGCAGATGGGAAACAGTTGAGGGAGCCTATGGGACCAGGTGG
The DNA here is from genome assembly GCF_982192425.1 of Myodes glareolus. Classification (NCBI taxonomy): domain Eukaryota; kingdom Metazoa; phylum Chordata; class Mammalia; order Rodentia; family Cricetidae; genus Myodes; species Myodes glareolus. The sequence continues at coordinate 28,886,382 of NC_142041.1, forward strand.
CCCACAGGTGTCATCTCGTGCTGCTGTTGGTAGGGATAGTCTCTACAAGAGAGGTGTAACCTGGTGCCTCCCGAGGAGGGTGGGATTAATCCTAGCTCGTACACTGAGACTCTTATCTCCTAAAGGCAAACTCTTTGCAGTGGTGAATGGTCCGCAGGAGAAATGTGTAGTTTATAAGATTAAGCTACAAAGTAATTAATAAACACAGCCACAGCGTGCAACAAATAAAAAGAAAGCGGGCAAGTTCAGGAGGAGAGACTACAGACAGGGCACTGTGCCTTCTTGCACAGCCGGTGCTGGCATGCACCTCTGTGAACAAAGAGCATGTGTTCCAGTGACATGCTTCTTTGTCAGGGGCTTCACTGCCAGAGGCATAAATAACACAGGCAGCACAGGGTGTGTCCCATTGCCCTGCCAACGTCTACAGGACTGTCAGTCCAAGGGCCTGAAGGGGCTGCTGTCACAGGGCCTGGTGTTAAATATTGCTGTGCTTAGCGTCAGTGCTAATGGGTCTGTGTGAGGAAGAGGGACGGTGTGCGGTCACAGCTTAACCTGCAGTTACTATCTTGTCCGTGAGTTTATGGTTTGAGCTAAAGATGGAAGAAAATGAGGGAGGGTGAAAATGTTTTAGTCTCTTAGAGGCAACCGTACAAGTGGATTTCTTTTCAGTTCCATGGATGCTAATGTCCACCCAGTAAGTAATAAAAATACTTAGCAAGCACTTCTTTCATCTTAAACCACCTGTGCATAGAGTGTGTGAATTACAGTAAACTTTGAAATGTCAGAGAGCAAATACTGAGCACTGGTAACTTTGGACATGTTCCTCACTTCAGAGTGCGAGATGACCCAAGCCCTCCACAAACGCTGAGAGGAAATACCACCACTCAGGCTACAGAAGCACTGCTCTTCGGAGCTGGCAAGAGGCCTGACACGGTGGAAGGAGAAAGCTGACCTCCCACAAGTTCTTCTCTGGCCTCTACGCACGTGCTCCGCTGCACTGAGCGCACACAAAGTCACAGGGACTCACTGAAGTGCCGTCATGTCAGTGTCTCCCTTTCTCTCTGCACCATAGCGTGGATAACAGGTGGAGCCTAGCATGTACATGGTCTCGAGTTCCATCCCCAAATCACACTGGCAATGGGGGGTGGGGAGGAAGAGGAAGGAGTCTGAGGCTACACATTTCTAGATGATTATGGTGAGGAGAAGCTTGGGGGCCAGCTTGAGAGCGCAGGAGGGCCTTGGCAAATGTGCACATTGTAAATGACGTCAGTTGTACCGAGAATCGAGAATTGGACGGCTTAGTTATTGAGGAAAGGGAAATGCAAACAGGTGTCAGGAACTCGTGTGAGCCATTCTGATCTAAGGGCATGTTCCAGGACAGCTAGGGCTACACAGAAAAACCAAAGAGAGAAATCACCAAAAGGTAAAAACAGAAGCAGGAGGGTGGCCAGAATGCAGACAGCTGCATCCCACTGTAGGGCCCTTCTGAAGGGAACCAGGTTTCTTTCTGGACAGTCAAGTCTAATGATTAAGTGCTGGCCTTGTGCCCCGTGCTGTACTGGGGACGCTTGCACACACCGTTCCTCCAGCCCGGCGAGGGTCCCTGGGATAGAACTGTCGCCCACTTTCTGCTGGGTTTGGGAAATGGGCTTTACTGGCAGTCGTGAGAGGCTGGATCCCTCTGTTGTCGAGGGTTCACCGGAGGTTCTTCTCACCTCTGATCCTCTAGTCCTCAGCTATTTCTGTGCCAATCCCATTTCTCCTCTGAAATCGACATAGAGTCATGCGTAACAGCGCGTCTCTCTAATTCCGGAGACAGGCGCACAGGCCAAGCTGGTCCAGGCCAGACAGGGTTATATAGTTAGACTTTGTCCCCAAAGCCAAAGAAACTAGAACTGGTGGTGATGCACACTTTTGAATTCCCACACTCTGGAGGCAGAGTGAGTTTATAGCCACTCTGCTCTACATAGAGCGTTCCAGGCCAGTCAGGACTGGACAGTAAAACCTGGACTAAAATAAATAATACAATATTTACATTTAATTGTATATGTCTATAAGGGGTAAAAGAAAAAAAAATACAAAACCCGGCCCGATAGAGAGGCCTGTGCTTATGTTCTGAACTCTGAGCACGTGGGTAGGATTCCTGGAGGCAGGATCTCCATTACGGACTGAGGTCGTGGTGGTAAAAGTCAGTGGCTGGCTGTTTTGCTATTCTGACCTTCAGGTTGAACCCCAATATCTGTCTCTGGGTTTTTATTATTCGTGCCACAGGAGCTAGCCTGGGCAACTTAGTGAAACTCTGCCTCAAAAAAACAAACAAACAAAAACAACAACAGAAAAGCACCCTGGTTTCCTCCCTGCCATTATGATGAATTAGAATTGTTGGAGGATTCTAGCAAGGTATGCTTTTTCCATACTGTATGCTTTTGAACAAACTCTGTGACCTCTCTGAGTCTCAGGTTACCTGTGAAAATTTTATTTTGTATATATAATTTTTTACATTATTACTTTGTTTTGTTTGTGTGGGTGGCCATGAACGTGTCACAGGACACAAGTGGAAGGACAACTTGCAAGAGTTGGTTCTGCTTAGATTTTCAGACTTGGTGGCATTGCCTTTAGTGGCTGGGTCATCTCACCAGACCTGTTTTTGTTTTTTGAGACAGGAGTTCACTACATGGTCCAGTCTGGCCTTGAACAATGCTACTCTGCCCCAGCCTCCCAATCCCCCGCCTCTCTCACCTCAGACGTGCCCACCTGGGTGACCTCTGTGATAAGCCAGGGTTTTATGCTCTCCTCCCCACCCCAACCACAATGTGAGCCCAAGATCCTCCGTCAGCCACCAGGTTCCAGAGTACCCTGGTTTCCTAAGGGCTCCCAACTTTCTGTTGGGCCAGAATGTGTGGCTGCTGCCCCTGTACTTTCCTTACCCTGCAGCAGAGAGCTCATCTCAACCTGATGTTTTGAATGTCCAAGAGGTCAGACTCGTTGGCTGTTGCAGCCCCAGGTCTCGCCTGAATGACCTAGAATGTGCCCCTGAGCTAGACTCAAAAAGAGCAGAGTGCCCTTCCTGCCATCAGTGGCCTACACCGTACCATCTGGAGCCTCTTGGAGCACACAGGGATTTCCTTGTCAGGAGCCATGAAGGCTGATCAGAGTCCAGCTTCTGCTGCCTGAAGCCACCATCTGTTGCCCAGTTCTCCTTACCTGCCCCTGGCCAGCCAAGAGCCTCTGCAGTGGACATGCAGTGAGTTCTCTTCACTCTGGACCCTGACCGCTCTCTGAAGTGCTTTAACTGACTCCTTAAAGCAGTGGTTTCTGGGCTGGTAGAGGTCAAATCCCAGATAACCTGGCACTCTCATCTCTGGAACCAGGGCAGCCAGGCTGCAAGCTTCATGTCACGGTTATCTGTGCGTGTACTGTAGCAAACTTGGAAAACAGACAGAAGGAATGGAAGGGTCAGCCCGACCTGTAATTGCAGCTACTCAGTAGGCAGATCAGGAGGATCATAAGTTCAAGGCCAGTACAAGCTACTTAGTGCATCTTAAGCCAGGTTGGGTTACAGAATTCAATCTCATTTGAAAACAATAAATAAATTAATTAAAAACCTAGCTGGGCGTTGGTGGTACATGACTTTAATCCCAACATTTGGGAGGCAGAGGCAGGCAGTATTCTATGAGTTAGAGGCCAACCTGGTCTACAGAGCTAGTTCCAGGAAAGACTCCAAAGCTACAGAGAAATCCTGTCTTGAGAATAAAATAAAATAAAAATAACAAAATAAAGGTCTTAGAGACATATCTCGATGGTAGAACATTGACCTAGCATGTGTGAGAGGCCCTAGATTCAGTCCTCAAGTACCCACAAGTAATTGATTAATTAACTAATTAAAAATAAAAATATCTGTTCTGGGGACTGGAGAAATGGCTCAGTGGTTAAGATTACAGGCTGTTCTTCCAGAGGACCCTGGTGCAATCCCAGCATCCACATGGCAGCTCACAACTGTCTGTAACTCCAGCTCCAGAGGATCTGGTGCCTTCACACAGACATACGGGCACATAAAAATAGAATAAATCTTTTTTACTAAATTTTTTCATTTATTTTATATCCTGACTGTAGTTTCATCTCCCTTCCCTCCTCCCATTCCCTGCCCCTCCGCCACCTCCTCTCTGCTCCCCCATCCATTCCTCCTCTGTTTCTGTTCAGAAAGGGGCAGGCCTCCCAAGGGTGTCAATAAAGCATAGCATATCAAGTTGAGGTAGGACTAAGCTCCTCTCTTTGTAGTAAGACGGGGCAAGGTAACCCAGTATGGGGAGTAGGTTTCCAAAAGCCAGCCAAGGCGTTAGGGACAGACCCCGATCCCACTGCTAGGAGTCCCACAGTAGATCAAGCTACACAACTGTCACATATCAGTAGAGGGCCATGACCAGTCCCGTGCAGGCTCCCTGGCTGTTGGTCCAGAGTCTGAGAGCTCCTGTGAGCCCAGGTTAGTTGTTTCTGTGGGTTTCCTTGTGATGACCTTTACCCCCTTGGCTCATGCAATCCTTATACTAAATCTTAAAATTCTGGGGGTCAGGGAAGGTACTAGGAGGAGAGGAGAGAGGGGAAACTGTGGCCAGGAAATAAATAAATAATTTTTAAAGTTTTTATCACTAAAAAAATTCTGTTTAAAAAATGTCTGTTGTGGAGCAAACACTGTTCATGTTTTGGTGTCTTTGCTCTGCATCTGTGATTCTGCCTAGTGTCAGCTTGTGAGAACACGGCTGCAGCCTTTCAGCAGGAGGGGAGAGGGGACCGGTATTCAGATATCCACGTGAATGAGAAGAGACACCCTTACCTCAGAAATAATGAAAAAAAAAATAGCACACTCTTGAGAAAGTGCTGTATATATTACATTTGAGTTTTTTTCCAAAGTAGGCTATGAGTTTTTTAAATATTAAAAAAGGTTTTATTACTCCAAGTGGTAGGGGCACATATCTGTAGTCCCAGTACTTAGGAGGCAGAGGCAGACAGATCTCTGCGAGTTTGATGCCAGCCTTGTCTACAAAGCGAGTTCTGGGACAGGCTCCAAAGCTGCAGAGAAACCCTGCCTCAAAAAACCAAAATAAATAAATAAAATAAAAAATTAATACGCTGTATTATTATTTTGTGGGCTTGTGTGTGCCACACTGCCCACAAGGAGGGCAGAGAACAATTTACAAGAGTCACTCTGTCCTTCCACCACGTAGGCCCTGGGACTCAAACTCAGCTTCTCAGGCTTGGCAGCATCTTGAAGGTCCCAGACATTTCTTTTGAATATGACACTGGATAATTTTCTATAATATTTATCCCTTAAGGATATTCATCTACAAAATGAAACTTTGGTTTTGCCTACTTTTTAAAGGATATTTTAAAATTTTTATTATTTTATGCATGTGGGTGTTTTGTTTGCGTGTTTGTTTGTGTACCACAGTGTGCTGTATCTTTTCTGTGTATAAACATAAGAAAATGTCACAGTACAATATAGCCTGCCTCTGTCTCCTGAGTGCTGACTTTAAAGGTGTGCGCCACAATACCTGTCTTCATCGGCCACTACTTTTAACTTTTTTTTTTAAAAGTTTTTCGAGACAGGGTTTCTCTGTGTAGCTCTGGTTGTCCTGGTACTCGCTTTGTAGACCAAGCTGGCCTAGAACTCAGAGGTCCTCCTGCGTCTGCCTCCAAAGTGCTGGGATTTAAGGTATGCCACCATTTTTAAAGGATGCATCTTTTCTGTTTGTTTGTTTTGTTTTGAGAGGGTTTGTCTGCATAGTCTTGGTCATCCTCGAATTTGCTCTGTAGATCAGGCTAGCCTCAAATTCACAGAGTTCTGCCTGCCTTTGCCTCAGAGTGCTGGGATTAAAGTGTGGCCACCATCGATCTACTGGTTGCATCTTTTTAATTGTATGAATGGAGCATCATAATTCTTTTTTTTTAAATATTTATTTATTTATTTATTATGTATACAATATTCTGTCTGTGTGTATGCCTGCAGGCCAGAAGAGGGCACCAGACCCCCACTACAGATGGTTGTGAGCCACCATGTGGTTGCTGGGAATTGAACTCAGGACCTTTGGAAGAGCAAGCAATGCTCTTAACCTCTGAGCCATCTCTCCAGCCCCCGAGCATCATAATTCTTTCACCCAGTGTCTCTTTTTTTTCTAGATAGGATTTCTCTGTGTAGCCCTGGCTGTTTAGGAGCTCACTCTGTAGACTAGGCTGGCCTCAAACTCAGAGACCTGCCTGCCTCTTTCTCAGAGTGCTAGGATTAAAGGCAAGCACCACCACTGCCCAGTTCACACAGTCTGTCTCTTTCGTTTTTAAAATTAATTTTTTTTTATATGTACAGTATTCTGCCTCCATATCTGTCTACAGGCCAGAGGGCGGCACCAGATCTCATTACAGATGGTTGCGAGCCACCATGTGGTTGCTGGAAGTTGAACTCAGACCTCTGGAAGAACAGCCAGTGCTCTTAACTCTGAGCTGTCTCTCCAGTTCCTCACCTAGTCTCTTAATGATCAACATTTATGTTCCTTCTGGTGTGCCTTTTGACATAATGGGTTTTGTTTTGTTTTTGCATTTTTTGAGGCAGGGTTTCACTGAATAACACTCCAGGCAGTGGTGGTGCACACCTTTAATCCCAGCACTGGAAGGCAGAAGCAGGCAGATCTCTGAGTTCGAGGCCAGCCTGGTCTACGGAGTGAGTTCCAGGACATCTAGGGCTACACAGAGAAACCCTATTTCAGGGGGAAAAAAAAGCACTAGTACTGAACTTCTAGAGGACCCCGGTTTAGTTTCCAGCACCCACATATTGGCTCACAAACACTTTTAACTCCAGGGATATTTGACTCTCCTTACCTCCTTGGCCACCTACGTCACAGGAGCACAGACCTAGACACACATATACACATACTCTCAAAATAAAATAAAATCTTAAAAAAAACTACATTACCTGCATATACAGCTGTTAGCAACATACAAGATTCCCCTTATCCTTGCCTAACTGGAGGTTATTTGGTAAGGGTCTGGCACAGCCGACTTGCCGGTGCAGACAGGACTGTACCCCAAGCAGGCAAGGAGACTGAGACAGTAATAAAAAAAAAATGTCCAAGGTCAAAAATAGTTTTGTTTTGCTTTTTGGTGAGACCTTGCTTTGGAATAAAAGTTAAAAAGAGAGCTGAGCATGTAATTTATGGTAAAGAACTTGCCTGAAGCCAACTGGGCAGTGGTGGCACATACCTTCAATCTAGCACTCAGGAGGCAGAGACAGGCGGCTCTCTGTGAGTTCAAGACCAGCCTGGTCTACAGAGCTATTTCCTGAACAGCTAGGGCTGTTATACAGAGAAACCCCTGCTGCGGAGCGGGCAGCAGAGAACCTGCCTACCATGCTTGAGCCCTGGGTCCAATCACCGGAACTGATGTGGACATCTGTATGCTGTGAATATGTTTTATTACCATTGGTTAAGAAAGAAGCTGCTTTGGCCTATGGCAGGGCAGAATATAGCCAAGCTGGAAGAGAGAGAGAGAGAGATAGAGATAGAGATAGAGATAGAGATAGAGATAGAGATAGAGGGAGAGGGAGAGGGAGAGGGAGAGGGAGAGAGAGAGAGAGAGAGAGTAGGTGGAGTCAGAGAGATGACATGTAGCTGTGGAATCTTACTGGTAGGCCACAGCCTGGTGGTGATACTTAGATGAATAGAAATGGTTTAATTTAAGGTATAAGAAGCTTGAAAAAAAGAAGCTTGAGCTAATAGGCCAAACAGTGTTGTAATTAATATAGTTTCTATGTGATTATTTGGGTCTGAGTGGCCAGGAAGAAAATGAACAGTCTCCGCTTATACAGGACCATAAAAATAAACAAGCAAATAGATGGAGGATATGAATGTAGCTCAGTGGCCGGAGTGTCTGCTAAGGATGCACAGAGCCCTGGGTTAGACCTCCAGAACCTCAGGAAGCTTCCCTATTGTCCTGCAGGAGGAAGCTCTATGGCCACATGGTCCTTGGGGAATTAGTCTCACTGAGGAAGCAATTTAGGACGAGACTCCAATGGCAGCTTAAGGACAACCTTATTATAGAGTTGAATAGAAAAGTCCCAGGTCAGGCAAGCTGTGGGTCTTGGCAGCCACTCGGAAGAATGGAGAGAAGAAGGGGAAAGCCCTGGCGCTGGAGGTAAGTCGGCATGGAGACAGGAAGTGGAGCTTTAGGAAAAGGGTAAGGAGGGACTGGAGAGACACTCAGAGGCTAAGAGCACTGGCTGCTCTTCCCCAGGACCCACGTTTGAATTCCCAATACACACCAGGCAGCTCGTAGCAATGTGTAACTCCGGGTAAAGGTGACTCGGAACCCTTTCTGGCCTCAGAGGGCAACTGGCATGCATGCGGTGCGCAGACAAGCGTGCGGGGAAACGCCCACGCCATACAATAATAAGTTAAAAATGAAAAAGATCAGGGAGGCCCAAAGTATCAGGAAAAACACATGGAGACTGTGGTCAGCTTCTGAAAGAAAATGGCCAAAGAGGGAACAAAGTTAGATGTTCCGGAGGCCTGATGGATAGCTAGCTCCTTAGAGACTGTGCAAGGGCGAGGATTCTGGGAAGAATATGCGTTATTATTAAAGCAACAATTATTCCTCGTGTCTCTTTAGCACAGTTTATGGTGAACTTACCTGCCTAAGGGGTGGTCTTTTGGCCAGGCAGTTGAGCAGCTTAAATGAATGAACTCTTACAGGGGGAGACACTGGCACAGTGTCACCAGAGGTAGGTTTCATTCATTTGGCTAAGAGACCACAGCTTTTCCTTAATGAGCCTTCAATGCTCTTTTATTTAATTTCATTTTTTAAAAATGTGCACTGGTGTTTTTGCCTGCATATGTGTCTGTGTGAAGGTTGCAATTACAGACAGTTGTGAGCCACCATGTGGGTGCTGGGAATTGAACCCAAGTCCTCTGGAAGTTCAGCCAGTGCTCTTACCCACTGAGCCATCTCTCCAGCCCCAATGCTCTTTTAATAGAAGCAGGTGGATCAGAAGTTCAAGTTCATCTTTGCCTACATGAGGAGTTCGAGGCCAGGCTAGGATACAATATAGATTAAAAGTATAAGACCTAGGGAATATAGGAGTGAATCTTCATGACCTTGGAATAAACAAAATCTTCTTAGACAGTGAAACAAAAACACATTGAAATTATATTTTATCAAAGTTAAAAATACAGCTAGGCAGTGGTGGTGCACACCTTTAACCCCAGCACTCGACGGGCAGAGACAGTTGGATCTCTGTGAGTTCCAGGCCAGCCTGTCTACAGACTGAGTTCCAGGGCAGCCAGGTCTATGTATGGAAAACCTGTCTCAAAAATATTTTTTTAAAAGAAAAAGGAAAACAAAAACCACCAAATCAAGGGTTGCAGGCTCATGAGGTCCCACCAGCCCTTGAGTGCCTGTCGGCAGTTAATCGTCCCTGGGGCAAGAACATTTTCTTCAGCGGTGTAACTGCTTGTTAATTAATAATCCCTCACCCAGGATCTTCTAAGAAACCCTAAAATCCAGCTGGGTGGTGGTTGTGCACATCTTTAATCCCGGCACTCGGGAGGCAGAAGCAGGTGGATCTGTGTGAGTTCGAGGCCCGCCTGGTCTACAGAGTGAGTTCAAGGACGACAGCTAAAGATACACACACACACACACACACACACACACACACACAAAAAAAACAAACCACAAAGTCAAAAGAAGGCAGACCCATAGAAACAGATGGTAGGCCAGAGGTATATCAGGGCTAGGAACAATGCGGGAAGTGACTAGTAAGGACTATGGGGTTTATTTAGGTAGGAAGTAATAGAACATTCTAGAATTTGTAGTGGTGGTGAATATACTGAGAACACTGACTTGTATACTACAGGAGAGTGAATTTTTAGCATGTCTAAGCAAAAACGAAAAGCTTCATCAGCAAGTAAGTTCACAAGGATATAGCTTTCCTATTTTAATTAATTTTCACTTTTTTGATGTTTTGTTCTGTTTTTTTTTTCTCATGTAGGGCAAGCTGGCCCTGAATTCTCTAAGCAGACTTTGAACCTCTGATTCTCCTAACTCTACCTCTTGAGGGCTGGGTGCATGTATGCCGCCATCACATCCATTCTTAAAAATGTTCTATTGGCCAGGTGGTGGTGGCACACTCCCTTAATCCCAGAACCTGGGAGGCAGAGGCAGGTGGATCTCTGTGAGTTTGAGGCCAGCCTGGTCTACAAGAGCTAGTTCTAGGACAGGCTCCAAAGCCACAGAGAAACCCTATCTCAAAAAACCAAAAAGAAAAAAAAAGGTTCTATTGGTCGGGCAGTGTGCATACTTTTAATCTCAGCATTTGGGAGGCAGAGGCAGGCAGATCTCTGTAAGTTTGTGGCCAGTCTGTTCTACAGAGCAAGTTCCAGGACAGGCCCCATAGCTACTGAGAAACCGTGTCTCAAACAACAACAATAGCAAAAAATAGCAAAAAGTTCTATCTATCTATCTATCTATTTATTTATTTAGAGACAGGCTTTCAAAACTCTGGCTGTCCTGGAACTCACTATGTAGACCAAGCTGGCCTTAAACTCACAGAGATATGTCTCCTAAGTGCTGGGATTTAAGGCTATGTAACCATACCACATCAAGCCTTAAGAAAGATGTATATTTTAATTGTGTTTGTGTGTGTGTGTACGTGGAGGCCAGATGTTGACCCTGGGTGTCTTCTTCAATTGCTCTTCTGCTGTGTGCCTATCTATAGGGGTGTGTGTGTGTTTGTGGTTTATTTTCATTGTTTTTAGTTATGTGTATATGTCTCTTTGTGGGTTCATACATGTGGGGCCAGAGGTGTTGGATCTCCCTGGGCCTGGAGTTACAGGCAGTTGTGAGCCATCCAACATGGGTGCCGACCTCAAGTCTTCTGGAAGAGCAAGAAGCACTCTTTGACCAGCTGAGTCGTCTTTCCAGTTCCTCTGGTTTCTGAAGTCAGGGTTTCTCTAGCCCAGGCTGGACAACTCACCACGTAGCTGCGGATGGCTGTGAAATTATGCTATTCCTGCCTTCATCATACAGTGCTGGGGTCACAGGCATGTGTCACTATATCTGGTTTCATTATTAAGTAAACTTTATAAAAAGCCGTTGTGCTTGCCCAGCTCCTCAACAGACCAGACTAAAAATAAAAATGGAGTCATCCATGCTGAAGTTCCCTGTCACCAAGTTAAAGCTGTGACCTCATCTTCCTAGAAACCTGGAGAGAGAAGGAGATAACAGCCAGATTTCCCAACAGACCAGTTTTAACAGGTCTGATAGTGAAGCTCCCCAGGCTATACTCCTTAGGCAAAGAAGTAAGGTGAACTAACCGAACTAACCTGCTTCAGCTGCTGTTTCTGTACCATTCTGTCTCCTGGTCCCCGTTTTATAGAGAAAGTGCTTTTGAAATGACTGATCCACTTTCTCCTTCCTCCCCTCTCCCCTCCTCTCTTTCTCTCTCTCTCTCTCTCTCTCATTTCTCCATTTTTTTTTTTTTACTTGTTTGTTAGGTTAGCCCTAGCAGGGAAAGCTTGGACCTGATGCATTGATTCACATCTTCCTGCTCTTCCAGAAGACTTAAGGTCAGCACCCTTGTTGGCTGGCTCACAACTGCCTGTAACTCCAGGCCCAGTGAGATCCAACACCACTGTTTATCCTAGCACTTAGAAGGCTGAGGCAGGAGCATCCCTGTGAATTGGATGACAGTTTAGGCTACACACTGTGTTCAAGGACAGAGAGAGACTGAAAACAAAGAAAGAAAAAAAATTAGCTTTGACAAGACAGATCCACTGTTTGTTTCCCTCTTGGCTTCTTTCAGATTTCTGTGCATAAAAATAGCTTGATTCATTGAAGCTCTTTTTCTCTTTTATGAAAGGTTACTTGATTCTCAAATGAAAAATGGAGCCAATAGCTAGGTCATCAGGTTTGGAGGCAAACACCTTTGAGCCATCTTCCTCTACTTCCTCCTCCTCTTTCTCTTCTATTTGTTCTGTTTGTTTGTTTCTAAACAACTCTGGCTTGGAACTGCCAGAGGATGGATTTGAACCTCCGCCTTCACTTCCCCAGTGCTGAGATTAAATTATCAGCGCTTACACATTTTTATATATTCTTAGGTCTCGTTTGGGGCCTGCTTTTCTGTTAATTTGTTTTTCTGTCTATATTCCTACCTGCAGCATTCTGAAAGTTTAGAAAATGGGAAGAGTGGGGAGATGGCAGAAGCCTAGTCTCTGGAGAATGGCATCAGAGAGGTACTAGAACCTAGGACTCGAGGCCCAGATGGGAGTGGAGACTAAACCCCTTAAAATGTACAATGCCACCACCACTTGCTGGCAACACCACTCTCAGCATCCTCATTCCTTCGTTATTTAAAAGATTTTTCTCTGCATGTGTGTGTGTGTGTGTGTGTGTGTGTGTGTGTTGCATGCATGTATGTTGTCTGTGTGAGGGTGCCAGGTCCCCAAGAACTGGAGTTACAGACTGTTGGGAGCTGCCACGTGGGTGCTGGAAATTTAATCTAGATCCTTTAGAACAATAGTCAGTGCTCTTAACCCCTGAGCCATTTCTCCAGCCCTCACTGCTTTTTTTGTTTCTTTTCTTTTCTTTTCCTTTCCTTTCTCTTTCTTTCCTTCTTTCTTTCTTTCTTTCTTTCTTTCTTTCTTTCGTTTTCTCTCTCTCTCTTTCTTTTTTTTTTCTGAGACAGACTCAACCATTTCATATCTCTCTTATCTCTCTTCCAAATAATGTTCACCCAGCCTAGTTGTAGACTATCAGAAATGTTCCTGGCTAATTAACATAGGTTGACCTAGCCAATCCTTAGGAGGTTGAGCTAGAAGGATTATCACTAGCCTGGGCTACACAGTGAGTATCAGGCCAGCCAGGACTACACAGCAAGACCTTGTCTTAAAAAGACAAACAGGCCAGGCAGTGGTGGCACACGCCTTTAATCCCAGCACTCAGGAGGCAGAGGCAGGCGGATCTCTATGAGTTTGAGGCCAGCCTGGTCTACAAGAGCTAGTTCCAGGACAGGCTCCAAAGCCACAGAGAAACCCTGTCTTGAAAAGCAAAACAAAAACAAAAGACAAACAGGAGCCAGCAGGATGGCTTGGTGAGTAAAAGCACTGCTGTTAAAGCCTGATGACCTGGGTTCAACCCCCGGAACCCAGCTGGTAGAAGGGCACAAAATCAATCAGTCGACAAAAGACCAATAGGTTGGGAACTGATCCTGTGGGGAAAGTGCTCACCATGCCAGCATGAGGAGCTAGGTTCAGATCTCCTGACCCAGGTGAATGCCAGTCCAGGTGTGGTGGACTGCTTCCTCCACCTGCACAGGCACACATGCACAGGGACACATGTACTCAGGTGCACAAGAACATAGATAAGAACAGGAATGCCACCTATAGGTTTAAAGCAACAACAACAAAGCTAACTGGTCCTGTTGGCACACACCTTAATCCTAGCTACCAGGGAGGCTGAGGCAGGAGTATTCAGACTGGGCAACTTAGTGAGATCCTGTTTCAAAAATAAAACATGAAAAAAAAAAAGTCATATTGCCTTCTAGAATTTCCCCTACAGGAATTTTAATGCAGAGGGAAGATATTATCTTATAATGAATCTTTTTACCACAAAAACCAAATAAAAAATGAAATACTTATGTTTATAAGTTAATTCAAAATTATGAATTATAATTAATTCAGAAAAAGTCTCTGAATTAATTATAAAAGGAAAATTGAGAGTTTGTCAACCAGCAGGTACAGACCCAGCAGAAATTATTGTTCTTTTTACTGCTGATGAAATTTAAAAAATTATGGGAAGACAATGAACCTTGGCAAAGAGCTTGTGGTACTTTTTTTTGGGGGGGGGGGAGAAATTAATAGCAATTATCCCCAAAGCGATAGAATTAACCTTATAAAGAGAACTACTTGGATCCTTCCCCAAGTTGTACATGATGCACCAATAACTGGAGGCCAGACATTTTATACAGATGCAAATAAACCAGGAAAGTCAGGTTACAAATCAGAAGAATTAAGTAAGGTGGAACAAAGTCCTTATAATTCTGTCAAAAAAGCAGAATTATATGCTATTCTCATGGTACTAAGGGATTATAAAAAAATCTCTCAATATAGTTACTGTTTCACAATGTGCAGAAAGAGTTGTCTTGCATATTGAAACTGCTGAATTTTACCAGATGGTACAGAATAATGATTCATGCAGGTTTAAGATATAATCAGGAATAGACTTTGTCCCATATGCAAACACACATTCAATCCCATACAGGTCTGCCAGGCCCTCTAGCACAAGGGAATGCAGAAATTGATTGATTATTGATTCGAAGTGTGCTGAAGGCCTCAGAATTTCATAAGAAATATCATGTCACTAGCAAAGGTTTAAAGATAGAGTTTTCTATTACATGGCAACAAGCTAAGGAGATTATAAAGAGATGTCCTACTTGCTCTTTCTATAACCAAACACTATTACCAGTAAGGAGTAACCCAAAGGGTACTCAAAGGAATGAGATCAGGCAGATGGATGTGTTCCACTTTACAGAATTTGGAAAATTAAAATATGTACACCACACCATTGACACTTATTCTGGTTTTCAATGGGAAACTGCCTTGAGCTCATAAAAGGCTGATTCAGTAATCTAACATTTATTAGAAGTTATGGCCATCATGGGTACACCTGCACAAATAGTGACAGACAATGGTCCAGCATATGTGTCTAAGAAAATGAGTCAGTTTTCTGCTTATTATAATATAAAGCATATTACAGGTATACCAAACAATCCTACAGGTCAGGCAGTTACAGAAAGATTAAATTGAACTACTTAAGGATGGCTAAACAAACAGAAAGGGATGGAAAATACCCCCAGAAATAGATTGCATAATGCTTTATTAGCCTTGAATTTTCTTAATGCTAATGAGAAAGGAACAACAGCAACAGAGAGACATTGGATAATAGAAAAAGCTTCTTAATTAAATCAGCCAGTATATTTCAAGGATGTGCTGACCTCACAATGGAAACCAGGAGATGTGCTACGTTGGGGAAAGGCTTTTGCTTTTGTTTCCACAGTTGTGAGCTGTCATATGGATGCTGGGAATTGAACCCCGGGTCCTCTGGAAGAGCAGTCAGTGCTTTTAACCTGAGCCATCTCTCCAGCCCTAAAGCAGGGTCTTACTGTGTAGCTCTGGCTGTCCTAGAACTCAATATGTAGACCAGGCTAATTCAAAATCACAGAGTTCCATCTGCCTCTGCCTCCCAAGTGTTGGGAGGCACCCCAGTTCTATTAACATTTTTAGAGGTAATATATTTGTATATCAAATAGAAGGGTACACAGACAAACAGACACCACACACAGACACACACTGCACACCAAACACATACTACATGTGCACAGGCTTTCCAATCTCTAACTTCTCTCCACTTTCTCCAAATTGCTTGCTAGCAGCACAGAGCTGTCTCCCACCTTTCCTGAGTGTTCAGTGCCCTGGGACATCCATCCATCCATCCATCCATCCATCCATCCATCCATCCATCCATCCACATGTAGAAGGGAGTCTCTATGAAGGGGACTGGGAAGTCTGTGGGAACCAGGCTGTCTCGGAGGCTCACGGACACTGTTTTGGGGTGTGCTCGGTCTGTTTCATGCTGCTGTTGTAAAACTTCCTGACAAGAGCCACCTCAAGGGAGAGAGGGCTTGTTCAGTTCAGGATTCCAGGTACCCCCTCACTTCGGGGAAGTAAAGGCAGTTATTTAAAGCAGCTAGTCACACCCACAGCCAAGAGCAGAGGGCTTATATCCAATGTGGGTCTTCCCGTCTTAGTTGCACCAATTCAGAAAGTCCCTCAAGGGCATGCACATGGGTCAACCCAGTGGGTTGATCTAGACCAAGTGACTCTAGATTGTGTTGAAAGACCCCCGAGGGATGTCTTCCTAGCGAGAGAGGCCCCAAACCCACGAACCCGACGAAGCCACACTTACGGATGCAAACAGCAAGAGGTTTATTCGAATACACAGGTACCTGGGACAACAAGGTCTCTCAGAAGACTTGCGTGCCCCCAGGTTGGGGGTGAGGGGTTCTTATAGGAGAGCAAAAGCGCGGGTACAGAAGCAAAAAAAGCGTGGTTACGGGGATTCATTCCATTGGTCAATTCAAATAAGGCTAAGCTGAGTGGCACATTCTTGACCTTTCACCTAAATACCAAGGAGGGGGTTGTCCAGGAGTTTCCTGTTTTCCTTATCTCTTCCTGCCTTCCTAGCTGGAGACCCACCTGGATACCAAGGTGGGGGTTGTCCAGGGTGGTATTTCTTTTCCTTTTCAGTGTCAAGCTGATAATTAGCACTAACCATGGCAGGGCGATCAGGAAGTCAGCTGCTCTGTTCACTGAGGGAACCACAGATGTTATTGATATTTTTAGTAACTTATCTGTAAGGATGTAATTGTTGGGGAGTACTCTGTCATGATTCCTTTAGCTTGCTAGAGTCCCCCCAGGGATGCTATGGAATGGAATCTCAGGCATGCTAAAAGCCCTGAGAGGAAGACAGGTTCAAATAGAGAGACAGCCAAAAGATCAGAACTCAATGACTCAAAAGTCCTCAATGAAGTTTTCAGCCACAACATTCTGCGCAAAGTGTTTGCATGGAAAAAAAAAAAAAAAAAAAGAACCAGAAAGGGAGGACTTGACTGCTAGGTACGGTGGAGGAGAGGGTTTATTGTAGATGTGAGGAAGAGCATAGCCAGTGGCAGGGACATCTGGGAGAGTCTCTAGGGAACATGACCCTGAGCCAGGCCTCGTGAGGAGAAGCAGGGGGCAGAGGGGAGTAAAGGTAACCAAGCAGGTCCGGGTAAACAAAATGGCCGAATTATAGAGGGAAGGGCAGGTAGGAGAACAGAATTAACCTAGCCTGGAGAAGTTTAGGGTAGGGGGCAGAGGATGCCAGCCAGAAGGACCCGGTAATTGATAGGGACTGGGGGCTGCTGGGAGAACCTGGCGACCACATCAGCTTTGGTATGTAAATAGGCACCTGGGTTTGCTGTTTGTCCCAGGTTTGAATCTTAATTTTTGTCTTAGAATTTACGCAATGAGTGCAGTGAGGTTCTCATTCCAGAGTAAGGACCACGGGATGAAGACATTTTCAGCTATCCAAGGTCTCAGAGCACTGCCCTCCACGCCCCCCTTTTAAGATCTTTCTTGAAGATTTATTTTTATTGATGTGTCTTTGTGTTGTGGTTGCAGGTGCTCGTGGAAGCCAGAAGAGGGCGTCAGATCCTCTGCAGCGGGCGTTGCTGGCATCTATGAACCACTGGTTGTAAGTGCTGGAAATCAAGTTGGGTCCTCTGTGTGAGCAGAGCATGCTTTTAACCATTGAGCCATCTTTTGGTTAGGTATCGCAGACTGCCGTTAGTCAAGAACTCCTCCCACTTTGAGAGAAAATTATCACTATTCAGTAACTATACACACACACACACACACACACACACACCACACACTTTTTTTGGTTTTTCCAGACAAGGTTTCTCTTCCTTCCATGTGTGCCGGTATGCTAGAAGGGTGCGCCAGGTCTCTTTATAGATGGCTGTGAGCCACCATGTGGTTGCTGGGAATTGAACTCAGTCAGTGCTCTTAACCACTGAGCCATCTCTCCAGCCCCTTCTCTGGGGTTTTGAAGCATGTCCTAGAACTAGCTAGCTCTTGTAGACCAGGCTGGCCTGGAACTCACAGAGATCCACCCGCCTCTGCCTCTCAAGTGCTGGGATTAAAGGCGTGCGCCACTACCGCCCGCCTCGGCATTTTATGTTTTAAACACGAGCAAGCAGGGCAACGGCAGATGGGATTACCTTTCCGCTGTCTTTCCTCTGATGTGAGGTAAATACTTGGATGTGATAAGCTGGGTGCAGGAGTTATTTCAGGAGCGCACTGGTGCAACCTCAGGGCTGCTTGCTGTTGATGACCAGGTGAAGGGAGCCGCGACTGCGCACCTCTTTGTATCTAGAGCTCCAGGAATAGAATATCAAAGACCCCACGGCTAGAACTTCGTTCCTTTTCCTCAGATACCATCTCTTTCCTTCCTCCTCCGGTCCTTCCTTCCTTCCTTCCTTCCTTCCTTCCTTCCTTCCTTCCTTCCTTCCTTCCTTCCTTCCTTCTTTCCTCTCATTCTTCCTCCTTCTTTCCTTCTTCATTTACTTGCTATAGTGGGAATTGGATGGGGTCTTCTAGGCTGACCTCGAACTCTGACCCTCCAGCCTCCACCTCCCAAGTGTTGCAATTAGAGACTTCATTCATTAAAATCATTAGGAAATGAACTGTTCCTGAAGTTGGCTTGAATTTTCCTATTTCCTAGGGCCGGAACCCAGCGCTGCTTGCACGTTAAGCACATAGCTAACTACTGATCTACATTCCTACTGCGCGGTGAAATAGTTTTTCAAATAAAGGTTTGTTTTTAATGACGTGTGTGTGTGTGCGTGTGTGTGTGTGCTTGTGTGTGTGTGTCCTGGTATGTGCCTATGAGTATGGGTGCCGCCAGACGCCAAAGGCATCAGATCCTGCTAGGGCTGGAGTTAGGTGGTTGTGAGTCACCCATGGGGATGCCCTAATCAAGCTCTGGTGCCCTGTTAGAGCAGTAAGCGCTCTGAATTGCTGAGCTGCTCTAACACCCCCCCACCCCACCCCCACCTACTACCCCACCCCCACCTCCCACCCCACCCCCCACCCCCACCCCCGCTGAAATCTACTTCCTGGAAGTATTCACTCTGGATTTGCTCTGTAGGGTTTCAAAGTACACCAGTGCTCTCTGGCCACAGATGCCGCCTGCTGGTCTTCAGAAAGGCTGTGGACCAGGACCACCACGTCTTTTTGGGCCCCCCTAGTGTTTAAAGGTCAGAGGCTGGAGGGAAGGCTCAGTGGTTAAAAACACTTTCTTTTTTGTTCCCAGAACCCACACTGATCAGACCATAATTGCCTAGAACTCCAGTTTCAGGAGATCTGGTACCCCCTTTTGGCTTCTAGAGGCACCAATACACATGTGGCATGAACACATACGCAAACATTCAAATAACTAAGAAATAAAATAAAAATTATTAAAGATATCTGAATTTGGTTTTCAATGTTTAAATATCATGGGGTTAAACTTTAATTTTCAATTAATTTTGTTACTTAGTATATCATCATCATCGTCATCATCTGTGTGTATACATAGGTACATGATGCTTGTCTGCATGTATAAATGCAGGAATGTGTGTGGCAAAGCAAGTGTGTAGAGATCAGAGGACAACATTTGGAGGTCAGCTCTCTCCTACTGTGTTTCAGAGTCTGAAATGTGGTCATCAGACTTCCCTGGCGAATGCTTTTACCTGCTGGCCCATCTTGCTGGTCTAAATAAATTAACTTTATGAAGCATATACTTTTTTTTTTTTTTGGTTTTTCGAGACAGGGTTTCTCTGTAGCTTTGGAGCCTCTCCTGGAACTAGTTCTTGTAGACCAGGTCAGCCTCAAACTCACAGAGATCCACCTGCCTCTGCCTCCCGAGTGCTGGGATTAAAGGCGTGTGCCACCACCGCCGGGCCCATGAAGCATATGCTTAATTATTTTATTGTTGTTGCTTTTTGAAACAGGGTCTCACTGTGTAGCCCTGGCTGTCCTGGAAGTCACTGTGTTTATCAGGTTGGTCTTGAATTCACAGAAATCTGCCTGCCTCTGTCTCCTAAATGCTGGGATTAAAGCCATCTGCCATGCCTGATTGTATATTTAAAGTTTTTTTTTTTCCCCAGCCAGGGTTTCTCTATGTAGCCTTTGCTATCCTGAAATTCGCTCTGTAGAACAGAGCCTCGAACTCCCAAAGATCCACCTAACTCTGCCATTAGGCCTGGCTTCAGGTGTCTTTACACACTGAGTCATGTCATTGGCCCGTACGTGTGTATTTGAAGACAAAGTCTCATGTAACCCAGGCTAGCTTCAGATTTGCCGTATACTGGAGAGTGACTTTGAATTTCTGGTCTTCCAGCCTCTACCTTGAGAGTTCTGAGAAGCGTATGCCATGCTTTTTAAAATATTAATTTTTTGTTTGTTTGTTTTTTGAGATAGAATTTCTCTGTGTAACAGCCCTGATTGTCTTTGAACTCACTTTGTAGACCAGGCTGGCCTATAAGTCACAGAGATCTGCCTGCCTCTGTCTCCAGAGGGCTAGGATTAAAGACGCGCCACCACCGTCTGGCCTTTAATATTATTATTTAAAAAAAAAAAAAGAACCTTGCTTTTTAGCCCAAGCTGGCTTCAAATTCCTGAACTCAAGATCCTCCTGCCCTCAGCAGGCAGTGCTGGGATGTTTCTTCTGATTTGCTTTACTTGAGGAAGTTTCATTAGGTTGCTCCTGCTAGCCTCAAACTGCCTTCCTGCCTCAGACTCAGAGCTGGGAGAACAGATGTGTGCCGCCATGCTAGGCCAGGTGCGTCGTTTTAAAGAGCCTCACACATCAGAGCAACAAAGATGTATGTCACCCCTTTCAGAAGTGGAGCTGTGGGAAGGTCTGCTAAGACAACTTCCAGGATGAGAGAACCCGCAAGAAGAATTGCCACCAGATACAGTGTGTGCCCTGTGCACTGTGTGGTGAGATCCACTGTAGCATCTCAGAATACACAGGATCTTCACCCCGTCAGGCCTACTGCTATGCTACCTTGCTCCAGAACTTTTTGTCTTGACGGAAGGAACCCCTGAATGCATTAAGGAGTTACTCAAACTTGGCTGGGATGGAATCCTTTCTGTGGTCTGTTGTTGGTCCCCTTTCTGGAAAACAGACACGTTTGCTCATAGTCTCTCCAGGAAAAGTTAGACAAAATAGCTCAGACTGGTATCAAATTAAGATTCTCCTACCTCTAAGACTACTTGTGTGGGATACCACACCAGCCTTAAGTAACATCTTATTTGTGTGTGTGTGTGGGGGGAGGTTCTAGATAGAGATGGAAGCCAGGGGCTGGAGAGATGGTTCAGTGATTAAGAGCCCTGGTTGGGCCAGGCAGCAGTGGCATATACCATTGATCCCAGCACTCAAGAGGCAGAGGCAGGTGGATCTCTATGAGTTCAAGACCAGCCTGGTCTTCAGAACTAGTTTCAGGACAGCCAGAACCACATAGAGAAACCCTGTCCCACGAAACAAAAAAAAGAGACTATTTAAATTATGTGTATGTCTGCGTGTCTGTGTGAGGATACATGCACGTGAGTGCAGGTGCCTAGGCCCAGAGGTATGGGTCCTCTGAAAAAGCAGCAAGTGCTTTTAACTGCTGAGCTATCTCTTCAGGCCCCCAGCCACCCTGGTTTGTTTATTTGTTTTTTTTGTTTGTTTGTTTGTTTTTGTTTTGTTTTGTTTTAGACAGGCTATTTTACTGGAACCCAGGACTCACCAGTTGGGGTAGGCTGCTGGCCAGTGAGCCCCAGGGATCTGATTGGCTTTGCCTCCCCAGTTATGGGATTACAAACCTTTGTCACTATGCCCAGCTTTTCACATGGGTGCGAGGGACTAGAGTCAATACAGTCAATCTTCATGTTTGCATCACCACATACTTTACTGGATGAGCTGCCTCACAGCCCTGGCTCTAACTTTCATTCCTCTCTCTCTCTCTCTCTCTCTCTCTCTCTCTCTCTCTCTCTCTCTCTCTCTGTGTGTGTGTGTGTGTGTGTGTGTGTATGGCTGGGGGTCGGACTTAGGGCCTCACACATGCTAGATAAGCACTGTAGGTACCTCCCACCTACAACCCCAGTTTCCTTTTTACTTTTCGTTTTGAGACAGGGTCTCACAAAGTTGCCCAGACTAGACTTAAGCTCACTTTGTAGCATGGGTAGGTATTAAACTTGTGATCCTCCTGCCTCAGCCTCCAAGCAGCTAGAATTACAGGCTTGCATCACCAGGCCTGGAGACACGTTCTTAGTTTGTTTTTATTTTTCTCTTCTTTCTCTCTCTCTCTCTCTCTCTCTCTCTCTCTCTCTCTCTCTCTCCATTCAGAATAGTAGAAAATCGGAATATGCTTGATTGAACTGTATCATGCCTGCTTTAAAAGAGATTCTTATCACTATAGCGCCGTCAATTCATTTCCTATCATGACAGTGATTCCCTGCTCCTTGGGATGAGGGTCATCGTGTCCTTTGGAACACTGTCAGGCAGCAGCCCAGGCCACGAGCTGCTGGCCCCTTTCTCCGCTAATGATCACAGCTCATTTTATTCCTCAAGTATTCTTCTCTTCTATAATTAGCATGCTTATTATGGAGTGTATTCAGATGCTAATGCGCACGCTGTACTGACGCGATTGTGAGAGTCATTTTGCTCAGGAGCTAAGATTACGCTGCCATCCTGCCTGATGCTCGGGGTTCTGTGCTTGAAGCATGTTTCCACATAACCAGGAGCCGAGGCCGTTTAGTGAGCACGCTGAGCTGGGAGGAGGAGAGCCTGACAATAGGCAGCTGTAAACTAAACAGGGTCAACAAGGAGAGGGGCCTGCTCGCTTGGCAGGAGCTGTCCATCCCTACGGAGACTGCTGGCACTGGCGGGTACTCAACAGCTTTATCCTTCCTCAGGCTAGGCCATCAGAAGGCACAGGTCTAGACCTTAGAAACATCTCACAGGAATTTAGCTAAAATCCAATCAAGGTTCCCCTTGTTGGTGACTATACTTCAGTGGAGAGTGATTCTGTCCTGAGGACTGGTCGTCACAGGTCTTTTGGGAGTCACGGTCAGTCCCTTCCTTCCTTCCTTCCTTCTTTCCTTCCTTCCTTCCTTCCTTCCTTCCTTCCTTCCCTCCCTCCCTCTCTTCTTTCTTTCTTTCTTTCTTTCTTTCTTTCTTTCTTTCTTTCTTTCTTCCTTTCTGTTTTTTTTTTCTTTTCAAGATAGGGTTTCTTTGTGTAGCCTTGAGTGCCCTAGAATTTGCTCTGTAGACCAAGATGGTCATGAACTCACAGAGATCTTCCTGGCTCTGCTTCTGGAGTACTGGAGTACTGGGATTAAAGGTGTGCGCCACCACACCTGGTGCATGCCTGCCTGCCTGCCTGCCTGCCTGCCTGCCTGCCTGCTGCCTGCCTGCCTTCTCCTTTTCTTTTTTCTTTTAGACAGGGTCTCACTGAGTAGACCAGCAGGCTGGACTTGAATTCACAGAGTTCAGCTGGAATTTGCCTCCCAGGTGCTAGGATTACAGGTTCTTACCATCAAACTCCAGCTCACTCAATGATTCTGAGTGTAAATGAGATTTCTCTGTCCCGCCCCATCCTGAAGCCACTTCTAAATAATCACTCAGTGGCTTAATATTAATTACAAACTGCTTGGGCTATTGTTTAGTCTTATGACTACCTAGCTCTTACAACTTAAATTAACTCATTTCTACTAATCTCTATTTTGCCATGTGGTTTCGTGGCATTACCTATTCTCTGGTACATCTTGCTGCTCCTTACAGCCTGTTTATTTTTACATTGTGAAGCTTTAAAGTATATAGGTTAATAAGAATTACAGGTTAATAGTCACCCATGCTTGTCAAACCTAAAGTCATGTTAGTGGGGTTTTCTAGGTGTGCAGAGATATATCCCATAAAGATAGGTAATCTTCAAAGACCTACAAAATATGGCATTTAAATGATTTTGAGTTTTTGGTTTGTTTGTTTTTGTTTTTCTAGACAGGGTTTCTCTTTGTCACTTTGGAGCCTGTCTTGGAACTCACTCTGTAGACCAGGCTGGCCGCAAACTCACTGAGATGTGCCTGCGCTGCCTCCCAAGTGCTGGGATTAAAGGCACGTGCCACCACCACCTGGTTGCATTTAAATGTTTTAGTAACTTAGAATTCAATCGAATTCTGGCAGCACCCATCTACTCCTGAGAGGATGATGGGCATCAAAGACACTCCAATATGGAGTTTGTTTCCTTCTTGGCCAAACTGACCTATTGGGCAAAAAATTGTCCTGCCTTAACTGCTGATGGTAAATATGTTGTCCAATCTGGACAAGCAAGACACAAAGAGAAACTACTGATGAACTTTGCCAAGACAAGCTAGAACAGTCCTTCAAAATTTCCTGTTTCACAGGAAAGTCCGTCAGCTATGCTAGGCCTGTCGGCCAAAGTTGGATGCTCCAATGTTGAAGAGGAAACTTGGGTGTCTGTCCTGTTTCCGTCATTTCTTACATTTTGGAAGTCACTTGTTCACACTTCCTGCTTACTCAGGTAATATTATTTTCCTTTTCAGACCTTTAATGGGACTGAAGACAGATAGTTACAGTTCCATTCCTCCTGAATCTTAGCTAAGAACATATCAGGTACAAGCCTAGATTCTGCAGAAAAGGACAGCTAGTGGAGTAATATCTATAATTTGCCAGTTACCTATGGTCTGGACATCTAGAATGTATTTCCTACTTGACATTGTTCTTATTGTCTGTAATTTCATTTTTGTTTATGTTACTACCTTTTCTTTCTTCTGGTTAATACTTGACAATTGTTCTTATTGTTTGCAGGTTTTATTACAGTAGGGTTAGAACCCTCCTTTTTATTTTGGACTAAAAGAGGGAAATGTTATGGGAATTCGATCTGACAGTCAGTCATATTGGGGTGACTCGGTCCAATGGGTGAGGTCTTCTCTGGGGTTACTTAACCCGAATACCTCAAATAAAGGTCCAGGGTGGTGCGAAGCTTGCTCTTGGACTGTGGAGAGCTCGCTGGCAGCAGCAGCTTGGTGACCTTCCCTGGACCTCCCCATCTCCCTTGGGAACGAGAGGCTCAGCAGCTGCAGTGTTGCAGCCTCGTTCGGTATTGTGGGTGTGCTGTTTATTTCACACCTGTTTAATAAACCTGCCTTAATCACAGAGATCCATCCCTCATCATCCGGGAACCGTCCGTCCTGCTGTTGCATCCTCACTGCTGAAGACAGACCACCAACCACACCTCTGCTGTAGCATCCCAGAAGTGCCTTCACGCTCCTGCTCATGACCAGCTGAAACCGCCACCAAGTACTCGGAATCATACACTGCCACTGAAGCAGTGGCTATTTAGACCCCAAAACAGGATCAGCCACTCGTCACCGTTATATATCATCTTTTATGTCTGCCCCAATTCTTTGGCTTGCCAATAAATGTCTATAACTTGAACTCATTTTTTTTTTCTCCCTAGGAAGGTAATCCAATCCATCTATCCATCAATATTGCTTTTCTTTTTTCTTTTTTGGTTTTGGTTTTTCAAAATAGGGTTTCTTTGTGTAACCCTGGCTGTCCTGGAACTCACTCTGTAGACCAGGTTGGCCTTGAGCTCAGAGATACACTTGCCTCTGCCTCCAGAGTGCTGGGATTAAAGGCACTTGCCACCATACCTGGTTCAATATTGCTATTTATGTATAAGTCAAGGTTCAAAGTTCCTGACAGAAAAAGCTTCACCTACTTGCATAGACTTGGAATCAAAATATTCTTACAGACAGACAGACAGACAGACAGACACACACACACACACACACACAGCCCCAATACTCTCTCCTCCATCTCCATCATAACTGTTCTGTTCTTTAATTCGTGTGGCCAGGGAGAGAAAAGACCAGATATTGTTATAGTTTATAACTGATTGGCCAAATCATCCAGGAAGGGTAGTGCAGCAACTAAGTCCTGCTCAAGGGCTAAGCCTGGCAGGACAGAGGGACAGTACTGAAGCCCACGCATGCCCAGGTCGGACGGAAGCCAGGCTGAATCTGGTGGAAGACAATTCCTGGGTCCTGCCACAATTTCAGTGATGAAATTAATGACCAGGAAAGAGAGCCAATGCTGGGAGCTAAGGTCAGCCAGCAGTCAGTGTGCCAAGTGGAAGGGAAGACACACAAAGAGGACGAGCAAGGGTCACCAAGAGGACAAGACTGGAGGAAGACAGGCCAGGATCTAGAAACCCAAGCTGGACTCCCAGTTTCAGGGTTCTATATGGTGGCCGTTTGTAATGGTCAGAGGTTGTGTTGTAGCTGGGATGTGAGTTGTCTTCCAAAGGCTGTGAACTCAAGGCTTGGTTTCCAGGTGGCAGCAGTTTGGGGAAGGGGGAAACATGAGGTGCCTACTCAGAGGAAGCCAGTCACCAAGAGGTCCCTGACAGTGTATCTTGTCTTTGGCACTGTCCTCTCTCTTTATTTTCTGGTTCTCCTGATAGACCTTCCTGCCATTAAGCCTGCCTCACCATAGTTCTGAAGAGATAGAGCTAAGTGACCATGGATTCAAACCTCCAAGACCGTGTGCCTAAATAGATAATTTCTCCTTTAAGTTAACGTTCTTAGGCATTTTGTGGCAGAGAAGGAAAACTGACAAACATATGGCATAATCTCTGTGGTCAAGAACTCATTTAGTGTGTGCGAAGCCCTGGTTTGACCCTCAAATGTGAAAAATAACTAAGGAAAGCATGTAATGTTTTACATGCATCTATTTTCCTATTTTATGCAGACTGCTAGTCTGGGTGCTTGAATGGTTCCACACCGTGTGCCTGCAGTGCCCTCAGAGATCAGAAGAGGGCACTGGATCCCCTGGGACTGCAGCTGTGAGTCACTGTGTGGGGGCTGGGAACCAAACCCAGGTCCTCTGCAAGACCAACAAATACTCTTAACCACTGAGCCATCGCTCCATCTCCTAAATAAAGTAAAATAAAATATGAAAGTGTTCCATCTTATTAACTCCCTTCAGGTGTTCAGGAGCTGTATGTGACTGATTAGAAGCTATTGGATAAGACGGAATGTGTGTGTGTGTGTGCATGTATGTGTGTGTGATGTATGTGTGTGTGGTGTATTGTGTGTGCAAGTATGTGTATGTGGTGTATGTGTGTGTGCATGTATGTATATGTGGTGTATGTGTGTGCACATATGTGTGTGTATGTGTGTTATGTTGGATGGTATATGTGTGTTGTGTTGTGCGTGAGTGTGTGCATGTAGTGTGTGTGGTGTATGTGTGTGTGGTGTATTGTGTGTGCAAGTATGCATGTATGTGTGTGGTATATGTGTGTACATGTATGTGTGTGTGTTGTGTATATGTGTTGTGTGTGAGTGTGTGCATGTATGTGTGTGTGGTGTGTATGTGTTATGTGGTGTATGTTGTGTGGTGCGTGGGGGCATGTGCTGTGTGTGGTATGTGTGGGGTATTTGTGGTGTATATGTGTGTGGTGTATATATATGGGGGCATGTGTATTGTGTGTGTGTATGTAGCATCTGTGTGTGGTGTGTGTGTATAGCATGTGTGTTGTGGGGGCATTGCTGTGTGTGGTGTATGTGTCTGTGCTCCATGTGTGTGGTATGTGTATGTGGGGTGTATCTTTTTAAAATTACATTTATTTTAGTGTGTGTATGTGGGGTGTGTATGCATGTAGCAATCAGAGGAGAACTTTCCAGCCAGCTCTCTCCAACTTGTGGGTCTCAGGACTCAAACCCAGGTCTTCAGGCTTGTCTGCCAGTGCCCTTACTCGCTGAGCCGGCCCAGAATATCATTTAAGTGTAATGATTTTCCATTCCTTTCCTCCAAAACCCAACTGAAATGTCCATCCTCTATGGTGCACTTTCCGAGTTCTTAATGATGTCATGGTTTATCAGTCTGGCACTGTCTCTCCTTAACTCTCCTCCAGCCGTGCCTGAGGAGGGTGTCCACTTTTCAAAAACAAAACAAAACAAAACAAAACCAGGAACTCATTCCTTATTCAGGCTGGCCTTGAAGTCTTGCCAGTCCTCCTGCCTCAGCTTCCCCTGTACTGAAATTACCACGACATTTCCACTACCATAATCACCACCCCCAGTTTAAGAGCTCCTCCTTGACAGAGAGAGTAACTGGACTTGGAGCCAAGACATGCGGCAGGAGCTAGGGTGGAAGGGAACGCTGGCTGAGCCAGCTGGACCTGCAGAGTCCACTGTCCCTCCATAGCTGCAAAACCAGGTTTATAGCAAAGCTTTTGACCTACTGGCCGCAGCTGTTATGTAAATCAGGCAGTCAAAGCTGCAATCCAGGACTGATTTGTGAGACGAGATATCTTGTCATCTTGCTTCTGGGCTCCCAGAGACTGCACTCTGCCTTCTCTTTCTTTAATTTCCTGTCCCCCAAACTCACAGAATTTCTGTCAAGATCTAGCAGTTCTACTTTCTAAGTCTTCCTAGAGTCTGCCCCTTCTTCCAGTCCCACCAGCTTCCTTCTTGTCTCTCCCACCCACGCAGGAATCTTCCCAAGCTCTGAGAGCCCTTCTAGCTCACCACATCTTTTCTCCTAACCCTCTCAGGGGCTCCCTAGAGGGTAAGGTTGGCTCCTGGGGCTCCCGAGTGCCTCTTCTGTACCAGGTTTTCCTCTAGCCTCAGCATGGAGAAGCCCTCCTGTCTTTGTGTTTTTGAACTGCCAGCTCCCTCCATCTTAAATCCCACTCAAGGTGAATTGACTCTTTCTCCCCTTCCCTTCTCTCTAATGTCCTCTCCTTTCATTCTCTCTCTCTCTCTCTCTCTCTCTCTCTCTCTCTCTCTCTCTCTTCCTTCCTTTCTTCCATTTCTTTTTTTTCCCACTAAGTACCTCAGGCTGGTCTTGAACTTGACACTCCTGCCTCTGACTCCTAAGTGTCCTAAGTGTATGTTACAGACAGGCACCACCAAACCTGGCTTCCCCAGTGAATTTCTACACTCCTCTTACTAAATATCTTCCTCAAAACTTTCCCTGAGCCCTCAGACAGCTCCCTCAGCTATGCCCAGAACTGAAGGCGTTGGCCATCACACTTCCTGTGCCTGACATTCGTGGGTCTGTTTCTCTCAGTAAACTGTGAGGTCTCACAAGCCAGCAACTGCGTGACTCATCTCTCACCCCAAGTGACAGCACAGGTCACTTACTCATAACCAGTACTCCCTGGATGCCAGGCAGACTGACCAACATCTCCACCATTCTCAGATGAGTGACTGCAAGGGTCCCTGTACTTCTCAGCACAGTCATGATCCTGGGAGCTCACCCATGAGCTAAGATGCCGGAGCCCTGGAGCTTGAGGGTGTGGGCAAAAGCGAGAGGCCTGCAGCTGTCCTGCTGAAAGCGTCTCTGTCTGTGGCTGTGACCCCAGCAGACGTGCTGCCCAGCACAAGCTCCTTCCTTGTTTTTCATTAAACACTGGGCTCCTTAAAGGATGCTCTAGTAGGAACCCATTTGTGGCTAACTCTATGGGGGAAATTGGTGACGGCAGAAGAGAAGGTTGTGTATAGCAGGAGCGTCTCCAGTTAGAGAGTGGGAGGGCTGTTAGCAACACTGCTTTTGATGTTACTATCGTCTAGCTATGCAGTCAGACCCACCTCAAACTCATGATCCTCCTGCCTCAGTTCCCAAGTGTTGAGATTACAGGTAAAAACCACCATCCCTGGTCTGCTATTCTCTTCTAAATGGGCCCTACACCTTAATAGTTACCAAGACACTTTTAGCCAGGCTGTGGTAGCTCACGCCTTTAATCTCAGAATTTGGGAGGCTGAGGCAGGTGGGTCTCTGTGAGTTTGAGGCCAACCTGGTGTTGGAGCTAGTTCAAGGACAGCCTGCTTACACAGAGAAACCTTGTCTTGAAAAATAAACGAACAAAGCCACTTCCACGACCATCATTTCCTTTAGCCAGTGGTCTACCCTGAGAGGCGGCTGAGGGAGGGTTGTGATTGTGTTGTTGTTATTGTTACTATTATGGTTTTTAGAGACAGGGCTTCTCTGTGAAATAGTCCTAACTGTCCTGGAACCAGCTCTTATAGACCAGACTGGACTCAAACTCACAGAGATCTGCCTGCCTCTGCCTCCTGAGTGCTGGGATTAAAGGCATGTGCCACACCGTTATTATTGTTATTATTAGAGACAGGGTTTTTCTGTGTAGCCCTGGCTGTCCTGAAACTCCCTATGTAGACCTGGCTGGCCTTGGACTCAGAGAACAGCCTGCCTGTACCTCCCAAACTCTGGGATTAAAGATGTGAACCACTCCACCGGATTTAGGGATTATTACATATAAAGAAAGACACTAATACCATCCTGAAAAGGAAAGTGACTGGCTGACCTGAAGCCATGCACATTAAAAGCAAAGACCTGTTGAATTGAAGTCACTCTCCCAGGCCATGAGGCAACAATCAGAGCCATATTATACGGGGTTCGGTGTTGGTTTTTCTTTATTTGGGGGTAGGGAGATGATTGAGGGAGAAAGGATTTGCGACAGGGTCTTATGTAGTCCAGATTGGCCTCAAACTTACCCAAGTTGCCAAGGCTTTCTGGGAACTCCTGATTCTCAAATACTGGGATTACAGATATGTGCAACCACACCTGGGGTAGATTTTCTTGAAAAAACAAAAACCCTGCTTAAAATAAGACCCATTTTCTAATAAACTAAGTCTGTAGAGTGACTTTAGTCACCTCATGGAAAATTTGGTTAGATGACATAGAATATTTCTCTTGATGTCTTGACTTATCTTGAGATGGCATCTCACGATTGTTTCAGGCTGCTTTGAACTCTGGATGCTCGTACCCTAACCTCCAGAAGGGATTATACAGTTCTTGAATTTATTATATACTATATCTCAAGTTTATCTTATTCTAGAAATTGATGGGCTTCCTCTAAGGGAATTTCCAGACCAAACAAGTGTTGTATCTGCACGGCTTATCAAAGAGTGAGGGCTGTTCTGTGTTTGAGTCATCCACTCACCAACCTAGTCTTCCCACTGCGGCTGGCTGCAGCATGGCCTGTTACCTGATCAACCTTTGCTTCCTCTGCCTGTGATGGCCATGATTTACAGCCAAAGGAGTTTCCTTCAGAGACCACAGGCAGAAGTGTCAGCATACTTCGTTGAGACTTTAATTTAAGTCCTACTGAGAATTCAATCAACTAATTAGGAAGGTTTCCCTTTCTTCATCCCATCCCCTAGAGATGGCTACATCCTTTAAGGTGTCATCTTGGGGAGTATATAGGAGAAGGAGATAATTAGGTTTTTGCTGCTGTTTTCTGTTTTCCTGGCAGGACCAGCCATTGAATCTACAGCTTTAACTATGCTAGGCAAGCATTTTACAGAGCTACAGCCCAGCCCAAGCGGTTTTTTGTTTGCTTGTTTTGGGCTTTTTCGAGACAAACATCTTGACTCATGCCAATTTTTCTTGGATTCAGGTTATACCATTACATCTAGCTTGGAAAGAAATCTGTTTTGGGATTTGAGCCAGGGTCTCATAAAGCCTAGTTGACCTTGAGTTTGCTATGTAGTGGAAGATGACCTTGCCTCCTCTTCCTAAGTGCACCACCGCATCAGGGTTTATTTGGTGCTGGGAATCAAACCCAAGGTCTTGTGCATGCTAGGCAAATTCTCCAGCAACTAAACTACATCCCCAGTTCTTGTTTTTGCTAGTTTGTTTTTAGTGCATTTGTGTGAATGCATGCTACCTTTGTGTAGGTGCCTATGTGTGTAGAATTCCCTGGCATCCATAGTGAGTTTACTCATAGGGTTATAGGGTCCTCTGGAAGACCAGGAAGTGCTCTTCTTAATCCCTGAGCCATCCCTCCAAGCCTTAGTTCTTGTCTTTTAAGGCCAGTCTCATGCAGCCCAAACTGGTCTTGAATCCACTGTGAGGTCAAAGGCGATTCTGAAATACTGATCTCCTTGACTACAACTCCTGAGTACTGAGTGCTGAGACTATGATGTGCACCATCATGCCCAGCTAAGAAGGGAGGTCTTTCCTCTAGATGCAAGGTTTTACTGTGTAGTTTAGGCTACACTGAAATGTATTGTGTAGGCCAGGATCTCTCGGAACTCAATAGTCCAGGTTAGCCTGGAATTCATTGTGATCTGCTTGCCTTAGCTTCCCTTGAGCCGGGGTTATCGGCATGAGCTATCTATCATGTCTGCCAAGAACAGAGTGTTGGCATGTCAGAATGCGTTCAAGGTGCCCTGGAAGGGCAGCCTGCATTAGCTAGATAAATTAAGTTATTTAAGATATTGACCCTGGGCCTGGTGGTACACACTTGTAATCATTAATCATTACATTTAGGAGGCTAACAGGAACATAAAAAGTTCAAGGTCAGCCCGGCAGGGGTGGCACATGGCTTTAGTCCTAGCATTTGGGAGGCAGAGGCAGGAGAATCTTTGTGAGCCCGCTCTACAGAGTGAGTTTCAGGACAGCCAGGATTGTTACACAGAGTAACCCTACTTCAAAAAAATTAAAATAAATAAATAAATAAATAAAAATTAAAATAAAATAAAATAAGAAAGGAGGGGAAAAAGGCTCAAGATCATCCTTACATTATATATCAAGTTCTAGGTCAGCCTGGGCTACATGAAACTTCTTTCTTTTTCTTTTCATGTTTATTTGCGTGAGGCCGTGAGGCTGCAGGAGCTTACGTCATCAGGCCAGGCAACTGTGATGAGCAAGTGCTCTTAATCACTGAGCCATCCTCCACAGCCCAAAGCTTATCTTCAAACAAACAAACAAACAAACAATTTTTTTGTTTGTTTTTTTTTTTTTTGAGACAAGGTTTCTCAGTGTAGCTTTGGAGCCTATCCTGGAACTCACTCTGTAGACCAGGTTGGCTTCGAACTCACAGAGCTCCACCTGCCTCTGCCTCCCAAGTGCTGGGATTAAAGACGTGAACCATTATCAACCAACTAAACAAAAAATGTTTTAGATAGGTGTGGTGAAGCATGCCTCTAACCCCAGAGCGTCAGAGGCAGAGACAAGAGAATAAGGAGTTTAAGATCAGTCTTGACTTTTTTT
This sequence comes from Myodes glareolus, assembly GCF_982192425.1. Classification (NCBI taxonomy): domain Eukaryota; kingdom Metazoa; phylum Chordata; class Mammalia; order Rodentia; family Cricetidae; genus Myodes; species Myodes glareolus. The sequence continues at coordinate 28,919,097 of NC_142041.1, forward strand.
TTTTGTTTTTGTTTTTGGAGACAGGGTTTCTCTGTGTTGCTTTGGAGCCAGTTCTGGAACTAGCTCTTGTAGACTAGGCTGGCCTCGAACTCACAGAGATCCACCTGCCTCTGCCTCCCGAGTGCTGGGATTAAAGGTGTGCGCCACCATCGCCCAGCTTGCCAGTCTTGACTTTACAGTGAGTTCTAGGCCAGCCTGGGCTTCATGAAACACTGTCTCATGTTAAAAAACAAACAAACAAACAGATAAAACAGTCTGCCAGGTTTCTGCCGGCTTTCCAGTATGAGAACAATACATTGTTCATGTGTCCCAGCTGAGCCAGAACAGAAGTTAAGAGAATCTCAGTGACATCATACACCCTACTCATGCGATTCAAGAGTCCAGGTTCTGCCAGGCATGAGGGTGTGTTCTTTTAGTTTCAGCACTTGGGGAGCTGAAGATGGGGCATTCTGAGTTCAAGACCAGTTCAGGCTATAGAGAGCTTCAGGTCAGCCTGGGCTACACAATGAGATCCTGTCTGAAGAAAAGCAAAGGAAAGCCCACAAGATAGCTCAGCAGGTAAAGGCACTTGCCACTGAGCCCGACAGACGCCCCAGGTTTGATCCCTGGGAACCCACAGTCAAAAGAAGAGAGACCAACTCCTGGGAGCTGTTCTTTGGCCTTTACTTGGGCATCATGGCAAGAATGGGGACCCTGCAAATACTCCGTGTAATTTAAAGATGGCACAGAAGAAAACGAAAGAAGGAAGGGAAGGGAAAGGGGCAAGGTGAGGCCCAAGTTCCGTGTACTGCGCCACATTCTCTTCTGCGGTGTCCCCGGGAACAGTGTAACCTAGGAAAGCTGTGGTTTATGTACTGAGTGCCATCCAGCGTCTGCTTGGGCAGAAGGCTTTCCAGACAGAGAAAGTGTGAATCATGCCAGTGGTTCCGAGCAGTCCTAGAGGATGACTGTTCTTCCTCGGTTTGCTTTCATTTCGCTCTTGATCATCAAGGACATTCTGACATTTAAACACAAGCGTAAGAAGTGCCGGCCCGGCGAGATGACTCAGTGGGTAAAAGCGCTCGCCACAGAGACTGACAATTTGAGTTTGATCCCCGAGGAACCCACATGGCAGAAGGAGAGAACTGGCTCGTGCGGGTTGTCCTCTGACCTCCACGAGCATGCTGTGGCACCTGTGTTCCCTCTCTGATTCTTACATAAACAAAAATAAACGTGATAAAAGAAGCATGATTCTTGGCCAGGTGTGTTGACTCATATCTGTAGTACCAGGTGAGGCAGGAGGATTGCCACAAGTTTTCTGCCATGGCAAGATCCTGTTGAGAGAGAGAGAGAGAGAGAGAGAGAGAGAGAGAGAGAGAGAGAGAGAGAGACTGGGTGATGGCAGCACACACCTTAAATCTCAGCACTCAGGAGGCAGAGGCAGGTAAATTTCTGTGAATTTGAGGCCAGCCTGGTCTATACAGAGTGAGTTTCAGGATAGCCAAGGCTGTTACATAGAGAAACCCTGACTTAAAAGGGGCAGGGGGAGGAAGGGAGGGGAGAGAGAGATTTTTGCTGATATGGGCTCTCCTTACAATCACGTCCCAGGGAGTGTGAGTCTTTGCTCTGTGGTTCCCAGACAAAGGTCTGCCAAGGCTGAACATGGCTGGCCTCTCTATTTTTGTTTTTCACTTTTTGAGTCAGGGTCTCACGTCACTCAGAACTTGTAGACAAGGATGACCTTGAATTCCTGATCCTCCTTTTCCACCAGTCATTATAAGGTGCACGCCCCCCCCCAACCCCCACCAACGTGGGGAACGAAGCCAGGGCTTCACACATGGTAGGTAAGCACCGAACTACATCCCCAATCCCACTCTGGACTTGAGAAAGAACGAGAAAGCGTGAGACCAACAAAGGGCGGCAATTCAGAACACGGTGGGTGAAGCACAGCCTCACCTGGAATGTTCCCAGGATGCCTGCAGAGAAAACCAGACCAGAGCAGACCAGATCCTGAGCATCCTCTGTTAAAAGGTGCTTATGGTTGCTTAGGAGCACGTCAGGCAAGAAAGACCCGCTTGCTGTTGAAGTAATTCCTCCTCACCTCCCCCTCCCCCCCCTCCCCCGCCCTCGCCTCCACCTGGCTAAAAATACAACCCGGGTGTCACTGGGTAATAACAAAGCAAACAGGAAAAACCCTAACATTTGTTGAGCAGAAGGCAATAGACTATCAATTAGCTAAGTGTTTGGTATGCAAACACTCTCAGTGCTTAAGTCACCCAGAGGAGAAGTCAAAGGGAAGAGGAAACATAAGATCCGAGGATTAGGGAGCAGACTGGTTCCCTCCAGGAGAAGCACCAGAGCCAGAGCTCAGGGCCCAGCAGACCGGTCAGAATCACAGTTACCATCCTGGTCCACCAGAGGCACCAGGAGCCTCATTGGTTCACGCAGAGGCTGTACTGAGTGCATCTGTCCCTTCCCCGGATCCTCTGGCAACTCACCGGAGGTGGAATGTCTCCTATGAGTCGGAATCTGCTGTAGGTAATTACAGCTCTAAACTCCAGCTCCAGGGGACAGAATCTGCTAGAAGCAGAGTGTTGAAATTTCCAAACGAATGCGGATAAACATCAGGTTAGGCTCTAGTACGTAGTCTACGTAGGGAAGTTAAAATTTGAGGGTTGAATCCAGCTAGAACTGGACAACTGAGCATCCAACTGTCGACCTCAGAGAACAGCTGATTGGATAACGGCGGGAATCAGTTCGGTCCTTCACTCTAATTCTTTGAAGCATAACGCAGCCCCAGCAAAAGGCGATTGGTTTAATTTCAGAATGGATTCCAAGTCCTATGACGGTAAATCAGTAGCCGGGAGTGGTGGGTGTGGCTACAATCCCAGCACCAAGGATACTAAAGTGGAAAGGTCTTGAGAGGTGGGCTAGTTGGAGCTATATAAAGGAGGCCCTCCCTCATTAAAAACCAAACACACAAATAAATTTTTAAAAAGTGTGTATGTCTTGTCGTGATGGGGATTGAATTTAGGCTCCAGCTGATTTTTTTTCACCCCTCGGGTTTTAGCTTTCCGACATACACTATGTACTGGAACCTATCCTGAAGGGGATTGCCAGGCAAACACTTGACCACTAACTATATTCATAGCCCTCTTTATTGGTTTGCTATTGTGTGTTTTCTTTTTACTTTATTTGCAAAGTAACAAGGAAACATTATTCAAAAGCAAAGTTATAATGCAGATGCAAAGAAACACACTGCAAGTGAGGAGCAGGCCACCCGAGTAAGAAAATACTCAGGAAAATAAACTTAATACTCCCTTTACATTTATTTATTTAGCCAGGCAGAGGCAGGCGGATCTCTGTGAGTTCGGGGCCAGCCTGGTCTACACATTGAGTCCCAGGGCCACCAAGGCTACACTGAGAAATCCTGCCTCGAAAAATTACCCAAATAATAAATAAATCTTAAAAAATGCTTTATTTAATTTTTTGAGATGAGGTCTCACTGTGGATTTCTGTCTGGCCTGGAACTTGCTATGTAGACCAGGTTGGTCACCAACTCACGGTCTTCCTCCCAAGTGCTGGGCTTAAAGTCATGTGCCACCACGTGCAGTGGTCTCTTTAGAATTTTTGTAGCTCTGGCTGTCCTGAAACTCATGGTGCAAACCAGGCTGGCTTCAAACTCACAGAGACCTGCCTGCCTCTGTCTTTTGAGTGTTGGGATTAAAGGTGTGCACCACTATGCCCAGCTTCTTTTGATTTTTGAGGCAAGGCTTCATGAGTCGCAGGCTGATCTCACCTTCACTGTGTAACAGAAGAGAAGGCTTTCATTTTGATAGGGCTGGTACTTATTTAAATGTGTTTTAGAAGAAATATAACTTGTCATGCCACTGGCCTGTGGTTCCACAGATGATGTTTATGGCTTCCTACTCCCAGAAGTGACATAAACATTCCATTTTAAACACTTATGGAAAAACAAGTTTATTCAAGGACAAATATTAAGTAATAGTGCAAGGGAAATGAAGATAGAATATTAACAACCTGAAAATTGTGTTGCTGCTTCATCAGGCCATGGGACAAGGTGGATGGGCTGCTAAGAGGGACCTCAGAATGCCAGCCAGTCAGTTACAGCTGCCTCTGAGTCTAGCAGACACTGATCTATCACTGGGCCTCTGCGTCCTTGTCTATGGTCCTTGTCTAGGAAATGCAGGGAAACCCTCCTTAGCTTTGTGATTTGGTGTTTCTGATTGTTTAATGCTATTGAGAGCATGAACCATACAGTGAGGAGACCTTCGTGGCAGGCACTGTGTTGGAAGCTGTCAATAAGTCACTTTTGTTTGTTTTGTTTTGTTTCTCGAGACAGGGTTGCTCTGTAGCTGCGGAGCCTGTCCTGGAACTTGCTCTGTAGATCAGGCTGGCCTCAGACTCACAGAGATCCGCCTGCCTCTGCCTCCCGAGTGCTGGGATTAAAGGTGTGCGCCGCCACCACCACCCAGCATCAATCACTATTCTTAATCCTGGTGCTGGGAACCAAATTCAGGCCCTCTGCAGGAGAACAAGGGCTCTTTGCTGTTCTTGTTGTTGTTGAGACAGGATTTCTGCATATAGCAGCTCTGGCTGCCCTGGAACTCCCTCTGTAGACCATACCTTGAATTTACAGAGTCTCACCTGCCTTTGCCTCCCAAGTGCTGGGATTAAAGGTGTGCTCCTCTCTTACTTTTCTAGTTTTAGGTTTTGAGGGGTAGGAGGAGGAGTCTTTGTGCACCCAACAGCTGCCATAGTTCTGGGCACAGAGTGGTCAACAAATGAGTGCAGAGAGACCAAGTGTGATGGAGGAAAAGGCAAAAAGGAGACTAGGAAGGAAGATATGTTGTCTCCTATGGTACTGAGCACCGGGGGAATAGACTTGAGAGGCAGGAGAGCAAGGTACGTAAGGACAGGGCCAGCCTCTCAGTCCAAATTGTCTATCTTTGCCACTGAGGATGTTATCCTAGATAGCGTTAACTGTCAACATGTCATAACCACTGGAGGAGGGCCCCCTTGAGGAAATGCGCAGATTGGGTTGTATAAATCGAGGTTTCTCTGTCCTGCTCCATCCAGCAGTTGCTTCTAAATAATCACTCAGAGGCTTAATATTAATTACAAACTACTTGGCCTGTAGTTCAGGTTTATTACTAACTAGCACTTACATTTTAAATTTACCCATTTCTTTTTTTTGTTTTGTTTTTCGAGACAGGGTTTCTCTGTGTAGCTTTGGAGCCTGATCTGGAACTCTCTCTGTAGACCCAGCCTCGAACTCACAGAGATCCACCTGCCTCTGCCTTCCGAGTGCTGGAATTAAAGGCACGTGCTACCATTCCCCAACTAAATTTACCCATTTCTAATAATCTATGCATTGCTATGTGGCTGTGACTTTTACTGGTCCACTGGCATCTTGTTTCTTGGGCAGTTGGTTTGTGTCTCTCTCGAGTCTGTCCTTCTTTCTCCCTGTATTCAGTTTGACTTTCCAGACTAGCTGTATTCTGTCTTCCTATAGCTTTTATTATCAACCAATGAGCGCAACATATATTCACAGCTATCCCACAACAAGGGCTATCCCACAACAAGGTTGTCCTGTGGGCACGTCTGTGGGGGATTGTCTTGATTGTTAATTGATATAGAAGGACCCAGCCCACTGTGGGTGGCACCATTCCCTAGACAGATGGTCCCGGACCGTATAAGGAAGCTAGTTAAGTATGAGGTTTCATGAGCCAGTAAAGCTCTGCTCCTATGGTTTCTGCTGTAACTTCCTTGGCTGTGGATGAGTTCCTCAGTACTACTATGGAATAGCAAGCATGCCTGGCTTCTAGTTCCTTCTCTTCACTCAACGATAGATTGTAACTCAGAAGCTAAAGAAAACCCTTTCTTTTCCTAAGTTGCTTTTGGTCAGAGTGTTTTATCACAGCAATAAGTGGACCTAGGGCTTGGGTTTAGTGCCTGTACTTCAGTGGCTTTTTCTACTAGAATGGAGACCTCAGTTTGTACCAGCCTGGAAGGATGCTATACGAGTTTTTACCATACATGAAGTATGTAGGACAATATCTAGGATACGGCAAGCAAAGGCTTAGTATATATTGGTTGTTACTATTATTCCTGTGAAATAAAGTGAAGGATATATCCCTATCAGGAAAAAAATACAAGAAGCTATTATATCAAAGAAAGCTCTGTTATCCTTCCAGTTTTGGCTGATGACCAAGGCCAGGGTCATTGTAGGCTACAACATGCAATGTCCTCACTTTTCAGTTCTGTGGTAGCAGCATTCGGTATCCATCTCTACCGTCAGAACACAGATATATCAATATAAAAGGATCAGGGTGTAGCCAGGTATGGTGATGCAGGTGTATGCTCTCAGCACTTGGCATGCTGGGCATGAGGGAGGCGAACTCAAGGCCAACCTGCTTGAAAGGTCTGGTCTCCAATAAACAACAGCAGGCTAGACAGTGGTGGCGCATGCCTTTAATACCAGCACTCAGGAGGCAGAGGCAGGCAGATCTCTGTGGGTTCAAGGCCAACCTGGTCTATAGAACTAGTTCCAGGACAGCTAGGGCCACATTGAGAAACTCTGCCTCAAAATCATCCCCCCTCCCAAAAATAATGACAGCAGAAATTTATTCAATGTTTGGTGAATGCATATAGCATAGCAGATGTATTTATATATGAAAAATAAAATATGTGCTTGTTAGTGAAATCATGGTTCTGAAAAGAGAGCTCATTCTAGATAGGAAAAGGCAGTGGAATTGTAGAATCAGACGGCCTTGATTTTGAGCCTTAGCTCTGTCTCTTTTGAAATCATGTGATGTTATTTAAACTCTTTATAGTTCCTTACCAGTGAAATGGGAATAATATTGGCTGGCAGAGGTCATTCAGGCAAGTGCTGGGTACCCACTATGAGCTCATCATCCGGTCAGCATCATCAAAGGCTTTGTGATGGAGACACTTGCTGCCTGGATGGCTGGGCACAGGGAAGAATACAGGCTAATCAAAGGTACTGGGCATGCTGAGACGATCCAAGGAGAAATAGGGAAGGGAAGTGGTGCTGTTTGACTGGAATGGGAGAGAACACTGGGAAGCTGACATTATCCGTTGGACCAAGGTTAGTCTTTCTTCCACAGGCATGCTGAGACTTTATGGGATCCTAAGCGGGTGATGGTGGGTTCAATGCCAGCAACAGGGGAAATCTTCAAGTGATTTGTTCAGGATGGGCTGGGAGAGTGAGCAGAGATAGAGGGGTAATAAACCTCTAACAAAGTGGTGGGAAAGGTAGAGGCGGTGTGAGGAGAAACAAGGATGACGGAGGGACGTTGGTGAGTTAGAGTTTATGGGGCTGTGTAAGAAGCTGGACTGCCACGCCTACCATCAGCTTCAGTACTCTGGAAGCAGCGGTCAGCCTGTCCTACAGAGTGAGTTCCAGGCAAGGCAAGGCTGTCCAGAGTGAGACCCTGTATAAAAAAGAAAGCGAAGAAGAGGAGGTAGAGGAAAAGCTGGGCCGGGTGGCAAAGCCTGAATCACAGATCCTAGCTGTTTTGGAGGCTGAGTCATGTCAGTTACAAATTCAAGGCCTACTTGGCTGCAGAGTAAATCCAAGGCCAGTCTGGGCAATTTAGTGAGCAGCCTGTTTCAAAATAAAAAGTCTTAGAAAAACAAAACAAAAATTCTTGTCATTAAAAAAAAGAAAAAAGGGCCCAGGGTATAGCTCAGTAGTTGGGTGCTTGACTAGCATGTCCAAGGCCCTGGGTTCAAGCTCAGTCCTGATAGAAAATATATTTTCTGTTCATCCCCCAAATAATATCATAATCTCTCTTAAGAAGTCTTTGGCTACTTCCCGTTATCTTGTTTAGATGTCGCTTCTCTGTCTTTCCCTGCTTTTTTTTTTTTTTTTTTTTTTGGAGGGAATCTCACGTAGCCCAGGATGACCTTGAACTCACTCTCTGTAGTCAAGGGTGGCCTAGAACTTCTGGTTCTCCTGATCCTGGGATTATAGGGATGTAGTACCTCACCTGTTCTATGCAGTGCTGGGGGTCAAATTCAAGAGATCATGCAGGATAGACAAGCACTCTATCAGCTGTGCATAGCCTCAGCTCAGCTGCACTACGATTTAAGCATCGTGAGACCTCTTAGCAGCAAAGAATGACCATCAGGGAATACTTGACAATGGGACCTTTGTACTCATTTATGTTGGTACTACTGCATAGCCGTAATAGCTGTGAGTAGACGGTCGATTCAGCTTCTAAGATGAGAGGATAAAACCAAGAGGAACAGGGACACATCCTCAGCCAATTCCAGCCACAGTTAGAGGGTGAAAGAGCAAGCCTGTGAGGAGGAAGAGGAGAGTGGCGACGAACACCGTCGAGAAACCACAATCTAGCCGAGCGAGCTACCAGGAAGTGCTCAGAGTACGCTGGCTGCAGAAACGCTGAAGAACAGGGAGCACTAGCTTTTGCACATAGGAACACCGATGTCTTAGGAGCAGGGAAAAGCTAGATTACAGGTGCATGGGAGGGACGGGCAGTGGGAAATCTTGCCATTCATGCGCGTGTTTCAGGGCTGAGTGCTAAACTCTGCACCTTGCTGGGCATGCGCCCCACTTCTCCACTCCACTTCTCACCCGGTGAAGCGGTGTGGGAGGGGAAGGACCTGAGGATGCACTATTATTATCCTCATAATAATATAGGATTTATTGATGAAGGATGAATAATTATCCATCATTCAGGGACAAATAGACAGATGTCAGATGCTGTCTTGAGAGAAACACAGGCGTCTTTCCCCAAGTGAGTATCCCTCCCCTGATGTCTACTCCCCAACGCTTAGCTGAATTACCGTTAAATGCTTTAATATTCGTGCATACACACGTTAGAATACACACATACAATACAATATCAAATTTAATATTAAAAGTATAAGTGTATACTTCTAAGATAATGGGGGCTAGATGGAAGCCAGGCTTCAGCCGTTCTACAGCTGTGGAACACATTATCTGTGTGTCAGGGCAGCATCTGGGTGACTAGAGACAGCCCTTGTTATCACATCACCACAGACTGAGCGGGAAACAGGAGCCGGCAAGCCCCTTCCATTCTCTGAGGAATAACCAGAAGTTTCGGAAAGTATTCTGTCAAGAAAGGAGGGCAGCTGGGAGGTGGTGGCACACGCCTTTGACTCAGCACTCGGAAGCCAGAGGCAGGTGGATCTCTGTGAGTTGGAGGCCACTGTGGTCTACAGAGTGAGTTCCAGGACATCCAAGGTTACACAGTGAGGCTCCTCCCTGGACAATCCCACCCCAGCGTGCTTTAGGAACAGGCCCAGGTGCCTTGTTGGAGCTCTCCGTCGCGCAATGAAAGTTGCCCAGGAGCATGGGCCTCACATCTGCAGAGACCGTCTTATTTCCTAAAGAGCACTGTGGGCTTCTTTTTTTTTTTTTTTTTTTTTTTGATTTTTTGAGACAGGGTTTCTCTGTAGTTTTTGGTGCCTGTCCTGGAACTAACTCTTGTAGACCAGGCTGGCCTCGAACTCACAGAGATCCACCTGCCTCTGCCTCCCGAGTGCTGGGATTAAAGGCGTGCGCCACCACCGCCCGGCCCACTGTGGGCTTCTTAATCCTCAGAGAATCTGCTTTGCTTTTCTGTTTTACAGGGAGTGAAACTGAGGAGGGGAAAGAATGACGTGACTATATCCCAATTATTTTGTGAAGAAATGGCTCAGCCCTTGCCCTTTGCTCTTTTGGGTGACTTTAGACCCTGCTCACATGGCCATCACAGCACCGAGCTAGCTGAGGCGTGATGGCTCTAAGCAGACCAAGGCTCTCATGCTTTAATGGTTTTAAAATTCTGTCAGTCAGCGATGCAGGACTGCAATTCTAGCTGGGATAGGAGAATCAAAAGTTTAAATCTAGGGCTGCTGAGATGGCCCAGTGGGTAAAGGCACTTGCTGCCCAGCCTGACCCTTGGTGCAATCTCTGGAATTTATATGATGTAAGGAGTCTGAACCAGGGTGCATATGGATGCACGCGCGCACACACACACACACACACACACACACACACACACACACACACTCAAATAAATGATTTTTTCGAAAAGAACAACAAAGACTCCCAGTCTAGCCTAAAATGATGCTATCTTTTTCTATTCAGCTTTGCTATTGACTTAATTCCATCTGCTCCAGGACTGAGCCGCCTCCATACGGACCTCTAGCAGAGGTTCTCAGCTGTATGCCTCCTTCTCTTCTACATTTCCAGTCCCTCTGGGCTTCAGCAAGACTCAGCCAAGACCTCTCTCCTTAACTAGACCTGCTCCAGCTGGGCAGACAGGAGAACCATTCCTCCATTGATACCCAGCTTCATAAAGTTCACGAAGGGCCGGGTTTGAAGGCTGAAGGCCCGGTTTCCAAGCCCAAACTGTCAGCCTAGCTCTGTGACCTTAGTCACACCAGTGTCCTGATGGAATTTCTTGGTTTGAGAACGGAGGACAGACAGTTAGAGCTGTGTTGTAAACAGACTGCAAGGACCCATCAAAATGCTGAATGAGGCCCTGTGCTAGGTTAATTGTCTGTTTCTGCCATCTTGAAAAATCTTAATGATGTTCAAAGGAAGAGACCTGGGTTTCCATCTTGCCCTGGGGCCTCAGCAAATTATGTATCTGGTCTAACCTGTATGTCCACAGCCAAATCTATGTTTAACCTCCCTGGATGCATAGCCTGTAATTAGCTGGGTTGAATTGTTAGGAAAGAAACTGTTGGGGCAGTCTCCAGGCCTTCCTTTACTTCACACCAGCAAAGTCTGATGTGAAGTTTAAGGAGATGTCAGTCTTCTGCAACTGAACAACCTTCCATCTGGCTTCCAGTCCACCCTGCTCTTCCGGTTCTCCGTCCCTCGACTGTTCCCCTGGCTGTGCTCTCGCTCGGGGGCAGCACATTCGTAATATACCACTTATCTCCCCACAGCTCCTCCTCCTGGTCAGGACGACTCCATCCTCCCAGCCCTTCAGACCCAAACCCTTGGCTTTGGCTTTCTCAGCCCACACCCCATTTGTAAGTTGATGCGGCTACCGTGCTATTTTCTGACCACTGCTTCACCATCACCGTTGAAGTCCAAGCTGCGTCATCTGTCACTTGGATCATGGAGATGCCCTTCCGACTGCTCTCCCTGGTTCACCTCCTTCTCAGCCCACACAGAAGTCGGAACCACCTTTTAAAGTCAGGAGTCGGATTGTGTTAGTCCTCTGCTCAACTCATCCATGGATGTCCAGCCCAATAGGCCTGGGCCTTCTCCTTATCCCTCCCTCTCCTTAGGCCCTCTGCCTAAGCCCTGAGCTGTCAGCACCCTGGGTCTTCTCCGTCCTCCCCAAGTCAAGCTTCACTCTCCCCAGCAGCCACCACTGACTGTCTCTTTATTCTTATTTATTTATTTATTGAAACAGGATTTCTCTGTGTAGCTTTGGAGCCTGTCCTAGAACTTGTTCTGTAGACTAGGTTGGCCTCAAACGTACAAATCTGCCTATCTCTGCCTCCCGAGTGCTGGGACCAAAGGCGTTACCACCACTGCCCAGCTCCCTTTAGTTTTAACTTTCTTTTTACTTATTCTTTGTCTTTAACATCATGCCTCCCGATTCCACCCACATACCTCTCTCCCAAAATAAAACAAAAATAAAATTTAAGAGAAAAAAAGGGAGAAAAAGGAAGAAAGGGAAACCCTCATAATGGAAGCTGCAGTGTGACACGGGGAGTCACACAGTAAACCCCTTTATCCATACATTTTTACATGCAGGCATTCATCGACACAGGGCCCCTGCCCCTTTATTCTTATCCCTACATTCCTGGCTATTGCTGTCATTGGACACACTGTTATTACTTGTTCTCTGCCCTTTTTAAAACTGTAGACTATTGCTGGGGGGTGGCGGCATGTCTTTAACTCTAGCACTTGGGAGGTAGAGGCAGGCAGATCTCTGTGAATTAGAGGCCAGTCTGGTCTACAGAAAGAGCTCCAGGACAGTCAGGGGTACAGAAAGAAATCCTGTCTCAAAAAACCAAACATAAGCAAAAAACAAATAAAACAGAACTCCAGAAAGCTACACAATGTCAGGGATTCTCTTTTTTGATTTTAAACAGGCCTCACTTAGTCCAGGATGACCTTACTCTTTCCACACTCCCACCTCAGCTTCCTAGAGCTGGGCATCGGGTGAGTGGCAATGACAAGAATTCTAGAATGACTATGGTACTGTTTTACGTACATCACAGCAGCCGCTGTCCCTCATCCCAGGAAGCTGTCCCCACACACTGCAGTGTAGGCACTTATGGAGATGACAGGGGCCAAGCCTCCTTCAAGATCATGTTACAGGTGACTCCAGACTGCTATTTGCCCATTCTGCCAAGAGTTTGAGCCGAGAGGGAGGGTTTATGTGCTTATGCACATAGCTCTAAAATAAAGCAGCTTTTGTTTAAAAGATCTGGCCTTATAGGTAGAATGCAAAACTCTCACATTCTGGTAATAAAGCTAAACTTTCCTACAGACAGAGGGACCATAAGTTAGTCTTGCAAAATAACAGTGTGGTTATTTCTGTCCCAAATTCCCGCTCTTGACTGCTTATCACGCTAGAGACACCTTGCCTGGCTTCCAATCTAGTTCCCTCCAAAGCATCTCCTCTGGTCTCCCCCACCCAGCATCATCCTCAGTTTGTTAACTTGAGACCCCACCCTCTGGAGTTTCTCTTCACCCTGTTTCTAGATACAGGGAAGTGGGGTGGAGACAGAGAATGGCGCTGGGGAGTTGTCATGAGCACAAAAGACCTAAGTTCTAGTTTCTTCCAATAAACATGTGTATCCTTGGGCTGGCAATGTGGCTCAGTTGGTAGAGTACTTGCCTAGCATTCATGGGTTTCTAGGTTCTATTTCAGCACCAAAAGGGTGTGGTGGTGCCCACCTGTAATTCCAGTACTCCTGGTACTTGGGCGATGAGGGCAGAAGGATCAGGTGTTCAAAACTCATCCTGGGATGCATTAGACCCGGATTTTAAGAAGGGAAAACATGTCGTCTGTCCCTTTGGAGTACTCAGATCTCAGGGACTATGGTGCCCACTTGTGTAGCCTGACCGTTTTGCTCAGAAGGTAGCACAGAGTGAACATCCTGTCTAGTCTGCTACCTCCCTGAACAGGTGTCAGGAGCTCTGGAGAAAATCTGATTAAGAAGTACCTCTGCCATCCTCTGAAGGTGTTCTCAGAAGGATTTCACAATAACTAGTCTACAATAGTTAGTATTGAACCATCACCCAACTATTAAGAATTAAAGCATTCTTGGGCAAAACATGGTGGTACATGACTTTAATCCCAGCACTCGGGAAGCAGAGGCAGACAGAAACCTGTGAGTTATAGGCTAGTCTGGCATACATACTGAGTTCCAGGACAGCCAGGGCTATGTAGAGAGATCCTGTCTCAAAACAAAATAAAACAAAACAAAAAACAAACATCAGAACATTTAAAATGCTGGTTTAGAATATAAAACACATAATTTTAAAAATTGTATTGAGACCTTTAATCCTATACATGAAAAATCCAAAAAATTTAGGAGGTAGATTGTAGAAAATACCTGTTGTTATTCTCTACGTGGCTCCTCTGACTAGCACCCTGCCTCAGAGTTACCTGAACTTTGATTGGTTTACATAAGAGAAAGATCAAGGAACTAAGAAATAGAATGGAGAGTAAGTCTTGCTTGTTCAGTACAAAGATCCAGTTTAGTGGCAGGGCCTTGGGTGTTTGCTATGTCTAAGAACTTACTTATTCCTCAGTTAGCATGGTGACACACATATGCAATCATAGCACTCAGGAAGCGGAGGCAGGAGGATGGTGAGTTGAGATCTGCCTGGGCTGTGGAGGAGTTCTTGTCTCAAAGCAAACAAGAAAAAAAAGTAACTAGCATTGGGCAGATCGAGTTATAGTTTAAACTCACTAGGAAATTCATGTGCACCACCACACTCGACTGGTCACCCCCTTTATATGTATTTTACTATATGCACATAGGAGAAGGTATGTACATTCATATTGCATAAAGAGAAAGAAGGTGGCAGGAGAGACACAGAGGAAGAAGTTCTCATGTAGCCCAGGCTGGCACCCAGCTCCATATGGAGCTGAGGGTAACCTTAAACTTCTAATCCTGCATTTACCGTCCAAGTTTCAGGATGACAGTGTGTGCCTCTATGCTGGGCTCACACTTTTATTATTAGTAAAGCAGCTACCATTTATGGAGGTTAGATATCAAAAGTACCACTGATCGATGTGCTAGGCATACGGAAGATGTCCTCCATAACTAAAGAGACTTCACCATCCCTGCGAACCCACGAAGCCAGGGCTATTGTCTCTATGCTCCAGGTCTGTGCTGGCTCCACTCTAGCTTGAACTCAAGAGGCTCTGGAATCCAAACCTTTTCCCTCTTAGTCTGGCTCCAGAACACAATGGGTCCTGTGTCTCCTGACCTTGGCTTCTGTGTTCCCTCCTTGGCTGAGCCGCGGTCCCCTGAGCCCCTCTCCTTCATCGGTCTGGTGATCATTGGAGAGAAAGCAGTTCCTTTGACTTCAGCTTCGCTTCTGGAACACAACGCCGTGTCTTTTCACTCAGAGGCTTTCCAGCTTCCCCTGGGTGAACTGACAGCGGTCACTAGTCACTCTGAGTGGTTGAGCTCAAGTGTAGAGATTAGCTTTGAATGTCTAGTTAGGGCTTTGTGTCTATTTTCTGCCTATTCTAGGGAGATAGATACACAGCAAGGCTTGCTAATAGTTTACAACAGGTTTAGGTGAAAAGAATCATATCCAGGAAGATTAATCAATAGCTAACTCCACAATCTTCATTGTCGTAAGAAATGTATGCTGGATGGTGGTGGCACACGCCTTTAATCCCAGCAGGCGGATCTCTGTGAGTTTGAGGCCAACCTGATCTACAGAGCGAGTTCCAGGACAGGCTTCAAAGCTACATAGAGGAATCCTGTCTCAAATCCACCCCCACTAAAACAAACAAACAAAAAACAAACAACAACAACAACAACAAAAACCCCCCGAAGAAGAAGAAACGTATGAAAGTATGAAATAGGCAAGAGAGTGACTATTTACTCATTTTGCAAACAGAGGCACAGGAAAGGGATGTGGGTTGCTCTGGGCCACTGAGTTGATCAGAACCTAGACCCAGGGTTCTTTCTACACTCAGTCATCTCCATTCATAAAAAAGCCACCACTCTAGCCACAGCCTGGAGTGCACAACCCCCAGTCATCCGGTGCCTTAAAAAGGAATCCAGATATATGCTGGCACAAGGAACCACATGGCTGCCGGGCAGGAGGCTGCACATGCCAGACTGTGTGCCAGAGGGGGTTCCCTGGATAAATATGGAGCTTGTAGGACGACAGGGCCAGCTCCGCCACGTCCCCCTCACACCTGTGCAGTGTGATAAAGAAGAGTGCAATTTGCTCACAGCCGTGGTCTAACCAGATAAGACTTTTAGGCGGGAAATGACAAGCAAACTTGAGTGTGTGTGTGTGTTTTAAGTGTTAGTTTTGACATTTTAAAAAAAGCTTTTAGGGCGCTGGTGAAGTCAGAGCAAATACCAAGAAGGTGGTGTGCAGAGATGGACGTGGGGAAGGATGAATCTCACCTGAAGCTCCTCCAGACACCTGAACCTCATCCACGGAGAACCCGTGCTCCAGGTAATGACAGACCTGCAGAGCGGGGGACATGTTATTTTCCTCTTTTATTGATTAGGTATAAAAGAGCAATGGGATACATCCATGGGAAGATGGACTGTGACCCGCTGAGCGGCATTTTTTTGGTGCTAAGAACATCAGGTCTAAAGAAACACAATGGGCAATAAACAATTAGTGAGAAATTCTCTTCAATGAAAGATAGTGAAGGTACCCAGGACACTCCTTCTGTTCCGTGGCAGAGCAGGTTGGAAGGACATCCGGAAGGATATAGCAACAGGAGTTCCACTAGGGCCTGGTCTATCTGAATGCTCACTCTTTCGCCTTCTAATTTGTCATACGGTTTGTTCTAAAGCAGAATGTCTCAAAATGTTTTGTGGAACCCTGGTCTTTGAGATACTCTGAGGCACAGCTGGCAAACTTGTAGCTTCTGTACCCTTCCTTAAAATAAAAAAAAAGGCATCATTGTATTAAGATAGTAATCAGCATTGTTAAAATTGTGACATAGCAATATATGTGCTTATTTATAGATGCATTAAGTCATGTGATACAGTAGAGGGGTTAATAAACATAGCACCAAATCCAACGGATCCATACCCACAAGTGGTCACTGATACTACATGCAAGGACTGTGGTGTCATATAGGAAAAAATTCCGTCATTTATTTGAGTGATAAAGTGCCACACTGCTAAAGCCACTGTGGCTTTTACTTACATTCACACTTTAGAGGAAAATGTAATTAGAAGTGGGTAAAAATATAATTTTTCCTCATCAAGAATCTCTGGGTTCATCACGAGGGACAGAAAAAAAAAAAAAGAATCTCTGGGCTGGGGATGGAGCTCAATACCATAATTCTTACCTAGCATGTGTGAGGCCCTAGGTTCAGATCCCAGCACTACCAGAAAAAGAAAGGAATGGAGGGAGGGAGAATGGGAGGGAGGGAGGGGAGAGGGGAAGAGAGAGAGAGAGAGAGAGAGAAACTCTTGTCTTAAGAACAAAAAGTGTCCTAATCCAAGGGCACTTTGTTTCTTGGAGTTCCCAGTGCATATTGGACACCCACAGACTGAGAGGGTTAGTGTCAAAGGCCTACTAGTTTTTTCTCAAATTTAGGTAGGAATAGACTTCTCCTTTTTTTTTCCCTTGTTTTTTGAAGACAGAGTTTCTCTGTGCAGCTTTGGAGCCTGTAGACCAGGTTGGCCTCGAACTTAAGAGATCTGGTTTGTTCTGCCTCCCAAGTACTGGGATTAAAGGTGTGAGCCACCACCGCCCAGCTGGTAATTGACTTCTTTAAAAACATTTTCTTGCAAACTTTGTGTGTATAGGGCATATTTGCATGTATATGAACCTGTGTGTGTGTGTGTGTGTGTGTGTGTGTGTGTGTGTGTGTGTGTGCGTGTGTTTAGGGCAGAGGTTGATGTCAAATGTCTCTTTTCTTCATCATTCTCTATCTTATTTATTGAGTTAGAATCACAAACCTGAACCCGAGCTTGCCAATTTGATCTGTCTACCTAGCTAGTTTGCTTTGGGAATCCCTGTGTCAGGCCCTATCAACTAGGGTTATGGCCAACCACCAGACCCACTTAACCATACATTTGGGCACTGGAGATATGAACTGTGGTCCTTATGCTTCTGAGGCAAGCGCTTTACCTGCTGAGCCATCATCCCAGCCCAGAATTTGCTTTTCATAGTACCCCGAGTATCTCAAATAATTTTAAGAAACACAATCCCAAGGACAAAAATCTAATAATAAAGCACAAGTTGAGCAGGTGTGGTGAGCAGTCTGGAGGCTTGGGATAGGGAATTCAAGGCCACCCACGGATGTGCCAGATCCCTCTAGACAGGATGTACCCTGTCTACCATTCCTCTCTCCAAAAGAAAAAAGAAAGGTTATATGAGTAAATATGCTTATTTCAGTTGGTGATTATTATTATTATTGACAGGTTTCTCTGTGTTACCCAGGCTGGTCTGGAACTCACTTTGTAGACCAGGCTGACCTCGAGCTTAGTGACCCGCCTGCCTTTGTCTCCTGAGAGCTGGGATAAAGATGTGTGTCACCATCACTCAGCTATCAGTTGGATATGATTACAATTTGATATAAAAAGGACAAAAACAGTAGTGATATACTGAGTTTCCCGTGAGTGGAGTGACTGACTAGAGATGGGTCAGCTAGCTTAAGTACCATGTCACAGGGAAATTAGAATGTCGAAGACCGCGTGAAGGAACTATTATTGATCTAAATTAGGTTAATAAAAGTTAGGATCATAATAAGCTATCATAACTACTTTGAATAATATATGGCCTGGATGCAAATAGGAAATACAATGAAAATAGGTTATTATGTCAAAGGTGACCAAACATGACCTATTTTTCTTCTATCACTTATACAAATATAATTTTTTTTTAATAAGTCAGTAGGTCAATAACGCACTTTTGAACAAATACCATCTGTGTAGGACTCTATGCTTTCTTCACTCAAATTCTCACTAAATGTCTGCTCCACTGGGTGTGTGTTGCTGCATGCCTTCTCTTCCAGCACTCCAGGGGCAGAGACAGGTGGATCTCTGTGAGTCTGAGGCCAGCCTAGTCTACCCAGCAAGTTCCAGGCCAGGTCTGCAGTGTGAGGCCCTGTCTCAAAAAAACAAAAACAAAAACAAAGAAAAAAGAAATCTCTTCCACATTCTCTGAAGGTGCAAGAACAAGGAAGACATGGTCCTTGACCTCAAAAATCAAGGGTAAAACTCAGGATAGGGGATCTAAAAACCTGTAGGGGGCTGGAGAGATGGCTCAGCATTTAAGAGCACCTGCTGATCTTCCAGAGAAGCTGGTTTCAAATGGTTCCTAACTGTCCCTAATGCCAGGTCCAAGGTATCTGATGCCCTCTTCTGGCCCCCTTAGGCACCAGGTGTACATGTGGTGCAGACACACATGCAGACAAAACACCTATAGACATGAGATAATAAGGCTTACAAAGAATAACTAAATAAACAAAGCTCCAGGGGCAGGATCCTGGCTGAGGCACCCCGCGGGTCACCATCACATTCCCCAGTAACTCTCCTTCTCACCCAGCAGTAGTCATTGGAACTTGGAGTTTGAGGAACAGAGAACAACTCAGGAAGAGGAAAGCCGAAGCGCAGGAGAAGCAGACATCGCAATGGCTCATTGGGTAGGTTCCTTACCCGAGGCGGGCATGAGTGTGCATGTCGCACGTCCATGTTCTTGCTCACACCATCTTCTCAAGCATCCTATGTCAGGTGGTGGTATGCTTGTGTGTTTTATTTTGTTTGTTTTAAATGTAGTCTCCAGTGGGTTTACTCTCTTGCCCAATGTCACAGCAGTAGAGTCACGGCAACAGAAATTTCCCCCGTTTTCTTTCTCTGTGTTTTCACCATGTACTGAGGCAGGCTCCAGCCCCACTGAAGCTGGCTCACCAGGGTAGCTCATGCTGCCCTTTATTGGTTCTGCTAGTGTTAAAAAAAGGTGCATAAGGCCTGCTTGGTAGTGCATATGAGTAACCCCAGCCCTTGAGAGAATGTGATTGGAAGTTGGGCTTTTTAGACCTCACGTGGCTTACTGAGAACACATACTGACTCGTGAAAACAAGGGGCTGGAGAGACAGCTCAGCCGTCAAGAGCATTGCTCCCACGCGGTATAGATGGACATGCAGGCAGAGTGTCCATGCATGTTAAAATTAGAGGGCAGGTGGGGAGGACCTAGCTGATAAGCAAAATGACCACCCAGACGTCCCAACTTCCTACTCTCTGTCCTTGGGCAATTTACAGAAGATCCCATTGCACCTCACTGTCCTCTGCACAATGGAGATAATAGCCTTTACCTCATGGCCTGAAGGAAATAGGGCAGGATAGTGCCTCAGACATAGGAAGGCCTAGAGATGGCTCCTGTGGTAATGCCTTAGTCCTATTTTATAGTGTTTGTGAGTCATTCAGCTAAGTTGTATGTAATTCTTACGGCCACCACACACAATTGGAAGGTATTATTTGTCTCATCTTACCTATAAGGTAGTCAAGAAATGGAGAGGATGAATGACTTGCCCTAGTCACGAGGGAACATGGACTAAACCTTAGGCCACTCAGATATTTTTGTATCTTTGAAATAATTTTATTATTATTATTTGACTTTTTTTCGAGACAGGGTTTCTCTGTGTAGCCCTGGCTATCCTAGAACTCACTTTGTAGACCAGGTTGGCCTTGAACTCACAGAGATTCACCTGTCTCTACCTCCCAAGTGCTGGGATTAAAGGTGTGCACCACGACACCCAGCTTTGCATTTTATTTTATCTGTGTGTTTTCCTTGCATGTGTAGACGTACCCTTAACCACGGAACCGTCTCTCTGGCCTTGGTGACGATGATGACTTTATTAGAGAGAAGGAGAATTTATTAGAGTCAGAACACAACTTTCAGTTGGTCATGTCCGCCATGCAAGTCCCAGTGATGAATCAGGCTTGATGGCAAGTTCCTTTACCCCCTGAGCCATCTCACTGGCTTTGTTTTGTATTTTAAAAATTTATTATGTGTGTGCACATGTGTGCACGTGCACATGAGAGTAGATGCACCCAGAGACCAGAGGTCCATGTGATCCCTCTGGAGCTGGCATTATATTCATCCCATGTGGATGGTGGGAAATGAATTTGAGTCCTTGGCCAGAATAGTATATACTTTTTAACTTTTTTTTTTGTTGTTGTTGTTTTTATTTTTCGAGACAGGGTTTCTCTGTAGCTTTGGAGCATGTCCTGGAACTAGCTCTTGTAGACCAGGCTGGCCACAAACTCACAAAGATCCACCTGCCTCTGCCTCCTGAGTGCTGGGATTAAAGGCGTGTGCTACCACCGCCCGGCTACTTTTTAACTCTTAATCCATCTCTTCATCCAAGCTCGATTTTGTAAAGTTATATTTTAAGTTACATTTTATTGCTTTAGTATGTGAGGGTGTGGGTGCATCCATGCATGCAGAAGTCAGAGGACAACTTGGGGGAGTCAGTTCTTTCCTTCCACCGCATGAATCCTGGGTCAGTTCTCTTCTCCCACCACATGGATCCTGCAAATGAATGCAGGTCAGCAGGCTTTGTAGGACATGCTGAGCCTAGGTGCCGAAGATGGAGTTCAGCTAAGCCCATTATCCTCAGAACCACCTCCCCAAGATTGTTCTCGCTCCTCCCCTCCCCTTCCCCCATTACACATATACACACATGCACACACACATGCAGACACGCACACACACTCTAGTTTTAAAACCATAAAATCCTGCATGAACACTTTCCTAGCAAGTGAACACCAAGGACTCTCAGGACTGTTCATTTTGCAAACTCAGAGACTGAAGTCTGGGGAGAGTAAGGCCACAAGGACAGGGGTTAGGTATTGGGAGCATCCATTTGGATTCTGTAGCCCTGTTGCTGACATTCATTCTGGTCTCTCTGCAGAGAACAGAAAAAACGCAAGTATCAAAGAACAGGAAAAGGAAATTCAAGAGGCCAAAAGAGACAAAGAAGCACAAAGGTGCAGGCAGAAAGGATGCAGAAAGTACCTGCTGAGGAAGAAATGGGGTGCACTGTAAGGCCTGTGACTGAAGTCCCCCCACTGGTGGCATGCCTCCCAGAAGCTGTGCCTGCACCACACTGTGCTAAAGTGCGCCAGGAGAGAGCAATACAGAACCATTCTCAAGCAGACAAACAGAGGGCCAAACCTGAAGACCTCTCTCCTAGCACGTGCCAAGAAATGGTTGTACTTCAACATTCTTCTAAAATGTGGCAAGACACGGATGAACCCGAGGTGCGCTCTCCTGAAATGTGGCGGGAAACAGCTGTGCCCCAAGATCATTCTTCAAAAGTACCCCAAGATATGGCTGGGCCTGAGGTACTCTCTCCTAAAATGTGCCAGGAAACAGCTGTGCCCCAAAACCATTCTTTCAAGTCACCCCAAGAAATGGCTGGACCTGAGGCGCTCTCTCCTAAAATGTGCCAGGAAATATCTGTGCCCCAAAACCATTCTTTCAAGGCACCCCAAGATATGGTTGGGCCTGAGGCGCTCTCTCCTAAAATGTGCCAGGAAACAGCTGTGCCCCAAAACCATTCTTTCAAGGCACCCCAAGATATGGCTGGACCTGAGGCGCTCTCTCCTAAAATGTGCCAGGAAACAGCTGTGCCCCAAAACCATTCTTTCAAGGCACCCCAAGGTATGGCTGGGCCTGAGGCACTCTCTCCTAAAATGTGCCAGGAAACAGCTGAGCTTCAAGAACATACTTTGAAAATGTGCCAAGATGTGGCCAGACCTGAAGTCCTCTCTCCTAAAACACATCAAGAGGTGGCTGTTGTTCCCTGGACAACACTTGGAGATGCTGCTGGCCCAGGATGCTCACCCGCAGCACTCCCCCAGGCAGATGTGCCTGAAGGCTGCCCACTTGACGCATGCCCCAAAGCAGTCACACCAGAGAAAACCGCTTGCCAAGCAGATCAGGGCTTGGCTGTGACTGGAGGCTGCTTTCCTGAAACACCAGAACGCAGTGTATCTGAAGACGTTTCTCTAAAAACATGCCAAGGAGGAACGGAACCTGAATTCATTTCTCATGAGATCTACAAACCCACTGAGCCTACAGTTTCCTCTCCTGAAACAATCCAAGACTCACCTGGGCCTGAAGAGTATTCACCTGAAGCCTGCCATGAAGTGCCTGGGCCTGAGGACCTCTCTATCAAGACCTGTGAGGAAAGGGATGAGCTTAAAGACTGCCTTCCAGAACAAACCCAGGAAGCAGGTGGGGCCCAAGGACAGGACCCTCAAGCCCACCAGGACAGTGAAGGTGCTTACGCTTTCTCTCAAGGTAGGATATTTGAATAGCAACAACTCCCTCTGGATTCGTGATTTAAAGCTGCTGCTGACAGTAGCTAGTTATCACCATGGGAGCTGTTACTGTCACTGAATCCTTTTGAGTAAAATGTATTTTTTAGTCAACCAACATTCTGTTGGCACATTTCCAAAACATTTAAATGATTGGAAATTCTATTTACCCATTTTGAGAAACCATAGTAAGAGAAACAAACCTGGAATAGGATTAATTATGTGCCAAAAATGCTCTTTTTTGGTTTCTGAGTTAGTACTCACTATGTAACTGTGCTGGCTGGTTTTTATTGCTTGAAACCAAATTCTGGTCCTCTGGAAGAGCCCCAAGGCTTTTAAGCAGTCAGACATTTCTCAACCCCTAAAAGGCCACACACATACGCACGCACACACACTCACAAACACACATTCATACACACATGCACGCACACTGAGAGAGAGAGAGAGAAAGGGAGAGAGGAGAGAGACATCCCTCTTTGAAAACACAGCATCCTGAGCTGGGGGTGCTGGTGCATGCCTTTAATCCTAGCACTGAAGAGGCAGAGGCAGGTGGAGCTCCATGAGTTTCAGGTCAGCGTAAATAGTGAATTCCACACAGCTGGTGCTACATAATGAGACTCTGTAAAACAAAACAAGCCAGCAAAACCCACCTTGGCCTAGAGGAGAGAGGGCTTAGTGGTTCTTGCAGTAGACTCAGATTTGGTTTTTAGCACCCATGGTGACAAGTGCCTGTAATTCCAGTTCCAGGAGATCCAATGCCTTTCTCTAGCCTTGAAGGAGTCCTGCACACGCCTGGTGCACACAAATATACTTAAAAATAAATCTTTCAAAACCAGCACATACTACTCTCTCTAAAAAAGAATCCCATTGGGCAGTGGTGGTGCACATCTTTAATCCCAGCACTTGGGAGGCAGAGGCAGGCGGATCTCTGTGAGCATGAGGCCAGCCTGGTCTACAGAGTGAGTTCCAGGACAGCCAGGGCTACAGAGAAACCCTGTCTCCAAAAACAAAAACCAAAAAACAAAACCCCCACATTTCTGAGAAGTGGCATGACATTTTGCTATCTAATCTAGCTGAAATGTCTGTGCAAGGTCTGTAGCATGGTCTCCCTCTTCCAAGTGAGTAACAGGCTGTGCCAATATTGTTTATTGAATCTATTATTTTGTGTTTTGATTTTGCAGAAATGAAGGAAAAAGCCAAAGCAGATCAAGACCCAGAAACACCATCAAGTCCACAGGGTCCACAAGAGAACTGTTCAGAAGACGACCCCGATAGCTATGTTCTGTTTTAACAATATTCAGCGATGAAGTTGCAGTCCAACCGAATATAGCATACACATCTTCTCTTGTACAATTTTACTGAAACATTGTAGCAATTGCTACAATTTGCATTACTGTTTTAGCTTGTGTTTTTTTCCATGTAGATCTTATCTGAAAGAGAGAACTAACTTTCAAAGGCTCTAACACATAGACAATAGTGTCTGTGTGTGTGTGTGTGTGTGTGTGTGTGTGTGTGGTGTGCTGTCTGAGGATGTACATATGTATGTGGGGGGAGATAGTAGACGGAGGGACAAGTAAAAGCAGGGGAAGGGGTGAGTAGTTGATTTTCCCTCTAAGAAGAAACATATATTTTGGTAATTCTGAGACGATAACAATTTGATACAAACACTTAATATTTTGAAAGTATATAGTTTCTGTGAATTGTCAGTTATTGATGTAATTTCAGAATTTTCTTCAAGCTTTACATGGCTCGCTGAGCTAATCTAAGCAATTCTTATTCTAGAACTTCTTGTAAAATATTCTGGAATTATAAACATCATTTACTTCTGTGTGTGAATCTGGACCTTCTACTTCTATTTTTTTAAAGCTGAGTTTGTGAAAAACATACATTAAATCATTACTTGCAGGCTAAGCTGTTGCCAAGACAGGATCTTGTGCTGGGATGGGGAGGGTGGTAAAACACCCAATGGCAGGCCATCTTGTTCACTAGGGTTTAATCTGGTCTCGTGGAGAAACAAAACAGAGAACAAATCAATCCGAGAGAAAGCAGCGAGTGCAGCAGCTTCCTCTCTGAGCCTACAGCCTGGCTGTGTTGTCCTCTCTATGAGAGTGCCTCTCTTTCTTTAACCCTCATACTTAAAACCTATAGTAAAATATCATTAATACGCTCCCCCAAAGGGAACAGTGCTGGTGCCATAGAAATGGGACGTGGAGACAGGAGGAGTGCTCACCTCTCCAGAATGGAGACTTGAAGGATGGGAAGGATCTGCACAGCACACCCAGACCAGCACAGTTCAAGGTCGAGAGAAGTGCAGGCCAACTGTGTCAATGTCTGGTCCATATGGAACAGCTGGTTTCCACGTTAAAAGTCCGTCATAAGGCAGCTCGTCTATCACTGGAGTGTAGAAACCCACCCGGACCTGGAGTTATAGGAGACTGTAAGACAGCTGACATGGGTACTAGGAGCCAAACCTGTAAACCTGGGTCCTCTGCGAGAGCAGTGTATAGCTCCAAAATGACCTGGAACCAGTTGTATAGACTACACTGGCTTCACACTCACAGAGCTGAGTCTGTGAGTGTCTGCCTCTGCTCCTGAGTGCTGGGATCTAATGCGGACATCACTACACTGGGCCATAGAACATAGGTCTCGACTGGCTGAGCCACGTCTCCAGTCCTGGGTATAGACTTGTAGACTTAAATGACTTAGTTATTTATTAGATAACTGAGGAATAAGGTTTTTCAACAATGAAGATGACGTTTTTGTGTTTCAGGAATTCATCTGGTGACAATGGTCACAGTGAACTGAAAATGACAGGTGACCAGGGGCAGGAACACAAAGGATTCTGGGTGGGAAAATATTAGAATAGATTCCCTGGTATTTCATTGGTTTGGATTTTCCTTGGGCTATCACTGGAGACTAAAATGAGACAAACTTTGGCAAATAAAAGCTCATGCAGTAAGACAATGTGCTAGGTTCTAAGGCTGTATCAAAAAGGCAGGCCTTGTCTTTCATAATGGATGGCACAGGGCTCTTGTGGTACATGAGAGCCAACCAGGGGAGCCTTCAAGTACATAGGTGCTTAGTGCTTAGTATTCTCCCCCAGGGTTCTACTTGAGGTGACATCTAGGCATAGATATATTATTTTTGAACGGCCTATGCGCTAAGGTTTTGAATAGTTCAAAGATTTTATTTTATATGCATGTTTCCCACATGCACATCTGGGCACCAAAGCATGCCTGGTGTTCACAGTCAGAAGACAGCATCAGATCCCTTAGAACTGCAGTTTTGGAGAGTTACGCCTGTCCATGTGGGTGTTGGGAATTGAACTCAGGCATTCTACAAGAGCAAAAAGTGTTCTTAACC
This sequence comes from Myodes glareolus, assembly GCF_982192425.1. NCBI lineage: Eukaryota > Metazoa > Chordata > Mammalia > Rodentia > Cricetidae > Myodes > Myodes glareolus. Next base: position 28,944,990 of record NC_142041.1, read on the forward strand.
ACTCAGGTTTTTTTCTTCTTTATCATTGGTCTTTTTGAAGACAGGGTCTTGTAGAGTCCAGGCTGGCCAGAAACTCACCTCAGAAGCATGTGTCCCATGCATGGCTTCATGCAGTGCTAGGGCTTGAACCAAGGACTTTGTACATACCACATCCCAATCTGCTTTAAAAAAAAAAAAGTGTATGTATTCTTGGGTACTAGTGAAAGTGTGTGGGTTCATGGGTGCCCATGCATGACATGCATGTGAGACCAGATGATTGTCTTCCTCAGGTGCTCTCCATTTTGTATATTCAGGTAAGGTCTCTCACTTGATCCCAGAGTTAATGCTTGAGCTAGCCAGCTTCTTCCAGGGATTGTTTGTCTCTATCTCCAGGAGTTCACTACACCTCCCCGGCATCTACATGGGTTCTGGCAACCCAAACTCTAGCCCCTTACATGCATGGGAAGTGCTTTACCAGCTGAGCCATCTCCCCAGCCCCCTGTCCTGTTTCCTTCCACCATTCTCTATAAATTTATACTGTTTTCTTAGCTCTACCCAGACACCAGTGTGAATCAAATTATCCCTGTTTTCTTGTTGGTTTAGAGGTTTGAGATCATGAATTAGAATTCCCCCGAGAATCCACCTGAGCTCCACTCTGTACTGTCCTTTTCCTGTGGCAGGAAGGAGTTTGGGCACGCTGAAACTATATCTGAAGACTTAAAAAATATTGTGTGTGTGTGTCGTCCTGGCTGGCCTCCAACTCAGAGATCAGTCTGCTTCTGCCTCCCCAGTGCTGGGATTCAAGTCACAAGCCACCATTCCCAGCTCTCTCTATATCTATCTATCTATCTATCTATCTATCTATCTATCTATCTATCTATCTATCTATCTATCTATCTCTATATCTATATCTAGTGTGTGTACATATGTGCAGGTGCCCGTGGAGGCCAGAAGAGGCATCAGATCCCGTGGAAGTGGAGTTACTGCCTGCTGTGAGCTGCCACATGGGTGCTCCAAATCTAACCTAGATCTTCTGGAAGATCCTTTTAACTGCTGAGCCATCTCTCCAGCTCCCTTGAGGTTGTTTTTAAAGGCAGATTCCTAGGTCTAGTGTCTCCAAGTCTACTTTGAGTTTCAGTAGTTGGCACAGTTGGTAATTACACACTTTTGTTATGATTAGCAAGTGACTAGCAAGTCTTTCTGGAGGACAAATACCTTCCACTGTTCAGTTTGACTCTCGTATTAACAGCGCCGACTAGTGGCAACTGCAGCTTTTATTCGGTTCATTTTTAAAAGCGTGCAGATGTTGCCCGAAGGTACTCAAACTTGTTTCTCCAGCTAGACAAGACCAGTGTCTTCTAAAAGAAAAAAGTCTTTCGTAAATTTCATGTACAAGATTCTTGATAGAGGACACAGTATCAGTTTTAACTTAAAAAAAAAAAAACAACCCACAATTTCCTCCTAAAACCCACAATTTCCTCTTAAATACCTGTCTCCTAATACTGGTTATATCCTACTCGTGACTGTGACAATGAACTTAGAAGAAACAGCTTTTCATGGTTAAGCCTTTAGTCTGCGGACTTGCCTATTTTTAATATTTTACGTTACAGGTAATAGGTGGATTCCCGCTGCTTCCTCCCCCTCCCCCCCCTTCTAAACCAAGATTTTGAGATTCCAGAAACACAATCAAGTATGCAAAGAAACAGTTTGGCTGAAAGACTCTTACAAGTGGTTAAAGCGCTGGCAATTGGTACGGAGACAACTGGATATTGCATGAGATTAAAATACAATTCTGCCGGTCCCAGCTTTCCACTGTGTGTGCTGGCTCTTTACTCTCATTTTGGTTCTTGCGGTTTGGAGCCCACGAAACGTCCCCGTTTATTAACTCCTAGCCTAGGCTGGCTGTAAAATGCAGCACTGTTGATTTATTTGAGCTTCTTTCTTGACAAATAGTTATTACTGAAAAAGTGGAGCAGGATGGTAAATATAAACCGCAGCCCTATTTAACCTCCAGTTCTTTGGCGCAGCGGGTAAAGGAACCCGCTAACACTGACGAGCCGAATCTGATCACCGGAGCCACGCGGTGAAAGGAGAGAAGCGCCTTCTGCGCTGTCATCTGACTTTCACATGCTCCCCCCCATCAATGTTTAAATAAAGAAAAAAGAAGAAAAATAAGCTCCCAAACTTCAGTTCTTTAGCTGTGCGGTCATAGATTTTCACACCATTTCCCTTTAAAAGGCTGGGTCATATTTTAGTCATGGAGGACGCTTATAATTCAAGGGTATTTTTGCGTGTACATCTTTATCCAAGTGTACCATCTTCGGGGGGCACACTGCATGCCGCATAATGGATAGAAGGTGGGCCGCCCGCACAGCTTCTCTGCGTCCACCGCAGACCTCCACGCTGAAACTGGGCCGCCATTGCCGGCGTTCTCCAAGACCCGGCACCGAGTGACAACTGCGCAGGCGCCCAAGCCCAGAGGGCGGAAGCGGAAGCGGAAAGCTGCGCACGGCGCGTGGACGATTCAGCGGCCTGCGGCCATGCGCGGCTCGGCGGAGAGGGGTTCCTGCACTCCAGCGGCCTCGTGCGGGTGCGCTCAGCCGGCCCTGGAAACAGGTGAATTATAGGGACTCGGAGGCGCCGCAGCCGGCTTCTTCGTCGAGAAGAACGCGAACTGCCTGACGGGCCTTCTTGTCCTTGCCGCCAAAGTGAGGGTCACGTGTCCCTTCGATCACGTGACATGCCAAGGCCAACGAGAGTGACGTAGCACGTTCTTGGTACACGGGGTGTGGTTTGGCCTTAGTCCCAGCACAGTAGCTGTGGGTTGGCCATGTGTTTTATGGTCTCTTTTCTTTACGGAGATACAGAGAGTTAGGATGTGTGTGGCTGATGCTGTCATTTGGTCCCAGTTTCTTCGTCTTTAATCCTATTACACAGGAACCTGGATTGAGAATTTAGAAACAATAATAAAAAAAAACCACGAAAATAATACAGGAGTACCTGAAAATACTCTTGGAAGAAACTTGAAAGTTTTCAGAAATATACACAATATAGATGGACAGAGAAAGCCAGTCTAGGAAGCTAATTTACAGTGTGGTGTCTGCTTTTACAGAATTAGGAGTAAATGAAGTATTGTTTAGGCCCAAAAGTACATATGATAAGATCATATTCTGAAAGGAAACAGATGATGATAAAGATCGAATTACAGCTCCTGAAAGCAGTCCACAGGCATGCAAGCAGAGATGCAAGTAGCACTGTGGTTGATGTGGCTGCTGGGCGTGTTATGCTTCTTACATACATATTGCATATAATCTTTGCTGTGTATAAGTAATAGAGTTTTGTGAGAGACAGTCCCAGATTTATAGCCTTCCTGGTTGTGCTAATAAAATAGATTTAATGCAAATGAGGTAAAAATGGAGATCTCTTCAAAGAACATACAAAGAAATAATTATAAATGTAAATTGTAATTTATACCTCAATATGTAATTGACACATTTGTTATGTTAGTGTAATTCATGTATTTATATAATTACACATAAAAATTTAGGTGGGTATGCTTGTGCACAGCTGTTTTCTCAGCAGCTGGGAGATGGGACTGATGCTGGAGGTTCATGAGTTCGAGGCTGGCCTGAGCTACATAGCAGGACTTTGTATTTAAACATTTTTTTAAAAAAAGTTTTACTTATTATTATGTGTACAATATTCTGCTTGCAGCATCAGAAGAGGGCCCCAGATCTCATTACAGACGGTTGAGAACACCATGTGGTTGCGGGAAATTGAACTCAGGATCTTTGGAAGAACAGTCAGTGCTCTTAACCTCTGAGACATCTCTCCAGCCCTTAAACATGTTTTTAATAGTTGTATTTGTACCTAGATTTTTCTTTTGAGTGATCTTACCCAATTTTCTTCCATAGGATATCTTTTAACTGAGCCAATAGGCTACTTGGAGTCATGTTTCTCAGCCAAGAATGGTACTCCAAGGCAGCCATCCATTTGTAGCTACTCCAGAGCCTGTTTGAAGATCAGAAAGAGCATCTTTAATAATCCTGAGCATTCCTTGATGGGCCTAGAACAGTTTTCTCATGTTTGGTAAGTTGTTTAAGAAGTGGTAGTTTGGGCTCTGAGAAAGCACAGTCATTTGAAGGCAACTTTGGTGTCTTCCATCTGTACCACCCTAATTTGTATGATTATTGATTATGTATGGATTCCCATACTCAATTTCTGCTTTTGGTTGTTTGCATATCTGGGTACCTTTAGGAATCTGGGATTCACTGAAGAAATATGTTTTAACTACAGCTTGTTCTAATTATGATGGATTCCTTTTGTTGAACTGAAGCCATAGATGTCCTAGATTCTGCCCATGGGTCCTTGTGCTGGTCTCTACAGTAAGAATCAACCAAACTGTGACCTGTGGACCATATTTATCTGTGTACATCCGCTTATGGGATCGCAGCTGTGCCTGTGTATAACGTGATTTGAAGCTGTCTGCTATCTCTGGCATGCCTGTTGGTTTATGTATTGTGTGTGGCTATCACTGTGAAACTCTGCTCTGGTAGCAGAATAATTGAAACTATGACTGATTGACCTCAAATCCTAAAATATTTGCCATCTGACGTTTCACAGAATAAGTTTGTGGGCCCTGTTGTAGGCCCTTGAAGAATTCAGTTTACCCTCCCTAAAAGGCAGAAAGCCATAAAATTTTGGATACTACTTGCTCTTATTAGTTCTGTTTTTATCCATGTTTACCTGGCCCAAGAGGGAAGTGCAGTGTTTTGTTTTTAGTTTATCCTCTTAACTAGCATGGAGGCTCAGTGTCAGCTGTTTTGTGGTTCCTGTATAAATTGCACGCTCTTGTTCCTTGCTTTGAGTCCTGTGTTGAGTTCTTTACTTGGTCATTTATATAAGAATGATTTATATATTATAAATAATCAGCTAACCCACTGTATAGCAGACATCTTTCCTATTCTATTTAGAAAGGCCTCGTCAGGTTGAATGTTTCTGAGCTTCGATTTCTTCTCCCTCAGAGTGAGGGCTCAATTATGCTTCCTAGGATTGGTATGGTTCAGAGTGGCTATGAAGATGTTAGCATACACGGCAAACAGCAGACACTTCGAAGTGGCGTGCCCTTGGCCATGTGCAAGTCTGTTAAGTTCTTGCTGTATACTGGTCTTTGTGTTGAGTACTAAACTTGTGAGAGATGACTCTCTTCCCCCAAGGATGGAGGGAGGACTCATTTCCCGTGATTGATAAATTTAATAAAAACTATTCCCTTCTCAAATCATACTAAAATAATTTGTCCTCTTTTTAAACAAGTGGCTTGGTTTATTTTCAATAGGATTTTGTTTGTTTTTCACAAAAACGGCCATTTGAACTACAAGGCAAAAGTACAGCCGCCTAGGTTGAATGGGGCAAAGACTGGAGTGTTTTCCACAAGGAGCCCACATCGCCCTAATGCAATAGGACTGACGCTGGCCAAGCTGGAGAAGGTGGAAGGTAACTTACTTATTGTACTCTACTAATGCTGGCTGCTGGGCAAGGCGGAAGATTGCTCACTGCTGCGTTAGTGACCCTGGCCGCGCTGGGTGAGGAGGGAGGTTGCTCACTCCTGCATTAGTGACCCTGGCCACCGTGGGTGAGGTGGGAGGTTGCTCACGCACTGCTCCTTTGCCCTTTCCTGTCATACCCCTAAAATCAGCTTAGATTCACTGCTAGCTGCTGTTTGTGCCAACACTGTGACATCACTTTTGAGAGCCCTCAGGCACCTAGGAATGTGCGGTGATTGAAAGGGTGTCGGCGTTAGAAACACTACAAAATCAGCTCTCAGAAGGTGCCCAGAGCTTTTTTTTTTATCATTCTGCTATGAAAAACCAGTGCTACTTTTTAAAACTCATAACTTTTGTAATCATTAGATTAGTAATAACATTTTTTAAGACCTGGGATGTAGGAAATACAAGATGATTTAAGTTTACTGATTGTTTCCAGTTGTGATGCATAGTGCCCAGTTGTTCATGCATTTCTGGAAAGCAGGAGAAGAGTGGTGTCATTTTTTTGTAGCCTGAAGGAAAGAGACATTTGGGCTACAGTACAGGCCCTCACTGTGCTATGTGTGAGTGGCCTGGGATGTTACATTACAGGCTTTAGCATTGTCAGACTGTGGGGGTCGCTGTTCCACGCCACCCACCTCCCACGAGTTCCATATTGTCCTAGGGGTTAAAACACAAGACGCACACACACAGATACAGAGTTCAAGTCATCCTCAAGCAGAGAATGCCCAATTTATTCACCTTAATCCAGGGTTAAATACTTTTGGCCCCAGTAAAGAAAAACTCCTCCCACCCAGAGGGGGCTGGGGAAACTGGCGTCTGTGGGAGCTTCTCCCCAGGCAGGTGGTCGAGGGTTCAAGGCAATGTCAGACAGGTTAGATGGGCCTTGGCGCCTTGAGCTTCTTTCAGGCAGGTTGAGAAATTACCATTTTAAAGTAAAATAGATCCCTCAGGCTAATGTACCAGGCTGTAGCAGAAGCAAGGACAAAACTTAGCAGGAAGCTTAGCTGGTAAGCGTAAACATTCCTTGCATCCTGTGTTTTGGCCTCAAGGAACAGGGAGGACAGGGCCTCACATCAGACTATAGAAGTGCCACTGTAGAGTACGGGATTGGTTTTAACCCTGCTCCTGTATAACCTAGTCAGACATTTTCAGAGAGTTTCTGGTTTCTGTTTTGTTATTGTTTTTGATACAGGGTCTCTTGTACCCAGGTTGACCTTGAAATCCATATAGAGCTGAAAATGACCTTGAACTTCTGAGCTTTGTGCATAGTAGGCGAGCACTCTACTGACTGATTTCCACTCAAGATCAGAGAGCTTCTCCCTCTTGAATAACGGGCCGAGTTTTGTTAGAGGGGCAGAAGTTGACAGCCTGTGGATAGGCATAGGGAGTCCATTCCAGGCGCATCTTGATGGTTTGCTCCTGAAGTGGGTGGAAGCGTGGGGCCTGCCTCTCTGACCCTCAGAGCCTTTGTTGCTGAGGATCTTATACAGCAGATTTCCAGTCTCTGCAGGACACTGGACTAAATGGTTGAGAAGCTATCTCGTTCTTTTTGGTACCTGAGCTCAACTGAATTGTGCTCAATAGTTGGTAGGTTTTCCAGCAAATTCAGTTGCTTATCTACCTCGTTTTCTTAAGATGGCTTACCAAATTGGACAACAGCACCAGACCATTTTCTGTTCATTCATGCAAACTGCTTGTCTTAGTTACTTTCCTATTGCTCTGGTAAGACACCATGATCAAGGCAACTTTTTTTTTTGTTGTTTTTTCAAGGGTTTCTCTGTAGTTTTGGAGCCTGTCCTGGAACTAGCTCTTGTAGACCAGGCTGGCCTCAAACTCACAGTGATCTGCCTGTTTCTGCCTCCTGAGTGCTAGGATTAAAGATGCGTGCCACCACTGCCCGGCTACCAAGGCAACTTATAAAAGAAAGTGTTTTTATTCAGGGCTTACAGTTTAGAAGATTGGAGTCCATGACCATTGTGGTGGGGAGCATGGCAGCAGGCAGGCATGGTGCTGGAGCAGTAGCTGAGAGCTTCCATCTTCATCCAAGAGCACAAGGCAGAGAGAACTGACTGGGAAAGGCATGGGCTTTGGAAATTTCAAAGCCCACCCCCAGTGACACATCTTCTCCAACAAGACATATCTCCTAATCCTTCCCGACAGTCTCACTAGCTGGAGACTAAGTATTCAAGTATATGAGCCTTTGGAGCCCTTTCTCATTCAAGCCACCACACTACATACACATCTTTTTAACCATTGACTTTGTGTCAGGCTTTGTAAATGATAGAGGTACATTGATGATTAACTCAGATAAAAATTCCTGCTCGTGCAGCACTTAGCTTCTGCTGAGGGAGGTGAAATCAGAAAGTGAATGGGCAAACACTAATAAATTATGAACACTGTCGATGTGGAGACAGGAGTGCTTCTTTGTACACCTGTCATAAAGCTCATGAGCCAGCCAGTCACTCCTGTGTCAGAAGGCCAGTTGATAAGAGAGAAGCCTAATAAATAATGTCCATGCGCAGGGACGAGTGACACTTTCCTATGAACTCTTGAGTTCTCTGTGAATTCTATCATTTAGATGGTCCTGGGTCATCTTTACCCTGGTCCAGGCTTGCACATAGCATGTTTCAGACATTTGGGTTTCTTTCTCTCTCTCTCTCTCTCTCTCCCTCCCTCCCTCCCTTCCTCCTTCCCTCCTTCCCTCCTTCCCTCCTTCCCTCCTTCCCTCCTTCCCTCCTTCCCTCCTTCCCTCCTTCCCTCCTTCCCTCCTTCCCTCCTTCCCTCCTTCCCTCCTTCCCTCCTTCCCTCCTTCCCTCCTTCCCTCCTTCCTTCCTTCCTTCCTTCCTTCCTTCCTTCCTTCCTTCCTTCCTTCCTTCCTTTCTACATGGTTTCTCTGTCTAACAGCCCTAGCTGTCCTGGAACTAGCTCTTGTAGACCAGGCTGGCCTTGAACTCACAGAGATCCACCTACCTCTGCTTCCCAAGTGCTGGGATTAAAGACGTGTGCCACCACCACCTGACTCTCTGGGTCTCCTTGCAATGTGTTTTTCTTTAGGTCAGTGTCAATGTTCTGAACACATGCTATGTTTTGGTTCTCATTCAGTCATTGTTCAAGAGTCAGGATAGGAGACTCTACCAGCAGCAGGAAGTGGACAACAGCTATCCAAGTGGGACAGCCGGAGACCTGTCTTAATATTTAGTTATAGGGTCTTGTGTCCTGCTGACTGTTTTGAGTCTTCATGAATGTCTTTCTAATTTTGTATAACAAATTGATCCAAAGTGTATCTGCTTAGGCAGCATACTTTGATGAAGTGTTTAAAGCATTGCTGTTTTTCCAGGAGTCGGTAGGATGGGCTTATCTTTGCTGGTCCTCTGCACTGAAGTTGTTACAGAGTTCATTTCCTCATAGGTAGGATCGAGGGCCCAGCATTGTGCCAGTGTTGTCTGAAGGCTGCCAGCATTGCTAGGGCATCTTATAGCTGTTTGGTACTGGGCTTTCCCGGCATGCTTGTGCACTTCACCAGGGTGCAGGGAGAGTTGGTCAGGTTGATCTGTGGCCAGCAAGGAGTCCCATATGGAAAGCATTATTGAAAGGTATCAGAACTCTTTTGCTATGTTCTTTGACTTATATTAAGTTGAACTCAGAAAAGAAGGGGTTACACAGGACATGAGCACCAAGTTGGGGAGCATGTCAGACCTCCTAAAGTCTCCTCATCACAGTGGAAATACACATTGTTGGTTGTGTGAGGTGCTGAGGATTGGCCTGTGCCTAGAAGTGATACAAAGATGAGTGAACCCCAGCATGTGTTCCAGGGACCTGCTCACTGTCAAGGCACAGAGGCATCGGTAAGACATTGCCATTCTGTAGGAAAAGGCTTGAGTGGAGATTTATACACTTATGCCTCTGTGAGACCCAGAGGAAAGAGCCAGGAAGGTTTGTAAGTGGTGTGTTCTGTATGAGCCTTGAGGAGTTGGAGTTTGGCAGGTGAAAACGTGGGTTTCCAGGCAGAACAGTGTAAGTGGGCTCAATGAGGTGCAAGTAAGTGGGTATTTGGAGAGAGAGGGGATAATCCTGCCCTCCATTTGGCTGTACCACTGTCCACTAACACCTAAGAGGACCTTTATCCCCCTTCAGGCGGCGCTGTTTTCCTGTCTGGAATTGACATGATACACGGTACACCCGTTCTAGACATAAAGCCCTACATTGCTGACTATGACACACCACAGAACTCGGAGCCTCTGGAGGATTTGAATGTGCAGCATAACCACCATAAGTCTAGGACCGCATCTGACAGCTGTGACCAGCGGCTGCTCCCAGGGTGTGAGAAAGCACTGCACTGCCGTAGTGCCGAGGAGAAACTGAAATGCCTTGAAGACAGGACCCCAGAAGACACCTTCCAGAAGCCCAGAGCTGGTACAGAAACCCGGCACGCTTTGCCTGGGGACAGAGAGAGAACAGTGGGTGTGGCGCTGGAGTCAAGCAGAAGTGCTGGTGCGGATGTGACTGAAGAGCAGCGTGGCCCACAGGATCTGAGGAACTTTCTGGACAAAGGCACGGATAGGTCAGGGAACGTAGACCATGCCTTGGTCCTGCAGGGGAACAGAGCCAAGACACAGTGGGCTTCCTTCCAGGCCAGGACAGCTGACAGAGCGCCCTGCAGTGTCCCCGCCTGGGTGAAGGAGGCCCCTGCAGCATCGTTACAAGTCCGGTTTACTCCTCATGCGGAGATGGACCTGAGGAAGCTCAGTTCAGGAGGTAAGCCAGCATACCTGGGGTCTCCTCGGCCTGAGTGAGAGATGAACAGCCTTCATTTTCTATCAGTTCTTACTGTGTGGGGATCAGGTCCTGTGCTTGTTAGCTACAGACTCAGTCAAAGGATGAGCTGTTCTTTATAGTGGATTCTAGACAGGATTGACACTGGGAAAGCAGTTATATATATATAGAATATTTGTCACCATGACAGGGTTTTTTAAATATATATTTATTTATATATTTATTGGTGTTTTGCCTGCATGTCTGTTTGTGTGAGGGTGTCAGGTCCTCTAGAACTGGAGTTGCCGATAGTTGTGAACCACCATGTGGGTGCTGGGAATGAACCTCGGTCCTCTGGAAGAACAGTCGGTGCTCTTAACCACTGAACCATCTCTTCAGCCCCCACTCCTTTTTAAATATATATATTCTCCCCACTCTTTGATTTTTTTGAGACAGGGTTTCTCTGTGTAGCTTTGGAGCCTGTCCTGGAACTCACTCTGTAGACCAGGCTGGCCTCAAACTCACAGAGATTTATCTGCCTCTGCCTTCCAAGTGCTGGGATTAAAGGCCTACGCCACTGCTGCCCAGCTTTTTAAGTAGTTTTATTTGTGTATATGGTTCTCTATATTTGTGTATATATGTGTATATAATTATATTTGTGTATATGGTTCTCTATCTGCATATACACCTGCATGCCAGAAGAGGGCATCAGATCCCATTATAGCCACCATGTGGCTGCTGGAAATTGAACTCAGGACCTCTGGAGCTGTTAATGCTCTTAACTGTTGAGCCATCTTTCCAGCTCCGGTGACAGGGTTTTTAAGGAGCAGGATTATAAACTTTGGGCATCACTTGGTACTTTTTCTTTGACAATTGTTTAGTTGGTTTTCAGTCTAGGTGCTCAGAAGGCATCTGTGGAGAGTGGCTGCTGCCTCAGGAGATGCTCATGACTTGTGGTCCTTATCTTTCATTTATCTATTCAATATTTATTTTAATCACATATGTGTCTGTCTTGTGGGTATGTATTCATGTAGGTACTGGTGAAGACCAGGGGAGGGCTTTGAATTTCCTGGAGCTGAAGTTATAGGCATTTCTGAGCTGCCCGACATGGGTGATAAAAACCAAATTCAACTCCTTTGTATGAGCAGGAAGTGCTCTTAACACTGAGCCATCTCCCTTGCTCTGCTTACTTTTTCTGCTCTCTTTTCTAATAGCATTCAAATGGTGGATTGTGCTTGGTTTATACTTGGATACACTCAGTTTCTTGCTTGCTTTTTATCTGGCCAAAGAGGTTTTCTTTGGTCAGGTGAAGACCCTCCTGCCAGTGTTTTCCCCCATAGGACACAAAGTAAGCCATACTTTGTGTCTTGCCAAAGTAAGGCCACAGGACTCTGTTTTGGAACCCATTTAACACATGGTTCATAGCATGTGTTGTTTGGTTTCCCTAGTCCATAGCAGATGGAGAGTGAAGGAAGCTGGTGCCTGTTAAGAGGTGGGAAGGAAGATGCTAGCAAGACAGGTTTCCAAGGAGATGACAGATGTCCAAAGGACTGAGAACTGTTCTTGTGTTACTTTTCTTTTCCTTTTTTTGTTTTGTTTTGTTTTTCAAGGCAGGGTTTCTCTGTGTAACAGCCCTGGCTGTCCTGGAACTCACTCTTGTAGACCAGGCTGGCCTCTAACTCACAGAGATCCACCTGTCTCTGCCTCCCGAGTGCTGGAACTAAAGACATGCACCACCACCGCCCAGCTTGTGTTACTTTTCAGTAACTAGCCAGCATGGACACGGGAAGAGGGAAATGTGCTTGTTTACTGTGCAGTTGTTCACTGAGCGTCTCCAGCACTGTTCTGGCCTGTGGGATAAACATCAGTGAGGAAAGGGGGTCAGAAAATCCCGGCCTCCACAGAGTTTGCATTCTAATGGGTGGAGAGACGTAAGCTCAAGGCATTGGAAGTCAGCACACTGCTGTGCAAAGCACACGGAAGCACATACTGTCGGAAGGTAACGGTGGCCTGAGACATGACTAAGAGAGGGCAGTGCTGAGGGCTGCATGTGGAAACATGGCTGGAGGAGGCCTTGCTGGGGGGCACATTGAGAGCAGACATGAAGGAGATGGAGTGAGTTCACTTGACCAGAGGAAGGAAACCAGCCTCTGGAGAGCCAGTGCTCGGCCCCAAGAGGAAGGGTGTGTGGCTCCTGAGAGGTCATCAGCACAGTGAACTGAGGAGGGTCCCAGAGGCTACAGCAAGGGCTTGAGGCCACATGGGTTCTATATGCCACTTAAAAAAGCATTTGGCCAAAGGGCAGTGGTGGCACATGCCTTTAGTTCTAGCATTCTGGAGGGAGAGGCAGGTGAATCTGTGAATTCAAGGCTAGCCTGGTCTATAGAGTGAGCTCCAAGATAGCCAGGGCTGTTACATAGAGAACCCTGTCTCAAAACAAACAAGCAAACCAAACGAAAAACAAAACAAAAAAGCATTTGGCCAGGCATGGTGACACAAATCTTTTATCCTAGTACTTGGGAGGCAGAGTCAAGTGGATCTCAGTAAAATTGAGGCCAGTCTGATCTATATAGTGAGTTCCAAGCAAGCCAGGGCTACATAGAGTGACCCTGTCTCAAAAAGCCAAATGTGTTGCACCTGTGCACACTATAGTGCCTTTGTGGATTTCAGAGGAACTTGCAGGAGTCAGGCCTTTTTTCCACCACTGGGTATTGAACTGAGGTCGTCAGGCTTGGCAGCAAACACCTTTACTCACTGAGCCTTCTCACCAGTTCCCTAAAATATACACATCCACATATGTAGATTACTTATTTTACTTTATGCATATGATTGTTTTGCCTGCATGGGTGTGTGTGTGCTTGTTGCCCAAGGAGGTCAGAAGAGGGTGTTGGATCTCCTGGAATTGTCACCCACCATATGGGTGCTGAGAAGTGGTTCTGAGTCCTCCGCACAGCAGGTTCTCCTCAGTGCTAGGCCATCTCTCCAGCCCCCATCTATACTTTATTTTTGTTAAAGAACTTATGCCCGTGGGTGGTTTTGTCCCTTGGAAGAGTGAGTATCTGTTTACCTGAAATACATGACTGGGCCTCTGTGAGGGTGCTGGGCTTCTAATGGGTTTTGTCCTTTGCCCTTTGAAGTTTTGTCCTGGACTCTCCATCTGCATCGCTTCTAGCAGTGGGGTTTGGATGCCAAGTTTTTCTGCCCTCCCTCCTTCCCTCTTTCCCTCTGTACTAAATGGCCTGGTGTTTACTATCTAGATCTGCCTGCCTCTGCCTCTCAAGTGCTGGGATTAAAGGTGTCTGGGGTGGGTGGTGGGCAGCTTTGAGGACACTGGATGCTACTTGTTTCCTTGACAGTGTCTCTTCCACTGGGAAAATGACAAGAGTTATTGATTGAACATAGAATGGTATTTAGTGGACAGAAATGAAAGCTTGCCCCTCCTGGTTTGGAGACTTGTAGAGAATATACCCTGACTATTTTGTTCAGTAGGAGAGACATTTTGGAGGTGCAAGTCTCTAAAATGAATGTTTCCAGACCCTGTTCCTTTTATGTGACATGCAGAGCTACCACATTTCATGCTGAAACTCACTGTCTCTAGGTTTGACCTACACGATTCTAAGCACAAGCTTGCGTGTTTCTCGTTGCAGATGCCGGTCAGATGTCATTTAAATACTTCCAGTCTGCAGAGGAAGCCAGGTGTGCCATCGAGGCTGTGCTGTCGGCAGACCCCCGGTCCGTATACCGGCGAAAGCTCTGCCAGGACCGCCTTTTCTTCTTCACTGTTGACACAGCTCATGTCACATGCTGGTTTGGCCATGGCTTTGCCGAGGTTCTGCAGATTAAACTGGCTTCTGAGCCTGTTGAGATGACTGACCCTGAGGAGTCCTTGGTGGCTCTGGGGTCTTGAGCCCCATCATTTATTAAGACGGCCTAGTTGACCTCTGGGTGTGGTGTAGGAGGGTCTCCTTTCTATGTGTTGCTTTCACTGGTTGAATAAAGAAAACTGCTTTGGCCTTTTGATAGGGCAAAACTTAGATAGGCAGAGTAGACAGAACAGAATGCTGGGAGAAAGGAGGCAGAGACAGAGAGCCGCCTGCCATGAAGCTGCCAGGTCAGACATGCTGAATCTTTCCTGGTAAGCCACGAGCTCGTGATGACATGCAGATTATTAGAAATGGGTTGAATCAAGATGTGAGAGTTAGCCAATAAGAGGCTAGAGCTAATGGGCCAGGCAGTGTTTAAATGAATACAATTTGTGTGTGGTTATTTCGGGGGGTGGGGAGTTAATCTAGCCGGGTGGTGGTATGCAGCCCGCCGCGCCTCCTTACAACAGGTGTAGCTGCTTTTGTCCTCTTACTGCTTCAGGTGGTGCCTTTTACAATATTTATTTCAAGGAAATTGTTGTTTGATTTTTGTTTTGGTTTTGATTTTTTCAAGACTGTTTTCTACGTAGCCCTGGCTGTCCTGGAACTCCAGGATAGACCAGGCTGACCTCAAACTCACAAAGATCCACCTGCCTTTGCCTCCAGAGTGTGTCCTCATGCCTGGTGAAGGAAATGTATGTTAATAAACGTCCCCAAGAGCTGTAAAACATAGCGTCCCCACCATGAGCTTTGCTCCAGTGCCGCAGACTCCCAAAGCGCTGCTGTGGGTAACTGCCTGGAAACATGCTTTACTATTGCTGCTTGATACAGAGAATATTCTCCTTTGTTTTATTGGTTTTTCAAGATAGGGTTTCTCTGTGTAACTCTCTCTGGCTGTCCCGGAGCCTTGCTCTCTAGACCAGGCTGGCCTTGAACTCAGATTCACCAGTCTGTGCCTCCTGAGTGTTGGAATTAAAGATGCATGCCATACTGCCCATTGACAGAGAACATTGATGGGTTTTCACGTCACAGCTGATCCATTCATCAGTTCACACTGACTTTCCCCACTTAGGAGCTTATTGTAAATCACACTGAGTTATAATGTCTTAGGTGACAAATAAAACCAAGTGACCATAGCAATCTTTATGGATTAAACTCCTGCATTGGAGGAACTTTGTTACACACACATGCAAATAACAAATCTGAGATTCCTTGAATATTCTGAGTCAGAAAGGAAAACTACCCCCCAGCCTCAAGAAAGTGGCTACTGATTTGTCTCTGACTCTGCTAAGAAGTTGCCATGACTCAGCTTTTGGTGATTACCATGAGCTGAACAAAATGTGGGGCAGAGTTCAAGGCACACACCTGCTTAGCACAGACTGCCCTGGAACTCCGATCCTCATGCCTCGGTTTCCTGGTCTCTGATGCATTTCGTGTCGCAAGTCATGATTTGTGAAGGAAGTAGACACACGTGCCGTAGTGGATACAGTTTGATAAACTAATTAACACTGTACAGTTCTGTGCTGTGTAGGAAGCAATTACAGGAGTGTGTGGCCTGTAGGTGATTTTTATGAGGTGCTCTGAGATAACTGAAGATTTATGATCAGTGTAGCCAAATTAGACTCCTGTCAACTTGGTACTCTTTCCTAATCACAGCTACAGATCTCAGGGCTGATTGATCATGGTTTGGAACCAGCCCATGGCCTGTAGGAACTTGTGCAGCCATGGGCTGATGCCATCCCACTCCTGAGCCCATCTGCTTGGTAGCTGTTGTTTCCTTTGACAGTGCTTACAGTGTTTTCTGACAATATCTTAAATTTGATTTTTCTAAAGCTTTTTTTTTTCTTCTTAAGTACAGACTGTAAGAAGTTGTGAAAATAGTTCAGAGGTCCCTTCTAGTCTTTCTGGTCTTCCAGGGAAAACATCTAAAAGTGTATTATAGTATAGCGAAGCAGCTGGCATTGGTAGGGCCTATCTTTTAGTCTGCTTCTGATGCCTCTTTGTGTGTGTGTATGTGTTCTTGTGGGTGTATGTTGTGTAGATATGTGCACATGCATGTGTGGGTGTGTGTTGTATGGCTATGTACACATGTATGTGTTCGTGTGGGTGTATGTTGTGTGAATATGTGCACATGTATATGGAGTCCAGAAATGGTATCCACATTTAAAAAATATTACTATACTAAAACCCAGGGCTTCACAGAGAAACCTTGTCTTGAAAAAATAAAAACACTAAAACCAAAAAAACAACAAACAAAAAATAGCAACAAACCCCTCCCCCCTAAAAAACTCAAAAGAAGATAAAAGACCCTCACAAATAAATAAAAACAAACCAGATCTAATGTCTCTACAGTTTAATAAACTTCTGTACAGTTAGAGTTAGCATTTGGAGTGGAAGCTGTGGTATTTTATTTTATTTTATTTTATTGTTGATTTTTATTGAGCTCTACATTTTTCTCTGCTCCCCTCCCTGACTCTCCCCTCCCCTTTCCAACCCTCCCCCAAGGTCCCCATGCTCCCAATTTACTCAGGAGATCTTGTCTTTTTCTACTTCCCATGTAGATTAGATCTATGTAAGTCTCTCTTAGTGTCCTCATTGTTGTCTAAGTTCTCTGGAATTGTGGTTTGTAGGCTGCCTTTTTTTTTTTACTTTATGTTTAAAAATCACCTATGAGTGAGTTCATGTGATAATCGTCTTTCTTTGTCTGGGTTACCTCACTCAAAGTAATGTTTTCTAGCTCCTTCCATTTTCCTGTAAAATTTAAGCTGTTATTTTTTTTTCTGCTGTGTAGTACTCCATTGTGTAAATGTACCACATTTTCCTTATCCATTCTTTGGTCGGGGGGCATTTAGGTTGTTTCCAGGTTCTGGCTATGACAAAAAAAAGCTGCTATGAACATAGTTGAGCACATGTCCTTGTGACACGGTTGAGCATCCTTTGGATATATACCCCTAAGTGGTATTACTGGGTCTTGAGGAAGGTTGTTTCCTAATTTTCTGAGAAATCGCCACACTGACATTCAAAGGGACTGTACCAGCTTGCATTCCCACCAGCAATGTAGAAGTGATCGCTTTCCCCACAACCTCTCCAGAAGCTGTGGAATTTCACATTAAGCTTACACTTTCAGTATTGAATATTTTTTTCCTTTTTTTTTTTTTTAACATTGTCTCACAGTCTTGGAACTCACTGTGTAGACTAGACTGGCCTTGAACTCCTACAGATACCTGCCCAGTGCCCCCCACTTGAAATGGGTTTCCTCTGTGTAACAGCCTTGGCTGTCCTAGAACTCGCTTTGCAGGCTGACCTAAAACTCAGAGATCCACCTGCCTCCGAGTGCTGGGATCAAAGGCATGCACCCCCACTGCCTGGCTTGAATATATTTTATACTCTTATCCACCACCCAAATAAAAGACCTGTGACAGAGCTAGAACTAGAAAAACAGTTAACTTTATATCCTCTTATATAATTCATGTGCCTTTTTAAAATTTTTGTTATCTTTAGTTATGTGTATGTGTACATTTGTATGTGGGTATTGCATATGAGAACAGGTATCCAGGGATTGTGAGCTGCCAGACATGGTGCTAGGGACTGAACCCTTCTTCTACAGGAACAGTAGACATTAGATATGTGTAGGAGTGTTTTGCTTGGGTGTGTATGTCTGTACCACGTGCATGCCTGGCCCCCACAGAGGTCAGAAGAGGGTGTCAAGATCCCCTACAACTGGGGTTACAGATGATTGGATGCCATGTGGGTGCTGGGACTCAAACCTTGGTCCTCTGCAAGAACAAGTACTCTTAACCACTGAGCTCTCTTCCCAGCCTGTCTCTTTTAAAATAAAGATACTTTTATTTAGTATGTATACAGTCTGCATGTGATGTGTTCCTGCAGGCCAGAAGAGGGCACCAGATCTCATTAAATGTCTGTGAGCCACCATGTGGTTGCTGGAAACTGAACTCGACCTCTGGAAGAAGCAGTCAGTGCTCTTAGCCTCTGAGCCATCTCTCCGGCCCCCGAGAGTTTTGTACATGTTTTGATCATGTTCATGCCTCCTCCGACTTCTCAGGTCCACCCCTGCCTACCCATCCAACCCACCCAACTTTGTGTCTTTTTTTAAAAACCCATCAAGACCTGTTTGTGCTTCCTAATAATTTTGTGTGTGTGTTCTTCACTAGGGCCTGGTTGACTTCTCAGG
Source organism: Myodes glareolus (assembly GCF_982192425.1). Lineage (NCBI taxonomy): Eukaryota > Metazoa > Chordata > Mammalia > Rodentia > Cricetidae > Myodes > Myodes glareolus. Next base: position 28,963,322 of record NC_142041.1, read on the forward strand.
GGATACAGTCTTACACAAAACTGCCTCTTCCTCTCCCAGCACCTAACAGTTGCCAGTAGCTCCATGTCTGGGGATAGGATTTGAAGCTAACTCATCTCCATGCTGGGATGGTGACTGGGGCTTGTACAAGTCTCGTGTGTGCTGTCAAAACATGGAGTTCATATGTGCCGCTGCCCTGCTGTCTAGACGATAATCTTGTCATCCTCATCCTAGCTCCTAGGCTCTTTACATCCCCTCTTTTGTAATGGTCCATGAGCTTTGGGAGGGTTGGTGTGCTACCGATAGATGTTCATTCCTCTTGGACTGAGCCCTCTATAATCTCTTACACTCTGTACCCTGGCATATAGAAGGTTGAGAGCAGCACTGGTCTGGGCTACATGCATAAAAACACCTTTTCTTCCTCCACCCAGACTGTATTCTCTTCCTCACCCAAAGGAAGAGGAGGAGGTGCAACAGAGCAGCGCCTAGAGCCGCGACCTTCACACTCAGGAGGTAACGCTGTGTCATGTCCTTGTGGTCTTGAGTGTTCTACACAGAGAAACTGCTCTAGTGACAAACTATAGAAATGACCTAGAAATGATCCCTCAAAGAATAGTCTTACAGACTTAAATATTCAGAAGGCATTTTGACAGCACAACCATTTAGCAAAACAGTAGTGTATGCTCCAGTGGCCTGGGACCTCCTTAGCCATGGCTTAGAGTACCATATTCAGCATTATTATTTTTAAGAATGACACCTAGGGCTGGTGAAATGCCTCGGCAGGTAGGGAGCTGACCACTTTAGCTTGACCTCTAGGACCCATGTGCTAGAAGGAGAGAACTGACCATAATGTTTCCTGACCTTCACACGTGTTATGTGGCACATACCTTCACTACTCAAAAATAAATACATACACATTTATTTACATAGTAAATAAAATGTGTAATAATTGTTTACATTGGACTTTGCAATTCACAAAGCAAGTTTAAATATTTTACCTCGTTTGGTATTTTAACAATATTTCAGATTGTGTGTGTGTAAGCTAGCTTGCAGCCTGTCTGCAGACTACTGTGGCCAACAGTGGCCCAAAGCCAACTCTCTTTTATACACTTATTTTTTTATTCACTTGTGTGTGTGTGTGTGTGTGTGTGTGTGTGTGTGTGTGTGTATGTACACATGTATCTGTGCAGAGCCATACCTGCGGAGGTAAGTGGATTCTGGGGATTGAACTCAGGTCACCAAGCCTGGCTGCAAGCTCCCTTAGCCACTGAAACATCTCACTGCACCCTCCCCTCAAAGCCTGTTCTTTTTATAACTGCTACTAAGATTGGTCTTTACATTGTCAGACAAAGACTATCATAAAAACTACTCAACCAACAAAACAAAAACCAAGAAGACACGTGACACATGGACTCACAGAGCTGGAAACATTCGTTAACTGGTCCTTTTCAGAAATATTGGGGCCGCTTACCTAGAGTGTTGATTCTCTGAACAGTGTTTGAGTTCCAGAAAAGTTACTTGTGAATGAATTTTTCATGTTACCATGTGAATACTAAAATACTCTTTGTAATTTAAAAGGGTTTCTGTGTCTGAAAGTTGTTGGAGTAAAAAATAAATTGTATCTTGTTTTTATTTTTCCCATCCATGTGTGCACAACGAGGTTATACAAGCCCGTGTGTATATGTGTGTAGTGTTTCTCGAAGGGTGGACACACACGTTGGTGAAGATTGCTTCTTGGTGCTGTGGGTTGAGCAGTGTTCCCTGCCTGCTAGGCAAATGCTGTGCGCCAGCATCACATCCCAGCAATGGTGTCTCTGCAGAGGGTTCTCTGGAAAGGCGCTGTTTGCTATATTCTCTTCAGTCTAGTGGGAATTTTTTCTGACCAGGAGCACACATTATTTTTATATGTGGAATATGAGGAAATGTCCTCCATCCCGCTTGGAGTGGGTCTGACCTGGGTGAGTGTAAACGATCGAGTTAGAGTTCTGTGTTTAAATTCACCGCTCTATGTGTGGTGTTTATGATAAAGGGCATGGCCTTTCCTGCCGTGTCACCCTTGCGACAGGAAGCCAAAACCCACCTGCATCGCACATGTACCTGTTCAAGCAGGTAGCTTAGGCCTTATTCCTGAGACTGGCCGCTGTTTCCTACTCTTCCAGACCTTTGGACATAGTCTTGTGTCTCTCAGGAGTAGAAGGCACCCAGTCCACGGTATTGCTGGTCACCCGCACTCCTTGTTCCAGAAATGGCCAAAGCGGTCCATCCTATCTGATCGGAAGGGCTCAGTTTCTAGTATCCACTCGCTTGTCGTCGCCATCTACTGGCCCACTGTGTACTTGCATGGTAGAGCGCTCACCTTTTAAATGACAGCTGAGGTTGCTCTCCAGGGGTCTCCAGGGTTGGCTTTTGCCAGCTGTCTGCACAGGAACCCTGAGCTTGGTCAATCGAGTCAGCAATAAAAGCCCACTTTGAAACCCAAGACTGGCTATGTCTACTGAATGAGTGCCTGTACTGAGCTGTGTATGTGGGTGCACGGCAGGAAGGCCCCGCCAGCATGTTGGCAGGGCAGAGCCTGTGTGTGGTGTGCAGTCCGACTGTCCACGGTCTTGGAGGTGGGGGGAGTCTGGATCTGAGAGAACTAGTAAAGTCGTAGCGGATACAGTCTAGGAACACTAGGGAAACCGAAGTTTTCCTGCTGGGCTGCTTTTTTCCTTTCCTAGTGTCATTGTTATCATTGCTGTCTTCTTGTTATTACTACTGAAAAAGATTTATTGTGTGTGCATGAGTGTGTCTTGCACGCACACATAAACACGCAAATGCATATGCATCCCTTCCAAAAGGTGAAGAATATGGGGCTTAAGTGATTAAGAGCACCAGTCGCACCTCCAAAGGACCTGAGTTCGAGTACCTGCATCTACACGGTTGGTCACAACTGTCTCTTCTGGCTTTCGGGGGCACTGCAGTCATGTGGATAATATACAAAATGGAGACAAGACACTTAAACACACAAAATAAAGAGGAAAAATAATTTTAAGTGGGGAATATGAATTGTGGAGACCCACCGGTCACCCTTGACCCAGAATCTGGCTGAGAAATGTAATGTCAGTTAACTTAAGAGGCGCCTTCCCACAGCTTCTGAGGACAAGACTGGGAGGGATTCAAGGTAGGTCAAGGGTCACAGGCTCTGGCCAGTAGAAGCTTTTAATGCAATTTTATTGAAAACGAAACCTAAAAACCTACTTAATGGTATTACTTTGAAAAAACGCCTTGCCAATTTCTAAAAGTGAAGCTAAAAGAAAAGAGACCTACATTTCCTTCTTGCGAGCCTGTCTCTCAAAGCATCCCTTGCCCCGAGGGGTGGTTTGGAAATCAGATCCGCCCAGCTTTCTCAGAGCCCAGCGCAGGGCTGGGTGCGGGTAGCGCGGAGGGAGGGAAGCTTGAAGCGGCTTGCAGCGGGTCTGTTCTCAACCGCGGCCGCTCATCCCTCCCACATGTCCAACCTAGTGGGTCTGCGCTGGAGCACGCACCGCTTCAGCCCTGAGACCCTGGCGGGGCTCCAAGCGGTGTAGGCCCTGCTGGAAGGAGCCAGAGGAATGCCTGCTAGGCTGAGCATATTCCGGGGCCGTGTGCAAACGGTGATGCAATTCTCGCAGCTTTCTGGGGGTGGGGGGAAGCCGGGCACTGTAACTCCAAGCCCAGAAGGAAGGTACTCTGTGTGTGTGTGTGTGTGTGTGTGTGTGTGCTGGGACGGGGGTAGGGGAGGGGTGGGGAGGTAGAAATACAATGTCTTTGGCCTTTGACTCCACCCAGGGAAGTGGGAGCAGAAACAACTTTATCGCTCCCTTTGACTTCTCATGTGGTTGAGGTTGGTTTTCTTAGATTCCCGCGTGCCCAGGGTTGAAGTGGGCTGCGTGGGAAGTTGTGAGCTCCCTGCCTGGGGTGCGGGATAGCTACTTGGCAGCAATGTTGTGGAGGCGAAGGGGACTCCAACACGAAGATGCTATGAGTCTTCGGTGCCCATTGTCCCTAAGACGCTGCCAGAGGTACGCAACCTGATGCGGATTTCACAATCACCTCAGGTCGGTGACGCAAGCTCCTTGAGGAGAAAGTCCCGGCTGCTGAGATGGATGGACCCTGGGCTGCTGGGGCTGGGAGTGCCTGACTCACGCTTCTCAGCCCATGCCAGCATTTCCGAGGGAAGCGATGCAGTCTCCCCCACTTCTTCCTCCGCTCGCCCCCTGAAGGCAAGCGTCTCCCCTCCTCCTGCTCATAACTCCTAGGAGATCTCAGCCACAGTCCTGACTCCAACCCTCACACCTGTGGATCTCAAGCTGTTTCCAGCCTTGACCTCATTCCTGAGCCCCTCGCCCACGGAGCCATCCATCCGAGAACTCAGCATCTCCATCTCCTCTCCGCATCTCACACTCATATCCAGAAGGGGTCTTCTTCTGCCTTTAAATTGGACACCGCTCTCAGCGCCGGCTTAGTTTGTTTCTATGTGTGTTCAAGCCTCCATATGCCTCCTCAGTGTGCAGCTTTTTTGGCCTTTCTCATTCCAACTCTATCCCTGTCAATTCCGTTCCTCCTGTGTTGGCCGCTAATGTCTGGCCAAGGGACTAGCCCCATCTTCCTTCAAACACTGTATTCTTCACACTGCCAGAAGGATGTGGGATTCGGCCTCCACCAGGTGGTCATTCCCTTATGAACAAGTGCAAAGCATAAAAAAAACAAAACAAAACAGACACTACCAAGTGTGGGCAAGGACAGCGCAACCCAAGCCCTGGTGCAGGTCCTGGTGGGTGCGGAGGGGAACAACTCTGGAAAGCTAGTTGCATCTGTTAAGGAGGGAAATACAAAACCCACAGCCCAGTGAGACTACTGCGAGATTCAAACCCAGCAAATACCGAGCAGTGGTCTCAACTTGTGGGTCACGACCCCCTGGGGGAGTCAAACAACCCTTTCCCCTAAGACCGTTGGAAAGCACCGATATTTACATTATGATTCATAACAGCAGTAATAAAAGTAATTTTATGGTTGGGAGTCAGCACATGAGGAGCTGTATTAAAGAGTTGCAGTGCATTGGGAAGGTTGAGAACCACTGCGCTAGAGCATCACAGGGCACTGCGAAAAGGTGCTGTCCATAGATGGGACCTTACAGTGCAGCAAGAAGAAACCCGGCTTGTGTGTACTAAAATAAGTCACATACGTGGGTAAGATGGGAGAGTCTCTGGTGTAGCCAGGAGGGTGTTTTGTCTGTGTGCACAGAGTTTTTGAGAGGGGCCACCATGAATTTCAGAAGTTTTAGCATCAATTTGTATCTTTTAAAAATTATTTTCATGATTTTTAAATTGTGCATATATGTATATATGTGGGTGACTGTGTGCCCAAGAGCGCAAGTGCCCTCTGTATCCAGAAGAGGGTGCCAGATCCCCTGGAGCTGAAGTTATAGGTGACTGTGAGCTGCCTGACATGACCGCTGGGAACCAAACTCAGGTCCTCCGCAAGAGGAGCAAGTGCTCTTTAACTTCAGAAACCATCCCTTCAGCCCCAACAACTGTAGCGTGTGTGTGTGTGTGTGTGTGTGTGTGTGTGTGTGTGTGTGTAACATGAGGGCCGGCTTGTTGGAGTTTCTGTCCCACCCAGTACCCCACAGCCGGCAAGCCCCAAAGAAAATCACACAGAGATCTCCATAAGTTATAAAACTGATTGGCCCTTTAGCTCAGGCCATTTATTAGCTCTTGTAGCTTATATTAACCCATTATTCTTATCTATGTTAGCCACATGGCTCAGTACCTTTTCCAGTGGGGCAGGTTACATCTTGCTTCTCCGTGGTCTGGACAGGAATGGGAGGAATGGGCTTCCTCCTTCCTAGCATTCTCCTGTTCTCATCGCCCCGCCTCTACTTCGCGTCTGGTTGACCCGCCTATACTTCCTGCCTGGCCAATCAGCATTTATTTAAAACATGATTGACAGAATACAGACAATTCTCCTGCACCGTGTGTGTGTGTGTGTGTGTGTGTGTGTGTGTGTGTGTGTGTGTGTGTTTAAAATTATTTCTGGGCTGTGGTGGTGTATGCCTTTAATCCCAACATTTGAGAGGTAGAGGCAGGCAGATCTCTGAATTTGAGGCCGGCCGGTCTATAGACAGGGCTGTTACACAGAGAAACTCTGTCTTGGAAAAACAAAATAAAACAAAAATCCAAGATTATTTATTTTATATGTATGGCTGTTTTGTCTGCATGTCTGTCTGTGCGTCATGTGTTGGATCTCCTGGAATTTGAGTTGCAGATGGTTGTGAACAACAGTGTGAGTACTGGGAACTGAATTCAGGCCCTCTGGAAGAGCTCCTAACTACCAAGTCATCTCTACAGTCCCAACATCTATTTTTTACTCCCCCCACCCCCGATCTCCTCCTTTTATTTCTCAGGGTCTCACTATGTAGCCTAGATGGCCTTTGTCTCCGGATCCTCCCGTCTCTGCCTCCCAAGTGTTGGGATTCCCCATGTCCCTGGCGCTGATGGTTTCCTCGTCTGGCGCTGTTTCCATAGGTGTGGTCAGTTCTGAGAAGTCTGGCCGTATATCATTCGTACTTCCATGGAAACTCACTAGACCCGCCTTCCCCCACGTACACACCGACAGAAAGCCTGCCGCCTACTCCCGAAGCCCATGCCCAGAGGAGACCCCTGCAGAACTGGGGACGGACTAAGCTCTCCAGGGTGCTCACAGTCGGCCAGGCCTTTCCATCCATGCCTTCTCTGCCTGCCGTCTAGACCACTCCTGGTTCTGCTGTGTCCTGGAGGTCTTTGTGTCTTCAGCATGGAGCGTCTCTATGTGGTTCTGTCTGAGGTTTCCACCTTCTCCTCCACGCATGACTCCTCCCTGCCTCCCAGCTCGGGTCTCTGCTTGCCTGTAATTCCTTAAAGGGAAACCCGAGGGGTGGTACGAATGGTGTCTCTTTCACCTTTGTAAAACCCCCTGGGGCCAAATCTGTGCCTGTTACGGGTGCCTCAGCTAATGAGTGTTTGACAAATGATCGCATGTGCGTTCACAGTTAAGCTGTCATCCGTCCTGCCAGAAAGCCAAGGCATGCAGTGTGTCAAAAAAAAAAAAAAAAAAAAAAAGCCCCTTTAGAAGTCAACACAGCATCCTGCCGGCCCTTCATGGGCTGCTGCTGACAACCCGGTAGATGGAACTGTGTTCTGCAGTATTGTGGGCGTGTCCAATTAGACTCGGTGAGACCGAGCTGCCCTTCTAACATGAATAAACCGTGCAAATATGTGGTTAATGACCATGTCGCTCCGTGTCAGTTCCTAATCCCAGATAATTAGCAGATAGATAATTGGTGAAAGAATGGGAGGTGCTGACAGACATCCCATCACTTGGGTGAAGTTAATGATCCTCCGTGGATTAAGACCCACCCTCTGGGAGTGTTGATGGCTCCTTTTGAAAGGGCCAGGATCCAAGAAGAGGTGTCAAGAACTCCAGCTCGGGGCGTGGCATCAGAACTAATTTCCTGAGCTGCTTCCGGGAAGGTGGGTGGACAGATGCAGGGCAGCAAGCCTGGGACAGGCGGCTAGGGGTCCAGTGCTGATCACACCCTACTGAAGCCCCCGTTGGCCCTTCTCCCTGGGTTTTGCCAAGTCGGGAAGGCTGCAGTGTGAGACTATGTAGTAAACCAGAGTTTCCAAGGTGGCCTCTCTAATTTAGAAAATAGACTTTTTTTTTCCTGCTGTCAATTTATTTGGGTAGTTTGACTGGATGAGAGAGCCTGTCGAAGAAATATTTGGGGGATGAAAAGAGACATCTGAAACTGGGCAGTGGTGGTGCACGCCTTTAATCCCAGCACTTGGGAGGCAGAAGCAGGCGGATCTCTTATGAGTTCTAGGACAGCCTGGTCTACAAGAGCTAGTTTCCAGGACACCCAGGGCTGCACAGAGAAACCCAGTCTTGAAAAAAAAAACCCAAAATGTGTGTGTATGTGTGTGTGTGTGTGTGTGTGAGAGAGAGAGAGAGAGAGAGAGAGAGAGAGAGAGAACTGAGATGTGAGCCAGTAGGGCTTCCAAGTGACCCGATGCAGGGCCTGTTAGCTGTCTACCACCATGATGTGTTCATTGGGATCCTTTGTGTTCAGTCATCCCTGGGAGGTGATGCTCAGACTGGACTCTGCTTCCAGGGCCTGTTGCCTGCCCCTGGGAGTCGGGGAGGTGATTTTCACCTGAATGCGGTTGTGGGTGATGTGGGTGTGTCATGTCTGGGCCTGGACCCCAGTACCCACTGCCTTTTGTGGAGGTCATTTCTCTTTGCTGCCTGGATTTCTAGGAAGGCAGGGAGCTAAACCCAAATCACCACACAGAGCAAAGGGACACAGGCATCCATTCGCATGGGTAGGCCATAAATCTCATTAAGTCAAAAACGTGAAATTCTCTTACAGCATTTAGAGATGCCCTGGGTGCCTGGAGAAGTGGGAAGTCAGTTTGTTTCTGTGGGGCTGATTCTGAGAATTTGAAAGGGAGATCAGTTACAATTAAAAGCTTTGGATACTGTGAGCTAAGGTGACCGTATAAAGCACTAAGGCGGCACTGATCTCGGCAACGTGCAACCACGGCAAAACGTAAGAAAATAAACTATCTGACCAAGCAGGCAGGCAGGCAAGGTGGTCTTCATAAAGCAACTCGAAGGTTGAAAGCTTTTTGCCATTTGTTTTGAGAGACAGGACCTTACTATGTAGCCCAGGCTGGCCTTGCTCTCCTGCCTCAGTCTCCCCATTGCTGGGGACACACATGTGTGCCACCACAAAACTGATGATGAAGAAGGAAAAAAAAAACCCATATTACCAGACAAGAACCAAAGGAACACAAAGTGATTGGACCCTGCCCCACCTCCAGAGGCTTAGTCCAGTGGTTTCCATAAGGGGCGGCCTTGGAATCTGACAGTGTCTGGAGACCTTTGCCACATCCCTCTGGAGGGGGTGGGGACTGTCATCTTGAGGACAACACCAGAGAGGCTGCCCCGTGTCCTACCACACATAGACTCATTCACCAAAGTGTTACCTGGCTCCGAACACCAGTAGTGTGGAGGGTTGAAAGTTCTGGTTTCATGGTTCCCTAAGAACCGAGGGTAATGGTGTGATCCTCTGCAGGTTCCAGATTTCCAGAGATAATGAGCACCGAGCAGTGCTGTCGTCGCATGGGAAAGAACCTATCTGAGGGGATTCTGCCAAAGCCCTGGAGTGAGTGGGTGTAAGTAAGCTACGGGTCAGATTGCTCCATGGGCCACATGGGGAGAGAGAAACATTGCGGAAATGCTGAAGCCTGAGGAGAACAGTGGTGAATGCCAGCTGTGGGCAATGCCAACCAGGGACCCTGGGCAGCAGGTTTGGCGATACTTGGTAATGTGAGGGGTAAAATCCAGCCTAGGACAAGAGGAAGAGATGGATATGATCTGAGTGTTGTATTGGAGAATGGTTTTGATTCCAACTGTCCTTCTGGGATTTTGTTTGTTTGTTTGTTTGTTTTTTAAACAGTATCTCACTCTGTAGTCCAGTATGATCTGAAAATTGTGGCAATCCTCCTGCCTCACCATTCCAAATACCAGGATTACAGACATGAATCAACACGCCTGGCCAAAACTTTACAATTTTTGAAAGAGATTTATTTTTATTTCTATTTCTCTCTCTCTCTCTCTCTCTCTCTCTCTGTGTGTGTGTGTGTGTGTGTGTGAGTGAGAGAGAGAGAGAGAGAGAGAGAGAGAGAGAGAGAGAGAGAGCACGTGAGTGCAGGTGTCCTTGGAGGCCAGAAGAAGGCACGAGCTCCCTTGGAGCTGGAGTTACAAATGGCTGTCTGACATGGGTGCTAAAAGGGAACTCTGCTTGTCTGGAAGAAAAGGAAGGGCTTGTAACAGGGGAGCCGCCTCTCTAGCCCCTTCATCTAATATATATATTGGGTCTGGGGATAGCAATCTTGAACCTGCTGTAACTTTCTTTTATTTTCTTTCTTTTTTTTTTTCTCCTTCAGAAATTTCCCTTAAGGTTCAGGTTTGGATACAATGTTGTGTGACCATGTTGTCCACTTAGGGGCACCAATCACGCAGATGGTCATGTACACAGAGGCCTTGTTCTGGAACCCCTGGTCCAACTAGCTACGCCTCCATCATTGAAAAACTATGGAGGTTCAAGAGGATGGAACTTAAGGGAAACATGGAACCCAGTGGTCAGAGTCCCTTCTTGAGCTCAAGAGGCTGGTTAGGGTCCTATTCTACAGGCACTAGTCAGACCTCTCTGGGCCCAATGTTCTTAGTAAAGTGTGTGTGTATGTGTGTGTGTGTGTGCATAGGTCAGAGGTCAATCTTGAATGTTATTCCTCAGGTGCCACCCCCTTTATTTTTGAGAGAGGGTCTCTCATTGGCCTGGAACTCATCCACTGGTCTAAGCTGGTTGGCCAGTGAGGGAATCCCCAGAACCCACCTGTCTCCATCTCCCCCACGCTAGAATAACAAGTATTTGTCACTATACAGGGCTCTCTAAAAACATGGGTTTGAGGGGTTGAGTTCAAGTTCTCACACTGTGACAAGCACTGAGCTCTCCCCCTAGGCCCACAAATATTTTTGAGGAGATATATCATGCACACAAGAGGAGGAATAGACACAACACTCACCTCCATCACCATGTAAACTGATTTTCCCAGAGAAATAGTCTCACATGGCGAAGACTCCTCTGCTGACTGACTGGAACTTCATGACCGTAAAGAGTTGGGATGTTATGGATTCAGACATCTTCGACTCTCTTGGTCCCACTAGTGGCCACTTCACAGCCACCTTGAGTCTGACCCAATGTCCTTTCCACTCTCAGGTAAAGCCTTGAGGTGTATTAACTTAGGAGACACTAGCCTCCTGGCCCAAAACCCGAGACTGTCACCTGAACCTGTCACAGACTGACTCCTCTTTGCTCTGACCTGCCCACCAGCTGTCACCACCGGGTGGGGGGGACATTTGTTCAGTGCCTGGGCCCTGGTCACTCGTGTTTGGCGGAGACTAAATTTTCTCGTATTCCCTTTGAGGGTTACAGCTGTGTTTTGACTACTTGCTTGGCATCATATGAATCTTCTTTTAAAAGATTTATCTAGGGGCTGGAGAGATGGCTCAGAGGTTAAGAGCATTGCCTGCTCTTCCAAAGGTCCTGAGTTCAATTCCCAGCAACTACATGGTGGCTCACAACCATCTGTAATGGGGTCTGGTGCCCTCTTCTGGCCTGCAGGCATACACACAAACAGAATATTGTATACATAATAAATAAATAAATATTTTAAAAAAGAAAAAAAAGATTTATCTATTTTTATCTGATGCGTATGAGTGTTTCCTGCATGTATGTATGTGTAGCACACATGTACAGTGTTTTTGGAGGTCAGAGGAGGACGTCAGATTACCTGAAGGTGAAGCTGATTGATAGAAGCCACCATGTGATGCTGGGAACAGAGCCTGTGCCCTCAAGTGCTTTTCACTGCTGAGCCACCTCTCCAGCCCCTCAGGAACCTTCTCGAACTTATCACCCAGCCTAAAGAAAGCAGCATAAACTGACCTTTCCCATATTTCTTTCTGATTCTCTCTCTCCTGACACAAACACCAGCTTGTTGGAACTAATCAGTTCTTTCTTTTCTTTAAAAAAAAAAAGACTTATCTATTTTTATTTTATGTGCATTGGTATTGTGCATGCACGTCTGTCTGGATCCTCTGGAACTGGAGTCAAGGACCGTTGCGAGCTGCCATGTGGGTGTTGAAAATTGAACCTGGGTCCTCTGGAAGAGCAGCCAGTGCTCTGAACTGCTGAGCCATCCCGCCAGCCCCTAATCAGTTCTTTCTGTCTGTCTGCCTGTTGTTGTCGTCTTCTTCATCATCATCCTCTTCATCTTTTTCCTCCTCTTCCTCCTCGCCCTTTTCCTCCTCCTCTTCATCACTATTTTTAGTGCTGGGGATTAAACCCAAGGCCTCTAAACTTCTGGGGAAATGCTCCACCCCCTGTCGAATGTGTATTTCTTTAGAGTCCTGCCTCAGTGGTGTGGAGGACAGACATTCTTCAGCTCCTCGGGCACAGTGTTGTTGACAGCAGGTGCCCACTCTGATTGCCTGGGACTGTGTCGGACTAGTTGGCAGATCTTTCTGACATCACTCCCAGAAGCGTGAGCCTCCACGCACGAATGGTGTCCGTTTGCTTCATATATTTCATGCTTTTAACCAACAGAACCATAGCCGTTTCAGTGCCCGCTGTTCACCCTCAACTCTTTCATGGTCCATAAGGAGCAGCGCACAGAGACCCTGTGTGTTCCTTATCCAGCCTTTCCCAGGGTAGTGATGCACTGATCAGGTAAGGCGGATGGTGGCACAGGAAAGGCCGGGTGAACAGTCTCTCTCAGGTCACCATTTCCCATCCATCCTCACTTCTTTCCGCCTGCATCCGTTCCTAGCCCTTGGTAGTCACTAAATTATTTTCCATTCCAATAATTTATTCAATAATTTGTTCCATGTGGGCTGGAGAGGTGGCTCAGCAGTTAAGGGCATGCACTCACTTGCGGAGGGCCTGAGTTTGGTCTCCAGCACTCATGTCAGGCGGCTCACAACTGACTATTCTCCAGCTTCAGCAGAATCTGCAAACCTCTTCTGACCTCCACAGGCATCCCCTACCTGACGTGTGTACACCAGCATACAACACACAGACACACAGTTAAAAATAAAATAAAAAATGTGTAAAGTCAGGTGCGGCACACACTTGTAATCCTACTACTTGGGGGGCTAATAAGGCAGGAGGATTGTCAAGTCTAAGCCAGCCTGGGCTACATATGGAGATAATGTCTCAAACAAACCAATGAAACAAACAGTTTGTAAACAGTCATGAAGCATGTGATCTATTGAAACTGGCCTTTAAGATAGCATTATCCTCCTGAAATTACAGGCAATTGTGTGCCAGTAATTTATTCCTTTTCCTTGCTGAGTTATGTTCCATGGTATGGATGTTTCATGGTTTATCTATTGTGTTGAAGAACATGAGTTATTTTTTCTTCCAGTTAAAAAGTGTCTATTAACTACGCAGGTCCAGAACTAGGGTTATGAGTTGGCCTAACCCAACATCACCCCGTCTATGATCTGCTGGAGCACGTGAGGGGCTGGTCCTGCAGATCCAAAGCTGTAGGATCTCCATGACACAGGGCAACAACAGGATATCCAAGAGGATCCCAGTGAGGGCCCAGCACCGATGGTGTAGCAGAAGCCAGAGGCCTCAAAACAGACCAGTGACTCTTTGCAATGAACACTTGCAAGTAAAGATGTATGGATAAAAGGGTTAACTGTGTAACTCACTGTGCCATACTGCAGCTTCCATGGCAAGATTTTTCTTTCTTTTTCTTTTTCTTAAATTTTATTTTACTTTACTTTGGTGTGGAGGTTGCAAGGGCAGAGGGCAGATACAAAGGGACGGGGAATGAAGGGGACGAGACGCATGATGTGAAAGACACAAATAATGAATAAAAAGTAAGTTATAATATAATATATTTATTTTTTATTTATATGAATTTGTATGTGTCTGTGTGAGTGCATGTCATGGGTGTGCAGGTGCCCACAGAAGCCAGCAAAAGGCATCACATCCACTGAAGCTGGAGTTACAGATGCTTGTGAGCCATCCAACACGGGTTCTGGGAACCAAACTGGACTCTTGTGGAAGTAAGTGTAGCAGGTGCTTACAGCCGCTGAGCCCTCGCTCTAGCTATTCCATTCCCCTCCTCTTTGATATTTTGCTAATATGACCAAAGCAACTATAAACATTCATGAACTTTTCTTAAGATTTATTTATTTTTTATGTGCGTTGGTGTTTTGTCGGCACGTATGTCTGTGTGAGCGAGTTGGATCCCCTGGAACTGGAGTTGCAAGCAGCTGTGAGCTGCCGTGTGGGTGCTGGGAATTGAACCTGGGTCTTCTGGAAGAGCAGTCAGTGCTCTTAAGCCCTGAGCCATCTCTCATGAACTGTTTCTAGCGTGGAAAAAAAAATCTTTTTTTCTAGAATGAATGACCAGGAGTTTGAATGTTGAGTCATGCGGTGGTTCCGTTTGGGCTTCCGGGAGCTGCCAAGCCGAGTGGCCTTCCCACTTTGAACTCCCACATCCCTGTCTGAGTGAGCAGTCTCTGGCTCCTTGCCAGCTTCTGTTGGCGTCACTGCTTTTATCTGTGGTTTTGATTTGCACTCACCCGTTGGCTGACAATGCTGCCCCTCTCTTCACGGGTCCTTTTCTGTCCTCTAGATGAGAACATCTCCGTGTCTTCTACCCACCCTTAGTGGGAATGTTTGTCTTCTGACTGCTGATCTTTGAGATCGGTCCGTAGATTCTAGAAGGGAGTCCTTTGTCAAATGTGTGGGTTTCAGATATTTTCTCCCTCTCTGTAGCTTTTCTTTTTTCTCTTTTTAAAAGATTTATGTATTTATATGCCTGCAGGTGTGTTTGCCATGTATTTACCCATGGGAGCCAGGAGGGGGCGAGAGATCCCCAGGAGCTGGAGTCGTGAAGCTCCCTGTGGTCGCTGAGAATGGAACTGGAGTCTCCTCAAGAGCAAAATTTGCGTGCACTTAGCCACTAGGTCATCTCTCCAACCTCCTCTCCCCATCCCCGGTTCCTCTGGATAGCGCCTGCTGTCCTGGAACTTGCTCTGTAGACCAGGCTGACCTGGAACTCAGAGGTCTGCCTGCCTCCCGAGTGCTGGGATCAAAGGTGCATGCCACCACCACTCATTGGCTTCTGTGATTCTTTTGCAAACAGTCCCTCTGCCCTTTTATCTACTGCAGAGTCATCTTCCCCACATCAGCAAACCTTTCTCTAAGATTCTGATAGAGATAATGTTCACCCCGCATATTAATTTGGGGCTAATGCATACCTTCATGTGTTGAATTTCCTAAGCCTGAGCATGGTGTGTCTCCATTCATTCAGACTTCCTTCGTTAGCACCACGTGGTTTTCAGTCTAGGAGTTCTCATATCCTCTGATAGATGTGTACACTACAGTTATTTTGTTTGTCTGGTAAGGGTCTTTTGCTTTATTTATATACTTGTTTATTATCCTCTTTTCTCTCTCTCTCTCTCTCTCTCTCTCTCTCTCTCTCTCTCTCTTTTTTAGAATCCTGTTATGCAGTCAAGGTTGGCCTGGAATTCCCTGTGTTGATTAGGCTGGCCTCAGAATTTTATTGTTCTTCCTGCTTCTGCTTCTCAGATACCAGGATGACAGGTACGTGCCACCACATCTGACTAGTTTTATATTTTTAAATTTTTAAGTGTATTTTTTGTTTCTTATAAGTTTCTGGACTTAGTTATTAGTCCTCAGTGTGTGAGGGGGGAGAGAAAAGGGAGGGAGGGAAGGTGGGAGAGAGAGAGAGAGAGTATTGAGTGTGTATGTGTGTGCCTTGTGGTGTGGGTGTGTTCAGTATGCGTGCAAGAGCGCATAGGGTCTGGGACTCTGAACTCAGGACCTCCTGTTTATCATCAGGCATTTCATTGACCGAGCCATCTCCCCAACAATTACCTCCTGAAGGTAATTTTCTTTTGAGTCAGGGTCTTCCTTTGTAGCTCTAGCTAGACTTGGAACTAACTCCCTTTGGAGATAAGCAGACCTCAAACTCCAATAATTCTCTTGCTCAGGGCTTCTGGGACCTGAGATTAGCAGCATCGAGCACCACTCCTGGCTTTAGGAGGCTTCAACAACCACTTTCTAATCTGAGTGCCCCTTCTCTTCTCCACATCCTTTCTGCTACGCTTAGGTGGTTTAGCACTGTCTTGGAGAACAGCGGCCATCTTTGCCTTGGGACGCTGAACAAAGAAATACTGCCAGTCTTTCATCATTCACAACCCCGGCTGTGGGGTTTGTGCCTGTTCTCCATCAAGTTGAGGAAGTTTCCCCATTTCCTTGTTTTCTGAGGGGTTTTCTCCCTTCATGAATAGGCATTGATCTTGTGAAATGCTTTTCCTCAAATTGCAGATATAATCGTGTGATTTTCTTTGTCTGGTAATATGGTAGGTGATATTGTTTTTACATTATGAATGTCTTGTTTCATGAATGGAGTAGAGAGAACTCAATTGACCACAGTTTAATTTGAGTCAAAGTTTTCAGGATTGCATTCGTCTTTGTATTGAAGACTGATTGCAGGTTTTGCTTGAAGTCTGTTATAATCTGTCTGACCATACACAAGTTGGAAGCGAGTGAGCACTCCAGAGGGAGCACGATCTGATTGATTTGTGTGTGTGTGTGACAGAGTTTCTCTGTAGCTTTGAAGTCTGTCCTGGAACTCGCTCTTGTTGATCAGGCTGGCCTCGAACTCACAGAGATCCTTCTGCCTCTGCCTCCCGAGTGCTGGGATTAAAGGCGTGCGTCACCACCGTCTGGCTGATTTATTTTTTAATACTGAGCCAGCCTGAGGTAGTTTAATATTCAGCCATCTCAGATAAACTCTGATCTGTGATAGTGTACAATTCTTTGTGTACTGCCATATTCTATTTGCAAATGCTTTGTTTAAGGCTTTTTCATCTGTACCTATGGAGTGTTAGGAATTTTCAGTTTTCTGGTTTTGTATTATGTTTTTAAAAACATTTCACATACATGAGAATGGGCCTTTATTTACTTACTTACTTACTTAGTTAGTTACTTATCTGTGTGTGCTGGTTCTCTCCTTTGACCACGTGGAGAATCCAGCTCAGTGGCCAGGCGTGGGAGCAGGCATCTTTACCTGCTGAGCCATCTCACTGACCCTGTTGTACTGTGTTTATGTAGTCTCGGTGTCCGAGTCATTCTAGTGTCCCAAAATGAGATGGGATATATATTCTACTTTTGGGAAGAACTACTGTCAATTGTTGTTAATTAGTTAATTCTTCAAACAGTTGGTAGAGTTTCCTCAGGAAACTCATACAATTGTAGACATTTCATTTTAGGAATTAAATAAAATTGTGTGTAGTTATATGTGTGTGTGTGTGGTTATATGTGCAGTTATATGTGGTTATGTGTGTATATGTGTGATTAGGTGTGCACGTGCACGTGGTTGTGTGTGTATGGTTACATGTGTGATTATGTATGTGTGTAGTTACATATGTGTGTGATTGTGTGTGTGGTTATGTGTATATGTAGCACAATTAATAAAAACCCAGAGATGGAATATTGGGGTTCAACCTGAAGATCAGAAAAGCAAAGCAGCCAGCCACTGGCTTTTATCTCTCTCTCAGTCTGAAATGTGATACTGCCTCCAGGAATCTTAGAGTGAGACTGTCTGAGAGCTGTCTCCTCCTGTTTTCTATTTCTCTTTAGGGCTGGGATTAAAGGCATACACTACTACCACCCAGTTTCTATGGCAACTAGTGTGGCTACTGGGATTAAAGGTGTGTGTCACCACTGACACACACAGGTCAGTGTGTGACAGGTCTTTAAGGCTGATCAGTGTGGCTGTTTTACTCTCTCAACTTCAGGCAAGCTTTATTTATTAAAAACTACAAATGAAATATCATTCCATGTGTAGTTATGTGTGTATGTGTGATTATGTGCATGTGTGTGGTTATGTGTGCATGTGGTTGTGTGTGTGTATGGTTACATATTTGTGTGGTTATGTATGTGTGTAGTTATGTATGTGTGGCTCTGTATGTGATTATGTAAGTAGTTACGTGTGTATGGTTATATGTGTGTGTGTGGTTATGTATTGTGTAGTTATGTATGTGTGTGGCTATATGTGGGTGGCTATGTGTGTATGTGGTTATATGCATATGTGTAGTTATGTATGTGTGGTTGTGTGTGTGTGGTTGTGTGAGTAGTTATGTGTGTGTGATTATGTGTGTAGTTATGTGTGTTTATTTGTGTGTGTGTGGTTATGTATGTATGTGGTTATGTGTGGTCATGTATATGTGTGTACATGTGTGGTGGCACATATGTGTCTGTGCACATGAGCAGAGCCAAAGGGAAATGTCAGCTCTTCTCTTTACTTCTCTCTGAACATGGGACCCACTGTTTTCCAGCGAGGCTGACAGGCACTGAGCTGGGCCATCCTCCTGTCCCACTGTAATGGGACAGGTTCTGGGACCATAAACTCAGGTTTACTTGCATGAGAAGCATTCTTACACACTGCCCCATCTTTCTACTATGGGATTTTTTAAAAATTACAGATTAACTTTTTTACTGAATAGAGGGTTCCTCAGATTGCCCTGTGTTTGGTGAATTGAGGTGGTTTATGCTTTGAGGGATGAGTGCAGCTTCTAAACTCCTCATTTACAGGCTGTGGGGGGCGGGGTTGTAGGATCTCTTGCCATCAGGGATCGTCTCTGCCTTCTTACGGTGGTAACTGTGTCCCCTCTTCTGTTGCTCCTGGCTTATTTTAGATGTTCATCAAATTTATTCTTTTTCCTCACAAGGATCAGCTCCTTGACTTTCTGTGTTATTTTATTCTTCAGTTTCTCTGATTTCTTCTCATGGACACATTTTTCCTCTTTGATGCAGGTTTATTTTGTTTTTTGGTTTTTTTTTCCTCACTTAGGTAGTTCAGGCTAACACTTTGAAACTATTCTTGGAACACATCGGCTGAATCCCATAGATGCTGTATTTTAACATTCATTCACTTTTGCAATTTTTCTTTGGGACATCACTGGTATTTCCTCTTTGGCCCGTGGATTGTTATTATTGGCATGCTGCATGTTTTCCAAATATTTGGTGATTTTAAAAAAGATTTTAATTTTTATTGTATATGTAGGAGCATTTGTCTGCATGGATGTATGTGAGCCGTGAGTTCAGTGCCCTCAGAGACCAGAAGGGGTGTTGGAACTCTGGAAGTGGAGTTATAGACTGTTGTGAGCAGCCACAAGGGTGCTGGGAACCAAATTTGGTCTTCTACAAGAACTGTCACCTTTTGAGCCATCTCTCTAGCCCAGTATTCTGAGCTTTTTTATTGTACTTTTCTTAGAGGAAGTCTGAGAACCTTTCAGAATTCGCTCTGTAGATTCACATCTCTGTTAAGCTGTGGCGGGAGGGCTTCTTCCCTGGTACACTGTATGGTGCATTCTACTGTCTGAACCATACACACCAGAATGACCTGTGTGTGTATGGTGCATTCTACTGTCTGAACCATACACACCGGCATGACCTGTGTGTGTATGGTGCGTTCTTCTGTCTGCACCATACACACACACCTGTGTGTATATGGTGCATTCTACTGTTTGAACCATACACACCAGAATGACCTGTGTGTGTATGGTGCATTCTACTGTCTGAACCATACACACCGGCATGACCTGTGTGTATGGTGCATTCTGCTGTGTGCACCATAAACACCGGAATGACCTGTGTGTGTATGGTGTGTTCTGCTGTCTGAACCATACACACCAGAATGACCTGTGTGTGTATGGTGTGTTCTGCCGTGTGCACCATACACACCGGAATGACCTGTGTGCTCTACCCTTGTGAGGTGGAATGGTCCAGAAATATTGACTAGAAACCTTGCTGGTTTCATTTAATTGTATCCTTTCTGCTTTTCTGTTTAATTGCTCAACCAGTTGTTGAAAGGTAAACACTGAAATCTCTGATTTCTCTCTCTCTTTTCTCACCCTCTCTCCTCTCTCTTTCTTTGAGACAGGGTCTCACTGTTCAGTCCTTGCTGTCTTGGAACTCACCATATAGACAGAGGTTGACCTCAAATTCTTAGAGATATTCTCCTGCCTCTGCTCCTTGAGTGCTGAGACTAAAGGTGGGCACCACACCAGGCATTTTTCTCTTTTTGAGGCAGTGTCTGTGGTCTGGTCTGACAATGTGTGGTCTTCCCTGTGTAGCTGGGGATAGTCTTAATATCTGATGTTCCAGCTCCCTCCTCTGGAGGGCTAGCATGTGTGTGCCACAGTCCCGACTTATAATAGCTTTATATATTAAAATAGCTAATTTTTTGAGACAAGGTGTCTCTCTCTCTCATATATATGAATTCCACCTGGCCCTTTAATTTGCCTCAAGTACTGGGACTACAGGCACAATGCCTGGATCAAAGTCTCTGATTTTACTTGTGAGTTTTTCTCTTCCGTGTTATCCACGTCTGCTTCTCTTATTTGTTCTGATGTCGCACGTTCGGGGTTATTATGTGATTTTAGTTGGCTGACTTGTTTATTATCTTATAATATTCCTCCTTGCCTTAGTTATTTCCTTTGGTCTGTGCTGACCTTATCTGATTTTAGTGCAACTCTCCTTGTTTCTTGTGATCAGTGTGGCACAAGACAGATTTTAGTTTCTTTTACTTTCAGCTGTTTGTGGTATGATGTTTGAAGTGAGACAGTTATGAAGCATTTATCTAGTTATTCTTTGTCAATAAAAACTCAGGAGTCAGATAGCGGGGTAAGAACGAGCAGAGAAGTGACAGAGAAGCAACCAGTGACCTCCTCTCTCTCCTTCCTCCAGCCAAAAAGGCCGAGAATCTTTCTAAGTCCCTCCCTGTGACTTCCTGTATCTCTCTCTCTGTCCTCGGTCCTCCAAAACCTCTATGGCTAATTTTGATCAAGTTATAACTAGTTCAAAGTAAATTTTATTGGTATTTTCAGAAGTTTCAGAATGAGATCAACTATCCCATAACACAGCTATGTCAATTTCTTAAAGCTGCCAAACCACAAATTTGTTGACTTAAAACAATTTTGGAGCCACTAGAGATTGAACCTGGGGCCTTGCACATGGTAGGCAAGCACTCTACCTTGAGCTGTAGCCCCACCCATTTAATTTTTTATTTTATATAGAATCTCATGATGTTACCCAGATTGTCCTTGAATTTGCCATTCTGCTTTAGCATCTACCAAGCCTGGAGAAGACACATTTATTCTGTAGGTCTGAAGTCCAAAATCAGCATCTGTGAGCTAAAATCATCTTCTTAGTAAAGCCATTGACATACCTCTCTAAATTCTTGGGTTCATCCTTACCGTTCCTCATGCCGTATATTCTTCTGCCTGCGTCTCAGGAGGACATTGTGATGACATTTGGGGCTCCCTAGATGATCCAGGACAACCCAATCCTGCCCATGCGGTCTTTTTGCCTATGATAAACCTTCACAGAGCTCATCTCTGGGGACCACCGCTCAGCCCATCCCGAGGGCACACAGTTGGGCTGGTCTCCACCCTGGGCTGGCACTGTGGGCGGGGTGAGAATCTTCAGTGGTCTGCCTGCTGGCAGGCTGAAGGGTTCTCTCCACTTCCTTGCTTAAGGAGACTAGACTCTGGAGGCCGCTTGGGTCTGTATTCTGAGATGTTTTGAAACGCTGCCTCCATTAGCTCCAAGGCTGAGTTATTTGGAGCAAAAGGATATAAATCATTCACCCTGAATCTGAAAACTGAGCTCCAGCAAAGGCACAAGCCCCGCTTTGTGTGCCTTTTCAGGGGCACGCTGCTGCCAGTGTAAGGGAAAGGCAGTGCTAGAGTCGTGGAGAAACGCCACTCCTGCCTGACTTCTCCCAAGGTCAAATGCCAGTCTCTCAATCTTTTATCACACCAGTACAGTCTCTTCCCTGTTTATGAAACACTCTCATGTGTGCTAGGCTGACCAAACCTTGTATGGGGGATGGTCTCGAACCCCTCATCTTCCTGCTTCTCATCCCGGGTTCTGAGATGAAGTGCATGTGCTATCCTGTGTTAAGTTTCTTTCTTCTGGTCTCCGTGTCCTGATAGCGCTTTGGGGAGTGTCCTCTACCCTTGGCGTGTGTTTCAGAATTGCTCCATCTAACTCTGGTCAGCAGAGCCTGCCCCCTGCTGGCCACAGTGAAAATGATTCTGTAGAGACAGGACAAGGAGCTTGGGTTGGGGGCTGTACACGAGGTGGCTCAGTGACCAGTCAAGTCACCTCGTGCACACTGACAGAGGAACTCAGGGGATTGTTGCTGGCTCCTGGCTTTTGCTTTACCCAGAAGGGTCCATCCGTTCGATTCAGGTCCGTGTTTTGTCCTAAATTTCAAAGCCCTTTCAAGACCGTTCATTTCATTACCGCCTGCGGATCATCTCTTGCCTTCTGGCACATCCCTGCTATAGCCGAATTATTTAGGGTTGCGTTCGTTTGTTGCTTGCAGTCAGGGTATTCTGACTGATAGCGCTGTGGGAAAAGAGGCCCCCGCTGGAAGGGTGTGGAGCCAAGAAATTTGTGTGCGCATGAGTCTTCAGTGGGTGTGTGATAGTCCAGAGGCTGGGGCTGGAGACGTCTTTAGAAATCCCGTGGCGTTCCACCTACGGAGTGCGGAGTGCGTCTCTGACAACATCTCTACAGACAGGCTTCAGCGTTGCTCAGAGGCCCTTCCGGAAGCGAGTGAGTCCCCCCAGGCAATTGGCATCACCCTTGGCTGCCTCCCATCATTTCTTTCTCTTATTAGCTAAAATTTGATGCGACCCAGCGCTGATCCTCCATATGTACTCCCAAACCCCCTCCTCTGCCCGGGCAGCTCTTCACAGACAGAATGCACCCTAGATAGGCATCCTCAGGCAGCATAAAGCTCATATCCCCAGGACTTAGGTCACTGCCTCCAGCGGGGATATTTAGTTCCAGTTAAACAATAGTCACCAATAAGTATGAGGCGCTGGGGCAAACCAGACACACAGAGAAGGTCAAAGTCCGGCAGGACCATCACCTCCTCATTCTGGACTCTCTCCTTTTTAAAATGTAGCCTCAAATAAGATTGGCTGTAAGGCAGCTTGCTGACACTCCTGCCTCTTCTGACTCATGGGGCTTAGTTCTCCCTAAGCCCTTTTCACACATGCTTCCACCAGCCCTCCCTTCTCTAGTTGGCCCCCAAGCTCCCTATTCTTCTGTGTTTTTTTTCCTTTGCGTTTACAGCCCGAGTTAAAAACATAGCAGAGCCTGACTTTGCTATAGCACACACAGGAGGCCGTACCTTCAGATTCCCTTGCAGCGTTGGTGGTGAGCACACAGAAGAAGGGCCCATTGGAAAGCTTAGCATCGCTCTCCAAGTGTCCAAACAGCTGGGAGCAGGAAGAGCCACAGCCCAGCTCCGGGCTGGCTGAGGTCTCTAAAGGCAAGCCTCTGCTCACGCGGTAACGGCTATTACTCATTTTCTGTTGGGAGCAGTTAATTCCGATCTTAACGTCAGACGGTTAGTGCCAAAGCTGAAGTGGACTGGCTTTTCTAAAAAGCAAGCCTATCTTCCAGGTCTGGTGCCTTGTGGCAGACCCTCCCAGTTCCGGTCTATGCTTTACACAAACTGCAGGAAAAGGCTGGTGATTTATAGGACACCTGGAGAGGTTGTGGGCAGGTGGGTAGCAGCCAAAGACAGCGGGTTGAATCTGCAGTTACTGACACCGCGCACAGTTGCTTTCAAAAAGGCTACAAAGTGGATTTGGATCATTGTGAAGCTTGGATCTTGTCCACAGAAGCCATCAATTACTTGATGTCATTTGGCTCCTGGCGGGGGGGGGGGGTCAGTTCACTTGATCATGTTCTGCTCTGTCAGCTCAGGGACTTCCATGTGTCTCTTTGGTCCCTCTGACTGCCAGTACTGCAGAAGGTGGGGTCCCCAGGTTCTAGGCTGCTCTCAGCAAGTCTTGACCTAAGGAGCTAAAGGGCGGGAAAGATGGCTCAGCAGGTAAAGGTGCTGCTGTTAGCATCGTAAGTCTGAGGACCTGAGTTCAGTTCCTGAGAAAGCAGGATGTGGTGGGGAATACCTGCAAAGCCAGCACCCCTGTGGTGAGACGGGAGCCGGAGGCGGGAGAAGCACCCAGAAGCTTATGAACCAGTTACCCTTGAGTACACAGTGCAGCAGCAGAAACAAGAGGCACCCTGCATCAAGGTACAAGATAAATACAGACTCCTGAAAGTGGTCCTCTGACCTCCACACATACACCATAATATAATGTATTTGTACACACACACACACACACACACACACACTAAAGGAAGGCTCTAAATCTTCCACTTCAGGAGACAAAGCCCTCCTACCCACACCATATAGTAGGCACATGCGCACATGCGTGTGTGTGTGTGTGTGTGTGTGTGTGCGCGCTCGCGTGCGCGTGCGTGCATGCACATTCGGGCATCCTGATCAGAGATTGTGTGGTATGAGTGAGCCATCCGTGATTCAGTCAGCTGTGCTGCATAACAAGTTACTCCGAAAGTTAGTGAGTTACAAGAACAGCGTTTATCATCTCAGAGTTTCTGTGGCTCTGCTCTTTTGGGTCCTCTTGGGCTCTCCCCATGCCTACATTCATCTTGAGATGCCCCTGGAAGCATCAGTTTCCTGGCCCACTTGTGTGACTGATGACGGTGTTCAGACGTTTGTGTGTGTGTATTTATTTTGGAGTGTTGTGCTGCTGGAGTACCCTGCACAGCGGGTAAGCTTTATTCCGCGGAGCTGCATCTCCAGTGCACAGAGGCCTCAGGTCAGCGTCATTATCTCACAAAGTCCCACAAGTGGGTGGATTAGGCAGCCTCACCACACTGACTCTATAGCACAATCCAACCTTCCTCCGGGGAGAGGAAGCCTGCAAGCCCAGAGAACCGCGCTAGACCCCAGGCTCAGTCATCTCACTGCAACCCTGCACGTGGGTCCCCATTGTGGGCTCAGGAGCTCCCATCTATGTCTGGGTTGGGACCTTGCCCATAGTGAGTGCCCCGGAGGTTGCTCTCAGATGCAGTTGCTTGAGCCCAAATCTTGGGGCTGTTGAGGCCAAGGGTAACCTAGAACTCACATAGAAGCTGAGCCCTGGGCATTCCGAGAACCAGGAAGGGAAGGTGTTCCTATTTTATTTCTGGGGAAGTTGAGCAAGATTGGAACCTGCTCTCTTGAAGTCAGGTTGTGGCCCTTTGGAAAACAGCAAAGTTCACATGACAGGTCGGAGCTGACTGAATTCTGAGCAGTGTGGAGACCAGGTTCATTTCCTGTTGGTGTGGTGTGCAGGGGCAAAGACCCTGTCTCTGAACAAGGAATTCAAGAAGAAGCCCTCAGGGGAGCCTGCAAGCTCTTCCTGAGAGATGCATTTCCTGGCGAGCCAGCCTGGCAGGAGAGGTGCAGTTCTTTGAGAAAGCACCTATGCAAATCACAGTTTGGGTAGAAAGCTACTTCAAGGCTCTGCTCTCCTCTGGCCCTGCTGCAGGCCCAGGCCCGCCTCTGCTGGAAGGAAGTCAGGCCTCCTCCCCACAGGAGGAAGGGCCCTCTTGCCTGTGGTTGGGCATTGTGCTCACTGGATTCCAAGTTGTCAGTCTCCCTGGAGGCAGGGCTCCGGGATGCTGACCCTGCAGATTGCTTTGTTAGGTTTCTCCCACAATTAATTCGGAAATTACCCACCTGCCCACAACCTCTCCAGGTGTCCTATAAATCACCAGTCTTTTCCTGCAGTTTGGTATAACCAGCGTAGACCCGGAGCTGGGAGGGTCTGCCACAAGGCACCAGACCTGGAAGATAGCTAGGCTTGCTTTTTAGAAAAGCCAGTCCCCTTCAGCTTTGGCACTAACCGTCTGAAGCAACTAGATTCACACGCATCATCTTTAAGCCTCACACGCCCTGTGGAGATAAGTCATGGGTGTGTGGAGTAGCCAAGCTCAGAGGCCCAAGGAGCGAAGGCTCCAGGCAGGACTAACACACTAGTGTCCTGACTACACATCCAGGCAGGGGAATTTCTCAGACTTCTCTTCACTTACACTGTCAGTCCAGCTTCTGGAGAGACACCACATGGCCTAGAGTCAGCCTCCTTTACACTTCTTTTTCCTTGCCCAAAGAACCCATGAGAAACCTGGTCCACCTCAGGGCTGTTGTGAGAATCCAGAGGTTACAAGCCTTGTAAACCCCAATGGCAGTGGGCTCTGTGGTGATATTAGTCAGGGACCGCTGGGCACCTGGGAAGGGCCCTGGCCTGGATCTGTGACTGACGTTAATTCACAGAGGAACTGTGGTTCATCAGTCTCCCTGCTTTTTGCTGTCAAGTGTGGGTAAGACTACAGGATCTTTGGGCTGTGTTTGGTGATAAGAGGGGCAGAAGAGGTTTTAGGGAAATAAACCAAGGGTCAATGTGACTTCCAACACCTGTCCCTGTAAGGGTCCCCTCTGCATCAGTTCACATACTCTTGGTTTTAGGTAACAAGGGCAGTCTCAAACTTGATTGGATGTTGTGTACGTCCAACAACAGAGCCCACCGGTAGATTGGAGGCTTCGAGGGTTGGTTCAGCTTGGTGATATTCTCAGGCTCCAGGTACCCATGGGCAGGCTGGTGTGTTTTAGGGTTACACACCCGGGTTTCACGTGACTGCCATGCTTCCAGGGGTCACACCCAATATCCAAAGATTTTAAAAGAAAAATACTGTTGATCTCTTCCTGTCCTTAAGAACAAATAGATGCCCTACCGGCACCTCCAACATATTGCCCGAGGGATCTCATTGGCCCAGAAAGTACCTGTGGCAAGAGTAGAGCTATCACCATGTCTGCCTTGGAAAGGCTGAGATTTAACTAGTGGGACCCCTGAGCAGGGAAGATGGCCACTAAGCCACCGCCCAACTGAAATTTGAACCAAATCAGGGCTATGTGTGTAAAGAGGGTGGGAAGGTGGCTAGCTGTGTTTGCCCCTTGAATACACCAGAGGGAAGATGGAGTGTTTTATTTCTGTCCCCAGCAGTACTCTGTACCATTCTCTTCTATCTGGTCACCCCCAGTCACACCACCGAAAGATCACAGTAGAAAGGCTGGGGACTGGGATATGGCAAAGCACTTGCCTGGCATGCACAAGATCCCGGGTTCAAACAGCCCTGTGGCTGTGCCCAGTCCCCATGAGCTTCTGGGAAGGGAAGGTGAGGATTTTATGTATTTATTTATTTTTGAGACAGTTTTGGAACCTGTCCTGGAACTAGTTCTTGTAGACCCGGCTGGCCTCGAACTCACAGAGATCCACCTGCCTCTGCCTCCCAATTGCTGGGATTAAAGGCCTGCGTCACCACTGCCCAGCTAAAAAGGACTCTTAACATGAAGTTGAAGAGTGGGGTGAAGTTTTGGTGGCTGAGTTAGAGAAACAAAAGTGAGAATACTCGCATAAGACACGATTTTCTCAGGGCTGGAGAGATGGCTCAGTGGTTAAGAGCACTGACTGCTCTTCCAGAGGACCCAGGATTCAATTCCCAGCATCCATATGGCAGCTCACAACTGTCTGTAATTACAGTTCCAGGGGACCTGGTGCCCATTACAAAACACCTATACACATAAAAATAAGAAATAAAAATTAAGAACAAAATAAGTTTTTCTCATGGTATGAGACACACTAATCCCTATCTCTGAACTCTCTCATCTTAGGTCAGGCTCTGGAAAGGAACTGGTCCAGCTGAAGTCTGAGCTGGGCTGCACACTGGTGGCTGAGTGAGGACAGATGGACAGATAAGGAGGCATCAGGAACCTCTGTGAACAGACTCAGAGAGAGGAGGGGTTCCCACGGGACAGGTCTTAGAGACAGGATGCAGGGTTAGGTGGTTCACCGAGGGAGTGGTCACTGAATAGGATTCATTGGGTGTCTCGAAATGGCAATGGTGACTGAAGCTCAGGGTGCAGGCAAGGCAACTATGGGAAATGAGGGCAGTGAGAGTGTGGCAGATGGTATAGAGAGGGGGTGAGAAGCTGGGACTCTGTCGCACCCAGTGGAACAAGCTTCCGGACAGGCTGGCATTGAGAGCAGAGTGGAGACAGGAGGCAGAAGTACCCTTGGGACCCTTGCTAATTGCTGGAGGCTGCAGAGGGCTAAGCTCTGTCCGGCATGGTCCTCATACTTTATTTCCGTGTCTCCTGCAGAACCGTAGCTGCCTTGCTTTACCCACCCCATCGAGAAGCAGCTCCAGGTTCCCAGGTATTGAGGAGGTCCCTCCTTCTCACTAGCCTGAGATCCATCCTGCCTCAGCTTCCCCATCCTTCTTTCTTCTGGGAGGGGCTGATCCCTGATCCCTGGACCTCTCAGACTCTGCCCTCCTGTACCTGGGAAACCCTCTGGGTTTAGCTGGAAATCTGAGCTTTGGCTCTCAGAAGGGGTGGGGTGTGGGACTGGTACCATGCAGGCTGAACTCTACAGGAAGCAGACAATGGGCCAGGCCATGAGGACCACTGCAAAGGCCATTTTGGTCTCTGCCAAGAAAATGACTTGCAGGACCAAGGGCAAGGGCTGGAAAGATGGTGCACCAGCTCATTAAGGACCCGCCTCTTTCTGCTCTCTCTCTGGCTATCCATCTAGGTTTTCTTTCTTTTTTTTTTTTTTAATGAAAAATGCTATTTATATTTTTGAGACAGAGTCTCCTGTATCTCAGGCTAACTTTGAACTTACCACATAGCCAAGAATGTCTTTGAACTTCTGGCCCTCCTGTCTTCACCTCCTGGGGGAAAGCAGGGGGTGCAGGTTTGCACCCCACACCTGGTATATAAGGTGCTGAGGCCAGAACCCAGGGCTCCCCACACCACCAAGCCCTCTGCTCACTGAGCCACAGCCCCGCTTCACCGCTTCAGTTTTCCATGCTGCTCACTGCTCCATTTGCTTTGAGAATTGAAGGAACTCTGACTCCCCTCCTTTCTTATTTCTTTTTAGCTCACATATCCATACAATGAGGGATGTAACCGGGCCCTGAAGGCTGCAGTCTCTTGCAAATCAACAGCCCTCTCCCACCTGCTGTCACTTCTGTTTTCAGAGTCTCCCTTAGGATGATGGCCAGACATAGTCTCCCTTACTCTGATAGCAATGACCGTGAAATTGTGCGAAGGTCTTACGCATCTCTGGGTTCCACAGAATGCACATGCATGGTATCCCTGCGGATCCCGTAATTGTGAGTGCACGTGAGCCCTGAGATGCATGAGCCCCGAGATGCATGAGCACTGAGATGTGTGACACTGAGATGCATGAGCCCCCCCGAGATGCGTGAGCACTGAGATGCGTGACACTGAGATGCATACGCCCTGAGACATGTGAGCCCTGAGATGCGTGAGCCCAGGCTTTTTTGTGTGTTGCAATGTGATCCTGGGAACAGCATTGCCCCAGCCCGTCCTCCATGCTACAGACTGCCATCAAAATTGCTTTTCATCAAGAAGTTTTTTCACAGACATTTTGTCTTGGCAGTGCCCACCCAGGAAGCAGCACTTCTTAGGAAGAGGGTGGACGCTGACGCCCAAGTTCCTCAGAATGGTGTGTGTGTGTGTGTGTGTGTGTGTGTGTGTGTGTGCGCATCTCTCTCACACACATACACACCAACACTACAAAATCAAGCAGAAACCCAAGGGATTCTGGCCTACATTGGGAAAACAAAACCAAATTTAGGAAACGAACTGCCCAGCTAACTGTGGGCCAACTTTAGGACCCTCTGTGTTTTTGTCTGTTTCATTATTGTTTTGTTTCTGAGACAGAGCTACGGAGTCCAGGCTGCTCTGGAACTTACTGCGTAGCCAGGTGGCCTCAGCCTTCGATGTGCTAGGATTGCGTGTGTGTGAACCACCTTCTCTTTCTTTTACACTTTTTTTTTTCAGCAATGGACAAACATTCTGATTTTATAATAAGAAAAACTAATTTGAACAAAGACAGTTTTGCACAAACTTCGTAGAAAATTGGGAGTGTGCTTTAGTAAACTGCAGTCACAAGCTGCAGATTCGTGTCCCCGTGGAGGAGTTGGGCTGGTATCTTTCTTAACTGAGCCCTTTTACTCTTCTGGGATCACCGCGGTGGTGGAAAGGAGAGCAGCGCTGAGGCGGCCAAGGCTCTCTCCTGGCCCCTAACCTCTGCAGGCCTTGTCATCTTTCAGCTCAAGTTGGGAAGGAAGCGCTCCAACCGAACTAAACAACCCAGGGCAAAGTCTGCTTTTGTTGCTAGTTTCCTCACCTTAATTGCAAAGCAAAATTAATTTGAAAGAAAATAAATGTTACAGCTCTGGGGCGAATTCTAACGAGCCTCCGGCAATTAGGGAAGAAAGCATCTAATTACCCGCAGCCTGTTGAGGTGCTAGGCCTGCTCACCTGCAAACTGGCTCTCAACAGAAAGAGGGGGAAGAGAGAAGAATGAACGCACAGGTCTCAGAGCACCCCTAAAACGGGAGCCGGAGAGTCTGAGTCCACAGATTTGGAGGAGAGTTACAATACGCTGAAATGTTCATAAGCATCCCGCCATCTGACTGCTCTGGCCCGCGGGAGACGCGGAAGGGGGTCCCAGTCTTCCAGGACCGCCAACCCAGTCCAGAGGGTACCACAAATCCAGTTTCCTCGGAGCGGCATCTTTCTTGGACACCAACCTTTCCTTGGGCGACATCTCACCAAATGCCGAAGCTTACGCTTCAGATGCGAAGGCTCAGCCAACCGGGCCGGTCTTTTGCCTGCTTTCTGACAACAGGACATACCAAGTTTCCACGATAAGGCAGCTTTTCCTGCCTCCTTACTCTTAACAACGAGTTTTTTTGTTGTTTTTCCCGCCTCCTTACTCTTTGCAACGAGTTTTTTGTTGTTGTTGCTGTTTTTTAACTTCGTTTACCACACCTTCCTCCCACCCTACCCCTACCGTTTGACGATCTCTTTCTCCCTCCTCCTTTAACTTCAGGAGAATCGTGTGAGGTAAACAATCACAAAATCCTATTTCGAAAGTGAGGACACTGGAGAGGCTTGTTTAAGGTTAATGGTGTTGTCAAAGCTCCCAATTTGGTAATTAGGAAACAAAGGCTCAGTTCCGGAACTAATGTGGGCAAAAACTGCTCCTTTTCAGCCCAGAGGAGAACGCACCCGGGGTGGAGGGGCAAGGCCATAGCACCATGCCCAGAAGAGACCACCAGGAGAGGAACGGACCTCAACACTATTCGGGAGTTACAGGGCTGAAAGGTACCTGCCTCCGGGTCATCTACCACCGCAAAAGCCCGGAAAGCTCATGATGCTGTTGAGTAGGAGAGTGTGGCTATACCAAAGAGAAGTTGCTAGAACTGTAAGTGGCATAGTCCCACCATCTGAAGGCACAGATGAAATAAGATGGAAACATTTTAATGTCTTTTATCTTGAGTATGTGAGAATGATATTTCAGATATATTGGGTTAAATAAATCTACTATTACAGCTAATCTCACCTGTTAATTTTTATTTTTTTTAATGTAGCTACAAGGAAAATTTAAATTACACTTGTGGCTTGTGCTGTATTTCTACTTGATGTGTGACTTAGGTAAATACTCTGATAGGAACCAAATTTACACGTCTTCGTGAACAGGATGCTACAATCTCTCTCTCTCTCTCTCTCTCTCTCTCTCTCTCTGTCTCTCTCTCTCTCTCTGTCTCTCTCTCTCTCTCTCTCTCTCTCACACACACACACACACACACACACCCCCCAATACTTTCATGGCATTTTTTTCACAGCCACTTCCTTCCTTATCAATATAACTACACATAAAGAGACCGAGTTTCTCTTGCTGGTGTTACTTTCTAACAGATTTTTTTATTAAATCAGTCCATCTAAAAAATTAGGCTGTCTGAAGGAAGGAAGTGGAGCTCTTCCTCAGTGCTCGATGTTTTTGCTCTAAAACCAAACCTTCCCAAGGGAAAGAGACAGGTTGGACTTTCCCCGACGTGAAGTTCTGATTTCCATGAACCTGCTGCCTCAAATAAAGAAGATGCACAATGAAATAAAAAAAAAACCTTTCTTTTAAAAAGATGGTTTTGTTAACCATCCAATTTATTACTTCTTCTTTCCTTTTTGTTCGAGGAGGGTACTGAGGCAGGCGGGGCGGAGGGCAAGTGAAGGAATAGCCAGCCCCAATTACTGTAAGCCATCCGTTTAACATCCTCCTTATCAGAAAACCAGAGTTTTGACTGGATAGTGACTGTTGACGGATGACCAATACATCTTACTCAGAAGATTCAATAATCAGGACATAATCTCTTCTTGGAGCTAGTCCAGGATCTTTGGGTTAAATACTCGCCAGCGATCTGTTCCCAATTCCTGGCCGGCTACTGGGCAGCCCTGGCTGGCTCACAAATGCTGCCAGATATGGAACGATGGATAATGGGAGGTGATTAAAAATGAGAGGGTAGCTGGGGGCGGTGGTGGCGCATGCCTTTAATCCCGGCACCCGGGGAGGCGGAAGCAGGTGTATCTTTAGAGTTCGAAGCCAGCCTGGTCTACAGCGCTGTTCCAAAGGCAGGTTCCAAAGCTATAGAGTAACCCCTGCCTCGAAAAATTAAAAACAGGGTAAAATTACACAGTTCTCCTGTGTAGCAGACAGTCGGAAAATCCAGGGGAGGGGGCTGGATCACACTGGGGAACTGTGTCTCAGTTATGATTGCGACCCAGGTTTGTGGTTCTCGGAAGCAGGTAAAACCAGCCCAGTTGAACAGAAACCTTTTAGTTTTTAAAAACTTCTTTTGCAATTTTGTTCTCTCTTTAAGAAGAAAGGCACTGTCCGAGCCTTTTTATTGTAGTAAGGTAGTCAAAAATACAAGAGGTCGAGAGTGTAGAGAGCCCGAGTTTGGCGCAGCACAGCACACATAGAATCCACCCGACTCCACCACAGTTCGGACCCTACAACTAGGCTGCTTTCCACCTTTTATAGTCTAGGACCCTCCCAAGTAAAAAGGGAAAAAGGCAAACACTTTGGAGCTTCGCATCAATGAGGGTCTCTTGCCAGTCCAAACGAGGTTGCAGCCTTCCTACGACCGCCCACGCCCAAAGCAAATCGGATCTGTGAACCGTGTGTAAGACACCGGACCCCTATGGTCCTCAGGGGCTTTGCTCGTGGGTCTCAACCCGATACACTTTTTAGTCCTCTCCGCCGGTTCCGGAGATTAATATCTTTCGGACCGTCTTGGAGTCTGTGAGGTTTCGTGCCTACCTCCGGCTCACATGGCAGACACGAACCGATCCACCGCGCCCGTATAGGCGGTGGCGTGGCGGGCGTGATAGGCGCCGCCACCGCCCGCTCCGAGCTGCCCGCTGGGATTGTAGCAGGGCCCCAGCGCCGCTCCGAACTGGCCCGGCGACGTGCGCCCATAGAAGTCCACCGCGGCTTCCACGCCGCCGCCGCCTCCCGCGGGGGGCGAGGCGGGTCCCGCTAGGCGGCCCGCTGCAGCGGCGGCGAAGAGCGCGCTGCTCGCCCCCTGCGGGTACGCGCCGTCGGGGCCCGCATAGGCGGCAGCGTAGGCGGCGGGGTTGACGGGTCGTGCGCCCGCGCAGACCGACGGCTGGAAGCTCCCGGTGCCGGCCGCGCCCGCCGCCGCCGCCGCGAAGGCACACGAGCCGCCGGCGGCCGCAGACGTCGCGGGGCCCAGATCCGGGCTGAGCGGCCTCTCGGGAACCAGGCCGAAGACGCGGCAGGGCCCCGGCGACGCGGCGGGGTAGTAGACCGGCGGGGGCGCAGCGAGCGGAGGCGCGTAGCCCGCGTAGACGGCGCCCGGGTAGGCCGGCCTCGCGGTGGGCACGGCGCCCGGGAAGATGGCGGCGGCGGCGGCGGCCGCAGCGGCAGCGGCATCGTGCATGTAGGCGGGGTAGGTGGACAGGTCCGAGCGCTTGAAGCGCTTGCGGCGGCGCAGGAAGCTGCCGCTCTCGAACATGTCCTCGGCGTTGGGGTCGAGCGCCCAGTAGTTGCCCTTGCCCGGGCGGCCCGCCTCGCGCGGGATCTTGAGGAAGCAGTCGTTGAGCGTGAGGTTGTGGCGGATGCTGTTCTGCCACTTCTTGGGGTTGTCGCGGTAGAATGGGAAGCGCTCGGTGATGAACTTGTAGATGCCGCCCAGAGTCAGGCGGCGCTCGGGAGCGTGCGCGATGGCCATGGCGATGAGCGCGATGTAGCTGTAAGGCGGCTTCCCCCGCTGCAGGGGGCGCTTGCGTCGCCGTCCCCCCGCGCCACGGCCCGCTGCCTCCGCCGGGACCCCCGCGCTCGCCGCCGCCTCGCCGCGCTCCTCCTTCACGGCCGCCAGCGCCTCAGGCTGCGGCGGGGGCGGCGGCGCGCTCTCGGCCGTCATGGCGCCGTGGTCCCCCGTACCCCCCGTCGTCCGCCGCTGCCGACGGCCCCGCCGGCCTGGGACTCCCGAAACCCCGGGTGCCTACGCCGGGTTCACGCTGCTGGCAGTGAAAGCTCTGCGAGCGTGGGGACCTCGGGACCCGGAGCGCCGCGCTCACCGACGGCTCGGCTGGGGCGCGGGCCGGAGGGTCTTCGGTGCTCTGGTTTTAGGCGATCAGGGGGTCCGGACGCGGCTCCGAAGACGAGGTGGCGGCAGCTGTTTGGGCGAACCTTCGGGTCCCAGGACGACTGTCGAGGATGTGCGAGTAGAGGAGGCTGCGGGCGAGGGCAGTCAATGGAGGCGCCGTAGACCCCGGCCGGGGCCGCCCATGCCGCGCCCCTGCGACAGAGATACAAGCCCAAGCCAAGGGCAGAGTGGCGAGACCAGCGGCGGGCCGGGCCGGGTGGCGGGTGACTCGCTCGGCTCAGCAGCCCTGAACTCCAGCTCGGAGCGCGGCCGGTGTGGTGCTTGCTCTCCTGCACACACCTGGGCCAGCTCCTCCCTCCGCCGGCTTCTTCTCCTTAAAGGCGCCAGCA
Source organism: Myodes glareolus (assembly GCF_982192425.1). Lineage (NCBI taxonomy): Eukaryota > Metazoa > Chordata > Mammalia > Rodentia > Cricetidae > Myodes > Myodes glareolus. Next base: position 28,997,810 of record NC_142041.1, read on the forward strand.
AGCACGGGGCGTAGCCGGTTCCCTGCCCGCCCCCGACTGCCCCCCCCCAGTCGGCTGGCACACCTCCCCAGGTAGCGGCGGCCGCTCAGCGGGAGCCCCACAAACGTCAGAGCGGGGAGGGCTCCTGGAGATCCTGGGGCCGTCCCTTTCTGCGCGCCAAGCGGGAGACTGAGGCCCTAGGAGTCCAGGAGTTCTCCGTGCCAGTTTCAGCACTCCAGGATTTCTGTTGGTGTCTGCGGAAAGTTGGGGGTCTCAGGTGGAAAGAAGCTTCACTGCATTTTCTTGTCCAGAGAGGGTAAGAACTGGACGAGGGTGGGGCGCGTTTAATTATTGTGGGGAGGAGAATAGGAAGTTCTTGGGATGTTTTCCTAACCCAGGTCTGGGCTACCCGGCCCACTCTCCTCCGGTCCGATTCTTTTTCAGAAGAGAATTTCCAGGTTCATAGTCAACTTCATTGCCCTTAGGAACCTGCAGCCTGCGCCTGTTTTAGTATGAGCCACAGGTAATCCGGTAGTTCCTAGACTGTCCGGAGGTTTTATATCTCTAGAGGTATTTAGAAAAGTCTCCCCAGCGCTAGGTGGCTGGGGACCCTTCCCTACACGCTGGGGAGTGATGCCCGGGCAGAGACGACTTGGCTCCTGCTCTCTAGCGGTCAGCTCTCCTTTCCTCCGGTACTCCGGGGCCAGATTGTGCCGGCTGGCTCTAGAGGCTTCGTTGGAGGCTGCTGCAGGCCAGAGTGTGCCAGCTGGCTCTAGAGGCTTCGGTGGAGGCGGCTGCATTCTGCTCACAACTCTGCTGTTCCAAGGTGTCCGGTTTCTGCCTTCCTGTGGCAGGATTCGGTGCTAGAGCGAGACTCTTGGTGGTGCAGCTCCGTCGGCTGGTTCGCTTTCTGGACATTTTTTGGGACCTGTTTCGTTCCCGTCTCAGGAATCTAAGGCTCGAGTCTTAAGATTCTGATCTTGGAAGCCAGAGGCCTCAGCCAGGAAGTACCACTCCTAGGAGTGGGAACTGTGGGTGCAGAAACGTGTGGAAGGTGCCCGGTTGGGAAGAAGAAGCACCGGGGAGGGTTGAGATCTAACGTGGGTGGCCGGGCCTTCTGGTTTTGTTGCGGTCTTCAGTGAACACTGGGTGGTTGCCTTTGGAAAACAGAGGCAGAGAACCCAGACCCTCTCCCTCAGTTGACCTGGGCTTGCTTGAAGACACCTCCCCTCCCCCTCCGCGCCCCCATCAGGAGTGTTCCAGCGAATGCCGCCCTCCCTCCCTGCAGTTTCCTTCTTCTAAAGAGACTGGGGAAATCCTGTTTCTTTTTCCCAAAGCAAACTTTAAACTAATGGTTCTCTATATTTCCAAGATTCCAAGACTTGTGTGTCCAGATTTTAAATTCCGAGTCACTATGTCAGTGTGATTCTATACATTCTTGTGGCTATAAATATCTGGTAAACTTCTAAAAGACTGTTGAGGGGCATGCAAGGTGGCAAAGTCTGTGGGCCCGAGAAAGACCTCTAGATGTAGTCCTCTACAAAAGGGTGTGTGTGTACCTGAGCTAGGGCTAGTGCAACACACACGCACACACACACACACACACACACACACACACAATTAGTGAATGTGAAACATAAAGGGGCATTATATAAAGATACTAGAACTAAGGCTTTGCGCCCAGCCTGGCTCCACTTTGGAAGTTGCTGCTTCTCTGGTTTGGTTTGTTTTCCTTTCCTATGCTCTGAAGCGTATCGTATTTAACTTGAATTCCCACACAGGAATTGGGTCTTAATAAATCCACAATTATTATCTTCCTTACTTCCAAAATATGAGTAGCAGACTGACTATTATGTATTGGACTAAAAGAACAGAACCTCGTTCTTGTGATTTGTCACAGTATGCTTTAATGTGGTCCAACGACTCTCTGATGACCCCGTTGAGCTCCTGTGCCTATGGCTAGATGCCTCCAGGTCTCAGTGGTTTCTGGTCCTGCACACCTCATTCTTCTAGAATTCTGATTTCTCTCCACTTTCCTGCACCTCTGCTCAAAGGGTGCTGCTTTGGCCTTCTGGGATTCGGATTCTCAAGATCACAACTGCCATATTTGATAAACAAAAGATTCCTGTGATCCTGTCACATAAAATTTTATTCAGATAATGTACTTCTACATCCCGTAGGTTGAAGATTCTATCCATACTGCAAAATTTTGACAAATTGTTTGACTAATACAAAGGCCATAAGTTTTCCCATTTGGATTAAAGCAATATGGAAAAATTTTCTCCTAGCTTTCCCCTTTGCTTCCTTCTTAGTTTTTGTTGTTGTTCTTGTTTGTTTCTTTGAGCAGGGGTGGGTTGGTAATGATCAAGTTCCCTCTTTCTGAGGTGGGGCCACAGGCTCCACTGGCATTCTATTGAATGCTCGAGGGCGATGGGATACCAGTCCAGCAGAGGTGGGGTTGGTAGCTAAGCGTGGGCCAGTCTGTTTCCTTACAGTAGCCAACCACAGTGTTCCCAGCACCTCTTGGGGAAACTTACTCCATTAATGGTGTGTGTGTGTGTGTGTGTGTGTGTGTGTGTGTGTGTTGCTGAGGTGCACAAACCTGGAAGTCTTCTGCAACACTGACTTTCTCAGGTTTGAAGCTCCCAGGGAGGGCTTTTGAATGAAATCCAAGGCCATGGAAAATTCATCTATATTCCTTGACCCATGCATCTCTGTCTAAAGAGTTCTTGGGGGTTGGAGCTGGAGGGAGACTGGGCCCAGGTCTTGGACCAGGATCTTGGATGAAAGGGTATAGGCCTCTGGTTCTTACCCCCGGGGTGACCTCTTGGTCTCTGTCCTGGTTGCTTCTTTTAACCCTTCTCATTTGTTCAGCAGCAACAGAAGGTGCTTGCCCATCTTGGAGCGGCACAGCCACCATTATCAGAGTTATTTGAGGGGAGTCTGTCAGGTCCCACGGTTCCAGAGAGCATGCAGAGCACTGTGCTGCCATAAAACAAACAAACAAAACAAAACTGCCCAGTGTGGTTGTGACAACCCCAGGCCCAGGGTTTGGGAGTCAGTCTGGGGCCTTATGAGACTTCGATTTACCCTTGGGTGAAATGAGGGATCTTTTACCCACGTCCTTTCTCCTCAGAAATGAGTAGTAGGGTGGGTGCTCATAGCCACCCCTCAGTCGTTTTCTTCATCTTTTATGTTGTTTTCAGGTTGAAATATGGGTGCAGAGAAAAGACATGCCACCAACATTCTAGCCTGTGTCACTGTGGACCGAGGTGAACTGCCCCCATCGAAGAAGTTCTAAGTAATTAAGTCAAATATTTTTTTTGTGGCCTAGCTGGCCCAGCGCGCGCACGTGCGGGTGTGTGTGTGTGTGTGTGTGTCAGTGTGCAGGGACCTTGAATCAGGCTCCCAGGGTAGGGTGGGGACCCCCCTTCCCCATCCCCACCCCCAGAGCTGGCTTAGAAAACGCTTTCTTGCAGGTCATTCATTTAACCACTGTGAACGGAATTGTCATTCCGGGAGAGTGGGATTCAGGAACCGGGGTCCAGGGAGCGGCCCTCCATCAGCTTAAGGAGGAGCCTTTCTATGGGTGCCATGAGCCCTCCCCCAACACCAGTCACAGGGCCAAGGGCTTTCCTGGACACTGGACTCTACAAGTGGGTACCGAGAGCAGGAGCTGTTTGGAACCGCCCGGAGTTCCGAGCTCCGTAGCGCTGCAAAGGGGCAGGCGGTCCAGAGCGCCGAGCACCGGCTCACGTCGCACTGCCGGCCGCCCTAGGGTGGTACACCATGCTTTTGGCTCCGAGTGTTTTCACCCAGGACATCAAAGGCTCCATCACGCGCCGCGGGCTGGGGAGGGACAGGGTGGGGTGGACAGCGCCTTTTCATCCTCCCTGATCCGTTCACGCTCACGCTGATTCGATTCCAGGATCCAAGGTACACGAAAGGTCTTTGATTCCTAGGACAGGGGCGGAGCTCTGTGTGAGGCTCGGAGCCTCCCCGAAGCCCAGAATTTGCAGGCATGATTGCTCGTCTTTATTTCGGAGGAAATAAACTTAATTACTTAATTACGCGGCACCCATAGAGAGGCGCTTCCTCAAGCTGGTGGCAAGGTCTGCTCCCTGGACCCCGTTCCCGTACCCCACCCACTCTGGTGTGTAATTCTGATTACAGCATTTAAGTGAATGAGCTAAGCCAGCTCTGGGGGTCCCCACGTTACTCTGGAAGCCTAAAAGTCAAGGTCTCTGCACTGTCTGCCGCCCCCACCCTCCCTAGCACGGGAAGGCTTGAATTCTCAGTTAGGCTACAGAAAACATTTTACTTAATTACTTGGTACATCTTCAGTGGGGGGCATCTCAACTCCGTCCACAATGGCACAGGCTGGAATGTTTGCTGCTTGTCTTTTTTTGCTGAGGAAATACTAGGCAGTCTTGAAAAGACCATACATTATCCCTTCCCCTTCAGCAGAGAGTTGTCCGGACTAGATGCTAGCTCTAGTCAGAGGCACAAGAAGATGCTATGACCTGCAGCATCTTTTCCTTGGGTCCTGGACACCTCCAGCTGATCCAGTGACCAGGACGGCTCACTCTGCCGCTCTGTTCCCAGTTTGAAAAGAAGCAGGTGGTGGCCTCCAGAGCTAGAAGACATTTGGGCCAGGGTGCCTGGGTGGTGGTGGTGGTAGTGGTGGTGGTGGTGGTGGTGGTGGTGGTGGTGATGGTGGTGGTGGTGATGGTGGTGGTGGTGGTGGTGGTGATGGTGGTGGTGGTGATGGTGGTGGTAGTGGTGGTGGTGGTGGTGGTGGTGGTGGTGGTAGTGGTGGTGGTGGTGGTGATGGTGGTGGTGGTAGTGGTGGTGGTGGTAGTGTCTATGCTCCCATCCTCTGCACCTGCACCTGTCTTTTGAGAGGGATTTTTTTGGGGGGGTTCCAGAGTTCTGGGTGCCTGCCTGATATCACCTTCAATTATTATGCCTGTTAGGGTCCTTTCAGAGTCACTCCTGATTCTTGACTTGGGACAGGAAGAGGAAAGTCAGTGGGTTCCCACAGCCCGTATCAACCTCTCCCTCCCCTCCTGGAGGGGCAAGAACAGGGCACATGGATGTCTATCCACATCTACCCAGGAGGATGCTGGGAGCTGTGAGGAGGGGAGGGACTCAGGCTCTAAGATACCAGATTTTCCATGTATAGGAGGCTCCAAACAGCCTCCTCCAGAGGGCATCCTCTGTGCAGGACCCAGATGACTTGGCTGCCCACAGGGCCTCATTCTTCCCAGTCAGCCACAGGCAAGGTCAAGTGCACTTTGCTAGTCCTGCCATTCACAGCTCTTCCCACACAAGCCCTTTCCATCTGTATTTCTTCCCCGAGCATTCGTTCCTCTTGTTTTTTTGTTTTGTTTTGTTTTTTTTCGAGACAGGGTTTCTCTGTTGCTTGGAACCTGTCCTGGAACTAGCTCTTGTAGATCAGGTTGACCTTGAACTCACTGATATCCTCCTGCCTCTGCCTCCTGAGTGCTGGGATCAAAGGTGTGCGCCACCACCATCTGGGCATTCATTCCTCTTAAAAAATTATTTTTATTGTGCTCTTTGAGACAGAGTCTCAAGTGTTCCCGACTGGTCTCAGATCACTCTCTGAGGATGACTGGGATCACAGGCATGCACCTCCACACCTGGCTGGTTTGGTGCTGGGGATCAAACCCAGGGCTTCTGTAAGCTAGACAAGCACCCTGCCAACTGAGCTACATCCCCCAGCCTTCTTCTCCCAGAGTCTTAAGACAGCATTCTCAAAGAGCTCCAGAAAAGCAAAGATATACAACCATAATCCCATGAAATACATGATAAAGAAATTCAGATAAGCTGGGGCAGGCCAGGGTGTTTGGCCTCTGAGTCTCTTCCAGGTAGACTCAGAAGGGTTCCCTGAAGGGGGAGAGAGAATATTTGAACTCCTGTTTTTCTAGGCTAAGAATGAGAAGTGTGACTTCATGCCATTGGGTATGCAGGTTACCAGTTCAGTTCAGGAAGAGTGAATATGCACGTGTGTGTGTGTGTATGCGCGCGCGCGCGCATGCGCACGCACTCACGCGTGCACCCACGCCCACACCCACACCCTGTGTCCATTAATCAGCAAGGTAGGTCTCCGCTGGGGGGCTAGTTAGGAAAACTGAGTCTGCCTTCCTAGTGTGGACATAATTCAGGAGTGACAAAATGTGAGAAATTGTATTGGAGGTTCCTTTAGGAAAGATCAACCTGGGTGGGTGTTATGTGGGTCCATACCTTCCCTGAACTCTGACCAAGCTAACTGCCTCCAGCGGGTGGGACTAATGGTCCGCTAGAACTTGGCTTCAGGTCAGTCGAATAACAGTAATAAAGTCTCAAACGTCTGCAGGACTTGTGGGGGGAAGTGACAGAGGGCAACTCTTTGGAAGTGGCGAGCAGATAGAGATGGCAGGTTTTGGCAAAGCCTCTCAGTTACCTGCCACACTGGGGTTAGTGTCCTAGGACTGTACTGGAAGCAGGAACCTGACATCAGCTACAGAAGGCCTCACACCAGCACCTGACCACAGCCCCTGCAAGTATCTGTCCCTTCCCCTTTTAAGGTCCTAACCCTCTCCTGGATGACCGCTGTACTCCTGGTTCTGTCTGTGCCACCTTTGGGGAGCATTTGCGAGTCAGAGGTGATTCGTATCAGCTTTACCTGGTGAATGACCAAGATGGTCCAAGTGGCTCCACCTCTAAGACATTCTCTGCTGACCCACCTTCCAGTCCTCCTCCTGTGGGGACCGGGTCTCTCAAACCTGTCATTCATAGTTTTGGAACAACCTGAACATGAGTAGAAATGGATTGACTGCAAGAGATGAGAGGGAGCGTCCTCACCACCATGCAGGGTTGGTCAGCATTTTATCAATGACCGAAAGGTAAGCTGATTGGGCTGTGGCTGACCACATGGAGGTGCTGATGCTGGTAGCTGACAGACCCAAAAATTACGTGGCAGTAATCTCCACGTGGGAGACAGAGCCAAAACCAACAAGGAGACATTTTAAAAGTGTTATGTAAACATTGTAATGTTACAGGAGACAAACTAAGAGGAAAACAGTCCCCACATGCCAGTTAGCTGCCATTCATCCACTGGCATTTTCTCTTCTGTGTTTTCTTCCTCTTTGAGTTCTTGTACATGTAAAGAACACAGGGTTCACACAGATGCTGCCACACTGTAGGTATAACTTTGTAGTTTCTGCAAACAGAATATTATATTATTTTGTAAATATAAATACACGAAACATCTCACTTTTGTGTGTATATATGCTCCCCTCCCTCCCTCCCTCTCTCTCTCTCTCTCTCTCTCTCTCTCTCTCTGTGTGTGTGTGTGTGTGTGTGTAGACCAGAGATCAATCTCATTCTTCTGTTGCTGTCCACCTTGTGTTTTTGAGACAAGGTCTCTCTGTACCTGGAGCTCACTCATTAGTTCCAGCTGTCCCGGAACTCGCTTTGTAGACCAGGCTGGCTTTGAACTCACAAAAATCTGCCTGCCTCTGCCTCCCAAGTGCTGGGATAAAGGTGTGCACCACCACCGCCTGGCTCCCTCAACCCTTTTCAAAGCTAGGTTTTGTTATGGCATTCAGACTCACTATGTAGCCCAGGCTGGCCTTGAACTCATGATTCTTTGGTCTCAGCTGAAGGGACTAGAGGTATGTGCTATCACATCTGGCTCTTTGCTTCCTTTTTATTTCTAATTGTGAATGAAACTGTCCACTGTTGATCTATTAGCACTTGCACGGCAGCTGGGCAATTAAGTCATCTCCAGTAGTTTTTGATATAGGTGATGCTGCCAGGAAAAAGTCCAAGGAGCTTTTTATTTATTTTGAACAAGATCTATGAGGTCACAGACATTTTTATGGTTCTTAATACAATGCCATCAAAATATCTCTACACATATCTTACAGTCCATCTCAATCGAGGTAGTTAAGACATCAGTCACTTCTAGAAGTTTCCTGCTATTCTTTTGTGACCAAGTCATCCTGTTACTGACTGTAAACAGTCATTGATCCACCTCACATTGCCATAGAGGAGTTTACCTGTTGTAGAACTGTAGAGAATGAAATAGTGTTAACGTCTTACTACTTTTCATTTAGTACAGAATGACATTAGTTTTGACATTCATCCATGTTGTGGTACAAAGTCCATTCGTTTCCACAGACTTAGATAGTATTCTAAGTCTCATATGAATAAGCCTCCATGTGCACACAGGTGGGTTGTTCCAGATTTTGGCTGCCACAGACACAGTGGTATGAACATTCATGCAACGTTTTTGTATAGACATGCTTTTATTTCTCATGGAATGTCGTGTGCTGCGGTGTGCTCGTTTGCATTTTACACAGCCATTAGGCTCTTGTGCAAACCTTCATTCCCCCCCCCCCCCCCCCCGGCAGAATGCAGGAGTTCCAGTTGCCCTGCCTCCCCACTGACACTTGGCATGCTCGGTCTTTTTTTTTTTTTTAATATTTTATTATTTTGTGTAGGTTGGGTGCTTTGCCTGAATGTATGTCTGTGCACTATGTTTGTACAGTGCCCCTGGAGACCATAGGAGGGCCTGGGTCCCCTGGGGCTGCAGTTCCAGAGGGTTGTGTTACAGATGACTGTGAAGTGCCCTGTGGGTGCTGGGAATTAAATCCTGTTCCTCTGCAAGGGCAGCCAGAGCTCTTAACCATTAAGCCACGGCTCCAATAACTTCTGATTATTGTCTTGATTTCATTTAAATCATTCACTGCCAGAATAAAGGGATGCCAGAAGACCTGTGCAGTCAGTGCAGCTTTCTGAGCAGTGGTGGGTTCGGACACAGTCACCACATCCAGTTTACAGTGACTTTTTTTTTTTTTTTTTTTTTTTGAGACAGGGTCTCTCTGTGTAGGCTTAGCTGTCTTGGAACTCACTCTATAGACCAGGCTGACTTCAAACTCAGAGATCTGCCAGCCTCTGTCTCCCGAGAGCTGGGATTAAAGGTGTGTGCCACCATCACCTGACTCTAGTTTGGTAGTAAATCGCTTCAATTTGAGTCCTTTCTTTGCTTTTCCTTTGTTAGTCTAGCTAAAGGTTTATTTATTTATTCATTTATTTAATTTTATTTTTTGGTTTCTGAGACAGGGTTTCTCTGTGTAGACTTGTACATCCTGGGTCTCACTCTGTAGAGCAGGCTGGCTTCTAACAGACATTCACCTGCCTCTGCCTCCCAAGTACTGGGATTAAAGGTGAGCGCCATCACTGCCTAGCTGAGGTAGTTACTCTTTAAAAAGAAACAAAGACTTGCATTTTTAGAACCATTTTAGGCTTCCAGATCAATAAAGAGGTTAGTACAGTGTTCATTTAATCCCTTACCTGCCACACAGTTTCTTATAAACCTCTTAACATCAGAGCAATCCATTTGCTATACTTGTTAGTCTACATGGATACATTTGTTAATCAAAACTTACAGCATGTTGAAGAGTATATTTGTGTTATACATTATTGTGTGTGTGTATTGCTTGTGTGTCTGTCTGTGTGTGGTGTGTGTGAGAGTGTGTATGATGTGTTTGTGTGTGTGTGTGTGTGGTGGGTGTGTCCATGTGTGCATGTATGAGTGTGTGTGGTGTGAGTGTGTGTGCCCGTGTGTGCATACATGTGTTTTGAGAAATGCACAATGCAATATATTTCCTCTTGGGTGCTGGAGAGATGCTCAGTGGTTAAGAGCACTTGCTGTTCTTCCAGAGGCTTCTAGTTCAACCCCCAGCACCACAAAATTGTGCTAAGCTAAGGAACAAACACTCTAATACCTGAGCCGGTGCAGGGTCTTTTACATTCTGACTGCAATAGCCTCTCACTCACTGATCATAACTAACTTTTGAAATAAATTTCTTTCTTCTTTTTAAAGATTATTTTAGTTGTTTTGAGTACCTTCCATTTTCATAGACCTTAGAGAAACTTACTATTTTTTTTTTAAAAAAAACCAATGCAACATATTGCAAGCTGGGGAGATGACTTAGTGGTTAAGAACCCATGCTGCTCTTGCAGAGGACCTGAGTTTGGTTCCCAGTACCCATGCCAGGCGGCTCACAACTGCCTATATCTCCAGCTGCAGGGGATCTGACACCTTCTCTGGCGCACATGCACTGGCACCCGCCCCCACAGATATATATGCATACACATACACTTTCAAAAATTAAAAAATATTTAAAATGTAACATAATTTTTGGTACACAATTTTCATTTCCATTCATCTCCAAAGTATTGTAAAATTTTCCTTGTGGTTTATTCTTTGGCCCTTGGTTTTTCTAGGGACATATCGAATAAATAAATAAACATCTACCAAGCCTTGCCCATCATATTTCCTTCCTGTTGCTGTGGCAGAATTCTAGACAGAAGCAACTTAAGAGAGGAGGGTTTCAGGGGATTCAGTCCATCATGGAGGAGAAGGTGCAAGAGCTGGGCAGTACTGTCAGGCAGTGGGAGATTGTAACTATACTCATTAATTCACAGAGGACCAGGAAGTGGAGAGCTCAGGCTGGACCAAGAGTGGCTATTGTTTTCATGGACTGCTCCCAGCAACGTGCTTCTGCTAGCAAAGCTACAGCTCCAAAGGGTCTACAAGCTCCAAAACAGTACCAAAGTTAAGGGACAAGTGTTCAAATGTGTGAGCCTGGGGGACATTTTACATTCAATCTCTGTAACATCCACTGATTAAATCATTCTTAGTTCTTACATATATATATATGTGTGTGTGTGTGTGTGTGTGTGTGTGTATACACACATGTCTATATACCTATGTGTATCTATGTGTATGTATCAAGCTGTGTATGATAAATAAAATGCAAACCCACTTAAAGATGTTACTGAAGTTTTGATAAAAAATTTTGATAAAAAATTCTCAGTGTTTATTAAAAGCTGAGTGTCCACCTCACAGCCATGTGTGCATGATGAGGTCTGTGGAATTTATATCCTCATACTCAAAGTAACAGAGAAGCACAAAAATATTCCATAAGGCCTGTACTAGTTCATACAGTAATAGAAAAGATTCTTAACAACTATGGGCCAGACCTGGTGGCACATGCCTATACTGACAGCACTCAGGAAGCAGAGGAAGGAGGATCACTTCAAGTTGGAGGCCTGGCAACAGATATTGACCAATCAGAATGTACATGTTGGAACTTGGGATCAACCTTAAGGCTTTCTGCTGTGTATTTTTTTTAAACCTTTTTAGTTAAAGGACCTTGAAGGCTGCTCAGGAGTCACACTGGAAGGAAAACCAGGACAACTAGCATTTGGTGGGTGGGGTCTGGGGAGCAGCTTATCTGTATGAAATAGTGTCTGCAGATCCCAGTGTCCAGAGATCACACATAGACCATTCTTCTAGTTGTTGCAGTGCAATGGCATTCAGTTCCTGTGGCACAGAGTGTCTATGGCATGCAGTGCAGTATCATACAGTGCCTATGTCACACAATACAGTGGTATACAGTACAGTGGCATACAGTGATATCAGTGGCATACAGTGCAGTGGTATGCAGTGCAGTGGCATACAGTGATGTCAGTGGCATACAGTGCATATGGTATACAGTACAGTGGCATACAGTGAAGTCAGTGGCATACAGTGCATATGGTATACAGTACAGTGGCATACAGTGAAGTCAGTGGCATACAGTGCATATGGTATACAGTACAGTGGCATACAGTGAAGTCAGTGGCATACAGTGCATATGGTATACAGTACAGTGGCATACAGTGAAGTCAGTGGCATACAGTGCAGTGGTATGCAGTACAGAGGCATACAGTGAAGTCAGTGGCATGCAGTGCCTGTGGTATACAGTGACATCAGTGGCATACAGTGCATATGGTATAGAATGCAGTGGCATACAGTGAATATGGTATACAGTGCAGTGGAATGCAGTTCCTGTGGCATACAGTGAAGTCAGTGGCATGCAGTGCTTATGGTATACAGCGCAGTGGCATACAGTACCTGTGTCATACAGTGAAGGCTGCAGCATACAGTGCCTGTGGCATAGGCTTGGCCTCTTGCCTCCAGTACAGCTGACTCTCCGTGGCCACCTGGTAAACACCCCTCTGTCATAAATTTGACTTTAAAATGCTGTGTTGTGGCAGACAGTCTTCTGCCCAGGTGGCACACTTGTGACCTCCGAGTTGGGTTTTGCTTGAACGAGCTCGCCTCCTCTTCCTTGCCTGGGGACAGGTGGATTGTATGAAGGATGAAGCCCAATTCTGGCTTTATGGCTCAGTTCTGCTGTTGTTTCCCATTTGCTCCCAGGTAATTCCCTTCATGGTGGGTAGGATAGGATCGAGACTTGTGTCCTCCCAGGGACATCTCACAGAGCCAGGCTGAGGCTTGAGTAAAAGAAAGCATGGGACATGCTTTGCAAACTGTAAAGTCCTGCATCCGAAGGAGCATCTGTGTTCGTGGACCAGAAGACTCAGCTGCCTGGAAAGCTGTGGTCTGATTCTAGGTAGCCAGAGGACCCAGAGCTGTCGTTTGTTTTGATATCCCTGGTCTAAGATGTGACCATAACATAACTTCAGCTTTGATAGGAACAGAGGGGCTGTAAAGAGATCATTTACAGAGTGACAGCATCAGAGCCGGGACAAGTGGCCAGATAACCCCATTCACTTCCCTCTATTTATGAAGCGGGACTCCTGAGGCCAGAGAGGGTCACATAGTGAGCTTCCGGTGCGGTCAGAGTCGGGTCTTTTGGTCCTGGCTCTTGGCGTCACCACAGATCACCACGGGCTTTCATTCACCCACCAGCATTTATGGGAACTTGTCTACGTGCTGGCTTCTCAGCTGACCAGTTTTTGGGTAGACGGAACAAGCTGGGTGCAGTTCTGTCCTTAGGTCGTCCAGAGTCCCATGAGAACAACCCATAGAGTGGTCTCACAGGTCTGGCCACGGTCCCTGGGGGCAGAGGTGATTCTTTCTATTTTATTTTATTTTTATTTATTTATTTAATTTGAGACAGGTTTTCTCGATGTAGCCCTGGCTGACCTGGAACTTGCTCTTGTAGACCAGGCTGGCATTGAACTCACAGAGATCCTCCTACCTCTGTCTCCCCAGTGCTGGGATTAAAGGCGTGTGCCACCACCACCACCACCACATAATTGATTTTTTAAATTAAAATAATCTTTTATATGCATTGGTGTTTTGCCTGCATGTGTGTCTGTATGAGGATATTGGAACTGAAGTTACAGACAGTTATGAGCTGCCCTGTGGGTGCTAGGAATTGAACCTGGTCCTCTAGAAGAGCAGTCAGGCCTCTTAACCGCTGAACCATCTCTTAGCCCCTGAAGTCATTCTTGAGGGTGGTGAAAAACTATGGCTACGAAGTCAGTGGGCAGCCAAGTTCCCGCACCTCCTTGCCTCCTTCTGCTTTTATGGCCATCTCAAGTGGAGATGTTGAGCCTCACAGAAGAGAAGGAATGTGGGCCACAGGGCTGGCAAGTGCTAGTCACTGATGGGAAATGTTAATGGCAGGCCCTTGATATTGTGAATGGGCTCATTCGAAGAGACAGGGCAGGGTTCAGATGCTTAGGAGACCCGGGTTCAAATCCCAGCATTGCCCTTTCCCAGTAGTGTGACTTGGGCTAGTATTCTCCATGACATTGTGGTCGCTTCATGTGCAAAACAGAGGTGGAGGTCCGTACCTTATGGGTTCCTTCGAAGGTGACCCAGGGGCCGAGATGGAGCCCTTAGCCAGCGCCTGGCACCAGCAAACACCCAGCAAAGCGTCCTTTGCTCTGTACTCACGGCTACCAGCCAGCAAGGGCTACATAATGAGACTGTTTTCGAATCCCAAGGTAGAGGAGGGCTGAGGCCTGGATACTGGGCCCCTTCCCCAAGCTCTGTCAGTCAGTCTTTTGGGTGGGGCCTTCACACCTGACCACACAGGGCTTGGCTTCTGCAGGGTCCCTGCTGCGTTGTGGCCTCTGAGTCAGGGATTCATGAAAATCTTCCGGCTTTGAATAGCCTCATGGCTGCTGGGAGGCCAGAGGCTGCCTGTGTTTTGCCAGTCAAATTATTTGGCTTTTCTGTTCTTTGTCCCAGGCAGGACAGACATCCACACTGCACCAGGAGCTGCGGGTCTCAAAGGATGGAGGACCCTCATGGCCTGCAGCACAAGCCTGTGCTATGCCCTGTTGGAGCTGAGTGTGGCGCCCACCTGCTAAATCAACCCTTCCGAGCAGAGTCCGGGCTGAAGGCCTGGGTTCTGGGCCCCGGCTTGGCCTGCGCCACAGAAGCTGCAGAAGCCTGAAGAGGGAAGATCTTGTCTCTCAAAGTCCTGGGAAAGCCGGACTGATCACTTCGTTTGCCTAAACTACGACGAGACTTGAACAGATTTAGAACTGATGGCAATAAGTAAGGCATTCCAACGGCTTAGCTACTGACCTCATTCCTTTTAAGTGGTCGTCGCAGACTTTTAATATACTCTATGGAATGGAGATTAGAGCCCCAGGGGCTTATGGGTGTCAACTTTACTTCTTGTTATTTCTTGCTGAAATTGGGGCATCCCTGGGGCAAAGCTCTCTCTCCAAGATGAAGCTCTTGCACTGGAGAGTTGATGATCTTTGAGTGAGGGACTGTATTGAGATATTATTCATGTGGGTTCATGTGGTGTGCTGAACAGTAGGCTGGATGAATTGGGCTAATAGGTAGAGTAGACAGGGCCCTCTTAGTCACCAGGGTTTCACAGCAACCCTGACTGATGATGATGATGATGATGATGGTAATGGTGATGAGGATGAGGATGCTGCTGCTGCTGCTGATGATGGTGATGATGATGATGATGATTATTCAGGGTCTCATTCTGTAGCCCTTGCCTGTCTTGGAACTCACTATATAGGCCAGGCTGGCCTGAAACTCACAGAGATCTGTCTGCCTCTGCCTCCTGGGTGTTAGGATTAATGGTGTGCCCTGCCACATCATGCATTTTAAATAATAATGATTTTTTTTAGTTCAATAAAGAGAGGCACAGAGACAGATTAAAGGTAAAAAATATCCTTTAGTAACACCTGGCACTCACAGAAGGGAAGCTTGGATAGGAGTTCCAGCAACAGCCCCTTGATCTATATTCTTAATTAAACATTTTGATGTTGCAAACATTCATAAAACAAATAGTAGACCACACCTCAACATGTGCTTATATGTGAGTGGTTGTAGTGTTCATTAGATGAGTCCCAGAAATGGGACCGCTAGGCCATCGGTACAAACATATTACATTGATTGTGTGTGTGTACATGCCGCGGTACACATGTGTAGGTCAGACGTTATTTTGCTGAGTTAGTTGTCTCCTGCCATGTGTGTTCAGGAGCTAGACCTCAAGAGGTCAGCAGGCTTAGCAGCCAGGGCCCTTTCCTGCTACACTGTTGTGCTGGCCTGGCATAAACATTTTAATAAAGGTTTACTTTTATTATTGAGCATAGGGGCTGGAGAGATGGCTCAGCAGTTAGGAGTGTTGGACTGGGCTCAATTCTCAGCACCTATGTGGCAGCTCACAACTATCTGTGACTCTGGTCCCAGGGGATCCAACACTTACTTCTGGCTTCCTCAGGCATCAGGTACACATATGGTGCACATACATATATGCAGGCAAGACACTCACACATATAAAATAATAAAAATAATAAAGTTTGAGTATATATATGTATATGTGTGTGTGTGTGTGTGTGTGTGTGTCCAGTTACCTGTAGAAGTCAGAAGAGGGCAGCAGATCTCCTGGCGTTGGAGTGGTGTGAGTTACCTGTCATGGTTGCTGAGAACTGAACTTGGGTCCTCTGAAGAAGCAGCAAGCTCTCCTAACTGCTG